>NC_141698.1:134114324-135421765 GCF_964263255.1 Lissotriton vulgaris
GTCCCCTGTACATAGAGTTCTGATTGGCCGGGCGGCTCGTTATCCGGGAGCTGCTGCGCCCCGTCTTTCTTTCCTTTCACTCTCCCCATTGGGCCACTCATCAATGCAGTTTCTTCTACTTTTGGAAGCTATCCAAGGTCAGGCACCACAACTTCGTGCTCCTTGTGGGGGGAGAGGCGACCTTGTTGTTATCTTCCTTTGTGCGTCGTGCTCCAGCTCAACTCCGATGTGTATCCGGGCGCTTCCTCCCCATGCCATCCGCGGCATCCGTTTAGTTCGATGGTCTTTTCCTAAATCACCCCATGCAGCACCGCTCTGGTTTGTTCTACTCTCCAGTGCTCCGCCACAACCACTACTCCCTCATCTGATTCTCAGGCGACCAGTCTCAGGTGCCTAGGGGCCTAATTCGATAGCAGCGTGCTCTGCCCGCCAAGTCTTAGATAGGTCGCAACAGCCGCTGTACAGGTCGCTATTTATTAGTAGCTGCGGCGTTCATGCAGGCCCTGGGGTTTAATCAAGGTCCAGACCTTCTAGTCCCGGGAGGAGGCCCTACAGCTCGTGGAATGGGAGTTCAGTACAGATCTTGCTTCAGGGGTCCAGCCTCCGCACGTAGCAACACTGCACTGCACTGAGACCCTTGCGGGTGAGTAGTGCGCTATACAATTATCAATTTACTCCTGTTACAACAGTTCAGGTGCCAGCCCCTCATCAGTGGTCACCGGCGCGCACAGATTCCCCCCATAGTGGTCAGTTTAGTCATTAGGGCACAGTTACACCCCACCTGCCCCAGCTTGCAGACCGCAGAGAACCCGGGTGCTTGCGCCTGCTTCCTCAGTCCGCAGACCCAGGATCCCCTACCATCCACTCACCAGTGCAGAGCCGGATGCCACTCCTGCCTATTTTCCAACTGCGCCTGCTACTTAGGTGCTATGTTCCTTTTCTGTGGGCCCTTGCGGTCGCTGTGGATTCCGCCCTCTCACTCTTGCTCTGTCGCGTTGCTCTCCCGCCGACGACCTCCAGACGTGGGTCCATGCAGCTCTTGCCGACCACCCGATCTACCCATCTCCCCTGCTCTCAGGTCATGAGGAGGGGAGGGTGTAGACTCCACGTCCTTTCAGGTGCCCTCTTCTTTGATCTCACTGCAGTAAGGCTGGAAAGTGGCAGCCCCGTCAGCGTTTCCTCCGTGGTCCGCAATGGCCGCCACCTCGTCTTCCCTCTCGAGGTTTCCAGTCACCCTGGAGTCACTAGGGGTTAGGTAGCGCTGCGCAAATCGCCCCTCTCTGCTGCTCCCGGGGCTGATATCGGGTGGGGACAGGGGCTCCCCACTGTTATTTCTAGCGTTCACTTCCGCACCAGTGCGGGAGACCAACCGCACACACCCGCGTCTCTCTCACGGTCCGCAGCGGTCTCCGGGACTTCAATATCCTCGACCTCTCTGGCCGTGCCCTTCACGCTTCGGCGTCTCCAGCCGCAAAGTACTGGTGCTTGGGCTGCCCGCACCGACTGCCTCTCTGTACAGTCCTCCGGTAGGGGGGGGGGGGTGAAGGTGAGCGCCCCCCGCCGCTTCTGTGCTCTGTCTGCCGTGTGCGCAGTAGTGAGCAGCAGCCCTCAGCAGCGCCGGCTCCGGGTCTGCTCTCCTCGCTTCGCCGCCATTTTGCCTGCGCTTCCCAGCTCGGTCCGGGGCTGGAAAAACACCTCCAATGTGCTGCGACCTCTACAGACTGTCTACCGGAGCCACGCTGACTCAGGTATATACCACCCCAACTACTGTCGGGCGGCGACGGGGGATCTAATGCCGGTTTAAAGCAGGATTAGTGTGGGGTCTTTGGCGGAGCTTGTCGCTCACACGCCCTCCACCATTGGCCTCCAAGCGACGCCCCAAGGCACACCTTTCTGATGATCTTTGTTTTTCACTTCATTTGGCTCAGCAGGGTTCTGCTGTGGCCACTGTTAAAGGATATTTGTCGGCATTTCTTTGTTTGCCTGATCAGCCTTCTCTTTTTAAGTCTCCAATAGTCTTATGGTTCATTAAGGGGCTGACAAACAGGTTGCCTCCCACTCCTTTTATTATGCCCCAGTGGGATTTAAATCTAGTGTTATCTTTTTTTAATGGGTTCCTCGTTTGAACCTATGCATAGTTGTTCTTTGAGACTGCTGTCTTTTAAACTGTCTTCCTTTAAACTGTCTTCCTTGTGGCTATCACCTCGGTAAGGAGGGTGAGTGAGCTTCAGGCTTTTGAGTTCAAAGCCTCCGTTTCTGACCATACGTGCTGAAAAAATGGTTCTCAGGACCTGGGCTGCTTTTCTGCCCAAAGTGGTAACTCCGTTTCATTTGGGACAGTCCATCAATCTTCCTACTTTCTATCCTCTGCTCACCCTTCCAAGGAGGAGGATAGGCTTCATCGCTTGGATCCAAAATGGGCGATTAGTTTTTATTTGGACAGAACAAAGGACTTCCGTCAGGATGATCATCTCTTTTTGGGCTATGCTGGAGATATGTAGGGCAAGGCGGTGCACAAGCACACTTTATCCAGGTGGATTATCTTGTGCATCAAGATCTGCTACTCCCTGGCTGGTAAGGAGCCGCCTGAAGGCATTTGGGCTCATACTACCAGGGCTAAGTCATCTACCTCTGCCTTGTCCAGGGGCGTTTCTGTGTTGGACATCTGTAAAGCCGCAACTTGGTCCTCCCTCCACACTTTCCCGAAGCATTACTAATTGGATTCCGAGGTGAGGGGGGACGGCCATTTTGCAAGCTCAGTTTTGCAAGACTTTTTGGTATAGAAGGGTGGACACCCTCCTCCGGAGACTGTTGTGGGTTTCTATTCTTAAGGTGAGGAATCCACAGGCAGACGTACCCATCAGAAGAACAATTACTTACCTTCGGTAACGCTTTTTCTTGTGGATACAGTATCTGCCTGTGGATTCCTTACTGACCCCACCCGCCTTCCCGTTATCCACCCTTTTATACCTTAAAAGATGAGGTATTGGTTATTTGATGATTTTGTGTTCTCAAGACTTTATTACCTCTATTTGTCTATTGTGGACTTATTTGACATGTGAGCTTTCTTATTGTAATTTACACTGAGTTTATTTCTCTGAATTCTGTGTACTATGTATGCATTGTCTCTATGGTCGGTCCGCCCGTTTTCCCTCAGGGACACCAAAAAAATGGGTGGAACTGACGTCATCACGCTGATGTGGTCCTCCTATGGCTCCAGTGACGTCATGCGGAGCCGCGTGCGGAGTCATGGCATTGGGACTACCTCGTCGGTGCGGAGAGCTAGGAAACATTTCCACGGAATGCTGGTGCAGGGGATATTCATACGGTGAGGAATCCATAAGGTGAGTAATCCACAGGCAGAACCTGTATCCACCAGAAAAAGCGTTACCAAAGGTAAGTAACTTGTTCTTTACACTTTATGGAAAAGGTGTGATCGTCGCGGTTAACAACGTCATCGCAACGTCCCGATTAACCACGAAAATGGAAAATAGGTCTCAAAGATGGTTTCTAAAGAAACTTAGTAGAAAAATATGACTTTAAGCATGCTGTGAAAGAAGTATGTATATAGTAACGTGAAGGATAATGTTCAGAATGAATTTTGTTTACATAAGATTTTTGGATGTTTTGGTGCTCATTGAATGTCTGCTTTTGTTTTCCATATTCGCAACATGTCCACTGGGATCGTGACGTTGTCAAGAATATAAAAACTGTTAAGAAAAAAACGCTTATATTTCCACTGAAGAAAATACAAGCTTATAAAAATATCTCTTATAGAGCCACTTTAGATAGAAAATAGAATTTAAAAACCTTAAACATTCAATTAAAAAAATCCTATGTGACGTGGACATTATAATTGGAAATAGAATTTGAAAAACTTTACAAATTCACTGAAAAAAACAAAGATTACAGGGATGTTAAAGTGAGGATTTAGCATTTAAAAAACCTTAGAAATTCACAAAAAAAACCCGAAAGTTACAGAGACGTTCTAGTTAGGCTGACATTTCACTCGTACAAAAACAGAGAAATTCAGCAGTTATAGTTAGCTGAGCTAACTATAATTCACACCCTGCAATGCTCTTCTTACGACCTCACATATTACATCACTCATGACATGGTCAGTGACATCACTGATAACATCTCAAATGACATCACTCATGACATCATCCACAGAATCTCTCACACACCCCAATATAACCTTTAATTCACCCACTCCAACTTCCACACTACCAATCCCAAAACCATTGACCCAACACAGCCAAAATCATTGAATTCTATATTGTGAGTATTTTTTTTTCTTGGCTAATTGTTGGCTAGTGCATCAGCCAAAACCAAAGATGACTACATTATAGATTGTATCCTTTGTATAGTTGCAGCATACCCCCTTCACTTCAGTATTCTGTGAATATTTTATTTTCTTCATTAGTGTTGGGCTAGTGCATTTCCAGTATTAATTTCAAACAAAGCACAATTTTTCATTTGTACTCAGATGGCATACAATTTATTTTATGATAAGGTGTCCATGTACTTTCAGCTACATGAAGAGTTGGTTATTGAGAGTATATGTGATGGCTAATGTACCGGTTTAATAAAGAAAAACAATGAACCCAGCCTTTGCCCTTGCTATACGCATGTCTCTTATTGCAATGTTATTTTTTTCCCCCTCTCTACCATAGCTTTTTATAGGTGGCAGGACATTTGGTCCTGAAGAGTGCTGAAAAACGGGGGGCACTACCAACATGAACGCTACCAAGGGTGGACTGATGCTGTTCTCAGCTAATTCCAATCCATCGTGCATGGAGTTAGCAAAACGGATATCTGAGTGAGTATAGCCCATTGACAGATGCTGGAATGTTGAGACTGGGTCAGTCAGTCAGAAGTTGTGGAGCGTGAGCATTAACTGTAGATTTAATTTTTTTTCCCTGAAACTTAATTTAAACAATGCTCATCTTCATGTGTAGAGTTGAAGTTCGATTTGTATTATTTGCTGTTTTGAAACAGTCTTTCTAGTTTATGCTGTAGTTTTATTTCTTTATTTTACTGTGTTTTACAAGACATACAGTGCAATACAGGATATCCGTTGGTACAGAACCATCGACGTTGCATATTCTAAACTGCGGCTTATAGGCATCTGTTTAATTGCTTCGAGTCGGAGTATTAGTCAATTACTCAGGAACATACAAAGCTTAATTTTCAATTAAGATGATGTTGATCTTGTAAATATATAATCGAAACTCTAATGTATGTCAAAGTTGAAATAAAGAAGTTTTCAAATAATGGGGGAGTCAATCGTTGGTAATCTCCAAGATCATTTATTCTGCTCCCGCTGCAGTAGTGGAGTCTCTGAGCATTCGCCAGAGAGTCTGTTTCAGCTTACAAATTACTCGGTTTATATGCATTTGTAGTCACATAGGAAATAGTGAAGAACAATTACCTCATCAAAAATACCATAAAACACAATGCTCCTTGAGAAATGCAGCTGAAGCTGGAAGTTTTCAGACAGCTTGCCATTTATCATCAATGGCAGTTGATTGGTTTCCTTCCTTTCTCGCAGTGCGTGGTTACACTGTAAACAAACCATTATTCACTGACAACATAATGAGGAGGTTGTACTATTTATAACGAATCTAATGAGAAAATCTGTGCAACGTCCTCTTCCTTACTGGCTCTCAGGCCCTGGTAACAGTTCACAAGACTAAGTGAGAGATGCACACTTTCCTTTAGTGATCTTTGAATGAGAAGTAAAACATTCTGTAGTCTAAGCATTTCCTGAGGCATGTAATTCAACTAACCTAACCTTACCTTTCCAGCCCAACTGCTCTCATGTAAACTAGAGAGACATGATTATTCCTGGAATAAGTTCACGAAAAGGATAAAGAAAAGAGAAAAAAAGCAATAGAATAAAGGATGATCTCTGTCAATCCTCCCTTTGAATGCCGTATTTCCAGGGACCGTCACTCGATTTCCTTGTGCATCATCCGCATAATTTCATGCTGATCAGGGTTTATCTGGGACACCATAACGAGGCTTAGGGATACATGCTGAGATATATGCAGATTTATAACAATGAGCAACCTGGAATACCCTTGAGGGCTTGGGTAAATATAAATGAAAGGGTAAGGAGTGCCTTCAAGTGGATTTATTTTAGAATATCTCTTTGGATTTGTTTATGAAAAACAATTATTAAGGACAATTCAATGGTCCTACAGTGAAATGAATCAGCAATACAATTTTCTTCAAGTTATACAGGAGGTGCACATTAATGTTCAACAAAAAACAAATACAAGAAAACACAAAAAGATAGACTAAATGGGCGTATATGAAAAATTTTGAATTTATCATCAATATTAAAAGGCAACAAGATTTGGATACAAATATATAAACAGGACTACAGGAATATCAATGATAGATAAATGTATAACTCTGTAGACACTGATGACCCCTTTCCTAATTTTCAATTTGATAACTAGAAAGGAAGAGGTGTTGGTCGATGTTTCGGTCTCCTATGTATTCATCTGCAAGACCATCTTCAGGACTGTTAAATCTATATTTGTAATGCCCTCAAATATCGGCACGGAAAGATTCAAGTAGAGCAAATCAAAACTGATGAATGAAACTTGATTTAAAAGTACAGTGGTTGCAGCTACTGTCTGTCCACTGTCGATCGCATAGATGGTTGATGAATTAACCGTGAAAGCAGGAGTATACTGAGATCTTCAGCAGCGAGGCAGAACACCTAGTCTGATGGTTAGAAAAGGCGTAACTATCTTTATCTCCATTTCAAATCAGGCGTTAATTATCCCATGAGTGATTTCAGGATAGATATGATGCACACTTTTGTCAGTGTAGATAGCTGCGGATAATGACGAGCGCTGCTGCGAAATTATGATGAAGACTGCTGTTGCAGGGTATGAGCAGCTTGCCTGGCGTACAGTAAAATCGTAATGCTCTTATTGCCGCTTGGAAACTGATTCCCATTTGAATAATTAAGCAGCAGATTAGTTGCAATCTTTTCTTCGAGTCAAAGGGTCAATGCAGCAACACGGAAAGCGCTGTGAATCGGGGGATCCCCTTTTTGTGTTTTCTTGTATTTGTTTTGTGTTGAACATTAATGTGCACCTCCTGTATAACTTGAAGAAAGATGTATTGCTGATTCATTTCACTGTAGGACCATTCAATTGAGATGTATGCAGGTCATATATTAATGAGAATACATACTGTTACCAATATAGCCAAGCAAATAAGTCCTTTCAATAACCATGAGTCCCAAGACCCAAAGAAGGACCCTAAATGATCTCAGAAAGTTCTTTCGGTTCTTTCATGAACTTGATGCCCAATATTATGGAGATTTTCCAGTACCTTTTAGGCACTTGGTGCATTAGCTGGTATGTAAAGGCAACAATCTGCTTTAATCATCCTACAGACTGCACACTTCTCAGCTATCATGTCAAAAATTAACTGGTTTTGTGGAACCACGATCCCATAGCACCCATTTCTACCATTTATGTTTCCCAATGCTAGTGATGTTTCATTTACAGTTTCCTCCAGTAAAATGTCAATTTGTCTTATTTGTCTGGAATCCTTTTCCTAAGTCACTGTCTTCTTAGGCATCTGTAACAGTCGGCTCTATTCTTCTCTTTTCCCTAAGTATGGAATTTGGGTATACCAATGTATATTTTCATAAGTGATTTTTTTAGTTTGTATCATATGGCAGAGCGAATACCTATCCTATGTAACGGGAACCTCCCAGTCTTTTGGCATCCAGGTGTATGCACTTTCCCCACATATAAAAACTTGTTTTCCCAGGTCCATGGGGTATCCTAATTAAGAGGTGTTGCTTAGGTTAAAGCACTGTTTACATTCACTGTCGCCCACTTCTTCTCTTCCTTCGTCCACTAAACGGATGCTCCCGCCTTAATCCAAGTGGTATCGGGACAGGAGGGGCTGTACCGATCCATATGAAATACAGAAATTGCTACGATGTGTTGTATTTATTATTGAGGGTTCTTCTTCCTTATTTCTTGACATAGCCCATTGTATACAACTAGAAAGCATAGCAACATGTATACTATATTCTGATAATTTCATCGTGGATAGTCTAATTCATTTCTGCTCTGTCACAAAAGTACTGATCTTGAATAAAGACCAATATGCATATCATGACCCATTAAATGGTGGCGGCATATGTGAGAAATGGTAACCCCTTTTCACCTCAACAGGCATCTGCATACATATCCAGCAGTCTGAATGCATTCATCATTTGTATTGCAACATTGTTCCTATACTCTGCAAGATTGGTTCCCTGTAAGGAAGAGCTTTTTTTCAAGGCTATTTGCATACTCTTCCTTGCTCTCATCACCAAGGACCCAAACATCTCTCCTTCCTCTTCAACCGGTACCTCCCAGGCAGGTTACTCAGATCTTCCTCTGCCAGGAAAGTCTCAAATTCCCAGGTTCTGGAAAGTTAGATGGGGCGTCCGGTCCATTTCTGAGCTGCTGCCAAGTTATGGAATTCCCTGCCTAGCCACACTGCTAGACTCCCTTGTCTCATTCTTTAACAACTTGGATTATCTCATTGTAGTCTCTCTTGCTTTGTGTGCTGATGGGCTCTGTTTTTTTTTGGGCATAGCGCTTAGATACCCTCTGGTTTAATGTGCTCTATTCATTTCAATCTGCCAGTCAGTCTCATGAGGGCTCAATTTAGTGGTGGCATTAGGAGTACTGTGCATGCTTAGAAGGGCTGTGGGTATCTACTGAAGTAAGTTTCTTCTCTGCACTTATCTTCGTCGACATTACTTGAAGAATACCATTTCTCCATATTTACACATGGCATTCCGTCCCAAATGTGCAGGACCAGGAATTTTTAAGGCCCAAATTATACACTAAAGCATTAGGCAACCTAATTATTCCATTAGGTTCTACCCAAAGCCCATCAGTCTCGGTACCCTCCTTTTACCATTCAACTTTTTCTTCATTTGTTGCATTCTGTTGTAACAAATGGGTATCCATGTTTATATTGCATTCTTTCTACTTGTAATTCTTACTCTGGTTGAGCCACATACATAGTACTTGTCTCAGCTAAGGTATTCGTTTTAGCAGTTTGATCAGCATAATTGTTAACCCTACTTACATCATCCGTTCCTTTCTGATGAGCAGCATATTTAATAATTGATAAAGCTTAGGGCAAAGCCAGTGCATTGATGAGGTGTAAAATTGAGGTACCCTGTGTGTGGTTTTTAGGTCTCGTAGGCGTTAGCCCAGCGAAGCGCTCTCTCGCCAGAGACCTATAGTCAGCGAGTCTTCTTTCCAGGAGAGGAGACAGGAGCTGGCCGCGTGCTCGGAATTGAGCGGGCCACGCGAACGCGCTCCCTGTGGCCAGCTCCTGTCTCCTCTCCTGGAAAGCTGTACCACACAGCCACACCTCCCCCTGCACGCATGCGCACACACAGAGACACACACACAGGAGCACACATACAGAGACCCCCCCGCCGACACACACAAACACACACACACACACACACACACCCCGCCCCCCAACTAAGTCCCACTTACCGCCAATCCGGTGTTCTGTAGCCTCCGCGGGGCTCTCCCTCGGGAATGGGAGCCCTGCGTCACCGTGAATTATGTCCGCCCCCCCCCCCCCCCCCCCCCCCCCCGAGAGTGTGGAACATCCGAGGCCGGGGCCAATGGACTCCGAGAACGAGGCTGACCTCACAGCAGCCCTCCCTCGCCCCCTCCTCCGACGCCGGACGACGCAGACTGCGGCTGCACGCTGAGGGGAGCCGCCATTAGAGCAGCTCTATTGATTTCTGATTCACACTGCAGCCGTGCATTTACAGCTGGTGGAAAAAATGTGTAAAAAAATCCTTGCGTGAGAGGCTGAGTGGGAGTACGTGCATTAGAGGATGTGTGTGGAAGTAAAAGCGATCCCCCAGGCCTGCTAGCCTATTGTGCTGCATTTGTCATCCCTGCCAGGGCGACATCCCCCACCCCCTCATTCCAAGCTTATGCAAACGGAAGGGAGTGGGGAAGCTTCTCCCTGCAGTCTGCTGGAAGCCCCTTGGTTTTTTATTTACTAGTGGTGGGTGTTTTTCCTTTTTTCCTCCATCATCCGGGAATGTACGTTATCTTTTCAATGGACGGTGAGGCAGCCGAGCCCCAGTTCCTGGCTGTCTGTGGCACGCGTATTACTTGTGTTCTGTAAAAGTTGCCGCGAGGAGCTGCGCTGAGGCAGTGCATGCAGAGCAGCTGTGAACTTGAACTTGGCAGTGATTAACTTTTCCTTCGCCTTGACGCCGGTGGATGCAGCGTTTCCGCGCTCCTAGGTAGGTGTCTGGCTTTTGTGCAGTTTGAAGAGCTTCTCTGCAGCAGTTTTCTTTCATTTCCTGTGTTTCTGTTGGCTCCTGTGAAGTTAGAATATCATTGGAGTTGGGTGCTTTTGACTTTCTTATCGGCTGGGCGGTGTTTTAATTCGGGAAAGGAATTGCGTGTTTATTTTAATTTGTTTTTATTTGTATAGCCCCTTAGTCTTTTCATGTTTGGTACGGTTTAAACATGCTGTCGTCGCAGGCAGCTGTTACTTCTTGTTGTTCTCCAACAAACTTTCGCACAGAAGAAATGTTTGTAAAGTGAAATAGTTTCTCGAATTGATGTAGCAGTTTGGACGGCATCGCGGCGCTAGGCGCAGGTGAATTCAAATCAAAACATGTAATTGACCCACTCGAAAAACATTTAGGGTACTTTGTATTTAAATGATTTATTGATTTGATTTTTTTCAGATAACTGTAAGGTGCAGCACAGCATTTTAAAGATGTTTACATAATCATAAATGCATGTATTACGAACAGCAAATGCTGTGTGTTGAAATTCAAGTTCCGCTAACAAAGGTGTGCTATATGCTTTAACAAGTACCACGCTACAGGAAAAGCAAACACAGCATGTGAAAAGAACTTTACTTTTCAGGAGCAAGTGAACAATAGCAAAGTGCTGATATCGAATTAGACATGCCTGTTTGTCAATTGAGTGGAAGTGAGAACTTGTTGTGAACACTGTTTTAAGTTGTGGTGTTGTGTCTCACTGAGCAGCGCCACACATCACGCATTTGGCATGTGCCTGTTTAACAAAATATCAGGACATTTTGTCTAGAAGAGTGAGGAAACTAGAACAAAGCGATGCATGTCTTGCATACATGCCTGTACGCATGTACAGTCCGAGACAGCAGTTTGAATGCGTGTTTCTACATCTAAATGAAAACCCTTAATTGTTCAACACATCCTATGTTATTAAGTCATTGAGGTACCTTTAGTGATAATATAGATATCCAAGGGCCAGTTGCATGCCAAGTTTTGAGGACAACAACAGACTTTGTAATGTTTTCTATTGATATTCAACGCATGCAAATATAATTTATGTGCATATCCTGAAATACACCAGGCCCTCCTAGACCTACGTTGGATTCCCTTATGTTATGGGATTAGTGCTGGATGGAACGGCAGGAAAAGGGTTCACATTAAGTGATGTTCGTCATTCATAGCATTGTGCCTATAGTGTATTTATGCATTTATTTAAGTGATGCTTTTTGTAAAGCACCTATAGCTCCTGAGCCTTTTTCAGACCACTTAACTGACTTGGGAAATGAATATGCTCAGTCGGTGTTTCCAATGTAGTGCCTTTCCAGAGAGTCTTCAAAATGAGGTTAGTGTGCATGCTGTACCTTAATTACACTGGGTGTCATGTCCTCCGCCGCCTCCTTTTTTTTTTTTTTTTTTTTTTTTTTACCTGTCGCCTGCCCAAGATAAGGAAGCAGGCACACCGAACTGGCACCTCCTCACCACTTCTTGTCAGCCAATAGCAACCCCCATGCCCAGCGTACACAGAGAACTACACTGCTATGGCACAGCACTACCAACTGCCTGCCTTCCTGCCCCTACACTGTTACCCCGCGGTGCAGCCACAGGACAGTGGCTACATTGCCTGTGTCTGCCCCGCAACACGTTGTTCCTGCCATGGAGATTTCCCCCAGCTGGGTGCAGTTAATAAGTACAGGGACCCAAAGATATGTGGCATCGCAGAATGAGAACGGACGTGGTCCAGGTAGGCTTTTTTAAATTTATTTATTAGTTTTCACTTTTATATAGCGCAAACTTTACCCGCAGGTATCGGAGCGCTTTAAATCAGCATGCTTATAACAAGCAAGACTAGCACTCTATATTACTGCCAACTTTGCTTAGCATAAGCAACAGCTAACCATTCGCAAACAATGTTTATATACCAATTGCAAATAAAAAAAAAATGTATGCAAAGCATTGTCATTTACAATGCCAGTAACTCAAACTTTAATGCTGCGAGACCTATTGCATTGTAAATGCTTGTTTTTTTTAGCACTGCTAGAGGTTGGAAATCCTCTTTTCTCCCAAAGCCTACCAAAATCGTGCGCAACCCCAGAGGCACATTGGCGGTCAGTATACATGTTCACTGACAAATATGTACTTAATTAACACACTTGGCGAGGTCTATTATTTCCGCTGCTTGGGCTGACAATTGGGATATTCCTCTGGTCTCTACTACTGTTTGCAATGTAGTTATTGCATAAGCTGCTCTAGTTTCTTCCATTGGTAATTTACACATGACCCATAAACCCTCAAATCTGCATCTCTTTTCAATAAAAGCTTTGTCTGGCATATCAAGTCTGCCTTTAGTTAGTTGTCCTGTCACCAAAATACAATCATGCAAGTCTGTCAATTGAGCCTCCACAGGCATCAATGGGGCTTTGTTCAAAGAAGTAAAATGCGTACTAATATTGTCAGCCGACAATTTAATCAGTTCATACCTAGTCAATCGGGTATTGGTCAAGTGCTGTGTGCGAGTTTTATTTAATAATCAACAGAGTGCGGTACTTCCACATTCTGTGTATTTCTTAAAATTAAACTCTCACATTGTTCTACAGAGTCTGCTACCCTCAGACATTTGGGTAGTGCTCTGGCTACAGGGTCTAATATTGGAGACAGATATGCACAGGGTTTGTCTAGACCCACGTGTTCATGTGTGAGTACTGCAAGGGCACATCCTTCTTGCTCATATTTAAAGAGGTGGAACTCTTTAGTGTAATCCGGAATCCCCAATGCTGGAAACTCACAAAGAGCCTTTTTAATAGTGTGAAAAAATCCTGATGTATCTGCATCCAGGGGACAGGGTCAGTAACGTCCTTGTGTGTCTGGTCTTGTAAAGGTTTAGAAATGAGTGAAGCATTTGAATGTACTTCATGTTGTGTCGTTGGTGCAGGATGTTGTATTATTGCTTTAATACATTCAAGTGATATTCTCCTCCCCCCCCTTTGGAAATCAGGTGGGCCCTATAGGACACCTGTTTTCTACAAAACTGTAATTTCTTTGGGTATGCACTGTGATCATGGGATGCCAAGAAGTTTAGCAAATGTATAGTAGCCTACGTACACTGTTTTTCCGTATCGATTGTTATAAGAGGATCGTCTACATATTGAATCAGTGCCACCCCTGGTTTCATAACATGTTGATCAAGGTCTGCCTTTAATATTTGTGAATATATATGGTAGGAGATTCTGTATACCCGTAAGGAGTCTGTGTCCAAGAAAAACTGTGCCCCCTAAAGGCAAAGGGGAATAGATATTGACTATTGGGGTGTAGGGGAATGGAGAAGAATACATTTGTCAAATTTATGCCTGAAAAATAAGTCGCTGAAGGGTATGGTGGTAAGAATGGTGGTGGGATGAGGCATTACAGGGCTGTACTATCTGGTTAATATCCAAAGGTCTTGCACGAGACACCACATCAAGTTTTAAGAGCTCCTTACTTTGCCTGCGCACCATCGGGGAATTACAGACACTCCCCTTTGTTTTTAACATAACTCCCTCCTTAAACAATACTGATATTATTTCCTGCTATTTCCACCTCTCCCTCCTGTAAAATATGGTACTCTAGAACCTGGAGCAACACAGCATTTTTCTTCAAAACAATATGAATAGGCTCAACAATCAATATTCTTCCCACATCAAATTTGTTTAAAGCCCAGACATCAACTGTTACATTGTTTTGCATTATATCAGGTAAACAATCCAAAACATTAGATTCAACTTCAGTAGGATGGACACACAATTCAGATATAAATGGATATTCATCACTGCATGCAAACAAAACACCATCTGGTGTACATTTTATGACAGCATTAATCTTTTTCAATACATCAAGACACAATAAATTGAAGGTGTTTTAATCAGAAATCACAAAATGTTTGTTCGTTATTGGAACAATGGTTAACATCACAGGTTGACCAATAGGGCTTGTAATGGCAACATTTAAAATCCCCACGGAGGTGTTGGTCATCACGAGAGGGGTAAGTGGGGAGCAGTATTAGCGGATACTGTGGCACCAGTGTCTATGTGGAACTTAACATTATAACCATGAACCTCTCCTTGAACATAGTGACCCTTCTGGTCACCTGACAGTTCAGACACAATTATTCCTATTTCCCCTCCGGGGGACCTCTATGCTTCATTGTAATTGTCAGTATAAGTGACCAGCTGATCACCTCCCTCACCAAGAACCCACCCACCGACCCCACCAACCCAGACGCCGCAGCCCGAAACCTCAGACAGTGGATAGACAACTGCGCCAACACCCTCGCCCCCCTCAAGAAACCCTCCAACAGCCACGGCAACAAGAGAGCCACCTGGTTCACCGTCTAGCTCCAGACCTCTAAACGCGCATGCCGGAAACTGGAGAAGTTGTATAACCAGAGGGAAAAGGAAGTACTTAAGAACAGGTCGCCCTCCTGAAACGTCATATGAAAAAATGAGCCCAGAATCTGGGTTCGGAGACCTGTCTTATGTAGTGGCTAACCACAAAATAATATTAAGTGTAGCTGAAAACGGAAAGAAAAAATTTCTTTCTTGAGTCCCCTCACTCACCGGAGTTTCCTCACGGTGACATGCTTCATCATTGGGGCCATCCCAGTTCTCTACGAAAAGGGGCGTGCTACGACTTGCGAACTACGTAGGAGCACTATAGTTGATAAGGACTATGTGTGGTGCAAAAAAGTGTAGTGAGGTGGAGTGGGTGAGTAAGTGAATTAAAAATACAGTGCTAGTGGGACTCAATAATTTATTTTGCTCCTAGGTTGGTATATTAAAAGTAGGGTTTATACTGTGGACCGACCAACTATGGAGGTAGGTTCAGTATATGGTCAACATATTTCATGCTAACCCTAGCGTTTCTTCAGGACCATACAGGGACCAGCCCTGTATATGCCACTCCTAGAAGCCTAAATTAAGGTTAAGGATTGATTAATGTAAAGTAAGTATTTACAATGGTGAACGCTGCTCAATTTAAACACATGCGTGGTTCAAAGTACATACGCGGTAACTTACTGAAGTATGTATTGCTCAATGAAGAACCTGTAAGGAAATGAATAAACAAAGTTTTTAAAAACACCTTGCCCCTTTCTCTGGGAGATCGGGGACATGTAAGTCCTTCATGATGCACGTTTTCGATACATATACATATATATGCATACTCTATATGGTGTAATTTGCCCCATATTGGTGCGTGCAAGCTCTCAGGTCCAGTGTCTGCTGAATAAAAACACGCAAAGTGATTGTGACGTGAATTACCTGTACAAACACTCAGAAGTGACTAACTGTGACAAAGACGGTGAACACACACTACATTTAACACATAAATCAAAGTAGAATCTCAATATTTACATTTGTGGGTGCTTAATAGCACTTCATGGTCTCTGAGAGGGGTGGTGTCGCATCGGTGGAAGCAATGCTGCAACTACGGGATTGATAAAGCACGATTAGTTTTTTTTCTTTTTTTTAGTTTATTTTTTTAGATTTCCTTTTTTCGACTGAGGCACTGAGGAAGCACGTGGACGCAGGACATGTGGCGGCACTGGTGCTCCTGGACCTCAGCGCAGCCTTCGACACTGTGGCACATCATACGTTGCTACAGTGTCTGAAGAAAGGAGGAGTGACAGGCATGGCCTGGCTATGGCTGGAATCTTTTCTTACCAACCGCAGCTTCTCGGTGCAGCAAGGAGGAGCACGATCCGACACCTTTGACCTTGGTCAAGGAGTGCCGCAGGGATCAAGCCTCAGTCCAACACTTTTTAATTTATATGTCACCCCCGTGGCCATTACTGCGGAACGCTATGGGGTGGAAGTAGTAACATACGCAGACGACACCCAGCTGGTGGTCGCTCTGACCCAACCCTCTGAACTAGCCGCTGCAAACTTCTCAGCATGTCTCCAGGAGATGGCTGAATGGATGGCGAAGAACTGCCTCCGTCTTAACGGTGACAAGACTGAGGTGCTGATTGTGGGAAAACCCCCCTCAGTCTGGACATCTGCCTGGTGGCCGCAGACCTTGGGGCCACTCCCTACCCCCAGCGATCAGGTGAAAAATCTTGGAGTATGGGTGGATTCAAAGCTTGGCTACGACTACCACACCAGACGAGTAGCTGGTGCTTGCTTTTCGATTCTACGGAAACTCCGCAAAACCATCGACCTGCTCCCAGAATCCTCAAGGAAGACCCTGGTCCATGCTCTTGTCACGTCAAGATTGGACTACGGAAATGCCCTGTATCTAGGTGCCAACGTCTCTAGTCGGCGGCGACTGCAGACAATCCAGAACGCTGCAGCTCGCCTGGTACTCCGGCTGCCCAGAAGAGCCTCCTCTAAAAAATCCCTACAAACATTACACTGGCTCCCGATTAACGAAAGGATCGACTTTAAGGCCCTGTGTATTGGCCACAGGATCGTACATGGCAAGGGTCCGGCCTTCCTTCATGACCTGCTATGCCCCTATACGCCCACCCGTCAACTCCGCTCATTAGGAGCAGGACTTCTTGCTGTCCCCAGACACAAGAAAGTCAGAATGGGAGGCAGATCCTTTCGTACTCTGGTGGCACACAAATGGAACTCTCTCCCCCCGAGCTTAAGAGTGGAATCATCGGAGCTCATCTTTCGCAGGAAACTGAAAACATTCCTCTTTCCTAAAGATTAGCCCGTCCTGTTTCTGACTGTCGGAGCAACTGACTCTTCTGACAGCGCGGGGACACACTGACAGTGTAACCAGGCGCTTTACAAAATCAGAAATAAATAAATAAATAAATAGTTTATCAGAAAAAACAAACTGAAGGTTATGCGAGCGGGCAGGTTTTTTAGAGCCTTTACTCTCTCATCTCTGATAGTTATTCATTTACTTCCTATTCAGCAACGCCGCACGGAATTACCTAGCTGCTTCCCCTCGGACCGCATCTTAGAGTGTGTTCTGCGAGGATCGCTTATGTTTCCTTTTGCTTCCGGGTTTCTCACCGGAAAGAGACTAGACTGCTCAGTTCCAGCGGCCATTTTGGGAGGATGCAAATTGTCATTACGGGATAGTCTTTTTTTACTGTCTCATGATTTTTAATTCAGAAGTGAAGAAATTGTAATGAAATGGGACTTTTTCATCATATCTCGAGAAACGCAGATGTTTTTCTATTGTTTTCTCGTTTTTTAATTCACAAGTGAAGAAATCGTAAGGGATTGGAACTTTACAACATATCTCGCAGGACGCAGATGTTAGGCTGATTATACAGAGAAAGTGGAAAATATCTTCGGTATGGACTAAGTTATTTCTAGGCTGTATTCAGATGGTGATCATGGTTGTATTACCAGGTTTTTTTCTTACAACAGTTCATATATCTGAGGACTTATCTGGGTCCTATGTGTTCTGATGGGAGTATAATTCTGTGTAGTTCAAGCAACTTTGTAGGTACATTTTGTGTTTCAGGTTATATGTCTTAATGGTTGAATGCACCCCAAGGTATATCATCGTTTAACCCATGTACATCTGTTTGGAGCTTGAATACCCAACGTTGTTCACGTTCATGTAGGGTTCTTTCTAAGTTCTCTTTATTCTTTACGCACTCCAACACCACCCATCTCAGATCATTTGGTGTGTGATTTTTTTCAATAAAATGATTGGTCATGCGTGTGGTAGACCTTTTGCACTGAATATTACTCCTGTGCTCCACAATTCGAGTGCTGACTTTCCTCGAGGTCATGCCCACATAGTGCAGATTGCAGGTGATCAGGTAGACTACTCCACTTGTATTGCAATTGGAAAAATGCTTGAGTTGCCATGTCGTATTGTTGTTAAAAGTTACAGACTTTGTAACTGACGTCAGATGACAAACACTGCAATTATTGCACGGGTAGTGACCGTTTGGTAGTGGGTGAAGTCTGTTGGTGCTTTCAGATGGCTTTGGTAGTGTATGGACCAAGTAGTTTTTAAGATTCATCCCTCTACGATGACTGAACATTGGTGTTGGGATGTTGAGATTGCCGCTGTTCAGTATGGTCCAATGTTTTTTAACTATCTTCGTGACCTGGTCAGATATTCTATCAAAAGTTGTAATGCAAATGGGTCTTTCATTTGCTGAGGGGTTCTTGACTTTAAGTTCCAAAATGGCATCTCTGTTGTTGTTGCTTGCCCTTTTGTTGGCATCCTTTATTACTTTCTTTGGGTAATCTCGTTGTTTCAGTTTTTTGCTCAATTCTTCTGCTTGTAAATGGTAATCCAGTTAGCTAGAACAGTTTCGCCTCAACCGTAGGAACTATCCAAACGGGAGATTATGTTTTAGGTGTCTCGGATGGAAACTGTTGTAAGTTAAAAGGCAGTTTCTTGAAGTTGGTTTATGGTGGGTAGTCGTTGTTGAGATTCCATCTTTAGCCCAGATGTTCAGGTCCAAGAATACCAAATGAGATCTACTCATTGTATTGGTGCCCACACCACGTATTCAACAAAGCTGACGCAGCCATCACACCCCAACTACGGAAGGTCATCAACATCTCCTTCGAAACAGCGACATTCCCGGAAAGCTGTAAGCACACCGTAATCAACGCCCTCCTCAAGAAGCCCAAAGCGGACCCCAAGGACCTCAAGAACTTCTGACCCATCTCCCTGCTCCCGTTCCTGGCAAAGATCATCGAGAAAATCGTCAGCATGCAACTGGCCCGCCACCTGGAAGACAACAACACCTTGGACCCGTCCCAGTCCGGATTCAGACGAAACTACAGCACCGAGACGGCCCTCATCGCCGCCACAAACTACATCTGGCACCAACTAGACAACAGAGAAACATCAGCCCTCATCCTCCTGGACCTGTCAGCCGCCTTCGACACGGTCTGCCATCGCACTCTAAAGACACGCCTCCTAGAAGCAGGAATCCAAGAGAAGGCTCTTGACTGGACCACGTCCTTCTCTCCGGCAGAACCCAGAGCGTCCGCCTCCCACCCTTCCGATCCGAAGCCATCTGCGGCTTCCCCCAGGGCTTATACCTCAGCCCAGCGCTGTTCAATGTCTACATGGCCCCCCTCGCACAAGTGGCCCGCCATCACGACCTCAACATCATCTCCTACGCTGACGACACCCAGCTCATCCTCTCCCTCACCAAGGACCCACACACCGCCAAAACCAACCTCCACGAGGGAATGAAGGCAGTCGCCGACTGGATGAGGAGCAGCCGTCTGAAGCTGAACTCGGACAAGACAGAGTTCCTCATCCTCGGACCCACCCCCTCAGCTTGGGACGACTCCTGGTGGCCGACCACACTGGGAACGGCACCAACACCCACCGACCATGCACGCAATCTAGGATCCATCCTAGACTCCTCCCTCCATGTCGAAGCAGGTCAACGCCGTCTCCTCCTCCTGCTACAACACCCTCCACATGCTCCGCAGGATCTTCAAGTGGATACCGACCGAAACAAGAAGAACGGTGACACAGGCCCTTGTCAGCAGCAGACTGGACTACGGCAACGCACTCTACGCAGGAATCCCAGCCAAACACCTATGACGACTACAACGCATCCAAAACGCATCCGTCCGATTGATCGTCACCTGAGAGACCTACACTGGCTCCCAGTCAACAAGATCACCTTCAAGCTCCTCACCCATGCACACAAAGCACTCCACAACACCCTACCAGCCTACCTGAATCGCAGACTCGGCTTCCACACCCCCGCCCGCCAGCTCCCCTCCGCCAGCCTCGCCCTCGCTGCTGTCCCCCCCGTATCCAACGAAAGACCTCAGGCGGCAGATCCTTCTCCTACCTCGCCACCAAGACCTGGAACACCCTCCCTACCCACATACGGCAGACCCAAGACCAACTCGCCTTCAGAAGACTCCTCAAGACCCGGCTCTTCGAGCAGTAGCAGCACCCCCCTCTCCCCTCAGCGCCTTGGGACCCTCACAGGTAAGTAACGCACTTTACAAGTACTCTGATTGATTGATTGATTGATTGGGCCATCATTTGATGTGGAGCCTGCTGTAGTCGCTGGTCAAAGATAATTCCTGTTAATTGGACCTAATGGAAGCACAGAAGGAATTGGGTTGACGTTGCAGTAGTGGGGTAACAACAGATTGGAAATTGTTTGGGTTATTGTGACATTTATTCTTCCAATGATCATTAGCACCACACATGACGTTCTTGGTCTGACTGGGAGGAGTGAGCTCCCCATCTACCCTGTTCTCATCCCCTGAAGCCCCCACCTCTCTGGGTCTGCGTGAATCCCCAGCCCCATCCCCCATTAGTGGTGTTAAACATCTGTAACTGTTGAACCATCAACTTAGTTTTAGTATCCTTTTTTTGCTTCTCTTCTTGGTCTCCCTGTTGATGTTGAAAATCAAAGCAATGTTGAGCATTAGCCAATATCTTGTTGAGTAGTTTCACAGACAAGCAAGGAATAACTGTCTGGAGGTGTTTCTTAATGGTGGGCAGTATTCCTTGTACATTCACTAGGGCAGAAGTAGAACCAGGGTCATCGATATTTATCCCACTATGGACCTTAAAAGCCTTCCTCATCTTCTCACTATAGCAGTGAACAGATTCATCCTTCTTTTTAACCACCTGAAATATTTTATTCCAATCAATACTTTTACTAGGTGCCAGTTCATTGAGACAGTCTAGAACCTTTTGTGGCAGATCCAAAGTGACCCGGGAAAGAGAACCATAGTCTTGTATATGTGGCTCTTCCTTAGGCCATTGCACCTTTTGATCAGTTTTAACCTTAGCCCACAGTTCTAAAGGTATAATTATGGAAACATAGTATCAAGGTCTTTCTAGGTCAAATCTACTAATTTCAATACTTGGTGTACCTTCGAATGCCATGTGTCCGGGCTCTTTTGTACATTAAGAAACTCTTTAGTAAAAGTGTATAGATTCATGGTGTATAAACTTAATGAATCTTCTCAGTTGCCTTACCTGGGACTTCCCTCGTAGGAAGAACCTTACTAGGGCTAGTGTCAGGCTCTAAAGCTATCTGTGGACGAGGTGTGTTTGTAGAAGTCCCATCGCTAGACAGTGAGTTGTCTGTAACAGTCTGACCTGAAGCGTGTCTGATTTTGCAACTTCAATCAATTTTCCTTTTGTTGTCTTTTACCTTCCTTCATCTCTCATTCCCATTTGCCGCCTGATCCCTCCATTCCTGTATCTTTGATTACCGTTCATCTATCCAACTCCTAGATTCTTCTTTATCCCATGCTCCTTTACCCAGTTGCACACAGTCCTTTATCAATTCAGTTTTCCATGGTGCTACTAATTTCTCTTTATCACTAGGGTGCTGCTGAGCAAATGAAAATAACATCTGTATGTGCTTGATATCCCAAATCTCCCATCTCCTGCGCCACACCATCCATTTCTCTTTACTCCAATGCAACTAGCACTGAACCATCTCCACTTTGTTGCAAATGATGGGCTCACTCCCTCGAGCTCTGAATTTTTTGGGGTGTCGCCTTTTGAGAAAATTCTCTGACCCGTCATCTCCTGCCTTGGTCTCAGTGCGGAGACCTTTTACCCAAAAGTTCCTCTATTATTAGATCGGCCTCCTCCAGTTGTGCACCGAAGGCTGTACCACAAAAGTCATTCTTTCTGTCAAGCATCTTCAAACCACTGTTCCTTACTCTTCTGCACACTCTTGGCCTGTCTAAATTCCTGTAACTCCTGTTTCAATGTATTACGTACTGTCCCCTTCATCTGTTTTGCACACCTCAGTTCTCTGGCATACATCTCCCTTCCATTCAAGCAATCAAACTGTGCCAATCTAATCTTCTTTTTACTGTCTGTTTTTCCATGCAGTGTCTTAAATACTGTATGTTTGGCATCTGTGGCTGTAGATTCATATGTTTTGCATTCTTCTGCCATGTAGTGTTGGGTCTGTATGTGTTCAAGTTGTTTTTCTTCAAAGAAGTCTTTCGCGTCATGAGGTAAAGTGGTGACTCCTCTCTGTGATATTGCGCATAGTTATCGACTCCATTGTTAGATTGTTTTCTTTCTGCGGTTGGGTTTGGACATATTCTTCAGCGATCCAGTTTGAGACCGCTTTCGGGTTTCCTTCGGTTCATTGATCAGTTCTTTACTCGTCAGTATTGTTTTTTTTGTTTGTGTTACCTTTCGAAAACAGAAGCAATTCTTCGAACTCTTATCGTCAATTCGACGTTCTCCGTTCACAGCCTTCAGACCTCCCCATTCGGGCCTTTTCCACTTGGGCCTTGTTTTCCTATCTCACCGGATTCGACAAACAATGTAGTGCTGATGGACCGAACACATCTGTCCCAACTGCCACGCAATATACCCTCCTACAGACCTTCATCAGTTTTGCAACCTTTGCCTCTCTCCTGACCACAACAAAGAAAATAGTGAGGCCTGTCGTTCTTTTCGATCAAAGAAAACGTTGTGGGATCGTGGAGCCTGTTGGAAAGAGATTTCATGCCCAGATCTCGAGGAGACACCTGACATCTTTGGCGAACACTATGTCGAACACCCGCAGGAGGAGCTACACAAGGCTTCGGCAGCAGAGGAAGAGGCCTTTTCTGTTTCGGACTCAGCATCCAAACCTGAGATAGTCTGTCCTTCAAATACATGACTTGCCTTTGGCACAACGCGCACTGAGTACCTATGTCCCTGCCCAACTCACTAAGAGACATTCGGTCTCTACTGAAATTACATTGCCCTGGCACCACTACCATCAGGCTATGGTCGGCACCAAATATCTTTCAAGGCTGCCTCGCTCTCTGGCCCGGCACCAAAAGCCAAGCTGGAACTTACTACTTCGAGCCAACCAGTCTCGGTGCTGAGTAAACCAGCTGTCGCATCGGCACCGAACACCCACTCCTCCACTTCTTCGGCTCCGACCACTCCGGCACTGAAACAAAAACCACGTTCAGCACTGAAACCATTAATTTTGGCACTGGAACCTATTGTTGAAACTATGAAGGAGAGTCTAGATCCGAAGCAGAAGTTAAATATTCCGCCTTCTACTCGTCGGAGTTTGGCAACGCCAGCTGTTTTTGGAGAAGGCCATTGATATACCGGTTCCTGCTAAGAAACACAAAAAGGACATTGCAACTAGTCCTTTGCAGCCACCTTTGCCTGATTACGCTCCACCTCCACCACCTCCCTCACCACACCACCTCCTTCCTCACCACACAACCACCTTCCTCTCATCATAGTGACACAGGAGATATTACTGCACAGGGTTTTCCAAAGTCCGATACAGGGGATCAAGGGGAGATGACGATGATAGTCAGCCCACAGATCGATGGGACAACTGTGACATAGACCCTCCCTGGATAATGATCCAGACCTTTAGCCAGATAAACCATCACCCCGGATGATTCAACATGCTTTCAAGAACTTATAGCTAGGGTAGCTGATTATCACCAGGTCCCCTTGAACAAAGATCCCATAAAAGATGATTTCCTCTTTGAAATACTCTCCTCTAATATTAGAGCACGTCAATATCTGCCATGCTAAAAGGGATACTATGCCATTCAGATGACATCTTTAAAGATCCAGTACGAGCATGCATCATTAAACCACATGTAGATAAAAAATACTGCAAAGCTGAAATAACTTTGCCCACACCTCGTAGAGCACACTTACTCGTAGCATAGGAGTATCTATGGCTTTTCTGGGTAATATTCCAATTGCTGAAATTTGTGAAGCAGCTACATGGTCAGCCCCCACACACTTTCACTAAACATTACTGTGTGGATGTTTTTGCACGGCAACAAGCAAATGTAGGACAGGCAGTGCTATGTACTCTTTTTTAAACTGCAACACCCCCAGGTTAGTCACAGGTTTTTGGAGGGCACTGGTTTATAGCCTATGCAAAGCATGTGTATCTATAGCCACCCATGCCATTGAACGGACTATGTTGTTTACCCTTGTAGGCATCTGTTAGTGGCATGTAGTGCTATATATTCACAGGTGCCCACCGTCCTTCCTGGACACCTGTGGCTGTTGCAGTACGTAGTTACACTATCATATGCATGGCCAATCTCACCCGACTGTAGGAAAACAATTTAACAGTGGAGTTGATGCCCATGCGCAATATCACCAAGAGTAAGAGTCAGTTTTCCCCGTGACTCGAAAGACTTCTTTGAAGAAAAAGAACTTGCACACATCAGGATTTAAAATTAGATGACAGGAGTAGGCAAAGCATGTGAAACTTACAGCACTACATGTCACAAACAGATGTTTACAGGGTAAGTAACATAATCCTTTTGGTAAGTCAAAGGTTTTTCCTAAAGGTAATAGGAAATAAATATTGTCCTTAGTATACTCATGTCATTGATTCAAGAATAAACCTGTTGATATAGAAACCTTTGCCGTTATTTCATGGGCTGGAGACCCTTCGGCTGGAGAAGGCTGACTCTGGTCTAACCTGCTACATTTGCTAAAGGTTTGACCCATTATTAAAATTGGAGTAGGCTCTCCAGAAATCCCAACAATCCCAGGGAACTTAAAATAGCCTACTATGGAGGAACCAATCCCCTGAATTGAGGAACAACCAGCTTCCCTGGGAACACCAACCCCCTTTGTTCCCTTTATCAGTGCCTCTCGGTCTCCTTTATCCTATCTGCCACCCTTACCCAGTGCCTGACCTCTCAATAGTTCCTTGGGATGAAGCATTGCTCACTCACCTTGTGACAGGATCGTTCAGCTAGACCCCCCACAGAAGCAGACCCCAGAAATCAGTCCTGTTATCGTGGTGCACACTTCGGTATTTGTAGGAGTCCACGCTGGCTCATTCACTGAGGTGCTGAGAACAGACTGGAGTGGCTCCTGTTCATCTCTGTACAGGCCACCAGTTGTTAAAGCTGAAACAAAGAAGTTTCCATATAACTGGGGGAGTTTATCATGGGGAATCTCTAATATCAAATATTCTGTTTCGTCTGCATCAGTGGAGTCTCTCAGCATTCACCAGGTAGTCTACTTCAGCTTACAAATTACTCCGCTTATATGCATTTGTAGTCACATAGGAAATAGTGAAAAACAATGATCTGAACAAAAAATATCATAAAACACAAAGGTCCTTGAGGAATGAAGCTGTAGCAGGTTGATTTCAGACAGCTTGCCATTTAGCATTAACGGTTGATTGGCTTCCTTCCTTTCTCACAGTGTCTGGTTACACTTAAACAAACCATTATTCACTGACCATGACAACCCAATGGGGAATTAGTAATATTTATAACTAATCTTATGAGAACATCTGTGCAGCGTCGGCTTCCTTACCGTCTCTCAGGCCCTGGTGGCAGTTTACAAGACTAAGTGAGAGATAAATGCTTTAGTGATCCTTGAACGGGATGTAATTCAGGTAACATTCCCATGAACCCAGCTACACTTGGCTAAACCAGATAAACTTGTTTATCCCAGGAATAAGTTCATGTAAAGGATAAAGAAAACAGGAAAAAAGCAGTATTAAAAAGGACGATCGCTCTTACTAACGTCAATTAACTTGGTAGGTTAAAGTAATCACCTATCAGTTGTTAGTAGAGAGGCCATCACTGACAGTGCACCTAGCATTTTTCCACAATCGTCTTGAATCAAATCAAAGCGTTGAAATCATGTAAGTCAATATCCAGTGTCTTGAACAGGAACATTAGATTGTGGAATGGAGGCAATCATTTTCATCCACTAGCATCTCACAGGTGTGACCTTAAGCTACAGTTGTGGTGCGTGTCTTATGGTAACACAGAAGCTTTACCACACTGCACAGCGTATTATGCCACTCATGCTCCTGTGTCAGATAGGTTAATAGACTCATCTGAGGTGGGTGTCCTCTTTAGTTATGTTTTGGAATTCAGCTAGTAGTGAATCCCATCATTGCAATAATATGCTTTTGCGAAGCCTATGGCTTTCTTCTTTTCAATGTGCTTTACTTTCTGCTTTTCCCCTTGTCAGTATTTCTTGATGCTATTCATAAAGGCTAGGGGAACTAATGGCCTTCCTGCGGCGCGTTGTGGCATGTTTTGTGAGTTGTACTGCCAGATCAAGAAATTTTTCTAGCACTTTATGCTATTTGGTGCGGTAAAACTTGCGCAGTGCACGCCTCCTATGTGTTTAGAGTGGTAGGTCTCGTAAATTGTATGAGCTGTGACATGACTGTGGACCAGTAATTGGATAGATCAGGACAAGACCATAACATATGCATTAAGTCAGCTCCATTAGTTTTGCAGCGTGGGCAGCACATGTTTCTGAAGTACTCCTTTATGTTGGCTGGCGATAGGCTTCATGTAAAATGTTAACTTGTATGAATTTAAGCCTGGCTTTTCTGGATGCCTCTGAGTGATATGCTAGTAATCTCTCCTATTCCCTTATGAAACCCCCTACTTACCTCTCCTCCCATGTGTCTCGAAGATTTATTAAAGGGATGTGTGTATGTTCACCTTTGGCTCTGGCCAATCATCTAATGAGCCTGCAACAGTTTCCTAGAGTATGGAGAAATTGTATAATGGTGTGTGTTTGGGGTTCTGTAGACACTATGTTCCAATAGGTATGAAGGGAGTTAGTGTTGAAATGACCCCTGTTTGTATTAAATGGTTCCAGAAGTTAATCAAAGGACGAAAGTGGGCCCTCATGAAAGAGTTTGCCAATGTGTCAATGCCGGCTGCTTCCCAGATCTTTGTCAAGGTGCATCTGAGTGAGTGGGCTCCCTATAAGTCCCATCAGCTTGTGCATATAGGACCTCCTTAGCCATGATAGTCAAAGTTCTTTGAAAACATTGGTGGTCCATACATAAGAATTAAGGATTAGACGGAGAATCTTTGGTCCTCTGGGATAAATGTTATTTCCGTTAACTGCCAGACAGACGCTTTCATGGCCATGTCCTCTGGTTGATTTTCAGTCAGCCAGTTACATACCGACTGTGCTGCTAGGTAAAACTGCTCTTAATGTGAGGTTCCCAGTCCTCCCTTGTCTGTTGCAGGCCTTAGTTTTGCTATTGCTACTTAACAGCATTCATGACGCCAAATTAATCCCCACCTGCATGGTACCTAAGGTGTGAAAAAATCTTGTCGAAAGATCTAGCAGAAGATCGCTAAAATAATACAATAACCAGGGGACCAACACATCTATTTTGGATAGTGCAACACTTCCTATCACTGCCAGTGCAAATATCATACAGAAAGCCATCTGGCTGAGGAGGACTGCTATCTACTTGGAGATGTTGCCATCCAGCAAGTTCTGCTCCTGAGGGTGGATATTTATTCCTAGATAACGAAATGTGTCTTTATGCTATTTTAGTGTCTCTCCACGAATGATCAAATGCACCTCAGGGGTCCTAGAGAGAATGGGAAACAGGCATGATTTGCACCCGTTTAATCTGAGACCCAACACTTCTGCAGGCACATCGGCTGTGTCTCTGTGTTACACCTACATATTGTGGCCGTACAGGGGCACTGAGTGAGTTCGATCACCCAACAGATGGCCCATTCCCCTCCATGTTTTTGGGTTAATTTACATAAAATATTTATAAATATAAATTATCCCTGAAGTATATATTCAATTTGGAGTATTTAATAGTTGCCAGTTTCTCTGAATCTGTCTGATGTATGGTGGCTCACCTGGTTGAGGCAGAGCAGTAGGAGGTTCTCATTATGCTTGAGCTCACTTAGTGTTTTGTCATTCTAATGAAGGTGCAAGGAGGCTACAGTCTTTAGAGAATTCTACACAATCCTAACTGCCATAATATAGACCTAATCTTTAGTAAACATCAGGTCTGGTTCTTAATCTAAAAAATAAAGGCCTCTAGCTTTTGTTTTTGCAAATTCCTCGTTCTATTACAAAGTTCTTCGCAAAGGGGGGGGAGGGGGGGCTCAGTCAAAGGGTAATACTATGTGCTGAGGACGGAGTCCCGTTTCAGCAGGCCACAGATGGGTCCTGTTCGATGCGGAGGAGGAGCCAGATATCAAAATTTCAGAGGTAAAGCAGATACAGCATGTATGCATTCAACTTGCTACTGTAGATGACCCTGAAAATTGGCTGAGACCGAGGTGTCCAGGTGTTTGAAGGCAAACATCAACTGGGTTCCATCAACATGGGGCACCACATTAAAACCCCATGCTTGAACAGATGCAGCAAAGGAAGCCATCTAGATATTAATGAAACACAGGCTCAAGGCTGATCCCCCGTGGTACTCTGTAAATGACCTCTCGATACCCTGATGTAAATGGGGGGAGGTCGACGGCCTCCTTACCTTTAGTAAGAAACAATGTGATCCATTTCCATGAGGTGCAGACAATTCCTGCTTTTTCCAGTCTGCAGGAAAATGTCATGCAACACTGTTTTAAGCCGTCGATAAGTCTAACAGAATAATGGTGGTATTTGTGGCCAAGTCGAAGCAGATTTTCATAAACCTACTTGCTTCTAAAAGTGCTGTCTCTGTTGTGAATCCTGACTGGAAACCAGATTGCAAGGGATGTAGCACATTTGTTTACCTCGATAAAATTGGTAATCTGGTGATTAACAACAGATTCCAACTTCTTCCCACCAGCAGGAGGAAGTGAGATAGATCTGTTGCTGGCAGTACATGAAGTTTGTTTTAGGTTTTTTAAAGTGGAAGGACCAACAACTCCTTCCAACATGCAGGCACTGAACCAGACTCAAGAGAAAGGTAAAGAGGGCGTTGATCTGTAGGTTCAAAGACTGAGAAGCCCTTTCGAAAATGTAAGGTGGGCAAAGATCCAACGGTGAGCCAGTATGAGCCTTCAGGATCAGACTCTGAATCCTTCAAAGAAATCTTTGCAAAATAAAACATTTGGCTGTTTAACCCCTTAAGTGCTGCTGACGGCCAGTGGTCGTCAGCAGCGCTACCTCCCCAGTGCTGCGCACGACCATTGAACGTCCATTCAGCACTAGTTCTAATGGACAGCGCAGCACTGGGGAGAAATGTTTACACGCAGCTAAGGTGTTAATGTTTGGGAGGTTGGTCCAATAGTGACCACCCTAACATCTTTAGTATTTGAAAATTTAGAGTGGCTGTTGAACGCCTTGTTGTGAAAAAATTCTGATAAGTTATCAACAAACTCCTGTGAAGTCGGTGTAGATTGATTTTGTACCGAAGGATTTATGATGAAGTTGACTATTTTAAAAATTGTACGAGTTGCGTTTTCTGCTTTGTTGATTTGTTTGGTGAATAGAGAAGCTTTGGCTTTTTATGCTTTTTCTGAACTGTTTAAGAGCAGTTGTGTATCTAAATTTGTCTTCCTCCAGGAAGTTGCATTGCCATTTTCTCTCTAGAGCATTGCACTTCTGTTTTTTCAGCTTCAAGTGTGGCAGAAAATCAGAGTGGAGAAGTAGAAGAGTTTTTACTCGCTCTCAAAGGCATTATATCATCAGTAATAGTATAAAGGTCCGAATTAAAGGAAGATACAGCCAAATCAACCTCTGCCAGTTGGTTAACCACTTTTTGTGAGCATACCGTGTTTAGGGTGTAGTCAGCAATGGAGTGCCAAAGGCGATAGAGGAGATGGCTTCAGTTTTTCTGAAGCCTGGGTAGCTCTAAACTGAAAGGAACTAAGAAGTGGTTAGTCCAAGCTAAGGGGATTATAAAACCAACTTCTGAAGCGGGAATGTTAAAAAAACAAACAAAAAAAAAAAACATATATATATATATAATGTGGGATGATAAATGAGGACTCTCGAAACAGCTGTGTGTTTAATCCAGTGCTGACTAGCGCAAAGGAATTTAGACCATTAATAACTGCTATTCCCCCACAATTGTGAATACTCTATCTGAATGAGAGATGGAGTAGTCATTCGGAATAGCAAGGGTAGGCTATTAGCAGGGATTAAGCCAAGTTTTGGAAAGAAAACAATATTCCAGTGGTTATCCTTTAGAATACTCCAAATTAAAATTTTATTTTTGGCAATGGATCTTACATTTGGATTGACGGCAGCCTTCATGCAGATCATACACACATTGCTTTCTTTCAAGGATTCTAGGATCAGTAGAGGGAAGCTGCAATAGAGGATTCATTCAAGAGTTAAGAAAGATATGGATTTAGGAAGAAAATTCCAGAGGAGTCTGCCAAGTCTCCTCTCCCAGTTTGCACCTCACACCTCATACTTCATAGGATGAATACTGATTAAGTTTATGCTCAGTCAGCCTACACGTAAGGAGACATGGCCAGCCTCTATTCTTTCCCACCAGTAATCACTAGAGTAATCTGACGTCCTGTCTTGTTTTGTTAAGCCTCGGCGTCCAGAACAGAACTCGGCTTGGCACCAGCCGACATCTTTCCCACCATTGGGCCACTCTAGTTCGCCTTCATCCGTACAGCACTGAGTGACATTGCAGGACTTGGTACTGACTTCAAAGATAGATAGATAGATAGATAGATTGATAGATCATTTTTATCGATTAATTAAAATCATTACAAAATCATCAAAATCTCACAAGCATTTAAGGCAATCTTAATAACAGGATACCTTCAATATAATAAATGTACAAAAACCTAGAATAGTCTGAAGCAATGTAGTTATTAACATATTTAAAAAGAGACGTGTGATTCTGCATTAAAAAAAAAACTATGCAACTATTCATTTCCAAACGCGGACCTAAAATATGCATCCCAGGTGCATACAAATAACCTTAAAACTATGCTGTGATTGTCTTAAAACATTCGTGTCAATGTGCAAAATGAATCAACCACTGTTCCCTAATACCAATAAAATATAAGTAGGTGAGACATATATTCACTAACAACATTGATTTAGATAAAATGACGATCATAAAAGTTCCAGACAGACAAAGAATGAAATGCAAGTGCCACTAGCAATTAGCACATCGACCACTACTATCAGCCTTAGTCACACATATTATTTCCTAAGTTCTTAGTATGCAGCCATCTTTCACCTTTGGCCACCTTTTTTACTGCCAGATCTAAATATTTGATCGGCTGTCAAATCAATTGCCAATCTAAGCCCTGTACACACTCCGTGACTGCAGATATAATTGTTTGAATAACTAGTCTAAGAAAGCAGAGAGGTAAAAAATGTCTGTGTAGGTCAAGCAAATATGGACATTAACGTATGTTTACTAGTGTCTCATTGTAGAAACCGCAGCCGCTACAACATTTACTGTTCCTAGTCATAATCCTACTTTGGCCATACTTCAGTGATGTAAGCGGAACCACTACCCACCTCAGTCTCCTATACTTGGCTCTAATGGAGTGTTTCAGCTTCAAGATCCTTTTCTTCTTTGCACCAGGTGATGTATAGGAAGGTAATGGTAAATCCCACGTTAGAGCTTACTGAACTCCGATATTTTTAACCCCTTCCACGCTCATGACGAGCTGGGCTCGTCATGGCGTAGCCTCCTCGCACGCTGATGACGAGCCCAGCTCGTCACGTAAAGTGCGGTTTTAAAAAACTCAGCACAGGAGCGGAATTGCTCTAGTGCGCATGCGGTTAATATAGGAGGATGTTACCCTCATCTTTGTGTCAGTGGTCTTACAATCACTGTAGCCTTTTGCTCGTTGCCGTACTTCCCTTAAGTCCAACGGCGTTAATATTCTCTGAAGATTAAAGAATCAATTCCTGAGATGTAGTTTAGCAATTCCTTCCAAATATGTTTCTTTAGGGAGACCCCCATAGACCCGTTCAGCAGTACTTCAAAAACTGCATTTCTTCCTGTACTTCACAGTGTGGAAGTAGCACATTTGCCTCGAGACCTTCATGGATTTAGGATTCATCAACAAAATAATTTGAAAACGACCTTTTAACATAGTGACTGTTTCGTAGTGGATTCTGCCTAAGCAAGGGGCACGCCTCGACCCGACCCACAAAAACATTGTCAGTTCCTGATGCTCAAGGTGGAGGAATGTGATTGGCTCCATTCTGAAGCCTCCACCTAGTCCTTGCAGCCTTACTAAGTGCGTTGTGGCGCTAGCTGTGCATCTAACTAAATAAGCAGGAATACATACCTGTCTCAATTTAGATGACTGCCTCTCAAAGGCGTCTTTATACAACAAAGTAATTAAAGGTGTGTACACTTATCTCCTGCTGATTCCAGACCCGAGTTAACCCCTTCGATGCTGATGACGAGCACAGCTCGTCATCCGCCACGGTGGGCGTGTGCGGATGACGAGCTCAGCTCGTCTTCTAACGCGGCTTTTAGAAAAAAGCCGCGCAGCGTAAAAATAACCGCCGTAGCGATGCGGTTAAGCAGTGAACCTCCAGAGGTCAGTAAGAGGAAAATCCTAGGATATTCCAGACCTAGGTTAAGCAGTGAACTTCCAGAGGTCAGTAAGAGAGCAGTTGTAGGATAAATTCTTTTTTGGACTACATTTAAATGTATAAAACATACCAACTCTAGAGAACTATCTGCACATGTTGAATAACCAATTAATTTACTATAATAGAATAGTCCAGTGAACTAACACTCTCTTTAGAGGTTGCTATTTCTTTTCAGAAACTGTTGTCGAGCAGACAGTAATTTATTGTTCAGGGATATATTTACCTAGTGATACTAATTAGGGTATTTGTCAAGGACATAGTATGGTAATGGTCAATCTAGCCTTTTTCCTTTTTAAAATTTGTTATTTACGTGGGCTGTTATTGCATATTACCATAATTTTTTGTATTTTTTAAAACCATTTTTATTATTTTTCATTAGAACAAACATACACGTTGACAATCAGTACGACAATAGTTCTGCGAAGATGTAGATATACAGTTGCACATATTCGGAGTCTATTAGTACATTATCATGTTTGGTATTTTACTATGTAGTTCACTTGCAGGTGACAATTTCACATTTCAATCCCACTCCCCCCTCTTCCTCCCCGTCGGAGCTGTCTTCATCATCCTCCGGCAGCGGTTCGCATAATTCCCCTCTATATACATTCCAGCACGCCCAAACCTTGTTCCACTTACGAGGGCAAGCCCTATTTACATACACCTCCCGCTCTGTAAACATTAACAAGTCCATGTTCCTGCTCCATTGTGCCAATGTGGGTAGTTCGGGGGCGCCCCATTTTTGTGCTATATCTCGCTTCGCCACCATGATGGCCAATGTGCCCCATATTTGACCATACCTGGACAAGTCATTTGGTTCCCAAATATTCAAAATACATTTACATGGCTCTGGTAGCAATGACACCTTTAATGTTTGTGAGACAGTACGCATTACTTGGCGCCAACAGTCAATTATGAGTGGGCAGTCCCAGAGGGTATGGAACAAAGTACCTTCTTCACCACAGCCCCGAAGACAATAGGGGTGCGGAGCTCTTTGCAGCTTGTGCAGTGTAGTTCTAGTGTAATATATCCTGTGTAGAATTTTTAACTGCACCAACCTGAACCTAGCCGAAATGCCCACTTCCTACGGGGACGCCATTGCCTCGTTCCATTCTGTGTCATCCATATCGCCTATGTCCTCCACCCACCTCCTGCGCAGTTTCAGTGTAGGGTCTGATAGGTTATTTATTAGTTTTTTATAGGTAAGGGAAGTAGCGCTATGTTGCATGTAGTCAGTAAGTAGTCTATCTTCTAGCGGCGAGGATTCCGGGACTTCAGTGTCTGCTGGTATTGCCTGTAATAGTGCGTGCCTGATCTGTACATATCTGTAAGTTTCGTTTGACCCCAGATCGTATTGTTGCTGGAGTATGGTGAACGGGATTACAGTTCCCTTGTCCCATACATCTCCCACCGTGGACAGTCCAAAGTTGTCCCATTGTGTAAATCCTTTGCTCTTTCTCAGTTGTCCCAATGTCTTCGTGTACCAGAGTGGGGTGAGCTTAGTGATTGTTCCCTTCCAACCCAGCCTTGCCTGTGCTGTGTGCCATATCATGGCTGTATGTTTAGTGGGTCCTATCAATCTCGCTGCTTGGCCTCTGTTGTAGAGCACTGAGAGCATACTATCCGTGCCTAGTTGAGCCCTGTCAGCCCTATAAGCGGGGTCATCCCGGGGCGCGTGGATCCACTAGTTCAAGTCAAGTCAAGTCAGAGATTTATATAGCGCACTACATACCCAGAGGGTCTCAAGGCGCTTGATGAAGGGTGGGGAATTACTTGTCGAATATCCAGGTTTTAAGTTGCTTTCTGAATGCTAGGTGGTTCTGAGTGAGGCGAAGGTGAGTGGGAAGGGAGTTCCAGGTTTTAGCTGCCAGGTAGGAGAAGGATCTACCTCCCATGGTGGTTTTGTTGATGCGAGGTACAATAGCAAAGGCTTGGTTGGAGGATCGTAGCTGGCGGGAGGGGGTGTAGAAGGAAAATCGTGTGTTGAGGCATTCGGGTCCAAGTTCGTAGAGTGCTTTGTGTGCGTGGGTTAGGAGGCGGAAAGTGATCCTCTTGTTGACTGGGAGCCAGTGGAGGTTTTTCAGGTGAACAGAGATGTGGTCTTTACGCGGGATGTCTAGTATGAGTCTGGCTGAGGCGTTTTGGATGCGTTGGAGTTTTTTCTGTAGTTTTGCGGTGGTACCGGCGTATAGGGTGTTTCCGCAGTCCAGGCTGCTCGTGACCAATGCGTGGGTGACCGTTTTTCTAGTTTCGGTGGGGATCCAGCGAAATGTTTTTTTGAGCATGCGAAGAATGTTGAAGCAGGATGATGAAACGGCGTTGACTTGTCTGTTCATAGAGCGTGAGGAGTCAAGGATGACGCCCAGGTTCCGTGCGTGGTCCGTCGGGATGGGTGCTTTTCCAAGGGCCTCTGGCCACCAAGAGTCATCCCAGGCGGAGGGGGAGGTACCTAAGATAAGGACTTCTGTTTTGTCTGAGTTCAGTTTCAGACGGCTATGCTTCATCCACTCGGCTACTTCTTTCATTCCTTCATGTAGGTTGGTTTTGGCAGTGTTGGGGTCTTTGGTGAGTGATAGGATCAGTTGAGTTTCATCAGCGTAGGAGATGATGTTGAGGTTGTGTTGGCGTGCGATGGTCGCGAGGGGGCTCATGTATACGTTGAAGAGGGTGGGGCTGAGTGAGGATCCTTGTGGTACACCGCAGATGACTTCAGTGGCCTCAGATTTGAATGGTGGGAGGCGGACTCTGAGTTCTTCCGGTGAGGAACGAGGTGATCCATTCCAGTGCTTTTCCTTGGATTCCGATGTTTCTGAGGCGCTGTAATAGGGTGCTATGACAGACTGTGTCGAAGGCTGCGGAGAGGTCGAGGAGGATGAGGGCGACTGTGTCTCCATTGTCCAGTAGAGTTCGAATGTCGTCTGTTGCTGCGATGAGGGCGGTCTCAGTGCTGTGTTTGGCTCGGAAGCCAGACTGTGAGGAGTCGAGGGATTTGTTGGTTTCGAGGAAGGCAGCGAGCTGGTTGTTGACAGCTTTCTCGATGACTTTGGCCGGGAATGGAAGGAGAGAGATGGGGCGGTAGTTTTTGAGTTCGGTGGGGTCAGCTGTGGGTTTTTTCAGAAGGGCGCTGAGTTCTGCGTGTTTCCAGCTTTCCGGGAAGGTGGCGGAGTGAAGGGAGCAGTTGATGACGTCTCGGAGGTGTGGTGCTATGATGGAGTTTGCTTTGTTGAAAATGTGGTGAGGGCATGGGTCTGTAGGGGATCCTGAGTGGATGGAGTTTATCAGGCGGATGGTGTCCTCAGAGGAGATTGGGTTCCAGTCATGAAGGATGTTCAAGGGGGGTGAAGGTCCTGCAGAAGGTTGGGTGGGTTGGTCTCCGGGTTGGTTATCGAAGCTGTTGTGGATGTCTGCGATTTTGTTGTGGAAGAACGAAGCTAGGGAGTCGCAGAGGGCTTGAGAGGGGGCGATGTCGTTGGAGTTGGCTGAGGGGTTGGTAAATTCTTTGACGATGTTGAATAATTCCTTACTGTTGTGGGCGTTGTTATCTAGTCGGTCTTTGAATGCGGCTTTCTTGGCAGATCGGATTAGTTGGTGGTGTATGCGGGTGGCGTTTTTGAAGGCGTCCCTGGTGCTGGTGGTTTTTTTTTTTTTCCAGGCCTTCTCGAGGGAGCGACAGAGTTTCTTAGATTTCTTGAGATCATCGTTGAACCAGGAGGCGGTTTTGCTGCCTGGTTTGGCGTTTTTTCAACGGTGCTAGAATGTCGGCGCTGTTGGATAGCCATTGGGTGAGGTTAATGGCTGCTTGGTCGGGGTTTGAGGAGTGGGCAGGGGGGTTTTGGAGAAGCGATGAGGAGATCTGGTCAATGGTGATTTTGTTCCAGTTTCTTCGCAGAGTAGGTTGAGGATGGTTGTGAGTTGTGGTTTTATTGTAGCTAAAGTGAACGCAGCTGTGGTCCGTCCAATGTAGAGTTGTGGTGTGACTGTTTGCTGGAGGTGAAGATAGGGTCGAGTATGTGACCTGCGATGTGGGTGGGGGTAGTGACAAGTTGTTTGAGTCCGAGGTTGGCGAGAATGTATTCCTCGGAGGGGAGGGCGTGTGGGGTGATAAAGTCAGTGATGTCGTCATTGAATTGTGCACGGGGTCCTGGAGGCCGGTAGAGGAGGGTGCCTCTGAGTGTGGTCTTGGGGTCGGTGTGGATTTGGAAGTGAAGGTGTTAGGCGCTGGCAAGGTTGACGTCAGAGCTGGTAGAGATGCGGATGGAATTCCTATGGACGATAGCGATGCCTCCTCCGGTTTGGTCGGTGCGGTCCTTACGGATGATCTTGTAGCCGTCCGGGATGGCAATGGTGATGTCTGGAGCTGATGAGGCCTACATCCATGTTTCTGTTAGGAAGGCGACGTCCGGAGAGATGGTGTCTAGTAGATTCCAGAGGTCGATGGCGTGCCTGTGGACCGAACAGGTGTTGAGCAGGATGCATTGTAGGTGGTTGGTGCCAGATATCTGTTGTGTGTTCGTGGGTGAGGAGTTGTTCTTGGTGCCCTCGAACTTGCAGGAGTTGCAAGAGAAGGGTCCATGGGTGTGTCCAGGAGCGGCTTGGACGCAGATGGGGAGAAGGCCGGGGTTTAGGGCTAAGAGGGTGAGTTGGGCTACCCAGTAGTACAGTTGCTAGTTTGGCAATGCAATTACCCCCTCGTACCAACTTCTAGTTTGGCATGGGCAATGTGCACTGGTCGGTTACTCCATAACAGGTTGGACACCAATGCTGTCGCCTGCCGGAAGTACCTTGGTGGGACCGGGTAGGGAGAGTTTTCCAGGGCATAAAGGAACCTCGGGAGAGCCAACATTTTGTAGAGCGCTGCTCTTCCGAGGAGCGTCAGTGGCAACAGGGCCCAATGCCGCACATCAGTTCGCAACCGGTCCAGGGGTGATTTCAAATTTTTTTCAAGGAAGTCTGTCTGATTGTCGGTAATATAGATACCAAGGTATTTAAAGGGGGCCGTGGCCAACATAAGTGGGCAGTCCACAGCAAGCTGAGGCGCTGGCTCTTTCAGAACGTATAATACGGACTTCGACCAGTTCAAGGTGATTCCCGATGTCTTCCCGTAGGCATCACACAGTGTAAGGAGCGCTGGTACACTTCTCTCCGGATCTGTCAAGTACACCAACATATCGTCAGCGTAAAGCGACACACGATCCTCCCATTCTTATTTCCAGCTAATTCCCTTCAGTTAAGGTGTGTTTCTAATCGGTGTCGCCAGCGGTTCTAGAACTAGGGCAAATAGTAAGGGTGAGAGGGGACAGCCCTGCCTGGTCCTCTTTGACAGCTGGATTGCATGTGAGATGTGACCGTTGGCGGCTATATGAGCGACTGGGTTAGCGTATAGAAGACGTATCCAGGCTATAAACTTGGGGCCAAATTTCATGTGGGATAGGACTGCAAAGAGGTGCCCCCATTCCATCATGTCAAACGCCATTCTGGCATCTAAGGAAAGGATCACCGCTGGTTCTATTAATGACGGTGCTCGTGCCAGTACCCCATGCACACGTCTGAGATTGAAAGCAGTGCTTCTGTTCGGCATGAATCCCGACTGATCAGGGTGTATCAGCAGTGGGGATATTACCATAATTTTGACCATGTTCCAAACCAATGACTGCATTTGGTCCACATACAATAAATGGTACTGGGATCTGGGCCATTGTCTTCATATCATTTGGGTGAAAGTCAGTCCTGTGGTCTTGTTTGGGATCTTCTGTACTGCAAATGCTTCGATGTTAAAGGGTATAGCATCCGCTGTACCGCACCACCCATCTTACAATGTCATTTTAAAAAAAAATGATACAAAAATGCCTTGCGTGCAATAGGAGTTACTCACCTTGATGCAAATAGATTGAAGATTGTTAAAAAAGAATTTGCAGAGCTACACGATCTGGGTTATCTAGATGAATTGTGGAGTGAAAGAAGAGGCACATTGTTCCCATTAGCTATGTGTGCATCTTTAAACTAACTGTTTATAATAGGGCTGTTTTGGGTAGATGGCTACATTCTGGCAATCACTACAGGCCGAAACATTGTTTATATGACTAATCCCTGAAAATGCAGTGAATTCAAATCTTATAATACTTTTATCAGCTAATAATTTAGACTGAAAAGCTATTGTCGTTCGACCTGGAGGCAAGTTGTTTGTACTGCAAGCAGCGCTGAACCATTATGTGAATTTTGTGGTGGCATGGTTACCTTTTCTATTTCAGTTCGAATCATGGGCTTGTGGTGACGTTGATGTGCCATTTCCAGTCTACAAAGCTATTTCTTTTGTCTCTATCAACAGGAGATTAGGGGAAGAACTTGGGAAAGTGCAAGTCTTTCAAGAACCAAACAGAGGTGAGATGTTTGCTTTCAAGACGAATACAGCTGAGATTTTTCCTCAAATCCTCAGTTTTCCTTGTTTTTGTTTTAAAGGATTTCGACTACCATAAACTAGCTTTAGAGTGCTGTTTCAAACTGGTCAGTTTGAATGTTCATTTGTAGCGCTAGAAGGTAAACTAGTAACCAATGTGGATGTGCACTCCATTCTGATCTCCAGTTTACTGCTCAGGGATTATTTGTTTTCTCTCCTAACATATGATTTGTTTAATTTCGCCCACTATTCAAAACTGTGTGCGATCTTTCGAAAATGCAATCAGTCCTAACTTTGCTTCATTTATGGATATTGAGAATTAGTTTTATTGGTTGGGCCCCTGTACACTAGTTCATGAAGCCATTTAAAAACACTCGGAATTAATATATGTGAGGTTTTGCTTGCCTTTCTATTCATACCTACCTAGCCACACATCTTGGTGTCTTATTTCCATGATTACCTTCCTCTGTGCAGTCTTGGGGAATGAGCTGGCTTCCATTGAAGTTGCTGTAAGAATTTCTCATCATGTGTTGGTATGTTACTAGACACCGTATCTAGCGGTTAATTATTTGATGTATATTTTAGTATTACATCTTTTTATTGAACAAGGCAGCTCAAATACAAGCAGAGAAGCATTGTTGATCATGAACGCACCAAACAATGGAGGAGGCATTGAAAACCCAAGACCGCTATAAGTAAACGTTACCCAAGCCCCGCAATGCTCTCTCTTTTCTAAAGTAATTATAAAGTCAAGTCGGCTGCACACAGGGGAAAAAACGACCCCCCTCCCCTCCCCCCACACCCACCCTCCATCCCTTCCCCCAACTACCCGCCCCCCACCCCGGTTCCAGGTCCGTGATCGCCAGCACACAAACAACCAATCATACCAAAGCCTCTCAATGATGAGCCTGTGATAGACGTAGAAGACGCAAATACCGGGGACATATCACTTCCCTGAATTCTGTGGCCAACAAAGGAAGGAACGGCTGCCACAGTTCAGCGTATCTAGATCCTTCCCCAGCTTTGATTAAGGATAGCTTTTCCATGCCAAGTATTGCCCAAAGTCGAAACAACCAGCCCTGGAAGGTGGGGATGTGCTCTGTACGCCAGAAAGAGAGAACATTCTGAACTGCAGAGCCTAAGGCTATAGCTATCAACCTCCTCCTGCGTGATTTCAACGGGTAGGTCAGGGCATTCGGGAGACCCAGCAGAACATAGGCAGGGAACCTTGGGATCTCCGTATTAAAGTGGACATCTACCTCATCCAAAACTAATTTCCAGTAATCCTGGATCCGGGCGCATTCCCATAGCAGGTGTACCAATGTACCCCTTTCGCCACAACCCTGCCAGCAGTTGGCATCACTAGTGTGGTCCATTTCGTGTACTCTCTCTGGCGTATAATACCAGTAGGTCGCCAGTTAGATAAAGGTGTCTGTCAGCCCCATGTGGTAAGCCGAGTGTCGTGCGCGGTAGTAGATTTCCTCCCACTCTTTGTTGTAAAGCTCCCGACCCAGCTCCCGCTCCCAGCGGACCCTGCTTGGATTGTAGACCCGTGCATACCGTAGCAACAGCATTCAATATAGGTCTGAGATGAGTCGTTTGTCCGACGTCCGTGAGAGTAGCCAGTATTCGTAGGGGCTAAGCTTCCTATCCGCTTCCGTCCGCACCTGAGCATGAAGTGCTCAATGTCTCACCTGTAAATAGCGGAGCCTCTCTGTCTCCGGTAGGCCATATTCCCGTTGCAAATGCTCAAAGGGGGCTATCCCTTCTTTTGTGTATAAGTGGTACAGCACTCCGCACCCTGCCGGCAGCCACCTGGCGAAGGCCTGACCATCGTATCCCGGCCCAAACTCCGGGTGGTCCACTAGCGGCGTAAGCGGGGAGGGAAATGTGGTCAGCTCATGTCGCAGATTAGTCTGGTCCCATACCTCCATGGGTACCCGCGTGATGAAGGATTAGGAGGGCGATGCGTCTTGCGGAGGAAGGGAACTTCCTGTAAGGGTCTGCCCGCTACAGCCTGATCCTTGGAGAGCAGTGCTTTTCTGACTCCCACCTGCTCCATTCCACCAAGGTCCTAAGGTGCGCCGCCTGATAGTAGAGTCGTAGATCCGGGAGGCCCAGGCCCCCCTGTTCCGGCGGTGCATGGCTAACCTTAGCTTCATCCTCGGGCGCTTGCCATTCCAAATTAATTGGGCGAGTTCCGATTGTGTCTGCTTAATCCACCCCTCCGGAGGACGCAGGGGGATAGCCCGGAAGACATATAAAATCTGCGGCAAGATGGTCATTTTTACAGCGGCGACGCGGCCAAGCCAGGCTAGGGGAAGATGCCTCTACCGGCCGAGTTCCGTCCGCAGCGTCTGGCGCAACTTAGCATAATTAATATTAACCGTGCCAGACAGAGTGTCTGCCTGCTGGATCGCCAAATACGGGATAGCCTCCGACGCCCACCGAAAGGGGAAACGGCTTTGCAGGTAGGCATCCGCCTGTCCCTCCAGGGAGAGGTCCAGCGCTTCCGATTTTGACATATTGACCTTGACCCCTGCTGTTCTCGCAAAGGAGTCCAGGATCTCCAAACATGCCGGCAAGGAGGTTCTGGGGGAGCCTAGTGACAGGAGGACATCGTCCGCGTAAAGACTTGTCGAGTGAACGAATGCGCCAAACTTAATCCCCTGTATTCTCGAATCTAGTTTCAGAGACGGCGCCAAAGGCTCTGTATACAGAGCTAATAGTAGGGGTGACAGTGGACACCCCTACCGCGTCCTCTGCTCAATGGGAAAGCGCGGAGATGAGCATCCGTTTTTCCTCACCGTTGCTGTGGGGAAGGTGTAGCAATTGAGGACCCAGGTCCGGAAAGTATCTCCCAGCCCTGCTTTGATCAAGACGCTCTCTAGATATGGCCAGTGGACCCGGTCAAAGGCTTTTTCGGCGTCAATGCCGAGCAACATATATTCCCCACTAGTGCGTGTCGCCTTTTCTATCCGGTGTAAGGCTCTTTTCATATGGTCAACCGTTTTTCGCTCTGGGATAAAACCTGCTTGGTCTGGGTCTATCATCCCCTGCATGAAAGGAGCCAGCCGTGCAGCCAGGATGCCAGTGTAGATTTTAAGGTCGAAATTAAGGAGAGATATGGGGCGATACGCCCCACATTGTGTGCGGTTTTTTCCCGGCTTAGGGATGACCGAGATGGTGGCGTCCAGCAAGTTCCGCGGAATCGCTCCGGGTTCCGAAAAGGAATTGAATAAAGCAGTCAACAACGGTGCCACCTGGGGACAAAAGGTTTTCTAAAAGATAGCTGTGAATCCATCCAGACCCGGCGCCTTGGCAAGCTTAAGACGAGAGATCGCCAAATTCACTTCTTCGGGGCGAATACTCCTGTCCAGCTGCTCCGCTTGATTCTTTGATAGGGTCGGGAGGGGAACCGACTCCAAAAAGGTCTCACCAGCTGCGGGGTCGAGCCTCGTACCCGTGTAAAGGGAGGTGTAGAAATCACTGAAAGCCTTCGCTGTGTCTCCGTCGCTCGTGACGCACCCCCCACCCTGCGTGGTTATCTCCTGTACCATACGCTGCTGCTGAGTCTCCCAAAGTGCGCGGCCTAACAGACGTCCACACCTGTCTTCCCCAGTGTAAAACATGTGCCGCGTACTTAGTGCCGCGAACTCAGCCCTGTCTTGGTCCAAGGCAGCCAATTGTTTTCGAACTTGACGGAGCTGCCTCCACACCCGGGGTGCTCCCGTCCTCTGGTGCATCTGTTCCAGTTCCCTGGTCCGCAATGTCAATTCATCGCGTTTGAGCGCCCTCTCGGAGTTTTCCGCCGCCGAGATTGCTATAAATTCCCTGCGAAGGACCGCATTAAGTGCAGCCCAATGTGTAGCCAGAGATGTGTCTGCGGTGTTATTGTGTGATAAAAAATCTTTTGTGGCCTCAGTGATTCTCTCCACGTTGTCTTTACGATGTAGTAAGGTGTCGCGCAATTTCCAGCAGCGCGCGGCTCTAGGCACCGGAGGGAAGGAGAACACCACCGATAGCGGTGCATGGTCAGAAAGCGCTGCGGCTCCAAAATCTATCTCAGTCGCTAGCGCTTTAAGTGATGTAGAGCATAGAAAATAGTCTAATCTCGCATAAGTTTTATGGGCATGGGAATAGTAGGAAAAGTCTCGAGTTCCTGGATGAAAGCTGCGCCAGAGGTCCACCAACCCCACCTCCTCCAATCTGGCCCACCCCTCCTGTGAGAGGGCACCTGCCTGCATGGAGCGCTGCCCCGATCTGTCTAATTGGGTATCAAACACCAGGTTCAGGTCCCCCCTGATCAGGACATGCCGATCCGGTGCAGCCGCTGCCTCAGTGAGTGTCTGAAGGAAGAACTTCTCCTGGCCTCCGTTAGGTGCAGAAACTGAGCTAACCGTAAAGGAGGAATCCCCTAGGGAAAAGCTGTAGGAGAGCAGTCTGCCTCGTATTTCTGCCACTTTCCTCCCAACCCTCCCCCTGAAGTGCTGGGCCACCAGTACCGCCACCCCTGCGGTCTTGTTGGGTCCTGAGGAGAAGTATTGGAGCGGGAAGCTACGTGACTTCATCCTGAAGCAGTCTTTGGCCAAGAGGTGCGTTTCCTGAAGGAGATAAATGTCAGCCCTCTAGTTCTCCAGGAAAGAAAGGACCGCTCGCCTCTTTACTGGGTTGTTTAGGCCCCGAACATTCAAGGTGAGCAGGCGCAGTTGATGTATATTTTAACATTTATATTATTGTAAAGGCCACCTCTTTACCATATGAAATCTCGAATGTTCACTTGACTTGTTTTCTGAACTTTGGCAAACAGACCAGCTTTATTCAATGTGTCTGCTCAAATAAGGCATTTTAGTTTCTTGTCTTCAAGTAATGCAAATTTGCTTTTACTTTACTATGATGAGAACCGTTTTCTATCCATAAGAATATATTTATAATCTGGCAATTTCTCATTTATCCAAAGAAACAAGAGTACAGATTCAGGAGTCTGTGAGGGGAAAAGATGTCTTCATCATCCAGACGGTTTCCAAGTAAGCTTTTTTTAATCTGGTAAAAATATAACAACATTTCTCAGTGAGTTGGTCACGAGCAATCCCCCCATTAGTACTGGCTCCTGAATGTAGTGTTTGAATAGTATAGCTCTTCCTGGATCTTATACCATTGGCAGCAGAACATTATAACCTACTTTTTGTAACTTGATTATGCAAAAATATCCTTTATATCCAAATGCTATTTTCTTTGGTTCATTTGTTCTGGTTGCTGGCTATATTTGGATTAGATCCCTTTCCTGTGTGCCTGACCTGCATGATTGGTTAACCAGAGGAACCGGTCTGTAATTGTACTGGGAGGTTGGGGGTGGTGAGACATACATCATTTTTTTGGTGGGTGAAGGGAGAGTAGTTGGGGGTGGGTGGAGAGGGTCACACTGTGACAATATAGTGTCTCCCAAATCTGACTCCCATGGCAGTATGTGTATGTAAGCATGTTTATAACTTACCATTATGGAAATTGGACATGTGAAATTTCTTGAATTTCACTGGAAACTGAGTTTTCAGTCAATCTCTGCCTGTATTTACTTGGGCATCATTATGCAAAGAATAGAACAACAACTTCCTCCAACTGGTAATATGGAAACAAAATAGAACTATGTATACTGGACTGCCACCTATTTGTTTACCCTTGTCAGTAAAAAGTGACAAGCAGAACTGGTAATACCACACGGGTCCCCAGAGAGAACCTCATTAAGTTTCCGTTTGCAGTCTCCCACTAGATATTGCCTGTTGTGCATGGTCAGTAACCACAACACCACACTGTAAACATTTGAATCTCGCTATTCTATTTTGCAGAACTTCACTTGATACAATGTCATCATTAACCTTTTTGGCATTTGGAGCCTGTTTTTAAGCTTGAATTATTAATTCATATGATAGTATTTTTTATTTCATCATGTTTTTGGATAACATTGTGAAAACATTGAGTAAAAACACGTATTATTAATCCTGTAAATCAGTGGTCTACAAGCTTTTTAATGCCACGCCCTCTCTTGCAGAAAAAATAAAACAAATCTGCAGCACGCTAAACAATTTGCTCATTGCAGTTATGTTTAGTTATTTCTTTTAATAACTCAATCAAAAATATTTTTTCCACCATGCTATTAGCAGTCTGATTTCCCTAAAAGTGTAAAAGTACCCATAGTGTAAGAGACTTTGAGGGTTATTAGGTTCTTTTCTGTTCCCTCTTTGATACCTGAATGACAAAAACATTACTAATTGCCCATTAGTTCTTGCACTAAAACACATCACTGTTTCTTTATAATGTTAGTCTTTGATCCCCAGGAGCATAGTAAATGCTCATCTTGGCCAAAGCTTGGCACAGCTCCCCCACCCCTCAGAATAAAAATATAGGTCCTCCTAGGCCTAGGCTGCAAGTAGCGGTGTTATTACAGGAGGAACTCCTCGACCAAAGTGATGCATGAGAGGAGATTGAAGGTTTGTTTTATTGAACTAGTCCACTCCCAAGCTTTGAACAGTTGTGGTGGTGTTCATGTTTCTGGAGCCAAATACCCCAAATCCTCCCAGGTACAAACCCTTTTCATCTTCACCGAGGGCCACAGATGTTTGATGCTACAGGAATCCCTACAAGGTAGCCTCTGAGTGGTACCCATATTGTATGCACAGCCAAGTTGCTTTGTGACTTGGCTTGCTGTACAGTGTTTCTCCTAATACTAATTTTGATTTGTTGATACTTTAATAATGAACATAAGTGGCCCCTACTGCTCTGCAATCATAGTGGTTGGAAGATCGGCAGTGCTTGCAAAGCTTTAAAGTTTGGAAAGGGAATAGAAGTATTTGTCTGTAAACCGCTTCCTGTTTTTGAAGCACCAGAACTCCTCCCATATTTGATGTCTTAATTAATTTGGTAGACTTGAGACTTGTCCGCCCCCTTTGATGTTTTTTTGGTGTGTTGGTCTTTAGTTTGGTATATTTCACAAGGTGTTTGGAAGTCGTACAAAATACTGGCAGACCTTAAATACTCACTTGTAAATTAGAATGCTTGCTATAGAAAATGTTATGTACCTGTAATCCTACTGCCCATGTTTTTCTGGTATGAGGTTTTCCGAAAATACATAATCATTAGGTAACCCACACCACTGTAGAGACAAGAGTTTTCCAAAAACTATTTTAGTTTAGTTTATTTTAAAATCACTTAAACAGCTAGGGCCTGATTACGAGTTTGTCGGTCCATAGGACTTCCAAACTGGGTGGTGCAGTGGTGGTCCAGGACCACCGCACCAGCACTACGACCACCGTATTCTGACTACGGCGGTCGGACAACCATAGAGCCGCTGCAACCGTCAGGGACATGCGATCCCTGGTGGGGGTGCGGCGGTGTGAGGCCACAATCCCTGCCAAGCATATTACGAGTTTCCTCACTGCCAGCTGTCTTGTGGTGGTGAGCCCGCCATGAAACTGACGCCGGCAAGGAAACTTCGAGAGCCCTACAGGGTCCCCTGTTGCCTCACTGCATGGGGGTGCATGCAGGGGGGCAAATGGTGTGCTACTCTGTCTGTATGCTCCCCCAGTTCCAGCACAGCATTGACTTTGCGCTCTATGCCATGCTAGAATGTGCGTTGGCTGACCCACGGCACTGCCTTTCTAAAGCTCTCCTATAAGCCTATGGAAGTCAGCGTTGTGGGCCAGCTGCCACAGGACCACCTGCCCGGATTACAATTTGTAATCCAGTGGGCGGTCGACTAGGGCAGTGTGGGAGCGGTGCAGTGGCATGTCGCCCTGCTACTCCACTGCCAAAGTCGTAATCCGCCCCCTAGTCCTATGTATTTGTAGCAAATAACAACTCTGTGCATTTGTTTAACTTTTTAAAATCAGTATGCCCCTGATTGTGTCAGTTTGTTACTGGATTGTAGAAGCTGTTCTTTATTTTGGTTTCATTTTGTTGAAAAGGTATTTAAAAAAATGTCTGTCTACATTCAACTTGCTTTTCTTCGCCAGTCTTTTATGAAAACCTAGAGTTAAAAAAAGGAAATTCGTTTTTTTTTAATGATGTGTATGAATGAAGATTGGGATTTTGTCCCAGATTTTTTTCAAGTTGGTGGTCTCTTCTTACAATCCCAGGTTCTTCCTGTGATCATTTCTTTCATATGTGACTAAGTGAATGGGGATAGTATGGTGGTTACAGGTAGGTGTTTGTTGATTCTTTGAGAAGTCACACGTGTGCTCATTTGACTTAGGACCCCAATACTGATAGAGCCTTGAACCTCTGCGTCCTCTACTGCAAGATACCATACCCTAGTAGGTGAACATGATGAGTCGGAGAAAAGTCTTCTTGGCCCTCTCTGCCAAGATTACAGCTGCACCTTGCAATTATGAATCAGACAAATTCTCTTTGCTGATACTATCTTTATATAAGTGTGGTGCTCTTCTACCCTTCTGTGCCTCGTAGTATTACCAGAGTGGTTGAGGTCTAATTGGTGAATAGTTTGTTTGTGGCTCGAGTCCGTCTGAAAATATTGAGAGGCAATGGCAGTGTTTCTATTGACACCCACTGTGTAGATGTGCCTTATTTGGCTGTCATTTCTTCCGAAATAAAGACAGATTCTCCTGTATTAGGGGTGTCTTTCATAGATTCACATGCTTGAATATTCCCCGTCGTCGAAGTGGGATTACCACGGTACATAAAATAGCAATAAATACTAAAAATGTATATATGTGAGAACATAAGAAAAACTAGAAGTAAATACATAACTGAACCTCTAAAACAATTCCTCCATAGGAATGCATGATAGAGAAAGAAAACACTTGTAACATATCATTGTCATTATGTTAGTCCAAACTACAGCCAATCAGGCGCCAGCACCCTCTAGAACCTTCTCCACAGAAGCTCAAGCCCTCAGATTTTCTACCGCACGTCGTGTGAAGGGAGTCTCCCTGAGCTCTGCTCAGTTTTTTCCTCAACTGCTTCTTGTTTCCTGAACTTTCATCATGTCAAGTAAGAAGTCTTTATTCCGACCTTGCTCTTCTTGTGGGAAGTTGCGTCTTTTTAAAGAGGACCCTCACAAGAAATGTATTTATTGTCTCTACCCTGAGCATGAAGTTGGCAGCTGCAAGTTTTGTAGAACCTTTTCTAACAAGACTCTAAAGGACAGAGGTCGTCTCCTCCTTTGGCTCCAACGTCTTAAAGACAAGGATTCAGCTCTGTCTGATGCTGAGAGTTTTCAATCTGGACCCTCCTTTGCAGCCTCTAAGCGTGGTAGTGTGCAGGATATGCCTTCTCCTTTTCTAAAAAAAAGAAGAAACTGGCCCCACCTTTGGCCTCTGTGGTGTCCCCACCAGCTCCTACTACTGCTGCGCCCACGAGACCTGGCTCTCAGGTGTCTTCTGCTGCCTCACAGCGTGTTTCCACACCTAAACATGCTTTGTCGTCGACGGGAGCGTCTACGAGCGTTCCCACAACGAGATCTGCAGTGTATACATCATCGACGACGACACTGACAACGACGCCAGCTTTTAGCTCGTCGACGACGGTCTCGTCGACTGCCTCTACATCGACAAGAGTTTCATTGGCCTTTCAGACTGTCTCGTCGACGATTCCTATCACCTCGTCGACGAAGAAACCAACATCGTCGACGCAATCCATTAAAAAGTCTTCGCCGTCAATGAAGACTCCGTCGATTAAAGCTTCGTCGACGAGGGCTCTGTCTACAGGGGTGTCTACTGCGAAGACTGCTTCGTCGACGAGCCTACCGCCGACGCTGGATTTATCTAAGTCATTTTCATCGACTGCCATTTCAGCACCGTCAACGATAACGTCGACGGCGGTACCATCTTCTTTTGCCTCGTTGCCTCTTGTGCCTTTACCTTCTTCAGTTTCTGCATCTGTCGTCACCGTTCTGTCACACCATCGCCGTCCAATGCCATGCCACCAGTTGTCTGCTCCTGATCCGCAGCCTCCTTCACCTATGTTTGCCACTACCTCTGAGCCCGACTCGGACTCTGATAATGATGTGGATGACACTTTCGGGGCGGCCCACAGTCCGTCTGATCTCATCATTAAATGTCAAGATTCCGGCAGTGACGACGAAGGCGGCGACCAGGAGTCTCATGCTGAGGAACTGTTCGTCCAAGTTCCAATGGCTACTTTGCCTTTGTCTTTGATTTCAAATCTCCAGCATATGCTGGACGACTACAACCAGCGTTTTCCACCAGCGCCAGAAGGTACTCCTAGACCGTCACCGACTGCGACAGCTCCGCCAACTGTTCCGCCACCTTTGCCATTGACGCCTTCACCCCTGGTTCAAACGTCGGTCAAGATTCACACAACTGTGTATCCACAGGATGGGGATGACGAGGCGATTTCCGAACGGGAGGACGGAGAGGTCCACGATGACACGGATAATGATGATGCCTCCACCGGCATGGCAGAGTGGGACAACTACCAAATGCAGAGCCCTCCCCTCAGCCAGGAGAATCTGGAGATTCCCCTCCAGTAGATATTGCCAGTTTTCATCTGTTTATGGATAGAGCGGCTCAGCGCTTTAAATTGCCAAGGACATAGAAAGAGGAGGACTGTTTCCTCTACGATTTCAAAAATCAGCCTTTCAAACAAGTCCACACGATTCCAATAATCTATTTTATATGGAAGGAGGGAGTTAAGCTCATGTAGGCTCCGAATTCATTACCTGCCCAAGTGCGGCGCATTGAGAAGAAATATAAGGCCCCAACTGGTTCACCAGCATGCCTGGTCTCTCACTCTAAGCCGGATTCGGTTGTAACTCAGGCGGCACAGCGTCGGGCCCGTAATCCAGCGTCTCCAATTACCGCACCTCCAGATAGAGAAGGTCGGCGCCTAGACGCCATTGGACGAAAATTCTCCACCATGGCTTCCACTACAGTACGGGCGGCGAATGCCTTAGCCATCTTGGGTCGCTACGACCGGCAGATGTGGTCGGACATATCTGCCCTAGTCGATCTCATCCCGGACGCTTCCAAAGCCGACGCTCTGCAAATCCTCCAGGACGGACAAAGAGCATCTGAAGAGATGATTGACTGCGCAGTTGATATTGCGGGCACTGATTTCCGCTAGCTTGCTAGTGCGGCTGCCTTACGATGCCAGGGTTGGTTGAAGTCCACCTCCTTCCGGCAGGAAGTTCAATCCAAGATCCTTGATATGCCATATGATGGTGAATCGCTGTTTGGGTCCCACCTTGACGAAGCTCTGGAGTCCATTAAGAAGGACACTGATACGGCTAAATCACTGGACACTTTGCAATTTCGGAAGCAGCCATTTCGGGGTGCACGTGGACGTGGCACTACTTCCACTTTTCGAGGAGGACGATCTCAATATCGCTCCTACAATCAGAGCAACCAATGTTACTCTTCCAATCAACAGCAATCAAATCGACAACAGTCCTCAAAGCCCTATAGGGGAAAGTCATCCTATCGGGGATCCACTCCCAAACGCCAATGACTTTTGTCATCCCCAAAGTGTTGGAGGTCGAATCTCTCTGTTTTATTCTCAGTGGTCTTCCATCACCTCGGACCGCTGGGTTTTGGACATTGTGATGAAAGGTCATACCTTAGAGTTCGTCAAGATTCCTCCTCATACTCCACCATCTGGCCCGCCTCCTCCCCATCTCAAGGAGCTTTACCATCAAGCCCGTCTTCTTGTTCAGAAAGGTGCAGTCTAAGTGGTTCCAGTGTCTCCGAGAGGCGAGGGTTCTTTTTACTCTCGTTTCTTCCTCATACTCAAGAAGACGGGAGATTGGCGACCAATTCTGGATTTGAGAGCTCTCAACAGATACCTAAAGAGCCAATCTTTCCGCATGCTGACACTACTGGAGATCCTGCATCTTCTGGCCAGCGGGGATTTCATGACACACTATAGAACTTCAGGACGCATACTTTCATGTCCCAATTCTCCAACAGCATCGAAAGTACCTGCGCTTCAGGGTGGGGCAGACACATTATCAGTTCAAGGTGTTGCCTTTCGGACTCCGCTCCACCCCTCGTGTGTTCACGAAGGTGTTGGCTCCTGTGGTGGCTCACCTACGCCTCCGAGGCGTCCAAATTTTTCCATACCTGGACGATTGCCTCCTCAAGTCTCAATCACGCCATCAACTGAGCCAAGAGACTCGTCTTTGTCAATATGTGTTTCAATCCCTCGGCTTGGCAATCAATGTCGACAAGTCACAGTTTGCACCAGCGCAAACCAGAACTTTCTTGGGAGCGATCTTAGACCCTATGCTTTCAAAGGCATTTGTTTCACATGAACGACAACAGAAAATCCTCGGCCTGGTGTCTCTCATTCGATCAAGGCAGTCCGTTTCTGTCCGGACGTTAAAGTCATTTCTGGGGATGGCATCATCTTGTATTGCACTGATCCCACATTGCAGACTGCGGACCCGTCCCATTAAAGAGGAACTGGACGTACAGTGGCGTCAGGTCTCCGGATCTTTCAACGACCAAGTGGCCGTTACAGCTCGCATGAGAAAGGGTCTGTGCTGGTGGGCACATCCGACCAACCTAGCGACTGGAACATCCTTCCTCGTCAACGCGCCAGAACTCACGCTCACAACGGATGCCTCTCTGGACGGCTGGGGTGCTCATCTTCAAGGTCTTTCCATCAAGGGCAAATGGTCTCCACCCCAACGCTCTTGGCATATCAACAGGCTGGAGTTGATGGCGATCTTTCTGGGACTCAAGTCATTACTTCCTGTAATTCAAGGGGAGTCAGTGCTTATTCAAACGGACAATACCACCAGCATGCACTATGTGAACAAACAGGGAGGGACAAAGTCTCAACGCTTGTCTCGACTGGCTCAGTCGATTTGGGATTGGGTTCTCCGTCATCAGATAACCTTGACGGCGGTGCACCTGCCGGGCGTTTCAAACATCCTGGCAGACTCCCTCAGCTGGTCCACATCGTCGACACATGAATGGGAGCTGCATCAACTGACTCTGGATCTTGTATTTCACCGATGGGGTCGCCCATCTCTAGACCTCTTTGCGACACCAGAGAATCTGAAATGCCCGTCTTATGCAAGTTGGCATCCCCACCCCGGATCATGCGGGAATGCCCTTTTGATCGATTGGTGCGATCTATTCGCTTACGCCTTTCCGCCGATCCCGTTAGTACCACAGGTGCTGTGGAAGATGCGGAGGCAGCCCTGACACATTCTGTTGATCGCCCCTCGATGGCCCAGACAGGCGTGGTTCTCGGAGTTGCTCCTTCTGTCCAGGTGCGAGCCCATTCCTCTTCGTCCTCGTCCAGACCTCCTGACGATGGACAGGGGCCAGGTTTGCCGTCCGGATCCATCCACTCTACAATTGTCGGCATGGAACCTGAGCACCTTGAGTTCGCAAACTTAAATATCTCGCAAGACTGCAGAGAGATCCTCGCTCATGCTAGGGCTCCGTCTACCATCAAAATTTACAAACTCAAGTGGAAGAGATTTTGTCATTGGTGCATGGCAGCAAATGTCCATCTAATCCATTCTACTCCGGTGCAGCTTCTTCCGTTCTTTTTGAGTCTAGCTCAATCTGGACTCTTGCATGCTACTTTGAGAGTTTTCCTAGCTGCAATCTCTTGCTTCCGGCAGGATGGCTCCTCCTCCCTCTGCTCGTCCAGATTTATCCGCCAGTTTTTCAAAGGGCTTTTCTGGAAGTTCCCACCTATTTGGCGCCCTCCTCCACCGTGGCATCTCAATGTTGTTCTGTCGCAACTTATGAACCCACCATTTGAGCCCATCCATAGGGCGGACATTAAGTTCCTCACCTGGAAGGTTGCTCTTCTTCCTGCTCTGACCTCATCTCGTTGTGTGAGTGACCTCCACGCCTTTACTATCAAACCGCCTTATCTTCAATTCAAAAAGAGAGAGGAGAGAGACGCGCATTCTTCACTGAATCGCTACTGACCGGATACGCATCCCGATTCACACGGACGTATTCCTTTCCAACATCGGGGACACATCGAGAAACTCTACGCTAATCGATACGTAGAGTGGGTCCTCCTTGTCCAGTGCCCGGATCCTTTGCCTTATCCCTCCGGGATATCGGACTTTACTTACCAAGATTTATTGTCTCCTATCGAGTTTCAAAATGAGTATTACCCACCAACACTGATTAATTCAGGTTGTCTGCCCTGTCACCCCTCTTTCGTCCTGATGAAGACCCACATGCAAGGATTTTATTGATTCCTGCGCCGATAGGGTCGAAACGTCGACACGCTTCTTCACCTTGAAACACAGCCTCCCCCCTACCCAAGATTCCTATATAGTATGGACATTGGGGCATGTGTATTTTGAACTATTGTGTTGATTTATGATCATTCTACTGTTTATCTGACATTGAGTTCTTACTAATGTTTGATAGATACGTGGTTTTATTGTCACTATCCCGTCCTACACTACCCTCACGACTGCACGTCCCCCCTTACCCCCAGGGGCACCAGCACAACTGCAATATGTGAATTTGTTTTTGATCGCCTTTTTCCTATAATGTGAATTAAACATTATAGATGTATTCATTGTTTATTTGATTTATTTAAATTGTTTCTAACAATACACTCTCCTTCTTTACTGGGACCACTTTACTCTTAACGGCATGGAACCTGAGCACCTTGAGTTCGCAAACTTAAATATCTCGCAAGACTGCAGAGAGATCCTCGCTCATGCTAGGGCTCCGTCTACCATCAAAACTTACAAACTCAAGTGGAAGAAATGTTGTCATTGGTGCATGGCAGCAAATGTCCATCTAATCCATTCTACTCCGGAGCAGCTTCTTCCGTTCTTTTTGAGTCTAGCTCAATCTGGACTCTTGCATGCTACTTTGAGAGTTTTCCTAGCTGCAATCTCTTGCTTCCGGCAGGATGGCTCCTCCTCCCTCTGCTCGTCCAGATTTATCCGCCAGTTTTTCAAAGGGCTTTTCTGGAAGTTCCCACCTATTTGGCGCCCTTCTCCACCGTGGCATCTCAATGTTGTTCTGTCGCAACTTATGAACCCACCATTTGAGCCCATCCATAGGGCGGACATTAAGTTCCTCACCTGGAAGGTTGCTCTTCTTCTTGCTCTGACCTCATCTCGTTGTGTGAGTGACCTCCACGTCTTTACTATCAAACCGCCTTATCTTCAATTCAAACCTGACGGCGTGGTGCTTCGCACCAACCCATCTTTCCTACCCAAGGTGCCTAGAGACTTTCATCTAAATGAACCTGTGTTCTTGAAAACTTTCTTCGCTGAGCCACAGTCTCCGGCTGAGCAGCGATTGCATTCCTTGGACATCAAACAATGCCTTAAATTTTACATTAGCAGAACTGCCTCCTTCCGCAGGTCTGACCAACTGTTCATTGCTTATGGAGGACTGCGTCAGGGGCATCCAGTTACCAAACCAACGATTGCCCGTTGGATTTCTTCGGCCATTGCCTTCTGCCATCAACAGGCCGGCAAGCCTTTGCAGTCTTCGGTGAGGGCTCATTCTACGAGGGCTATGTATTCATCCACCGCTCTGTTTGCTGGTGTGCCACTTCATCAGATCAGCCGTGCAGCGACATGGTCCAGCAGGCACACCTTCAACAAGCATTACTGCTTGGAAGCCATCAATGAGGCGGATACTACAGTGGGACAGGCAGGTTCGAGGCATGTGGGCTGCTGAATTCATATCTGTGCATAGATCGCCGCCTAGTGTTGGGTCCGGATGATTGCACATTGTTGTCCTGGAAGAGTCTTCGAAGTATCACGAGATAGGTGGCTCCTCCCCTGGACTACAGTACGCATGGGCATCGACTCCATCCTCAGATTGTTTTTTTCCGCCATTGGGTTCGGATGTCTTTAATTCCCTCTTGTCGGAATCAATAGAAAACTTTCTTCAGACCAAAAGGTCTTTAGTCTATACGTCGGTATTGTCTTGCGTTCGGCATTACTTCTTCTAGCTCGGCTCCGAGCCGGATTCTGTACTCCCGCGTGCTCTCGGCGTGGAAGGCCCAGTCGACGCTCCTGACCTATCGACCGTCCATCATGGACCGAAGTCCATTCAAGAGATGTCCGGTCTGTTACTCGAAATACCCCCACATCGACGTCCACCCGGTGTGCAACAAGTGTCTGTCGCCGGACCACGATGAGGACAAGTGTATGGCTTGTTCCCGCTTCAGGTCTAAGAAGACACTTAAGCTTCGACGAGCTGCGCGCCTGGAGGCCCAGCAATCTGCTCCGGCGGACATCTTCAATGCAGGGGATGTCGAGGACGAATCCTAGGACATTTCTGAATCAAACCCCGCGTCGGACGTCGAAGATGACTACGACGCGGAAGCTGAGGCGTTGGAGGGCGAAGAAGTCGTCGACGAGGTAGGAGACGACGACGGGTCCCTCGGGGCCATGGAGGATAGCTCGGACGAGGAGCTTCCTCACACTGACTCTGAAGCGTTGCCGTATTTATAATGCCCAGGTCGAGGGATCGCCTTCGGGCCTTACCCAAGATCTTGCTATGGGTTCCATGGCCCTGGACATTGTTACCGAGCCACTCCCTGGCAAAACGAAACCGAAAGTGAAACCAACGGTCTCGACGCCAGATACTGCGCAGGTGCCAGCACCGAAACCGAAAGTGTGCATCGCTTTGGTGGGCTCCAAGGCCTCGGAGGCTTCGGCGCCGAAGAAGCCGAAGGTGGCTGTCGAGCCGAAGACTCCAGTCAAGGGCGTCGAGACGAAGTCGGCCGCGCCGAAGGCTAAAGTGAAGGTGGTCGAGACAGGCGCGTCGGCACCGTAGACGATCGACACCGGCAAAAGCCTTGTCGACCCGAAGAAGGCTGGCGGCGAGCCGAAGAAGACTCTCGGTGACCCGAAGAAGCGACTCGATGACCCAAAGGTCCTCACGACTTCGCGTCCGCAGGACAAGGCCAAGGGCGCTGCACCCCGAGGGTCGACTCCAAAGGTGGCCTCGAAGGATTCCATGGAGCCGGCGCGCCCATCCGCCGCGTTCACCAAAAAGGTGACGGACTCCCTGCAGCGCATCCGTGAGGGCACCACGTCGGTCGATCCGGACGATCCTCCGCCTGTGAAACCTATGGAGAAACCACTTAAGGCGTCCACGCCGATCCACTTCACGTTGCCGCCTAAGACGGCGCCGAAGGCTTTCGCTCCTAAGGCAGTGGCCGGCGTGCCCGAAAAGGTCTCCTCGGCGCCGAAAGCATCATCGGTGGTCCACGGCCCGCGGCCTCGACGACCTTCGGGGGATGAGCGTCAGGAACATTTCATCGATGCCGAAACGGGCAGGCTTTCCCTCCTAAAGCGGAAAATCACCCCAGAACCCCAACTGGAGTCTTACAAGATCCCTCTCCAAGAAACAGAAGGACTCTGCTTGCTCTCCCGTCTTGGTGGAACCCCTTTCCCCGCAGACTCATGATGTGTTGCCCACTTACTCAGATGTGGACGCTGGTGAGGGAGATGATGAGGATGAATACAGTTATCCAGTCTATACAGACCCTGAGGATACAAATTAACCCTGGGCAGCTGGTGGTGATCCTGGGGATCCTCAATCAGGACAAGACCCTCAACTTTTTTCAGCTAAAACGTCCCCTACAGAGGACTCTACTGCTTTCAATGCCCTCATTGAGCGGGCGGCTAACAATCACAACGTCCAGCTACATGCTGACCCTGTGGATGTGGATTTCCTCTTTGACACCTTTTCAGTATCAGAAAAAACTGTTAAAACTCTGCCTATGCTGAAAGGTGTTTTAAAGCATGCTGCTGAGATCTTTAAAGAACCTACCAGGGCAAGGGTGATAAACCCTAGGATTGACAAAAAATACAAGTCGGCGCCTACTGATCTACTTACATCAAAGGACAGTTGCCTCTGGACTCCCTTGTCGCCTCAAATGCCCGGAAGAGGGCTAATTCTCAGACTACGGGCGATGCTCCTCCCCCAGACAAAGAATCCAAGGTCTTTGAGGCTTCGGGGAAGAGGGTAGGAGCACAGGCAGCCAACATCTGGCGCATTTCTAACACACAGGCGCTTCTGGCGCGCTATGACAGGGCACACTAAGATACACTGGAGACCCTGTTGCAACACCTGCCTGATCAATACAAGGAAGGGGCTGAGATGCTGATTCAGGAAGGGAAGCTAATCTCTAACGCTTCAATTAAGTGCGCTCTGGACGCAACTGATACCGCTGCCAAGGCTATAAACACTAGTGTTATGCTTCGGCGACATGCCTGGCTGAGAATCTCTGGATTTAAGCCAGAAATCCAAACCACCATCCTGAACCAAACGGTTAACCCAGATCACCTGTTTGGTCCAGAGGTTGACACCACCCTAGAAAAAATAAAAAAGGACACAGACTGCAAAATCCATGGGTGCCTTACAGTCCTAGCAGTTTCGGGGTGGGTCCTTTCGTCGCTCCAGCGCTAGAGGCGTCTCCAGGGGCCAGCTCTCCCAGTCCACGCAATACTAAAAGGGCAACACTCAGACCACTTACACCAACAAGGGTCGAGGTGGATATCGTGGCAACAGCACCAAGGGCAGAGGACGTGGAAACAACAGCTCCAGATCCTCTGCCACCAGCAAGCAGTGACGCCTTGTCACTGCCCCTCGACCATACAACACCGGTCGGGGGGAGACTCCAGCAGTTCCTACCCGTCTGGAAGTCCATCACCACGGACAGGTGGGTCAGAAAACTTATCCAATATGGTTGTCTGGAGCTAACATCCACTCCACCCAACATGCCCCCAAGACACCGTCCTATGTCAAACGAGCACTTGCACTTATTGCAGCAAGAAGTCACCGTCATGCTGCAAAAAGGAGCAATAGAGCTCGTACCAGTGCAGGAAAAAGGCACAGGGGTCTACTCCCTGTACTTCTTGATACCAAAAAAGGACGGGTCCCTCAGGCCCATCCTGGACCTCAGGCCACTCAACTACTACATCCTGTCGGAGCACTTCCATATGCTGACCCTGCAGCAGGTGCTCCCGTTGCTGAGGCAGGGGGATTTTCTCATAACTTTAGACCTAAAGGATGCGTACTTTCACATTCCACTGCACCCTTCACACAGGAAATACCTCAGTTTCACCATACAAAACCAGCACTACTACCAGTTCAAGGTTTTGCCTTTCGGTATCACCACGGCACCCAGGGTGTTCACAAAGTGCCTGGCGACAGTGGCGGCGCATCTCAGGAGACGGAACATCCACGTCTACCCTTATCTGGACGACTGGCTCATCCAAGCGAAGTCAGCCCAGCAGTGTGCTGCCCACATGTCCCACACCATTCACCTCCTGCACGATCTGGGATTCTCACTGAATTACCCGAAATCCCATCTCCAGCCCGCCCACGTACGGCAGTATCTGGGCGCAACCATAAACACTCTGGCGGCCACAGCACAGCCAAATTCAGTGAGGGTCAGCAGCATTCAATCGCTGATACAGAAATTCCGACCTCAACACTCGTGTTCATGCAGTTGATAGCCTCCTGCATTTCCATAGTCCCGCACGCGAGGCTACATATGCGTCCGCTTCAGGAGTGCTTAGCAAGTCAGTGGACTCAGGCTCACGGGCAGTTGAAAGACCTAATGTTGGTGAGCGGTCGGGCATACAATTCTCTGCATTGGTGGAATCCACGAAACCTTTGCAAGGGCTGACCGTTCCAAGAGCCTGTGCCACAGATCATCCTGACAACGGACGCCTCTCTTCAGGGATGGGGAGATCATGTCCTCCATTACACAGTGCAGGGACTATGGACGCAACAGCAACGGAAGATGCACATCAACGTTCTCGAACTGATGGCGATCTTCATGGCACTCAAAGCCTTCAAAGTACATCTGTGCAACAAGGTCGTGTTGATCCGGACGGATAACATGACAGCCATGTACTACATTCAAAAGCAGGGAGGAACGCACTCTCCGCAGCTGTCTCACCTTGCTCAGAGCATGTGGAAGTGGGCCATTCAGAGGAACATCTTCCTCATGGCAGAACACCTCCCGGGCAAAGACAATCAGATGGCGGACCTGCTCAGCAGGCACAGCCACCAAATGCACGAGTGGGAGATACATCCATCAGTACTCCAACCGTACTTCCAAAGGTGGGGTCATCCAGAGATAGACCTGTTCGCCACAAGGGAGAACGCAAAATGCCAAAGCTTCGCCGCCAGGTTCCCACACCCACAATCGCAGGGCAATGCGATATGGATGAACTGGTCAGGCAAATTTGCGGACGATTTTCCCCCAGCACCTCTGATACCGCTGGTGGCATGCAAGCTCAGGCAGCACTCGATGACTCTCATCCTGGTTGCTACGTCTCACACCCAGCCTTCTGATGCAGAGCCATGGCGACATTCAGCATCCAGATCCGCAACAGCTCAACCTGGCGATCTGGCTCCTGAAGTCCTAGAGTTTGGCTACCTGCACTTGCCTTCCCACTGTATGGACATCATTCGGGAGGCAAGGAAGCCCACCACCAGAGCATGCTATGCGGCAAAATGGAAGCGGTTTGTCATTTATTGTGCAGACCACAACATTAACCCGCTAGATGCGTCTATTCAGAATATCATTTGTTACCTTTTCCATCTGTACAAATGTAATCTGGCCTATGCTTTCATTCGCATACATCTGTCCGCAATGGCCGCTTACCTCCAGAACAGGCAGCACCTCTCACTTTTCAGGGTGCCTGCCATTAAGGCCTTTCTGGAGGGACTCAAACGAGTCATTCCTCCACGGACTCCACCAGCTCCTGAGTGGCACCTCAACGTGGTCCTCACCCGGCTGATGGGTCCTACTTTTGAACCACTGCATTCCTGCGAGATTGAATTCTTGACATGGAAAGTGGCTTTCCTCATAGCGATTACATCGCTGCGACGAGTGAGTGAGCTCCAAGCACTAACTATCCAAGAGCCATTTATTCAAATTCATTCTAACAGGGTGGTGCTTCGCACCAACACTAAATTCCTTCCTAAGGTAGTGTCTCAATTCCATATTAACCAAACTATTGAATTGCCTGTTTTCTTCCAAAATCCTGAGTCATTGGCGGAGCGAATGCTCCACACCCTTGACGTCAAACAGGCCCTGATGTATTACATCGATAGGACCAAGGATTTTAGGAAGACTAAACAACTCTTTGTCGCCTTTGCACCACACCACAAAGGTAACCCTATTTCCAAGGCAGGTATTGCTAGGTGGATCGTTAAATGTATCCAGATCTGCAATCTGACAGCCAAACGTACTCTCACCATTCCACCAAGGGCCCACTCCACCCGGAAGTTGGGGGCCTCTATGGCATTCCTTGGAAACATTCCTTTGGAAGACATATGTAGAGCAGCCACATGGTCTACCACACACACATTTACAAAGCATTATTGTGTTGATGTGCACTTCAAACAGCAGGCAGCTGTAGGCAGGCTGTTCTCAAAACACTTTTCCAAACTGCTGCAGCTGGCACGGGCGGCCGCCGTTAATGGAGTGTCTGCTATGTATTCTATGCACAGATATGAATTCAGCAGCCCACATACCTCGAACCGAATATGCTACTTACCAGTATGCATCTGTTTTTGGCATGTAGGGCTGCTGACATTCATATCGCCCGCCCTCCTCCCCGGCGCTCGTACCAGCTGCACAATTCACACATACTTCTTGCATGGTCATCATTCACTTAGTTTCACTCCATCTTGGCCACAATGGCTAAAAACAATCTGAGGATGGAGTCGATGCCCATGCGCACTGTAGTCCAGGGGAGGAGCCACCTTTCTTGTGATACTTCGAAGACTCTTCCAGGACAACAATGTGCAATCATCCGGACCCAACACTAGGCGGCGATCTATGCACAGATATGAATGTCAGCAGCCCTACATGCCAAGAACAGATGCATACTGGTAAGTAGCATATTCGTACTTCGTCATCTTTTCAAATAAGGTGAGCCTCTGTTCCCTCCTCCTTTATATTTTTTCAATGATTGCTATTTAAGCTTCAATGACTGTATTACTACTGTCTTCGTGCTTTTCCATGCTGTGCTTAGCAATCTCATTGGAGGTTACTACTCTCTATTCTATTCAAGCATGTGAATCTATGAAAGACACCCCTAATACTGGAGAAGAACAATTGTTACTTACCTGTAAACAGGTGGTTCTCCAGTATTGGTGTCTTTCATAGATTCACATGCGGCCCACCCTCCTCCCCTCAGAGGCTCTCTTCTCCTCCTGCACTCTGGGTCACTTTGGTGCTACGAAAATCTGAGGGCTTGAGCTTCTGAGGAGAAGATTCTAGAGGTTGCTGGAGCCTAATTGGCTGTAGTTTGGACTAACATAATGACAATGATATGTTACAAGTGTTTTCTTTCTCTATCATGCATTCCTATGGAGGAATTGTTTTAGAAGTTCAGTTATGTATTTACTTCTAGTTTTCCTTATGTTATGTTCTCACGTGTATATATATTCTTAGCATTTATTGCTATTTTATGTACCGTGGGACTCCCACTTCGACGACTGGGAATATTCAAGCATGTGAATCTATGAAAGACACCAATACTTGAGAACCACCTGTTTACAGGTAAGTAACATTTGTTCTTCATCTTTGTGGGCCAACCATTTGATGACTAAGTATGACTCCTTTTGATGTCCACCGTAAACTCACAGGTACTTAACCACCACCGTCATCAGGTTCTATTTTCTGCTGGTGAGGGGGAAACGAGTTGGAGACTTGCTAATTAGGCTGTTCTTAGCACAAGAGGCAATAGCAAAAACTGTGTTGCACTAGAGACTAATACAACTGGAGATCAGTCGATCATCAAATCCATTTGTTTCTGAGACCTTCAGCCAAATGAGGCCCAGGTTAGATAATTAATATTTTGGTGGGGCAATAGTTTCTCTGGGTCCCTTCAGTGCGATTTTGAAAAGGTGGATCAGGGCATACACTAAGAGGCTAACTGAAATGCAACGTTTGTATTTTTCAGTAGTTATTAAAATGTTTTTAGAGGGAACTGTGAGGTTGTATTCCCTTGCGTACTTCCCTTACACCATCATGGAACTTCTTTGGGAATGTTTCAATGAATGTAATTTGCACATAAGCAGCCTAAATATATACACGTTCTGAACATACAATCACATAAAGAGACGCAAGCACGATAGACCTGTTCAAAACCTCTGTTTTTCACAGCCCATCCTTCTCTACTTCCTTCACGTAGGTAAAATATTCCTGTATACTTTACGCAGAGCATGCTAATCTAGAATAATCTCTTTTGCCACTTACCTGTTATACAATAATGAGTTTAAAACTGTTTTAGATTCACATGTGATCTTTCCACCTCACTGTACAAGGATGAAAGTTGATGCAAAATCATTTAGAAAAGAAAATCCGTATGCATGTATGTATACACTACATTAGCATAGTGGGATAATAAGTGTAACTCTAGCATAGGCTGAAAGTACAGTACAGATCATTTGCCCCATCCACATTCGGCATACTTACTCCAGTTTGTCTCCTCTGAGGTGCAATTCGTGGAAGAAATCTATACCTGTACCCCTTCTCTTTAATGTTAGTGTGCATTTTGTAACTTTTGGATGGACTGCCATTCCTGCATATTCTAGTCTACAAAGTATATACCTGCAATTTGCAGCCATCTGTGTTCACAAGGGGCAGTTGGGTTGGAAAACAACGCCAGGGTCTTATGCATTGCACTTTCAGTTGATGCATTTTCATGTACTTACTTGGCCCCTCTCCTGTACTTGTGTGACCATGACTGGTGCTTAATCGCCAACTGTCTACACCCCAGGCTGCCTCATGCAAACCTACACGGTCCAGTAGGAACACAATGGTTCCCACTTCAACTCAAGTCATAATGGAAAGCCTCCTGGATCAGCCTCCTGGATCAACCTCCTGTGCCTAAGATTTAGGTGGCGTATATTGGGGTGATGTGTAGACTCATACATAATCACATCCCTTTCACTTTAATAGGCTATAACTGTGACCCCTAATGGCAATCAATCTCCCTTCCCCAGTACATTTGAAAAGTTTGTAGTTTTACCATGCTGCATCGTGTCAAAACCCATTAGAAGTGAGCATTACTGTTGATTCCCACACTATTATTCCCATCAACGTTTCTTGGTGAAGATTCAGCCATACTTAAGAGAAATTACGACATGGCATAATGGATCCGTGTTCTTAGGCAACTAGCTCCTTGGCAGTCATTTAAGTCACCCTTAGGCATGCAGTTATTCAATACAGATTCCTTCTCATCTGTTCTGATTGGTACAAAGTCTGATGTCAGTTGGATAATTTTGTTTCATCATACTACTAAGCAAATGTGTTAGTAGACAAAGGTAAGTTACAAGATATCCATACTCTTCCTTTTATAGGCCATTGAAAGATGAGGCCTGGCACTACAAACCCCCTGCACTCTACTGCTTAAGTAGCACAAGGGCTAGTCTACCAAACTGTGCAGCTGCATTACAGGTCTTTTCAAAAATGCACAATAGGGAAGATCATTTTTTGTTTCCTGGGCATACAATAATCAACAATATGGCTACCAATTGAAAGGGTGGTTTTCAACTTTTCTCCGTAAACCAGGTAAGATTTATTTAAAAATGTAAACGATCATAGTGGTGGTACCATCAGTTGATTTCCTGTGCACACACATTTGGTTCTCCATTGCACTACTTCCCTTCAAAAGCAGAGAATATCATTGAAAAGTGTTGCAGAATCTTGAATACAGCCAGAGAGAAATGTTTGTACAAAGTGCATCTAAATTACATTAGGTAGAATTCAAAAACTAGCTTAGATGAGCAATGTGGCTGGGACTTCTTTTATTTTTATTTTTTATTTTTTTACATCTTCCAATAAAAAAGGATTTTTTTATTTGGGTTAAATAGGCAAAAGCCTTCGTTAAGAGAAATTTCAGACTGACGTTAGAACTCTGGGCAGCCCCAATGTGTCTCAGTTGAGTATAGTTTATGTTGCCTCTTAATGTTTCTGCTCTGTAGCAAAGCTGTCTGAACACTGGGCTCTAATCTATTGACAGTTACCCCATCTGATTTTAAATCTTTGCCTTGCTGCTCGCAAAGTTTCTATGTGTCATCTTTAAAATATTTTTCTTTTTTGGTGGTAAGAGAACCTTTTCTTTTCTTCACCTCTCTACAGTTCTTCCTAGCTGCTTCTAACCACACATGGAGCCTGCCTGTCGGTCAAACTGTTGTGAAATGTATCATTTATCAGGAAATATGTTTTAGGAGGCAACACCTCTGAGCCTTAAACTGGGCTTGGTTAAGAAGCACTTCTGGTCTCCTACAGTGAGAAAGAAGCTCATTCCTTTCTGATTTAAGATCTCGGGTTATTATTTATCCAGCTCTGCAACAAGGTTGGCTAGAAAAGGGACACCTTTGTTCAGCTACACTTTAGTAAAACATCATTCATAGATTGCCGCCAAAAACAAGGAAAAATCTAAGATTGCCGTCAAACATGAAAGCTTCTTTATTATGTCCAGTTTTAGGACCAGGCTTTTCTTGTTAGATGGTTCCTGTTATACCACTATATAATGAGCCTCTGATTGCTCTTTCATTAAGTCTCTTCTCCAGCTTGCTCCTACTGTTGAATTATTTGCTCTTGCCATATAGTATTTCTACCTGCTCCAGTTTTGCTTTACTCCTGCCTACCTACTCCAGTTCTACCCCGTTTCTACCAGCTCCAGTTCTTCCCTGCTCCTGCCAGCTCCATTTCTGCCCAGAAGTTGACAGCTCAGTCCTGTCGGATCCAATTCCTCTCCTATCCTATCAGATCCAGTTATTTTCATACGGAGTTATAGGCATTTAGACTTACAAGACCGCTCCTTCAATTGGGACTCACCTTCTTTGAGTTTTGTGTGCTTTAAGCAAGGATGCAATCTGGACATGCTAATGCATTCTACATTACCTTTAGCGGAAAAGTTATTGAGCTTCTGGATTAAAGCATTATTTGTGCCGATCAAATAATTAATGAAGGATGTTTTTGATGTTTCTGCCCAGTGGATTGAACCTGCAAACCCAGCAAAAAGCATTATGTGCAATTTGTAGGCACGTCTGCTTTGGTTATGTTGTTGACTTCAACTGCTAGGACCCAGAAGCTTGTTTGATGCTGGTTTTATATTGGCTGGGTAGAGCTCAAGGCCTGAAAAGAGGTGGTATTTTTTAACCAAAGAAGCTTCCTACTCCCACCTGTGGGCCCTGGAGCAAGTCTTTCTTAGCCTCCATCAACACTGCCTTGCAGCCTCCATAATGGGTAGCCATCACAGTTGTAAGCCAGGCGGGGTTGTAGTAAAAAATAAAATAAAAAAACTCACGCCTTACTAGGTAAATAAAATGTGCATTAAAAGAGGCCCTGTTATATTAGCAGTTATAAGTGTGTTCTTTGTTTGACTGGAAAACTATTTAAAATCTCCTGAATCTATAACGGATGCTTACACTTGTTCACCAAAGTCCCAGTTGATTCAGTTGTTCTGCCATACTGGGAAGAGATCACCAATAACAAATGATTATCAAAAATGGGGGCTGTGAGACACAGCTGAAGGATCTAGCATTAACCATAAGGACATTTTTAGTTCAATATGTTTGTCTGGCAGATCCAGAAGGATAAAGAGGCTCTTTCCGTAAAGAATGTACATAGAGAAAGTTCCCAGTGAGCAGCACTTTTGTTTTCAGAGAAGTGTACGAAGTGAGTAGCCTTGCTTTTATGTCGTAAGTTAAGCAGTTTACTTGCTTATCACTAAAGTTACTGATTATTAGTAGTCCCGGTTTGTGGTGACTGGCCACTGCTTTGAGGTCAAGGTTAATTTTGTTCAGGCAAAGTCGCTGTAGTAGATATTTACAATGTGCATCCTGTTGTAGTTGTACACCTTTGTGACATGGAATACAAATTGTTGGGTATTTTTGTACGTGGCCCTGGAGATATTGATCACACACATTCATTCAGAGAACTTTGGTTCCCATAAAATGGCAAATTGTTCTAGAATGGAATTGAAGAGTGAATACATTAAACCGTTCCTTTCAGGAGAAATTCCTATATTTTCAGCCCACTTTTTTTGTTTGTGCAATCCAATTCAGTGTCGATGCTAAGTTTCTAGGTCTGATGTTGTCCTGCATTTACCTACTTTGTTATGCATGCAGGGATGTAGGTGGTCTAGCTAATGTGACATGCATCTATAGTTCAATTATGGATTGTTAGCCCTATAGTGCTTTAAATTTTTTTTTAAAGGTTTTGGTAAAACATTGACAATTGAAAGATTAAAAAAGATACATCTGAGGATTCTCATGCATAGGTATTATTAGAACACACTTGTACAACAATCATGACAAACCATAGATGTCTGTCCTGAATTCAGTTTTAGGGCTAAAGAGCCTAACAATGGATGTGTGCACATTATGGCGAAGAGGTGAAAAGGTGGTAGAGGTATAACTGTCATGGAGACGTGGAAAGAACATGTAGGAAGGGCTGCTGGAGGATATGGGGGAAGATAACCAAAAGGGTTGAAAAAGCAGGTGTAGGGGCCAGACATAGACAGGATGCGCCCCGGAGCAGGCCTGGAGTGGGAGGGGCATATGTGAATAAAACACTTTTGGCAGGACAGTGGCAGACCGAGCTCATCCCGATCTTCTGCGTTGGATATTTCCACAGGCCTTTGCTCTCTTCCCTTACTTCCATGAGCAGGACTTTGCTTTCGGCCCTAGGCAGTCTCAGTAACGTTGATAGGCAGAGTGGGACTGAAGGAGCCGCCGCAAGCTTCCGGTGTGTCGTGATCACCCTGTTTGCCAGTTGAATTGTTAAGTCTGGAACCATGAGAATGCTTTGCATTTATGGGGGCGGCGGAAGATTCCTGATGCACAATGTTCACAATAGGGCTAGAATGAGTGTGCTGGTGCGGCGTGTCAGAGTTCGGAAAACTTGTGTTATTATTATTAATTGATGGTTGATAAAGCGCATGGCTAGCCTTAGGCATCCCAGTGCTAATTGCAACCACAAGAAGTTTCAAAACATCATCAGAGATGAACAGTGCCAGAGAATGTGGTAGAGGTCTTACTGGGATTGATGGCATCGGGGGTAGAAGTCGGATGTCCCATTGAAGAGTGAGTGGAAAGGTAGGCACGATTAAGCAAATATAATTTGATTAACTTGAAGCGTGAATTATGCAAGATGGTGCACAGGTATTCAAGCCCCTCCGCCCCCTCCTCATTATTCAAACTCCGTTAAAATTCAGATTCCCATGCCTCAAGTAGACGCCGCAGTAGGATCTGTGGATTTGGGTTATGTGATTCTTATAGTCAGGTCACACAGTGTCTAGTAGTGCCCATGTATATGGTATGGGTCGGTGGTTGATTGTTTGGTTCCTCGTTTCCCACTCCCCATGTCGGTAGTGTATGATTGGAATTAGCCCCTGTGAAAGGAGTTATTTTGGGCGAGGTCCTAGAAGTTTTGGAAGGGGCAGTTATCAAATTAGTCTCCGACGGAGGATATCCCTGCTTCCGCCCGGGGCACCAGGAGCCGGGAGTCTAGGTAAATATGCTGTTATGGGAGGCCCAGTAGCGGAATATTAGGGGCATAAGGAGTTTTGCATTTTATAAGAATAGAGAGTCATTCCAGGGAGATAAGGGCCACGTCAATCAGCCAGCCGGAGTCCTCTGGGAATATGCATCAGTCCTGCAGTTTTTTTTTTTTATAAAGAGTTTTATATAGCGGGACCCAGACCCGAAGATATCCAGTATCAGAACGCTTTACATGAGCACCAGTTTCGTTACACAAGGACACATTCATTTTTTTTCTTCGTTGGGCACAGGGAGATAAAGTGATTTGCCCAAAATCACAGGATGTTAAGCGTCTATGCTGAGACTAGAACCTGGTTCCCCAGCATCGAGGTTGACCACTCTAGCCGTAAGGCTACATTCTCTCCCTTGCTTGATAAAATGTGCCCTGTTGAGTTCCTTTTAAGAACCCGAGTCTGAATGGAATGGAGAGAACAAATAATTTGCTTCCGTAATGGAGAGTATAATAGGGGTGTTTTTGATGCAGGGTGAAAGGAACTTTTGTGCTGTTCTTGAGCTAAAAGTTTTTATAGTTATTGGATATTTGCATCCAAAAAGTTGAGTAAGAAAGAGCTTATACGAGGTTACAAATTCTGCTCATTTGTTATCCCTGCTGGTAGAACAGCCTGCTTGTGGTGTAGGATTCTGAAGGCACTAAACATTGGAGGAAACCTCATTAAGGACCTTGGATGCATAAATATAAGTTTCTTGCAGAAGTTGTTGATTCACTCTTCATCCTTTTGGAGTTTGGAATTTTAAATATATTGCCTACTGCAAGAAAACATGAATGTTGAGACTACAAATATAGTTGTACAAAGTAAGGTATCTCGTTAATATCTATTGTCATCAGTTGGAGACCATTTCTTATGGCAACTCATGTTAGGACATGGAGTCCCTGAATGTTCTGGAAATTGAATAAATGCAATAGTGTGTTTTATAACGGCTTTTTTTCAATAAGTTGGCAATTCCCCACATCAAGATTCTAAAAAGGCACCAGAGTATCATGAAGCATATTATACACTTAAAGTTTTGCTTTCAGTTAGAGAATTTGTGCCTTCCTACATGAGTCGGTCTTGAAAGTTGGCTTCTATTTTTCTGTTGAGGGTAGAGGAGCGAATGTTAAACATACTTGCACAGTGGACAAATCCGTTTACGGCTCAGTTTTTCCAGTCTGTGTCTAGTTGACTAGCCTCTGGATACAATTAATGTTAAATTTGCATTCTGATAGGCCCGAGACGAACCATACTACTGGGAATCAAACGGTTGTATATCTAGTGGATTGTCTTTTCCATTATGATTTTCTATTAGAATGGTTACCAAATACATGCAGGTTCCTTCTGGGTTGTCTCTGGCTTTATCCAGGACGCTTCTACACCTCTAGTCTTGCTAAATATTTTTCCAGCAGAGATAAGTGGGATTACCTATAGACATCTGGCTGCATATTCTGTAAATTATATTCCAAAGGACTAATGTGCTTCTGTGGATTTACAGGCTCAACAGACTACTCTGAATAAAATTGTTTATTTAACTGGGACCATTTGTATAAGGCCTCAGGATACACAATTCTACATGATAGTCTAATTCTAAAAGTAATGAATTTTATTGAAGATCACATAATGGAGAGGAAAGTTACTTACCTACAACATTAAGTTTCCAGTGTGGGCATCTGCCTTAGATTCATAGACCAACCTAGATAGTTCTCTTAAATATGGAGTACAAGAACATTGTAGTAGATTTACTATTTCTTACTCCACATGTATGTAGTTTGAAGATATATTTATATATATATATATCCTCAGGGTACATACATGTGGAGTGGAGTATAGAAAATCTATACATACTCACCTTTTGATATTTTGTCCATGATATTAGTGTACCATGATATCCTGTACTTTATATTCAGGAGCTACACACCAACCTTCTATTGCATTTTGGAGAGATGTTTAGTCCCTTCTTACTTTTAAAATTGACTTGAAGCCTGATCGCACATGTTATTGGAGGATTGTGTTTTGACAGAGCGTGCGTAAATATGCATATTGTACACACTTTCTTTTAAAATGACCCAAGATGCTTTACAGTGGGAGAAATATCCAAAGTTTGTGAATCCAAAGAAGATGCCTATATGGGAAAACTAACGTAACAAGTAAGTAATATTTACTTATGCATTGCAAGACTGTTCCTACACATCAGGCAAGCATCCCTAGAACGTAGCACTTTAGAAAGGTGGGTTTTTGTGTTGGGTCTAACTGTCACTTGGCTTCCTTAAGCATTCACAACTTTGACAGGAATTCTACAGCATAAGGGGGAAATTTAGAGCCTTCGGTTAACTCTTTTCCTTACTGAACTAGCCGCTCTTCGTGCCTCTTAGGGAACATTCTTTTTCTCAGTTCTACAGGGATCTGAGTTTGGCTGCATGGTGTATAGATAAAATCAGTAGTAGCCTTGTTATAGGCTGAGGTGTAGTTCCTAGAGCTATGTGTTGCGCTGATTGTAAAGGAAATGTAGGGAAAATTACTCGAAGGCGCAAGAAGGTTGCCTCAGCCTTGTTCTTCCCCACTGAATTAATCCTAGGTGACCTAAAATATGGACCACAACATCATACATTATTATATTATACTGGAGAAAACATTTGTAAGTGAGAATTGCAAATAAAGTCATAGTTATTACCAAACTACCCCATGCCTGCCATAACATAGAACCTCTCGTATTTGATCTTCAGAATGTTCCTCCGCATCAATTAAAAACTAGTATACAGCTGTCTCATTGTAAGTCATACTTGTTGGACCCAAGTAATCTAACTTCTAGTGGGCAGAGCTCCTTACTGTTTTACAAATATAAAGTAAATGTTAACCAAATCCTTTCTCTATTGTCCTACACTCCCTTCTTTCCAAATATTTTAGAAACTTTACCTGGAAAAGCTGGTGTAAAAGAACGCTGTTTCAGTAGTCGTTCTGAGAATATGCCGTTGTAAGTTGTTTGAGAGGCACGTCCCAGATATTGTCTTCCTGTTTTATCTGTATGTTGGGCAGTATGTAAGGAAATCTTAGCCTCACTCTGGTACACATGTTGTTCACAATGAGCTTGAGAAAATGGCTGGGATTTAGAAACTTTCATATGCAACTTACGAAGTCTGGGTTTTGTGTTCATTGAATCGGACAGTTTTTTTGCTTTTTTGGGAATTATTGAAGAAAGTGCGTTTCAGGGTGAATGTGCCTGTTTTTTTATCTGCAGGTCTTTTAACAGTTTGTGTATATGGTTAAATGTTATACAAGGCATTGAGATGTTTTTCTGTACAACAAACATACTGATTCTTGTTTCTGAAATGAATATTTCTGGGACTTCAAAAGATTTTTAACTTGCAGTGTTGTTTAGGTTATACTGGTTTATTCCTTGGGAAAAATTAATCCGGGAATGGTGCTCGTTGTTCCATTTTTCGGTGGCAATATTTGAAATTATTATTTTTAAAGTACTAGCTTGCAGGCTTATTTGTATGGGCCTCATTCAGTAGGAACGCTTCTACATCCGAACTTGTGGGATCCTAACCCACCCTCGTCATCAGTGGAATAATACAATTAAAAACAGACCTCACTTGTCTGTATTTAGACTTTTTTTGCTAGTCCTATTTCAAACATGTAACCAAGCTCAGAATTAACATTTTAGAATACAGCAGCATTCCACCATCCATCCCAATTAATCCCATCTCAACACTTAGCAACATACACATTCCTGCTCTTCTCTATGGTTCAGATCTCCAGAGTACCTAATCTATCGTGTCACCAGCTACATCAGTTTTTAAGCCACGTTTGGTGAACCAGACTATAATAATAAAAAAAACTTCTGTATTTTTAAATGTAAAAAATCCTTCAAATTAACTTTATTGCATGATTAAGAAAACATTAGCAAGTTACAGAATTAAAAAAAAATATTTCAAGAAATGCATGTAAAAGAGAATATAAGATCATATGCGTTATGAAGATTATTAAAATATATCAAAATATACTCGTAAAAAAAAGAGCTAAAGTTCATGTCCGTTATACAGTAAGGTGGCAGTTGGAACTAGCCTAGTAAATATGCTGGTGAAGATTCGCATACTTGGGTCCCCTTACAAAGTTTTTTTTCTGCTTGTTCCAAAAACCTTACTAGGGCACAGTTTAATTTGGTGTTCCGAGGGTCAAAGCAAAATAACACTGCTGCTCTGCATGATCTAATCATGTTTGTGTTCCAGAGTATCCTCAGGGGGGACCGTCTTTCGTTCAGCAGGTTTGGACAGAGACCTAGAATATGTATTATGTCTTCTTTGTGGTTCCAGCAAAGTCTGCAGTGTTCCTGACCATGGGCTCTTTTCCATTTTGGCAAGTGGACCAGCAGGTTGATGACTCCCATTCTCAACTTTAAAAAACTTAATTTTGTTCGTGCAGTGAATGGTAGAATGAGGGACTCCTGTGGGGTCAGCTGGACGTAGGTTTGCAAGGACATCCATCCTTGACTTCTTTTTGCTAGCCGAGCCTTGTCTTCCACTGAAGAGAGCTTTTTTGTGCTTATTTTCGCTAGGCGTTTGATTTCATTATGGCTTGCTTGCATGCCCCAAAGGTCTTTCAGGCCTAGAGTTCTTAAGCCTCTTTCCCAATATTAATGCCCTGCTCGCCATAGATTCGTTGGAAGGCAAGACCATAGGTGTTGCCCTAGGCTGCCTTCCTTCGATGACCTCAATTTGTGACAGCACGTTAGAAAACTCATGGCTTTGGCAAGTGGTTGGTGGCAGATTCCCAGTTCCAACCTGATTTGGGCCGGTGATGTTTGAGTTGGTAGCTTGAACACTGTTCTATACATTTTTGTAATAATTTTGTCCAGTTGGCCGCTGTCCAAGCCTTTAAGGAACTCGCTTCCATAGGTTAATGTGGGAATCATTTTTGCTTGCGCTACCTGGATTGTAGGAGCAAATGTTGGGCCTTGTAGTTTCTTATGTATGGAACTAATTGCGAAAGCAAGCACGGCACCCTTCGTTTTTAGGTCTCGTAGCGAAAACAGCGCGTAAGCGCTGTGTCTCGCCAGAGATCTTTTGTTACTGACTCTGCTTCCCAGGAGACAGCACCTGGCCGCGCGCATCTCGCAAAAGGCGATCGGCGCAGGCCACGCGCGCGCGAACGCGCTCGCCGTGGCTGTCTTCTCGGAAGCATTCATACACAGGCACACCTCCCCCTGCACGCATGCGCACACAGCACCACACACACAAGCGCACATACACGCACGGGGAGACGTCCCCCCCACCCCTCCGCCGTCGCATACACACACGCACACATACAGGCATTCCCCCCCTACCCCTGAGGGGGTCACATAGCTCCCCCCAGCTCCCACAGTGCCCCGCGCGCTGCCGCAGCTCACCCCGGCTGTCTCCCATCCGGGGGGGGGGAGGGCGGGGTCGCTCGCTGGTGCCGGGTGCCCCCTCCCCGGTGTGAGCCGCTCCTTGCGGGCTGCCGCCGGGTCCTCCGCAGTCCTTTCCACCTACTATCTCCCAGGGCTCCGTCAGCCGGGGCCCGCAGCCGCGATCCCAGCCTGCACCGCGCGCGGCTGGAGGGAGGACCTCCAGCGATCCCATCGACCAGCGCGCAGCGGGGACTCCGCCTATTACTTCCTGCTTTCCTCTATCATTAGCATACATAGCAGCCGGCCCGGCATGAACATAGAAAACGGAGCGGGGCTCTGCGTGGCCTGCGGAGGCAGCCGCCGTCTTTGAAAACTATGCGTTTGGTGTGTGCTCTGGTGGTATAAAAAATTCCAGTGGTGCAGCGAGTGCCCTCTCCGCGAGCACTCACAAGCCTGTATACTGTTTGGCAAAGTCAGGCGTCCCACGGAAAATTGAGCCAACAGACGTAGGCTCTCTCCCCTCAAGCCATGCTACCGGCTTGTCCCACCGTTCGGATGACCTCTCCTCAAAGATAAGGTATGTCACTCTTTCTCTTAAGGGCAAATTCTATCCTCTGGCTCCTGAATGGAGCCCAGCAAGGGTGCATTGTCTCAGGCAGACCCCTTCGCGATCCTGGTGGTTCAGTCAGGTGCCGCCAGCCCCTTCTGGCATATGGGGTTGATGCAATATTCTTTGCTGAAGCTCACACTTCTCTGTTGCAGTCGCCTTCAGCACGGCAGCCGCTCCTGGCATATGGGGTAGCCTATTAAGGACATTACAAGTCTTGACACTCCTGGCAACAAATAACTCAGAGGTGGCACCGTCTGGTATACCGGGTGACGGCAACGCGGCGATGTGGACCTGATGCTTCCCACATGGTACTCGCAATACAGTTCAAGTCACAACGGCCCTCTCGTTGTATATGGGGGAAGCCGTATCGCTTATGCACACCGGCAATGACCCAATCGGTACACAGCTGTTTCCTCAGGGAGTATCGGTAGGGCTCTCCACTAGACCTTGCTCCTTCCAACGCATTCCTCTTCCTCATAGGGTGGCACAGACTGAGTCTTTGGGCTCTGTGGTATCCTCAGCCTTATTAGGATTGGCTAGTGTGAATAATAACAGCTGTGAGCCCGTGCCTGAGGTGCATCATCAGAGCTTTGTGAATAATAACTGCGTCAGCCCCGTGGTGAGGTGCATAATTACTGCGTCAGCCCCGTGGTGAGGTGCATCATTACAGCTGCGTGAATAATAACAGCTGTGAGCCCGTGCATGAGGTGCATCATCAGAGCTTTGTGAATAATAACTGCGTCAGCCCCGTGCGAGAGGTGCATCATTAGAGCTGCGTGAATAATAACAGCTGTGAGCAACAGCACTCTTGCAAACACTCAAACTGCTCACCAATTCAAAGTATGCTAAAAAATGTATGCAACGCATTGTCCTACACAATGCCAATAACTCAAACTTTAATGCTGCAAGACCTATTGCATTGCAAATGCTTGTTTGATCTTCTAAATGAGTTTTGTATCTACCGTTGTTATTAAGAGACACCAAGGTACTTGTGGCATTTGGATTCAGCAATCCTTTCTTGATTCAAGACCCAAACCAGCTTCTTGGCCTTTCCTGTACGTACCGCCAACATTTTTGTCTTCTTGCTGTTTATCTGGAGCTCATTCTTGCTTGAATAGTCAGAGGTGGCGTCCATGAGTCTTTGCAGGCCGATCTTTGTTTTGCTAAGAAGGACGACATCATCGGGGTATAGAAGATTTGACAACAAGAAACCAGCTACTTTGGGAGCATGAGAATTTACCTTATTTAAGGCTTCATGAAGGTCAGATAGGAACAAATTAAAAAGTATAGGGGCAAGGACACATCCTTGTTTAAGCCCTTTTGTCTTCGGAATTGGGCGTGATAGTCTAGAGCCGTCCCCAATCTTTATCCTGACCCATGTGTCCTGATGGAGAAGCTGTATGGCTCTTAAGAGGTCATTTGGGATGTTTGGTCTGTGCAGCTTCTGCCAGAGCTTGGCTCTGTTCACTTTGTCGAAGGCAGCTTTGTAATCAATAAATCCCATATACAGTGGGCAAGTGCTAACCTCCGCCTGGTCAATCAGACAAGAGAGGGTCATAAGGTTGACCGAGGTGCCAGTGTTACTTGTAAAGCCAGTTTGGTTCGGAGGAATTACAGAATGATCATCGGCCCATTCCCTAAGTGAGTTAAGAAGCAAACCAGCAAAATACTTTGCTTCATTGTCGATGAGGGCTATGAGGCGGTAATTCCCGGGAGATTTTTTGTCCCCACCTTTGAAGATGGGTGCCAGAATTGATCCCTGCCAGGAGGGTGGAATGATGTTATTTTGCAGGATACCGTTAAAGAGAGTGGTTAGCTTCGAGGCCCAGAAGGTTGTGTCCTCCTTGAACAAAGCCTGAGGAATTCCACCTGGGCCTGAGGCACCGTCCTTCCGACCCTTTTTGATCAGTTTTTCCGATTTGGACCTTCTGGATTGTTGTAAGTTCTTTGCTACTTTGCGTCGTTGGGCACTCATTTGATGGTACAATTTTCTGGCCAACATTGAAAGATTCCTTCGTTGAAGGGGATTTAATGTTACAATCAGTTGGCCTAACTGCCACTTTTTGGGCAGAACTGACTTCAACGATGGGATTCTGATGAAAGGTTTTTTCTTTTTGTTAGTTAAAGTGAAGATACAAGGAGTCGACCCACTCTGTCTCCAGTATGCATGAAGACGCAACTTTCGGGGCTCGCCCAAAAATGCTCTTAATAGTTCGCCAGAACCTAGCGGAATTGTTTGTTTTAATGTCTTGCTGCAGCCTAGCCCAGAAGGAGTTCCAGAGAGTTCTGCGTTGTTCTCTTTTAGCCTTCTTTAGATAGCTGCGAGCCTCTCTCAATTTTCTTATTAGCTGAGAGTCCGTTTGATTTGTTTTTAAGGCCCGCCATGTCTGATTCATGTTTCTTGTAGCAGATTGTATTGCGGGGTTACGAGCGTCTGCCTTTGCCCATTCAGGTTCGCCTGCCTTATTAGTTTTGAGTGTTTATCAATCAGTTTGATTGCAAATGTTGACCAGTTGACAATTTCATCATTAGTGGACCTACTGGTGCTCTCCATAATTAGTTTGGCATCTGTTGCTATTTGTTGAAAATTGCTGAAGGAGCACTTAATTCATTTTAAGTTGATCGTGTAGCTGTCGGATAGCAGTGCCCTATCTTTTTCATGTTGAATTAGTCTGGCCCTAAACGATATTTCTTGCGGACAGTGGTCGCTTTCAGTTCTACTTCCAAGGCTAAAACCTGTTATTTGGTGGAGAAGTGAGAGGCTGACAAAGGTATAATCAATTAACGAAGCACCATTTTTCGTCAGATAGGAGAAGCAAGGTGGCTTGTCTGGAAGGAAGCGCCCATTTAAGGCTCTCAGGCCCAGATTTTCCAGGTTGCCTTGTAAGGAACGTCCCTTCGAGTCGTCCTTGTGCCAACCTGGGGGGGTCCTGCGGTGGTATGACCCAGATGCTTTCATGTGATTTAGTTATCTTGTTTTTGCCTAGGTCAGACATTAGCCACATATTGAAATCGCCTGATAGGATTATTTCTGGATTGAGGGATCCGGTTTTCACTCTTAGTACAGTTGCTTCTTCTGCGAAAGATTGCTTTGATGCTAAATTTGGACGGACATAGGCATTCATTAAGAACAGGGTCCTGCGCTGGTCTTTGTCAGAGGTGAAGGATATTCCCATGCACTAGAGGAGATGTGATGAACCTGCTAAGTCCCATGAAGCAATTGCATTTTTTATGGATATGTAAATTGCTAGGCCACCACTGCCTCTTCCCGCAGATTTCAGTTTTTGTGCTGGAATGTGATGAGTTTTGAAGCCTTCTATTTGCTGCGGTTCAAGAAGCCATGCCTCTTGTAGTAATAATATCTCGAATTTCTGAAGATAAGAGATTGTGGCTTTATCTTCCAGTTTGTTGGCTAGTACGTTAATATTCCAAGAACATATCTTTAGAGGACACATGTTTAAGTCCTTTTTTTACTGTTATTCTGTCAGCGTAACAGGCGAGTTGTGTTTAGGGTGCCTGCCAACCATGACCATGTACCGACCTCTTCCGGATCCCTATTTGGTATGGTCCAGTCTTCTCTCAATTTTCTTTGTTTGTGGCCGAGGGTGGGAGTTTTGTTGCATGCACCCCTGAGGACTGAATACTTATCCCCTTTCAACCCATGTGTACTTAGGTTCTTGACTTGCCAGCAAGACGTGCCAACAAGACGTGTGGGTATCCCGCTTCCCTACCAGGTTGTAACAGTATGTTGTAACAGTATGCCCCACTGCTTGAAAGTGTCTGTATGCCCTAAGATGGTGTTCATTACCTCTCCCAATCTCCAAGTGACCTTTGTGGTTTCGTTTATTTGGCCATGACTTGGTGCAATTAATTCTATTGATGAAATATCTTGTGAGGTGATGCCGTTTAACAGGCCAGTAGCTTGTGTCAGTTTTATGATGTTCCCACGATTGAGAATGTCGTGGCTGCCTTTGGATTTGTACTCCGGATTTGTACTCCGGGTCAAAGAGTGTAAAGGGGGAGACTCCACTTGAAGGGGCCCTAATCAGCTTTGAGTTTGCCTCTGATGCTTGGACACAAAGCCTATGGTCTGTTCTTATCGAAGGGCCAAGGTTCTGTGCCTCCTTCTGGTCGCTAGGGCACTTTTGAGTTTTTCCCCCTGCCACAGCTCCCTTATCACTCGCCGGGCTTGGGCCCCGATGGTTTTTGACAGAACTGTTGGTATGCCCCTGATTTGGAGTGGTACTCCTACCAAGCTGGTTTGCGAAGTGGCTAGAGTTTTGGCCCTGCACCTTTATGTTCTGCGGAAGAGGTGTATTTGGAGGAGCCGTGTGGGTAATTGTGGTTTGCTCAATTGACCCGCTGGCCGCCTTTTTTCCTGAAGGTGTCCGTGCTGATACCTTTTCTATTGGCGGAGGGGAAACTCCACTCGTCCTGTTTTTCCTTTCCAGCAATGTTGGTAGTTCTAATTTAGTTCTTGACTCCTCAATATCTTTTGGGTTATCACACTCTGTGGCTTCAGGACGTCTGAGGGTGTTGAACATCGGGTAAAGGCTCAGTTCTTGTTTGCGCTTACCCAGTTTATTACGGCCTTTCCGCTTCCTTTGTCTTTTCCCCTTTCCCGCGGGATCTCTTCAAGCTTGTTCGATTGGAGATGGAGGGGTGGAATTTGCTCTATCGGCAATTGGAGATTTTTGTTGTACACTCTTTTGGCAGACAGTCCCCGATATATCATTTGATTTGAGAGAAATCCATTTCTGTTTCTCCTCATTGCCTCGAGTTTGTTCCCATTTTTAATATGTTGTCCTCGCTTAGGACGCCGTCACTGCCGTTTCCCAGGAAGAGCTTTAGATTTGTGATTTCTTTTAGATCTGCCAAAAGTTTTTCCATTATCCCTGGGAGTGTGCTGAGTTTTTTTTATTATTTGCGAACAGTCACATCCTTGTTGCAGGAGGTCTACTGCTGCCTGGGCCCGTCTGATCAAACTGTTTTGGTTTGAGATCTTATCGTCAATTTTGACTACATACATGGCCAGTGTGTTCAAGAGGCTGATTTGGATATCCATTTTATTAGCTTGATAGGTCATTGCTTCGGCTGACCTTTGGAGAATATCTAAGGCAGTGGCCCTTGCCTTTTCTTGAGTGAAGTCGTCATTTTTCACTTCCTTTGGTGGGGACGATGGCTGAGGATGACCAGGGATGGCATTTCCGACTGAGAACAGCATTTTTTCCCATTACTTTGACTCAAGATAGAAAAGATCTTTCTCATCTGGATCAGTTTCCTCTATAAATGTCTTGGGCTCAGACACTCTGGCTGTGGGTTGTTCCCGTTGGGCATGATCAGTTTTGCCATCCCCAAAAGGCGGAAAAATGTCAAATACTTCCTCATTCGTTTCCTTTTTGCTAACCTTTTTAGGATGAATTGCAGAATCGCAGGTTTGACTGCTCGGTATACTGAAACTTACCTCGTGAAGGACAGGGTTGGTTACAACGGAGTTTCTCGTTAGCCCTCCATTAGGCTCGATTTGGACGTCCTTTTTTACTATGGGCAGCATTGGACATCTCCTGATGGGTTGGGGTGGGCTCAATTATTGGACTTCCCAGAACCTTGTCTTCTGGTTGAGCTGCCACTTCAGACTTACTGGTGCATGACGGATGACTGCTAACCACGTTTCCACCAGGACTGCCCTTTTGGATGTTCACTATGGGGCTCAGGGGGATTGGCAAGCCCACGATGTCCATATTACTTGAAAAAACAACTGACCCGGCGTCTTTCAGAAGAGCAAATTTTGATGTTACGTTAAGGGTTTAGCTGGCCCCTCAGCTGAGATTTTTAGAGTTTGCGTCTCAATATGCTGTCGTAGAGGGCAAAATTCCCCCTCACACAACCTCCCCCCCCCCCCCCCCCCCCCCGCCTCTCCCGTGCCTTTTACCTTTAGGCTTGCGCCGCTTTTGCCGTTGAAAGGCACGGGGGGTAGGCAGCAGAGGTAGGTCGTGAAGAAGCTGATCTGTCCTGCAGCAGTCCCAGTGTGCACACAGGCACTTCGTTGTGTGCCGCTATGCGCCGCTTTCATCCACTATCTCATCTGCTCTCCGCTGCTCCGCTGCTCCGTTCCTCCGCACTTTCTGGCTCCTGGTCATATGCTCCTGCCTCCTGCTCCTGCCAAATTTTCTGGATGCTCCTCCACCAAAGCACATAGAGAGATGGGGCTAGAGGCAGCCTGGGCCCGACCCCCACTCGTCCCTCTCCCCGCTCACCACACTCTTTTTTTCCACCAGCACTGTCGCCAGGCAGCGGAAAAGCAGGACAGCGGGCAGCGGCTTGGGGGGGTTTGGGGGGGCTTAGGGGGGCTCTTCGTGCCTCAGGCTCCACAGCACCACGGTACCTCGCCCCCTACGGCCACGGCTAAGCAAGGCTGCAGCAGCGACAGCGGGGTTACGGTGCGGTAGCAATCTCGTGGCAGCTGGTGGGCGGGCGGGCGGGCTGCGGGCTCAGTGCGCAGCGCAGGGTGCTGGGTGCCGGTAGATTAGGTGAATCAGGTTTTTGGCGATAAGGAACGACAGCGGCAGACCAAATGCAGGCTCCTAGCTTCACGCTTCTCTAACGGCACTTCCCAAACTCCGCCACTCGCAAAACACAGACCTGGATTCTGGAGTTGATGCTCAGTCAAAAAATCACTCTTTAGCATATTCTAGACAAACTTCTTTACTTTTTCCCTTTTTGCATAGAAAGAAAAAACTATCTTAAATGGTGGTTGTTGTGAATTGTGCTCTAGTGCCCATGAATATGTGTTAACACGTGCTTTTTAATCATACTATACAAATGCAAGAATGTGAAAACACGCACTCTTAAAAAGGGAGTATGACCGGCGCTAAGAAAGTCATTTCCCACTAGAATCATTTTGGTACAATTACAACAGTTCTTGAAGCCAGAGCATCACAGAAACTTTGGTGTATTGTACACAACCCCAGGCAACTTGATGTACTAATTTGTCTAGCTGCCAAAATGAAATGGTGCGGCCAGTGCCACGTCCTTGTGGACTCACCACCCTTCTGCTACTACTTTGAAGAATGCAGGAAGATCCAAATAAATGCTTTTAGCTCACTGACAAGGAATCTGGCACCTTTTCTTCAGGCATCCACATAATATAATGCCCACTAAAACCTCACAATTTCAACCGCATTCCCATTTTTCAAGAACTATTTACCTATCCGTGTCTCGTCCCTCCCGTGCTACTTATTCTTCCTTCCATTGAGTCCTCAGCCCACCTCTGAACTGGCCCTATTACAACCAGAAAGTTGTCATGTGTGACACATGAACGCATGAAAAATTCTCTTTTCAGATTTTTGTAAATGCCTCGAGTCCAATTCAGCTCTATGTAAATCTCATATACCCACCCAAATTTCTACCTTGATTTGTTTAAAATATATATGATCTGTTAATAGCATGTTCTATTCTGTATGATTTATTAGTGCCAAAATTGTAATTGCAGAAGGAAACTGATCATGTCTTTGGTATTTATAAACAAATGCATTTGACAAGTGAGTACACTGTGAGGCCACCACACCCTAAAACCTACTGCATGGTTCTGAAGTAGTATTGTGTTCTTAGTTTAATCTCTTGACGTATGGCCAGACCGAAGGAAACCATTGTTGAAGCTAAGTACATTTTCTTAATTGGTATTTGTATACTCTTGGATTCAATGAGGTCTAACTGAATACTAAGACTTGTATCAAAATGCATTTCTTCGAATACCGTGGATCTTTAGAAATTTACTTGACTTATTGAATGAAAGTTGTCTGCTTCACAAAAGCACCAAAACGTCTGCTACCATATACTGGGGAATCACAGTAGGGTACTACAAATCTGATTTTGGTTATTCTGATTGCAAACCTCAATCTTCTGGAGCTAAAGATAAAAAAGTGTTCTTATATCCAATAAAAGAACTCTCCAAACGCAGATGTTTCACAGTGAATGACTGCATACACACTGCTCCATTACTTGCATTCCAAGAAATATAGAAATTAAGTAGCAAAGTGGTGTGTTGTGTCGCTGCATACGGGTAAATTATATCAACTCTTATGATGTATTTAAATTGCAGGCCATGCTAGAGATTTAGTCATGCTGCCCTTCTTCTTTTTTGACAAATATTCTCAGTGGTTGAACCAGCCTGCTCCAGCGGTTTAAAGTGTGGTTCAGCTATTACTTGTTGCTTTGAGCTTGCGCAGTTAAATTTCTTTGAGCTCATCCCATTTAAAAAAATAAATAAATAAAAAAAAACATTTTAAGTATGCATGTCTACAGTACTCCAAACTTCTCCCGTTTCCAGGGACGTGAATACGACAATCATGGAACTCCTGATCATGGTGTATGCATGCAGGACCTCCTGCGCGAGGAGCATCAGCGGAGTCATACCCTACTTCCCATACAGCAAGCAGTGCAAGATGCGGAAAAGGGGCTCCATTGTTTCTAAGTTACTGGCTTCAATGATGTGCAAAGCCGGTAAGACGGAAAGGATGTTTCAATTGAACTGGAAAAAAGGGTGAGAGGGGCGGTACAACTGGTAAGAGGGCTAAATGGGATGTATGGGAGTGGGGAGGGGAGCTACTCACTTTTTGTGATCACTTGAAGAGTTCTGATCCTCAGTACCAGAAGTATCAGATCCAAATTCAGTTACTGAATTAGTACCAACTCAAAGTCTCTCTCTTAAGCATTCTTTAGAAGCATATATTCAGCATTATATTTTAATTGGGCTCTGAGCCGAGCAGGAAATACTTTTTTGTAAAGGTAATGGAGTGTGACACCCTTGAATTATGTGTACAACTAACTTAAACAAGGCTTTCGTCATAGCATGCCTGTCTTGAATCGATTGTGAGCAGCAATGTGGTCTCGTGTAACTTTTAAGACCAGCTCTAGCAGTGACGAATCGGAAAAGAATTGCTGTGGCTCCTCTACCTTTTACATTGTTTACTTTAAGCTTGATTGTACAATAGCAAACTTGAGAGAGGGAATTCCTCATTGGTCTGAGTGGTCTTGTTGACTGCACTGTCATTTGATTTTACCAGGCTGCATTTTCTCATAAGTCCATGGGGTCCCTAGTATTTTTTTATCTACTAGAAGCAGTTTATTAATCTGTGTTTTATTACCAAACTGTCGGATATATTGCAGACTCCAATTTCCGGTGAGTGGTAAACCCATGGTGGGTTTGGTACCAGGGGAAAATGTGAGCGAAATCTATTTTTTTTATTTTTAAAACAAGCTTTGTCACGGTTCACATAAACTGCATAGCTCCGCAACCCCGTAGACTGCTGCACACATCCAGTATACAATTGCAAATGACATTGACTTTTTATACTTAAAAAAACGAACAAGACCACCCCCCACCCTCCTCCCCCTGATTGCGCCCAGGCCCCCATGGAAACATTTAACATTTCACTGGAACCGCATACAAAGCCCCTCATCCTCACGCCCATCAACCTGTCCGATGAACCTCCCTTTCCGACTGCGGATCTAAATCTAGTCCCCGGTAGTCTGACCATAGTTTCCAAATCTTATAATGTTTACGGGGACATCTCTGGCGGTGAAGACCGGCTGTTCAAGGGCCTTGCTAAAATCCATCCCATTTCTCCATGCAGCCAGCGTCGGGGCCTAGGGTGGTGAGCGAAAATTTTAAAACAAGTTTATTACAGCCAATATTGACTTTTCAATGTTCTCTCTCTACCCTTAATTCCAGCTTAATTTACGTTGTGAAGGTGGGCTAACAGAACCACCAAAAAGACTATTTAATTTATTTGCTAATTTAAAAATCTGAGAAAAAGATAAAATGTGTTGAAATAAGTCTGCCTTCCCTGACAAATGATTGTAGCGCTACTGTTTAAAGCTTGGCATGAGTTCTCTATCTTTTTCATATGTATTTCTCCTTGTAATTAAAGGAGACCTACATTTCAGTTAATTCGTGCTCTTGTTGTAAGAGATAGTGACTGTCTCTGCGACATTTAAGTGCTGCAAATCTACAGCTGTCAGGTAAACTGTTTTAAAGGGACTGTGTGAACTTCATTCGGCCTCCACATCTTAGAACAATATTTTCTAACTGTGGCAATAACACAGTAGTAAGTCTTTTTGCTGAACAGAACCTACCATTATGTGTAGTATTTTGCTTCGCTGAAAATAGGAGCATCTTCAAGGAGAGAAAGTAAATGTCCAAGGTAGTCCTCTACACAGTTATAACAGTTTTACAGAGTGTGCATTATTTTTCTGGACAGAGAGCCATTTAGGTGTTATCATCACTGTGCCCTGCGGACACCCAGTCAGTCGTACACTGCATCTAATAAAAGTAGTACAAAGCCCTGCCTTCACCCTCCCCCTACAGAAGATAACCGTTATTACAGTGTATCTGATTATGTTTTCCCATCTGGGGGCTGTATTGGCAGACATGGCACCAGTAGCTAAAGTTGAGTTTGTATACCCCTTTAAACAGTTACAGGCTATAATGATGACTTTTGAGCCCTAAACATTTTTTGACGCTATAGCCTGCCAGTAATACAAGTCACCACTCTTTTGAATTTTCTTTTGACTCCCCATATGCACTCACATTTGTTGAGGCTTTAAGTGTAGCACTTTTTTCCTATCCGTTGCTGGTTCTTCTTTAATGTCACTCTGCCTTGTTTCAGTTGGCCTCGATCTTACTTGCGATTGGTTACAATCCAAGCTTGAGTTTCTATTTTTGCTGCAGTCCCATTGCTACGTAAGTTTCCATTTTTTTCACATAATAAATACTAATGGGACCCACTTAAACCCAGAATAGCGCAGATTCTTTCCAGGGTTTCTTTTTTGCTTCACTGGTATTTTGTCACTGCACAACAAACAACACTTCTCCCCAAGATTGACAGTGCCCTCAACCAGAGCAGTCTCACAAAGCAGAAGGTCTTAAGCTTCATTTTGTACGCAATGCACATATTTGCTTATTGCGACTGTCTCTATTCATATCCGTCAGTTTGTTTGCCTGTAAAGTAACGTTTTCCTCAATTCAACTTTTCCTTTTATGCCTAAAATTCCTACAGTGATAGACAATAAAGGTTCATTAGCTTGTGCTACAAGAACGTATGTCAGGTTCGTAAATGTTTACATTTGTACGATTCCACCCTTTTAACTTCCTACAATGTGTGCCGTGTTCGATCTGCCTAGCTTCCCATATGTCTTCCTGCACCTTCTGTGCACCATCATGATTGATTACTACAGAGGAAGGTTTTAATACATTTATCCTTAAGAGATGTTAATGATCATTGGCATGTTCTTATCTTGCACCTTTCTCGAATGGGTGTACAAAGTATGTAAAGAGAAGAAAATGATGCCAGTGTTTTAAATGTGAATAAAGTGGAAGATGTTTAACTTTAGTAATAAAGTGATGTTAATGGGTACTACAAGTTATTACTTCTTGCCAAGACTTTTGCGAATTAAGTTCCTGGTAAATGGTTGTGTTGCAGCATGGGCCTGCATTTATTGTTTTGCTTAAATACTAACCTTCTGTCCCATTTTGGCCATGGTGGCTGGGGATATTTTCTAGCAGGACCATGGTGCAATAGTTGTATTTGCTTCTATATCCATATTTAATACAAATGTCTCCCCGTGTGAAACACAGTTTGAAACTGGTGTTTAGTACGTTTTGTGTCTGTGTAATAAAAGCTGCATTTTGGTCTGCCCTTGGGGAGATGTGCATCTTTTTCAGACCATTGATAGGCACTAACCAGGTTTGCATCTCACAAAGACTAAATCTAGAAGACCAGTTAAATTAGAATTCCATTAAAAATTGATAAATGTATGTTGTCTGAGCTAGTGGATAGTTGTAATTGTGCAAATTGCCAGCAAAAATGCATATTTTTGTGTTTCCTGGCTAGGTCCAGAAAATGTTAGGGTGATCATTTCATATGTTGATCACAAGCCTATTTTGGATTTTAACTCTGTCTCGAACTATCCAATAGTTTCATTCAGGGTTTCATCAGTTGTTTTAGTAGGGATGGTAGTATGGAAACATGTCTGTTCAAGATGGCAACTGTATTGAAATCACGCACCAATCTGAAACATGCTTTCAACTTACGTTAAGATCACATGTTGATGGATTACAAATCACAATGCTGATTTTCCTGGGTGTCGTGTTCATTTATTAAGTGTTTATCTTGGTTTTGGTTTCATGCAGTAGTTTGGTATGTGATGGATGAAAGACCTATTATTAAGACCTCCTGCTAAAGCCTCTGTGAGGGCCTCATTAAGAGTTCCCCAATGCAGGGTGTTAATTGAAGAAAAAGAAAACGTCATAGATTCTAGGTTAAACCCTGATAATACCCAGGGGAATTACAGGGGAAGTAGGCAATTCATCATCCGTTTCCTCTACTAATTCCCTATTCTCTGTAGAAATTTGCTTCAGGCAACCTAAGAGTTATCAGAGTAGTTTGCGGCCCTTTAATCCCATGGCATCTTAACCATTTTTAGCTTATGTTTTCTTTTTGTGTGTATTTTAGCTTCAACCTTCTTCATCTGTGCTGAGCAAGTTAAAACTTTTTTGTTTCTCATTTTGATTTCTCTCTTGTCAAAGGTCTGACTCACCTCATCACCATGGACTTGCACCAGAAGGAGATTCAGGGGTTCTTTAACATCCCTGTGGACAACCTGAGAGCATCTCCTTTCCTCCTGCAATATATCCAGGAAGAGGTAAGCACAACAAGTACCAAACCAGATCTGTTTGGACTTCAACTGATTTTTAAAAAAATGTTCCCCTCGTTGTGAACGCCTTGCAGAATGGAATCCCATCCTCTTGTTTTTCCCCAAGGCTGGAGGACTTTAGTGGAGAATAGCCACTTTCTGAATTTCACATGTTTTTACGGCACTTCTAGGACTATTAAACTGATGTGATATAAGCAAGTGGAATCAGGGGCAGCTCTAGGCTCATGGTGGCTCTGGGCAGGGAGCGTGGGTAGGGGGCCCCGGAAGAGGGGTTCCGGGGGGGGCGGAGCGCGGAGGCCAGTGAAGAGGGGGGGGGGGGCAGGGTGTTTGGAAGTGGAACAGAGCCAGAGGCCACCAAATCCCTGCCAAGGGCCGCCACACAAATATGTATCCATCCTCAGAGGATTATTATATTAAGGAAATATATTGGTGTGGTGGCCCCTGGGATTTGGTGGCCCTGTGCAGGTGCACAACTTGCACATGCCTAAGGCCGTCCCTGGTGGAATGATATAAGAGCTCAATATTTGTGGGAGAATCATATGAGAGCTTGGTACTAATTGACCAGGTAGAATGACCTAGATCGTGGAGTTTCTTCAGCTTGAAAAGATTGTTTTTTTTTAAACTTCTTTTTATTAAACAATAGTCGGCTTTAACATACGTGGTCATATGCTTACAATGGGTTGCATGTAGTTTCATTAGCGTACACGTTCTGTTAATCAAGATCTGTTTGTATATTAATAGTCAGAATCTCCCGATCACGGAGCCCCCCCAAACTGATCAATGCCCCCCCAATCCCCCTGTAGTTTTTCTATTGCTGCCAAACTATTTCCCATTTCTTGGGACATCCCCGGTAAAAGATTTTTGTAAAGTCCCATGGAAAACCTGAGAGGATCTCCTTTTCTCCTGCAGTATATCCAGGAAGAGGTAAGCTGTAAAAAATTACGAATAAACAATGACTGCTTGGACTTTGACAGCCTTTTTCCTCATTGTGGAACACCTCGTGCAGAAAGGAATCCTAAACTGGTTTTCACCAGAGATTGGAGGACCTCAGGGGAGAACTTCACCTTTCTGCCTGACACCCATGTTTATGGAGCTTCTAGGTCTGAAATACGGGTGTGATATCGTCTAGTAGACTGATATAGGAGTTCAGTACTAATAGAAGGATCATGTAAGACCTTGGTACTAATTGACCAGATATAATGACATACATCGTAGAATAGCATCAGTCTCCTTACATTTTTAATTTTTTTTATCAAATTAATCACAAAAATGTTGTTTAGGTCCGGTGACCAGGTATGAGTGGTTAATGCTTTGTTGTTGTCGAGCTTTGCCTTTTTCTCAGTTCCTCAAGATCCTTCACTAGTCAACATTTACATTTTGCTTTAGCAGCACTGTGGAACATGTTCACTACTACAGGCAACCATGTCCCACTATAATTGACAATAGTTTGACACTTGCAGAATACTTTTTTAGAAACTATGGTTAAAATAAAAAAGCAATAGAGAGCAGATTCTATCTGGATTGTGCCCACGATGTGATTGACCTACACAGTAACATACATGTTTGTTTTGAATATCTTTTTGAAAGGTTCCTTCAGTTTAAGTTTGAATTTCAACTCATTAGAGGATCATTTTGTTACACCAGTAAAAGTAGCAGATTACTGCTTTCTTTTGTACAGCGTCAGTAGAACTTGAATTGTAGGAAGCCTGCTGAAACCTTTTAGGTGGTGTTAATTGCCTGGATGTAAAACTATTAATCTACCTAATGCTCTTAACAGTTACACCCAAACATCCCAACTCTAATGTAATTGATCAAGTCTGATTTTATTGTTATTCCAAATAGGCATGACTATAGATTTATTGATGTGTTTTGAGTTTTAAGTTGATTTGCAAAATTGCGTTGCAGAGTTGTATAAATACAGGGAGAAGGATACTATATAGTTTGCAGGGTATCAGACTTCCGTGGGTGTTTTTGTATGAATTTATGAATACATTATTTAAATCTCAGCACCAAAAAGCAGTTTGGAAGCTGAAGAAGTCAGCCAGTTTTATCCTGCTCTCTGATTAATCAGCTTGTAGTTTACTTATGGTGTTCCTGGGTCACTTGCTGAGACTTAAAAATGTACTAATGGTTAAGAGTATGCCTGAAAAAGAAAAGTGCGATACGCCTTGGTATGTATTTCACTGGACCTGATTGCCACTTAAAACTTAATTCTCTAACCAATGATGTAGTGCTGTAAATGTTAAGGGACCTATCCAGGATTAAAACAAATTTAGACGTACGAGGGTAGCTTTAAATTTCCAGTGGGAGTTCAAAGAGGGTGATACGCTATTTGCTGTGATTGTTCTCTAATGGTAAATCTTATCGCATTGTTTCACTCTGCTAAATTTTACACCATAATCAAGTTTCACAAAAAGGCCAGGCAACATTTTAACTCTAAGGGCTTTGGCTTCCATACTACCGCTTATTGTTTTTTCAGCAGAAATTCTATGCAACACAACTCTGACATTGTTGGTGAATAATTCACCCATCATTATTATTATTTTTTTTTTTTTAAGAAAATGGGCATGCGGGTGAAAACATTTTTGGAAAGATTTTAGAACTTTGTTTCAAAAGTGAAATGTCTCTAATTAGCTTGGTTTTTGTTGTGTTTGGTAGTACCAATGCTGCTTCCAAGGCTTGGCCTATCATCGTATTTTATCCTGAACTATTAAGAAAGCTAAATTAGGTCCTTCTGCATTGCATCTTTCATTGACATGGTATTAGAATATTTATCTCCACTCCAAGATGGAAATTCTCTGAGTAAATAATTCTGCATTCTAGAGTCTTCATTGATAGTCATAAACTTTAGATTAATCCTCTGCTGTGGGTGTTTTTGGAACAAAGAGTAAAGCGTTAAAGTGTTTTTGGGCAAGGGCCTGCCAACAATCATGCACCAGGAGCAGAGTGTTGAGGGGTTGATGAGGTGATGACCTGCCTGCACTGCAAAATAGATCCAACATATTCACGTGTTACAGAGCACCCTCCAGAGGCCTATGACAGACAAGGGTCACTAAATGATAGGTTGAAATACCAAAGAAACTCACTTCAGCACCTACAACAGTTCCTGCTACCTACATTTCTAAATAATGAGGGTCAGTGCAGCCCTATAGCTTGTGTACGACTCTTAAAGACTTAAGACTCCATGAACTTCCATTACCCATGATGCCTAGTACTGTTAATGTCCTCACAGTCAGTTCTTTTTAGGTCTCGCCTAGCGACGCAGCGAAGCTTCTCGCTAGCGAGATCTATTGTTGCCGACTTGCTTTGCGATGCGGGACAGGAAAGGTGTACGCTCTCAAAAGACATCAGCTGTGAACGCGTACGGCAGCGTTACCTAAAGTGGCAGGACAGGCCATGTGCACGCTCACGGCGTCTCCTTCATTGTGCGCATTACAGACATGTCTCACCGGTCTGCAGGTTCCCTGGCCGTTTCCTTGACACGCCGTGGGGCTCTCCTCACCACTTGGGCGCCCCGTTTTGCCTTTGGTGCCATCCATGTTGTCTGCCTCGCTCTTCGCCCGGTCCCTCTGATGGGGCCGAGACTTCAGCAATGGAGCCTGCAGGGTTCCGGACATCCTCTCCGACAGATGCTTCTTGTTTGTTTGGTAGGCCCCGTCCACGTTCCAACGAAGGCTGCCTGACTTCAGTTTTGTCATCATCTGCACCGGAGGCAGGGAGTGCGCCTTGCGATGTCGCCTCCATATATGTGCACCGCACAGCTTGGTAAGTGTCCTCCAAACAATGTGCGCTGTTTTGATTGCACAATGCGCGCTTTCCATCCTCTCCCTGTTAGCTGAGTGTAAACCTATTTATTTTATGTAAGTTTATAAATTAGATTGAATGCCCATCTGACTAGATTCCATTGAATATGCAAGATTTTATGGCGTAAACTTTATCGCCTTTTACTTTCCAGTCGGCAGGCTGACTGTGTGGTTTTAGAACTTGCCACTGATACCTGTTCGGGTGTGGCTGATTCTACTGCTTCAAACCCCTGCAAGGGCTACTCAGACGTTCTTTGACCCGAGGTCAATAAAAGCCGTGCCATGACGGTACACTGTGTGGCCCTCACTCTTCTGCCTGAGGCTGGGTTTGGAGGTTCGGTGACCCGGACCCGGTTATGCTCTTCCTAGGAAGGGCTCCAGCCCTGCACATGGTTCTCACGCTCCCAAATGTATCCACGATTTATGAAATGGCCCAGAGTGCACCGGGACTGAGACACTTTATAGTGCCTCTTACAGAAAAGAACGATTTCTAGTGTAGGAGGTATCAGATTAACATTACTCCTCCATGTGCCAGAATAGCGCTGTGAGGTGAGCACTTTACTTGCCCTTTTCTGGGAGCAGTAGGATGGAGTTTAGGGACATTATGAAGAACCGTGATACATTTTAAAAACCAGCCCTGCATTTTGGGGAGGTTTCGAGCCACTTCCAATGAACACAGAAAAGCTGTGATGAGGATGTTTTTTTTCTAATCTTTTCTAACCCGCTGCAGCGCCTTGTAGGACTGATTCGAGCTAGAAGTTGAACGTGGCACCCCGAGTTTTATTTTTTTTCAGACACACCAGCGTGTAATGTACACACTCGTGTGCCTTCTGTAGGTCGGGGCGGGGCGGCAGCGGCGTCTATGAAGCTGAGCCTAGTTTGTAAAATCAGATGTGCAGAGACCCCAACGTTTGCCCAATACCAAGGCTGCCTCACTTTGATTCCCACCCTTGTCTTCCACCACCCTACACCTCGGCCAGCTTATCTTATCCTTGCAGATTCTTTTTCACCCCCATTTTCTCCTTGTGTTTCTTTTACCAGATTTCTCTCCCTTCTCCTGGTACATTTATTTCTCGTGCTCAGGGTCAAAATCTGAAGATGAAAATTAAATGCCGGATCCCAAAAACGAGTGAGGGAGCCCAACGGCTGAAACTAAGCATTGCCTTTAACCATTCCCCCATTGCTTTATGGTTAACGCAGTCCCTGCATTTCCATCATATTGTCATTCAAAGCACACTCCCTATTCGTGCACTCTCGAGACAAGGGAGACAGTTCATGAACACGCGGCTGCACACTTGTGATTCAACGTACGAGTCAATGTGCCGCCGCATTTTAAACCCTGTAAGGCGACTATCGGTCTGTGAGGCAGAGGTAGGGGTCAAGCTGCGAGGGCACGTGGTGCACACAAAGACCGAAAGCTGAGTTCTTTTGCTTGTCTTACCTGGACTACCAGGGCAGGGTGGACGGTTCCTGTTGCAGCAACCCCAAGACAGATTTACCTGTGACTGTCTTTGTCTAGAGTAGCATGGTCTGCAAAAATGGTGGAACCACTGCATCCCAAGTAGTCATTGTTCGTTGAGGTTTATTTCAAGGTTTTTACCCATCACCTTTTTATGTCTAGATTAAACACACACAGACCACCCCACCCACCAAATACCTCTGCAGCGGTCATTTACATTTTTCTCCGATGCACCACAGCATGGGTCAGCCACTGGCTCGTTAACTTTTTTTTTTTTTCTCGGAGGTTTATATAGCGCAAATTTGACCCAAAGGTATCGGAGCGCTTTACATGAGCACCAGTTGCATTACAGAAGAAAAGCATTTGCAGTGCAATAGGTCTCACATTTAAGCGAGTTTGAGCTATTGACATTGCAAATAACAATGCCTTTTATTTTTGTTTTTGTTTTAAAAAGATTAATAAAAGGCATTGTCTTTTACAATGCCAATAGCTCAAACTGATGTAACTGCGATACCTATTGCATTGCAAACGCTTGTTTTTTTTCTGGCTTGTGTGAGTAGGATCCTGGAAAACACAGAGTGTTTTCTTACTTGTTTTTTTTCCCAGCGAAAATTCTCTCAGAAGTCTGTTTCTGCTTTTGCTCAGCGTCTTTTCTTTTAATATCTGGAAAGAGTGTCAAGCCTTTTATTCATCATTTTTCTTGAATTTTTTTCCTGTCAGGATGCGCTCTTTTAAAAAAAAATGGTATTCCCTCTTGTGTGTAGTGACTCGCTTCTCATTCTGTAAAATAGTGAGTTCGATTAAAGGATGTGAGAAAGGACCCTACAGGATAGAGAAGGAAGCCGATTGCAAAGCTATCTAGAAGAAATTAGTGCAAAGGCGAAGAAAAGACATGAAGAGCCTGCCACAGATCGCTCTGCTTCCACTAGGAAGGTGCCAGCAATTTCAAAGGACCCCCTTGGAGGGAGATCCAGAGAGAGGAGGTTAGAAAAGAGTGTGAAGTTGGAAAGACTACATACCATTGTCATTCTCCCCGTCAATGGTTCAGTTCGCTGTTGAAGATCACAGTGTCACTGTCGAAAGCATCAGCCCCAACGTTTTTGAGACCAGCTCAGTTCTGACCGGATCAGTTTTTCCACTCATGTAAGCACTTGAAACACTCAGTGCCATCTCTTGTGTTCTCAAAGCTATCCAGATGCATGACAATTTCTCCTTCACCCTCAATCCATACTATACAGTTGGCATGACTACAACATTCATCGACTGCGCTACTGCTGTCAAGCCATCTCTCAGCGTTTCCTAGATCTTTGAGACTTTGAGATTTTATACTTCTACATTTTCACATGAGCTGCCAAAGAGACTGAGACTGTCTCCCACTCCAGAACCATATTTGCAGACCTTGACGCCTCATTGTTTTGTCATCCGGGTTGATGATTCATTGCAGACCCCACTGACCTCTTGATCTGCCTTGGTCTCCAAGAATGGTGTTCCAGTGTCAATGTCACCAATAAAGTAAGGGCAACTGATGGCATGGAGAGAGCTTCAGTGGCATACTCCCCCCTCAAGCTTTTCATTCTCCCTTGTGAGACCTGAGTTTTTCACACACACACCAAGGAGCTGTAAGCCACCTATATTACCATCAGTGTCATCTCTGTGGTCTCAATCATATGAATGAGATTCCAGATGCTCCTACACATCTCCGTGATCTACAGGATCTCTGGCTAGGGTTACTCTGGTTGGCTATACAACCGCTCTTCTAGATGCTGTGGCAAGAGATCCGGCAAAATTAAATATCTCCACCAAAGTACTCTAGGCTACAGAGTGTGTAATAATGGACACCCTATTACCAGAGGTATCGCTAAAGCCCTCTTTCAATTTGTGCAGTGTTTTTCCGGATTGGTAAAGAAACATTTCTAACACCCGCCACTATTAAAGCAGCAACACCATGGCTGCTCAAGAAATAGAAGTCTCTCAAACAAGATACATTTTTTATTTTTCTCCAAGTGAGCCCGCAAGTCAGTCGGACTCTTTAATGGTGCCGTCAGTTGGAGAAATGGGCCAACCCCTGTAACATCTGCACCACCTTGTATGGAAAGCAAGAGTATGGATACAGCTGTGAGAAATGTGTGGAACAGCAGCAGCAGCTATGAAAAATGCCAGTGGCAGATCCCTCCTTGGGTGCTCTCACAAACTTTTGGTATGACCGAAGTCATTTGCTGAAGACCTACTAAGAAACTGTAGTATAAAGAAGGGGATGGTCCTTGACTATGAATTGGTACCAAACTTATATCGTTACTCAATAGTGCGATTAGATCTGCATATGTTGATTAAAGCAACATGGGGGAGATATATTTAAGAACTATTGGTTGTATGCACATTAATTGCAATCATAGATAGTACCCAAAATAAAGCAAAATCAATTTGTGAAAGGAAACATTGATTATAACCACACTCTGATTTCTCGTTATATCAAAATTCACGTATTTATTTACAATACCATAAAACAGTTCTAAACGGCGCAAAGGACTATCAGAGTATAATCCGTGAAAAAGGGAAAAGGGGTGCTCTTAGTGATGTAGAGAGGAAAGGGGAAAGAGGAGCGAGTGTAATATACAATTGTACTATTTACAGAAACCAAAGCGGGACAGCTTCCGCTATCATAACAACCTGTCCACAATAATTGAAAGGGAGAGGAACTTAAACTAGACAGGGTACAGGCATCCAAAATGATAAGCGTCGACGTTTCGACCCTAGTGCTCCTGGGGTATTTGGGACCTCAGCTGCGGGTCTTCTTCAGGACAAAGTGATGGGATGGGGGCGGAAGGGAGGGGAAAGGTTTGGCCGTATTCCAAAGGGTGATCTGGGTTGAACACCACTAGTACTGCTCAGGGTGGACCTCCATCCAAACTTGTAGGGGGTTGGTCACCTAGTATCTTCTTGGTTGTCTAATGGTTCAACTTAAAATTCAATCGGATTGGTCTTGCATGTTGGGCCACTAAAAAGTAGGTGGTAGGGAAGTCCTACCGGTGCCCCCTCGGGCCTGCCGGTGGTTGTAGCAAACAAAGTTGCCAATGTTGCCTCTGTTGGGTAATTCAAGGTATTTACTTCGATTGTTTAATATTGAGTCCTCAAGTGACCTTCGGAAAACTTGGGCAAATGTTAAATGCCGGGGCAACGTCCTTCGCCGATGTCTGTTCAGTATCGGGACTGCGTCCGCGCTAGACTGATACTTCCGGGATCACGGAAGTATCAGTAGTATATACATGTAGCAGCAAGGGATATTAACTTAGCTATACCTGGAGGATTGGGAGGTAAAGGCGCACAGCTCACTGAAAGTGGAAGAGGATGTTCAAACAGCAAAGTTAATCACCTCCTATGTTCAAATTCTCTCTTATATGGGGGTAGTACTAAACACAGTGCAATAAGGCATATTTCTTTCGGATAGATACTGGTAAATATCTCTGCCTGCTGTTCCATTGTTGTGAATACGAAACTGAACGTGACCTCTCCAGAAAGATCAGCGGTCTCAGACCACAAGCTCCACTTATCCATATCTGCAATATCTCTGGTGCAAAAAAAGCAAGTCTACTTCAAGGAGCCCTTTAGCAATAGGTACATTAGTGTCCTACTATTGTGACAATTCCACTTCTTAGGATGAGAATCTCACCCTGGATTACTGCCCATGCAAGGCCATTGGTCACTACATCTTCCTACCATGTCTGAAATTTAACAGGATTCCTATTCATACGAGCAAGACGACAACCATGGAGTATCTAATCAATCAGGAGTGCACAAGATCAAAACCTGAATTATTGGAATTTCATAAAAACTGGTAATGGACCTTGGTTAGGGGTCTATTCATAAAAGCAGTACACTTACCAGGAATCCTAAATCATCAAGAGGCGTTCCTAATCGGATTATGCAATGAAAATTATTAACGGATCGTGGATGTAATGTATTGTAATGTAATGTATCTTGTAAAGCGCACTGCTGCCCTGAGGCGTCGTGGCGCTGTAGACCCCTGGGGAACCCATCCTGGCTATCCCTGTGAGATGGTCCCTACTGGGTATCTCCAAGGTGAAACCAGGCATCCCCGGCGAATGTGGGGGGCCGTTGTAGAGATGAGGCAAGCTAATGTCTAGAGTTGCCGAGCGTGATCCCTGGTTAGATTAGGCACCGAGGCGAGAATTATCGAGTCCGCTGAACCTGGTCCACGACCCTGCCGCGTCTGGAATTGAACCCTGGTCCCTGGCCGTTCTCTGCTTCCGGGTCTGCCGCCTCTAACCAGTGAGCCACACCACTCACCTTCATCATCAAATCTTCCTGGATTGGGGCTAACCGGAGATGGAACAAAATTCCAATATTTCGGGCCTAGATTTCTGTTGGCAGGTTTATAGTGCCATGCCCTTTTTATGAACTGACATTTTTAGGTCTTGCCCAAGACAATGCATGCACTCTCTGTTGCAGGGTATATTGCTAGCTTACAGTGGGCGTAGAGACCGCCCGTAGCTTATCATTGGCTGGCTTTAATGTCACTCATTTGGTTGCCTATTTGTCCATTTTCAAGGGGTTTCCTTCCTCTTCTGGTGTTTGCCTTCCTTTTGAGCATTCGTCCACTGCTTGTCCTTAAACTGCTTCCTTTTCCGGCACAACTTTTTCTTTTTTGGTTAACCATTCTACGAGAGAGTGCATGCGTTTTCCAGCTATCTCACTCGTGTACTTTGTGTTCCTCTATACTAGCTAGGTTTTCTCCCATCAAACTCCCTCCCTTGTTTGCCACTCTTGCTTCCTCCCAGTCCGCCCACCTTCAGTTGCAATTCTTGCTTTCCCCATCCATGCCTACTCTCCCTTGGTTTTATGTATGCTTCCACATTCTGCCAGGCCTCCTTTGTCTGTGTACATCCTTATCGACACCTGCTTAACTGCTGTTGTCCATGTGCTTTTCCATATGGCACACCTTACGTTGTCTGTGTGCTCTAGTCTCTTGCCTGCCCTTCTCTTCCCAAATTAACATTCTTCTCTCCTGCCGCCCGTTCTTGTCGCCTCATCCAATGTTTGTATTTAAAACTAAAATTAAATAGCACATTAGTGCTTTAGGGTTGTGGCAAAGTACAGCTTGGCAAAAATCCTCTCCAAGCCTATAGGTTTTGTTTACCTTGAAACTTCTATTTTGATGTTGAAGACTACCACTAAAAATCCTACAATGTTGAAAAAATGGTTACTTATTTCAACTCTGGGTTCTGTATCATACAAATCTTCATTGATGGCGTGAACCAACCTCTCTCCTCCATGGTTTCTTTTCTCGTGCATCAGGAATAAAAACTTGTGAAATTCTTTCCTAGCTTCTGTTATGTTTTTGTAAAACAACCAACTATGTGAGCCAACTGCCTGTACAAGACAACAGGCTCCTGGAGCCTTAAGGCGCAGGTGGTGTTTTTTAAAGTCTTGTGAGCGTACTAAGTTGCACTTTTCCTCGCTTCATGGCAGGTAGCATGTTGTGTCATTGGCACTGAAATGTAGCGTTAAGTCTGCTTTGAATTACAAACCGTCTAAAATTCACTCAACCTTGCCTGTGATGGGCTTTGGAGGGTCCTTCGCAACATATGGAAATATTGGATTCTTCACCCTTTCCACTGATATATAGGGATATATATATATATATATATATATATTATAGCAGATGTTCAGTAGTCACCAATCTTAATTGGGTTTTATTCTAACATTTGTGATTTCAGTGAAAATATCTACATTGCAGAACCGGTACTACAAGTAAGTGACAATTTCATGTGAAGCTTATTACTGATTTAAAAAATCCACTGACTCATTCGACCTGCCTAGCAATGTACAAAGGACAGCAGGGTAGGTGCCCCTTGACACTGGCCCCTATTCTTTAAAAGACTCCTATCCAGCCATTCCCGTGACTTCTAATCAACGTTGTACATTTCATCATCGAAACGCAGCACTATACCAAGGGGCTCCGTGTTGAGAACCTGCACCGCTGCACAACTGACAATTGTAGTAAGACATGAAGTCACCTTGATAGAGACGTCCTGCAATATGTCGTCGGTGGCAAAATATTTGACGTCTTCCCATCTGTTTTGAGATTGTCACCTTCGAGATAATAAACTTGGAGACATTCAGCATTGTGACATTGATGTAATAATTTTTCAATGTTAGAAATGTCAAAGTTGAGATGCTTGATGTCCAGGATATAGATGCATGGTAGCATCCCCATAGATGTGGGGTATGTCCCCTGGGCACTGTTTTGTATCATAATTTCCCTATGATGAGATTTTTGTCCAGTTTTAAAAGTTTTTATCACACTTTTCTTTTGGTTGTTTCAATATTAGTGTTTATTTTTCATCCTGGGGAAATTGTACTTCATCTCCCATAATGCAACTTGCATACATCATATTATATTTGACTTTCAAATATCCCAATGCATTTCTGCCTGGACAGCCTTCATCTGGGGAATATCTACAATGAAAAATGAGTGCTACTCAATATACAAGGATCACGGGGTCATGGGCGATAATGCAAATGAACAGGGTTAGTGTCCGGTGAGACCAAAGGGTGTGTGTGTTTGCGTCTGAGTTACAATGGTATCTGGTGTGGTGTGATTTCGGTGCAACCATTTGTCGTGTTGAAAACGAGTGATGCTTGCCGTTAGTATAGTTGTGCTCATGAGGCGCAGTTCAAAGTAGTATCGGTTAGTTGGTGGTGCTACTGGCGAACAATCATAACCTCTAGCATGTTATTAAGTATTTGTGCTTCATTGTTCAGTAATAACGAGCGGTGTATTACAGTGTAAGTTCATGCATTTAATGGAGATAGTAACCGGTCCGTGTGTATCAATAGCGTGTGAAGTTTGTGACATCGGCCAACATTGGTGCTCAAAGCACTGCACGTGTTACTCACTCGGCTAATGAGATGTTTGTTTGTAGCCATCCTGTTACTTTCTGCGCTGGTGTAAAACAACACGGAAGTGGTTTCGTGTGTATTTAATGGTGACGTGACAGGGTTAGTTGTGGAGGTAGAAAAGGGACTAGAATGTGCGCTCTAGAAACTGACAATTGGACTAATAGTAAACTAGAAGATCTGACGATGGGCGTATATGCCACTAATGTCTAGATTCTGGAGTATAAATTGATCTAAAAAACGATATCTACAACATGTCCAAGAAAGAAAAGATATATAATGAAAAAATAAGAAAAACAATTCAGTTCAACAAACGAGCATCATAAATCAGGTGCATTGGATAGTGAGTGAAACATGATAAAAAACATGATAAATGAACGTAATTGTGAGAATGGAAGCCAATGTGTCATTGTTCTGGTGAACTGGATGGAATATGTAACATGGTGAAATCAATCGGAGATAACATAGGTATTCCATATGATTGTTCATTCCTAGCGGGTTCATGGCATTCAATAGTCGAATGCAGTGATTTTCGATGTAATCCAGCGTTTTGATTGTCTCTTCCTTCTTTTCTGGGTATAACTTCAAGTACACAGAATTTCAATTGGCTGATATTATGTACTGCTTCTATGAAGCGTTAGCCACCGTGAATTTGAGGTTTTTGGTTCTTATGTTACTTTTATGTTCGTTAATACGAATTTTAATTTTTCTTTCCATCTGTCCTACGTAGGTTTTCCTGCAGGGACATTTTAGTAGATACACTACATTGGATGTATCGCATGTGGCTGTCCCTTGTAGTTTGATTTTGATTTTGTGTCTTTTCATTGCATGTGTTACATACGGGCCCATAGTGATGTTATTTTTGTTATTGCAGTTCCAGCAAGCTATGGTTCTGTAGTAGGGGATCTCTGTGTATGGTCTTTATCTAGTGAATAGTCCCGCCCATGTGCGTGGGCCCCGGAGCAATCAAAAATAATCTCTTATGCTGTCTTCATTGTAGTCCTGCATAGACACTTAAGAGAAAATTAAAGACAATAATGCAGCCTGTACTTATGAGGCTACACTGTCCAGTACTGCAACTAGAAGTACCAAGGATATGTCACCAAAATCACATTTAACACAATGTGCCAAGTTTCCTCTATAAAGAAACTTTACCCTTCACCAAAGCCTTGGAATGATAGAGAGGAAGGGATGGACAGACAAGCCCCATAGGCTGCCATTATATGTCTGGGAAAGGGATACCGTGCCTTTGAGGAACTCTCAAGAGACCCTCGGTATCCCATGATGCACAGCAAACTCCTTTTACTTTCAGTTCTTTTTTCCGCCTCCTGCTAGCAGGACCCTGGAGCATTGATCTCTCCCTTTTTTGAGTTTAATTAAACTTTTTGACACTTTAAAGTGTTTGTAGTGTTCACTCGACGTCTGCCTAATCCTTCTTTCCTTTGCTGTTTTTTTTTTACCAGTTTCTTGACACTTTTCTGACGAAAATGCCTGCATTATTCGACAGGTGTCCAGAGTGTGCCAGGAAGAAGGCCAGGGCAGATGGCCACAGAGTGTGCATCCTTTGCCTACCTTCATCTCATGTCCCGGAGGATTGTGAGCTCTGCAGGTCCTTTTCCAAGAGGACCCTGAGGGACAGAGAGAGGATCCGGCTCCAAGGTCTGGAGCAGAGGAAACTTCAGGATGAAGGTGGGTCTGGGCATGGGAGGACTGGACTGGGTCCTCTGCCCGTGCTGAGGCCTCGGGGGGGCTCCCCAGTCAAGAGAAGGCCAGGGAACGGTACAGATCTCCGTCGACATATGTGGCATCGACGTCGGCGTCGAGAGGATTGACCATCGTGTGCTCCCCGTCGACCCAGGGCTCTGGGTCGAAGCGGCATCGCCGTTCGCCGTCGAGGGGGCTGGGGTAGAGACCTCTGACAATGTCGACGTCGAGAACTTCATCAAAAGTCGAGGAGTCGTCGACGTCGTGATGGGTCCAGGCATCGGAGCTCGCCGTCGAGGAGCAGACGATCGACTTAGAGGAAAAGGAGATCGACGTCAAGGTCTAGGAGATAGACATCGAGGGATGTACCAACGTAGAGACATTAGACGTTGTGGAAAAAGGTCGACGTCCAGAAGGGATAAGTCAACCTCCAAGAGGTGGTCCAGGGCAAGGACGGGGTCCTCGGGCTCGGTGGTCAGCCTGTCCTCTGCTTCTACGAGCCCCCGGTCGCGGCGGCGCCGGCTGGTAGAAGGTCCGCCGCTAGGGATTCATCGCGAAGACCTACAAAGAAGAGGAGAGTGGTTAGATAGTCCGACTCAGAGTATTCTCAGATCTACTCACCTTCTCGGGCAAGGTCTCCAACGTTGCCACAGAAGAGTCCCTCTCTTCCACCACCTCCGCTTCCGAAGACTCCTCCTCCTCCTCCTCCTCTGCCGAAGACTCTCCTCTTACTCCTCCTCCTCCGCCGCATCGTCATCCGCTTCTTCCACCGCGTCCTCCTCCAAGGTCCATATCACTGCCGCGTTTCCCCTCACCTCCTAAGGGGATGCCACAGCAGAGGACTCCGGCCCTGCCTCCGCAGCGTCCGCCACCGACCAGGCCAGTGGATCGGCCGAGACCAAGGAGGTCCAGATCACGATCCAGAGCGCGATCTAGGCGAAGACATCGCTCTAGGAGTGCCCGTTCATCCACACGGTCCCAGCGTCGCCACAGAAGGGACAGGTCGAGATCCAGGCATACGGATTCGTCCAGTGCTAGGGGGCATTCACCCACCCCGTCGGATTCTCCCCACACAAGAGTATCGCCGGTGGACGATATTGTGTCTTTTCAAGAGGTGCTACTGCGAGAAGCGGCGAAGCTGGGTATTACCCTGACGGTGCCCACCCCGTCTACGTCAGTGATCTTCGAGACCCTACATAAGCGGCAGCTGTCTCGACCACTGTTGCCCTTGGTGCCGGGGCTGGAAGAGCTGGCAATGGAACTTTTTCTGACGCCGGCGTCAACAAGATCTGCCCCTTCACGGCTGCAGAAAAAATACAGGGCCCCAGACTCCGATCCGGCGTTCCTCAGATCGGACAAGGTGCCAGACTCTGTGATTGTCACTGCGGTGAGGAAACAGCACGCTACGGCCCCTTCCTTTGAGGTGCCTCCAGACGAAGAGAGAGGTATGATGGACTCTACGGGGCGTAAGGTGTGCTGCACTGCTGCTACATCAATGAAGGCCGCTAGTGCCGTGGCTCTCCTGGGTCGGTACGACCGGTCGCTATGGGAGTCCCTGCAACAGTTCCTGGAGCTCCTTTTCAGGGACAAAAGGAGGACTTTCAGGAGATCATAAATGAAGGACTGATGGTGTCCAACCAGGTGATCAGCGCTGCTTCAGATTCTTCCCTGCTGGCAGCGCATGGCTACTACCATGGAATCAACCTGCGACGGCATGCCTGTTTGCGTCTGACGTCACTAAAGCCAGAAGCACCACAGAGGGTCGCCAACCTTCCGTTCTCTGGTGCTACCCTGTTTGGGAAACCTGCGGACGAGGAGATGGCCCTCATGAAGGCGGAGGCTGAAACCCTGACGGCTGTCGGGTTGGAGAAGCCGAAAGAACAAAAGAAGGCTTTCCGTCCTGTCTAAAGGCGATTCGGTGCCCAGGGCAGAGGGCAGGGGCTTCAGGCTGGGCAGCAGTAGCAACATCATCAGCAGCAATACCAGCGGCGCCCGTTCCAGAAGAGGCAGAGGGGTAAAGGCGGCCAGCAGTCCTCCTCGATGCCTAAAGGCCCGGCCGGGTCTAGGCCCTGAGGTGCTACTTCCCCCTCGTCCGTTACCCGCTCCGGGGGGGGGAGCATATAAAATCACTTGGCAGAGTGGAGACAAATTACACAGGACAAGTGTGTGTTGAATATTGTTTACAATGGATACAGTCTTCGTTTCACCAGCCCGCCTCCTGCAATTCCACCGGTGTTCTCGCAGTTCCAACTGCGCGAGCTCCAGGCGCAGGCCGATACCCTGTTAAGAAAAAGGGCGATAGAAGACGTCCCTCTGTCTCAAAGGGAAAAGGGTCTTTACTCACGTTTCTTCCTAGTGCAGAAGAAGGACAAGAACGAGTTCAGGCCCATTCTGGATTTGCGACAAGCAAACAAATGGATCCGCAAGGAAAAGTTTTGCATGCTGTCTTTGCACCAGATTTATCCTCAGTTACAAAGGGGAGACTGGCTTTGCGCGATAGATCTGCAAGATGCATACTTCCGTGTGCCCATTGCACGGAAACACCAGAAGTTCCTGCGCTTCCTAGTCGGCGCCAATCACTATCAGTACACCGTACTACCATTTGGACTGAAGTCTGCACCCAGGACTTTTTCGAAATGCATGGCTGTGGTGGCAGCGCACCTGCGAAAGAACAAGGTGTTTGTCTACCCTTACCTGGACGACTGATTGATCAAGGCCTCCACCTTCCAGGAAAGACAATTGCACTTCAACAGGACGGCCGTCCTGCTGAATCAGCTGGGGTTGCACATAAATATGTCCAAGTCTGTCCCGACTCCGGTCCAGTGCCTACAGTACTTGGGAGCCTCCATCAATACTCTGTCGGCAAGCGTGTCTCCTTCGGAGGACAGACACTTATCGATCCTTCGGAAGGCTCAGGCTCAGGCTCTCATAGCTGCTCAATCTACAACAGTGAGGACAGTATCTTCTCTACTGGGGTCGATGGCCTCTTGCATCTTCTTCACTCCACATGCAGGCCTACACATGAGGCCGCTGCAGGAATGTTTGGAGGATCAGTGGGATCAGAAGAGAGGATGCTGGGACGACTGGATACAGTTGTCTGTTCACGCCCAACAATCCCTGAGATGGTGGTGCTCGGCAGAGAATCTCAGAGGGGTTCCTTTCCACAAGGACATTCCCTCTCAGACTATCGTGACGGATGAGTCTCTCCAAGGCTGGGGAGCGCATTCAGACCAACTACAAATCCAGGGAAAGTGGGCGCCAGCGGAGTCCAAGTATCACATCAATTTTCTGGAACTCAGAGCTGTTCACTTGGCACTTGGTTCATCCGTCCTTCCAGACCAACTCCTTGCTTGTACAGACGGACAATACGACGACAATGCATTACCTCAACAAGCAGGGGGTCTCACGATCGCGCACTCGGTCTCAAGAAGCGCAGGCGATCTGGCACTGGCTGCTGGCCAGAGGATTGACGATAACGGCGACTCATCTGCCAGGTGTGCAGAATGTTCAGGCGGACGCCCTCAACAGGCTGATCCAAGAAAACGAGTGGGTCATAAACTACGAGGTGCTCGACGACATCTTCACCAGGTGGGGCACTCCAGACGTAGATCTGTTCGCCACTGTCGAAAACAGAAAATGCTGCAACTTCGCCTCGAGGTATTACCAACCGGGGACTCTGGGGAACGCTTTATGGATTCGCTGGTTGAACAGCATTCTGTACGCTTTTCCACCCATTCCCCTGATTCCGGCAGTGCTCATCAAGCTGTCCCAATCCAGGGCACGAATGATCCTCATCGCTCCGGGATGGCCCAGACAGTGGTGGTTCACAGACGTGCTTCACCGGTCTCTCCTGCCTCACCTGTGACTGCCGTGTTGGCCGGACCTTCGCACGAAGTTCGGGGGGGGGGGGCAGATGGTGCAACCCAACCTCTCGTCGTTGAGTTTGGCGGCATGGCTCCTGAGATAGTGCATTATGGTCACTTAAATCTTCCAGAGGATTGCATGGACATATTGAAGGAGACTAAGGGGCCTTCCACTAGGACTTCTTACGCTTACAAGTGGAAGAGATTCTGCATCTGGTGCACGTCTAAGAACTATGATCCGGCGACCTGCAAGGAAGATGTCATCCTTCTATACCTTCTGCATCTAGCTCAGTCTGGCCTTAATTTCCATTCCATTAAGGTCCACCTCGCTGCATTGTCTGCATACCGGCAATGTCCTTCGCAAGCATCCTTCTTCCAGATTCCTGTGATAAAGGATTTTTTGGAAGGATTGAAGAAGGTGTCCCACATGTTCGGCTTCCTTCGCCTTCGTGGGAGCTGAATGTGGTGCTGTCCAGGTTGATGAAGAAACCTTTCGAGCTTATTCACAAGGCTTCACTGCAGCACCTGTCCTGGAAGGTGGCGTTCCTCGTGGCCATTACATCGGCCCGCAGGGTGAGTGAAATTCAGGCATTGTGTTGCCAGGAACCTTATGCTGTATTTCATGCTGCTAAGGTTGTTATGCGTACTCACCCTAAGTTCCTTCCTAAGGTGATCTCTGATTTTTAATCAGACTATTACTTTACCAACGTTTTTCCAGAACCCTTCCACTCCAGCAGGACGGTCTCTTCATTCCCTGGATGTCAGAAGGGTGTTGAAATTCTACCTGAATAAGGCCAAGGATATTCGTAGGTCCGACCAATTGTTTGTTAATTATGGGTCGATCAGGACTGGTCTGGCTACTTCTAAACAGTCCATCTCTAGGTGGATTGTGTCATGTATCCACCTATGTTATCAGAAAGCGAACAAGACCTTAGGGGGTAAGCCTAAGGCTCTTTCTACCAGGGGCAAAGCAGCTATAACAGCTTTGCTTCGAAATGTTCCCATTGCAAAGATCTGCAGGGCTGCCACTTGGAAGTCGGTCCATACCTTTGCTAAGCATTACTGTCTGGACTCTGATGCCAGAGCAGATGCTCAGGTTGGGCAGGCTTCATTAAGAAATCTGTTTGCACAATAGTGGTGTTGTCTTTTTCTCTACCGCCGTTTTGTTGTGGGGATGGTCTTGCCATTCTATTCACTAGATTATGACTATACACAAAGATCCCCTACTACAGAAGGAGTAGTTTCTTACCTGTAACTCCAGTTCTGTCGTAGGGGTATCTCTGTTATAGCCATAAGCGCCCTCCCTCCTCCCGGGTGGAGAAAATGGTACTGTAATCTATGCTACAGGACTTGCTTTATACACCTTCAAAAAGAACTGAAAGTAAAAGGAGTTTGCTGTGAATCATGGGATACCGAGGGTCTCTGGAGAGTTCCTTAAAGGCACGGTATCCCTTTTCCAGACATATAATGGCAACCTATGGGGCTTGTCTGTCCATCCCTTCCTCTCGATCATTCCAAGGCTTTGGTGAAGGGGGAAGTTTCTCTATAGAAGAAACTTGGCACATTGTGTTAAATGTGATTTTGGTGACATATCCTTGGTATTTCTAGTTGCAGTACTGGACAGTGTAGCCTCATAAGTACAGGCTGCATTATTGTCTTTAATTTTCTCTTAAGTGTCTGTGCAGGACTACAATGAAGACCGCTTAAGAGATTATTTTTGATTGCTCCGGGGTTCATGCACATGGGCGGGACTATTCACTAGATTATGACTATAACAGAGATACCCCTACTACAGAACTGGAGTTACAGGTAAGAAACTACTCCTTCCTTTATATGTAATATTGCTTTGTTTGTTAATTGGATTTTTAATAATTTCTCCTAGATTTTTTACCCTGGTGTATGCAAAGATGGGTTCCTGTTCAAAGATATGATTGAAGTCTGGTTCTAACTGTAGTATAGGCCAGTGTTTTTTGATGATCCTTTTGTAATTAGCGCTCTTGGTGGAGTAAACTATAGTTATGCTCTTTTGTGTGGCTTTTTCTTTGGGCGATAGTGTTTCTCTACTTATCGTTTTACATCGGTCGTATGCTTGATTAAGTATCTGTTCAAGGTAGCCTCTTGCTTTGGATCGTTGTAACATCTCTCTGATGTCTGGATTTGATAAAATTCTTATCACTCTTAATAATTGAGTGTAGGGCATGTTTGGTTTTGAGTGATGGTTGATGGATACTCCCATATTGGAGGGTATTATTCCTATCCGTTACTTTTCTATATAGGTCTGTTTCGAATCCGTCTTTAGTTTTGGTTATCCTTACGCCTAAGAAGTTGATGGATTGTTCTTGAATTTCGTGGGTGAATTGGATCCTTTTGTCTACCTGGTTTAGTTTGGCTATTGGATCACTGAATTCCGTGGATGTTCCATTCCATAAGATGAAGATGCCATCTATGAATCTTACGAATAGTTTCAAGTGTGTCTGCCATTCTGGTACGGACAGTATGTGTTGTTCTTCAAAGTTTCCCATAAAGATATTCGCGTATGTGAGGGCAGCACAATTGCCCATAGAAGTGCCAGTCTTTTGTAGAAACCAGGTGGTTTTCCATTTAAAATAGCTGTGAAGTAGTGTATACTGTAATAATTCCATTAGGAAAACTTTGAGATCTTCGTCGTAGTCACTTTGTAATAAAGCTTGTTCCATGGCCTCTATGCCTAGTTGGTGTAGTATGGATGTGTATAGCGAATTTACATCCACTATGCATAGTAATGTTGTCTCGTCCTGTTTATTGGCTATGTTGTTAATTTTAATCAGAAAATCTGTGGTGTCTTTGATGTACGTTTTTAATTTGGAAACTAAAGGTTGTAAGTAGCGATCCAAGTACTTGCCCACTGGTTCGTGCAAAGTGCCTCTTGTGGAGACTATTGGGCGTAATGGTGGATTGTTGATGCTTTTTGTGAATTTTTGGCACCTCCACAACTAACCCTGTCATGTCACCATTAAATACACACGAAACCACTTCTGATTTGTTTTACACCAGCGCAGAACGTAACAGGATCTCTACAAACATCTCATTAGCCGCGCAGCACTTTGAGCACCAATGTTGGCCAATGTCACGTAGACTTCACATGCTATTGATCAACACGGACTGGTTACTAACTCCATTAAATGCATGAACTTACACTGTAATACACCGCTCGTTATTACTGAACAATGAAGCACGAATACTTGATAACATGCTAGAGTTTATGATGGTTCGCCAGTAGCACCACCAACTAACCGATACTACTCGGAAGTGTGCCTCATGAGCACAACTATACTAATGGCAAGCATAACTCGTTTTTAACACGACAAATGGTTATACTGAAGTTACACCACACCGGATCCCATTGTAACACAGACGCAAACACACACACACACCCCCTTTGGTCTCACCGGGCTCTAACCCTGTTCATTTGCATTATCTCCCATGACCCCGTGGTCCTTGTATATTGAGTAGCACTTATTTTTAATTGTAGATATTCCCCAGATGAAGGCTGTCCAGGCCGAAATGCATTGGGATATTTGAAAGTCAAATATAATATGATGTATGCAAGTTGCATTATGGGAGATGAAGTACAATTTCCCTAGGATGAAAAATAAACACTAATATTGAAACAATCACAAGAAAAGTGTGATAAAAACTTTATTGAACTGGACAAAAATCTCACCATAAAGATACGAAACACTGCCCAGGGGATATACCCCACTTGTATGGGGATGCTACCATTTATTTAGTATACACACTTATGTTCGGAAAGTGATACCCAGGAGCACGTAGAACTTAAGGAACCTCAAGGAAAACATATTGCTGTGCACACACCTCCAAATTTACAAAGGATATAGATGCACCACATTTAACATCAACTTTTCTCTCATAGTCACTGGCTGGTACTTGTCTTTTTTCCAGATTCATCAACTTTACCATCAAGAACTCCAGTAATTATTACACGGACAGAAGACCCACTGCAGAAACCGTTGCATTCCCTACTCCTTCCTCCAAAACTTTGTATGGTCCAGTCATCCACCTTTTTGGCCATACGAAACATGACTGATGGATTTTCCATCTTGACTAACCATGAACATACCAGGGGCCCAATCACCGCCTGTGCAGTTTTTCATAGTTGGAAAAGGAAAAGATCACCATATATGCCCGAAGCGGAACAGAATGGTTAGATATGTCATTGTCCTATTCGTCCTACACTCCAACCTCGCTTACAAGCTTACCAACAAGGTAGTTGCCTATTGATGACATCACCTTTCAGGACGTATTGCTGACTTCAGTGGCAAAAATTCAACATACAGGTCGATGTGCTGCTCTTCTTGATCCATGTTATTATGGAGACCGCAGCCTCGTTCATTGCCATAGGCTACTTTTGCCTTTGGTATCAGGTTTCATCCCTATCTTACACATACATTTTCCATCTGGTTGCATTAAGCTGGATTTCATGAGCTATTTGTTACGGCCGGGTTAATACCAATTCTTTTCCATTCTTAACCAACGATTTGGTAGTATGTCTAGGTATGGATAGCTTATGTCTTTCTCCCAGCTATTACTCAAAAAGTTTACAGAGTGTTTTTTTACTCCGATACTCCCGGTCTATTGCTCTAGACAATTCCTTTCCCTGCATTTTAAGAACACTCCGTTACGTTGATTTGCAATGTCTTCGGATCTATTTTCACATTCAGGTGGTCCCAAATGGTCGGGAGTTTACTTCTTGTAGCTTTAGCCCATTTTAACTCACTGGATTGAATTTCTTTTATGCACCATTGAGACACCTTTGTGACCTCCAAGACCCAAACTATTCCAGAATCTTAGTAGACATAATTGCACCTGAACATTCCACGCAGTCGGACCTAATTCCAATCTAACTGCCTGGATCATTACAGAGCTAGGCAGGGTCAGTAAGGATTTTAAGCATTTCCCTTCATCTTTATCCCAGGAGCTTTTACCATCAATACAAAATACTTCCGAGCCGTTTTGGAGTTGCAGGGGATTCATTGATTTATAGGCCGTTAGTGGTGTGTAGGCGTGGGAGGGGGGCCAAGGACAGTCTCTAGGGTAGGAACTGGTGCCGCAGCAGTAATAGGCTGACTAGAATGTTTTTTTAAACTGGGCTTTATTTTTATAGTTCGGCGTGTTCTATAGGTTAGTCTCTCCCTGGCAAAGTCTAAGTTGTCCGTGGTGGTGGTCTTCTCTGCCTCGTTGTCCCTGGGCGCTGGCCTTCCTCCGAGATCGTCTCTCCCTGGCGTAACGTCTCAGGAACCCAAGTGTGGGGAAAGAAGAAGGACAGAGGGAGGCCGTAAGCCGTTGGTCTCTTATCAGTTTACAACCAAAGGGGACCCGGTGATCGTCAAGGTGCACCCGTTTTACTTCAGCCACTCTATTGTGCTCAGGGGAGGGAGGAGATGTGTGCGGAATACGGGTAGGGAAAAAGGTATGGGAAAACGGGAAACGGGAAGAGGGGTCGGGTAATACGGAGGACAGACACACACGAGGGTAGCTATACACTATCTACAGGGGTACTCTTTCTCCCCAGCCAGCCCGCCAAACGCAGCCGTACCTGACTAAGCCATACTCCTCCCTCGGGAGTATGGCACGGCGGAACGTAGGGTCGTTGGCCTCCTGGCTTTCCTCCACAGTCTGGTCTTTCGCTTCCTCCGTCTTCGTCTCGCGTCTCCGTTCTCCTCTCCTTGCGTTCTCCGGTCCTCGCTCTTCCGGTGTCGTCACACGCCGTGTAGAGGACTTCCCCCGTATTCATCCATCCGGGAGTGTACACGTCATCAGTAGGCGGGACCTCCTCTTCGTCTCCACACGCCCACTTAAAGGAACCTGGGGACGCTTCTTCGCTCGTGTCCTGCTGCAGCTCCCAATCATCCCTCGCTGTTCCGGTCTGCAGGGTAGAAGGGGAAGTATAATCAGGGGTCCACCAGTCCTCCCGGCCTCCCTTCCCGACCCCGTTACATGGTGGTTTATGTGACATATCGCCATAACTGTGATTGAATCTTTTCAGCCCACATACCACTAGATGTGCTTTTATTTTCTGTGCCTCCAAGTGCATGCCCCACTTAAAAGAATTTGTAAACCATATTCCAAGGTATTTTTATTCATTTACAATATCTTGTTTGGTTTGGTCCAAGTACCAGTTGAACTTCATATTCCTCTTCCTGAAGCACAACATTTTGGTTTGGTCAGGTTTACTGTAAGCCGTTTTGCCGTACAGTACGTGCTGAATGTATTTAGCTTTCTTTGTAGACCCACCTCAGTTTGGTCCAGTATTACTAAATCGTCGGCATACAGCAAACCGGACAAATGCTTTCCATTTACTTTTGGGCTTGCGCCTCTGGCAGACCCCAGGGTAAGGGTAAAATCTGTTGGGAATATGGCAAAGAGAAGCTGGGCAAAACACAACCTTGCCTAAGACCATTATTTATCGCTATTTCGGGTGTTAGGCCGCCAGATGTATCTTTAATTACCTGTGCCTAATTTTGGCTGTGCAGCTCCTGGATTACCAGCAAGAGTTCAGCAGGAACCTCATAGTTTCTCATGGTCTCCCACAAACACTCCCTATCCACCAAATCAAAAGCTGCGTGAAAGTCCACGAAGCAGCAGTAACACTTGCCCTGCTGCTCCATGGACTTCCGCGCCACAGCCCATAGGGCAAAGCAGTGATCAATAGTAGAATGTCGTTCCTTAACCCTTTCCATGCGGCCGCGATTCCCCTGGTGTGCTGTAAACAACATGAACAGGGGCGGGCCGTGACGAACCCCAGCCGTCATCAGCACACGAGCACCGTAGTGCATGACGGCTGGGGTTCGTAATCAGCATGGAAGGGGTTAAAGCCTCCCTGTTATATTGGCACTATCGACTGCCACTCCAGTCGCTCTTTTAATCTACTAAGGATTCATTTTGAGAAAACCTTTTCTCCAATGTCCAATAAGTTGATAAATTTGTAATTCCTTGGATCCTTCCTATCACCCTTTTTATGTAATGGTCTAATTATTGCCCCTCTCCAGGTTTTGGGGATGCAACCCGAGTCTAAAAAAAGCAACAAACATATTGTATAAGAAACTTGCCCACCAATCTATTTGAATTTTAATTTTGATGGCGGAGAAATTATCGGGTCCTGCTGCACCAGATAAATTCAGCTTCTTGATTGTTTCTTTTACTTTCTCTTCATTAAAAGCTGTTTTTAGCGCTTCTACAGACTCTGTCCAAAAGGAGTTTTCCTTATTTATTTCTGGAATTCTACTATCTTTATATAAATTACCTAGGTAGTTTACCCATGCGCCTCTTCCACAACACAGCTCAAGTTACCCGGGGTCCTTCCTGCGGCATCCTGTATCAACCTCCAGAATCCTTTTATATTTTTAGTTTCTATTATCTCTAGTAGATTTTCCCAACATTTTTCTTTACAAATCCTTTTCTGCTTCCTCACTAAGGATTTTTGCTCTTTCTTCAAATTGAGCAGAATCTCCAAGTTTCCCTGGTCATAACATATCCTCTGGTGTCACTCTATTTTTCAAATGTCCCTTTTTTTATTTTGACAGGCAAAGTTAAACCACCTGGGTTGCCTTACTTATTTTATTTTGACAGGCAAAGTTAAACCACCTGGGTTGCCTTCCTTGGCTGTGTTGTGTGTTTAACTTGACCTGTTTCTTATTTTCTAGGTGCACTCTGAGGCATTGCACCGCCTGTTCTATTTTATCCACGTACCACACTACCTGCTGACCTTCAACACTATCCTCTTTTAAATTTTGTTGAAAGCTTGCTAACTTCTCAACATATACTTCCGTCGATTTAATTGTCGGGCGCTTGGGATATTCCACGTTTTGGGGATCACTCTTTTACGTGGGCTTGTTGGCCCCCTTAAACATTCGCAATATAAAGCATTATGATCACTATCCCTGCGCTTGGTTACCCGGTACCTTATTACTATTGCATAGTTCCAGGCATGAATAAAGATATAATCTATAGGGCACTGTTGATTGCCTACTCTAAAAGTCCGTGTAGCAGGGCGGTCTGGGTCCAACCTGCCATTTCAACATATTAATCCCTTAGAACCCAGAAACGTCCCTAATGGCTCATCCTGATTGGTGGATAAACACTTGGGAAATTTTGATGACCCTATATTATAAGAACTCAAAATTTCCTGAAACCAGTGATCTGTCTTTCCATAATTTAGTTTCTGATTGAAATCACCCATTATCACCATTGTATCTTTTCCGTACATTTCATTTAACCCCTTCGAAGCTAATGACGAGCTGGGCTCGTCATGGCGCTTACCTGCCGTGCGCGGATGACAAGGCCAGCTCGTCATGAATAATGGTGATTTTGGAGCTTCAGCGCCGGACGGGAAAACGCCTAGCAGCCATGTGGTTAAGTTAGTTGTATCATTTTTGAAAAGCCCCATTTCTGTATCATATTCTTTTTGAGAAGCCCATTGGATATACACATTTATAAGAATCAGGTAGTCATCCTTCCCTTCAATGCCTGGTTGGGATACCTTACAAACTAACAGCCATTTACATAATTTGCTAATTAACTTAACCTCTTTCGCTAGCCTGGTTGAGGTGAGAGTCCAAATCCTTTTACTGGCTGGTTTATGGATTTGAACTCAGGAGTTGACTGTTTGTTCTAGGAGGACTCTCACTGACTGCATTCTAGAAGAAACACAGAGCGGAGGACGCGCTTTGTGAAACGTGGGTCAGTACATTTTTAAATACTTTTTATTATTTCTGATCGGGCACTTTAAGCAGACTTTTGTTCCAATCCCTGCTCCCCTTGCACACTTGAGTAATTTCCTCTGCATGTGTTACAAGCACCGTAAGTAAGGACAGCTGGCATTTACATAGAGTATTTTTCCATTGCTTTTTTCTCTGTTTGCAGTCGTCCAGATCTCCCAGTGTGTGCATTTAACCGTACAGATTTACCAGGTTTAGGCATTTTGTAATTTAATTCAGTGCATAAGGTCCTAACCTGAAATGGGTCCCTTTCAAAGTATGATTGCGCTGCAAAGTAGTATCGTTAAAGATCAGGTGTAGCAAAGCCACCAGCCTCGCATGACTGGGTAAGTCTATTCCATCTAAGTTGTGGCGGCTTCTTCTCCCTCATGCTGGTTTAATTGGCAAGATTCGAAGTTCAGTAAATATATGTTTGCCTGGGGGCATGGGTATATTCATGAGCATGTATAAGAACTTAGGCAGTACTACCATTCTGGGGAGTGCCATTCTGCCAGACCGAGAGAGGGGTAGCTGGATCCATATCTCCATTTGTGTGCTACTGTTTTCAATTGCGGGTCCACATTTTCCTGTTGTCTCTTTTGCAGTGTGACTGGTATGCCCCGACGTGGGTCCCGTGCTCTCCATGCCACTGGAGTCAAGCTTTCCTGGCTGATGAGGGCAGAAAGCCCGAAACCGGTCCTAGGAGGCTTGTTTCCAGTCCAGGGACGGCCTGGCAGTTTGGGCTGGACTGTTTCCATTGGGCGCAGGGTCAAGACTGATTTGCATATGGCTGGGTCCAAACTGGAATGGCATGGTGAGCAAAAAACCAATGGATTTAGGCCCAGATCTCTAGACTGGTGTGAATGTACAACATTGTTCTGCATTCTGTCCATCAATTGTTGTTTCTGCATTTTTCTCTTTTGCAGTGGCAAAAGAAAGTCTCCTTATAGTACTGCGGATACATGTTGATGTGCCTTTAAAAGGAAATTTTCATTGCTTTTATTAACATTTTTCATTACTGAACACTGAAAATTACAAAACTCGGTCAATACACAAATGATATAATACGAATGACTACGGATAATAAAAACGTAGACAGGTCTGAACATTTCATTTAGCTCAATGCAACCCGCTGCAACTTGGAGGCGGGAATTGGTTTATAACACCATGATTTAATGTTTCTGGGCTCTGATTAAGTCGCAGCAGGCCATCAGGCTACGTGTCTGCAGTCTGCAGTCTGTGGAGTGCAGGCTTAATATGTCAGTGACACCTCAGCTCTCTGCTCCCAAGTCCCCTCTTCCTCCATTCCTTAGTGCTGCCTCTGCACTCTCTCCCTGTCCCCCACCAGCACCCCCGTGATAGCTTCAAATAACAAAAGCCTAGGGAGTATGGGGATTGGTGAGTGCAACTGAGGCTATGACTGAGTCTCAGCACTGCCCAGTGTTTTGGTTGCAGTCATGGCAGTTAAATGGGCCCTGTCTGGATTAGTAGAATTACTTTCACCCTTCATTATATCAAGGAAGTATATAAACATTCCGAGACTCGCAGGTTTGTGTCTTGTTCTTCTGGCTTGTCCTACGTAGAGTGAAACTATAAGTTGCAGCATGCTTAAGGTCGTAAGCTATAAAAGCAGGATCGGCTGAAAGTCTCAGCCATGACATGGGCACTGTTTGACACTTTACTGGGTAGCGCCTCTATAGCCACAGATCCGTCCTGCTTTATTCCACATTTGGGGAATGCTGTAAAATACATGACCTAAGAGAGCCCCTTTGTCACCGTGCCCATTTCTTCCATATAAGGCAAATGGTTCTGCATTTAAGTTCACGTCTGCTTATTGCACTCTTAACCACCAAATTCCTCACGGAAGTTAACCATGCGTTGCCAGCAGAATGTAAGAGTATGATCGCATATAATCGACATATCCCTGCAGGGTCCCCCATATATAGTCCTGGGCTGGCATGGATTCATTTTCTTTAATTTTATGTGTGAACATGTTTCTAATAAGCATCTTGTGTTCCCCTCCTCTGGGGGTTCCACAAAGAGAGAGAGAGAGACCGAGAGAGAGAGAGAGAGAGAGAGAGAGAGACCGAGAGAGAGAGAGAGACCGAGAGAGAGAGAGAGAGAGAGAGAGAGACAGACAGAGAGAGAGAGAGAGAGAGAGAGAGAGAGAGACAGAGAGAGAGACAGAGACGGAGAGAGACAGAGAGACAGAGAGAGAGCACTCATAGCAAATTTCACAGGTGAACAAAGCCACAGGTCCACTGTGCTGGCAGTCCCGTGCTCAGACGCAGCCAGCATGGTCGGTAGTAACATCCACATCCCCCTTCCTCTAGGATTACTGTCTGGCACTGGGATACCATTCAGTTCAAATCATGCCTGACCTAGGAGGGACCACCCTGGTTCATAAAAAGGAAAACTGCATTATTTTGGGATAAACAAAAAGTACGATGTTCCAGAAACATCTTTAGATTTAAAAAAAACTCCTTCTCTAACTGCTCACCAGATGTCTTCCCTCCTTGGGTGTGGGATCTCCCTTCATTTTCATTGTCCTGAATGCAAGGTTTCACATGAGATCTCGGCAACGAAGCTTGGAAGATCAGTGGTCTCAAGACCTGCTCCTATCTCCTCCAGCCAAGCAGTTTCTACAATGGTGGTGCAAGAGGAGGATTTTACTGAAAGAACTCAAGTTTTTTTCTAGGATCTTCTATCTCAGTCCATTGTGACAGATGCCTCCTTGCTGGGCTGGTGAGCACATCTTCAAAGTTTGACAGTACAGGGTTTATTGTCGGACAAGTAATAGCTATATCACTTCCGTGTACTAGAGTCCAGGGCAGTCCATCTTGCCTTCTAGGCCTTCCTACTGTCTCATGACAAATGGAATTCTCATTTAGATAGACAATACGAGCACAAGGCATTACCTCTTCAAGCGTGGGGGCAAGATAGCCAGAACCCTTTCTCTGGATTCCCAGACTAGCTGGAATTAACTCCTAGAGGGAACTTGACGTGTTAAAAAAAGAATTCATATTCTGGACCTTAAAAAACTCCAAGGCAGACATACTTGGCAATTACTATGTGGAAAACAGCAAATAGGTTCTTGTTTAAAGCATTTTTTTGTAAGACATTTTCTCAGATTGAGGCCTTCCTCAATTAGAATCTGCAAACATTGCACATTTCCCACACTGCACAACCACAGCGTGAGAACCAAGACCATTATGCAATGCCCCTTTGATAGGAAAAGTCTTTAATGTAAAGTCCACTGGTCAGATCGGGTCTAGTGGCATTTAGGTATGCCAACTCAAAAACGTCATTGGCCTTTAGTGGCAAAGGCAGTGGTGTTCCCAGACCACACAGGAGCCTGCCATGCAAACCAGATTTGCTGCCCAGGATGCAAGACGAACTTTTCAAGCCCAGTCTATTGTCATTTAATTGGGGAACATGTCTTGTGAGATTGTGAAATAAGGAAACTTGAATGTATCTCTAGAATTCATGAACATCCAGAAAAAGGCAGAAGATAATCAACAGGGCTTCTTATAACTTTAAATAGAAAATATTGTTTTTTTGCCACACATGCCATAATCATTACACAGTGTCTGCCAAGAGGATGTGATCCTTCCAACCCCTTTTCATCTGGCACAGACAAATCGACAGTATTCTTCTATAAAAGTTAATCTAGCGGCAATTGCAGCATGCAGGAAATGTCAGACTAGAGATCTTATTTCACAATCTCCAATATGCCTCCACAGTAGCCTTCTCCTCCATGTGATTTCAATCTAATTTAAGCTAAATTGATGGCTGTCCATTTGAGACATAAGGTGTAATTGTAGCATCACAGCTAGAAGGGTGCTTTTATAGTGGCAATTTCTTCAGCTCACAGAGTAATTGATTTTCAGTATGTCTGTGCAGTTGAGCCATGCACAGTTTTTCATTAATGTATAGTACTTATGAGAATACACCCATCTTTTCAACCAAAAAGTAGTATCTGATTCCCACATCAAACAGTCAGTATATTAACCAGTTTTATTCTGAAATCCCATGTATCCTGCAAGGTGCTTACTCCATTACTTGGATTTTAGAAGAGTCTTAAGATAGTATGTAGATGGAACCAAAAGTCTTAGGACACCTAACCAGCTGTTTGTTTATTTTGGGCCACTTCCATGTAATTTTGCTGAACATTACTATGTAGTTGCAGACTCTAGAGCAGATACAGTAGTTGTAGGGGGGCTCTAGGGAATCTTTCATATGTTTTTCCATTACCGTTTTTTTAGGTTGTCTTGTTGTTCAGGAAAGGGAGACCACAGATTTAGCAAGATAAATTTGCCAGTCTATTTTACGTTTATGCCAATCTATGACGCAGAAGAAAATATTACCTCTAATTCTAGTTCTGCATTGTTTGTGTATTTACTAAAGTCATAAACAACCCTCACGACGCCCTGGTCTTCCATTTTGTGAATGGCAAGTCCACTTGCTTCTCCTCATGGTTTCCCCCCCAAAAAAACTGGGCTTGAGAGACCGCTGTCATTACAAGGCATGCTGGGATACGGAAGCTGGTGGCTTCTTAATGGGGTAATGCATAGTTTCAATTCTCCGTGCATTAGGATTTTCAGGCTGATTTTTCCTTAATATATTTTCTTTCTCAGTTTACAGCTTTGATGCTTTGTTGCAGCCCACACTAGTAGCAATGCTGCAATGTTGCCTTATGTATTTCTTTTTGTCATACTTTTTATTGATATTTTTCAGTGAGTCACAGTATGTTGCCGCATGTTGCTCATTGCATTGAGCTTCTACAGTAAAGTATTATTCAATTCAAAGAATCTTTATTCGGTGATTAAAAAACACCATAAAAGCACACACATATTTACATGAATAGAACAAACATTAAACATTTTCAAGATCCTTATACAAAGTATTAGTATTAATGTAGAACACAAGCAGGAAAGAATATAACACTTTAAAAGGTAAAATCAGAAGCATTTCATTCATCTCCCCTAGTTAGCCTTAAACGGACCGCTACCTTGATACAATTCATTATGCAACACAGTGTTAAGGGGTCCGATGCTTTTTGTAAAAAGACTAATGCCTCCCTGGCATGTTCTAGTTTGGCTTTTTTTAAAGACATTTACAAGAAATCTACGCCTGGGCATTGTAAAAAAAGGACAGAGTAAAACAAAGTGAAGGGAATCCTGCGGAGACCTATTGTCGCAGCCGCAGGATCCCTTCTGTTCAATTGATGTTGTGAAGCCTGCTGGTGATGCCAATATAAATGGGAGTAGATTCAGTCTAAAACTACACATCAAGAATCTATCCTGTGCGTTATGCATAAGGTACAAATATGGCTCCATACCCTCCACGCTCTTCACCAGGTTGTGAGCCCTCACAGTAAAGTATTAATTAAAGAACTGAGCTATGGTAGAATACAAGATACATGTCCCAGCCAACGTCTGCCTTTTGTATTTTTGAAGGTTAAAGGAATTATTCAGTAAGGTGTAGTAGTTGAGGCTTTGGAGATTTTTGCCTGCATTTTAAAACAACGCTTTACACTTGCTATGGATATACAAGTTTATGTTGAAGTGAAAGTGTTCCAGGCAGGAATGTTTTAGGTTTATGACTTCAGTGAAGAACTTATGGTGCAGAACTAGGGTTTCAAGTAAGTAATGTTTCCTTACTCTAGTCACTGTGTAGGATGGTGAAGTGGGTTAAAGAGATGATAAGAAGGGAGGGGAGAGAGAGAGAGAGAGGGAGAGGGAGAGGCAGGGAGGGAGGGAGGGAGGGAGGAGAATTGGTCAAAGATAAGGAGAAGTAAATTATATCAGATTTGAGGGAAGAGGCTTTTTTTTCCAAAGGTATTTGAGTAAATCAGATCCCTGAAACAAACCACCATGGAACCTGAGTACACTGACATTTCAGGCGTCCAACCAGGATCTGGGTCACTTCTCTATGTTGGCCAGCCCCTCCAGAGAACATCCTTCAACTCCAAAAGTGAGTGCAGAAAGCACCATTAAAATAAAGTTACCTATCATGTCCCGTGCTAGGGTGCTGAGGGAGGGGGTGGGGGTCGGCAATTCATGTGAGCCATATTTAGCGTTACAACTCCGCCTCTCGACTCCTCAGTCTGGCTCCTGCTAGCCTGGAGATCATACAATTGTAGTTGGGCCCAAACTGCTTTGTGGCGGGACTCGCCAATTCTACCTGTGATCTAAATTGGATGAGGGTCTGCCCATAGGTTCTCAGAGAAGGGTGTGAATTTGTTGCTGAGGGAGCCTCAACAAATATTAACAGTGGCCAAGTCATTCCTGTAACATAGCTATGCCTAGTGCATTTAGTGAGGATGGGCAGATGGATGAACATTCATGGCACCCTTTTATCCCAACCTATAATTAAGGGCTGTCTCATGTGCTTAATCTGATATTTCCATCATTCAAAAAATGGTGCCCCGTGAGAGTTGGATGTGGTGTTGGATTGCTTTCTATCAATGCCCTTCAAACCAACGCATCATCTCTATGATGAATGTAGTGTCAGAGTTGAACCAGCTACTCTGCTGGTGTTCAAGTTGTTGAGTCTATGGAGAAGCAAGTGCTGCACCCATTAGGCATTTAGAGACCACTCAGCTACCACATTGACAGGACTAAATCATTCATATTTGTATCTTAGCTATTTGTAGCTTTCTGGCAAACCTGACTGGTGCAGATCGTGGGCAGGGTCGTCATTCCAACATGTCTTGTGGATTGCACCTGATTTACAAAAATGGGGAACAATATCTGTCTGGTAGAATGATTATCCACACATTGAGAAGGAAGGCATTTGTTAGTCAGTCACTTGGTGGTCGTCACAGACCTTCTGCGTGTATCACTACATTGAAGCTTTTTCATCTCTTGTTGTTTGGAGCTCATTAACATAGCTTCAACTTTGCCTGTCTTCTTGATGCTGGGTCCGTGACTGGGGGACCACAGAACCATGAGTCCCAGCCTTCTTTGCGGCCTGCCGCCATCCACGCCACTTCATCGCACCAGGAGGCACTTTAAAAACAGCTGTGGGCTCCCGCAATGTAGGATGCGCATGGGCAAAGCCCGGGCTCGTCAGCGCCAGACTGAGGCAGGGCCATCCCCCTTGATCCCACGCCAGTGGCATCCTGAAATTGTAAGTACATTATAGCATGACTTCGGAGCTTACTCTGTAATCTTACTGGCTTTCCTTCTCATGGTCACCTCTCTTGTGCGATCAACAAAATGGGCAAAAGAACAGCGTCTAATAAAAGTATGGGCCCAAGGAGCGTAAGGAAAATCCCAAGACATGCTCCTGAAAACGACACTTTATCTGAAATAGATGAACTAATAGAGGAGGTAGAGGTCCTCCTAGCTCCCCATCCTAGATCATCTGGCTCAAAGAGTAAGAGAAAGGGAAAATGCCCCTTGGAGAAACGCCCTTCAAATCCTAAAACTATAGTTTCTTACTTTGGGTCTTCTGTAACCCCAATCCCAGCTATCACCTCTCCTAGCCAAAGCCCACGTACAGAGCACCAGGAGGAACCAACGCGTAGTATGACAGACCCAGCTAATACTGGTAGTGACCACTATGTCATCAACGTTAAATGTGTGAACAAATACCTTCCCCTGGACAATCAGGAGAAAGGAATAACGGACCTCCCTCACTCACCCAGAGTAGCACCTACGTCAGAGGCAGGTGCTCTTTCGACTAATCTGGATTTGGCTGATCAACTGATTGCCTTCAAGGAGGAAGTTAAATCAGTAAAAGTGGCAATGGAAAAGATGGCAAATCTGCTATTTGAAAAAATTGACTCACTGACTGAAACTGTAGTAGCTTGGGGTATGTCAAGGCCACGAGGATACAGCAACCCCCCCCCCCCGAGCACTGCATTTAATGGGCCCCATAATCTCCCCGCTGCCCATCACACAAAGTCACTCGTCTGCCCACGAAGCCAAATCAGGAACAATACCACGTATAAGGCCAATATATGTAAATGGGATTTCGTTCCCCCAAGAGAATTAACACACGCTTATCCTTCTACGACATCTAAAGCACCTTGGAATTATAAGTCTCACACTTTACCCATGAAGAATTCCCACTTAGGTGATATAAACAAAGGACCTTCTAACACCCAATGGTTTGACCTCTTTATGTTAATGTCACAAAGCTCCAGAGGCCCTTCACAGAAACACATGAGGGTCTAGTTAATAAAGTAATTCACTGGATCCACCACCAAAGGGGCTGTCTATCATTTATAAGAGAAGAAATAATAAGAGCAAAGAGGGTTATAGCAGGAACACCCGAAAGGCACTATATAGGTGTGTCCTTTAGGAAATTTTGCCCTAGCAAAAGACTTAATTGCACTTGAACTTCACTTTAAACCAGTCACAAATTTGCAACTTTCATTAAAAATGAATCCCCTGTATCATATATTGGTCTCACCCTCTATTACTTATCAAAATTGATCCTCTAGTGTATTGGAGCCTAACTCTAGGGAAACCACTTGTGCTATCACCTCTAACACGTCAGACGTTGACTGACTCACTATTTACTGGCCAGCATCATGTACCCCAATTCAATTACCTTGTACGTCACTGACTGAAAGGCATCTACCTTATCCCAAGGTGGGTAGAGTTGGGTTGTTGAGGCACAGGGGCATCGTTCAAGACTATGACAAAGAGGGGCACTTAACACTGCAGGGAGACTTGACCAAGATGATCATGCGGTCCTTACAGCAGACGGTCGGTGAACATCTGTTTTTTTTTTTTTTTTGGAATGTCACGGGCATCAAGTCTAAACTTTCTGACCCTGAGTGAGGTGCGTTTATCGACTCGCACCATATTAGTCTGTTAGAAGAAACCTGGGCTACTAAGCCGGTGCATCGCCCAGGTTTTGTTGCCTTTAGCAAAAGCGCAGTTCCATCTCAGGCAGGGCGACCTTCAGGTGGTCTTCTAATATGCTTAATAATAGATTTAATGCTTAATAATTGATTTATTCTCGAACAGACTCAACTCTCCTCCTACCTTGGTATCACATTGGGTTCCAGGTTAGAATGGAAACCACATATCAACCAGTTGGCTACCAAACACGCCCAGTTAGTAGGTGCATTAATAAGGGAACTGGGCCTTTCGGCTACTAAATTTATTGCCCCGGCGATTAAAATCTATAACGCCAAATAAGCGCATCTATACTTTATGGGGCTGAACTATGGGGGTTTAGTAACACTGCACAACTGACGAACTCTCAAAATAAGTTTGTGAGGGGATTAGTTGGTCTTACGCCATCTACGCCACTTCTTCCCCTTTACTATGATCTGGGCTGCCAACGACTAGAGGATGTGGCGCGCTTTAGACCAGTGGCTTATTGGAGAAGGCTCTGGGTCACACCGGAACTCTCCCAGTACGCCCAGGCCCTCCTCGAAGTTTGAGACTCAGATACAGCCAACAGAATCCCATGGTTGAGAGAGGTTAAGGCTGTCTACACCACTATGGGCCTGAGTTCATTGTGGGAGAACCCTACTGTTAATCCCTTCCCACCTCGAAAGGTGTTTAGGGAGCTTTATTGGTCAATGATGTCAATGCGAAACTTTAGAACTTGTATTGGCCCATCACTTACAAGAAACTTCCTTGCGCTCAAACATGAATCTGCCTATGAGGGCTATTGGGATATTATCACAATCCCCGATGACCGTAATCGGTACCACCAATACCGGGTGGGCACCCTTCCTGTCAATTCCTTCACCGGCAAATGGCAAGCTAAAAATAATACATCATGTCCATTCTGTCCTACTCAGCTGGAAAGTATAGCCCATATTCTGTTTATCTGCCCTGAGTACAAACATCCTCAGCATAAGTGGTTGATGCCCATATGTTTGTTGAAGCGCATTACTACTGGGGCAGAGGCCTTAAGGATCTTTCAAACTGAGTGCTCAGAAAGGATTCTAATTGCTACTGCAAAATTTTTTCATTGGATGTGGGCAATTCGGAGAAGCTATGCCAGAACTAAAATGGTTTTTATTCAGATTTTGTGTATTATCATGCCTGTGATGCTAATTGATTATTGACCTCTGATCATTTTTTAAAAACGTAATTTATTGTATAGGTTTTTATATCTTGTTTTTTTAAATAATATTAACTTATTGTATGGAATAACTTGTAGACTCATTTCTCTGGTAGGAATGCTGTGCCACTGATAATGTTATGGTTTTTTAATGTGTGTAGTTTTTTAATGTAAAGTCTTTTAAGATATATTTATCGAAATAAGTGGTTGAAGCCCATATGTTTGTTGAAGGGCATTACTACTGGGGCAGAGGCCTTAAGGATCTTTCAAACTGAGTGCTCAGAAAGTATTGTAATTGCTGTTGCAAAGTGTTTACATTGGATGTGGGCAATTCGGAGGAGAAAGCTATGCCAGAACTAAAATGGTTTTTATTCAAATTTTGTGTATTATCATGCCTGTGGTGCTAATTGATTATTTATCTCGGATCCTTTTTTAAAAACTTAAATTATTGTATAGGTTTTTATATCTTGTTGTATTTTTAAATAATATTGACTTATTGTATGGAATAACTTGTAGACTCATTTCTCTGGTGGAATGCCATGCCACTGATACTGTTATGGTTTTTTAACTTGTGTAGTTTTTTTAATGTAAAGTCTTTTATGATATATTTATCGAAATAAAGACTTCTTTGAATTGAATTGAATTGATTTATTATCAGCGTTCAAAATGTTACCATCCACATCTAAAGATCTTCGTGCCCTCCAAAGTAACATCAATACTGGGCTCGGCCCCACACACATAATCCTAGTAAATGTATACATTAGATCATTACCCCTAAACGTCCAATCCCGAATAGTAAGCAAGCTTGATCATCTATTGGGCCAGTTTGCCCTTAAATCCTTAAAGCTTGTAGCGGGAGACTTTAATACCTGCCTCCCTATATCTGCAGGGTGTATATTTGAGGATTTTTCGCCCTCCCGTGAATCAAAAAAAATTGCAAAATAATTAAAGGTTTGTACTCCAATTGTTGACCGTATAAATGATTATGGCTTTCCTGTTTTCTGTTTCTATTTTTGGTAATTTCTGGTGGTGTTTTTCCGGTGTTTTCCAGGGATTTCATTACCTAAAAATAATGCTTTTCAGTGCTTACTCATTTTCATGCCATAAAAAAACTACTGAAACCGTGTTTTACCTGTGTTTATGGAATGCCTTGCTTTTATAATTGCTTGCTTTCTTCATTGTTAGTGAGACAGTGTACGTACAGTGTATATGAGGTCCAAATAATTTTTTACAAGTCAAACTTATTGTAGTACACCATACAATATTTCTTCACAGAGTCTTTGGTCATTCGCGCTCTCGCTTTACTTCCCATGTAAACAATTATGTGTGAAAAGGCCCTCTCGACAATGGCACTTGAGACTGGCAACGCCAAAATAGCCAGTACACAATTTGCCAACTCTCGCCATGACGTAGCTTTCAATGGCAATACTGGTGCACCTGAAGGATGAGATTCTTCTGCAACATATGCGTTGAACTGGGTGCATATGCCCCTTAGTTATTAAAGCGGTAAAGAATAAAGCTGTAATTCTCAAAGTCTGGAGAAAATTACAGGTAGTCAAAAATGTCGAATGCAGATAAAATTAATCAATTTCTGACTAGAAATAATCAAAAACAGTCTAGCTCAAGCTCCAGGATCCTTACAGAGGAGCCGGAAAAAAGACCTGTGCTGTCACCTGTGGTGCATGATGGCAGCAGGGGGCTTCTGGAGGTCATAAAGGCACGGTGTCCAGGTTCTTGGAAGCCTTAAAGGCAAGGTGCCAGTATTTTTACTATACTGTGTTATTCATCTATACAGCCTTTGAGCCAATTGCCTGCTATTACCTGTGTCCTTTTTCTGAAAATAAAGGGCTATGGTGGAACACTATTGCAGTGGATGTTCTCTATTAAAGTATTTTTATGTGGGATTATTTTCATGCAATAGAAATCCATGTAAATTTAGCATTTCAGACTATTGGAACTATATTAGGCTGCATATTTGTGTGTATACATGCATATATATATGTATGTTTTGGAAGTACTATGTGCTTGTGGTTCTAAACATACACATATATATGTATTATATATATGCTCCGGGGTCCCGCACGTGGGCGGAGATTATTCAGTGCTTATGACTGATGAGTATACCCCCCGAAGAGAACTAGGATGACAGGTAAATAGCTTATCTTTTCGGCATACACTAGCAAGTGGCAAGGATCTCTTACAGGGTAACAATTCAGCTCTGGTAATGCTTTTGGCAGGTCATAACATAACCTTTTCATATACGTAGCTGAATCACTGCAAATACAAACAATATCACTCCAATCTTTGTTAAACTTGGTAAGAACTCAATGCAGTAGCATTCCAAGTGACACTGCGTTGCAGTACATCTAGATCTGACATGATGGTACGTCTGTACCATCCATTTTTTGCATCACAAAATGTGAGTATCACTGCCACTGCTGGGTCGCCGCGTAACTCTGGAGTTTCATCAATGGTAACAGAGCTCTTTACATCACCTTGGAGTAACTCTGAAATATGTTAAATATCTGCAAGGAACGCCTCTGGTAGGTATTTGTCATACATTTGTGTTGCTTTTGGTAATGTTTTGCATGCTGGTGTACGCTTGTGGAACAGATTCCCAATCGGTCCATCTGCTTGGTGTAAGCTGGTTCCAGATTGCACTGGGGCACGTATAAATTCATGTACCTTATCCTTTTCTTCCTTACGTTTTCTTTTGAAGTGTGTCATTGTCTCGGCAAGAAACATCTGGCATGGGCTGTCACTATTAGGCTCTTTCAATTTCAAGTGGGTCTTGGTGACAAGATGGGTCTTGGTGACAAGATGTTCAGCAATTCGGCTTGCAGTCTTCCCAGTTACTATTGGGACAGTCACTCTGCAAAACCTGCAAATTAACATCTTTTGCCCATGCACTTCTTCAACCATGAAATCTTTGTTTTCCAGCGCATATTCTTCTGCAGTCTTTATTATGTTGTTTTGCGCAAACTAGATCACTGCAAAAAAAAACGTAGAAAACTGTTCCCTAATGTTGAGAAAATAATGAGAAAGACAACCTTTTCATGGTCTTCATGATTTTACAAAACTTGTTTCCGTTCATTGCCAAATAAAAGTTCCCCATCTGAATGTGTTTTTATTTGACGATCTGCAACCAGCAAGATAAATTAACAACTATAAATGATACATGACTGCAGGCAGAGTGAAGTACCAGGAAGGACTCAAGAGACCACGAGAGATCCTGCCTAATGTACTCTGTCTTACCCAAAAGAAACTTTTAAATAAATGGAATAAGGGCCATCGCCCTCCTGAGATTGCACGTTTCATCGTAGGGTATACAACTCACTCCAGGTCAGTAGATTTTGTTAGGAGCAGGTTACAATGGAGCTTTTTAGTTGGGTGATCTTCATGTGGCCTAGCATGTGGGCCTTTTCAAAAAGATAGTAGGCATGCTGAAAGGTATATAAAGAGGAAGGGTTGGAGCTAGGATGAGTGGGGGCAGAACGCACTGTGTGTAAGTGATTTGAAACATTTTGTGCAAGTTCACACTTCTATGGGGCACAAGCTCGGCAAAATAACGCAGCGTAGCAAAGCAGGCATATTTAAATACACAGGATAAAGCCTGCCTATAAAACAAAAATAACACAAGTGGATTTATAAACAGCCCACAAAACATTTTAGGCTGTCCTTACCCACTCCCCTGCCGTGCTTACAAACCTAGGGCAGGGGAGACGGGGAGAATACTGCAGCATCCGTTGGGCCATCTTCATTTAAGTTACACCCTCTGGCCCTTTGACCATTCACACCTCGGCTCCCAAGCAACTAATGCAAACCATGTAATAAACATAAAACAAGCTTTGAGCAGCAAGTGTGCAGGAAACAAACACACACAACATTGAATACACCATGAGCCCTAACATAGAATGAATAGAATACCACACTGAGAAACAAAAACATGCAGACAAACACATAAAGAATAATAAATGTACCAAGCAACAAAGCCATTATGCAATACAATAATCAAGAAAAGCATGCCACGAAACAAATATGCACACAACTGGTAATACTCCAAAGTCCTCAAAAAAGGCATCAAACTACACACAGTGATCACCACCTGTATACTGAGCACGGAAGTACACAATGAGCAACAGAGATGAACTGAGCAACAAATATTTGCAACAAACACTGAGCAATACCAATTAGTAAAACACACAGAAAACAGCAACTCCCACAATGCATTAAATACGGACTGAGAAAGAAATATACATCTGAAAGAAACAGGTTAGTGTTAGATTCCTTACCTTAGAATCCCCAGGCGTCAGGCTGGATCTGGAAAGTTTTCGGCAGCAGTACCTTTGTGATTCGGTAGGTGTCGTCTGCGGCTCCGCGTCCGTCGTCTGGGTTGGGGTCGTGATCGCCGGGTTGACGTCGTCTGAGTACTTAAATGTCCTCGCGCGCTGACGTCATTCTTCTTTTTTCCGCGCCAGCTAGCGCAGATCTGGGAAGAGCAGTATTCTTAGTCATTTTTTGACTAATCTTTTGATCTATTTTGGATCTCTTTTTTGAGTCGACTTTGACTCCTGGTGCCGTAGCGATGCCTGGCTTCAAGCCGTGCGACGCTTGTCACCGCCTGATGTCTGTGACCGACCCCCACCGTCGGTGTCTCTACTGCTTCTGGGCCGACCACGACGACAAGTCGTGCCCCGACTGCCTGTCCTTGACTTCGAAAGCTAGGCGGGAGCGGTCCTGCAAGCTACTCGAGGTCCGGCAGTCGGCTCCGTGATGCACGGGGAGGAGGTCGAGGGACCGGTCGAGTCATCGCCAGCACTCGTCGGGCTCCAACTCCTCCGGTACGTCGAGGCACTCCAAAAAGGAGTCGAAGGGGCAACATCGCTGTTCTGACTCCCCTTACGGGACGTGGATGAGGGTTCGGGCGACACTGCCCACGCTGCTCCGTCGAGGCCGCAGGCGCTGCCTCCAGGCCCATACCCTCCGGTCCTTGGCCTGCAAACTATGCCGGAGGATATTCGTAATTTCCTCATTGCTGTCGGGATTGCAAGCGGCGCAAGTACAGTCGCGTGCCACTAACCTGAGGAATCGGGCCAGCAGGAACGATGAGATGAAAGTCCCCTCGACTTGTCTAAACACCACACTCAGTGGTGACGTGTGAATCACCTTCTGAGTGAGTATTCTGAGAAGCCGGGAGGTGAGAAGGTTTTTAGAAGAGCCGGAGTTTTGGATGTTGCCTTCTGGGTCTGGGTGATCCGCAAGACTCGGTTGAGGGACGGACTGCAGCGTGGAGAGACAATGGACAGGTATAAGTGCCTTGTCTCTTTGAGGTCGCTTCCCTCTCCTGGCCCCAAGTAATGACACTTACCAGAGATAAAACTCTCTCGTCTTTGAATGCTAACAAGCAGTTCCTCAATCCGAGATAACCGGATAGGTGAAGAGAAAGTTATCGTCACTTTCTCGAATGGCGTATTTTCCAATGAGGCTCTTCTACTCTCGGAAACAGAAAAGTATTTTTACTTTGTCGACTCTTGTTCTCAATAACTCTTGGGAACAATATTGTCGTGATAGGGTACAATAACAATGCACTCCAGTAAGAACTCTATCTTACGGAACTTGGGATCTTCAGGGGAATAAATTAAATCAGCACGCATAATACGCGGGAAACTTGAAAGAAAGAAAAATACTGGGAAAGAAGAACGATCCCGTTCTTCTTTTGCAATACTTGCGACTTGTCGGAAGTTTTCTCCACTCCTCTGACCTCGCAGGCTTTTCTTCGGCGTAGACTCGGATCCGTTGACCACGCAGGCTTTTCTTTGGCGTAGGCTTGAATGTTTCTCTGACCACGCAGGCTCTTCGTCTGCGCTGGGTTTCTTCTCGGTATACATCCGGCGGGGACAACACCATCCGCCAATACCTAAACCACCATAACAATTGTCAAGCACCGATCCGTTGCAGAGGAGGAGCTTATATAGGCTCAGCCTTCTTTCCTGCTCTCCAGAGCCGCTTTGCCTTCTGGGACATGTAGTCCGTTTGGAGAGATCGCGCTATTTTGCCTTTTCTTCTTTTTCTCACCGTGGTGGCGAGTGCGATCGCGACAGAACCCCCTCTCGAGGACAGCCGTCCCGGCGGTCGGCCCGGTTTACCAGGGAAACGCTCGTGAAATTCAGCAACCAGATCCGGGCAATGCAGATGGTCCACCGGTTCCCATGTTCTGTCTTCGGGCCCGTACCCTTTCCAATCGACCAGATACTGGACCCTGCCACGTACCATACGAGAGTCCAGAACCCGTTGCACCTCATATTCCTCCTGGCCTTCTACCTCCAGAGCAGGGGGACGCTCCGGCAATCGCATACTCAATGGACAGGGCCGGAGGAGGGACACATGGAACACTGGATGGATAGACCAAGAAACCGGCAGGGACAGTTTCATGGCCACAGGAGTCACAACTTCACAGATGCTATATGGTCCGACAAACTTAGGCTTAAGTTTATTTACCCCTTTCAGATGTATGTTACGTGTGGAAAGCCACACCTTGTCCCCCACCTTATACGCTGGCTCCTCGGACCTCCTCCGGTCCGCAAACAGTTTATGAGCCGCTTGTGCCGTCTCCAAACAGTTCCGAGCATCGATGAGGATGGCTCTCAAATGGGCATGATGTTCATGTATGAAGGGAACCAAAGATTCAGCAGGCCAGTCGAACGGAAGCATGTTCGGATGGAAACCGTAAAGGCAGAAGAAGGGAGAACACCCCAAGGTGGTATGAACAGCATTGTTATATGCGAACTCCGCCAACCACAAGAGTGTGGTCCAATCCGTGGCATTCTGCATGGTAAAACAGCGGAGGTATTGCTCCAGAGTCTGATTGAGACGTTCGGTTTACCATCCGTCTGGGGATGATAGCTAGACGATAATCTTGCATCAATTTGCAAGATGGCACAGAGAGATTTCCAAAAATGCGACGTAAATTGCGTGCCGCGATCAGTGATCAGCACACTGGGCAATCCATGCGCCCGCACAACTTGTTGGAGGAACACTTTAGCCAACTCCACAGATGAAGGTAGACCCGGCAAGGAAATGAAGTGACCCATTTTTGTGAGATGGTCTACTATCACCAGGATAACAGTCTGATTGGCGCAGGGAGGCATCTCTACAATAAAATCCATGGACAAGGTATGCCAAGGTTTAGGTGGAATGGGCAAAGGATGGAGGAAGCCTGATGGTTTAGTATGGACAGATTTGCCCTGGGCACAAATCGCACAGGTCTTTACGTATTCTTTCACATCCGCTCGAACATCCTTCCACCAAAAAGAACGTTCCACATTGGCTGTGGTCTTGTAGATGCCCATGTGTCCACTTAATACAGAATCATGCGCCCATTTCAACACCTGTTGTTGCAACGTTGTCTGGGGTATATACAACGCATGGAAATGGTATGCCAGGTCGTTTTCCATATGTCGATGTTCCGGCTCCTCCTGTATCCAAGAGGCAATATAATCGGCGAGGGCCACTTTTACGTCGTCCAGAAAGTCCTCGGACGTGACCAGGGCAAGCGAGTGAATGGAGCAGTCTGCTTCTTGCAGGATATATGGAGGTTCTTAAAGTTCCACCGTTTCTTCTTCTCCTAGGCGGGACAAGGCGTCCGCTTTTCCATTGCGTGACCCAGGCCTATATTTGATTATGAAATCGTAGTCGGAAAAAAACAAAGTCCATCTAAGCTGCCTCGGAGTCAAAGCTTTAGCCGTTTTGAGGAACAACAGGTTTCGATGATCCGTGATGATCTTAACAGTGTGTAAAGCACCTAGGAGGTAATGTCGCCACTCTTCACAAGCCCTTTTTATGGCAAGGAGTTCCTTATCCATGATGGTGTAGTTTATCTCACAGGGTGTAAGTTTCCTTGAATAGTAGGCCACTGGGTGCAACTGCCCCGTGTTCGGATGTCTTTGTGACAAGATTCCTCCGAGGGCGTATTGGGAGGCGTCAGTTTCGAGGATATACGGCAGTTGAGGATCCGGATGTCTGAGAATCGGTGCCTGGGTGAACCTGTCCTTGAGAAGTTGAAAAGACTGTTCTGCTTCTGTTCCCCACACAAACGGTACGTTTTTTCGTAGGAGGGATGTGATGGGGTGGATAGTTTTCGAAAAGTCCCGAATAAAGCGCCGATAATAGTTGGCAAAGCCAAGAAAACTTTGCACAGCCTTCACATTCTGTGGAGTCTTCCAGTTAAGGATTACCTCAACTTTGCTCATATCCATCCGGAACCCTTGGGCGTCTATAATGTACCCCAAGAAGGCTACTTCCTGTACATGGAAAAGACATTTCTCCAACTTAGCGTACAACGAATTTTGTTGTAGCTTCCGAAGGACGGTCTTTACATGGACGATATGCTCGGACATTGTTGTTGAGTAAATCAAAATATCGTCGATGTAGACCACACAGTATGATTCCAGACATCCTCTCAGCACCTCGTCCATGAAGAATTGGAAGGCTGCGGGGGCGTTGCAGAGACCAAAGGGCATTACCCGGTATTCGAATAAACCGAATTTGGTCCTGAAGGCAGTCTTCCACTCGTCCCCTTTTTGCACCCGCACAAGGTGGTAGGCCCCCCGAAGATCGAGCTTTGTGAAATATCGTGCTCCCTTAAATTGATCCATCAAGACCGGAATCAGGGGGAGAGGATAGCGGTTCTTTATCGTTACCTTGTTAATTGCACGGTAATCTATACAGGGTCTTAGTTCATCGCAGTCCTTCTTGGCAATAAAAACATCGGCGATGACGCAGGGGAGGTTGAATGTCTGATAAACCCGGTTGCTAGGTTATCATCCAACCTTCCATCTGGCCTGCCAGCCTTGGAAACCCTCCCTCTCCAGTCAACTCTGCCAAAAGTCTAGGTGTCATTATTAGTAATGACCTCTCTATGACTCCCCAGATTAGTGCAGTGGTGTCCGCCAGCCACTTCCAACTCAGGAAACTCCGGAAAATATCTCGCCTACTTACTACCGAAGCGCTCACGTTAGCACTCCTGGCGTTAGTGATCAGTCGACTCGACTATGCTAACGCGTTGTACGTCGGCATCCCTGAGTATCAACAGAGAAGACTCCAGCTGATACAAAATCAGGCTGCCCGCCTGATTTTCCACCAGCCAAAAGATCAGCATGTCCGCCCACTTTTAAAGAGTCTTCACTGGCTGCCGATATCCGCCCGCTGCAAATTTAAGTTGGGCTGCACTATCTTCAAGTCTCTCTCTGGTTTAGGTCCCTCTTTCATTTCCTCCCTTCTCCATTCTTATACCCCGTCCCGCAACTTACGTTCATCCCAAATGGCCCTGCTATCCGTCCCCAGGTTCAAGAGGAAAAAACACGGGGGCCTGAGGTTTTCTTTTCTGGCTCCATCCCTCTGGAACTCCCTCCCACTCTCCCTTAGACTTGCACCTTCATACTCTGGTTTCAGATCACTTCTTAAAACCTACCTTTTCACTATCTCATACCTTTAGATCCTGTCTCACATCTTTTTCTTTTCAGCACGCCCCAGCACAGCGCCAAGAAACCTAATGGTGTTAGCCGCGCTTTACAAATTTTTTTCAAATCAAATCAAATCATCAATATAGGATTTCAAGTATTGGGTTTCTTTTTCCGTTAAGGCATACACCCTGCTGCAGGGGATATCCGCCCCCGGTACCAGGTCAACTCGACAGTCATAGACCCTATGGGGTGGTAACTGGGCTGCTTGTTGTTTGTCAAACAAGGCTTTAAATTCCTGGTATTCAACGGGAAGCACTGTGGCACAACAGAACTTCTCAAAGGTGCAGGCGTTCGCCAAATAGGTGGCAGGTGAGGGTGCCGTGAGTGAAGGCTGCAGCTCATGTTTCTTACAATGTTCATTAGAATAGGGAGAGGTCATATTGACTGTACGGGATGACCAACTCACAAAAGGATCGTGCAATGTAAGCCAGGGCATACCCAGGATGAGTCGGAACTGCGGGGTATCTATCAGGTCAAATTGGATATGTTCTTGATGGTCTTCCCCAAACTCCATCAATAGTGAAAGGGTATTATAAACCACCGGACCTGATGAAAGAATGGTGCCGTCCACGGCTTTTACTGTTTCGGGTCGCGGCTTCTTCTCGCACGGGATGCCCATTCTTAACGCATACTCTTGGTCGATGTAATTACCGGTAGCCCCAGAGTCAAGGAGAGCATCAATCTGTAGTTTGTGTTGAGAGGAAATCCAGAGAGACACACTGACGTTCATGTGGGCTACTGCAGGATGAAGGGTGTTAGCAAGAACGGGGGAGATCATGGGAAGCTGGCATCTCAATTCAGAGACCTCCGTCTGATTTGAGATCTTCAGTTTTCCGACGGTTCCACGTTCTTCATAGTAGCTTGGACTCTGGGAAGGGTAGAGCGTCCGGGAACGTTATTCCGGGCTCGACACTCCTTAATGAAATGTCCACCTTTCCCACAATAGAGGCAAAGTTTCAGACGTCGTCTTTTGTCTTTTTCTTCGGGAGTAAGGAGGCCTCTGATCCCTCCGATCTGCATGGGTTCAGACTCTTCTGACACCTTAACTTTCTCTTCTCCTCCGGTTCTCGGTCGGGTAATAGGATAGTAGAATCGATTATCTCCTCTGGGTCTTTCTCCTTTTCGTTCTAGCAGACGGTGATCTAACTGGACGGTTAGATCGATAAGTTCTGATACCGTTGTCGGTAATTGCACCACTTGGGCCAACACATCTTTTAATTCACCTCTTAAACCCTGATAAAAGAGGGAAATCCTTTTTTCCACCGGCCAATCCGTTTCCACTAACAGGCGATTAAAGGTGGTAATATAGGACAACAGATCTTGTGAACCCTGTCTAAGTGTCATAATTTCCCGATCAAGGGTTAACATGTGAGATTTCCTATCGAATAGTTTTCTCAACTCGAGGCAAAAATCAGAAAAGTTATGTAACACAGGGTCGTTACGTTCCAACAAGGGTATGGTCCAACTTGACGCATTCCCTCCCATGTAGGACATCATAAATGCCGTTTTAGCTGCTTCCCCCTGGAAGACTGTGGGCTTACACAAGAAATGAAGACGGCACTGATTTAGAAATGTTTCAAACTTACGAGGATCCCCATAAAACCTCTCCGGTGGGGCCAGAGGTATCCCCGTGTTCTGGATGATTTGAACAGTCGGTAAGGTATCCGTGGTTGTAGCGGGAGTAGATAAAGGCAAAAAATAACCCCCAGTCCGGGTTGACGAAGGTGGGGGTAACGTGGCTGGTTTGAGTATGGGTCTCACCACTGGTTCCTTAAGTGCCAAGTCAGACAACTCTTTGCGCATCTGTGTAACTTCCTGGTATAAGGATTGGTTCTCGGCTCGGGAGGTAGGGACCTCCTGACGGAGTTCTGAGAAACTTTCCAGCAGGGAAGCGAGAGTAGCATCGACTTCCATCGTTCGGGCTGGTGAGTATTCTTGGGCTTGACAATCTGTCGGGATTGCAAGCGGCGCAAGTACAGTCGCGCGCCACTAACCTGAGGAATCGGGCCAGCAGGAACGATGAGATGAAAGTCCCCTCGACTTGTCTAAACACCACACTCAGTGGTGACATGTGAATCACCTTCTGAGTGAGTATTCTGAGAAGCCGGGAGGTGAGAAGGTTTTTAGAAGAGCCGGAGTTTTGGATGTTGCCTTCTGGGTCTGGGTGATCCGCAAGACTCGGTTGAGGGACGAACTGCAGCGTGGAGAGACAATGGACAGGTATAAGTGCCTTGTCTCTTTGAGGTCGCTTCCCTCCCCTGGCCCCAAGTAATGACACTTACCAGAGATAAAACTCTCTCGTCTTTGAATGCTAACAAGCAGTTCCTCAATCCGAGATAACCGGATAGGTGAAGAGAAAGTTATCGTCACTTTCTCGAATGGCGTATTTTCCAATGAGGCTCTTCTACTCTCGGAAACAGAAAAGTATTTTTACTTTGTAGATTCTTGTTCTCAATAACTCTTGGGAACAATATTGTCGTGATAGGGTACAATAACAATGCACTCTAGTAAGAACTCTATCTTACGGAACTTGGGATCTTCAGGAGAATAAATGAAGTCAGCACGCATAATACGCGGGAAACTTGAAAGAAAGAAAAATATTGGGAAAGAAGAACGATCCCGTTCTTCTTTTGCAATACTTGCGACTTGTCGGAAGTTTTCTCCACTCCTCTGACCTCGCAGGCTTTTCTTCGGCGTAGACTCGGATCCGTTGACCACGCAGGCTTTTCTTCGGCGTAGGCTTGAATGTTTCTCTGACCACGCAGGCTCTTCGTCTGCGCTGGGTTTCTTCTCGGTATACATCCGGCGGGGACAACACCATCCGCCAATACCTAAACCACCATAACAATTGTCAAGCACCGATCCGTTGCAGAGGAGGAGCTTATATAGGCTCAGCCTTCTTTCCTGCTCTCCAGAGCCGCTTTGCCTTCTGGGACATGTAGTCCGTTTGGAGAGATCGCGCTATTTTGCCTTTTCTTCTTTTTCTCACCGTGGTGGCGAGAGTGATCGCGACAGAACCCCCTCTCGAGGACAGCCGTCCCGGCGGTCGGCCCGGTTTACCAGGGAAACGCTCGTGAAATTCAGCAACCAGATCCGGGCAATGCAGATGGTCCACCGGTTCCCATGTTCTGTCTTCGGGCCCGTACCCTTTCCAATCGACCAGATACTGGACCCTGCCACGTACCATACGAGAGTCCAGAACCCGTTGCACCTCATATTCCTCCTGGCCTTCTACCTCCAGAGCAGGGGGACGCTCCGGCAATCGCATACTCAATGGACAGGGCCGGAGGAGGGACACATGGAACACTGGATGGATAGACCAAGAAACCGGCAGGGACAGTTTCATGGCCACAGGAGTCACAACTTCACAGATGCTATATGGTCCGACAAACTTAGGCTTAAGTTTATTTACCCCTTTCAGATGTATGTTACGTGTGGAAAGCCACACCTTGTCCCCCACCTTATACGCTGGCTCCTCGGACCTCCTCCGGTCCGCAAACAGTTTATGAGCTGCTTGTGCCGTCTCCAAACAGTTCCGAGCATCGATGAGGATGGCTCTCAAATGGGCATGATGTTCATGTATGAAGGGAACCAAAGATTCAGCAGGCCAGTCGAACGGAAGCATGTTCGGATGGAAACCGTAAAGGCAGAAGAAGGGAGAACACCCCAAGGTGGTATGAACAGCATTGTTATATGCGAACTCCGCCAACCACAAGAGTGTGGTCCAATCCGTGGCATTCTGCATGGTAAAACAGCGGAGGTATTGCTCCAGAGTCTGATTGAGACGTTCGGTTTTACCATCCGTCTGGCGATGATAGCTAGACGATAATCTTGCATCAATTTGCAAGATGGCACAGAGAGATTTCCAAAAATGCGACGTAAATTGCGTGCCGCGATCAGTGATCAGCACACTGGGCAATCCATGCGCCCGCACAACTTGTTGGAGGAACACTTTAGCCAACTCCACAGATGAAGGTAGACCCGGCAAGGAAATGAAGTGACCCATTTTTGTGAGATGGTCTACTATCACCAGGATAACAGTCTGATTGACGCAGGGAGGCATCTCTACAATAAAATCCATGGACAAGGTATGCCAAGGTTTAGGTGGAATGGGCAAAGGATGGAGGAAGCCTGATGGTTTAGTATGGACAGATTTGCCCTGGGCACAAATCGCACAAGTCTTTACGTATTCTTTCACATCCGCTCGAACATCCTTCCACCGAAAAGAACGTTCCACATTGGCTGTGGTCTTGTAGATGCCCATGTGTCCACTTAATACAGAATCATGCGCCCATTTCAACACCTGTTGTTGCAACGTTGTCTGGGGTATATACAACGCATGGAAATGGTATGCCAGGTCGTTTTCCATATGTCGATGTTCCGGCTCCTCCTGTATCCAAGAGGCAATATAATCGGCGAGGGCCACTTTTACGTCGTCCAGAAAGTCCTCGGACGAGACCAGGGCAAGCGAGTGAATGGAGCAGTCTGCTTCTTGCAGGATATATGGAGGTTCTTCAAGTTCCACCGTTTCTTCTTCTCCTAGGCGGGACAAGGCGTCCGCTTTTCCAATGCGTGACCCAGGCCTATATTTGATTATGAAATCGTAGTCGGAAAAAAACAAAGTCCATCTAAGCTGCCTCGGAGTCAAAGCTTTAGCCGTTTTGAGGAACAACAGGTTTCGATGATCCGTGATGATCTCAACAGTGTGTAAAGCACCTAGGAGGTAATGTCGCCACTCTTCACAAGCCCTTTTTATGGCAAGGAGTTCCTTATTCATGATAGTGTAGTTTATCTCACAGGGTGTAAGTTTCCTTGAATAGTAGGCCACTGGGTGCAACTGCCCCGTGTTCGGATGTCTTTGTGACAAGATTCCTCCGAGGGCGTATTGGGAGGCGTCAGTTTCGAGGATATACGGCAGTTGAGGATCCGGATGTCTGAGAATCGGTGCCTGGGTGAACCTGTCCTTGAGAAGTTGAATAGACTGTTCTGCTTCTGTTCCCCACACAAACGGTACGTTTTTTCGTAGGAGGGATGTGATGGGGTGGATAGTTTTCGAAAAGTCCCGAATAAAGCGCCGATAATAGTTGGCAAAGCCAAGAAAACTTTGCACAGCCTTCACATTCTGTGGAGTCTTCCAGTTAAGGATTACCTCAACTTTGCTCATATCCATCCGGAACCCTTGGGCGTCTATAATGTACCCCAAGAAGGCTACTTCCTGTACATGGAAAAGACATTTCTCCAACTTAGCGTACAACGAATTTTGTTGTAGCTTCCGAAGGACGGTCTTTACATGGACGATATGCTCGGACATTGTTGTTGAGTAAATCAAAATATCGTCGATGTAGACCACACAGTATGATTCCAGACATCCTCTCAGCACCTCGTCCATGAAGAATTGGAAGGCTGCGGGGGCGTTGCAGAGACCAAAGGGCATTACCCGGTATTCGAATAAACCGAATTTGGTCCTGAAGGCAGTCTTCCACTCGTCCCCTTTTTGCACCCGCACAAGGTGGTAGGCCCCCCGAAGATCGAGCTTTGTGAAATATCGTGCTCCCTTAAATTGATCCATCAAGACCGGAATCAGGGGGAAGAGGATAGCGGTTCTTTATCGTTACCTTGTTAATTGCACGGTAATCTATACAGGGTCTTAGTTCATCGCAGTCCTTCTTGGCAATAAAAACATCGGCGATGACGCAGGGGAGGTTGAATGTCTGATAAACCCGGTTGCTAGGTTATCATCCAACCTTCCATCTGGCCTGCCAGCCTTGGAAACCCTCCCTCTCCAGTCAACTCTGCCAAAAGTCTAGGTGTCATTATTAGTAATGACCTCTCTATGACTCCCCAGATTAGTGCAGTGGTGTCCGCCAGCCACTTCCAACTCAGGAAACTCCGGAAAATATCTCGCCTACTTACTACCGAAGCGCTCACGTTAGCACTCCTGGCGTTAGTGATCAGTCGACTCGACTATGCTAACGCGTTGTACGTCGGCATCCCTGAGTATCAACAGAGAAGACTCCAGCTGATACAAAATCAGGCTGCCCGCCTGATTTTCCACCAGCCAAAAGATCAGCATGTCCGCCCACTTTTAAAGAGTCTTCACTGGCTGCCGATATCCGCCCGCTGCAAATTTAAGTTGGGCTGCACTATCTTCAAGTCTCTCTCTGGTTTAGGTCCCTCTTTCATTTCCTCCCTTCTCCATTCTTATACCCCGTCCCGCAACTTACGTTCATCCCAAATGGCCCTGCTATCCGTCCCCAGGTTCAAGAGGAAAAAACACGGGGGCCTGAGGTTTTCTTTTCTGGCTCCATCCCTCTGGAACTCCCTCCCACTCTCCCTTAGACTTGCACCTTCATACTCTGGTTTCAGATCACTTCTTAAAACCTACCTTTTCACTATCTCATACCTTTAGATCCTGTCTCACATCTTTTTCTTTTCAGCACGCCCCAGCACAGCGCCAAGAAACCTAATGGTGTTAGCCGCGCTTTACAAATTTTTTTCAAATCAAATCAAATCATCAATATAGGATTTCAAGTATTGGGTTTCTTTTTCCGTTAAGGCATACACCCTGCTGCAGGGGATATCCGCCCCCGGTACCAGGTCAACTCGACAGTCATAGACCCTATGGGGTGGTAACTGGGCTGCTTGTTGTTTGTCAAACAAGGCTTTAAATTCCTGGTATTCAACGGGAAGCACTGTGGCACAACAGAACTTCTCAAAGGTGCAGGCGTTCGCCAAATAGGTGGCAGGTGAGGGTGCCGTGAGTGAAGGCTGCAGCTCATGTTTCTTACAATGTTCATTACAATAGGGAGAGGTCATATTGACTGTACGGGATGACCAACTCACAAAAGGATCGTGCAATGTAAGCCAGGGCATACCCAGGATGAGTCGGAACTGCGGGGTATCTATCAGGTCAAATTGGATATGTTCTTGATGGTCTTCCCCAAACTCCATCAATAGTGAAAGGGTATTATAAACCACCGGACCTGATGAAAGAATGGTGCCGTCCACGGCTTTTACTGTTTCGGGTCGCGGCTTCTTCTCGCACGGGATGCCCATTCTTAACGCATACTCTTGGTCGATGTAATTACCGGTAGCCCCAGAGTCAAGGAGAGCATCAATCTGTAGTTTGTGTTGAGAGGAAATCCAGAGAGACACACTGACGTTCATGTGGGCTACTGCAGGATGAAGGGTGTTAGCAAGAACGGGGGAGATCATGGGAAGCTGGCATCTCAATTCAGAGACCTCCGTCTGATTTGAGATCTTCAGTTTTCCGACGGTTCCACGTTCTTCATAGTAGCTTGGACTCGGGGAAGGGTAGAGCGTCCGGGAACGTTATTCCGGGCTCGACACTCCTTAATGAAATGTCCACCTTTCCCACAATAGAGGCAAAGTTTCAGACGTCGTCTTTTGTCTTTTTCTTCGGGAGTAAGGAGGCCTCTGATCCCTCCGATCTGCATGGGTTCAGACTCTTCTGACACCTTAACTTTCTCTTCTCCTCCGGTTCTCGGTCGGGTAATAGGATAGTAGAATCGATTATCTCCTCTGGGTCTTTCTCCTTTTCGTTCTAGCAGACGGTGATCTAACTGGACGGTTAGATCGATAAGTTCTGATACCGTTGTCGGTAATTGCACCACTTGGGCCAACACATCTTTTAATTCACCTCTTAAACCCTGATAAAAGAGGGAAATCCTTTTTTCCACCGGCCAATCCGTTTCCACTAACAGGCGATTAAAGGTGGTAATATAGGACAACAGATCTTGTGAACCCTGTCTAAGTGTCATAATTTCCCGATCAAGGGTTAACATGTGAGATTTCCTATCGAATAGTTTTCTCAACTCGAGGCAAAAATCAGAAAAGTTATGTAACACAGGGTCGTTACGTTCCAACAAGGGTATGGTCCAACTTGACGCATTCCCTCCCATGTAGGACATCATAAATGCCGTTTTAGCTGCTTCCCCCTGGAAGACTGTGGGCTTACACAAGAAATGAAGACGGCACTGATTTAGAAATGTTTCAAACTTACGAGGATCCCCATAAAACCTCTCCGGTGGGGCCAGAGGTATCCCCGTGTTCTGGATGATTTGAACAGTCGGTAAGGTATCCGTGGTTGTAGCGGGAGTAGATAAAGGCAAAAAATAACCCCCAGTCCGGGTTGACGAAGGTGGGGGTAACGTGGATGGTTTGAGTATGGGTCTCACCACTGGTTCCTTAAGTGCCAAGTCAGACAACTCTTTGCGCATCTGTGTAACTTCCTGGTATAAGGATTGGTTCTCGGCTCGGGAGGTAGGGACCTCCTGACGGAGTTCTGAGAAACTTTCCAGCAGGGAAGCGAGAGTAGCATCGACTTCCATCGTTCGGGCTGGTGAGTATTCTTGGGCTTGACAATCTGTCGGGATTGCAAGCGGCGCAAGTACAGTCGCGCGCCACTAACCTGAGGAATCGGGCCAGCAGGAACGATGAGATGAAAGTCCCCTCGACTTGTCTAAACACCACACTCAGTGGTGACATGTGAATCACCTTCTGAGTGAGTATTCTGAGAAGCCGGGAGGTGAGAAGGTTTTTAGAAGAGCCGGAGTTTTGGATGTTGCCTTCTGGGTCTGGGTGATCCGCAAGACTCGGTTGAGGGACGAACTGCAGCGTGGAGAGACAATGGACAGGTATAAGTGCCTTGTCTCTTTGAGGTCGCTTCCCTCCCCTGGCCCCAAGTAATGACACTTACCAGAGATAAAACTCTCTCGTCTTTGAATGCTAACAAGCAGTTCCTCAATCCGAGATAACCGGATAGGTGAAGAGAAAGTTATCGTCACTTTCTCGAATGGCGTATTTTCCAATGAGGCTCTTCTACTCTCGGAAACAGAAAAGTATTTTTACTTTGTAGATTCTTGTTCTCAATAACTCTTGGGAACACTATTGTCGTGATAGGGTACAATAACAATGCACTCTAGTAAGAACTCTATCTTACGGAACTTGGGATCTTCAGGAGAATAAATGAAATCAGCACGCATAATACGCGGGAAACTTGAAAGAAAGAAAAATACTGGGAAAGAAGAACGATCCCGTTCTTCTTTTGCAATACTTGCGACTTGTCGGAAGTTTTCTCCACTCCTCTGACCTCGCAGGCTTTTCTTCGGCGTAGACTCGGATCCGTTGACCACGCAGGCTTTTCTTCGGCGTAGGCTTGAATGTTTCTCTGACCACGCAGGCTCTTCGTCTGCGCTGGGTTTCTTCTCGGTATACATCCGGCGGGGACAACACCATCCGCCAATACCTAAACCACCATAACAATTGTCAAGCACCGATCCGTTGCAGAGGAGGAGCTTATATAGGCTCAGCCTTCATTCCTGCTCTCCAGAGCCGCTTTGCCTTCTGGGACATGTAGTCCGTTTGGAGAGATCGCGCTATTTTGCCTTTTCTTCTTTTTCTCACCGTGGTGGCGAGAGCGATCGCGACAGAACCCCCTCTCGAGGACAGCCGTCCCGGCGGTCGGCCCGGTTTACCAGGGAAACGCTCGTGAAATTCAGCAACCAGATCCGGGCAATGCAGATGGTCCACCGGTTCCCATGTTCTGTCTTCGGGCCCGTACCCTTTCCAATCGACCAGATACTGGACCCTGCCACGTACCATACGAGAGTCCAGAACCCGTTGCACCTCATATTCCTCCTGGCCTTCTACCTCCAGAGCAGGGGGACGCTCCGGCAATCGCATACTCAATGGACAGGGCCGGAGGAGGGACACATGGAACACTGGATGGATAGACCAAGAAACCGGCAGGGACAGTTTCATGGCCACAGGAGTCACAACTTCACAGATGCTATATGGTCCGACAAACTTAGGCTTAAGTTTATTTACCCCTTTCAGATGTATGTTACGTGTGGAAAGCCACACCTTGTCCCCCACCTTATACGCTGGCTCCTCGGACCTCCTCCGGTCCGCAAACAGTTTATGAGCCGCTTGTGCCGTCTCCAAACAGTTCCGAGCATCGATGAGGATGGCTCTCAAATGGGCATGATGTTCATGTATGAAGGGAACCAAAGATTCAGCAGGCCAGTCGAACGGAAGCATGTTCGGATGGAAACCGTAAAGGCAGAAGAAGGGAGAACACCCCAAGGTGGTATGAACAGCATTGTTATATGCGAACTCCGCCAACCACAAGAGTGTGGTCCAATCCGTGGCATTCTGCATGGTAAAACAGCGGAGGTATTGCTCCAGAGTCTGATTGAGACGTTCGGTTTTACCATCCGTCTGGGGATGATAGCTAGACGATAATCTTGCATCAATTTGCAAGATGGCACAGAGAGATTTCCAAAAATGCAACGTAAATTGCGTGCCGTGATCAGCACACTGGGCAATCCATGCGCCCGCACAACTTGTTGGAGGAACACTTTAGCCAACTCCACAGATGAAGGTAGACCCGGCAAGGAAATGAAGTGACCCATTTTTGTGAGATGGTCTACTATCACCAGGATAACAGTCTGATTGACGCAGGGAGGCATCTCTACAATAAAATCCATGGACAAGGTATGCCAAGGTTTAGGTGGAATGGGCAAAGGATGGAGGAAGCCTGATGGTTTAGTATGGACAGATTTGCCCTGGGCACAAATCGCACAGGTCTTTACGTATTCTTTCACATCCGCTCGAACATCCTTCCACCAAAAAGAACGTTCCACATTGGCTGTGGTCTTGTAGATGCCCATGTGTCCACTTAATACAGAATCATGCGCCCATTTCAACACCTGTTGTTGCAACGTTGTCTGGGGTATATACAACGCATGGAAATGGTATGCCAGGTCGTTTTCCATATGTCGATGTTCCGGCTCCTCCTGTATCCAAGAGGCAATATAATCGGCGAGGGCCACTTTTACGTCGTCCAGAAAGTCCTCGGACGTGACCAGGGCAAGCGAGTGAATGGAGCAGTCTGCTTCTTGCAGGATATATGGAGGTTCTTCAAGTTCCACCGTTTCTTCTTCTCCTAGGCGGGACAAGGCGTCCGCTTTTCCATTGCGTGACCCAGGCCTATATTTGATTATGAAATCGTAGTCGGAAAAAAACAAAGTCCATCTAAGCTGCCTCGGAGTCAAAGCTTTAGCCGTTTTGAGGAACAACAGGTTTCGATGATCCGTGATGATCTCAACAGTGTGTAAAGCACCTAGGAGGTAATGTCGCCACTCTTCACAAGCCCTTTTTATGGCAAGGAGTTCCTTATCCATGATAGTGTAGTTTATCTCACAGGGTGTAAGTTTCCTTGAATAGTAGGCCACTGGGTGCAACTGCCCCGTGTTCGGATGTCTTTGTGACAAGATTCCTCCGAGGGCGTATTGGGAGGCGTCAGTTTCGAGGATATACGGCAGTTGAGGATCCGGATGTCTGAGAATCGGTGCCTGGGTGAACCTGTCCTTGAGAAGTTGAAAAGACTGTTCTGCTTCTGTTCCCCACACAAACGGTACGTTTTTTCGTAGGAGGGATGTGATGGGGTGGATAGTTTTCGAAAAGTCCCGAATAAAGCGCCGATAATAGTTGGCAAAGCCAAGAAAACTTTGCACAGCCTTCACATTCTGTGGAGTCTTCCAGTTAAAGATTACCTCAACTTTGCTCATATCCATCCGGAACCCTTGGGCGTCTATAATGTACCCCAAGAAGGCTACTTCCTGTACATGGAAAAGACATTTCTCCAACTTAGCGTACAACGAATTTTGTTGTAGCTTCCGAAGGACGGTCTTTACATGGACGATATGCTCGGACATTGTTGTTGAGTAAATCAAAATATCGTCGATGTAGACCACACAGTATGATTCCAGACATCCTCTCAGCACCTCGTCCATGAAGAATTGGAAGGCTGCGGGGGCGTTGCAGAGACCAAAGGGCATTACCCGGTATTCGAATAAACCGATTTTGGTCCTGAAGGCAGTCTTCCACTCGTCCCCTTTTTGCACCCGCACAAGGTGGTAGGCCCCCCGAAGATCGAGCTTTGTGAAATATCGTGCTCCCTTAAATTGATCCATCAAGACCGGAATCAGGGGGAGAGGATAGCGGTTCTTTATCGTTACCTTGTTAATTGCACGGTAATCTATACAGGGTCTTAGTTCATCGCAGTCCTTCTTGGCAATAAAAACATCGGCGATGACGCAGGGGAGGTTGAATGTCTGATAAACCCGGTTGCTAGGTTATCATCAATATAGGATTTCAAGTATTGGGTTTCTTTTTCCGTTAAGGCATACACCCTGCTGCAGGGGATATCCGCCCCCGGTACCAGGTCAACTCGACAGTCATAGACCCTATGGGGTGGTAACTGGGCTGCTTGTTGTTTGTCAAACAAGGCTTTAAATTCCTGGTATTCAACGGGAAGCACTGTGGCACAACAGAACTTCTCAAAGGTGCAGGCGTTCGCCAAATAGGTGGCAGGTGAGGGTGCCGTGAGTGAAGGCTGCAGCTCATGTTTCTTACAATGTTCATTACAATAGGGAGAGGTCATATTGACTGTACGGGATGACCAACTCACAAAAGGATCGTGCAATGTAAGCCAGGGCATACCCAGGATGAGTCGGAACTGCGGGGTATCTATCAGGTCAAATTGGATATGTTCTTGATGGTCTTCCCCAAACTCCATCAATAGTGAAAGGGTATTATAAACCACCGGACCTGATGAAAGAATGGTGCCGTCCACGGCTTTTACTGTTTCGGGTCGCGGCTTCTTCTCGCACGGGATGCCCATTCTTAACGCATACTCTTGGTCGATGTAATTACCGGTAGCCCCAGAGTCAAGGAGAGCATCAATCTGTAGTTTGTGTTGAGAGGAAATCCAGAGAGACACACTGACGTTCATGTGGGCTACTGCAGGATGAAGGGTGTTAGCAAGAACGGGGGAGATCATGGGAAGCTGGCATCTCAATTCAGAGACCTCCGTCTGATTTGAGATCTTCAGTTTTCCGACGGTTCCACGTTCTTCATAGTAGCTTGGACTCGGGGAAGGGTAGAGCGTCCGGGAACGTTATTCCGGGCTCGACACTCCTTAATGAAATGTCCACCTTTCCCACAATAGAGGCAAAGTTTCAGACGTCGTCTTTTGTCTTTTTCTTCGGGAGTAAGGAGGCCTCTGATCCCTCCGATCTGCATGGGTTCAGACTCTTCTGACACCTTAACTTTCTCTTCTCCTCCGGTTCTCGGTCGGGTAATAGGATAGTAGAATCGATTATCTCCTCTGGGTCTTTCTCCTTTTCGTTCTAGCAGACGGTGATCTAACTGGACGGTTAGATCGATAAGTTCTGATACCGTTGTCGGTAATTGCACCACTTGGGCCAACACATCTTTTAATTCACCTCTTAAACCCTGATAAAAGAGGGAAATCCTTTTTTCCACCGGCCAATCCGTTTCCACTAACAGGCGATTAAAGGTGGTAATATAGGACAACAGATCTTGTGAACCCTGTCTAAGTGTCATAATTTCCCGATCAAGGGTTAACATGTGAGATTTCCTATCGAATAGTTTTCTCAACTCGAGGCAAAAATCAGAAAAGTTATGTAACACAGGGTCGTTACGTTCCAACAAGGGTATGGTCCAACTTGACGCATTCCCTCCCATGTAGGACATCATAAATGCCGTTTTAGCTGCTTCCCCCTGGAAGACTGTGGGCTTACACAAGAAATGAAGACGGCACTGATTTAGAAATGTTTCAAACTTACGAGGATCCCCATAAAACCTCTCCGGTGGGGCCAGAGGTATCCCCGTGTTCTGGATGATTTGAACAGTCGGTAAGGTATCCGTGGTTGTAGCGGGAGTAGATAAAGGCAAAAAATAACCCCCAGTCCGGGTTGACGAAGGTGGGGGTAACGTGGCTGGTTTGAGTATGGGTCTCACCACTGGTTCCTTAAGTGCCAAGTCAGACAACTCTTTGCGCATCTGTGTAACTTCCTGGTATAAGGATTGGTTCTCGGCTCGGGAGGTAGGGACCTCCTGACGGAGTTCTGAGAAACTTTCCAGCAGGGAAGCGAGAGTAGCATCGACTTCCATCGTTCGGGCTGGTGAGTATTCTTGGGCTTGACAATCTGTCGGGATTGCAAGCGGCGCAAGTACAGTCGCGCGCCACTAACCTGAGGAATCGGGCCAGCAGGAACGATGAGATGAAAGTCCCCTCGACTTGTCTAAACACCACACTCAGTGGTGACATGTGAATCACCTTCTGAGTGAGTATTCTGAGAAGCCGGGAGGTGAGAAGGTTTTTAGAAGAGCCGGAGTTTTGGATGTTGCCTTCTGGGTCTGGGTGATCCGCAAGACTCGGTTGAGGGACGAACTGCAGCGTGGAGAGACAATGGACAGGTATAAGTGCCTTGTCTCTTTGAGGTCGCTTCCCTCCCCTGGCCCCAAGTAATGACACTTACCAGAGATAAAACTCTCTCGTCTTTGAATGCTAACAAGCAGTTCCTCAATCCGAGATAACCGGATAGGTGAAGAGAAAGTTATCGTCACTTTCTCGAATGGCGTATTTTCCAATGAGGCTCTTCTACTCTCGGAAACAGAAAAGTATTTTTACTTTGTAGATTCTTGTTCTCAATAACTCTTGGGAACAATATTGTCGTGATAGGGTACAATAACAATGCACTCTAGTAAGAACTCTATCTTACGGAACTTGGGATCTTCAGGAGAATAAATGAAATCAGCACGCATAATACGCGGGAAACTTGAAAGAAAGAAAAATATTGGGAAAGAAGAACGATCCCGTTCTTCTTTTGCAATACTTGCGACTTGTCGGAAGTTTTCTCCACTCCTCTGACCTCGCAGGCTTTTCTTCGGCGTAGACTCGGATCCGTTGACCACGCAGGCTTTTCTTCGGCGTAGGCTTGAATGTTTCTCTGACCACGCAGGCTCTTCGTCTGCGCTGGGTTTCTTCTCGGTATACATCCGGCGGTGACAACACCATCCGCCAATACCTAAACCACCATAACAATTGTCAAGCACCGATCCGTTGCAGAGGAGGAGCTTATATAGGCTCAGCCTTCTTTCCTGCTCTCCAGAGCCGCTTTGCCTTCTGGGACATGTAGTCCGTTTGGAGAGATCGCGCTATTTTGCCTTTTCTTCTTTTTCTCACCGTGGTGGCGAGAGTGATCGCGACAGAACCCCCTCTCGAGGACAGCCGTCCCGGCGGTCGGCCCGGTTTACCAGGGAAACGCTCGTGAAATTCAGCAACCAGATCCGGGCAATGCAGATGGTCCACCGGTTCCCATGTTCTGTCTTCGGGCCCGTACCCTTTCCAATCGACCAGATACTGGACCCTGCCACGTACCATACGAGAGTCCAGAACCCGTTGCACCTCATATTCCTCCTGGCCTTCTACCTCCAGAGCAGGGGGACGCTCCGGCAATCGCATACTCAATGGACAGGGCCGGAGGAGGGACACATGGAACACTGGATGGATAGACCAAGAAACCGGCAGGGACAGTTTCATGGCCACAGGAGTCACAACTTCACAGATGCTATATGGTCCGACAAACTTAGGCTTAAGTTTATTTACCCCTTTCAGATGTATGTTACGTGTGGAAAGCCACACCTTGTCCCCCACCTTATACGCTGGCTCCTCGGACCTCCTCCGGTCCGCAAACAGTTTATGAGCCGCTTGTGCCGTCTCCAAACAGTTCCGAGCATCGATGAGGATGGCTCTCAAATGGGCATGATGTTCATGTATGAAGGGAACCAAAGATTCAGCAGGCCAGTCGAACGGAAGCATGTTCGGATGGAAACCGTAAAGGCAGAAGAAGGGAGAACACCCCAAGGTGGTATGAACAGCATTGTTATATGCGAACTCCGCCAACCACAAGAGTGTGGTCCAATCCGTGGCATTCTGCATGGTAAAACAGCGGAGGTATTGCTCCAGAGTCTGATTGAGACGTTCGGTTTTACCATCCGTCTGGCGATGATAGCTAGACGATAATCTTGCATCAATTTGCAAGATGGCACAGAGAGATTTCCAAAAATGCGACGTAAATTGCGTGCCGCGATCAGTGATCAGCACACTGGGCAATCCATGCGCCCGCACAACTTGTTGGAGGAACACTTTAGCCAACTCCACAGATGAAGGTAGACCCGGCAAGGAAATGAAGTGACCCATTTTTGTGAGATGGTCTACTATCACCAGGATAACAGTCTGATTGACGCAGGGAGGCATCTCTACAATAAAATCCATGGACAAGGTATGCCAAGGTTTAGGTGGAATGGGCAAAGGATGGAGGAAGCCTGATGGTTTAGTATGGACAGATTTGCCCTGGGCACAAATCGCACAAGTCTTTACGTATTCTTTCACATCCGCTCGAACATCCTTCCACCGAAAAGAACGTTCCACATTGGCTGTGGTCTTGTAGATGCCCATGTGTCCACTTAATACAGAATCATGCGCCCATTTCAACACCTGTTGTTGCAACGTTGTCTGGGGTATATACAACGCATGGAAATGGTATGCCAGGTCGTTTTCCATATGTCGATGTTCCGGCTCCTCCTGTATCCAAGAGGCAATATAATCGGCGAGGGCCACTTTTACGTCGTCCAGAAAGTCCTCGGACGTGACCAGGGCAAGCGAGTGAATGGAGCAGTCTGCTTCTTGCAGGATATATGGAGGTTCTTCAAGTTCCACCGTTTCTTCTTCTCCTAGGCGGGACAAGGCGTCCGCTTTTCCAATGCGTGACCCAGGCCTATATTTGATTATGAAATCGTAGTCGGAAAAAAACAAAGTCCATCTAAGCTGCCTCGGAGTCAAAGCTTTAGCCGTTTTGAGGAACAACAGGTTTCGATGATCCGTGATGATCTCAACAGTGTGTAAAGCACCTAGGAGGTAATGTCGCCACTCTTCACAAGCCCTTTTTATGGCAAGGAGTTCCTTATCCATGATAGTGTAGTTTATCTCACAGGGTGTAAGTTTCCTTGAATAGTAGGCCACTGGGTGCAACTGCCCCGTGTTCGGATGTCTTTGTGACAAGATTCCTCCGAGGGCGTATTGGGAGGCGTCAGTTTCGAGGATATACGGCAGTTGAGGATCCGGATGTCTGAGAATCGGTGCCTGGGTGAACCTGTCCTTGAGAAGTTGAATAGACTGTTCTGCTTCTGTTCCCCACACAAACGGTACGTTTTTTCGTAGGAGGGATGTGATGGGGTGGATAGTTTTCGAAAAGTCCCGAATAAAGCGCCGATAATAGTTGGCAAAGCCAAGAAAACTTTGCACAGCCTTCACATTCTGTGGAGTCTTCCAGTTAAGGATTACCTCAACTTTGCTCATATCCATCCGGAACCCTTGGGCGTCTATAATGTACCCCAAGAAGGCTACTTCCTGTACATGGAAAAGACATTTCTCCAACTTAGCGTACAACGAATTTTGTTGTAGCTTCCGAAGGACGGTCTTTACATGGACGATATGCTCGGACATTGTTGTTGAGTAAATCAAAATATCGTCGATGTAGACCACACAGTATGATTCCAGACATCCTCTCAGCACCTCGTCCATGAAGAATTGGAAGGCTGCGGGGGCGTTGCAGAGACCAAAGGGCATTACCCGGTATTCGAATAAACCGAATTTGGTCCTGAAGGCAGTCTTCCACTCGTCCCCTTTTTGCACCCGCACAAGGTGGTAGGCCCCCCGAAGATCGAGCTTTGTGAAATATCGTGCTCCCTTAAATTGATCCATCAAGACCGGAATCAGGGGGAAGAGGATAGCGGTTCTTTATCGTTACCTTGTTAATTGCACGGTAATCTATACAGGGTCTTAGTTCATCGCAGTCCTTCTTGGCAATAAAAACATCGGCGATGACGCAGGGGAGGTTGAATGTCTGATAAACCCGGTTGCTAGGTTATCATCCAACCTTCCATCTGGCCTGCCAGCCTTGGAAACCCTCCCTCTCCAGTCAACTCTGCCAAAAGTCTAGGTGTCATTATTAGTAATGACCTCTCTATGACTCCCCAGATTAGTGCAGTGGTGTCCGCCAGCCACTTCCAACTCAGGAAACTCCGGAAAATATCTCGCCTACTTACTACCGAAGCGCTCACGTTAGCACTCCTGGCGTTAGTGATCAGTCGACTCGACTATGCTAACGCGTTGTACGTCGGCATCCCTGAGTATCAACAGAGAAGACTCCAGCTGATACAAAATCAGGCTGCCCGCCTGATTTTCCACCAGCCAAAAGATCAGCATGTCCGCCCACTTTTAAAGAGTCTTCACTGGCTGCCGATATCCGCCCGCTGCAAATTTAAGTTGGGCTGCACTATCTTCAAGTCTCTCTCTGGTTTAGGTCCCTCTTTCATTTCCTCCCTTCTCCATTCTTATACCCCGTCCCGCAACTTAAGTTCATCCCAAATGGCCCTGCTATCCGTCCCCAGGTTCAAGAGGAAAAAACACGGGGGCCTGAGGTTTTCTTTTCTGGCTCCATCCCTCTGGAACTCCCTCCCACTCTCCCTTAGACTTGCACCTTCATACTCTGGTTTCAGATCACTTCTTAAAACCTACCTTTTCACTATCTCATACCTTTAGATCCTGTCTCACATCTTTTTCTTTTCAGCACGCCCCAGCACAGCGCCAAGAAACCTAATGGTGTTAGCCGCGCTTTACAATTTTTTTTCAAATCAAATCAAATCAAATCATCAATATAGGATTTCAAGTATTGGGTTTCTTTTTCCGTTAAGGCATACACCCTGCTGCAGGGGATATCCGCCCCCGGTACCAGGTCAACTCGACAGTCATAGACCCTATGGGGTGGTAACTGGGCTGCTTGTTGTTTGTCAAACAAGGCTTTAAATTCCTGGTATTCAACGGGAAGCACTGTGGCACAACAGAACTTCTCAAAGGTGCAGGCGTTCGCCAAATAGGTGGCAGGTGAGGGTGCCGTGAGTGAAGGCTGCAGCTCATGTTTCTTACAATGTTCATTACAATAGGGAGAGGTCATATTGACTGTACGGGATGACCAACTCACAAAAGGATCGTGCAATGTAAGCCAGGGCATACCCAGGATGAGTCGGAACTGCGGGGTATCTATCAGGTCAAATTGGATATGTTCTTGATGGTCTTCCCCAAACTCCATCAATAGTGAAAGGGTATTATAAACCACCGGACCTGATGAAAGAATGGTGCCGTCCACGGCTTTTACTGTTTCGGGTCGCGGCTTCTTCTCGCACGGGATGCCCATTCTTAACGCATACTCTTGGTCGATGTAATTACCGGTAGCCCCAGAGTCAAGGAGAGCATCAATCTGTAGTTTGTGTTGAGAGGAAATCCAGAGAGACACACTGACGTTCATGTGGGCTACTGCAGGATGAAGGGTGTTAGCAAGAACGGGGGAGATCATGGGAAGCTGGCATCTCAATTCAGAGACCTCCGTCTGATTTGAGATCTTCAGTTTTCCGACGGTTCCACGTTCTTCATAGTAGCTTGGACTCGGGGAAGGGTAGAGCGTCCGGGAACGTTATTCCGGGCTCGACACTCCTTAATGAAATGTCCACCTTTCCCACAATAGAGGCAAAGTTTCAGACGTCGTCTTTTGTCTTTTTCTTCGGGAGTAAGGAGGCCTCTGATCCCTCCGATCTGCATGGGTTCAGACTCTTCTGACACCTTAACTTTCTCTTCTCCTCCGGTTCTCGGTCGGGTAATAGGATAGTAGAATCGATTATCTCCTCTGGGTCTTTCTCCTTTTCGTTCTAGCAGACGGTGATCTAACTGGACGGTTAGATCGATAAGTTCTGATACCGTTGTCGGTAATTGCACCACTTGGGCCAACACATCTTTTAATTCACCTCTTAAACCCTGATAAAAGAGGGAAATCCTTTTTTCCACCGGCCAATCCGTTTCCACTAACAGGCGATTAAAGGTGGTAATATAGGACAACAGATCTTGTGAACCCTGTCTAAGTGTCATAATTTCCCGATCAAGGGTTAACATGTGAGATTTCCTATCGAATAGTTTTCTCAACTCGAGGCAAAAATCAGAAAAGTTATGTAACACAGGGTCGTTACGTTCCAACAAGGGTATGGTCCAACTTGACGCATTCCCTCCCATGTAGGACATCATAAATGCCGTTTTAGCTGCTTCCCCCTGGAAGACTGTGGGCTTACACAAGAAATGAAGACGGCACTGATTTAGAAATGTTTCAAACTTACGAGGATCCCCATAAAACCTCTCCGGTGGGGCCAGAGGTATCCCCGTGTTCTGGATGATTTGAACAGTCGGTAAGGTATCCGTGGTTGTAGCGGGAGTAGATAAAGGCAAAAAATAACCCCCAGTCCGGGTTGACGAAGGTGGGGGTAACATGGCTGGTTTGAGTATGGGTCTCACCACTGGTTCCTTAAGTGCCAAGTCAGACAACTCTTTGCGCATCTGTGTAACTTCCTGGTATAAGGATTGGTTCTCGGCTCGGGAGGTAGGGACCTCCTGACGGAGTTCTGAGAAACTTTCCAGCAGGGAAGCGAGAGTAGCATCGACTTCCATCGTTCGGGCTGGTGAGTATTCTTGGGCTTGACAATCTGTCGGGATTGCAAGCGGCGCAAGTACAGTCGCGCGCCACTAACCTGAGGAATCGGGCCAGCAGGAACGATGAGATGAAAGTCCCCTCGACTTGTCTAAACACCACACTCAGTGGTGACATGTGAATCACCTTCTGAGTGAGTATTCTGAGAAGCCGGGAGGTGAGAAGGTTTTTAGAAGAGCCGGAGTTTTGGATGTTGCCTTCTGGGTCTGGGTGATCCGCAAGACTCGGTTGAGGGACGAACTGCAGCGTGGAGAGACAATGGACAGGTATAAGTGCCTTGTCTCTTTGAGGTCGCTTCCCTCCCCTGGCCCCAAGTAATGACACTTACCAGAGATAAAACTCTCTCGTCTTTGAATGCTAACAAGCAGTTCCTCAATCCGAGATAACCGGATAGGTGAAGAGAAAGTTATCGTCACTTTCTCGAATGGCGTATTTTCCAATGAGGCTCTTCTACTCTCGGAAACAGAAAAGTATTTTTACTTTGTAGATTCTTGTTCTCAATAACTCTTGGGAACAATATTGTCGTGATAGGGTACAATAACAATGCACTCTAGTAAGAACTCTATCTTACGGAACTTGGGATCTTCAGGAGAATAAATGAAATCAGCACGCATAATACGCGGGAAACTTGAAAGAAAGAAAAATATTGGGAAAGAAGAACGATCCCGTTCTTCTTTTGCAATACTTGCGACTTGTCGGAAGTTTTCTCCACTCCTCTGACCTCGCAGGCTTTTCTTCGGCGTAGACTCGGATCCGTTGACCACGCAGGCTTTTCTTCGGCGTAGGCTTGAATGTTTCTCTGACCACGCAGGCTCTTCGTCTGCGCTGGGTTTCTTCTCGGTATACATCCGGCGGGGACAACACCATCCGCCAATACCTAAACCACCATAACAATTGTCAAGCACCGATCCGTTGCAGAGGAGGAGCTTATATAGGCTCAGCCTTCTTTCCTGCTCTCCAGAGCCGCTTTGCCTTCTGGGACATGTAGTCCGTTTGGAGAGATCGCGCTATTTTGCCTTTTCTTCTTTTTCTCACCGTGGTGGCGAGAGTGATCGCGACAGAACCCACTCTCGAGGACAGCCGTCCCGGCGGTCGGCCCGGTTTACCAGGGAAACGCTCGTGAAATTCAGCAACCAGATCCGGGCAATGCAGATGGTCCACCGGTTCCCATGTTCTGTCTTCGGGCCCGTACCCTTTCCAATCGACCAGATACTGGACCCTGCCACGTACCATACGAGAGTCCAGAACCCGTTGCACCTCATATTCCTCCTGGCCTTCTACCTCCAGAGCAGGGGGACGCTCCGGCAATCGCATACTCAATGGACAGGGCCGGAGGAGGGACACATGGAACACTGGATGGATAGACCAAGAAACCGGCAGGGACAGTTTCATGGCCACAGGAGTCACAACTTCACAGATGCTATATGGTCCGACAAACTTAGGCTTAAGTTTATTTACCCCTTTCAGATGTATGTTACGTGTGGAAAGCCACACCTTGTCCCCCACCTTATACGCTGGCTCCTCGGATCTCCTCCGGTCCGCAAACAGTTTATGAGCCGCTTGTGCCGTCTCCAAACAGTTCCGAGCATCGATGAGGATGGCTCTCAAATGGGCATGATGTTCATGTATGAAGGGAACCAAAGATTCAGCAGGCCAGTCGAACGGAAGCATGTTCGGATGGAAACCGTAAAGGCAGAAGAAGGGAGAACACCCCAAGGTGGTATGAACAGCATTGTTATATGCGAACTCCGCCAACCACAAGAGTGTGGTCCAATCCGTGGCATTCTGCATGGTAAAACAGCGGAGGTATTGCTCCAGAGTCTGATTGAGACGTTCGGTTTTACCATCCGTCTGGCGATGATAGCTAGACGATAATCTTGCATCAATTTGCAAGATGGCACAGAGAGATTTCCAAAAATGCGACGTAAATTGCGTGCCGCGATCAGTGATCAGCACACTGGGCAATCCATGCGCCCGCACAACTTGTTGGAGGAACACTTTAGCCAACTCCACAGATGAAGGTAGACCCGGCAAGGAAATGAAGTGACCCATTTTTGTGAGATGGTCTACTATCACCAGGATAACAGTCTGATTGACGCAGGGAGGCATCTCTACAATAAAATCCATGGACAAGGTATGCCAAGGTTTAGGTGGAATGGGCAAAGGATGGAGGAAGCCTGATGGTTTAGTATGGACAGATTTGCCCTGGGCACAAATCGCACAAGTCTTTACGTATTCTTTCACATCCGCTCGAACATCCTTCCACCGAAAAGAACGTTCCACATTGGCTGTGGTCTTGTAGATGCCCATGTGTCCACTTAATACAGAATCATGCGCCCATTTCAACACCTGTTGTTGCAACGTTGTCTGGGGTATATACAACGCATGGAAATGGTATGCCAGGTCGTTTTCCATATGTCGATGTTCCGGCTCCTCCTGTATCCAAGAGGCAATATAATCGGCGAGGGCCACTTTTACGTCGTCCAGAAAGTCCTCGGACGTGACCAGGGCAAGCGAGTGAATGGAGCAGTCTGCTTCTTGCAGGATATATGGAGGTTCTTCAAGTTCCACCGTTTCTTCTTCTCCTAGGCGGGACAAGGCGTCCGCTTTTCCATTGCGTGACCCAGGCCTATATTTGATTATGAAATCGTAGTCGGAAAAAAACAAAGTCCATCTAAGCTGCCTCGGAGTCAAAGCTTTAGCCGTTTTGAGGAACAACAGGTTTCGATGATCCGTGATGATCTCAACAGTGTGTAAAGCACCTAGGAGGTAATGTCGCCACTCTTCACAAGCCCTTTTTATGGCAAGGAGTTCCTTATCCATGATAGTGTAGTTTATCTCACAGGGTGTAAGTTTCCTTGAATAGTAGGCCACTGGGTGCAACTGCCCCGTGTTCGGATGTCTTTGTGACAAGATTCCTCCGAGGGCGTATTGGGAGGCGTCAGTTTCGAGGATATACAGCAGTTGAGGATCCGGATGTCTGAGAATCGGTGCCTGGGTGAACCTGTCCTTGAGAAGTTGAATAGACTGTTCTGCTTCTGTTCCCCACACAAACGGTACGTTTTTTCGTAGGAGGGATGTGATGGGGTGGATAGTTTTCGAAAAGTCCCGAATAAAGCGCCGATAATAGTTGGCAAAGCCAAGAAAACTTTGCACAGCCTTCACATTCTGTGGAGTCTTCCAGTTAAGGATTACCTCAACTTTGCTCATATCCATCCGGAACCCTTGGGCGTCTATAATGTACCCCAAGAAGGCTACTTCCTGTACATGGAAAAGACATTTCTCCAACTTAGCGTACAACGAATTTTGTTGTAGCTTCCGAAGGACGGTCTTTACATGGACGATATGCTCGGACATTGTTGTTGAGTAAATCAAAATATCGTCGATGTAGACCACACAGTATGATTCCAGACATCCTCTCAGCACCTCGTCCATGAAGAATTGGAAGGCTGCGGGGGCGTTGCAGAGACCAAAGGGCATTACCCGGTATTCGAATAAACCGAATTTGGTCCTGAAGGCAGTCTTCCACTCGTCCCCTTTTTGCACCCGCACAAGGTGGTAGGCCCCCCGAAGATCGAGCTTTGTGAAATATCGTGCTCCCTTAAATTGATCCATCAAGACCGGAATCAGGGGGAGAGGATAGCGGTTCTTTATCGTTACCTTGTTAATTGCACGGTAATCTATACAGGGTCTTAGTTCATCGCAGTCCTTCTTGGCAATAAAAACATCGGCGATGACGCAGGGGAGGTTGAATGTCTGATAAACCCGGTTGCTAGGTTATCATCAATATAGGATTTCAAGTATTGGGTTTCTTTTTCCGTTAAGGCATACACCCTGCTGCAGGGGATATCCGCCCCCGGTACCAGGTCAACTCGACAGTCATAGACCCTATGGGGTGGTAACTGGGCTGCTTGTTGTTTGTCAAACAAGGCTTTAAATTCCTGGTATTCAACGGGAAGCACTGTGGCACAACAGAACTTCTCAAAGGTGCAGGCGTTCGCCAAATAGGTGGCAGGTGAGGGTGCCGTGAGTGAAGGCTGCAGCTCATGTTTCTTACAATGTTCATTACAATAGGGAGAGGTCATATTGACTGTACGGGATGACCAACTCACAAAAGGATCGTGCAATGTAAGCCAGGGCATACCCAGGATGAGTCGGAACTGCGGGGTATCTATCAGGTCAAATTAGATATGTTCTTGATGGTCTTCCCCAAACTCCATCAATAGTGAAAGGGTATTATAAACCACCGGACCTGATGAAAGAATGGTGCCGTCCACGGCTTTTACTGTTTCGGGTTGCGGCTTCTTCTCGCACGGGATGCCCATTCTTAACGCATACTCTTGGTCGATGTAATTACCGGTAGCCCCAGAGTCAAGGAGAGCATCAATCTGTAGTTTGTGTTGAGAGGAAATCCAGAGAGACACACTGACGTTCATGTGGGCTACTGCAGGATGAAGGGTGTTAGCAAGAACGGGGGAGATCATGGGAAGCTGGCATCTCAATTCAGAGACCTCCGTCTGATTTGAGATCTTCAGTTTTCCGACGGTTCCACGTTCTTCATAGTAGCTTGGACTCGGGGAAGGGTAGAGCGTCCGGGAACGTTATTCCGGGCTCGACACTCCTTAATGAAATGTCCACCTTTCCCACAATAGAGGCAAAGTTTCAGACGTCGTCTTTTGTCTTTTTCTTCGGGAGTAAGGGGGCCTCTGATCCCTCCGATCTGCATGGGTTCAGACTCTTCTGACACCTTAACTTTCTCTTCTCCTCCGGTTCTCGGTCGGGTAATAGGATAGTAGAATCGATTATCTCCTCTGGGTCTTTCTCCTTTTCGTTCTAGCAGACGGTGATCTAACTGGACGGTTAGATCGATAAGTTCTGATACCGTTGTCGGTAATTGCACCACTTGGGCCAACACATCTTTTAATTCACCTCTTAAACCCTGATAAAAGAGGGAAATCCTTTTTTCCACCTGCCAATCCGTTTCCACTAACAGGCGATTAAAGGTGGTAATATAGGACAACAGATCTTGTGAACCCTGTCTAAGTGTCATAATTTCCCGATCAAGGGTTAACATGTGAGATTTCCTATCGAATAGTTTTCTCAACTCGAGGCAAAAATCAGAAAAGTTATGTAACACAGGGTCGTTACGTTCCAACAAGGGTATGGTCCAACTTGACGCATTCCCTCCCATGTAGGACATCATAAATGCCGTTTTAGCTGCTTCCCCCTGGAAGACTGTGGGCTTACACAAGAAATGAAGACGGCACTGATTTAGAAATGTTTCAAACTTACGAGGATCCCCATAAAACCTCTCCGGTGGGGCCAGAGGTATCCCCGTGTTCTGGATGATTTGAACAGTCGGTATTGTATCCGTGGTTGTAGCGGGAGTAGATAAAGGCAAAAAATAACCCCCAGTCCGGGTTGACGAAGGTGGGGGTAACATGGCTGGTTTGAGTATGGGTCTCACCACTGGTTCCTTAAGTGCCAAGTCAGACAACTCTTTGCGCATCTGTGTAACTTCCTGGTATAAGGATTGGTTCTCGGCTCGGGAGGTAGGGACCTCCTGACGGAGTTCTGAGAAACTTTCCAGCAGGGAAGCGAGAGTAGCATCGACTTCCATCGTTCGGGCTGGTGAGTATTCTTGGGCTTGACAATCTGTCGGGATTGCAAGCGGCGCAAGTACAGTCGCGCGCCACTAACCTGAGGAATCGGGCCAGCAGGAACGATGAGATGAAAGTCCCCTCGACTTGTCTAAACACCACACTCAGTGGTGACATGTGAATCACCTTCTGAGTGAGTATTCTGAGAAGCCGGGAGGTGAGAAGGTTTTTAGAAGAGCCGGAGTTTTGGATGTTGCCTTCTGGGTCTGGGTGATCCGCAAGACTCGGTTGAGGGACGAACTGCAGCGTGGAGAGACAATGGACAGGTATAAGTGCCTTGTCTCTTTGAGGTCGCTTCCCTCCCCTGGCCCCAAGTAATGACACTTACCAGAGATAAAACTCTCTCGTCTTTGAATGCTAACAAGCAGTTCCTCAATCCGAGATAACCGGATAGGTGAAGAGAAAGTTATCGTCACTTTCTCGAATGGCGTATTTTCCAATGAGGCTCTTCTACTCTCGGAAACAGAAAAGTATTTTTACTTTGTAGATTCTTGTTCTCAATAACTCTTGGGAACAATATTGTCGTGATAGGGTACAATAACAATGCACTCTAGTAAGAACTCTATCTTACGGAACTTGGGATCTTCAGGAGAATAAATGAAATCAGCACGCATAATACGCGGGAAACTTGAAAGAAAGAAAAATATTGGGAAAGAAGAACGATCCCGTTCTTCTTTTGCAATACTTGCGACTTGTCGGAAGTTTTCTCCACTCCTCTGACCTCGCAGGCTTTTCTTCGGCGTAGACTCGGATCCGTTGACCACGCAGGCTTTTCTTCGGCGTAGGCTTGAATGTTTCTCTGACCACGCAGGCTCTTCGTCTGCGCTGGGTTTCTTCTCGGTATACATCCGGCGGGGACAACACCATCCGCCAATACCTAAACCACCATAACAATTGTCAAGCACCGATCCGTTGCAGAGGAGGAGCTTATATAGGCTCAGCCTTCTTTCCTGCTCTCCAGAGCCGCTTTGCCTTCTGGGACATGTAGTCCGTTTGGAGAGATCGCGCTATTTTGCCTTTTCTTCTTTTTCTCACCGTGGTGGCGAGAGTGATCGCGACAGAACCCACTCTCGAGGACAGCCGTCCCGGCGGTCGGCCCGGTTTACCAGGGAAACGCTCGTGAAATTCAGCAACCAGATCCGGGCAATGCAGATGGTCCACCGGTTCCCATGTTCTGTCTTCGGGCCCGTACCCTTTCCAATCGACCAGATACTGGACCCTGCCACGTACCATACGAGAGTCCAGAACCCGTTGCACCTCATATTCCTCCTGGCCTTCTACCTCCAGAGCAGGGGGACGCTCCGGCAATCGCATACTCAATGGACAGGGCCGGAGGAGGGACACATGGAACACTGGATGGATAGACCAAGAAACCGGCAGGGACAGTTTCATGGCCACAGGAGTCACAACTTCACAGATGCTATATGGTCCGACAAACTTAGGCTTAAGTTTATTTACCCCTTTCAGATGTATGTTACGTGTGGAAAGCCACACCTTGTCCCCCACCTTATACGCTGGCTCCTCGGATCTCCTCCGGTCCGCAAACAGTTTATGAGCCGCTTGTGCCGTCTCCAAACAGTTCCGAGCATCGATGAGGATGGCTCTCAAATGGGCATGATGTTCATGTATGAAGGGAACCAAAGATTCAGCAGGCCAGTCGAACGGAAGCATGTTCGGATGGAAACCGTAAAGGCAGAAGAAGGGAGAACACCCCAAGGTGGTATGAACAGCATTGTTATATGCGAACTCCGCCAACCACAAGAGTGTGGTCCAATCCGTGGCATTCTGCATGGTAAAACAGCGGAGGTATTGCTCCAGAGTCTGATTGAGACGTTCGGTTTTACCATCCGTCTGGCGATGATAGCTAGACGATAATCTTGCATCAATTTGCAAGATGGCACAGAGAGATTTCCAAAAATGCGACGTAAATTGCGTGCCGCGATCAGTGATCAGCACACTGGGCAATCCATGCGCCCGCACAACTTGTTGGAGGAACACTTTAGCCAACTCCACAGATGAAGGTAGACCCGGCAAGGAAATGAAGTGACCCATTTTTGTGAGATGGTCTACTATCACCAGGATAACAGTCTGATTGACGCAGGGAGGCATCTCTACAATAAAATCCATGGACAAGGTATGCCAAGGTTTAGGTGGAATGGGCAAAGGATGGAGGAAGCCTGATGGTTTAGTATGGACAGATTTGCCCTGGGCACAAATCGCACAAGTCTTTACGTATTCTTTCACATCCGCTCGAACATCCTTCCACCGAAAAGAACGTTCCACATTGGCTGTGGTCTTGTAGATGCCCATGTGTCCACTTAATACAGAATCATGCGCCCATTTCAACACCTGTTGTTGCAACGTTGTCTGGGGTATATACAACGCATGGAAATGGTATGCCAGGTCGTTTTCCATATGTCGATGTTCCGGCTCCTCCTGTATCCAAGAGGCAATATAATCGGCGAGGGCCACTTTTACGTCGTCCAGAAAGTCCTCGGACGTGACCAGGGCAAGCGAGTGAATGGAGCAGTCTGCTTCTTGCAGGATATATGGAGGTTCTTCAAGTTCCACCGTTTCTTCTTCTCCTAGGCGGGACAAGGCGTCCGCTTTTCCATTGCGTGACCCAGGCCTATATTTGATTATGAAATCGTAGTCGGAAAAAAACAAAGTCCATCTAAGCTGCCTCGGAGTCAAAGCTTTAGCCGTTTTGAGGAACAACAGGTTTCGATGATCCGTGATGATCTCAACAGTGTGTAAAGCACCTAGGAGGTAATGTCGCCACTCTTCACAAGCCCTTTTTATGGCAAGGAGTTCCTTATCCATGATAGTGTAGTTTATCTCACAGGGTGTAAGTTTCCTTGAATAGTAGGCCACTGGGTGCAACTGCCCCGTGTTCGGATGTCTTTGTGACAAGATTCCTCCGAGGGCGTATTGGGAGGCGTCAGTTTCGAGGATATACAGCAGTTGAGGATCCGGATGTCTGAGAATCGGTGCCTGGGTGAACCTGTCCTTGAGAAGTTGAATAGACTGTTCTGCTTCTGTTCCCCACACAAACGGTACGTTTTTTCGTAGGAGGGATGTGATGGGGTGGATAGTTTTCGAAAAGTCCCGAATAAAGCGCCGATAATAGTTGGCAAAGCCAAGAAAACTTTGCACAGCCTTCACATTCTGTGGAGTCTTCCAGTTAAGGATTACCTCAACTTTGCTCATATCCATCCGGAACCCTTGGGCGTCTATAATGTACCCCAAGAAGGCTACTTCCTGTACATGGAAAAGACATTTCTCCAACTTAGCGTACAACGAATTTTGTTGTAGCTTCCGAAGGACGGTCTTTACATGGACGATATGCTCGGACATTGTTGTTGAGTAAATCAAAATATCGTCGATGTAGACCACACAGTATGATTCCAGACATCCTCTCAGCACCTCGTCCATGAAGAATTGGAAGGCTGCGGGGGCGTTGCAGAGACCAAAGGGCATTACCCGGTATTCGAATAAACCGAATTTGGTCCTGAAGGCAGTCTTCCACTCGTCCCCTTTTTGCACCCGCACAAGGTGGTAGGCCCCCCGAAGATCCAGCTTTGTGAAATATCGTGCTCCCTTAAATTGATCCATCAAGACCGGAATCAGGGGGAGAGGATAGCGGTTCTTTATCGTTACCTTGTTAATTGCACGGTAATCTATACAGGGTCTTAGTTCATCGCAGTCCTTCTTGGCAATAAAAACATCGGCGATGACGCAGGGGAGGTTGAATGTCTGATAAACCCGGTTGCTAGGTTATCATCAATATAGGATTTCAAGTATTGGGTTTCTTTTTCCGTTAAGGCATACACCCTGCTGCAGGGGATATCCGCCCCCGGTACCAGGTCAACTCGACAGTCATAGACCCTATGGGGTGGTAACTGGGCTGCTTGTTGTTTGTCAAACAAGGCTTTAAATTCCTGGTATTCAACGGGAAGCACTGTGGCACAACAGAACTTCTCAAAGGTGCAGGCGTTCGCCAAATAGGTGGCAGGTGAGGGTGCCGTGAGTGAAGGCTGCAGCTCATGTTTCTTACAATGTTCATTACAATAGGGAGAGGTCATATTGACTGTACGGGATGACCAACTCACAAAAGGATCGTGCAATGTAAGCCAGGGCATACCCAGGATGAGTCGGAACTGCGGGGTATCTATCAGGTCAAATTGGATATGTTCTTGATGGTCTTCCCCAAACTCCATCAATAGTGAAAGGGTATTATAAACCACCGGACCTGATGAAAGAATGGTGCCGTCCACGGCTTTTACTGTTTCGGGTTGCGGCTTCTTCTCGCACGGGATGCCCATTCTTAACGCATACTCTTGGTCGATGTAATTACCGGTAGCCCCAGAGTCAAGGAGAGCATCAATCTGTAGTTTGTGTTGAGAGGAAATCCAGAGAGACACACTGACGTTCATGTGGGCTACTGCAGGATGAAGGGTGTTAGCAAGAACGGGGGAGATCATGGGAAGCTGGCATCTCAATTCAGAGACCTCCGTCTGATTTGAGATCTTCAGTTTTCCGACGGTTCCACGTTCTTCATAGTAGCTTGGACTCGGGGAAGGGTAGAGCGTCCGGGAACGTTATTCCGGGCTCGACACTCCTTAATGAAATGTCCACCTTTCCCACAATAGAGGCAAAGTTTCAGACGTCGTCTTTTGTCTTTTTCTTCGGGAGTAAGGGGGCCTCTGATCCCTCCGATCTGCATGGGTTCAGACTCTTCTGACACCTTAACTTTCTCTTCTCCTCCGGTTCTCGGTCGGGTAATAGGATAGTAGAATCGATTATCTCCTCTGGGTCTTTCTCCTTTTCGTTCTAGCAGACGGTGATCTAACTGGACGGTTAGATCGATAAGTTCTGATACCGTTGTCGGTAATTGCACCACTTGGGCCAACACATCTTTTAATTCACCTCTTAAACCCTGATAAAAGAGGGAAATCCTTTTTTCCACCTGCCAATCCGTTTCCACTAACAGGCGATTAAAGGTGGTAATATAGGACAACAGATCTTGTGAACCCTGTCTAAGTGTCATAATTTCCCGATCAAGGGTTAACATGTGAGATTTCCTATCGAATAGTTTTCTCAACTCGAGGCAAAAATCAGAAAAGTTATGTAACACAGGGTCGTTACGTTCCAACAAGGGTATGGTCCAACTTGACGCATTCCCTCCCATGTAGGACATCATAAATGCCGTTTTAGCTGCTTCCCCCTGGAAGACTGTGGGCTTACACAAGAAATGAAGACGGCACTGATTTAGAAATGTTTCAAACTTACGAGGATCCCCATAAAACCTCTCCGGTGGGGCCAGAGGTATCCCCGTGTTCTGGATGATTTGAACAGTCGGTAAGGTATCCGTGGTTGTAGCGGGAGTAGATAAAGGCAAAAAATAACCCCCAGTCCGGGTTGACGAAGGTGGGGGTAACATGGCTGGTTTGAGTATGGGTCTCACCACTGGTTCCTTAAGTGCCAAGTCAGACAACTCTTTGCGCATCTGTGTAACTTCCTGGTTTAAGGATTGGTTCTCGGCTCGGGAGGTAGGGACCTCCTGACGGAGTTCTGAGAAACTTTCCAGCAGGGAAGCGAGAGTAGCATCGACTTCCATCGCTGGGCTTGACAATCTGTCGGGATTGCAAGCGGCGCAAGTACAGTCGCGCGCCACTAACCTGAGGAATCGGGCCAGCAGGAACGATGAGATGAAAGTCCCCTCGACTTGTCTAAACACCACACTCAGTGGTGACGTGTGAATCACCTTCTGAGTGAGTATTCTGAGAAGCCGGGAGGTGAGAAGGTTTTTAGAAGAGCCGGAGTTTTGGATGTTGCCTTCTGGGTCTGGGTGATCCGCAAGACTCGGTTGAGGGACGAACTGCAGCGTGGAGACAATGGACAGGTATAAGTGCCTTGTCTCTTTGAGGTCGCTTCCCTCCCCTGGCCCCAAGTAATGACACTTACCAGAGATAAAACGCTCTCGTCTTTGAATGCTAACAAGCAGTTCCTCAATCCGAGATAACCGGATAGGTGAAGAGAAAGTTATCGTCACTTTCTCGAATGGCGTATTTTCCAATGAGGCTCTTCTACTCTCGGAAACAGAAAAGTATTTTTACTTTGTAGATTCTTGTTCTCAATAACTCTTGGGAACAATATCGTCGTGATAGGGTACAATAACAATGCACTCTAGTAAGAACTCTATCTTACGGAACTTGGGATCTTCAGGAGAATAAATGAAATCAGCACGCATAATACGCGGGAAACTTGAAAGAAAGAAAAATACTGGGAAAGAAGAACGATCCCGTTCTTCTTTTGCAATACTTGCGACTTGTCGGAAGTTTTCTCCACTCCTCTGACCTCGCAGGCTTTTCTTCGGCGTAGACTCGGATCCGTTGACCACGCAGGCTTTTCTTTGGCGTAGGCTTGAATGTTTCTCTGACCACGCAGGCTCTTCGTCTGCGCTGGGTTTCTTCTCGGTATACATCCGGCGGGGACAACACCATCCGCCAATACCTAAACCACCATAACAATTGTCAAGCACCGATCCGTTGCAGAGGAGGAGCTTATATAGGCTCAGCCTTCTTTCCTGCTCTTCAGAGCCGCTTTGCCTTCTGGGACATGTAGTCCGTTTGGAGAGATCGCGCTATTTTGCCTTTTCTTCTTTTTCTTGCCGTGGTGGCGAGAGCGATCGCGACAATTGCCATGAGGACTCGCTTCCCTCCGTTGAGGCCTGCCCGCGCACCTTCGAGCCCCGCAGACCCAACTTTGGGCCTAGGCAGGCCGGTAGCTCCGGTGCCATCGGGTTCTTCGGCGAAGTCATCAACTTCGGTCTGGATGCCGCCTTCCCCTGGGGGATCCATACCTGGATCCTGGTAAACAGTAGTTGACCTTACGACCCCTCCGTTGGTGCCGACCACCATGGTGTCGCTCCCGGTGCCGTCCTCGGACGCCGCTGGCCCCAGTTTCAGTCCTGGTCCTGCGTCGAAACGGCGCTGCTCGGCACCTTCTCCGGCGTCGATGGGTGAGGCCTTCACCACGACCCGGCTCCGTCATTCCAGCCTGTTTACCAGGACATGGATGAAGGGGAGGACTGGGAGGGGTCTGAGGACCCTCTGGCACAGCAGTGCCAGTTGAGCCAGGACTGGAAAGACGAGCTAGGGGAGGCCAGTGGTCTGGGCACTTCGCCCGACACTGGATTCATCTCTCCTCCCTCTGTGGCTACGGAGGAGAGTGCCACTTATGGTGTGGTGTTGCGCAGGGCAGCCAAGGCCTTGGTTCTTGAGCTCCCCGATGCGGCCGTGAGGTCTAACCTCCTCACTGAGGTGCTTCAGTCGCCAGTAAGTTCCTCTGAGCCACTCCTGCCGTTAAATGAGGCCCTCACTGACGTGCTGTTGGGCACCTGGTCCAATCCCTCCACAGTGCCCCCTGTGGATCGGAACGTGGTCCGACGCCACTACCCGGCTTCGAGCGACCCTAGCTTTCTGTCCGTGCACCCCACTCCGAGAGCCTGTTGATCCAGGCTTCTACGTCCCAGATCGCATTCCCGACCGCTCCCCCGGATCGGGAATACAAAAGGTTTGATCGCTTTGGAAACAAACTGGTCACCTCATTGAGCTTGGGGTTGCGGTCTATTAACACCGCTTGCTTTTTGGGCCTTTATACCCACTCTTTGTGGGACACGGTTGCGGACGTGATTCCCCAGTGCCCGGAGAAGGCCCGGGCCCAGCTCGCCCAAGCCCTTGCGGAAGGGCGGGATGCAACGCGTTATTCCATCAGGTGTGGGCTGGATAACACGAACTCGCTGGGAAGGGCGATTTTCACGACTGTGGCGATTCGCCGCCACGCCTGGCTGAGGTCCGACAACTTCTCAGGCAATGTCCAGGCCACACTCATGGACATGCCCTTCGATGGCCGTCGCCTCTTTGGCGACAAAGCAGACAGTGCGCTTGATCGTTTCAAGGACTCCAGGGCTACGGCCAAGTCTTTGGGCCTGTCGGGCCAGTGCCAGCAAACTTCTGCTTTTCGCCCCTTTCGGGGCCAAAGAAGGGGCACCCCCACACGTCCTACCAGCCACAGGCTGCAGACCCAGCCTCAACGCGGCAGCGGATGTGGTAACCGCCATGGCAGTGCCTGGGGACAACGGCAAGGTCAGTCCACATCCGCTCCCGCAGCATCTGCCTCAAAGCCTTCCTAGTCCAACCTTTCAGGCCCCTTCGACGCCAGTGGGGGGCAGGGTACGCCATCACATCCTCCACTGGCCCTCCATCATGTCGGACAGGTGGGTGCTGCAAATCGTCCGAAGGGGCTACTCCCTCCCCTTCGAGGCGACCCCTCCAGCCATGCCTCCGCAATGCCACCGCATGTTGGGGGATCACTTGCAACTAATGCAGAAGGAAGTTATGGCCCTCTTGGCCAAGGGGGCCATCGAGCGTGTTCCTGGGCCAGTAGTAGTTGTTACTCCCACTACTTTCTGGTACCCAAGAAGGGCAAAAGAGGTCTATGTCCTATCTTGGACCTCTAAAGCATCAACGGCTTCCTCCGGAAGGAGAAGTTCAAGATGCTGACTTTGGCTCAGGTTCTAGCTGCCCTAGACCATGGTGGATGGTAGCGTTGGATTTGCAGGACGCATATTTCCACATCCCCGTCCTGCCGTCCCATCGGCGCTACCTGCGGTTCACGGTAGGCCACAAGCACTTTCAGTTTACCTTGCTCCCCTTCGGCCTTACCAGCGCCCCATGGGTGTTCACAAAAGTGATGGCAGTGGTTGCAGCTCATGTGCGCAGATCAAGGGTTCCAGTCTTCCCCTATCTCGACGACTGGTTGTTGAAGGCGGCTCGCCCCAAACAGTCGTCTCCCACCTCCAGACTACGGCAGACCTTCTGCATTCGCTGGGGTTCTCCATCAATGTGCTGAAGTCACACTGGAGTCCCTCCCAAAAGCTCCTCTTCATCAGAGCGGTTCTGGACTCGGCGCAGTTTCGGGTTTATCCTCCTGCGCAGCGGGATATTCAGGCTCTGATACCGATGTTTCAGCCTTTATCCCGAGTTTCGGTCAGGTTGACGCTGCGGCTCCTGGGGCTGATGGCCTCCTGCATCCTTCTGGTGCATCACGCCAGGTGGCGGATGCGGGCTCTGCACTGGGACCTGAAGTTTCAGTGGGCACAGCATCAGGGCAACCTGTCCGACCATGTCCTGATCGCGAAAGGGCACTGCGAGTCAGTTGCAGTGGTGGCTCACAAACCACGATTGGGTCAGTGTCAGATCCCTCTCCCTTCCCAAACCGGAGCACGTGATAGTGATGGATGCGTCCCTCCTGGGATGGGGGCCACGTGGGAGAGGCGGAGATAAGAGGCCTCTGGTCTCTGGCGGAGTCCAGGCTCCATATCAACCTTCTGGAGCTGCGGGCGATCCGACTTGCACTTGTAGGCATTCCTTACCTCTGTCCAAGGAAGTGTAGTGCAGGTGTTCACGGACAACACCACCGCCAAGTGGTACTGCAACAAACGAGGTGGGACGGGGTTGTGGACCCTTTGTCAGGAGGCTCTGCACCTCAGGACATGGCAGGAACACCAGGTGGTTCAACACCTGACCGGTTCCCTGAATACCAGGGCGGACAAACTCAGCCGCAGGTGCATGATGGATCACGAATGGCGTCTGAACTCCGACGTGGCGCAAGGTCTCTTTCGGCTGTGGAGAAAGCCTTGGTTCGATCTATTAGCTACCGAAGAGAACATGCAATGTCATCAGTTCTGTGCATTGGAATTTCCAAGGCGGCGCTCGCTCGGAGAAGCTTTTCGTCGCGAGTGGAGCTGCGGTCTGTTGTACGCCTTTCCGCCTATACCACTTCTGCCCAGAGTGCTAAAGAAGATCAGACCAGACCGGGCCCAAGTCATCCTTGTGGCTCCGGACTGGGCACGAAGATACTGGTGTCCCGAACTACTCAGCAGGTCAGTCGATCCCCTGATTCATCTGCCTCTTCAGGAGGACCTTCTGTCGCAGCAGTAGGGGATGGTCCTCCACCTGAACCTGTCCAGTCTCGACCTACATGCGTGGAGATTGAGCGGCGACAGTTGAGGCCATTTGACTTGCCTCCTTAAGTCTGTGATGTGATTCTGGCAGCCAGGCGTCCTTCCACAAAATCGGTATACGCCTGCAGGTGGAACAAATTTGTGGCATGGTGCACAGCAAAGGCTGTGGATCCACTATCTGCTCCCCTTTCAGAGGTTCTCCTCTTTCTTCTTTCTCTTGCCCAGTAGGGCTCTGCTCTGGGCACTGTTAAAGGCTACCTCTCTGCCATTTCAGCCTTCTTAAGGCTTCCTGATCAGCCTTCTCTTTTCAAGTCCCCTGTTGTAAATAGATTTTTGAAAGGCATCACACACGTTTCCTCCTGTTCCCTTCGTGATGCCTCAGTGGGACTTGAACCCTGTACTGACTTATCTAATGTGTGCTCCCTTTGAGCCACTTCATAACTGTCCTCTTCGTCTTCTGACTCTTAAAATTGCATTCCTGGTTGCCATCACCTATGCCAGGAGAGTGAGTGAGCTCCAGGTTCTATCTTCTAAGCCTCCTTTCTTACCTGTCCATCCGGACAAAGTTGTTCTGAGGACTTGTCCTTCTTTCCTGCCCAAGGTAGTCACAGCCTTTCATATCGGGCAGTCCATCACCTTGCTCACCTTCTTTTCGCCTCCACATCCCTCGAAAGTGGAAGAGAGGTTCCACCGTCTGGACCCAAAACGTGCGCTCTCCTATCTAGACCTCACACGCCAGTTCCGGGTGGATGAACAGCTCTTTGTTGGTTATGTGGTCGCTAAGAAGAGACGGGTGGTGCAAAAGTGGACCATCTCTCGTGGGTCGTGTTGTGCATCAAGGTCTGTCATTCCTTGGCGAAAAAGGAGCATCCTGTGGGGCTGCATGCCCATTCCACTCGGGCCACGGCGGCTACTACTGCCCTGGGTCAGGGAGTCCCCTTGCAGGACATCTGTCAAGCAGCTACGTGGGCCTCGCTTCACACGTTGGCTAGGCACTACTGCCTGGACAGCCAAGTCTGGAGAGATGGGTTTTTAGGCCGTTCTGTTCTCCAGGACTTTCTGGTGTGATCTTGGTTCGCAGACCCACCACCGGGGTTGGTATTGCTGTGGTATCTATTCTAAGGTAAGGAATCTAACACTAACCTGTTTTTCAGATACAAGGGTACTGCCGACGAAAACTTTCCGGATCCAGCCTGACGCCTGGGGATATTCTAATGTAAAGAATCTAACACTAACTACTGTTTCTTACAGATATATCGTTACCGAAGGTAAGTAACTTGTGCATTAAGTACTATACAATGACCAGCAGACATACTAATCAAGAAACCCAGATTGAACCTGATTATATACAGGTCAACAAACCTATAGAGCAAAAGGCTTGCAGAGCAAGGAACTCCTAGAGCAATAAGTATACCCAGCAGTGGCGGTTCCTCCGCTAAGGCATACTGTATTAAAAAAAGAATGCATTTATCGAACCTGACTTTTCACACAACTTTTCCAACGGAAACTGGGAATTGTATGCTGAAAGAATAGGGTGGGCATGGTGCACAATGAGCACTAGGGAAGTGAAAGTGATATCGAAAAAAGGTATAAACTAAATGTAACCTCTCCGTGAGAAGTTAGCGAAATATAATTTGAAACTTTTGTCCATGTGTGTAGGCCCTTAATCAGTGGATCAATTGTTGCTCAAGCCTTTCATAATTATTCCTATGGTAATTCCTTGGGCACCTTCTGACTGGTCTCTGAAAAGTTTGTAGTGTTTTATTTAGCAGCTTGTTGCTTTCTGCCTGGAGATAAGCTAATATACATACATACATATATATAGATAATCTCGAAGAGATCCTTTAGCTTGAAAAAACGGAGGGACGCCATGGGGTGCTTAAAACAGGGGATTTATTACAAAGAGCATGGGCATGACGCGTTTTGGACATTGCCTTTCTCAAAAGCCCGCTCCTCTCCCGATCAGCCACAGTTCTGTTTAAATACCCCCAGTCGTTCGCTGGTGGCTAGTGGCTCTCCTGATTGGCCAGTAGTCAAAGTCACTCACAGACCTGCAGTCTCTGCATTAAACTGCTAGTTCCAGCATGCACTCTCACAGCATGCAAGGCAAGCTATTTCAGCCAGCAATGTCTGTAAAACAAAACCATCAGGACTTTGAGAACGCTGTTCATATATATATATATATGTGTGTGTATATATATACAGAGTGGGGCTGTACATTAATGTTATAGTCCTTTGTTTGTTTCAATGTACCCTTTTGAAAGCACTTTTTAAATACAGTGGTCAAAACTTAGTCCACCCTTTGTGTCATTGTAAATGAGGATAAATTCCCATGCAACTTTGCGATCACATCATGTGATCAAGACAGTGGATACTGTCGAAACGCGTAATGGCGGGCATGCTGAGCGAGATTGAGCTTCAATAAACACACTTGTTTGGCACCATTCCTGGGTTCCTCTCTTCGTTTGTCCAGGGCTGCGCGATATCTGGCAGCGTTGGAGTTTGAGACGATTCTTTCCTTGATGTATTGCACCGGGAGGCTTCCGTTGGTGCGAGAGGAACCCCTCCCCCTTTGAAGTGGTTTGGCGGCTGGAAGCAGAGAGTTTCGTCCACGGAGCTGTCTTTACAAACTTCGGCTTGAAGTTAGCCGCCGAGAACCCCCGGACGCTGAAGAATCCTGCCTTGGTTTCTGGAATCGCGGCGCTTGGTTTCGAGAGAACTAATTGCACGGCGGTAATCCGGCGAGGTAGGCGAAGTGAGATTGTCCGGTGGGGAGTGTGCCCAGGGCTGCGTTCACGATCTAGCAAGAAGCAATTTGACTTTTGTGAACGCGTGTCCCAGCTCAACAAGTGTGGCTCTAATTACACAAGTTACAGCATAAGCATGTCCGCGGATGTATTGCGGAGCAGAGAAGAGGCCGCTGGCCTCGTATTCGTACAACCCCCGGCTGGGGGTACTGAGGGTACTGACTCTACACGGCCAACGACCGTTGTGAACGCAAACCCGACAATTCGTGATTTATACAGAAAACTGGAAAAACTCAAAATTAAGGAACAGTCTAAATGGTGGGAAAATAAATTGTTGACTATGTATCTGCAGGAGGGACGGGTTCCTAGAGGGTTACGAATCAGCCTAGCCCCTAGTTATGAGACACCCGATCCAGATATGCTCACGGAGTGGGCAGAGGCAAACTTAGAGTCATCTGCAAAACTGATGAGAATATTGGTGAAATACGCTGAATCTGACCGTTGCAAATTACAGACACAGATTGAAGCACTGGAAGAGGAGATACAAGGTATGGGAACAAGTGAAGCGACGGATAAAATGCGAGCTGAAATGCAGACTCGGCTAACTAAAGAGGAAGATATAATAAAAAAACGCAAAGCCTACAAATTCGAGCGGGACCGCTTGGATTACCTACACGGGCAAATCTTCACCTATGCCAAGCGCTATGAGAACATCAAGGCGAGGGCTAGAAAAACTCGTGTAGTCGCTCCTGATAATGTTCCAAGCATCCCTTCCTCTTCGGATGCAAGTTCTGTGGGCAGCGAATCCGAAAATGAGGGGGCAAAAAGTATGCCGTTGGGGTTTACAGCACTCTCCAAGGCCCACGAAATGAGCTGTATGTGTCAGGATCGCCGAGACACATTGAGATCCAGAGGACAGACTGGCGGTCAAAACGCCAAAGGGCCAACAGGAAACGAGGCGAAAGGAGAAGGTGCAATAAAAGGCCAAACAAACAGCGGTCAAAAGAAAAACCGCTGGAACAACAAGAAAGCTACAAAAACACAGGCAGCCCCAGCTCAGTAATGAATCTGACTGCATTAAAACTAACTGAAAAGGAGACCAATATTTTAAGTCTAGGTTTGTCTTATTGTCCTCCATGTAACTTTAATTACGCGGACACTAGAATGGATGCCTTCCGCTTTGTGAGGAAATTAAAACTGAAAAAATATTTCAAAATGCAACCGGCAAGAAAGAAAAGATTGGGAGCAACAGAAATGGATTCTGTCACCTTGGAAGCAGGAGACAGAGAGGATTTTGACGAGATATGGGGATTGCAGGAGGAGACGAATCCCTCAGCAATGTTGCCTCTGGTAAGGTCGAGAGTTGATCAAATATCGGGGGCTACTCCTTTCAAACCTAAATCAGTGTTTCTCCCTATAATGCCACATGATAATATTGATGTTTATCAAGATCTAATTACAAAGGACTTGAAACAGCTCTACATCACCACTAATAAAAAACGCAGAGTGATTAGTAATCTAAATCAGAGCTATAACACCCTTGTGAAAAAAACTGGAATCGGACAATACTATTCTGGTCCGCCAAGCTGATAAGGGTGGTAACTTAGTATTGTGGCCTCGCCAAATGTATATTGAGGAAGCGGAAAAACAATTACAGGACCATTCATGTTACAGAAGGAGTAATTTGGGAGCAGTAAGGTTGGCATGGTTAGATCAAAAGGCCAAACTAGTTGCATGGAAATGTGGCAATTTAATAACTAAAGAGGAACTGGGGTTTTTAAAGAAGGAATTCCCGGTTATCCCTTCCTTTTACTTGCTCCCAAAAGTTCATAAGAACACTCAAATCCCCCCTGGGAGACCCATAATCTCAGCGATTAATAGTTCCACGGAAAAGATGTCAACCTATATTGACTATTTTTTACAGGACAGTGTTAAAAATCTGGACTCTTATGTACAGGACTGTAACGGGGCAGACCGGACTGTGGACGTTTCAAGGACAAGGGCGTCCCCTAGAGGGTTCTCATCGTGTGACCCCCCCCCCCCCTCCTGTCTTTACAGCCCTCCACCCCACAGGCGCAGACTGGACCGGTCGAGTGGTACAGCTGTGATGAAGAGGACAGCGTGGACTGGCCCTTTAACTGGCAGCGGACCGAGAGAGAGGAGGAGTCCCGTCATGCGGTAAATACGGAAGTGAAGCCTAGTCAGGTGTGCTTGTTCACCGGCGTGCAGGAGGGAGAGGAGGACGCTGCGAGGAGAAGAGAGTACTGGAGCGGAAGGAGAGACTTCACGGAGGACGAGCCCGAGCCCGGAACATCATCAATCGGAGGGAAGGAGAAGGAGTCAGACCCGTTGACGGCGAGGGAGCCAGGAGGCCATCGGCAACACGAGCCGCCCAGCCACACGCGACTTGGAGGCGTGTGGCTCACAGAGGTACGTGACCGTATCTCGGGGTGGGTGAAGAAAAGAAGCAACCAACCTTAGTGTAAATCCCCCATCTCCCTGAAACCCCTAGGGCCCCTCCCAGCACTTCTTCCCTTCCCTGGGCACAGACTGTTTAATTTTCTTATAAACTGCACCGGGTATCCCTCACTCCCTTTCCCCCACGAGTGTACTAAAGTCCCGGACTGAGACCCTCTCTCTTGTCTTTTGCCCGAGGCGGACCCCGGTCTAACAACGGAGACGGATACGGGAGAAACGAGGAGGAGTCCTGTAAGACCGAAACCCGAGGCTAGACGAAGGAAACAGCGAACAGAGAGGAGTCGATCACCGAGGAGACTTCCCCAAAGAAAAACCTGTACTGATTACTTGTTTCATAAAATAAAACCGGCTATCACTAAAACTCGCATACTGCCCTTTACTGAGCCACCCGCTACAGTGGTGGAGAATGCGGGCACATCCTCCATCGGTGCAACTGAGATGGATCAAGTAGTGCAACAACTAGTAAAGGGCCAGGAGAGACTAGAGTGGGCCATAGACCATCAGCTTCGAGCGGCCGAGGCTGACCGAGAGATAATGAAAGCCGCCATGGCGGCTCGACAAACAGAACAACCCACCAAAAGTTGGCCGATGAGCGGGGGTGGTAATCCCCACATAAGTGGAGTGTCCCTCCAGAAATATCAACCGGGAGAAGACCCGGACGCCTTTCTTTTGAATTTTGAGAGGGCAGCGCGGGCCTGAGGATGGCCAGTCGTCAAATGGCCTTTCTTTTTGGCTCCCTTGCTGGTTGGAGAAGCACAGGCGGCCTACCAAGTGGCCAACCCCACGGGGAGCACTCCCTACGACGACATTAAGAAGATCATATTAGACCATCTGGGACTGGATCCTGAAGCTTATAGGATCAGATTCCGAAAAGAAAGGGGGGTCCCCGGCGAGACTCCAAAAACCCTCTTTGTGCGGCTTAAAATGGCAGCCGATAAATGGTTAACCCCCGCAATAAGTAGCAAAGAGGAAATCATGGATCGAGTATACCTCGAACAATTTCTTGAGGCCCTTCCCTTTTCCACCCAAAAATGGCTAAGACAACATCCCCATCTCACTACAGCACAGGCCGTTGAAATGGCCACCACCTTTGCCAGAGCGCAGCCGCGACTACCCCCTTTTGAGACGGAAAATCTTCTCCGAACCGGGACTAGACTGGAAAGGAAGCCGGTCAAAACCCCCGAAACACCGAGACCAAAATCTTGGAGGAACGAACCACCGATGACTGGGGGTCCACAATGTTTCGATTGTGGTAACTGGGGGCATATCGCTCGTCTGTGCCCCCGAAGAAAACAAGCGGAAGAACCCATGGAGGTTGGATACCTTCCCCGAACTGTGCTTTACTCTGCAGAAATGGGTCATGCCTTTCGAGTGAGTGTCCGTCTGAATGACTCCCCAATCAATGCCTTGTTAGATTCCGGCTGTAGGCAGTCCGTGGTACAGGCCCAGCATGTAAGAGAAACCCAGTTAATCCCTCATGAGCGGGTTTTTATAAGATGTGTGCATGGGGATGTAAAACCTTACCCTGTAGCGGACCTTACCCTGCTGCCCAGAAGAGGGGGACCCCAGGTAATCAGAGTAGGGGTTTTGCCCTCCTTACCCGAAGATCTGATAATAGGAACTGACAACCCTTCGTTCATTGCTATGTTCAAAACAAGTCTGGGGGAGGCAGAGAGACTGGGGAAACCGATACAGAGGAGGGAGACTGTTGAGCCAGCATTTATAACCCCCGAGCCCTGGATCCCTGACAGAAGTTTTCGGTTCGCTCAGGCTAATGATAACTCGCTATTCAATGCCTGGGAACAAGCCCATCAGACCCATGACCAGGACCCCCCCCAGTACCCTAGGTTTTTGATAAAAGAAGAACTACTATATCGACAGGGACAGAAGGACGCCCCTGAACAACTGTTAGTCCCCCTTCCCTTTAGAGAGCAGGTATTATTTTTCTCACATACCCATTTAGTGGCAGGTCACACCGGGGCGGAAAAAACTACCCAGTCCATATTGAGACACTTCTACTGGCCGGGGATTTACAAAGATGCCATTACGTACTGCCACCAATGTGAAATCTGTCAAAAACGTAACATGACCCGGCCCCCTGCCGTACCGTTGCAGCCCCTGCCCATAATCGGAGTACCTTTCGAGAGGGTCGGAATGGACTTGATAGGGCCCCTGCCCAAAACGAGTAAGGGAAACCAACACGTTCTAGTCATAGTTGATTATGCTACAAGATTCACAGAGGCTTTTCCACTGTCTACCACTACTACGAAACAAGTAGCCGATAGAATGTTGGAACTCTTTTCCCGGGTCGGATTTCCAAAGGATATACTAACGGAGCAGGGCACCCCATTCATGTCCCGGTTAATGAGGGAAGTCTGCCAGCTACTGAACATACACCAGATCAGAACCTCCGTCTACCACCCTCAGACGGATGGGTTGGTGGAGCGGTATAACCGAACATTGAAGACCACGTTACGGAAAATGCTGGAGGTGAACGGAACGGACTGGGACAGGATTTTGCCCTTGGCCCTGTACGTACTTCGCAGCCAAAAACCGAGCAGCCTCGGTATATCTCCGTTTGAATTGCTGTACGGCAGACAACCTCGCTCCCTGCTGGAGATGACAAAAGAGGCATGGATAAACGAAGTACCCGAAGAGACCAGGCAAACGCTAGAATATGCCAGGAACTTGAGGTCAAAGTTGGGGAAATTGAGAGACCTGGCATATACGAACTTAGTGAGGAGCCAAAAGAAACAAAAAGACGTCTATGACAAGGGAAAGAAATGGAGAAGATTGGAAAAAGGAGACTGGGCCCTGGTTCTGTTACCCTCTTCTACTCAGAAATTTAAGGCCGAATGGGGAGGGCCCTACCGAGTCGTGGAAACCATCGGCCGGACCAGCTACAAGGTACAAATCACTCCCCGAAAAACGCAAACGTACCATATAAACATGCTGAAGAAGTGGATAGGCCCTCCCCCGAAAGAGGCTCACCTAACACAAGGAGATCCTTCACCTCCGTCGAGTACCCTGAACCAGCTGATAATTAACGAGGACTTACGGGACTCCGAAAACCAAGACCTACAGACCCTTCTACACCAGCATGCGACAGTGTTTTCAGACAAACCAGGAAGAACCGAACTGGCAGAGCATCAGATCAATACCCCCCCAGGAAAAGTGATACGAATCCGTCCGTATCGGATTCCCGAAGCCAGACGGCGGGACACACGGCAAGAAGTTCAGGATATGCTGAACCTCGGAGTCATCCGACCGTCAACAAGCGAGTGGTCTAGTCCCATTGTAATGATACCTAAACCAGACGGTACAAGAAGGTTCTGCATGGACTTCAGGGCGCTCAATGACATTTCATCTTTTGATGCTTACCCGATCCCACGCATCGATGAACTCATCGAGAAGCTAGGAGAGGCGAAATACATCTCGACCATTGATCTAACCAAGGGGTACTGGCAAGTACCCCTTCGAGAAGAAGACCGCAAAAAGACAGCATTTTCAACCGCAGAGGGGCATTTCGAATTCACCGTCCTTCCATTTGGACTGCACGGGGCCCCCGCCACGTTTCAAAGACTCATGAATAGAGTACTGAAGGATATAAGCTCTTTCACATCGGCCTACCTCGATGATATTGTGGTCTTCAGCCCAGACTGGGGTACCCACCTGGTCCATCTAAAGAGCTTGTTCGAGACACTTGAAAACGCAGGTCTTAGAATAAACGCCAAGAAGTCAAGAATAGCCTTCCAAAAAGTGAAATATTTGGGGTACGTGCTGGGGCACGGATTAATTGAGCCCCAGATAGCGAAAGTACGGGCGGTCGCTGAAACCCCCTTCCCGGCCAGTAAAAAAGAGATGAGAGCCTTTTTAGGCCTCATCGGTTATTATAGAAGGTTTATTCCCCAGTTTGCCCAACTCGCTGCCCCCCTGACGGATACCCTCAGAACCCAGGTAAAGGCGGCCGTACTGACCTCCCCTACTATAGCTATGCTCAAGGCCTTCCAGGGACTGAAAAACAGGGTCACCTCTAATCCCATCTTAACGTCCCCTGACTTTGCAAAGCCCTTTTCCTTACATACGGATGCTTCAGAGTACGGGGTGGGGGCGGTGCTTTCTCAGGTGGGGGTGGATGGTAAGGATCACCCTATCCTCTTTGTTAGCAGAAAACTGTTTCCACGGGAGCTTAAATATTCCACCGTGGAGAAGGAGTGCCTGGCGGTGAAATGGGCTGTTGAGAAGTTGGCGTACTATCTAGAAGGCCACCCATTTCGCCTATTTACCGATCACGCACCTCTGCTATGGATGGCACGGAACAAGTCGAACAATGCGAGGGTGATGCGTTGGTTCTTGGCTCTGCAGCCTTATGCTTTCACCATTCACCATCGAAAGGGGGTGGACAATACTGGGGCTCATTTTCTGTCCAGACATCCTCTTCCCAATCGGAAGAATCCAGGGGGGGAGGTGTATAACGGGGCAGACCAGACTGTGGACGTTTCAAGGACAAGGGCGGACCGAGAGAGAGGAGGAGTCCCGTCATGCGGTAAATACGCAGCTTAAAGGGCTTCAAGGTTTCACGTGTCTTTCCGCTTCTCTTTATATTGCTTGCCGACGCGTTTCAGGGAAAACCACCCCCTTCTTCCTGGGCTGCTGTAAGAAGCACTCGAGAGGCACTTTCCACATCACTTGACCTTTATTTATATTAAACAAACCACCAAGTGGGCGTGTGCTCAGTGCACCGCTCCCACTGATTGATTGATGGGACTTGTGGTCCTTGGAAAGTGCAATTTATTCCTTGTAGTTAGTTCGAGTATTCTTACAAATTACTGCATAATTGTCCTGCCTTAAGTAGGCTGAGTTTTGGTCCAGCACGTTTGTTGCAATAGCCATGGAGTCCTGTGCTCAAGAAACTCCCACCATTTGAGAGTTCAGAGCCTCGTATTGCTGACGATTCGTTTCAATTGCCAGTCCACGATGGTGCACTCTTCACGACAGAGCTGCCGTGCGGAACATAAATTACCAATTGCTCCGCCCACTTGGGGGTTTGTTTAATATAATAAAAGGTAAAGTGATGTGGAAAGTGCCTCTCGAGTGCTTCTTACAGCAGCCCAGGAAGAAGGGGGTGGTTTTCCCTGAAACGCGTCAGCATGCTATATAGAGAGAAGCGGAAAGACACGTGAAACCTTGAAGCCCTTTAAGCCCCGAGGGCAGTGACCTGTCGTGTGCCTCTAAAAGCTTTGAGCAATTGGTGATATTTATATATACATATACCGTTCTTGTTATTTTCTTTTCAGAGATTGATATTATGCATGGGTATCTGCAGGAGTTTGTCTACTTTGTTCTAGCACTTGGGACTGCAGTAGGATGTCTGGGAGAAGACCTGAGACAAGGCTACCTTGGTGACCGATTTTGACTCAGTATCTCCTTTTAACAAAACTCGAACCAGTTCAACCATGTTAGGCTAAACAATCTGCTTTCTTCTGAATTTCTTGTATTGTTAATGTAATACATCTGTCCTCCAAGTCCCACCATTGTCATCTAAGTTACACCCCATGTGAGCCAGGCAGGGGAACTGGTGTTGCTCGGGCCTTTGGGCCATTCACACCTCGGCTCATGTGCCTGACCGGCCCAGAAGCAGTGTTTTTCCCTGATACCACCGCGCCAGGCCACCACAGGCAAGCCAATGGGGTTGTGGATACAAAGGATGCTGGGCCTTCATTCCACCTCGTACCTCTTCCAACATTCCTGGCGCCCGAGTGCCACACGTGTTTTGTGCAGGCTGTGATTGCCTCGAGCCACAACCAAGCACCGGATTACAGGTCTGGGACAATAACAAGTGCTTTCCAAGGGAACAAGGCGATGGTTGCACATTCACACACACATTCGTCCCAGAATCCTTGATTGCAGGCAGCGCGAGGTGTTCAGTCACGAAGCATTAATGGCGTCACAAAAACCTCTTGTCACACCTGGGTATATTTATGTCCATCTCGCCTATATCTACACTAAATACACTACAACCCCTAGGAGCACCTCCGTTCCCCATGTGCCGGAAACGGCCCAGAAGCAGTGGTCCCCCCCCCGACCCCTCCTTGCCAGGCCACCACAGGCAGGCCACTGTGGGTGTGGAAGAAGTATACGTGGCCTCGCTGGGGGCACGGCCAAGGTGGAGACCTTTACGGGCATACGGAGGAAGGTAATTCCCTCTGGCAGCCTGCGGGGAGCTCTGGAGATTTGCAGTCAGTTCAGAGGAATGACGGGTGATCGCTGCATTCGTTAATGCCAGGGATGACCCATGAACTTGAACCATCCTGGCCTCGAGTGCCACACACTTGTTTTGTGCAGGGCGTGATTACCTCGAGCCACAACCAAGCACCGGATTACAGGTCTGGGACAATAACGCACATTTTCCAAGGGAAGAAGGCGATGGTTGCACATTCGCACACACATTCGTCCCAGAGGCCTTGATGGCAGGCAGCGAGAGAGGTGTTCAGTCACGAAGCATTACCCTGTCACAAAAAACTCTCGTCTCACCTGGGTATATTTATGTCTGCCACACCTACTTCTACACTAAATACACTACAACCCCTTGGAGCAGCTCGGCTCTATGTGCCGGATCGGCCCAGCAGCAGTGTCCCCCCCCCCCCCCCCCCCCCCGACCCCCTCAGCCAAGGCTAACACAGGCAGGCCAATGTGGGTGGGGAAGAAGTATGCATGGGCCTCACCGGGGACCAGGCCTGGTGGAGACCTTTCAGGGCATACAGAGGAATGGCAGCCTGCGGGAGCTTACCTACTGGGCCTTGGAGCACGTGTGGCTCCAGACAAAGTCCGAACTGTAATTTCAATAGAACCTGGCTTCACCCACCAACCTTGCCAACCAATGTGTCTTCCCTAATTTAATGGGAGGGACTCTCATTCCGAGCTGCATCCTTCTTGGGCCGAAATTACAGTTTGTTTCGTAATGCTTTGGCTCCAAGAGGTGCACAAACTATGAAAATCAGTGACACTCGGTTTAAACTCGGTCAGCCGATTTTCATCCGGTAGGGTACTGTCGGGCACATTCGGGTTTAACCGATTTCTGGACAGCCTAATTATAGCCTTAGAATAGCTAATGGGAACACTAAATCTGATAGTCCCCCTCATTTTAACTTTAATAGAGGTATTATTGAATCCAGAATTGATTGTATTCTTGTGGATAATGATCTCTGGTCAGAACTGCAGGATATGGAAGTTATCCCCAGACCTGACCGTGACCACCAGGCACTAAGTGCATCTTTTTTAACATCTAGATTTAGAGAGACAAAATTAGAGGTGGTTGTACCAGCTTCGTTAATTACAACTTCAAACAACTTGAGAAATGTCAAGTGGGCAGAACTGGTGGTAGACGAAATAAGACTCTCTTGAATTTATGATTTGTATCTAAACTCTTTGATTGACACAACTAATATCCATAATATTAATTTCTCCCCCACACACTTCTATCTCATGGACACACTGAGACCGTGTTTCATGAAAGAACAGAGGAGAGGAGCACCCAGAAAGACAGTACAGTCTTGCTATGATAAGGGCTGTCGAACTAGAAAGTCTCTTGATAAGTGCAATTAAAAGGGGTTCAAGGCCTGAAATGATAAAGATCAGGTGAGATTATAAAACTCTCCTAGTTAAAGCAAGAAGAGAAGGGGAGGTGGAACAATGGGCAATGATTGCAGAAGCTATAGAGAATGGTGACCAAAAATGCTTTTGGAAACTTATAGCTGTGAACCCTTCCAATTCCTATCCCCTAAACCCATCGGTTAACCCCGATACCTGGGTCACTCACTTCAGCAACTTATATGACTGCCTGCAGCAAAACAGCACTGCAGTGATCCCCTGCTTTGATGAGGTCAATGGCCCCTAAATTCCAATTTTGACCAGCTCATGTTCCACCCCAGCAACTGATTCTACCATTACCTTTACTTTATTGGTAACACTTACAGCAATAGAACAAACAGAAAAGGGTAAGGCACCAGGGATGGATGGCATTCTGGGAGACCATTTCCTCTCCGAACCACTCATCTGGGCTCCCTATTTGAAGGTTTTTATTGAACAGTATAATAAGGTAATAGGATCCCTCCCTTACGGCAAGGTGCTGTTATTGTACCTATTTTCAAAAAAGGTGACAGAAACATTGCCTCAAATTATAGGCCCATAAGTCTACTTGATAACTCCCCAAAATATTCTGCAGACAAGTTTTATATAAACTAAATGAGTGGATTCTTCAGAATAATATTTGGGATGAGTTTCAAGCAGGCTTTAGATCGAAGGTCAGCACATTGGACCAGGTTCTCCGCTTCAAGGTGATAACTTTTGAAATGTCTCACCTTGCTGCGTGACCATCTATATGTCACTTTTATTGACTTAAGAGTGGCGTTTGACCTGGTCCCGAGAAATACACTATGGGAGGAATTGGCTGGGTATGGCTTTCCCCTAGACCTACTAAGAATACTCAGGCTCCTACACACTAACATATACGCAAGGGTCAGATGGAACCCCTTGGGGAACATGACTGATAAGATAGAGATCTTGAAGGGAGTCAGACAGGGGTGTGTCCTTTGCCAACACTGTTTAGCCTAATCATCAATGGCGCAGTGAAGAGATTGATGGAATGCAAACATGACGCCCGAGAGTGGCAGGAAAACCAACCCCAATATTAATGTTTGCTGACGACACTCTGCTGATCTCCCGTACCCCCATGGGTCTCCAATCAGAACTAAATGCTTTTGTTACTTTTTGCAGGGAGAGGGGCCTGGAGCTAATCTCGTCAAAATCAAAAGTCATGATAATTAATCCACATGAAGTGTACAGAGGTAGTGTGACTGTTGAGGGGCTTCCACTAGAGGTAGTTCACCACTTTGACTATCTAGGGGTGAGGTTAAGCGACACCCAAGTATTGGGCCCCCAGTTGGTAAAAAGTTAAACCACCCTTCTTCAGAAAGCCTCTGCCGTAGTGAGGCGGTACAGAGCAGCATCTAGTGGAGCTGTCTCTCCGGTTATCACTATATAAAACTCCTCAGCTCTAGCATCAGCGATTTATGGTGCCGAGATCTAGGGCTATGCTGATAGCCTTACAAAAATAGAAAATAGGTTAATCAAAACACTTTTTAAGCTTCCCTTACGCTCTCCTACCACACTGATACGCTTAGACTTGGCTCTCAATCCTATTAATCTAATAATTATTTTAAAACCCCTTTTATTTTGGGTCAGATTATGGTCCATTTACGAATTGGCAGCCTACAGTCAGTGCGTGAAAGACCTTAATGCTCTTGATACAAATCTGAGAACACCATGGCTGAAACGCATCAAAGAATTAACCTATAGAATAGGATTGAGTGAATTATGAACTTTCCCGGAAACAATAGTTAAAGGAGATGTTCAAAAAATAAAACGGTCTTACTGGGAGGCAGTCCTATTCCAAACTTGGGAAACCTGACTAACTCTGTTACAGGTAAATTCCTTAACCACAAAAGTACGCCCAGGTTGAACCTTATCTAAACAGAATGCACACACATCAGCTAAAATGCTTGTATGTACAATATAGGTGTGGGGTACTACCCTTGAGATCACACACTTACAAATGGGCTAACGTTACATGCCAGGTTGATTGTTGTCCAAATTGCCTGAGAATAGTGGAAACGGAGTTCCGTTTTATGCTATTCTGTCCCACATACAGTAATGTTTGAAAGAAATGGCTGGTGCCTGTATGTAACAACATGGGTGTTAGACACTATTGGGAAGCGGAGAGACTCTTCAAAAGTGACACTAGAGAACCCGTAGCCTTCAGTCTCGAAGTACTTGTATATTGCCAGGGCAAATGTATCTTTGGTGTATGGATTTGATGTATTTTATGGGCTGTGCCCGAAATAAACAATTACTACTAACATAGCTGCAACTATCATTCCAAAACCCTGTGCTTATCCAGAAAATAATAGAACATTAAAGTCAAGGGGAAAGATGAGGTGAACATGATATGAGTATACCACCAAATGGAGCATCATGCCTGATGCAGTATGCACTCACACTCCAGGTTTATCTGTGCATCTCCGTTCAGACACCAAGTTGCGAAATATCCTTTCCGAAGGACACTTCTAACAGCAGATTCCTCACCTCAGTATCTTAGAATATCCACCAGATGCCAGGCTGAATCTGAAGATTTTTTGCAGAAGTGATCATGCATGCTAATAGGTGGTATTGTGCGACTGTACATTGGCTTCATATCACCCCAGAAGTTATGGAGCGAAGTCTCGTATAACCGCTACCCCGCAGGCTGACATCAGAGCCTTTCTTAGCTAGGCTATGTCTCTACTGAAAACGGGAGGTCATGGACCTGGATTCAGTTGGGGTTTGGAGGACATCCATGTTAGTTAGCTAGTCACAGCTGCCCTCCATTGAGATTAAAACAAATGTTTTGACAGAAATTCTGCAGCTGGGACCATCAAAATATGAGTCCTTACTTTCATTTAATGATGCACTCACAAGATACTGTAATAGGTGCATGGTTGTAAACCATGTTCTTGCCTGTCTGTGAACAGGCAGGCAACCTATCACTTAATGGGCATTCTTTGCTCCCCCTCAAAAGAAGGGTAGGTTGCATCAGTTGAACACAGAATGGCTTTAAGTTTTTATATGGATCGTACCAAAGAGTATTGAATGGATGATCAGCTTTTAGTAGGGTTCTTTGGAGCCAAAAAACAGAAGGCTGTGCAGAAGAGGACTTGGTCACTTTAATCTCTACTATGCACTGGCCATGAAGTAACTCCCCCTGCCAGAAACGTCTCAGATCCATTGTACCAGGACGAAGGCTGCTACCACAGCGATGGAACAAGGGGTACCTGCCCTTGATTGTCTGCTAAGCGGTGATGGTTTGTGTTGGTACGTATGTTATTGACGCACAACTGCCTTGACAATTTGGTCTGGTGTGAAGAACACTTTGCCTGCATGGTCCTGCAAGACTTTTTGGTCCATTCCACAGGCACTCCAACTTTGGGGTGATACTGCTTTGGTATCTATTCTAAGGTGAGGAGTCTTCTGTTAGAAGTATTCATGAGAAGTACAAGTTATTTACATCAATGAATCTCTTTCTGGTTTTAAAATATTTGAAAATACTAGCTGACCGATGCATATTTGTGGTGCCACATTGGTTCATAGTGACAACGCCACAATATGTCGCTTATTCTCCAAATCACCATACAACACCTGGATAGAGCAGAGATGTGTAGATCTATGGAATTATTTTGCTGAGTGTTGTATAAAGTTCTGATCATTTATGTATGCCTTTTTTGCTCATTTCTGCAGGTGAGCATGGTGAACAATAAATAACTATTTTGCCCGTTGTATCACTCAGCTGCCCTTAAAATTTGTGTTGCCAAAGTTACTACATGATGGTTAATTAGCTTACGTATTTTTTTCATACCAGGCACCCTTTCTTGCATTTCATTCATAAGTCTTTCTTCACAATCTGACTAGTTTTGAAAGACCAAGGAAGCACTGTTAGACCTGACAGCCTTAGGGTGGTCTAACCCCCCCACTCCCCCCCCGCTTTTTGCCTTCTTCCTCCACTTTTTTTAACCTAGTTTTTGCTGGTATTGGGACACACTTTATCACTGATAACTGTTATGTTATGTTACTGAGATTTAGACAGCGCACGAATACCAAGCTGTGTTTTGACTCTAGCAGTCCAGAAAGCAGGCAGGTGAACTATTCATTAAATAGCCAGGGCTTTACGAAAGATGGAATATTTCTGATGAAAAAGGGGAGGGCGTTCCAGAGTTTCGTAGCGCCCACAGTAAAGCTTCTACCTCCCCAGTTAGCCTTATAGAATCTCTGAGAGAGCATCAATTTTGCCCCTCAGATCTAAGATCTATTTGGGGAATACCAGTTTAATGACCGCCTTAAACATTGAGGGCCAGTGTCGTGAAGTGCCTTGTATGCAACACATGAGGCCTTATTAATGCGACCTTTTACTGGAAGCTAATGCAGTCTCCTAACGTACTTGCCTATTAAAACTTAGGGATCCACGATGGATTAAACCCAGATCAGTTGACTGAGGGTGAGTGATTGCATTGTTCAACACTCAGTCTATCATCCCTTTTGGTTTTGCTTTGTTCGCCCTAAGTTGGCAGGGTATGCCCAGACGTGGGTCCCTTGCACACTTTGCCACTAATTTCAAGCTAGCCTGGCTGATGATGGCTGATTTGCCAGAAATCGGTCCCAGGATACTTGTTTCCGGTCCAGGGAAGACATGGCTTGGCAGTCAGGGCTGGACTGTTCCCATGAGGCAAAGGGTCAGACTGATTTGCATATGGCCATGTCTGAACTGGGGTGGCGGAGTGAGCTAAAGAATGATGATGGATTAAACCCAGATCGGTTCACTGGGGTTGAGTGCTTGCAATGTTCAACACTCCATCCATCATCCCCTTTCGTTTTAATTTTAGAAAGTTGGCAATTTCTTGTGTTAGCCATTTGGTGCCTGTCACCTATGTCTGATCAGCTGACTGGATGTTGTTGGCAGCTTGGCTTTGCTTTGTGTATTCATCCTAGGCAGCCACACGCAGTGGGTACTTAGATGTGACTTGATGGACCAGGTAGGATGGCTGGGAGGAGCTGGGTACAGTCTCACTTACACCTGAATAGACTGTGTCCTGTCCTTACACAAAGGGCTGTATACCCTCCTGTTGTGAGTCTGGAGCCAGGACAGGAAAGGAGGACCTTGTGCACTTGGCATGTTTTTGAAGCCCCCCCGCAATTTAAAAGGCACCATTGGTTAGAAGTACTGGACCTCAGACACCAACACTTCTGGACCTGTGGATACTCTGCCAGAAAAAGGACTGGCGTGGTGCTAACGGACAACCACTCTGCTGGACTCCTGTTTTGCTGTGCCGATCTGCTGCATTTTGCCCTCTTGCCTGGGCAAGAAGGACTGCACCTGCATCACGTGACCCCGGAACGCATAGTGACTCCAAAGGCAAGCTGCTTGGCCTCCTAATCTGAATCCTCTGGACATAACAGTCTTCCAACCCATGCATCTAGACTCTGTCATCTATGAGTTCACCCTGCCAAGTGGTGCCACCCCAGTCCTGGACACTTGAAAGTGGGCCTAAGGGGCTTGCCAGAGGAACTGTCACATCTTCTCTGATGAGCGGTGCATCCCTTGAGCCGAACCAATGCATCACCGCTGCTGCATGTATAGGACTCATCACAAAAGACTTGCATTGCTGCCTCCCGCATCTTTGGGCCGACTCACGCCCCAGAACCGCTGCTGTCTCATGCGTTACCTGGCGCAAGCTCCTTGCATCCCCTGACGCGGAAACTCAGGATTGCAGCTTCCCCTCTCACCCGAATAGATGCATTGTCTCTGCTGCCCCTTGCAACCTCGACATGGCACTTCGCATCACAAGCCCTGTTGACCGAATCCTTCATGTTGATGCAACAGCACATTGCGTTGCATCCCAGAACCAATGCATTTCCTCAGCTGCACAACGCAGCTTCAACACAGATCCACTCAACTCTCTGCCACCAGGATTTAAGTTACTTTGTTCAGCAGGGCTAACTGGGGTCCCTGTAGCCCGCCCACTCTCCTATATGGTCTACAGGAATTGTGACTTTATCCCTGTCTGGTGCGACCAGATATCCCCAAAAGCACCTTATGCTTTTTGGCTCCATTTTTCACTATAAACTTTTAAAATCAATATCTCCATTCCTACTAATTGTTTTTTTTGTCGTTTTGCTTGTTTATTATATTAAAATCGGAGTTTTATTTCTAACTTGGTGTGAAATCATTTTGTGTGGTGTTTTCACTGTTTTACTGTTTGAAGTGTTGCACAGATACTTTACACACAGTCTCTAAAGTTAAGCCTGACTGCTCTGTGCCAAACTACCAGAGGGTGAGCACTTGTTAGTTTAGGATTTGGCTGCCACTTACCCGGACTAGGATTGTGGTTGCTGCCTGACTATGGGACATACCCAAGTCAACCATCATCCCAATTTCAAACCGGCACATATCCAAGTGCTCATCTAGAACCTAGGTTTTATCTGGCCAGCCTCTTCTCCTCCTTCATAATGGTCTACTGTATCAACCATTGCTTGCATGGTGCCGGAGCACTCTTTCTTCAAGACTGAAGGACTGGAGTCTAGTCCACCTCTAAAAGTCCCCAGTGTCAATCTGAGTTCCCATCTTCACCATGGTTCCGATGATTGTCTTTCCAACAGTCCGCTCTTGTAAGGCTTGCTTAAAAATTGCTGGCATTCACTCTATTCGTATCTCTGCCCAATAAGGCATAGTCTTCTGATGATGCAAACATCACATGGAACATACTCACAGGGATGTGGAATTCCTATAGCCCGACGCCCAGGACATATTGTTTGGGGTCAAGGGCAACAAGTGTTCATGTGTATTTTGTCCTTGGGACAAGTAGGCCCAACCCCCTGCAGCACAAACCCTTTGGCTGCCAGTTTGCAGTACCACATTATGGATCAGGGAAGGGCACTGTCTGCAGTGAAGGTAATATTTTTTGTCCAGATGTTAATGCTGTTCAAACTTGTATTCATGGTTCATTATTTGATTTATTATTAGAGTGAGCACTCTAAGTAAATGTTGTAAGCTCTGACGGCACTACTGACAGTGGTTCCAGTATGAAAATGTATACACACATTTTCAAAGTTTAGCAATATGAGGCTATGTATAATGCTCCCAGAATGCTCTCTGATTTGATGCAAATATTTGAAGAAGCTTGTAAGGAAGATTGATTTGCTTTCAAAATAAAATGTTCGTTAAAAAAAATGACAGCAGGAAAAAGAAAACATTTCGCTAAACTACTGCAAAATTGAAGGTACCATTTCTTTGCAGCATCATTTAGTAACATGAGTAGCTGTATACTACTATTTCCCAAAAATATTCATAATGGAAAATCAGTGTAACCAGTTTAATAAGTTTATTGGAAACAAAAATAAACAAGCATTGGCAACGTCAGTAGGTCTGAAATTGGTTGTCAGCTTTTTAGTTTTGTCAATGTGTGAATTGTTTTGGCATGGTTTTTGTAAAACCTTATTGGTATGGGAGCTGCTGGGCCCCTCACCCTTATAACAAACATTGGCAAAAGCAAAACATTTTTGGTCCTAAAAAGCACACACTGCCACAGTAGTTACTGGAACTGAATACAACTACTTTGTGTGCTGATATGCTCCTTGTTTAAGAGCAGAATGCCTTCACACACAGTGAAGCCAGCAGATACAGAGAGAGAGAGAGACAGAATTTTAATAAACATAAAAGATCATGGTCAACACCAGCCCAAATGAGGGGGCCAATTATTAAAGAAATTCTCAAAAGTGCACCCATGGTATGTCCTTGCATTAAGTACAGCTATACAGTTTTCGTGAATTCCCCAAAAAGTACAGAAGTAGGACAAGAAATAGTACTCCTAGAAAATATTTGTGAACTGCATTTTAGCTTGAGCAAATGTGCATGTGTAGATTTGCTCATGCGAAAATCTGCGTGTTTGCAAGTTTACTTTCCCACCAACTACTCTTTTCCTAACTCTGGAAGTAGGTTTACGTCTGCCATTGTTAGGAGTAAATTTCCAACATTTCTCAGTATGGGAAAAGATTAGAGAAATGTTGTTGAAAACCCTTAAAACATTCAAGTTAGTAGGTTTGCATAGAGTCAAACGGGCATTCTAACCCAGGAACTATTGATTACCACTACTTTCAGCCCCATATGTAGATCTGCGGAAACATAGAAACATAAGGGGATTTCAAGTATTCAAACACTACTATGGTATGCGCCCTGGCATAATCAGAGAGGGTATATCAGCGCTCTTATATAATGAAATTGCTGCCATAATTTGTAGCTGTATTACATGGCGCCTAAGGGACAAGTGGATTTTGTTACAGGACAAGTAGATTTATGAGGCAACCTGCCCCATGGACAAGTAGATATTTTAATAAATTCCACACCCCTGTACTCACCAGCCATTAACTGTCAATGCACCTCTTAGGTAACACATACTAAATTTACACTTCCATGTAATGTAAAGCAGAACAGACATGTCTCCAAACCTAAAATGGACAGCAGTGTTTCTCCTGGCATCATACTTTTCATTCTGAAAGTGAAGTGAATAAATGTGTAGCATATTCCGTTTCAGTTAGTAATGCAGTGCTCCATTCAAAATAAACCATATAAGCGTTAGAAATATGGAAATAGGTGACACAAATTGCTTATTATAGTTACTTTTTACACTCCTGTACAGAGTACAAGTGAAATTCACTTGCGCCTGTGCTGTCTATATATATGTTTTAAACGCTGGGTGCTGGCAGTCACCTTCTTCCTGAGTAATGTGGGTTTCGGGAACTCTGTTACTGGTTCTAAGCAGGTCCGATCTGACCAAGTCAGCTGATGCAAAAGTTCTATTAAGCACACTTGCTATGAAAAGTGACCATCCTTTTAACATCTTGCCCATATCTTGGTTACCTTCACTATAAAACATCTGGAATAAAACCCGCTACAATACAAATGCAGGAGTTTGTGAAAAACAAGTCTATTCTCGAGGTGTTAGGGCTGCCTTGCAGCTAAGATACGGCAGTGAAACCTTTGTAACTTCGGTTCTGGATGATGCTTTACCAGCGACCCTCTCTTGTTCACCAAAGTGATGGCAGTGGTTGCAGCTCAGCTGCGGAGATCAGGGGTGCCAGTCTTCCCCTATTGTGAAGACTAGTTGCTGAAGACAGGCTCATCCCAGGCCGTCCTCTACCACCTCCAGACTACGGCGGACCTCCTGCTCACGCCTGGGTTCACTATCAATGTGCCATGGTCAAACCTGACCCCTTCTGAGACCCTCCCTTCCATTAGAGCTGTTTGGGCTTATGCTCCTTACCTCAAGTCCATGATATTCCGCTATGATACAGATGTTTCATCCTCTGTCCTGGATTTCGGTGAAAATGACTGAGGCTGCTGGTCCTCATGGCCTCCTGCATTCTGCTTGTGACACAAGTCCACTGGCATATGCAGGCTATGCAGTGGGAGCTGAAGTTCCAGTGGGTGCAGCACCAGGGGAATCACTCTTAAATTATCCAGATCCTTAAGGGCACTTCAAACGATATGCAGTGGTCAAACTGCGATTAGGTCAGTGGCAGACCCCTCTCCCTTCCCCAACCAGATCTAACAATAGTTAGAGATGCATGGCTCCTGGGCTGGGCTGGGGCGGCCTTCTGGTAGAGGTGGAGAACAGAGGACTCCATTAAGGGAAGGTTAGTGCAGGTATTCAAGTACAACACTACTGCCATTTGGTACTGCAACAAACAGTGCTGGAATGGGTCGTGGATTCCTGGTCAAGAGGTCCTTTGTCTCTGGACATGGCAGGAATGTCAGGACATTTCCCTGGTGGTTCAACACCGGGCGGGATCTCTGAATGCCAGCCCAAGATACCTAGCAGGTAACAAATGGAGGATCCATCCTGAGGGAGCTAAGGGTTCTTTCAACATTGGGGACAGCCTTGGTTAGATCGGTTTGTCACTGTCAAGAACACACAATGTCATGTGTTTTGTATGCTGGAGTTTCCCAGGCTGCTCTCGCTAGGAGACGTTTTCAGTCTTAAGTGGAGCTCAACCCTTCTGCCCAAACTACCCCTGCCCAGATCAGGAATGACTGGTCCTGGTATCCTGAGCTGTTACGCATGGCGATTGGTCCTCTAATCAGTTTGCCTCTTTGGGAGGTTCTTTTGTCATAGCAGCAAGAGAGAGTTCTTCACCTGAATCTGTCGATGCTCTGCCTTCATGCGTAGAAATTGAGCAGCAACAGTTGACAGCTTTCAAACTTTTTGTCTGTCATGCCATCTTGGCAACCAGGTGTCCCTACACCAAGACGGTATACGACTGCCATTGAAGCAAGTTTTTGTCCTGGTGTGCAGAAAAACAGGTTGATCCCCATTCAGCTCCCCTTTTTCAGGTTCTTTTGTTTATTCTTTCTCTTACTCAGCAGGTCTCTGCTTTAGGCACCTAAAAGGGTATCTTTCTGCCATCTCAGCATTTCTGTGGTTGCCCGATCAGCCATTTAGAAAAACAAAAGTCCCCTTTTGTTCATAGTTTTCTGACAGGTCTTCATCATCTGTACCCACATTCACCTTTCATCATGCCTCAGTGGGACCTAAATTTAATTGTGACATTTCTAACATGCACTCTTTTTTGAGTTGCTACATATCTGTCCTATCATGCTCCTCACTATCAAGACTGCCTTTTTAGTGGCAATAATATCTGCCCAGAGGGTAAGTGAGCTCCATGCTTTGTCATCTAAGCCTCAGGACCTCAACATCTTCCCAGACAAACTGGTCCTTTGCACTAGAGCTTCCTTTCGAACCGAATGTGGTTACTCGTTTTCATGTTCACCTATCCATCACCCTGCCTATCTTTTACGCTCTCATCCCACTAGGGAAGAGGAGCAACTCCACTGACTGGACCCAAAAAGAGCATCATTGTTCTACTTTGACTGCACAAGAGTTTCGAGTGGACAGGAGTGTGGCTCAATGGTTAGAGTGGCAGACCCTGATGCAGAGTTCTGGCCAGGGACCAGGGTTCGATTCCCGCCTCGGCGGGGTCTCGGGCTCAATTTCCTCGGACCTGTTAATTCTCGCCTCTGTGCATATTATAATCACGGGCCACACGCTGAAACTCTGGGCAATAGCTTGCTTAGCCTCCACACCGGCCCCAACAGCGCTAAGGATGCCTGGCTTCACCCTGAGGGTGCCCAGGAGTGGACACTTCACAGGGAAAGCCAGGAGGGGTTCCACAGCGGTATGAGTATCAGCGCCAGGAAGCCAAATAGGCGACGTGCAAGGTTTCCGTCAGGTGACAGTGCGCTCTATAAGTACCATGACATTTACATTTACATAACCAACTCCTTGTGGGGTAATTTGGAGTGCAGAAAGGGCAGGCGGTACAGAAATGGACCATGTCCTGATGGATCACAAATTGCTACGCATTGGCCGGGAAGCAGTCCCCTGAGGGTTTGCGTGCTTATTCCACCAGAGCAAATGCTGCAACCACTGCATTAGCATTCAGAGTTCCGGTCCTGGACATCTACCAGGCAACAATGTGGGCATCTCTGTACATGTTTACCAAGCAGACCTGCCTGGACAGTCTGGTCCGTAGGGATGGGTACTTTGCCCATTCGGTCCTGTAGACTTCCTAGTCTAAATTAAGTTGGCAGACCCAGCATCCAAGGGGGGTACGGCTTGGGTATCTATTCTAAGGTAAGGAATCTGCAGCTAGAAGTCTATCAAATGAACCAGTTACATATCTTCAGTAACACCTTATCTGGTAGAGACTCTAGCCACAGATTCCTTACTGATCCACCCATCCCCCTAGGTCTACGAGTGGATTTATACACTTAGGGGGCAGATTTATGAAGGATTTGCGCCGCCGGTGCGTCACTTTTTCCCATGTTAAAAATGACGCACCGGCGGCGCAAGGCCTTCACATAAATCTGCCCCTTAGTGCTTTCCCCTTTTCAGGACCCTAGTTTTCACTCACCAGTGGTCAGTACTCTTAATGGCTCAATGCTTCTGGTGTGGAAATTCTAAAAAAAAAAATAAACTGACGTCCACCTGCTGGGGTGGTGCCTATATAGGTACTGCACATGTCACTTCCAGTGCGGCTGCCACGCTGAGCCAAACTACGACCTTCTGGTGCGCAGGGGGTACTACTCACGAATACATTTTCAGATCTGGTCTAACACCTAGGGATAATCCTAAAGTAAGGGTTCTGTGGCTAGATAGTCCCTACCAGATGAGGCGTTACTAAAGCTAAGCAACTTGTTAGTCATTTCTATATGTATGTATGGCGCGTCAGATTTTATCAGGTCGAGCGGTTTGTTGGACCTACTGGTCAGTTCAGGCGAGTGAACTTGAGCTAGAAAGGAACAGGTGTTCTGTTCATAACGAAAATTAACTAGCAATAAAGATGCCCTTAAGTCTTGTTTTATCTTCACATATGTTCTGTTCAAGGACAGAGGTCAAAAGTCAGTTTTATTTCTTTTACTAAATGCTACTTTTCTTATCCTGGAGTACGGTTTAATTTCCTTTCTCTTACTACAGTTAAAGGATTTTATGAAGTGAGTTTTCTGCCAATCATTGTGAAGCAAAAGGCTGCATGATGGCAGTTTTTTTCTAACATACCGCATTTAAATAACTTATAAATAAATAGTACAAATATTTTAAAATATATCGGGAATTACGAAATTACATTGTTTTGTAATTCTGAAGTGTGATAAAACAAAGATTTAATTGAGGGCAAAACAAATCAGGACACTTTACCTGGTGATGTGCAAATGGCAAATATTTGCAGAAACTCAAGATTCAAACATTGTCCACTGTATAGTTGTATCAGTAAATCCACATCACTTGCAATTGTTGTGGATATTTCAACGTAAAATGTGCCGATTGCAAATTGCAGTTTGCTATCACTTCAAGCTTTAGTGACATATTTGTTAAAAGTGATAGTTTTTAAAGACGATTTAAGAAACATTCTTGCCCCTGCCAGATGAAAATTCTGTTAATAAGGGGCAAGTCAGGGTCATGCGTACCCTATATGTGGCTATATTTATATTATTAATGGAGCACATTTTTAGTCTAATAAATCAAAGAAAAGAGTTGTTTGTACAGCAGACATGCTAAACTAACATATTTGAAGGTGGTATTATGTGATAATGAAGACAAATGCTGCTCAGTGAATTAAAATATTTGCCTAGGATCACATAATTTGATAACAGTGAATGGGTCAAGAGCATTACAGTTAGGCCGAGTAGTATTTTGTCAGTCAATAAACCTTTATTGAATATTAACTGAATATCGCAAAAGTACAAAATACAAATAAATCAAGTAGCATCATAATACAATATTAAAAGATAAGATGAAAAGTTAAAATAAGCAAAACAAGCCATCACAAATCAATAAAATACAGAAACACACCATTAAGAAGACTTGAGATCAATTACCCTTCCATGGACTTCCTGCTGCGGTGGATTTTTTTTAGAAAGGAGCCAACAGTAAAACATACTTGTGATTAATTAACATCTGTAAATACAAAAGTGCCTCCCAACATTTTTTAAAAGCCAGCGATTTCACTATTTGCTTAAGGAAAAGGTGAAAAAAGTCAAATAAAATGTTTTTAGAAAAACATGAAGTGCAGCAGCGGCTGTTCTACCATCCCATCACAAGGACAAGGGGGCAACTTAGAATCCCACACCTTTTCCCCTTCACAGAAGCATAAGGAGCGGCACACGGGCCTGACCTGAAGCAGAAAAGAAGCGACCTCTCCCAACATGCAAGTCCCAAGATTAAATATGGGGCAGGATATCCCAACAATAAAGCAACTAGGTAGTCACGTACAGAATGCTGTAGTAAAGCTCTGCCAATTCTTTGGGAGAAAGCCAACTCTTTAAAACCGGTATTAACCCGCCTCTTATCAAACTTACTAATAGTGTCTGGTGTGGAAAACAAATCTAAACGTCCGATATCAGCTAGGGTCTTATTGATACAACTTAACCAAGGACCGGACAACCCCTTGTCTTGATTGAGTCAGTCATAAATAACCTCTCTGTTAAAAGCAGCTTTGTTATTAGACCACACACTCACCCATAACAAAAGTAGACTAGGCCACCTTGGTTGGGGCTCAGTAGCCTATGTTTGCCTTGTAGCTCCAGACTGGGTCTGACACCAGGATACTCATGGGCCCCAAGTCTGGGAAACATTATATGGACTACACAGTATATAGGTTCCCTTCAATACTGAATGTTAATAAAAAGGTATTTAGTAAAGTATTACTTATGGTATGCTAAATTTATTGGTACATGCTGCAAAATGGCAAAGAACCTTCTTTGCAAATCCTGCAAATAGGTGACTTCTTATGTTCATTGTGAACCGGAGGATAGCATTTTCTATTGACCTGAACAGCTACATACTAAACCTTCACAGTTTGCACCCACACCACATGTTATGTCTGAGGGTGGGAAATTTGAAGGGGTGAGACTGGTTGTGATTTCATTCCTGTTAGAATCGGCTGGTCTCTAGTTGGCAGAGGTATACACTTCTGACAAATAGGGACCCACCTCCTCTAGTCAGGGCAAGGGGATCACACACTCAGATAACCCCCGCTCACCCCCTTGGTAGCTTGGCAGAGCAGATAGGCTTATCTCAGAGGCAGTGTGTTAAGCATTTATGACCACATACAGTAATAAAGTGAATACACCACAAATGGACACAACACAGAAGGTATTATAAAAATAAGGATGTTTTTATAAGGCTTAGCACAAGACCAAATAACGACAAAAATATACCACAATCTTAATAAATACTCTTTGGAAGGAAAAATAATAGTTCAGGTAAAGTTCCTTCTTAGTAAACAGTTCTTTAGCAACAAAGGTAACTCTTCTTCTTTAAAGCAAATTTCTTGGCAACAATGTAACCCCCACAGGAGTCACACGACGTCGAGGTAAAGTTATCCCAAAGGTTCGGCGTCGACCGCGAGGAGCGCTACGTCGAGCCCGGAGTCGAAACAGACCCCACAAACACAGTACCTTTGAGAATGAAGAAACGATGATCCACGGCATCGAGATGTATCGCGTCGAGTCTTCGGCGTCGATCGGGCCTCGGAATCTGAGCGATCTGCAGCGGCGTCGACAGGTGTCAGGCTGGAGCAGCACTCACAGTGGCGAAGCGGGATACGGCGTCGTCGTCTATGTCGTTGTTGCAAGAGTGAGCAGCGCTCACGCCGTCGAAGGGCTGCGGCTTCGATGCGCTCAGTGACGGCGTCGACTCAGGGTCACTTGGAGCTGGAGCCGAACTCGCTACTCACTGGCGTCGCTACTGGCGTCGATCGGGCCCGGCGTCTAAGGTGCGGTACACTGGAGCCGTTACTCACGATGTCGAGCTGGATTCGGCGGCGTCCGTCGACGTCGAGATTGCTGATTTCTTTAGAATACTGTTATGTTATGTTATGTTATGTTAAATAAAATTTATTGAGCGCACGTACGCCCGTAGGCTTCATGGCGCTGTTGGAAGATTTGCAGAGACATAACATATCAACAGAAAGAGGCAGAAGTTAACTATGGGTAGGCTTGCCTAAAGAGCCAAGTTTTGAAAGCCTGTCTGAAAGCCAACAGGTCTTCATGAAGTCTCAGTGTCAGTGGCAGAGAGTTCCACAGGGAGGAGGCCAGAAAGTGAAAAGAACCGCCTCCCTGGCGTTGTTTCCTAATACGAGGCACCACTAACAAGTTCTTTTGACCTGAGCGAAGAGCACGTGAGGGGATGTACCTAACAAGCAGGCTGCTAATAAATCCAGGGCCCTTGCCTTGTAGAGCCCTAAAGATAATGCATCCAGCTTTAAATGTTGCTCTCTGCGCTACTGGCAACCAGTGGAGACCGGCCAGACCCTGCCTGATGGACTGCCATTTGGGTATCTTACAAATCAGCCTGGCCGCTTGGTTCTGAACCAGTTGTAGTCTCTTGAGCTGCCCAGCTGGAAGACCCAAATACAAACTGTTGGAGTAGTCCAGGCGGGACAGCACAAGGGCGATGATGACTTGGATCAGAGCAGGGTAAGTTAATAGGTGGGCAATCTTCCTGATCTTACGAAGTTGAAAAAAACTTGAAGATACCACCGTCCCTACCTGACTTTTAAGAGAAAGATCTTCGTTAAAAGTAACCCCTAGGCTTTTTACAGTTTGGGTCTTGGCTGGAGGATTTCCCATTTCTGGAAACACCATGCTTCAGTTCAAGTAGATGACAAAGTCCTTTAGCCCTGTCACTTCAGCAGGAGACAGGCACTCTTCCAGTCCTTGGAGATTTTCTTGGCAAAGCTTGAGAGTACACACTCAGTTCCTCTCTCCTTGTTCCTTGGCAAAAATAAAGAAGCAACTGCAGGATTCCCCCCAGCAAACAGCACTCTGGCAGAAGGGGTAGGCAAGTCCTTGGATAAGCAGGCTTCCTGTCCTTGGTATAGGTTTCCTTGTCAGAAGTGATCTAAATTCTTGGTTCAGGGGTCTTTCTCTTATACCCCTTTTCTGCTTTGATCCCTTTGTCCATGCAGGAAAATTTCCCCCCATCCTGGGTTTGTTGTGGGTGTTGCCAGGCCGAGGTACCTGGCCTATTCACTGTGCAGGGCAGGGTCTTCAGCCGCCCAGCAGGAGGTGGAGCCAGTTTTGTCACTGGCAGGGGCAGGGCCAGGGCCCTCAGTCGCCCGGCAGGAGGTGGAGCCAGTATTGTGTCAGGCAGGGCAGGCTATCGGGAACTACTCTTCCCCCACTCTAAACGCAAATGCCTCATTCACCCCACACTGACTCATTCAGACCTCTGGAGCCACCCAGCTCCTGTCACACACACACACCAAACCAGCAGAAACCGGTAAATAGTTAGACAAGAAACTAGTCACTTTCTAAAAGTGCTAGTTTCAAACTCAGAATATAAAAACCATCCATCCTAAAGGAGGTGTTATTAAATTCTGAGTTCAGGGATACTAAACTCGACTTTCCACCATGCTCTCTGAGTCTGTTAGGATTATATAGTGTAATAATTCCAGCAGCCCAGTCTGGCCTAAGGAGAGCAGGTAGCCTTACAATAGTAAAAAACGAAAATGGCTGTAATTCACTATTAGGACATGCCACACACATCAGGGCTTGTCCTACCTTATGCTTACAATGCACCCTGCCCTTGGGCCTACCATAGGGGTGACTAACATGAAGTTAAGGGAAGGTTTTAGGGACTGGCTAGTAGGTGTACTTGCGCAGTCAGCATGGCAGTACCAGACTGCACGCAGGTACTGCAGTGGCAGACCTTAGACATTTTTTTACTAGGCTGCTTCTGTGGGTGGCACAACCAGTGCTGCAAGCCCTCCAGCAGCATTTGTATTTACAAGCCCTGGCACTCCTGGTGCACTATACCAGGGACTGACAGTAAACCAAATAAGCCAAACATGGAATCCAATTAATGTACTAATTTAACATAGGGAGCACTTGCACTGTGGCACTGATCAGCAGTGGCACAGTGCCCAAAGCAATATTCCAGCAAAACATTGTAAACAGAGGAGGCAAACAGACAAACAAAATGGAGGAGAGACTCATGCCAATGATGCCAGGTCTAACAATTCCTTTGTCATTTGTCTGGGTGGTGAAGCTACTGGTGTGTAAAACAGGAAGTATCACAGCCTTCTTGTGTTAATTGTGAACATATTGTGTCATTAAGCGGCTGACCAGTTAATTGCTTCATGACTTTCACGTACTGTGCCCATGATGCGGAAGATAGGATGCTTTCTAACCATTGTTTATTCTCAAGATAAACTTAGCCAAATTTGTGTTACTTGTTGGGGTGTCTCCATACCTACATTGTGAGCAACTACTGGACCCCCCTAGACCGTGGCGGATGGACTCTTTTAAATATATAAGTGCATAGAGATATGTAATTCATGGGAGAGATCTTGCAAAATAAACACAAAACTGGTTTACAAAGGAGCTAAGGAACTCCGTGATCTCAATTCTTTATCACCTTGCTGTTATCAATGATGGAGTGTCTAGTGGTAGTAAATATGGTCATGCACATTCACTGCCCATATGTTATGTTACCATAAATACAGTGTAACAAATACCCTCGGGGTCTCCTGAGTACCACAGAGTATTGCAGAGCAGAAAAAGACATACTGTAACCCTGCTGAGGCCCACCAAACATGGGTCTTAGTTCTTATAGAGCTGTTGATTTAAGGCCTCCCTGAAGTGATGTAGGGTGGGCGCCAACAGCAGTGTACCAGATTTTAGCCATTCTAATAGCAAATGCCTTACTACCCGAACAGGTCAGTTTTGTCTTGGGCTTAACCAACAGTCGTAGGAGCATAGGCAAAGTGATGGCAGATAGCTGGTGAATGTTTTACTAAATAGTCAGTCCCACTAAAGCGTGACTTGAAAGCAGTTCTTTTTCCCTGGTGTGTAATTTCCATTGCCTGTCTGGCCGCCGCATTCTGTACCCTTTGAAGCTTCCTCAAGAGACCTATATCTAGCCCCACATAGAGAGAGTTTCATTAGTCAATGCGACTAAGTACGGTTGACGGGACTACCACTTTGAGGACAGTTCTTGGAAGAAAGTTCAAGATTTTCCTGAGCACCTTTAGCAAGAAAACACAAATTGATTCAGGAAATGTTTGCACAATGCAAGTATTAATGACAAATTGTTTCTTCCGTTGGGACTGTGATGGAGTGTTTCAGTGCACTGCTGTTTTACACTGAAGGGTTACAACAGTATGAACAATGCATCAATAAGCTACTTTCTTTCTATTGTCCACACAGAAGGTCAAGTAGCTGATGATTTGAAAAAAGCCTTTGGTAAATGAGGTCCATGGCTTGTCTGTTATGTCTTCTTAATCTAAAATATCCTTGAAAGAGCATCTTAAACTGTTATTATACCTGCAAATTCCTTGTGTACTCAGATTTTAACTCTTGATTTCTCTAGATTCCAGATTACAGAAATGCTGTAATTGTTGCCAAATCACCTTCATCTGCAAAAAGGTCAGTCCGAAAGCTTTTTTTCTTGCGGGAAGAAACGTTTTCATTGTGGGGCTGGATTTAAATTGTAGTGTTCTTGCATTCAAATTTAGTAATAGACTTGTATTTGTTGGTTACAGCTGTAAAGTAAGGTTTTTAAAGCAAGCATTTCTCTCATGAAGCATTTTTTATCTTCTAATTCGGAAAGGGCTGTAAAGAATGGACTGGTAGAAGGAATCGTTTCAGTTGGAGTGGAACCTGTGGGAGTAATTTGTAAATGAACGAGGTCGTCCGATTAAATGTTACAACATGTATGTTCTGGTTCAGTGCTAAACTGCAAAAGCATGTTCGCCCTGGAGATTGTACCTCACTCTTGGAGGGTACCGGTTTATAAATATGTTGGCTCCGACTCCTGTAATGAGACATTTTTAAAGAACTTTCTCCTTGTTGCTACTTTCCAAGAGAGTGTGAAAAGAAAAATACGGATTACCTATAATATCTGTACAGATTTGTCGTTCCATGCTTTGCAACAATACATTAATAAGGTCTAGGGGCAGCAGCACAACATCTGCCCTTGTAGCCCAATCCAGGCCTCTAGCGTGTCATGTGACTGGGCTATAGAAGCAAGGATGGCTGCAGTGTCTGATGTAAGCATTCTGGTTTCCTCTGCACCGCTGGCCAATTTTCCACTGTCTTAAGTTGTGGTGGTGGGTGGGGCCTCCCATATGTGCAAACTTTCTAGGGTGCCTTGTTTGCCGAGTAGGGATGGTTTACCTTTAGCCACTTTTGCATCAGTTGGCCAATGAGAAAAGAAGTTATGCAGTCAATTTGCAGGTGAGGTATACTGACTTGCGAGCCCTTGAAAGCAAATGATCAATCAAGGTGGAATGATTGGTCAGGCGTTATTTGCTTAATTGAGACACTCTGTTCATCACCACCCCCTTTTCTGAATCGTTATTTTACTCCAAGCAGTCTTAGAGGATATTATTAGGGTGGCCATCGGAACCGGTTGAACATGTGAATTAGCGCATGCCCCTGAAACAATACATGACTGAGTACAGGATCATGTCTGTTTGCCAACCTTGTGATCGTATTTAGTTTATTCACAAAATTGTATTCTTGCTCTCTTTGAGTTTTAGAATGTTCCTTATTTGTTTCTAAATATAAAAGCATAAACCCACTGCTATTTGTATTGCAAACTGTTAAAGCCTTACTGAAGAGTTGCAGAAGAACAACTTCCAAAAAGGGAAGTGGTTGATTTTGAGAGATTACCATAATATAGTTATGTACATTAACTAGGACACAGATATGCAATATTTACAGCTGCCATATTTTCAACAGCCGGACTTCACACTTATGGTGTTATGTTGCCACTGAACTGAACAACTGTCCCATTGTAGCCCTTTCAATAAATTATAAATATTTTGTCAGCATTTTAGAGGAAGAAGAAATGAAGTAAAACCAGTAATCATTATTTATGGGTGGGAGTTTTTTTCCTGTCAAACTTGAAGTTCACCTTAGAAGGCAACATTCTGAAAAGAGAATTTTAAAGTTTATTAATCGTCTGTAACGGAATTGAAGGGCCACAGGGCACATACATTTTTTCTCTCTTTTCCTGTTCCCTAATGATTTGACAGCATGTGATTTATTGTTTATATAACCTCTAATGGTATGTGAAATAGATACCCACATTAGACAACCTTCAGCTCTCAAGCTAGCTGGAAATGTCCTTGCAGTCGTCTCAAATTAAGAGACTTCAACTCTCAAAATAGAGTTACAGGTCGAGCCACAGAGAGCGCTAAGGTTTTCAAATGTCAGGTTAGGAGCCTTAAAGGAAGTAAAGAATATCCTGCAGTAGCTTAGAAATATCATATTAGGTATGAATGCCCAGTTCAAGGATGGTGAACCCACAAAAGTACAAGTCCCAAACAAGAGCAAAATAAATGCATTTACCTTGGTTAACACATTTCAGAAATTCCCATATCCTCTTATAGCAAAGTGCAGTGAATTTTGCCACATTTCATCTTATGAAATTGATGGGGGTGTTCAATTCCAGCACTGGAAAGTTCATTACACACCCAAAAGCTACTAAGTGCGGTAAACTCTGAATTATTTGTGATTCTGGTCCCTGGGCAAACAGCGGCCCAGGTATGATCGGGCCAAACACATGTGTAGAAGCATTGTGCCTTTTTAGTTAGTGGGCAGGATGTGTTGCTCCTTAGAAATGAAGCCGTTGTTGCAAAAGAAGTACCAATGGCAAATACAGAATGATCATCTTTTACAATATTATTTGGAATTCTTACAGGGGTGGACCTTAGTATCAAATCTATTCATCAGAGGATGCTGCAAGACTAATACTTTTTTTGTCTTCAACCCCACTTCTCAGGGCTTCACACCTAAGTAGCTCTCCTTAGTCGGAAGAGAAATATGTATCGTACACGCTTCTGAGAAAAGGAGAAAAAGCATCTCTCACTTCTCACCATAACAAGATATGCTCATTTAAGTAGGAGTCCTATAGCCCAGTCAGAGTAATTCTCATTAAGGAAAGTATTGCATACAGATACGGATTCCCATCCTGGCCCTTAGAAACAGTAGACACTCACATTTGTTTAAATTGTAAAATAAAAGTTTATCATATTTATCAGAATGAAGATTATTACGGCAATCTCAGCAGTCATTACTTAGAGAAAGTTGAATACCAAGAATACATCAAACGTTTTACACTAAACATTTTTGATCTTTTCATTAGATTAGTCTAATCCCTAGCTAGTATCTACATATGTTATTAGCCTCATGATTATTGCATTGTCTGGATTATTATTAGCATTCCCTAAGTGTTTATATCCCAAACCATCTACGTATCTCCATTTACCTTAGAAATCAGTCTGTTTGCAGTCAGTATTTCGGTATGCCCCTCTAACAATCATTCCTTGTGTCTGTCCCAACCAAATCCTCAATATTCTTTTTATCTTCTCCTCCGTTGATATTGGTGAGCAGAGTTGTATCTCCTGTGCAGCTTCTCATATCATCGTTCGGGAACACTAGCAGTGTTTCTGCAACAGAAGCACATGGCAGGCAGATGAATGTTGCCATTTTATTTCCTTCCAAACGTGCTTTGTGTATGGCCAGATGGGCTTGCAGCTCTAATCATTGCATGTAGGTCTGCAGCTTGTCAGCAAACGGAAAATCTCACTTCTCTATTATGTTAGCACAGCGAATGGCGATTTACAGCTCTGTAAATATCAGAAAATAATTTGGCAATCTTGCAAACACTGTTAACATTACAATTCAAAAATGTTAGTTTTCTAAGCCCTGTCCGACACAAACACACATACACATATTAGAGGTCTCATGTTGGCATAAATTAAAGCCCGATTCGTATTTAAAATGTATGCATATACTTTACTAAAAATAGAATATCCAATGCAAGGAAAGAATAAGGCATTTGTAGGTGCTACTTTTATATAAAAGCCAAGTATAAATACACGACAGCCAGTTGCATTCTAAAACACATGACAACATTCATAAACACTGTACTTCATTTTTTTCGTCAAAGAGTATTGGGCAAAGATAATGATGGCCCTGCACTAAGCTCCTACCTACTAAACCGGTGCCCAACCAGGTCCATACTTAACATTAAATATAATTATACTCCTAGAGAGCTATTTCAAACAAAACGTCAATATTGCAAATAACCGTACAATGTCCATAAGTTGTATTCCATTGAAATCTATTCTCAAAAGGTTTGAATCATCAGAAGATTCTAATATCACAAGGTATTACCATCAAAAGATTCTAATATCACATTCCTGTTTCATATCATAATGTGAAAGAACGAAGGTACGGTACGTTGAGGTCCACATTTGCAACATTTCCACCAAAAACTTGCCAATTACTAAAATGTAATCAACAAAACTGTTTTTTCTTAGATTCAATCAACAACGTTTTCAGCCAACATGTCTATCACAGCGTTGCATGCCGCTTCTTCAGGGCTGAAATTTAAAAAATATATAAATATTATTTCACATTCTTTATAAACATCAATGCACTTTCCTCTAAAAATTCCCAGACATTTCAAACTTGAATGCATCATAATTGACTACCATGTGAAGGCTCATACTATAAATTCAATACATTGTTTGAAAGAATATTAAAATACACTTGTACATTAACTCAACCATCAAAGGAAAATCTAAATCATACCATAATTTGTTTTATTATATGATTAAACACATTTTATACCATTTATGTGAAATTCAAATTGCACTGTTTTTCCAGCAGTTCCTTTTGTTCACATTCTCTTAAAAACATAAGACCTCTATTTATCTGTAGTAAAAGTGTAAATATTTATATTGCTTATATGTTAAATTATTAATGCTGTAGGGTCCCTTTAATTTGCAATTGCAATTACTTCCCTGAAAACTATCTCTACTCACCTTGCTCTAGGTGATAAATATAGTGTTCACTTTTTTTTTGGCATGAGTATACAGTATGTGGTAGTAAAAGATATTCTGCCTCTCTACCTATTTATTTGCCTGTGCATCCTGCCAGTGGCCGCCTTAAACTTGGATGAGACCGGAGTATACTTTTGAATTCTGACTCCTGCGGTAAGCTGCGGCAAGAGTTGTTTTTGTTGGTTCCCTTCCAATAGACTCAATCATTCTCCAGGGATTGTTTCCAGTCGTGTTTTCAGGTCTGAAGAGGGGTGTGAAATTTCATAAAATGATGTATTTTATGTATCCAAGAGACGAGGTGCTTCAGAAATCTGGTTGTCCTGGAAAAATGCCACTTTTCCCAGTTGTGGCTATGCTATGACATGCCAATTATGGCCATGTTCTCATTGTGTCACATCTTTGAAAATAACCTCTCTGATACTGCCCAGATCGTTTTATGTCACTCTTTGGATTCTATAAAGACTCTGATTATGCCACATTCCTGATTATTATCAACAGACTCCGAATAAACCAGTGTTCTGTTTATGATAAATCTTTGAATAGTCACACACAGTATATGCAAGGTCACTGTTAAGGAAATGGCTCTGTTTAGACTAGGTTTTTGATCATGGTAGTGCTCTGTATATGCCAAGACTTTCAGTATGCCAGAGTTCCCTTAATAGCGGGGTTCCGGATATAACCGTGCTCAGATTGTACCATTAATCACTATTTCTCTCTCTTACTATGTTTTCTGAGGAAGCATTTTGTGAATTTCTTACTTTTAAGCATTCATTCGTTTTCATAAAATGTTACTGTAAATTTACTAACCCTGGGTAGTGAGCTCGCGGATTTCCGGAAAACACTGCTCCACGGAGCAGAGTTTTTTCTTTGCTCGTGTTCGCCAACGTCAAGTTGGCGCCCGCAAGCGTGGAAAATCAACATCCCGGCGAGATTTCTCAACGCGGGAGGTTAGGTTTCTCATTGCGGGTGGTCATGTATGCTCGTGACAACTTGCGTTGAGAAACTGCCTGTTTGCGTTGAGAAAGCTGCTGCTCGAGTACAAATCTACTTGAACAGCAGAAAAGGAAAGCAGGGACAGCTTGCGCTTTGCATGGTGCAGTTTGCAATGATCGCACAGTGCCGGATGCTTGTCCGCACTGTGCAATCAATGCAAACAGCATTTTTCTATTGTACTCCACCACTTGCGGAGCTCTGCGTAGTACGGCGGAGTAAAGGGATTATCCCGAAACATGGCATGCTGGCATGGACAAGATTCACAATTTACATTTTCCTTGTAAACTATGTTGGGCGATTTTAAGATGAAAAGAAATAAAGACGTAATTAACTTTTAAATAAGTCTTGGAGGTGCTAAGTTGAATCTCAGATAAGTTGTGAGTGTTCTGATGTTGAAAAGTTGTTCTGTGTTTTAGAAAACCCCTATTCCCCGTTGCCACAATGCCTAGGTTGCCAATAAAGGCTCAGTGAATCTGCTTAGACTGACCTTCTCTACTAGATCCCTTTTCGTAATTTTTTGCAGATCACTGCATTATACCATTCCGCAGTTTCCATGTTTGCCAAAAGTGTGAGAATATTACAGGTGATAGATCAATTATTGAAGAGTTTATCTAGTTGTAAAATGTAAGTGTCCAAAGTCTTGTCAGGATCAAAATGTGATGGGCCTGATTCTTAAAGCTATATAAGCATGTACGTTGTGCTTACATTTGCAAAAGTTGATTTAGCACTCATAAAATGATAGACTCAAATTAAGATTTTTGTGCTATCAAATCTACTCGAACGGGCTGAAAGTAGGCGGGAAGTGGTAGTTCCTACGTTCGAATGCCTTTCTAGTTTGTGCAGGTCTCTCCCATGTTCATTCACCAAATCCTCACTGTGGAAAACGCCAGAAATGTACTTCTGACAAGAGTAGGGTTAAAACATTTTCCAGGGTGGTATGGAAGTCCCACCCACAAAAAAAGAGAGCGTTGTCAAAACCAGTTTCTTTATGGAGGAAAATATTTTACCCCTGGACGAAAAAGAAATGAACTTTTAATAAGTGTTAGTTACTTCAATCTTTATTTTCGACGCTTAAGCATCATGAAAGAAACCTAACAATTCATTAACAATACAACTGCTGCACATAAAAAATTTTTTTTTTTTTTTAAATCAGAAGGACAAGTTTCACAACATATTTAAGGGCTCATTATCTCAAAATTCAAGACTGTTGTTTATGTACACTATCATGTCAAACAATATTCTAGGAGCGAAGATTATACGCACACGTTAAAACGATAAATAATGCGGATTAAAACAGCAGAATTAACCGCTAGTTTGTAATTTAAAAATTAGTCCCTTTTTTTTTTAAAACAAATCAATTTTATGTCAATTGATTTGTTCACATGGATGGGCGAATTAGCGTGCAATATAAATACGTACCCTACAACTTGTTTTAACATGTTAAATTTTTGCGTATCCACCTTGTATTCAATATAATAGTTTTTCATTAAAAATGAAGACCCAATTTGATCCTAATAAAGTTAACAGCAAGGAGAAATCTACTATCACCAAAGACTACAACCTGACTCGTGTCAGACTTTAGGATTCTTCCTGCCTCCTTCTAGGATCTTGAGCCAATTCCATGACAAAGTGGCAATATCCACTTTCTCCATGGTGTTGCATAACTAGGGCAAAACAGTAATACATGTAAATCATCTTCCCTCACCTGATTAGTACATACAGTGCAAAGATTGCATCTCGATTTTGACCAGCTCTTTTCGTTCACATTGGTCCTAAGTGTGCCATATCTAAATTTCATATACAGAGTTTTTGCCAATGGCGGGTTGATCTCATCTAAGAACAATTCAAAAAATGCGGTATCTTTGAACATTATGAAATTTGTTGTTAGAGGGCCGTGGGCTTTTACATACACAGACTCATAGCTCACAAATGTCCAAAAGGAGAGTTTAACAATTTTCTTTGCGCTAGAGTTCATGGCCACTGGGTCTTTCCAATAATGGGATAAGCCAATCTTGGCCATCCAGGTTCTAATGTGTTTGAGCCAGTAAACTTTGTTGCAAAAATCAAGAGCCATTACTTCTTGCAAGTCTTCCTTGTAGTTAGATAATTTGGGAGTCGTCCACAGTCTAACCCACAACATTAGGGGTCTCAGTATTGCGTAATGATCTATACGCTTCATATTAAGATCCAGAATGAGCGGGGTTAGAGGGGTATTTACAGGTAGTTTTAACAGCCCCCTGAAGTACTTGTTCTCTGCTGTTTCAAATGTACTTCTACATGAGGAACCCCACAATTCTGCCCCATACAATGATGCCGATTGAACCTTATATTTAAAGATCTCTAGGGCTGGGGTTACTGCTTTGCTCAGGCATTTACCATGTCTTTTAAGGATTGGAAGACAGTTTTGTTTAAAAACTATCTTGCTCTTTTTCTAGCTGTGATCTCCATGATAAGGTAGAATCAAGTGATACGCCTAAGTAGGTAAAATTCTGCACGTAATCAAGCTTCTGTTCATTTAATGTTAGATTCTTCCTAAAGTTTTTATGCGGGTTCAGCGCCATGTATTTGGTTTTTTTTTAACATTAATTTCTAGGCCTTTGGAATTACAGTAGGACTGGAACCTATGCAGCAAGTTCTGTAGACCCCGGGGTGTTTGGGAAATAAGAATAGTGTCGTCCGCAAAAAGAAAGGACGAAACCCGTTCACCCCCCAATCTTGGGGAATCATTGTCACAATCATCCATGTAGGACGGGATGTCGTTTACAAACAAGGAGAATAGAGTCTGGGCCAATACACACCCCTGACGTACTCTCCTCTGTATTGAAATTGGTTTTGTTAGCTCCCCAGTTGGACCCCATCTGACCCTTGCATGTGTATCCGTGTGCAATCTTATAACTAATTTCAGTAAGTCTACCTGAAGGCCCTGGCGTTTGAGAGATTCCCACAGAAGTTTACGTGGGATTAAATCAAACGCTGCCCGTAGGTCGACAAATGCCACATACAAGTGGCCTTTGCGAAGAGTGACATATTTCCAATACAAACAACAGAACCTTAGTACTTGGTCAATAGTTCCTGTTTTTGTTCTAAACCCAGGTTGATATTTAGTGAGAACGGACTCATCTTCCATCCATGTATTAATACGATTTAGAATATATCTAGCAAAATTTTTTTGTGTTATGTCGATAAGACTTATAGGGCGATAATTAGCCGGATCGCTTCTATCACCCTTTTAAAAAATAGTAATAATTTCCGCTCCCTTCCATGTGTCTGGGATTTCCCCCCCCAGCCGCGATAACATTGCATAGGTGATTTAGGTACGGTACCCAGACATCCACTTCTTGTGTAAATAAATCACCTGGGATTTTGTCAAGCCCATGTTTAACTAAGTTTATAGCTAGTTCTGTTTCCTGCAGATCAAAGGCTAGTTGTATGCCTTCATCATCTGTAGGCGGCAGAGCATGCTCTTCGTGGACAACACCTTCAAGCTCTGGAGCAGCATACAGTTTTGGGAAGTGGACAATCCAGGTTGCCTCATCTAGAAAATCCTCTCGTGACCCCTTCTCCTTTTTGTTGCCCTTTGATACTTCTTTCCAAAATTCCCTTTGGTCCTTCATTTTAGACGTCGACAGCATAGATGACCATAATTCATTATCCCAAGATGATTGGGCATTGGCCAACACTTTCTTAAAAGCTTTCCTAGATTCTTTAACTGCCACATCGTTTTTAGTTTTGACTGTCTCAATCAAGGTAAGTTTTGCTTTGCGACATTCTTTGTTGAACCAGGGTTTGCCTACAGAAAGTAGCTTAACAGTTCCTGCACCTTTTTTTAATCTTTTAGTCATGAGTTCTAGTAGTTCATTAAAAAGAGTTTGATGCAGTTTAAGAAATAGGCTAGGTTCACTTTGGGAGGGGTTGTATGCTTCAAATATATTTGAGAGGCAGCTATAGATGTTGGCCACAATCCTCTTGTTCTAGAATGTAAGTCCATTTAACAGACCGTCTATTATTACTACATACAATGTTGTCTGGGATTGCTTTATGTGTACCTTCTTTCATTTCCAACCCCAGTAATAGGGTGCTAGAGAAGCTTGCTTCGAGAGGGCGATGGTCACTATCTGATCTTGTTTTGACCATCATGTCTGACATATGGCCACAGATCCAAGGAGACAATAATGTAATTCATTTTGCTCTGGCAATTTTGTCTGTAGAAAGTGGGGGCTTTGGGGCTATCAGATGTAGGCAGCCATTGCACGCCCTCATACCGTGGCTTACCATTACCCTAGTAATTTGGAGAGCTAAAGTTGTACCAGCAACTACCCCACTACTAGATAAGCATGGTATGCCGTTTACATGGTCCTCATCCTCGTACAGTTTATTCATCCCTGTAATGGGCTCAAAATTACAGTTCATATCCCCGCATATGATCTTGCTTGATCCTGGGTCCAGAGCGTCTAATATAGATTCTAGTTTATCAATGCAGGGTCACTCCTTGTAAGATGGACAAGGCCTATTGTACACATTAAATAAGTATATCACCCGTTTGTCGTTGGTAACCATTTTCAATCCAAGTATGTCTAGAGAGTCAATACTTAGTTTGCTAATAGTTATGTTAATGGCCACCTTAACCCATATTATCAACCCTCCAGAGGGTCGGCCTCTTACCGATGGAACTACGTCCAGCTGGAAGGTTTTGTATCGTACCCTGTGGAAGATTTTGTCGCCCATGATTTCTGCAGGGCGCAGATGTCACTGGTATTTATGTAATCATTCTAGTCTGGATCGCTTGTTTTTGAGCCCACTCCTGCCACGTTCCAGGAAACGAGCGTAATCCCAGAGGGACCGGGGATTAGATTGCCTCCAACGGGTGGTGACAGATTGCATATTGTACTATCTACTCCTTCATTGTTAGGATTACATACACCATTCCCTGTTAAATTTGGTAGGCCCACTCTTGCCATCAATCCCTTGACATGCCCCGAATCTAAGATAATCGAGTTATTATCCCTCTGTAAAGGGGGCGATAGCGACCATCGAGCGGGGCTATCATGGTGATCTGACAGCCTAGGTGAACTACTGTCAAGGGGAGCCAATGGAACAGAAGGGGAGAGTGTGGGTTGGGAAACCTCCTCGAGTACTCTAAGTCAATCGACTGCCTCTAATTCACTCAACCTATTGTAACATGGTATGAAGGGTGGTACAAACTGTGGACCCATCCATCCTCCATAGTGCTGTGGACCACCATCTGGAAATCTCCTGGCCCTGCGTTGTATTAGGGTCCAGCCATCATCCCTCTCCTCTCCCCAGTTGTTATAGTTCAAGTCCCTGTACATCTCACGCCCCCTCCCGCCCCTAACATGATTTCCACCCCTGGTCCAACTCCATCTATTGTCAGGCTGTTCCGCTGGCGTGTAAAAATACGCCAAGGGTCTTGCCACAATCATAGATGCATCGTTTCTGGAAGTTCCCAAGAGAATGTGGTCCACAGATCTACGATCTTCAAAGGTTATGACCACACAGTCCCCCTGCACTCTTTTTCTGTCGTAGCCTACCCAGGGAGCTCTCTCGACCATTAGGATGTTACTACTACTTGTTGGTGGTAGAGGGTGATTTAGAATTTAACCAGTAAATCCCCTTGTTTTTAAGCGCCCCATGTGGTTCAGAAATTGAGGGGTCCAATTCTGGGACCCCCGTCAAAATCACACGCCTCTGGAGGTAAATTAGTATTCCTACGCTTTTCTATCTTATCTGGTTGAGTTTTGTCAGCATTGTGAGTCGGTGTATTAAGGCAGGCTGTTTTTTTTTACAATTGACTCAGTTACCATGGGGGGCTTTGGGCTGGCTTTGCTTGCTTCAAGGCAGATTAGGCTTGGCACAGGGGGTTTGGGTGCTACCTTTTTGATTTCTGCTTCATTTTTTTTATATATCTGCAGTGCGGTGTTGGGAGCAGGTGCATGGGTTACCTTTTTTACCTAACTGGTGTAATAGGTTTTTATATCTTTCTGTAGCTTAAGCAGTTGGTTTTCCATCCCTCTTAGCCTTTCTTCTAAAGGAAGAAGTAGGGTTTTGAGTAGTGACGTTAGGGATGACATGAAAAGGTCTTCTTTATCCGTTCTTGTACCTATACTATCAGCTATCAAGTTGTCGAATAGTATATCAGCTATGGAGTCATCAAGGGTTGTATCATCTTGTATGCTTAGTGGTAGGGTTTTAGGTCCTGCCCCTTCTGTCTCTGACTCCTGCCCGTGGGTATTCGAGGACACCCCTATAGTACCTACAGCATTTCTATCAGTGTTCTCTGTCACTTTCCCTTTTTTAGCAGAGCGATTGTTTTTGTAAGTTTGCTTGCTTTTGTTTTTTGGGATTGCTCCTTCCCTTTTTCCTCTTATTTGATGGTTGCTGCTGTCCATCTGCGTATCTAATAGTGGAGCAGTTGTAATATTTTCTGAGATTACTAGCACCTGCGGATCATTGAGGCTCAGATCCTGGAAATCAGGTTGTCTGCTTATGGTCTTATGGACCTCAGCAGTTGTCTGTAGGAGGTTGGAATTGTTGAAATTATTTAAAATACTTTCTGGCGTGCGCGCTGCAGCGATATGTCCCATGGAAGATCTCTTAGCTAACGCGAGGTCCTGTGAAACCCTTCTCTCCATAAGGACAATTCCCTGGTCTATCAAAGTGTTAGTGCGTACGATAAAATCATCAAGTTTTCCTGTCAATTTTGTGCCACCTCTGCTGCCGCCTTACTCCTGGTTTCACGGGGAACCATTTCTGTATACTATGTATATCCCCTGAAAAAGAGCTATGGGTTGGTGGAACAAAAGGAAAAGAGGAATTAGTAGCTATTAACTATGCACCTTCCAAGGTGTTCATTAAGAATGGACAAAAGTGCATTCAGTTCGTAATTGGGATATAAATATAAGCAGGTTGCAATTATTGATAATTCAAAACAAATAACAAACATAAGGATCCTTTCTGTAACACTATAAACCATGTAATTAATAGCTCTATGCACTTAGCATTGTGTCCAGAAATAAACAAATTACATTTGGCAAGAACAATAGCTTACTCTTTCCGAAGTGTGTTAATTAAATAGAAATGGGCAGAGCCTCTTGCCCAGTCCAGTCTCTTCAGGCCTCGGAGGGCCACAGAGGGCCCGCCCTTTGCCCGGGCTTAGCCCCGGCACGACCCGCGCGCGATTCCGCGACGCTGAGAGGACGCGAGATTTATAGCACCTCCGGGCGCTGATGATGGCGTGGGCGGCCCCTGCCGCTAGGCTCCCTGGGAGGTGCAGTCCTCCACACAGCGGCCGCGATAGCCGTAAGTGCGGCAGCGGGGGGACTTCAGGGCTGGAACCCAGGTTACAGGCAGTGTCTCCTCAATTCAATAAATATGCCCCATTCTGTCCGGTCAGCAAGGGAAAACACGGAAACACCAGCTCCGCCGGGAGGATGCGGGATTTATAGCGCCTCCGGGCGCTGATGATGGCGTGGGCGGCCCCTGCTGCAAGGCACCCTGGGAGGTGCAGTCCTCCACTCAGCGGCCGCGGTAGCTGTAAGTGCGGCAGCGGGAGGACTTCAAGGCTGGAACCCAGGTTACAGGCAGTGTCTCCTCAATTCAATAAATATGCCCCAATCTGTCCTGTCAGCAAGGGAAAACACGAAAACGCCAGCTCCGCCGGGAGGACGCGGGATTTATAGCGCCTCCGGGCGCTGATGATGGCGTGGGCGGCCCCTGCCTCTAGGCACCCTGGGAGGTGCAGTCCTCCACACAGAGGCCGCGGTAGCTGTAAGTGCAGCAGCGGGAGGACTTCAAGGCTGGAACCCAGGTTACAGGCAATGTCTCCCCAATTCAATAAATATGCCCCAATCTGTCCTGTCAGCAAGGGAAAACACGGATTAGGTGACTCTGCCTTTGCTCAGCAGGTTTTAACTTGATCAAGTATATGCTTTTACATCTCCTCATGCAAAAAATACATACACAAAGGTTTGCAAGGAGTACACCTGGAAACTTGCAACTGTCCTGTGCTTCCAGGCTTCGTTCTGTAAACTTTTGACTTCTGTGCAAGGTCATAGGTTAGTGGGTGCAGTTTTGGGAATTTTAAGTGAGAGGAGCCTGTTTAAAAAAAAATAATATTGCCATTTTAAACTGATTATAGAGTAGTCATATATTTTCCTACATCAAAGGTGTTTAATTAAATAATGGCTTACTACTTAAATGGTGTTTAAAGTTGTTCATAAAAATTGCATATTACTATCGCAAAGCTACACAATACAAGGACTCTTGTCAGTTCATAATCTCCATGTATTTCTTTTTCAAGTTTTTATATTTTGGGCGCACTTTATTCTGAGAACAAACCAAATGCGCAACAGTTTAACAAAACTGTCTCTAAACTTTGGCGTTTATTACCCCCTGGTCCCTTATGTCCACGTCCCATTCATTAGAAAGAGGAGATCACCATCTCCCAAAAGAAAAAAAGACAAGAGGAGTGCTGGGACCCTAATACTGTCCCTCCCACCGGGAGTACTTAAGCACTACTTACCCAGCATCCCGCCTGTTAATTTTTTCTGTCTGTGGACAGAATGGACTTGACTGTGCTGGTGCTGCTCCTGCTGGGCTGGAGTGGCGGTGCTTCTCTTCTCCCCCCGCCCGGCTGCCTGGCTATGCGGGCGAGGGGTTCCCTGGACTGTCTCCTGGTCTGCCGGGCTTGCTGGGAGTCAGTCTCTGTTGGAGTTGGTGTCCTGCTTGCTCTACTTGACCTCCCAGTCCTTTGCGGCTGGGGCTGGAGTTCCCGGTTTATTCCGGGTCGCGGGCTTGTCTTCCCGAGCTCGGCCGGTTGAGACGTGCTGCGCTGGATAGGCTCCTGCCGCTCTCCTGCTGTGATGGCGATTGGAGTGGGGGCCTTGTTCCTGGGGTTGGCCCCCACTCTGGATGAGTGTCGCTTGGTGATTTTCTTGTTTTCTGATTCTTTTTCATGCTGGATGTTACATTCTTCGTTATGCCTGTTTCACAGCTGTTGTCAGCCCCCGTGCGCTTCTCTGCGGTGCTTTGGCGCTGCTGGGTATTTTGCTGCGGGGCTTTGGTAGTGAGTTGCTGTGCGCTGGCGGTGGGGGCTTGTTGTCTGGTGGCCCCATTTCCTCTTAGCGGCTTCCTTCCCTGGCCTGTTGTGGCCGTTACTGCCTATTTTACAGTACTTGGTGTTGCTGCGGGGGTGGGTGATAGCGTGTCTGTCGTTTGGCGCTGGGGGACCCGGTTTAGGCATGTTCTTCTTGTGCCGTTTGCCTCCCCGGGTCTGCGGCCTCGGCCCTCCTCGGGAGGGGCGCTCCCTGCAATCTATGGGACTCAGCCATGGGTCGCTGCCCTTTTCCGTGTTCTTCACGGCGGTGCTCTCCCCTAGCGTGCTTTCTGGCTTTGGTTGATGGGGTTCCTGTGTTACGTCCGACGGGCCCCTGTTGATGCAGGCTGTCATGCGCTGCTCCCACCTGCTTTGGGATTTTGCCCTTTTTTGTGTGCAGGCTCTGGTGTTTTCAATCGCTGTTTTGTCAGGTTACACTGATTGTAGCGCTACGTGGCATGGCGGTGTGCCCCGCTTTCTGTTCGGTTGGGGTGCTGCTCCACTGTCCTGTCCTCCCTTTCTTGCAGGGGGGGGGCGGGGGTTGGTGTCGGCGTCTCGTGACACGGAGTTCTGTGCAGGGCGACTATTTGTCGCCTTTTTTCGGTGCTGCCTGTGCTCTGTTTGTCCTGGCAGGGCGCTGCGCGGTTTTGTAGCCGTGTCCTGGTGGGTCCATCTGGGCCTGCTCCTGCCGGCGGTTCTCTTCCCGGGCTTGGTTCGCCTGCGGTTTGGTGTTCCCTTTTCTGCCTGGTCCTGGGGTTTCGGCTGGGTGCTGTTGGGCTTCAGGTTTTCCTTTTGCCCCTGTGCTCCTTCTTCGTTGGTGGGTAGCAGTTCCCCTGTTCAGGCTTGTGTGGGGTCCTGGTGTTCGGTGCTTCTGGGTTGGCGTGTCCTGTGTTGCCTCCTGCTGCTCTGGGTCTGCCAGCTTCCTGCTGGTTCGGGGTGGCCTTGGGCTGTACCTCCTTGGCTTGCTGGCTGTGCAGTCGTTTTTCGGCCAGCTCTGGGGTGTGTTTTGCTGGGCGTTCCTGGTTCTTGCTTGGTTCTGGTGTCCTGGCTCGCACCCGTCTTCCTGTGATTCCCCTTGCTTTGTTCCCGTTGTGTTTCTGTTTTGGGCCCCCCTTCTCTGGTTGGGGTGCGGTTCCGTGGTGTTCCTCTTGCATCTGTGGGGTCCGCCCTCCTGGCTGCGGTTTGTCTGGGGTTTTGCTGTTGCTCGGCCCTCTGCCTTCTCTACTTTGGTGTTCTCCACCTTCCTCCGGTTGCCGCTTTTGCAGTTTCCTGTTTGTTTTTCTTCCGGCCTTCTGTGTGGTCCGGCGGTGGTGTGCTGGGGTCATGTTGATCTCCCTGCCCTCTGCTTTGGCCTGGGCTCTGAGTGTGCCCCTTCCGGGGGCTGGTTGGGCCTGCAGGTCCTCCTGCGTCAGCAGGTTGCTTGGCTGCTCCTGCCCTTGCTGCGTGCTTGGCCTGGGTGTTGGGTGACTGTGCAGTCCTCCGCCCTGTTGGTGTCTTTTTCTGCCCTCTGTGGTTCGGTGGATCCGTGCCTGGTTGTTTCCTGGTTTGGGGCTGCTGGAGGTTCCTGGTTGCCCTGGGCTTCCGCCCTGCCTTGTTTTTCCCTCCCTTTTGGGGGTTGTGGCCTGTGGCCCTGTCCCCGCCCTTGCTGGGCTTCTTCGGTTCCGGATTGTTGGTTTCCGATCTTTGTTGGCCTCTCCATTGTTTGGTCGGCTTTTGGCTGGTTCTTTTGGGGCCGCCTCTTGCTTGGGGTCTTTTTGTTGGCCTCCTCTGCCCCTGCTGTTATGTGTTTGGTGGCCATCCTGTTTTTGTTTGCGGTCTCCTTCCCTGTGGGTTTTTTGGCCTCCTGGGGTTTCGGGTCTCTGCTTACTTTCCTGTCCTTTTCGGTTTGGTTGCGGTCTCGCTCCTGTTCGGCCCCTGGGCTTTTGCTGCAGCTCCTCCCGCTGGGCTTGGTGGTTGTCATTTGGTGGCCCTGGGGTGCTGGCTTTTCTTTCCTGGTTCCTGGGCCTCCTCTGCGAGGTTTGGTGGGTTTCTCCTCTGGGCTCTCCTTTCGGTTTGGTGGGGTGGGCCGGTTTCTGGCCGGGGTTTCCCTCCTTCCTTGTTGGTCTGGGTGCTCATGCCTGCACTCTGTTGGCCGGTCTTAAATTCTTTTCTTTGGCCTTCTTAGGGCCTGTCGCGATTTGCTCAGTGTCTGTGTGGCTGCCGGGTCCTGTGTGCCTTCCTGGTGGTTCTGGGCTGGGCGGCTTTACAAAGAGCCACGCATTGTTACATTTTGGAAACATTTGTACATACTCACTATATTTCCTTACAGTGCTCGCTCTACGAATAAAGAGTTAACATTAATGAAGCACATGTACAGTTTTTGACCCCCTTGTACATAAGGGTTCCCATCTTTCCCTTTAACATACAATCGTCTTTCCCACAGCCATACTTCGACACTATGATGCAGCCAAAATGGCCTGTACTGCAAGGGTTAGGCTTAATTGTCCAATAGAGAAAGTAAACCTGAAGACCCCAAACAATATATCCATAGCCTTGGGCAATAGGAAATCCTCACCCCATCCCATCTAACTTAGCAAGTGCACCTCAGGAGTAGAACGTGATTTGGTTGCTAGTTATGATCGAAGACCACACCGTTTTAACTACAAATCCTTTGTGGGAGGCCCCTAATAAACTAAATGGGCTAAGTGTTCCCAGGGGATTTCATGAAACCAGTCACTCTAAAAGTGCCACAATCTCTAATGGTTCGACTTCTGTGGGATTCTTGATGTCCAGAAATATTAACCTAGCCTATGGCTAGAAGGGCCATTAGGTATTACATTTCCGGTCGATTCTGAGACGAACATTTTGAAACCATATTTCCTTTGAGGATGATTAAGGTTATGAAAAACTATGAAAATGTGTACTTTGAATCCTTTCATAAGATTCCCTAGCAGTGTCTCAGGGTCCCATATTCAATTCTTAGACTTACTGATAACCGTCAAGGAAGGTAGACCATAGGCCACCAGGCCGAAAAACATGTCCATTCCACCCTGTCCCACTTTTTGGAGTCCTATGACATCTTGCACAGATCCCAGTCTGGCTTCCGCTCAAATTTGAGCACTGAAACAGCTTTGCTTGAGGTCACTGAGGTGATTAGAGAGACCCTGGACAGGGGAGGAAAAGCTATGCTGGTGATTCTTGACCTATCTGCGGCCTTCGACACCGTCCCCCATGACCGCCTCCTATCTAGACTCTGGGAGATAGGTCTAAGGGGGACGGTGTTCAGATGGTTCAGGTCTTTCCTCACTGGCCGTCAGCAAACGATCTGGGCTCCACCTTTTTCTGCCGCAATGCCGCCTCTGGAGGTTGGAGTGCCGCAGGGCTCAATTCTGAGCCCCTCGCTCTTTAATATCTACATGACCCCTCTGGCGGCACTTGCGGAGGATTGTGGGGCTCAGATTGTGTCGTACGCCGACGACACTCCACTCCTGTTCACTTGTGACAGGGGACAGGACTTCGACGGGGCATCTATCCGAGGCTGCCTTGGGGCTGTGTTTGACTGGTTTAGTCGGCACAGCCTCAAGTGCAACTCCGATAAATCTGAGGTTCTTTTCTTCGGCTGCCCCGCTGACCCCAAATGGAAAGATTGGTGGCCGGCAGCCATGTTCCCTCCTACGGGCGATTCAGGGGCAGCAAAAAACCTGGGCATTCAGGTTGACAACTGTCTCTCCTTTGGGGCCCAGGTGTCGGGATTAGTCGGCAAATGCTTTGCCATATTAAAGATGCTGAGGAAGTTCCTGCCGCTTCTATCCTTGGAACACAGGAAGATCACTGTCCAGGCCCTGATCGGCTCCAGGCTCGACTATTCTAACGTTCTCTACCTTGGTCTGCCTGACTACCTCCTATCGCGTCTTCAGGTGGTACAGAACTCGGCGGCTCGTGCCATCTTCGGCCTCCCCAGAAGAGCAAGGGCGAGTGAGCTTCTCAAGACTCTCCACTGGCTCCATGAAGAAGCGTATCATCTTTAAGGCCCTGACCATCGCATTTAAAGCTTTGCATGGTATGGGCGCCCGCTATCTTCAGAAATGGGTCTGCTTCTACTCTCCATCCAGATCCTTGCGCTCTTCCTCCCAGGCCAAGGCAGTCACTCCAATGATCCGTCGTGCTCGCTGTGGTGGGTGCTCTTTTAAATACCTCGCCCCGCAGCTATGGAATGATCTTCCTCTCTCTCTGAGATCCAGCCCCAATCTTTTGGCTTTCAGAAAACACTTGAAGACCTTCCTCTTCCTGCAATAACACCGCCTGCTGAGCTATGCTTCTGTCATTCGTCCGTCTTTCCTCCTCTCTGGACTTGCTGAGGCTCCGACAGCGCCGGGACACTTCTCGGAGTAGCCGTGCGCTATAGAAGCACCCCCCTAACATTAACATTAACATTAACCACCACCTACAGAAAACCGTCTCTGTAACAGCCTCCTAAGATATGACAGTCACCACCCGAAACATCTCCGGGACAATCTAGCGTTTGGACAGTTTTTACGGCTCCGCCGTAATTGCAGCATGGTCCATGACTACAAAGAACAGGATAGCACCAGTCTCACCAATCTGATCAATCAGAGATACCCTACCAGGGTGGTTGAGCAGGTGTGAAAAAGGGCCAGACACAATAATAGGGAGGCTCATCTTGAAACAAACAGACCAGTAGATAATCTACTGACATGTGTCACTTCCTTCACTCCCAATTCAACCCAGATCAAGAAAACCATTACAAAAAAATTGGCCAATACTACATACAGGGAATTTGGCCACAGCAATACCACGCTTTGCCTTCAAACGCACCACTAACCTTACAGTTAACATTGTATACATTTGGCCGAAGAACTTTATCAAGACAGCACACAACACACTCTGGGGCCTCCCTCCTGTAAAAGGATACGTTCAATGTGGGTCATTCAGTGTGTGTCGCAAGACAAAACCTTCTAAAGAGATTCAGTTGAGTCCCAACAGTACATGGTCTCAAACATCTCACACATATTGCAACACAAAAAACTGCATATATATGATCACATGCCCGTGTCTCAAACACTACATAGGCATGACCACCAGACAGGCAAAGACCAGGATAACTGGACACCGCAGTAACATCAGATGTAGAAAGGACACCACCAAGAGGAGCTCCCACTACAGAGCAAAAGACCATTCACCAGATGACCTGAAATGGACAATCCTAGAAGCATACATACATATAAACAACGATGACTTGTTCCGCAGGGATCAACGTAGGATCTTCTTTCTGTCGACAAACCTGACAGGCCTCAACAATGACATACCTTGGAGTGAGTTCAAACTGTGACTAAACTCATCATGACACCGTTTGGCGCTGACCCATTTAGAAAACTACACTAGAATGGCATCAGCTACGATCACTACACATTCTCCTCCTCCTCCCGATACTCAACCCTGGAGAGGTAGGCTCTGCATAGCTTGCTCTTCATTTCTAAATGCTGGGCACCACCAGCTTTTCCTATTACCCATCATGACTCTTATCAAGGTCTTAACCCTCTTTTCATTCTTTTCTCAACTTTTCCTTTTCCCTTTGCCCATAACCCATTAACCCCCGCCAACCCCCCCACCAACACAGTGAGTAGATTGTCTATGTTCACAGCACCCCCCCCCCCCGCCACACCTTCACCTGGGGGTCATCCACCTCTCCCTAGCCCCTCTAATATGTTGCAGCTCCCCCCTATTCTACTAATTTATGTAGCTCCTTTTTCCTTGATTGATTCCTCTTTTCATTATCTCTCCCACAGGGTAGCACTTTTACCATATATGTCCATTTGTAACCACCAGTACATACTACCACTCACATGACACCCAGTGTTTTCTCATCATGGCGCACTATTCGTGCCATGTTCAGCTGTCGCACACTCACTGCTGTCGCACACTCACAGGTTTAGCTTCCCCTACGCGGGTCTGCCTCCTGTCGGGATACGCTGCTCTCTGACCAAAAACTGGTTCAGTTTTCCTTCATTTCAGCACGCTCACCCACTGGACCCTTACCGCTCTAGATCCACGGAGGGTAGGTCAGTCGGACACTGCGACCTCCATTGTAGTAAGTATGAGCAAGCTTCTCTCTTGATTCCTTGGACCCCTTAACCTCCGCGCAGCATGGTTTCACGTTCCTTTCCCTTTCCACAGGAGTCAGCTGTGACGCCAGTGAGCGTCCCGTGACTCTGAGGTACCGGTCCAGTCACCACCGTAGGTCAACCTTTATGGATTTAACCTCCCCGTACTGAGGGATTATCCCAGTGGCAGTACTAAGCCCCTCAGCACCCCTACACACAGGCACATGGAAGGGTAGATTTCCCTCTACAGGGGTTCACAATGATCGCCGGGCTCACGTACCCCCCTCCCCTACGGGTTGGACCCACCCCAGGTTCTGTCTCTCCTCACTTCAAGGTAGACCTGCATGAGATGAGAGCACTACCTGCAGATGGGGGCATAATTATGGATGGTGGGCTCACTTAGCCCCCCTCCCCCACGTGTCTGTACTTTTTGTCCTTCGAACCTAGCCTTGACCCGCTTGACATGTGAGCATCCCCCGTAGCATACGCCTTGCTGCAGTGTATACACCTTATAGCTCCCTCCTGTTCTACTCCGCATCATATTGTTAGACTTGTGATCCACTGACCCTGACTAGGGCGGGACCGTTTAATATGAAACACTCCATCAGGTTTTTGGTTTCCCTCCCCCCCCATTGAGGATGCTAAACACCCTTTATCCCTAGTAACCCCGTAAGTGTTAAGACTGTGAGTCCAACCTTTCACCGCCTACAGGTAATCTTGCTGGCTCCCCTTTTGATTGTACGGCCCGAACTTCCCTCCCTCCTTTTCCTACCCTCCTCCATCCCTGTACCCCCTCGCCCCCTTTTTTTGTCCTCCTTCTCTATTTAGGTCCCTACTCAAGAGGAACCTTGTTGCAGTTGGTGTAGTTTGGTGAGGGTATGGTTTAAAAAAAATATATATTCTATACACGTACCAACCCTCTATGAGTAGCAAGTAGGGTACCTAGGTCTTGACTGAATGCCACGATCTTTATGATGCACAGGGCATGAAACATGTTGACCATTATCCTAAACTTATAACGCTTGACTAGACCATTATAATCTTTTCATACAAGTATAACAGGTTTTATTCATGACATGGAACCCCCTAAATAAAGGTAATACAGCTAGTTCCCATAGTCATTTTTTAGGTCGAGCTGGTGTAAGCATTGCGAAGCACTGCATCCAGCGAAGCATCTTTTGTTACTCACTTCCTGGTAATGTGAGACCGGGGATGTGCAGGCGCAGGAGAATCCCCCATGTGAGCGCGCACGTTCACCCACACGCTGTGCACATCGCCTATCCTACATTGCCAGGAAGTGGATAACACATACACACAGAGACACACGCGTGCGCAAGCACACACACGCATACACACACGCATGCACACCCACGCAGGCACACACGCGCACACAGACGCACACACACGCAGGCACGCACACGCAGGCACACACCCCCTCCCTACAACTAAGCCACACCCGCCCCACTCACCGGGCTACAGGCTCCGTCACGCGGGGCTTCCCTCACTTGCATCGGCGGCCTCTGCTCCTCCTAGGTGCCTACAGTGTTTCACAGCCTCCACTTGGGCGGGACTTCCTCCTTCTGCCCTTCTCGTCCAGTCACTTAGTGGGCGCGGGCTTCCCGCAGAAGGCGGAAGTCCCGCCCCAGGGGAGGCTGTGAAACGCTGTAGTGCCCTCACTGATGCATGCTGTCGCTAGCTGCCATGATTCGCTGGAGTGCCGCTGAGTATTAACAATGTGCGTGAGAAGTGGGCCAGCTTAACATCCCCTTAATATGAAAAGCACACAAACCTTCACTACGTGCATATGGCAGGGATTCCGCTCTGAGGTACACGAGGGAAGGAGTGATCGTGTGAGATTTTGTTAAAGACTGCGTCAGACCTAGGACGACTCATACAAGCTATGCTGTCAGAGGTCACACAGTGAGCGCTGAGGCTGGCCCTAGAGTGGCGCAGTAATGTTCTAAATTTTATTAAATCGGGGCTATTGTTGCTCCTGTCGACTGAGGTATTGCAATTGTAGCAATGCCATACTACCCCTGAACCTAGAACTTAACGGAGGGCCTGCGTCAACGGATACAATGTGACTCGAGCCACAGGTCCCTATTTCAGGGGCAGGTCCCTCTTTGTCCCTCCTCCCTTTCGCAGTGAGAGAGACAGGAGTACTTGTACCTTGTTCTTTGTGCGAATGGCTCCAGTGAGCGGACAATGAAAATTTCCAGGCTGCGTCTGCCGCATTCTTGGCATGACGACTGAGGACATGGGGCTGCCGTGCTGAGTTAACATGGTTTAGCATTTCTTAATGTCATTGTTATGACATTTCTCACCGTCTGAAAGTACAGCCAGGTGAATACAGGCAGGTGCGGGATGAGAAGCGAACACAAAGGGAACCGAGACAAAGTGCATTACTAGAAATCCGCACGTTAAGTTGGCACCGATCAGAGCCTTGGTATCACTAATAATCTGCTTACATTGACATCCAAATTATACTTTAGCAGTAAATTGGCTGTCGGAACACAGGCACACCTGGCGGGGACGTCACTCTGTAAGAATTCCTGGTGTTTGCATCTTCTCAGGTGTTGCCCGAGGCTGTCTCGTGCCCACGCACAGCCACTGTCTCCGCCTCCGCCCTGTAGCCTGGCAGGCTAGCACCGCCCGGCATGTGGTACTCCATGGGATGTGAGGGTTAGTCCACGCCCACTCGAGAGCCAAGCCTCTCCTGGCCAGCATCAGGCCCAGGGTTACACGCTTTGCTGCAGGGCTGAGAGTGCCTCATCACAGCACCGGTGGGACCTGCTCGGCGCCTCTCATACTTACACCCTCCTCCCAGCCCGGCATGTGGTACTCCATGGGATGTGAGGGTTAGTCCGCGCCCACTTGAGAGCCAAGCCTCTCCTGGCCCAGCATCAGGCCCAGGGTTACACGCTGTGCTGCAGGGCTGAGAGCACCTCTCATCACAGCACCGGTGGGACCTGCTCGGCGCCTCTCATACTTACACCCTCCTCCCAGCCCGGCATGTGGTACTCCATGGGATGTGAGGGTTAGTCCGCGCCCACTCGAGGGCCAAGCCTCTCCTGGCCAGCATCAGGCCCAGGGTTACACGCTGTGCTGCAGGGCTGAGAGCGCCTCTCATCACAGCATTGGTGGGACCTGCTCGGCGCCTCTCATACTTACACCCTCCTCCCAGCCCGGCATGTGGTACTCCATGGGATGTGAGGGTTAGTCCGCGCCCACTCGAGGGCCAAGCCTCTCCTGGCCAGCATCAGGCTCAGGGTTACACGCTGTGCTGCAGGGCTGAGAGCACCTCTCATCACAGCACCGGTGGGACCTGCTCGGCGCCTCTCATACTTACACCCTCCTCCCAGCCCGGCATGTGGTACTCCATGGGATGTGAGGGTTAGTCCGCGCCCACTTGAGAGCCAAGCCTCTCCTGGCCAGCATCAGGCCCAGGGTTACACGCTGTGCTGCAGGGCTGAGAGCACCTCTCATCACAGCACCGGTGGGACCTGCTCGGCGCCTCTCATACTTACACCCTCCTCCCAGCCCGGCATGTGGTACTCCATGGGATGTGAGGGTTAGTCCGCGCCCACTTGAGAGCCAAGCCTCTCCTGGCCAGCATCAGGCCCAGGGTTACACGCTGTGCTGCAGGGCTGAGAGCGCCTCTCATCACAGCGCCGGTGGGACCTGCTCGGCACCTCTCATACTTACACCCTCCTCCCAGCCCGGCATGTGGTTCTCCATGGGATGTGAGGGTTAGTCCGCGCCCACTCGAGAGCCAAGCCTCTCCTCGCCAGCACCAGGCCCAGGGTCACAGGCTGTGCTGCAGGGCTGAGAGCGCCTCTCATCACAGCAACGGTGGGAACTGCTTGACGCCTCTCATACTTACACCCTCCTCCCAGGCCAGGGTCCTTGAACCTTGACAAACATGTTTAATTCCTCCTGTAATATCCGGTCCTCCGGCCAGCAGACATGTCCTCGGTTTCCACTTTCTGAGAATCCTTTCACTCACCATTGATTGTGCGCAAAGGGCTTGGCGGACACTTGTGAAAAGGCCAGAGGATGCTTCAGGGTCATGGATGCTGCGCACACCCACCCGTCAGCTCAGCACACCCCCTGGGCCCTCAGGGGTGCACGAGACACACAGGATGGGGTGACATTTCACAGATACAAGAATGCATATCGTATCATTTGCCAACAAGCCTGGACAATCTGGCTTAAAGACTCCCCCCCCCCCCCCCCTCCCTCCCCCCCCCCTCCCCCCCCCCCCCCCTTCCCGAAGAAAGCCTGCCCGAACAGCCTGTGGCCTGCCCTAGCCACAGACCTTGACCCCCCCCCCAGAGGGACCCCTGGGGTGCTTTAGGGCCCCAGTGTCTCCCTTTCTTCTGCTCTGGGTCTAGAGTCCTGGAAGCCGGATGGGGTCAAATCACTTGTTAAAAGAGCCGACTGCAGTACCACAACTCCAAGCCCGTTTTAGACCCCTCTCTCGTCCTCGTGCCCCTAATATGCATATTTGGTCTACCTCTTGTACCTATGTTGTACATATGTTTTCGAGACAGTAGCGTTACCAAAAGTGCTGGGCACAAATTATTAGGAATAACTCTTTGGTATGTATACCTTGACTATTGACTTGAATCAAATTTGAATGTTTAGAGGGATGCGATTTTCGATAAGGAGTTATCACAGAGTGAAAGTTGTGAAACTCGACTATGTTTATGCTGTTGAGCCAGGATAGCAGGAGGTGTATATTGGTTAGACTACATCTACATCTACATTTGTTTGTACAAATAGAATTGAATTGAATATTCTTTCGTTGAAGCTCAGTTTAATGTGTTCCCAATAAGAGTCACTCAGTGTACAAAAGGTTTCACCGAGCTTCAATATTCACTAATGTGAACTACGAATTAAACAGCAATGCACATGAAACTGCACCAAGTTTCACCAAAAACAGAAACTGGAGGAAAAAAGTGCCACTGGGATTAAAACGAGAGGGGCTTATTTACGAACCTCTTGCGCCACCGATAAGTCACTTTTTTCCATGTTAAAAAAAAGTGGCGCGGCGCAAGGCGCATGTAAATAAGCCCCGTAGTCTGTTCTTTTACCCATAAACTGTACACATATATTATAACTCTTTAATTGCAAATTAGCTTTGTGTTTGCATAGCACAGTATACCTTGCATTCAAATATATTTCCTTGTGGCTTCCAAAGCACACAGTGTAAGCAAAGAGCCCGTGATAATGCACCATACCTGTCAACGTTTGGGAGCAGGACAGATGCAGGTTATGAAAAAAAATCTGGGGAATTTAATTAGCTCCATTGACTTGCATTGGAGTGGAGGCAATCTTAGGCGGCTAAAAGACAAACAGCCATTTTTTAAAATCTTTATAAATTGAGTTTTAAGCCCAAATCGAGTATCTTGGCATGTGTGATTACAGACTTGCATATATTTATTTATTACACGATTACTTAAAATCATTACAATCTAAAGCCCTTACATATTAAGAACAACTACAATAAAAACAAGCATTTACAATGGAATAAGTCTCGCAGTAACTAGGCATCACTCAATGCCACAGCATCACTCAATGCCACAGCACCACTCAACGCCACAACGCCACAGCACCACTTAACGCCACAGCACCATTCAATGCCACAGCATCACTCAATGCCACAGCACCACTCAATGCCACAGCATCACTCAACACCACTCAACGCCACAACACCACAGCACCACTCAACGCCACAGCACCACTCAACGCCACAGCACCACTCAACGCCACAGCACCACTCAACGCCACAGCACCACTCAACGCCACAGCACCACTCAACGCCACGGCACCACGCAACGCCACAGCACCACTCAGTGCCACAGAATGACTCAGCGCCACTCAATGCAACAGCATCCCTCCACGCCACAGCATTCCTCCACGCCACAGCATCCCTCCACGCCACTGCATCCCTCCACGCCACTGCATCCCTCCACGCCACTGCATCCCTCCACGCCACTGCATCCCTCCACGCCACTGCATCCCTCCACGCCACTGCATCCCTCCACGCCACTGCATCCCTCCACGCCACTGCATCCCTCCACGCCACTGCATCCCTCCTCGCCACTGCATCCCTCCACGCCACTGCATCCCTCCTCGCCACTGCATCCCTCCACGCCACTGCATCCCTCCACGCCACTGCATCCCTCCACGCCACTGCATCCCTCCACGCCACTGCATCCCTCAACGCCACTGCATCCCTCAACGCCACAGCATCACTCAGCACCACTCAATGCCACAGCAGCACTCAACGCCACAGCATCAATCAATACCACATTTTCTGTTTTAAATGGCCCCACCACCCAATTCCAATCTTGCTCATAAATTTTCAGCCGGTCATCATGTTTTGTATATATCTTCCTTCCATTTACTGACTTTGTTATATCAGCCCTCTCAATCCCTCTACCGGGATTGCTCCCATGACCCCTATAACGATGTATATTGTTTGGCTTAGCCACACTCTGCTTAACTTGGGGAGTTAAGCCAATTACTTGCGTCTTCCCAATAATTGTCCAATTGATTTGAAGGTGAAGAGAATTTCTCATTGACCTCATAGCCTGCACGACGTAGGTCATTAATTGGCCTGGTTTGCCTGTGGGTAGGGCCCATTGTTCCAGTGGGCCCCCATTCTGGCAGCACCTGCAACACAGGGACTGCCAGGTGCCGCCATTGGTTGGCCTCCCACTATTGGCCACCTGTAGTAGGGGCTGTTGGCACTGCACATAGAGCCCAATGCGGTTTGCAGAGCCAGTGTACACTGCGGAGGGGAGCTTCGATTACCCTTTCCTTGCCCTCTGGCCTGGACCATGGGTGGCCCTGCCTAAATACTGCCCCCCTAGCGTTGCTTCCGCTGCCTAGCTTGACTAATTGGAGAGCCAACCGTGCACACCGGACGGCCTGGAGTTCGTCCCTGCATCGACCATAGATCTCACCACCAGCCACCTCACCCCTAATTTGGGGCTCCTACCCGCACCCTTTCTGCACCGGGCAGGACCACAGTGAGTACCCTCCTGGGGGTTGGGGGACTGGGGGAGCGCCCATTCTGCACCCAGCAGCCTTCTCTTTCTATCTCTGGGCAGCCCCACTATTGTTGGTGACGGGCGGCTGGGTCTAAAGCCTTGTGGGTTTGCCTGTGGACGAGGTTCGCAATTGCTGCTAATCCCCCTTGCGATGGTGCAATGATGGGATTGTGTGTCCTAGTGCTGGGTGCAACATCTGCCGCTTCGTCCTCCTGCCTCATCTGACTTTATAGCTGCCACATGCACAGCCTTGGCCCTGATCCACAGGAGTGGCGACTGCGGGCTGCATTCTCTGTGCCGGACTTGATTCCTGCTGATGTAGCCCCCCCTCTCTATTTACATTAGGCACACCCACCCCATTGGCAATAGGGGTCGAGGAAGGGTGTGCCCCCGCTGTAGAGGACAACACAGCCTTTTCTGGGCCTGAGCCCCCCAACGTCATTACTCCCCCCCCCCCCTTCTCCCCCAACGACCCGCATCATCGCCCAGGCTGGGGATTTGGGTGCGGTCAGGGCTACTGGTGCCCCCCCTGTGGTTTTGCCCGGAATGTACCTGTAGGAGGAGTGGCGGGTCCTGACGCAGCGTTACCGCAGGACGGTTGGACCTCTTCTTGTGTCTCCCTTGCAGCTGAGCCAGCCTATTACTCCATATTGAACTACATGGAAGACCCTCCCCATTCTGTTATCACTTAAACCACGCTTTTGAGACCTGAGATACAGTTCAATATCTGCACCACTGTGACTGCTTGTGTTGCCATGGCGCGGGCCCCCCCAGACGAGGGCCAGGAGTCCGGCACAGATTGCATTCCTCCAAGAAACACGCATAGCAGGTGGGGAGGGTGGCCGGTGACAGAAGCGCTGGTGGGGATAGTCCTATTGCACCACCTAGTCGGGATTTGCCCGTAGCGCCCTTATATGGGTCTGTCCTGACATCTCTTTCCGCTTCTTTAACACCATAATAGACTCTGAAGAGCATTACGTTCTGGTGGAGGGGCAACTTCCCGTCCGACCCCTTCTGTTAGGCAACATCTATGCACCAAATAGAGGGCAACAGGCCTTCTTGGCTCGCTTCTGTTATTCTCACTAGATGGGCTCCTATCCCATGGATAATTGGAGAGGACTTTAACTGTAACCTCAACCCCAACCTGGACTGATCATAACCCGTGGCCTACCTTCTCAGCGATGGCGGCTGCAATGGGTTCACTCAATGGCTCCCACACGGAGTCTCTCCTAGATTGCTGGAGAACCCTGCATCATGGCACAAGAAACTACTCTTACTACTCGCCCCCAAATGATCTGCATGTATGCCGTGACCGCATTCCGTAACACCCGACCATCCATTCCCAAGTCACTAATCCGGAGTATTTAGGGAAGACTTTCTCAGATCACCACCCGCTCCAGATGCACCTTAACTGGAGCACGCCCTACCCTCCCCTTACCACGTGGTGCCTGCAGCCAGCCCTGTTGGAAGAAACTGCGTCCAAGCGACACCGCTAGAGAAGCTATGTCCCGCTACCTGGAAGAGAACTGAGGCACAGCCTCCTCTAGGCCCATTGAATAGAAGGCACTAAAGGTTGTACTCCATAGACTCTGTATCACTCCATAGACTCTGTATCAGTGTGGTGGTGGGCGCGAGAAAGGATCTCCCCAGTGATTTAACCCATTTGGAGACATCACTGGACACCATGGAAGGGGAGGCCCGTGAGGCCCCTGCTACTCGACATACACTGGAGGGGGCCAGAGAATGGCGTGCTCAATTAAACCACAACTTCCATGCCTGGACTTTAGGGCCTACCAGACTCTAATGCACACATAGGGTGACAAATCAGGCCGCCAGCTGGTGGGGCTACTGTGCAGCAGTTCAGCGATTTGCTCAGATTAACATGATTCGGCAGTCACTGCCTTGTCTGGTTACGAGACAATCTGACATTCATGCAACATTCACTACCCCCTACCAGCGACTATACGACTCTCTCCCTATCAATCGTGAGACCCCCCCCATACGGTACTTCCTGGGTGGAATTACACTACCAACTGTTAACCCGGAGAGGACCTCAATGCGTCCATCATGGACCAGGATATTCCGGGGCCATCTGAAGGTCCGTCATGTGTAAGACCCCCAGGTTTGGACAGACTCCCAGTTGAGCTCTTCAAGGACTACCAAGCTCTCCTGGCTACCAAGCTGCTCAAGCTCGACTTAAGTACTTTACCAGAGGGCTGCCTCCCGCTGACACTGAGAGTCCCTAATTGTCTCCCATTTAAAAATCAGATAAGGACCCTCTCGAAGTGTCGTCCTACCGCCGTTATCCATAACAGACTATAAAATACTTAGTGAGATCATTGCAGGGTGTCTCCTCGAATGCCTTCCTTACGGGCTCATAAAGATCAAAATGGGTTAATTCCCAGCCAATTAATTACCCTGAATATACGAAGGCTTCATAGAGGGATGGAGCTGGCACCAGCCCTTGAGCCCTATGCAGCGTGTCTAGTGCTGGATCTAGAGAAAGCATTCAACACTGTGAACTGGGAGTTCATGTTTGCGACACTAACTAGGCTGGGTGTAACAGGACAACTCTTGCAACTTTTATGACGTTTCTACACCAGCCTCACGGCCAGAGTTGAGACTGGACACTGCAACTCAGACCCCATAATTATTAGTAGAGGAAGTTGACATGGGTGCCCTATGTTTTGAAATGGACCCACTGGCCCAGTGGCTGCGACAGTGGGGAGGGAGGTGGGGAGGGGGATCATGGGGCACACCTTTGGGAGATGCAATGCTCACCGTGTCACTCTATACAGATGACGTGCTTCTCTATATTCAGGATATCTGGCGTGGAGTGGCAGAGACTGGAGATTTTCCAGAAAAGTTCAGTGTACATCAGGTTTGGGAGTAAGCTGGGCTGAGTCGTGTCTGTTCCCCGTTAGCCTGGACTGCCCAATGCAGCTCCTAACATTGAATATGCATCCCCTCTGTTGGGAATCGCGCTCGTTCCGACACCCACATTATCATACCACAGAAAACCTCATTGATGGCAATCTTACCAGAGACATCGCCTCCTTGCGCCCCCTGTTGGTATTCTGGAGCACACTCCTGCTCTCAGTTCAAGGTCAAGTGTCCCTATCCAAAATGGTGATACTCCCACGCCTACTATATTTTTTCCACAACCTCCTGGTTCATATACCTCCCAGCACTTTCTGCACACGATATAGTACGGTTGGGAGCTTCCTTTGGAATAAGGGTCAGCACCAGGTTGCATTACACGAACTTTAGCTCTCAGTGGAAAAAGGGAGACCAATTCCCCTAACTTTGAGCACTATTATCTTCCATCACAATTGCACTGGCTAGCGGCTCAACTCCTATAAGAACTAGAGCCACCTACCTCAGACCAAGGGCAGCGCGTAGTCCGAGAGGCATTCCCGCTGCATGGTAAGCCCCTAGACAGTCCAACAGTGCACATAGTGCACACCAGCTACCAATGAAGTTAGCGGCTGATGCCAACCCTCGTCAAACATGTTGGAGATCCGTGTCTGCTCCATCCGCCCCCTCAGAGACTTGATTGGAAGGGAGGGTCTTGAGCCTTGGGGAACTGCTGGGATTAATACCCATGGTGCACTATTTCAAAACACTGCGCTCCTACCCTTTGCGCAGGTGCTGGCAGACTACAATTTGCCTAAGGCCACTTCCTGACATACAACGCTCTTGTGGCCAAAATGCAGCGAGTCTGGCAGGTATCTGACACAGAACTGTAGTCACATCCATTGGTGTACACGCTCCACACCAATGGCAGTGGCTGTAGACTTATCACATTGTTCACTAGGGCCCTAGCATATACACTGCATGAACCTCCTGCAGTCCACTAGGCAGAAGTGGGAGCACAACTTAGGACGTTACCTGTCGCAAAAGGAGTGAGATAGGACTTTGGTGTACCTACGCAAATTGTCCCGCAACGCTACGTTTTAATGTATCCAACATAACATTCTCCACAGAGCATATCTAACACCGGTGTGATTATACAAGGGGTTTGGCTTTGCCTCCTGCTGCCCTAGATGCAGATTGGTGGCAGCGATATGACGGTAAGTAAATGATGCGCTGACTGATATGATGGGCCTCATGGGACTGTGCACTATGGAGTGTGGACTCTTAGGACTATTCAAGCATAAGAAGTCGGAAGTGCTACCAATCGCTTCTTAGATCTGGTGCTGTTCATGGTGTGGGGATGCATTGCTATGCACTGGAAAGCCAACACACTGCCAGGCTTACAGTATTGGTGTGTCATGACTCTCAAATGGGGCAAGGCTGAATCAGTGGCCCTTAGGCGAGAGGTGGCCTGCGGCCTCTACAGGGTCCCCATAGCACAGGAATGGGATGTACTGCTCCATTAACTACATGAACTTACAGAGGATCTCTGGGACAGCGGGAACCCTTAGTCGACTAGTTATCCGACATGGCACCCTGACGTCCTCCGCTACATACTGGTTTGCCCTCCCACTGCTCTGGGCCTCCCACCCGCACAACTGTTATAACATGCGTCACAATCTGATTCCATATGTGCATTGCATAGCTCCGCTACACTGAAGCTATTCCCCGTAGGTGGGGGTTCGAGGCATGTGGGCTGCTGAATTCATATCTGTGCATAGATCGCCGCCTAGTGTTGGGTCCGGATGATTGCACATTGTTGTCCTGGAAGAGTCTTCGAAGTATCACGAGATAGGTGGCTCCTCCCCTGGACTACAGTGCGCAGGGGCATCGCCTCCATCCCCAGATTGTTTTTTTCCGCCATTGGGTTCGGATTTGTTTCGGTTCCCTCTGTCGGAACTGATAGTAGTTTTACGTTTCTACTTGAGACCAAAAGGTCTTTAGGCTGGGCGTCGGTATTGTTTCGTTCGGGTTATCTTATTCTCAGCTCCGAACACTCCCTTCCCCTCCGCGTGCTCTCGGCGCGGACGGGCCTACTCGACGCTCCGAGTTCCTGAACATGGAACGGACTCCGTTCAAGAGGTGCCCGGTGTGCACCTCCAAGTATTCGCACCTCGACGTGCACCCTGTGTGCAACAAGTGTTAATCACCGGACCATGACGAGGCCAGGTGTATGGCCTGCTCAAAGTTCCGGTGCAAGAAGACCCTAAAGCATCGTCGGGCCGCTCGACTCCAGGCCCAGTTGTCGGCGCCCCCTGCGCCCCCGCCGGACAACATCTTTGAAGCATTTGAAGACGACGAGAATGTCTTTCAGGGTTCGGACTCTAGCCCTGCGTCAGAGGGAGATGACTACGTCGCAGAAGATGGGTAGTTTGATGAAGCCGGCGACGAGGTAGGGGACGACGATGGGGCCATTGCCACCGTGGGGGATAGCTCGGAGGAAGAGCACCCCCAGACTGCCTCAGGGGCTAATCCCCAACATACGGCCCAGGTCGAGGGATCGCCTTCGGGCCTTACCCAAGACCTTGCTAATAGTCCAACTGCCCCGCTCTCGGCCCGGCCGCGGACATTTCTGAGGCGCCACGCCCGTTGAAGAAAACGAAAGTGAAGCCATCGGGATCTACACCATCGGTTTCGAAACCGAAAGTGAAAGCTCCACTGGTGGGGCAGAAGGCTCTAGAGGCGTCAACACCTAAAAAAGTCAAAATGGCCGACTTGAAAAGCCACGCCAAAATGGCCGACCCCAAGGCCTCGGGGTCGACGCCGAAGACGAAGGTGGCCGACGCCGGTGCGTCGGCGCCGAAGATGGTCGAGGTCGACGACCCGAAAAAAGCTCCAAAGAAGCGCCAAAGCGATTCCAAGGCTCCGGCTGTGCCGGCTCCGACCGTCGGGGCCAAGGATGGCAAGGTGTCGACTCCGAAGACGCTGCCCCCGGCAGACTCGACTCCCGACTCAGGGAAATCGCTGGAGACAGTCAAGCCCTCTCCAGCCTTGACGAAGAAGGTCGTCGAATCCCTCCAACGGATTCGAAACGCTGAGGTTCCCGAACCAGAGGGAGTGAAGCCGAAGCCCGCATCGAAGCCGGCGAAGGCGCAGACGCCTATTCGCTACACCCTGCCGCCAAAGTCGACGCCGAAAGCCTTCGCTCCGAAGCAGGGGGCGGACGTGCCTTCGAAGGAGGTGTCGACGCCCAAAGCGTCGCTAGCGGGGTCGAAGCCTCGGCTCCAGCCACTCGCTGAGGAAGAGCGCCGTGAGGTCATCATCGACGCCAATACTGGGAAATTGTCCCTCCTCAAACGGAAAATCACCACGGAACCGGTGCTTGAATATTTTCGGATTCCTCTTAAAAACAAGAAGGACTCGGCGGGCGCTTCGGCCCCTATGGAACCTTCGTCTCCCAAGCAAGTGGAACGTTCTCCTACGCGTTCTAACGCAGGGGAAGGTGACGATGAGGAGGAAGTCGAGTACAACTATCCGGCGTACTCGGATCCGGAGGAAGAACATGAACCCTGGTCGGCCGGAGCCGACCCAGATGACCCGCAATCGGGTCAGGAACCGCAGCTCTTTGCGGCAAAGACCTCACCGACGGTGGACTCTGCGGCCTTCAACGCCCTGATTGAGGGCCGCAGCCAACCATGATGTCGTACTCCACTCAGATCCTGTGGATGTGGATTTTTTGTTTGACACTTTCTCAGTGGCAGAGAAGTCAGTCAAGACATTGCCAATGCTTAAAGGGGTGCTAAAGCACGCGCCGGAGGTCTTCAAAGAGCCCACTCGGGCACGTGTCATCAATCCTCGCATTGATAAGAAATATAAGGCAGCGCCCTCGGGTCCAACCTACATCAAGGGACACTTGCCACTGGACTCTTTGGTTGTATCCAACGCTCGGAAGAGGGCGAATTCACAGACTACTGGTGACGCTCCTCCCCCCGACAAAGAGTCGAAAATATTCGAGGCATCGGGAAAAAGGATTGCTGCGCAGGCAGCTAACATCTGGCGTATTTCAAACACGCAGGCCCTACTTGCACGCTACGATAGGGCTCACTATGACACCCTAGAAACACTGTTGCAGCACCTACCTGACCAGTACAAGGAGGCTGGAGAGATGTTAATTCAGGAGGGCAAGCTAATCACTAACGCTTCCATCAAATGTGCACTAGATGTGGCTAACACTGCCTCCAGGGCGATCAACACTAGTGTGTTGCTGAGAAGGCATGCATGGCTTCGAATCTCGGGCTTTAAACCCGATATCCAAACGACCATACTCAACCAAACAGTGAATCCTGACCATCTGTTTTTTCCCTGAGGTGGATGCGACACTGGAAAAAATGAAAAAGGACACGGACACTGCTAAATCTATGGGGGCCCTCCAATCTCAGCAGTTTCGGGGTGGTTCCTTTCGCCGCTCCAATTCCAGAGGCACCTCCAGGGGTCAAGCATCGCTATCCACCCAGTACTACAAAAGCAATACCCAGACCTCATACACCAACAAGGGTAGAGGTGGCTACAGAGGAAACAATGTCAAGGGCAGGGGACGTGGAAACAATAGCTCCAGGTCCACTGCCGCCAACAAGCAGTGACGTCTTGTCACTGCCCCCCGACCACTCAACACCGGTCGGGGGGAGACTCCAGCAGTTCCTGCCCGCGTGGAAATCCATCACCACGGACAGGTGGGTGAGATCTCTTATCCAGTACGTTTACTGTCTGGAGCTTACTTCCACTCCACCAAACATTCCTCCAAGAGGCCGTCCTATGTCCGGCGAGCACTTGCACTTGTTGCAGCAGGAGGTCACAGTCATGCTGCAAAAAGGGGCAATAGAGCTCGTTCCACTGCAAGAAAGGGGAACAGGGGTTTACTCCCTGTACTTTCTGATCCCCAAAAAGGACGGATCCCTCAGGCCCATCCTGGACCTCAGGCCCCTCAACTGGTATATTCTCTCGGAGCACTTCCATATGCTCACGTTACAGCAGGTTCTCCCTCTGCTTCAACAGGGGGACTTCCTAGCCACACTGGATCTAAAGGATGCATACTTTCATATCCCCCTGCATCCTTCCCACAGGAAGTATCTCAGATTCACAATCCTAGACCAGCACTACCAGTTCAGGGTTCTGCCGTTCGGGGTCACCACAGCGCCAAGGGTCTTTACAAAGTGCCTGGCGACTGTGGCGGCGCATCTGCGACGCCAAAACGTCCACGTCTATCCTTATCTGGACGACTGGCTCATTCAGGCAAGGACAGAGCAGCAGTGCGCAGACCACGTGTCACGCACTATTCATCTCCTGCACGATCTGGGATTCTCGCTGAACTATCCGAAATCTCATCTCCAGCCCGCCCATGTACGGCAGTATCTGGGTGCGACGATAGACACGCTGGCAGCCACTGCGCAGCCAAATTCAGTGAGAATCGCCAGCATCCAGACTCTGATCCAACGATTCAGACCGCAGCACTCGCTTCCAGCGAAGGTGTTCATGCAGTTGATAGGCATGATGGCCTCCTGCATATCCATCGTCCCGCACGCGAGACTACATATGCGTCCGCTTCAGGAGTGCTTGGCACGTCAGTGGACTCAGGCTCACGGGCAACTGACAGACCTAGTGTTGGTGAGCGGTCGGACGTACAACTCTCTGCATTGGTGGAATCCACAAAACCTTTGCAAGGGCCGACCGTTCCAGGAGCCTGTGCCACAGATTATCCTGACAACGGACGCTTCTCTCCAGGGATGGGGAGCGCATGTACTCCATTACACGGTGCAGGGACTATGGACACTACAGCAGAGGAAGATGCACATCAACGTTCTGGAACTGATGCCAATCTTCATGGCTTTAAAGGCATTCAAAGTACATCTGTCCAACAAGGTCGTGTTGATCCGGACGGACAACATGACGGCCATGTACTACATCCAGAAGCAGGGAGGCACACACTCTCCGCAGCTGTCTCATCTGGCTCAGAGCATGTGGAAGTGGGCCATTCAGAGGAACATCTTCCTCATGGCGGAGCATCTCCTGGGCAAAGACAACCAGATGGCGGACCTGCTCAGCAGGCACAGCCACCAAATGCACGAGTGGGAGATACACCCATCAGTACTCCAACCGTACTTCCAAAGGTGGGGTCATCCAGAGATAGACCTGTTCGCCACAAAGGAGAACGCAAAATGCCAAAGCTTCGCCGCCAGGTTCCCACACCCGCAATCACAGGGCAATGCGATGTGGATGAACTAGTCAGGCAGATTTGCGTACGCTTTTCCCCCAGCACCTCTGATACCGCTGGTGGCACGCAAACTCAGGCAGCACTCGATGACTCTCATCCTGGTTGCTCCAACATGGGCTCGCCAACCATGGTACACCACGTTTCTGGAACTCTCCGTGGTACCGCATCAGAGGCTTCATCTCACCCCCAGCCTTCTGACGCAGAGCCATGGCGACATTCAGCACCCAGATCCGCAACAGCTCAACCTGGCGATCTGGCTCCTGAAGTCCTAGAGTTTGGCTACCTCAATCTTCCCCCCCGATTGTATGGACATCATTCGGGAGGCAAGGAAGCCCACTACTCGAGCTTGTTACGCAGCCAAGTGGAAGCGTTTTGTCATGTACTGTGTAAACCACAATATTGACCCACTGGACGCTTCCATTCAGAACATTATTTGCTACCTGTTCCACCTGTACCAATGTAATTTGGCGTACTCTTCCATCCGCATTCATTTGTCTGCGATGGCAGCATACCTTCAGAATAGGCAACACCTATCCCTTTTTAGGGTCCCTGCTATCAAGGCCTTTCTGGAAGGACTCAAAAGGGTCATTCCACCGCGGACACCACCAGCTCCAGAATGGAACCTCAATGTGGTTCTTACAAGGCTGATGGGTCCTCCCTTTGAGCCACTGCACTCTTGTGAGCTTCAGTTTCTGACTTGGAAGGTTGCTTTCTTAGTAGCAATTACATCGCTACGGAGGGTTAGCGAGTTGCAGGCGCTCACCATCCAGGAACCTTTCTTCTAAGTACACGCTAACAGGGTGGTGCTCCGCACTAACCCTAAATTCTTACCCAAGGTTGTATCTCAATTCCACATGAACCAAACAATTGAGTTACCAGTGTTTTTTCAAAACCCAGAGTCACTGGCGGAGCGGATGCTCCACACCCTTGATGTTAAAAGAGCCTTGATGTACTACGACGACAGGACAAAAGATTTTCGTAAGACCAAGCAACTCTTTGTTGCTTTTGCCTCACACCACAAGGGAAATGCTATCTCCAAAGCTGGGATCGCTAGGTGGATAGTGAAATGCATTCAGATCTGTTACGCTAAAGCTAAACGCACTCTCACAATTCCACCAAGAGCCCACTCCACCAGAAAGATGGGGGCCTCTATGGCTTTCCTAGGTAACATTCCCTTAGAAGATATTTGTAGAGCAGCTACATGGTCTACCACACATACTTTCACTAAGCATTACTGTGTAGATGTGCACTCTAAACAGCAGGCAGCTGTTGACCAGGCTGTTCTCAAAACGCTTTTTCAAACGGCTGCAGCAGGCACGGGCGGCCGCCGCTAATGGAGGGACTGCTATGTATTCTATGCACAGATATGAATTCAGCAGCCCACATGCCTCGAACTGCAAATGCTACTTACCAGTATGCATCTGTTCTTGGCATGTAGGGCTGCTGACATTCATATCGCCCGCCCTCCTCCCCGGCGCCTGTAGCAGCTGCAGTATTTTCTTTACACATATTTTCATACTCTTAGCATAGGGCATCACTCACATATGTCACTCCATCTCTGCCAATGGCTAAAAACAATCTGGGGATGGAGGCGATGCCCATGCGCACTGTAGTCCAGGGGAGGAGCCACCTATCTCGTGATACTTCGAAGACTCTTTCAGGACAACAATGTGCAATCATCCGGACCCAACACTAGGCGGCGATCTATGCACAGATATGAATGTCAGCAGCCCTACATGCCAAGAACAGATGCATACTGGTAAGTAGCATTTGCAATATCGCTCTTGGGGAGTCGGATCGCGTATCCACCACTCCTTAACTACTCGTATTGTATGTGCAACTGTTAAGACTGAAAGTTTCTGCATTGTTGAATGGCTTGTTTATAATTCAGAACCAAAACCTCTGGATCGTAAGATATTTGTTGACCAACAATATTTCAGTCCTTTAAGGGATGAATGATCATGATTCCATCTCTTGTATACACATGTACGTGACCTGATTATGTGTTTCTATGTGAAAATCAATAAAAGTTGGTTCCAAAAAGCCCCCACAAATGACCAGGATGCTGCTACCTCAGATATCTTGGGGAATTCAACCAAGTCGATGTTCTAAGACACTATCTTAGGCAACTTTGGTATTGTATCAAAAAGAGATCGAATCCTAGCTCTGTTAGGAATCCATCAGGAACGTGATCTGCAAAAACATCTACCAACTGTAGAACCCTATCCGAGACTTTATAAGGATTCATCAGTGATTCATTCTTACCTAGACATAAGGAACCAAACTCAACCCTTGATTCCACCTCAACCTTTGAGCGTCCCTTACCGCCAATTACCTTTTCCTTAGTTGATCTCATGACCAATTCCCTATCCCAGTGACTTAGTGGCTGACCACATAGCTGTAAGCATTTTTTACCGCCTCTAGATACTTAGACTTAATACCAATAGACGATATGGGTTCAATACGCTTCCACACTCTTCTAGTTCTCCTACTGGCCTTAGACCAAACCGGTTTCAATTTCTTCTGAAACAATGGGAACCCGTTATCTAACTTGACCTTCTCTCCCTCTCATTCTGTCCCAACTGCCTCTGATACGCCCAGTAAACTCACTCATTTATTTTCATTTCAAAACAGAACCCCATAGAGACCCGTTTCGAGCCCCCTTTAGAAAAACTGCAGGTACTCCGCACTTAAAGCCCTAGTTATCAGCATTGTACTTCCTTTTGCCAGAGCCTGACGCCCCCCCGGGATCACTTGAGTCCCCCTTAGGGAGGTCCGTCCCCCCAGTTTGAAGACCCCCGTGGTCTAGATCGATTCTTGGTACAGAACTGCAAGCCGGGGTGCAAGAGTTTTGAACGTTTTTTAAGATTCTGCCCTAAACCCATCAGCCCCAGGGGCCTTTCCACTTCCCAGGCTTTCAGTGCCACTACTATCTTTTGTACTTATATCGATAGGTTCCTGTAAATATGACCTCCCCTGTGAAGGCTTATCCTTCCCCTCGCTGTATGCGCAGTTAGGGGGCCGTAGATTAGGGCTGTTACTTATTATTTCAAATCAAGACTCCTAAAAAGTGGACTTTACTGTCGCTTGACACTCCTGGAAGCCCATTACCAAACGTGATTTCCGTTCAAATGCAATCGGTGTGCCTGTGAATTAGTAGCGTGAATGCTTGCCACACCCAGTGATTTGTGTTGACGTCTTCTGCATTGTGCGCAGGGCACCGCCCCGGACGGTTTCATGGATTCCACACTCTGTGTTAGCAGAGCTTTTAGTTGCCGTCCCCTTTGTTTCCTGACGGTGTCCGTCTCTCCTTGATTCTAATGAAGTATCGGGTGATAGCTTAAAGATTAATGCTGGCTCAAGTTCTTCGGCAAGAAATCTTCATTATCCCTGCTGGATATCACGTCGCGCTTTCATCGCTCATTTGAATACGTGGGGACTGCTTCAAATCTGAGCTTTTTAATTTGCAGTAAATGATTAAACAGCGTGCGACGGTTGCTTTCTGCCACAAAAGCGCCGCTCGCTGTAGTTTCTGTAGTCTTTACAGTATCAAATGCACCGGTTAATTTTCCAAGTACGGAATACTTTTCTTCCTTCTGTGCGTTGAAGTGCTTCAAAATAATTAGGTTGATCAGACAAGAAGCAGCTGGTGCCAGTCTTTTTTACATCTCAGCATTCGACCTTGGGCGTCAAGACATTGCCAACGCTGATTCACGCAGTTAGAACAGAATTTGGAGATCCAGAAAAAGTGGGAGTCCAACCATATTAGTGTGACCAGGGCAGGCAAGTGGGATCCGCTACTAGCATACAGTTCCATGGTCTATAGGTGCACTACAGGACACATTGCACATTCCTGGTGGGCACAGGTGTACAGTTGGAAAAATTATAGCACAATTCAAAGAAAACCACAAGAGTGCGTCTTTGGAACATAGTCCAGTCCTACCATATTACCACATACTTGAATACAGCGCACATTTTCGTCCTTCATGTAGTATGAATTACTCGGGGGAGTAAGCGCTACATGAATGCAATTACAACTCAATACATGGGCTGAAAGACCGCTAACACAGGAGTAACATAACATAATTTGGGCTTTGTCTGCTGGTTTCCTGCAGCATGAGGCAACAGTGGAACAGTTTATCTGCAACATTGGAATCCTTGTTTTCTTAATGGGACAACTGTAGAGTGATTTTATATTGGTCTTAATGGCTTTGACTAAATAGCTTTCCATTCGAAATACAACTTGTCTTTACTTTATGCCCGGCTGAATGTCCGGTTTTCGAATTGGTACCAAAATACCCATTAGTGAGAATCTCTTCTATATAGATTGGGCTCTTTTAAATCTCATGCTGCTAATAAACATTGAATTCAGGTGTCCAAAAAAATGCTGGTGTCACCAAGAGCGTGCTCGGTCAAAAGGTGTGCAAGATATCAACTGAGGACCCGGGACAGATTTACACTGGGCTCAACGGATGAGATCACACTTTTCCCATTTGTTTTAAACTCTCATTGTAGGTAGATGGGAGAAGTGAGCTTGGGCTCCTGCTTCTTACAGGGCTATGGTATGGTGGTTTAAATTTATGATGCACTTTTCTATTTTATTTTGCGAAGGATCATCTTTTGGCCTAGTACATGCAGCATACAACAGAAGGATACCTAATGCTTTTCTGAATTTGCCTTTGAAAACATTATACAATGAAGCACCTGTTTGGGGGAAAGATCCATCAGTGCTTCGCATAATGTATGCAGGTGCCTGCATTTATCAAGGCTGTTGTTGGAGAAGATGGCCACTTGCCTGATGATTAGCCAGTAGCGGCTACTTCCTAAAGTTTGACCGGTCATGTTTGACATGTTTGGTATGTAGAGTGTCTGTTTTTCTGCCATATGTCGATTCTAAAGTTATAGTCCTGCCTCCAAATGGAGGAGATGTTATACCATGAGATGGGTTAACATGCGTCAAGAAGTTTAACCCATTTCCAACTGAAAACCTTTATTAAAAAAAAAAAAATCTTGCACTAAGTTAAGCTTGTCCTAATCTTGCAACCAATTAGGGAAAGTAACTTCCATTTCGAAGTACTTCATACAGCTTACATGTTCATTGTACCTGTTAGATGAATTTGCTCTCTTCTAGTTCTTCGATGTAGAAACTGCAGTCCAATCCCAGCGGTAAATTTCAGCAACTTTTTATAGCTTGTTGTGACCCAGCGGGAGGAAACCTGCAACTAACTGATATAGTACAAAGTAACTTCATCAAATTAGATATTTAACTTAATATAGACGTTTTGGTGTACATGATGTATTGTGTGTTCATTTACTAATAGGAACAATAATCTGAAAGATTAAAGACTGACGTACACTAGCCACATCCTGTGTAAAATAACCTGATTGGTTAATATAGAAAAAAATGACTGTGCAATCTTTATAGCAATGGTGTGTGCCGTAACCAGCGAGTCGTACTGCAAGGTCTATAAAAACAGCACCTCTAAGTTGTGTAAAAAATAGTAATGTATCTTATTTCCAGTGCTTTGAAACAGCAAGATTGAAGGCAAGCAACATATAATAAACTAAGTCAAGCAAATCATTTGGTGTCATTTAGATATTTGATCAATATTTCTTCCATAGGGCCCAGTCATTTGCAGAACGGTTGAGGTTGGGTATCGCCGTGATTCATGGGGAAGCTCAAGATGCAGAGTCCGACATGGTGGATGGCCGACATTCCCCACCAACCATTAAATCAATGGCCTCCATGCACCCTTCTCTAGAACTGCCCAGTAAGTATATGTTTGTGGGAGTGATCCACATTAAATGTGATTTGATGCGGGAAACTGTTTGTATTTGTTAAAATCTTTCTGAACTGCATTAGAGAGATCGGAAAAAACTGGAAGTCCTGGAAGAACTTGCTGTAGAATGTTAGCAGTTGCGTGTCATAGACCACAAGGTCCTAGATTACTTTTGTTTTTGGAATGTGTCCATTTGGATTTCCCTACTCACAGTACAGTACAGAAAGTGTCCGCTTCGGTATTTAGAAAAACATTGTGATCTATGCCACCAAGGCAGCCTGTCATCCTCTGTCCTCTTAACTTGCTTGCCCCATTGAACGTGGTTGAGAACATCAGATCTTAGTGTCATCTAATCTGTGGTAAAGGTGGCTTACTTTTCTGGTTTAGGGATTTTCAGTGCATCCATTTGCATTGCATTTTAATAGCTAACGTCCTGTTACCTATAAATATGTTCTCTTCTGATGTCCATTAACGATTCGTTTACTCACTGCTGCCTTTTTTTGCACCTTTCTCACTCAGTCCAAGGCATTAAACGAGCCATTCTGATCATGAACAGCTCATGAAACGTTATGGGACTTTAAAATCCATAGTGACTTATACATAGAAGTTTCAAAGACATTACAAATTGAATGTTGGCTAATCACCGTTAAGTAATTCGCCAAAATTGTACAACATGTCTTTGGTCATAAACACCTCTTGCTCATTTGGAACCTTATTCTCAAATTCCAGACTTCTTGCAGCAGGAAGTGCCTATTACTCACCAGTTCAACACATGCCCTTCTTTTGATCCTGCCATTAACTTCTATTAGTAAGTCAAATCGGTCCTTGAATCATCTTTTTATTAACTGTTCCTTTTACATTTAGCATTTAGTTATCTCCATTTAGTGACTGTCCTTTCATGGGTGGTTCCTGTCAAGCACCCCACAAGGCTTACCTCTGCTTGTGAAGTGATTCCGCAGAGATGACAAGAGCTACCGCCCCTGTTCCCATCTGACCCCGTAAGGAAGGATGTACCCGGCAGGGATGAGGTGGAGCCAGGGAAAGCGGCAAATAAAGATGGGAAAAAGACTTGAGGCAGCGGTTCTGGTAGGACCGTGATGTCAACTAAGGGGAAACAAGAGACCCAATTAGAAGGAAAACCAGACCCCCCCTCTCTTCCTATGTACACCCCTAAACACACTCGGTTGAAAGCCAACTAAAAGAGGACTAACCATGGCTTATGAAGACCTCGCAGCCAAGGAAAGTATAGGTGTCCAGGAAGATAAAGAATATAAGCGCTCCTGCGCGATAATAGGAAAAGCAAGGTTAAGGCGTGTCAGCGCGCTGCTCTGTACTCCCAGAACTGCGCTCCTGCGGCAATGTCATGTGAACATAAAGCGCTCCTGCGCGGAAACAAAATGCCACTCATAAGCGCTCCTGCGCGGTTTTGTCATGAAAATCCAAAGCGCCCCTGCGCGTGTTTAGGAAACAAGGATAAGCACTCCAGCACAGTCTAATTATGTAAACAATATAGCACTCCTGCGCGGAAATAATATGCCCAACACAAGCGCTCCAGCGCGGTTTCACCATAGACTAACAAGCGCCCCAGCGCGTGAAGAAACACTCAAATGCTAGTGTCAGGAGCGGCAAATGTCAGGATACCTGAAAGAGCTCCAGCGCGGGGAGAAAAGAATGAGTTTTCCGAAGTAGCGGAAACCAAGAATGGACGCGTAGAACCAGGCGTCCTGGAAATCCTTCTGCAGGAAGGCGCCTTCGGTCAGGACTTCGAACCAGGATTCCGGCAAGAATCCGAAGCAAAGAGCTGGCGGGAAACGCAGAGTTTATGCAAATCCCCCGTAAGTGCTCCTGCGCAGAGGGAGAACCTTCAACGACTAGACCGATTCTCTGCTTCCACCTGGAAGTGAGGATATTGGTCTACTGATCGTGTCTAGAGGTGACTACGGAACGGCAAAGCGCCGTAAACATGACCGTTCCCTTGTCTACTCCAGACTAATTCCTAAACTCATTTATTGCTGTTTTCCAACAGATCACCTTACAGATCTTTCAATTCAAATGTGGAAGTAGTCCTCATTGTTGGCATTTACATATGCTGGAGATTTTTATTCACAGATTCCTTACTTTGGAATATTCCCCATTCATCAGACTGGAACCGGAAACTTTTCGTGAGCAGTATCCCTGCGCACTGGTAGGTGGCGTTGTTTGGGTCCGCATGGTGTCATTGGCATCGTCCGCACCGAAAGTTACGTTCACATTGCCTATCTAGGCATTATCCCGGCGCACTGATGCCATTTCCTTTCAGTCCATGCCAACCAATGCAGATCTGTGGAGAGCTACCCCTTAGTCACTTTTTGACTAGGTTTTTTCGAAGTCTTTTTTTTTTTTTTTTTTAGATTTACCTCCTTGTGTTGCAGGGATGTCATCGAAGAAGGTGAGCTTCAAGTCAGTGGTGCCTGTCACTGACAGATGTCGGTAAAAGACCCACATGTTGTATGCCTTTGGTGCCTCGGAACAGGAACATGACCCGAAGTTCTTCAGCACACTGCACCCGTAGCTCTTAAGGGAGCGATGGCTCAAGCTTATGCCGGCTCGATGTACACCACCGCAATGTTTCCTGTCGAGAGGAAGGTCCTGGGAGCGTTCCTGGAGCCCGAGGTTGTCATTGCATTCAAAGTAGTCGAGTCTCTTGGGTAAGTCCAAGTACCACAGGAAGAAAAGGCATTTGAAGGGTGCTTTGACTTCAACTCGTCTGTCGGCCAATGAGATGAGGGAGTGTCGCCACCTGAGGACTAGCTCCGCGATTGAGCCAGTGTCTGGGTCTGCTCCACCCCTCCCAGAGTTTCTGGGAGCCGGAGCAACCCCTACCCAATTGCGAGATTTTTATGAGTCCATGCACCTCCTTTGGGTGGCCTGTTGGCCTAAGAACGCCTTCGGGCCCCGCTGGTTTGAGAGGGGACCCAACTGGAACCATGCTGCTGGCTCCAGCGCCAGTCAGGGCTCCTAGGATACACAGATGGATATGGAAATGTGCCGTTCGTGTCACCTCGACCTTTCCCAACGCCAACCCCTAAGGTTGCCCCATCCCCATTCTCATCCCCAACTCTGATATGGAGCCGGAGGAGCGTTGGCAGACAACCCTCCCGGCAACGACTGAAGTCGCACCTTCTGGGTCGGAGCCTGAACCCTATTCCTGCGTACTAGGACTCTGGGAGTATTGGAATGAGTAGCCGGACCCTGAAAAATATCTCGAGGTACAACTGGACTGGTCTGAGAATTTGGGTGAAGCCAGTGGACTGGACACTTCTCCAGATAGTGGCATGCTTTCTCCCGCTACCGTGGCTGTGGAGGACGTAACTTCTTTAGCAGTAGTGGTGGTGCGGAGGGCTATTCTGATGATGCCTAGTCCTCACTCGTGGACATGCCCTTTGATGGCTCCCATCACTTCGGAGACCAGGCGTATTCGGCACTGGAGCGCTTTGACATCCGGGCTGACTAAGACCAGGTCTATGGGCCTTTTTTATGACCCTTCATTGTGCCTTTCATGGCTATGAAAGGGACGTGCAACCACGTCTTTACCCGCCCTGCTACTGCAGCGTGCAAGCTCTCTAGCTTCTGCATGGCCACGGAGGCGATTCCTACCAGCCCTGTGGATCGGGTGGCCAGTGGTCAGGTCAATCCACCAACCCCCTGCAGCCACAGCCTCCAAACCCTCCTAGTCTGCCCATGTATCATCATGGGCACCCATTAGGTGGCAGACTTCTGTAGTAGGGGATCTCTGTTATAGTCATAATCTAGTGAATAGTCTCGCCCATGTGCGTGGACCCCGGAGCAATCAAAAATAATCTCTAAAGTGTCGAACAAATGCAGAACTGCACAGACACTTAAGAGAGAATTTAAAGACATATAATGCAGCCTATAAAAAGGCTACACTGTCCAGTACTTCAGCTAGAAATTCCACCAAAAATCCACAAAACAGCAAAGCCTGTCCAGATTTTCCCTGTCTTCAGTATAAACCCCTCTGGAAGATAGAGAGGAAGGCATGGACAGACAAGCCCCATAGGCTGCCATTATGTGGCTCAGAACAGGATACTGTGCCTTTAAGAGAACTTTCCAGAACTTCACAGTATCCCAGAATGCCTTGCAGGTCTCCCTTACTTTCAGTTTTTTTTTCCGGCTTTTGCTAGCAGGACCCTGGAGCATTGAGCTCTCCCTATTCAAGGGTTTTTTGTTGGTGTTTTGCACTAAAATCGTTTTTTGTGTACTTTATCTGTACATTACAACTTTCTTCTTGACTTTTGGCACTCCTGGGTCGAAATAATGCCTGCATTATTTGATAAATGCCCAAAGTGCTCCAGGAAGAAGGCCAAGACAGATCCCCATGAGGTCTGTATCCTCTGCCTTCCCTCTTCCCACATCCCCGAGGAGTGTGAGATCTGCCAGGGTTTCTCTGGCAGGACCCTGAAAGACAGAAAGAAAATCAGGCTTCAGGGACTAGAAGAAAGGAGACAGAAGGCGCAAGGTGGGTCTGGAGGGGCTTCTTCGGCCCATGCTGAGGCCCCTGGGGGGCTCCCCGGGGGCAGGAAGCCCAGCACACGTCCCCATTCTCCGTCTGGGTCGGTGGCACCCTCCAAGACGTCGAGGGGGAAGTCCAAGGCCAGCTCCCCTTCTCCCCAGGGCTCTGGGTCGAGAAAGCGTCGACCGTCGACGTCGAGGGACCTGCATAGGCCGCCGTCGGACGCGGAGACGGTGTCGTCGTCGCTGTCTTCGGCGTCGACGTCGAGCGATCGTCGTCGACAGGACCGGCGTCGACAGGATCGGCGTCGACGCACGCCGCCGAGGCAATACCGTCGATCGCCTTCCAGGCACAAGACTTCATCGTCGTCGAGGGGATCCTCGTCGTCGACGCAGAAGCACTCGCCGGCGAGACGGAGGCGTGCCCCGTCTACGCGAAGGAGGTCGTCGTCGTCAAGGTGGACGTCGAGACACCACAAGACGACGTCGAGGCGGTCGCCGTCGAGACGCAAGCGGTCGCCGTCAAGACACAGGAGGTCGTCGTCGAGATGGTCCGGGTCGACGTCGAGACACGCGAGTCGCTCGACGCCGAAGAGGAAGCGACGGTCGACACCGAAGGGCCGCTCGACGTCGAGGGACCGGCAGTCGACTCCTGAACACCGGCCGACGGTGCCGGATGTACGTACTAAGCGGCCTGAGGCTGTGGGGGGCTCCCCTCAGCCCAGGAAGGTTGGTGGATCACCGGGATCGGTGCACTCGGAGGTTTATACTCCAAAGAAGTCCGTTCCACCTCCTCCTCCGTTGCCTAGAGGCCCGCGTCCGAGGATGCCTACACCTCCTCCGTTGCCTCCTCTACCAGAGAAGCCTCCACCGGTCCCACCAAGGTCGGCCTCGTTGCCTCACCTTCCGACCCCTCCCAAGAAGACTCCGAAGTCTAAAGAACCGCGTAAGCCCAAGTCGGCCACCCCGGACAGGCCGGTGGACCGGCCTAAGCCCAGGAGGTCGAAGTCTCGCTCCAGACGGAGAGAACGATCGAGGAGCAGGCGTAGGTCCTCCACTCGTTCCAGACGACGCCATAGGAGGCACAGATCCAGGACGGATACATCTTCCAGGACTCGCTCCTATTCCCCGACTCTGTCCGATTCCCCGGACACTAGGGTGTCTCCCATCGATGACATCGGCACGTTCCAGGATGTTCTCCTGAGGGGGGCCGCGAAGTTGAGTATCACGGTGACGGCTCCTACACCTACGACGTCCGTGATATTCGAGACTTTGCACAAGAAGCACCTGTCTCGCCCTCTGTTGCCCTTGGTTCCGGGACTGGTTGAACCGGCACAAGAACTATTTCTTACGCCTGCGGTGGTCAGGGCCGCTCCTTCTAGGCTTTTGAAGAAATACAGGGCACCGGACTCTGACCCGGCCTTCCTGAGGATGGACCCAGTCGCCGACTCAGTGATCGTTACGGCGGCCAGGAAACAGCACTCAACCTCCCCGTCCTCCACCGTGCCTCCGGACAAGGAGAGCCGCTGGATTGATTCGGCGGGAAGGAAAGCATGCGGGACTTCTTCCACCACGATGAAGGCTTCCAGCGACTCGGCGCTACTGGGTCGATATGACCGGTCGCTTTGGGACTCCATGGAACAGTTTGCAGACCTTGTGCCGCGCGACAAGAAGGAGGATTTCATGGAGATCGTCAAGGAGGGGATGCTGGTTTCGAACCAGGCCATCAGTGCCGCGGCGGATATTGCCTTGTTGGCGGCACATGGCTACTGCCACGGTATCAACCAGCGCCGCCATGCATGGCTCAGGCTTACATCCCTCAAGCCCGAGGCACAACAGCGAGTGGCCAATCTGCCGTTTTCCGGGGACTCCCTCTTCGGAAAACACGCTGATGACGAGATGGCCCGGATGAAGGCCGAGGCAGAAACCCTGACGGCAGTGGGCTTGGAAAAGCCCAAGGACAAGAAGCCATACCGCCAGTTCCAACGGCGGTTCGGTTCACAAGGGAAAGGAAGAGGACAGTCTTCGGGACAACAGCAGCAGCAGTTCCGAAGGCCTTTCCAAAAACGTCAGAGGGATAGAGGTGGACAGCAGTCCTCTACCGTGAACAAGGGCCCGGCCGGGTCTCGACCCTGAGCGGTTACTTCCCCGTCATCCGTTACCCACTCCGGTGGGGGGAAGCGTTCCATTTTTCCTGGCAGAGTGGAGAAAAATTACTCAGGACAAGTGGGTTCTGAATATTGTTTGCAATGGATACAGTCTTCGGTTCATCAGCCCTCCTCCAGTGATCCCTCCGGTCAGCTCGCAGTATCAGCTGCGCGAGCTCCAGGCGGAGGCCGATATCCTGTTGAGGAAAAGGGCGATAGAAGACGTACCTCTGTCTCAAAGAGGAAGAGGCCTGTACTCCCGGTTCTTTCTGGTTTGCAAAAAGGACAAGAACGAGTTCCGGCCCATTCTGGACTTGCGGCAGGCAAACAAGTGGATTCGCAGGGAAAAATTTCGCATGTTGTCGTTGCATCAGATTTATCCTCAGCTGCAACAGGGGGACTGGCTTTGTGCCATAGACCTACAGGATGCGTACTTCCACGTGCCCATCGCGCACAAGCACAGGAAGTTTCTCCGATTTCAAGTCGGCGCCAATCATTACCAATACACGGTGCTGCCCTTCGGACTGAAGTCTGCACCCAGGACATTCTCGAAGTGCATGGCAGTGGTAGCGGCACACCTACGGAAAGGCAAGGTGTTTGTCTACCCGTACCTGGACGATTGGTTGATCAAGGCCGCCTCCTTCTCAGAAGCTCAAGCAGACTTCCAGAAGACGTGCGTTCTCTTGAACAAGCTGGGTTTGCACATCAACATGTCCAAGTCTGTCCCGATCCCGGTCCAGTGCATTCAGTACTTGGGAGCCTCCATCAATACGCTGTCAGCAAGCGTGTCTCCTTCGGAGGAGCGACTGAAATCGATCCTTCGGAAGGCTCAGGCTCTTATGACCGTTCCATCTACGACAGTGAGGACGGTGTCTTCTCTACTGGGGTCGATAGCCTCTTGTATCTTCCTCACTCCTCATGCACGGCTACACATGAGACCTCTACAGGAGTGCTTGGAGGACCAATGGGACCAGAGGAGGGGATCTTGGGACGACAAGATACACCTGTCTCTGCATGCTCTTCAGTCTCTGAAGTGGTGGTGTTCAGCGGAGAATCTCCTCAGAGGGGTTCCCTTCCACAAGGACATTCCTACTCAGACGATCGTGACGGATGCTTCTCTCCAGGGCTGGGGAGCGCATTCGGGGGACTTACAGATCCAAGGCACGTGGTCTCAGACGGAGTCCACGTATCACATCAATTTCCTGGAACTCAGAGCTGTTCACTTGGCACTGAAGGCCTTTCATCCGTCCTTCCGGACCAACTCTCTGCTTGTGCAGACGAACAATACGACCACCATGTATTACCTCAACAAGCAGGGGGGGTCGAGATCGCGCACCCTGTCTCGGGAAGCGCAGACGATCTGGCACTGGCTTCTGGCAAGAGGATTGACGATAACGGCTACCCATCTGCCAGGTGTGCAGAATGTTCAGGCGGACGCACTGAGCAGGCTGACTCTGGAAAACCACGAGTGGGTCATAAACGACGACGTACTAGGAGAAGTCTTCGCAAGGTGGGGCACTCCAGACATAGATCTGTTCGCCACCGCCGAAAACAGCAAATGCCGAGACTTCGCCTCCAGGTACTACCAGCAAGGGACGCTGGGGAATGCACTCTGGATCAACTGGTCGACAGCTTTGTTTACGCTTTTCCGCCCATTCCCCTGATTCCAGCGGTGCTCATCAAGCTGGCCCGGTCCAGGGCACGGATGATCCTGATTGCCCCGGAATGGCCCAGACAGTGGTGGTTCACAGACCTACTACACCGGTCCCTCCTTCCGCACATTCGGTTGCCTTGCAGGCCGGACCTTCTCACGAAGTTCGGGGGGCAGATGGTGCACCCCAACCTCTCGTCCTTGAGTTTGGCGGCATGGCTCCTGAGGTAGTGCAATGTGGACATTTGAATCTACCTGAAGATTGTATGGACATACTGAAGGAGTCTAAGAGGCCCTCCACTCGAACGTCCTACGCTTACAAGTGGAAGAGGTTTTGTATCTGGTGTGTGTCCAGGAACTTGGATCCTACGACGTGCAAGGAAGATGTCATACTTCCCTACTTTCTACATTTGGCACGATCTGGCCTTAATGTTCACTCTATTAAGGTTCATCTCGCTGCATTGACTGCCTACAGGAAAAGCCCTTCACAGACTTCCTTCTTTCAGATCCCTGTGATCAAAGACTTTTTGGAAGGCTTGAAGAAAGTGTTCCCTCCTGTCAGGCTTCCTTCGCCTTCATGGGATTTGAATGTGGTGCTGTCCAGTTTGATGAAGGAGCCTTTTGAACCCATTCATAAGGCTTCGTTGCAGCACCTATCCTGGAAGGCGGCGTTCCTCGTGGCCATTACATCGGCCCGCAGGGTGAGTGAAATTCAGGCACTGTGTTGTAATGAACCTTATACTGTATTTCATGCTGCTAAGGTTGTTATGCGGACTCACCCTAAATTTCTTCCCAAGGTTGTTTCTGACTTTCATGTCAATCAAACTATAACTTTGCCTACGTTTTTTCAGAATCCCTCTTCTCCAGCGGAACGTTCCTTACATTCCCTGGATGTTCGGAGGGTGTTGAAATTTTATCTTGATAGGACCAAGGATGTACGTAGGTCTGACCAATTGTTTATCAATTACGGATCAGTCAGGACGGGTCTTGCGACCTCTAAGCAGTCCATTTCTAGGTGGATTGTGTCCTGCATACAACTATGTTACCAGAAAGCTAATAAGACCTTAGGAGGTAAGCCTAAGGCTCATTCCACCAGGGGCAAGGCTGCCACGACAGCCTTGCTCCGTAATGTGCCGATTGCAGAGATCTGCAAGGCCGCCACTTGGAAGTCGGTTCATACCTTTGCTAGGCATTACTGTCTGGACGCTGATGCCAGAGCAGATGCTCAGGTTGGACAGGCTTCACTGCGGAATTTGTTCGCACAATAGTGGTGTTGGTTTTCTTTTCTCCACCGCCGCTTTGTTGTGGGGATGGGCTTGCCATTCTATTCACTAGATTATGACTATACACAGAGATCCCCTACTACAGAAGGAGTAGTTTCTTTTCTGTAACTCCAGTTCTGTAGTAGGGGTATCTCTGTTATAGTCATAAGCGCCCGCCCTCCTCCCCGGTGGAGAGAGATATTCATGTAAGAAATGCTACAGGTCTGGCGTGTTACGCCTTCAAAAAGAACTGAAAGTAAGAGAGACCTGCAAGGCATTCTGGGATACTGTGAAGTTCTGGAAAGTTCTCTTAAAGGCACAGTATCCTGTTCTGAGCCACATAATGGCAGCCTATGGGGCTTGTCTGTCCATGCCTTCCTCTCTATCTTCCAGAGGGGTTTGTACTGAAGACAGGGAAAATCTGGACAGGCTTTGCTGTTTTGTGGATTTTTGGTGGAATTTCTAGCTGAAGTACTGGACAGTGTAGCCTTTTTATAGGCTGCATTATATGTCTTTAAATTCTCTCTTAAGTGCAGTTCTGCATTTGTTCGACACTTTAGAGATTATTTTTGATTGCTCCGGGGTCCACGCACATGGGCGGGACTATTCACTAGATTATGACTATAACAGAGATACCCCTACTGCAGAACTGGAGTTACAGAAAAGAAACTACTCCTTCTCCATCACCTGCCTCTCTGGCAGTCCATAACATTGGACAGGTGGGTTTTGCAGATTGTCTAAAGGAGCTACTCCCTTCTCTTCAAGTCTACCCCTCTCTCCATGCCAACAGGCTGACGTAGCACCACCCATCTCTTCTCCAGTAGGAAGTGATGCCTCTTTTGGCCAAAGGATCCTTAGAGTACCAGCGCCAGAAGATGTTTGTGGTTGCTATTCCCACATCTTTCTGGTGCCCAAGAACGGAGGCCTTTGTCTTATTCTCGACCTACGCTCTCTCAATTTCTTCCTCAAGGAGGAGAAATTCAAGATGCTCACTCCGACTCAGCCTGTTCGCATATACGGGACCTGAAGTGGGACCTGAAGTTCCAGTGGGCACAGCATCTTTCTGACATAGTCCAGATCTCGGAGAGAACTGCAAAGGGCCTGCATTTTTGGCTTATGAACTGCGATTGGGTCAGTGACAGACACCTCTCCTTTCCCCAAGCAGATCTGACACTAGTGACGGATGTCATTCCGCTGGTGGTGCATCCCTCTGGGAGTGGTGGCCTTCAGAGGTCTATGGTCTCTGGAGGAATCCGGACTACACATCAACCAGTTGGAACTCTGAGTGATTCTTTTGCCACTGAAAGCCTTTATACCCTCTATCCATGGAAGGCTAGTGCAAGTGTTAACGGACAACACCACTGCCATATGGCACTGCAGCAAGCAGGGCAGGGTGGGGTTGTGGACTCTTTGTTATTTTATACTGACTTTTAAAGCGCAAACAAATACCCAGAGTTGTCCATGCGCTGGCTCTGCGTTAGTAAACATGAAAACGTCCTTAGCTGGGGAAAAAACAAGTCAAGAGGCCCAGCGTCTCAGGACATGGCTGGAACAGCACAGCATATCCCTGGTGGTTCAAAATCTGGTGGGTTTTCTAGCCAGAGCGGACAAACTGCTGAAGGTGCCTAGCGTATCACAAATGGCATCTCCTTCCAGAGGTGGTGCAAGGTCAGCAGTGAGGAGAGCCTTGATTAGATTGGTTTGCCACAGATGAGAATGTGCAATGTCAGCAGTTTTACATGCTGGTGTTTCCAAGGTGACTCTTGCTCAGAGATGCTTTTTGTCTCAAGAGTAGCTCAGGACTCCTGTCCCCCCCCACCCCCCTCTCAGGTGCTCCAGTTTGTTCTTTCCAATGCCCAGCAGGGCTCAGTTCTGAGCACTGTTAAGGGATATCTCTCTGCAATTTCTGCTTTACTTAGGTTGCCTGACCAACCTTCCCTTTTCCAATCCCCTATTGTACATGGATTTTTGATAGGTTTGCAAAATATGTTCCCTCCCATTCCCTTCGTTATGAGCTAGTGGGCTCTCAATCTTGTCTTCACCTTCCTTATGTTCCCTTTGAACCTCTGCTCAATTGTCTACTCAGGCTCCTTACCAACAATATGGCTTTCCTCATGGTAATCACATCTGCAAGAAGGGTCAGTGACCTTCATGCTTGACCATCCAAACCTCCTGATCTTAACATCTACCCAGATCAACTGGTGCTTGGTACTAGAGATTCCATTTTAGGTCTTGCGCCCAACGTTGCAGTGCGCAGCAGTGCTCGCGCAGCGCGAGACCTCTTGTATGGGGTTCTGGAAGCTGACCACACGCTTGTGCATGTGATCAGGCTTTCGCCCGCTGCCATTGGCTTGAGCATGTTTTTTTTTTTTACACAATAAGGCACGCAATTGGGCAAAGGTGGGCGCATGTCCCGCCTTTGCTCCGCTCATTCCCGACAGTGTCTAGCAGGCGCGCGTTTGCCTCGCTGCCATGCTCCCTCGCCCGCTCCTTTGTTACTAGCGATAGCTCTGCGTGCGCCCTATTTGAACTCCCAGCATTAGCAGCCATACCTAAGGGCATCTCAAGTTGCCAGTGTTCGCTGACACCCTTTCAGTGTCTCCCCCGCCCTCCCACCTTCAGCCTCTTCCTCTGCACAGGCATTCCGAGGGCGCCTGTTCCCAGCACTTCCCCTCCTTGTGCGCAGCTGGTACAGGGGCTTTAGCATTGGCGGGGCGTGTTTATTCACTCACTTCCATTACCAAAGCCCCTGTCTGGTCGTCTACTTGTTTGCCATGGCGCAGGCAGTAGACAACGCAGTGCAGTACACTCGAGGCGCCTAAGCCGGGGTCAGCGTCCACCTCCTCTCGGCTTAACAGCCAGCCAGGGCCCTGCTCTCCTCACGCAGTGGAACAGAATTTGGTGGTCTCCACAACTCGCTTGCTTCACTTTACTTGCATTGTGGTTAGTGGTATGTGTGAGCGACAAGCCACAGGTTCGGATCCTTTGAACCTGCAGAGCTCGATAAAGCGTGTAGTGCAGTGTTAAATTTGGTAATTGCAACATTGTTTATTTACAGTGCTAAGAAACTACGGTGATGCAGTAGCAAGCACCTACTAAAGCTAGCAGCATATGTTTACAGTGCCAAAAAGTGGCAACATTACAGTAGCAGGCCCTGTATGAAAAATAAGTTATTGCCGACTAGGAAGTGAAGGGGTTAAAACTGGCTCAGTCGCTAAAAGGAGTCGGTATCCCCTTTCGGAGGCTTCCGCTAACGGCGCCAACAGACCTCTGTATTTGCGCGCTCTATGAACTTTGTACTTACTCATGCAGCGGGTGATGCCTGTTCTTCACCCGCCACTGGAGTGGATGACACAGGCTTCAGGTGCGCCAAGCTCCGTTTTGGATGAAAGGGGGTTACGTCGAGCCATCGTGCATCTTGCTGCATTCAGAAGGTGGCATCAAAGCAATGGAGTGGCTGTGGCGAGCAAGGGCGAACCCACAAGACATACAGCATCCACTTTATTTCAGGGCAGGCAGCACGCGCACCGTGGGCACGGCTCGGTGGGCACCGGGGGCCGGACAGGCCTGCGTTGCGGCCTAGAGAATCTTGTACTTTAAGAAGGGACGTCCGTCCCCCTGTTACACTTTAAAGGACATGTACTTGTTTTATATAGGTGACTCGGACCCCGAGCCATCCAAACACTACAGTAACAAACGCTACTGTTACCAAATAGAGTGGTGCCGACACTCCCTACTACCGCAGATGGGGGCTGTGCGAGGGACACTTAACGGGGTTCTTGGGAATTTTAAGCAGTGCGTGTGGGTGGTGTCGACACTTGTGCAGTGCACACCAGCCACAAGTGACAATATGACCTGCCAGCGTGCGAGCACAAACCAAGCTGCTGTGTGTAGTTGGTGCAGGTTAGGCGGCGATGATGAGCGATGCCCCATGAGTCCTGTACCTGCATCACCGTCCTTTCATTCACGTCCCTCCATATTCCACGTCCCAGCGAGGTCCGCCGTCTTAGCTGGACGTGTTTTCAAAACACGTCAATTTCTCTCTCCTCCCTGCAATTAAAAGGCCTCGAGTTGGCACCATTTGAAATGTGCAGAAACATGCGGCCAGGGTGCAATACTCTGGCTTACCATAAACAGGTGTTGTTTCTTGTCCCTGGCCCTGGAGTTCGTTCGGCTTGGTTGGCGTGTGTTGGGATGGTCAAGGAGAAAATTCGCAGACTGTAAACTCTGGCTCGTGTTAGGCACTATTCATCCCTGCATAGAGCACAGGACTGTGAAGTGCCACTGCGTGCCCCCTATCCACTGAACTGCAGGCCAGGGCACCTCTCAGCCCCCCAAGGGGGCAGCTCAGATACACACACTTGACCGTACTCTGGGAAGTGCTGCTGTCCTGTTGAAAGGAGTTGTCGACCAACCGTGGAACTGAGCGACCGGAGCTCTAGTCCCTGCTCTCCTATTTGGTAAGGGTGTGTGATCCTGGGCAGGTAACATGACTTTTTGTGCCTGACAAACAGCACGTCATAAACTCTTTGGAAATATCACCACAGTTAGGGAGCCTATCTTATTTTTATAAATGTGTTTATAAAGTTTTATATAGCGTGAACATGACCCTTGCAGGTATCAGAGCACTTTACAATAACCAAGGCTTCAGTATCTGTGCTAGTGAAGATGGTAAGCCCGAGGAAATATGATTTGTCCAGTGTCAGACAATCTATTGCGTGGTTGGGGGTCGGTGGAGGTGGAAGGGAAATGGGTGCATTCTGAACACTAGTGCGTGTTGCTTGTTTGCACTTATTGCTCGATTTCCATTTTTGTCATTTTGCTCTTGCACAGAAGGCATTGTTTATAGAATAAACACTGCAAAAAGCATTGACAATGCGATATGGCATTGTAAATGACAAAGCTTTTTATGTATGTGTTCAGTAAACCTGCAAAGTACAAAGTGTGTTTACGCACCACTTGCAGGTTTTCAAAACACATAAATTAAAGGCATTGTCATTTACAATGGCAATAGCTCAAACTCTTGCAAATGCGAGACCTATTGCATTGCAAATGCTTGTTTCCAAAAGTGGTCACTTCATAGGTAGGCCAAACCATCACTCTGCCTACCATTTGCGCCCAGCTTCATCCCTCTAAGGAAGAGGAACGACTTCCCCGTCTGGACTTATAAAGAGCGTTTTCATTCTATCTTGACCACACGAAAGAGATCTAGATGGACAACCAACTCTTCGTAGGGTATGTTGAACCGAAGAAAAGACTGGCCATGCAGAAGCTGACCATGTCCCGATGTATTGTGCTCTGTATCAAAATCTGCTACGTATTGACTAAGAAGTAAACCCCGGAGGGCTTGCATGTTCAAACTACCAAAACCTAAGCTGCACCACTGCTTTAGCTTGCGGAGTTCCGGTCCTGGATATCCGCCAGGCAGGAATGTGGGCCTCACTGCGCCCGTTCACCAAACATTATTGTCTACACAGTCAGATCCGTAGAGATGGACATTTTGCCTGTTCAGTTTTGCAGGATTTCCTTGTGTTAAATTAGTCTACAAACCTACTTCCGGGGAGGTGTAGATTGGGATTCTAGTCTCAGGTAAGGAATATGCAGCTAGAAGTATCTATCTTATGAACAAATTACTTACCTTCGGTAACACCTTCCTTGTCTGGTACAGACTCTATTAAGCCGTAGATTCCATACGGATTCGCCCATTCTTCCTGCTCCGCCAATGGATTTCTATGGACTAGGCCCTATTTTTCCACACCAGTGGTCGGTGTACTTCATGGCTCTGCGCTCTTGGCATCGAAAGTCGGAAAAAGTAACTGAAGTCATCAAGCCTGACAGTGGCTATACAGGCACTGCAAATAGCACTTCTGGCATGTATAACTCCGCGTTGACCCGAACGATACCACCTACCGGTGCGCAGGGATACTGCTCAAGAAAAACTTGCATATCAAGTCTGACACCTAGGGAATATTCTAAGGTAAGGAATCTGCAGCTAGATAGATTCTCTATCAGATAAGACATTACCGAAGGTAAAAAACTTGTTAATTACCGTCCTGTCATTCCATGGTGTAGTGTTCGCCACTGGCAATAAAAGTTGGGCATAACAGTCTTCTTGCACATAGACTTGTACAGTAATTTCTCCAGATGGATCCCTGTGGGCATTTGCCTTCAATCCATATTGTATTCTTAGTTCCCCTATGCCTACCTGATCACACAGACATTCATTACCTCTGATACCTAGCCACATGCTTGTGAAATCTGTCTTTCCATAGCAGTGGCAGCGCTTATGTGGCAATTGGGCCAAGAGGCAAGCAATTCTGTAAAGCGCTCTAGGTAAATTATATTGTTGTAAAGTATATTGCTATGTGTTGAATGAGTTTAAAGCTGGCAATATATATATATATATATATATATATATATATATATATATATATATATATATATATATATATGTATATATATATATGCAGTGGTCTTACCATCTAAATTAAAATCTTCAATTCTACACTATGGCAGACACTACTACTATGGAGAAAAGTCTCTTTCAATGCCATATACCAAATTGTGACAGGGAGAGACACCTTGTATATATGGACCTCCATTTTTGACGAGCTCTTTTTTTGCAGAACAAGGTTTTTGAAAGCACCCTCCCTCTGCATCTAGCCACAAAGGTCATAATAGAAAACACACAGAAATACTTAGGAGACTGGATACAAAGTTTAAAGTTTAAGATCCAGTGTAGGAAGCTGGCTTTCTATATAGTGTTCCAAAATGAGGTGCAGAGTTCAGGTATCCCGTAATGGTGTACAGGGGCTTGTTTTAACAATTCCAAGGGGCTCTATTTGTGGAAGTGTGGCCGAGCAGCCTTACGCTTATCAGAGGAGAGCGTTAGGCACGCACAGAGGAGTCAATAAATGACACATTCAATAAGGAAATCCGACACCAATTTTAAAAAAAGAACATGGATTTTATATTAATTTAGACACTTACATATATGAGATTAGATAAATCCCTTTCGAGTTAGTGCTTTTCAGAAACACAGAAAATACAGCTATCAGGTTTGAGGCATGAGCCTCGAACGCTTTAATGATATCCTATTGGAGAAACATACACTGCATAGGGGTACTTGCAATCAAGTTACAGAGTTGTACTTCTGCGCGTAAGGTAAGTAGGGGCCATAGTGCTTAGAACCACCAGCAGTTTTAGTTTACCTACTTGGTGTGTCTGGGTGCAGAGCTGCTGGTCGCTGGGTAGTCTCGAACTCTACCGCTGAAGTCTATGGAGAAAACAATTAACAGAAAAATGCTGCAAGTGGGGACTAGGGGAAAAGTATGTCTGAACTCAAAGGGGTGCTGAGTCCTTGAGGGTCTCCGAACAAGGGTACACTGCTGGTAGACTCTGGCTGTGGGGTGCGGGTGCAGAGGTATTTTGTCCGGCCGGTCACTTGTGTTTGAAGGCTCTCACTTTTGGGGTCGACCTGGAAATGGGGACAAAACAGGACAACAGGGTGACTCCTGGTCCTGGCCTCGGTGATGGTGACGTCCCATGTTGGTAGGTCAGTCTTGGTGATGTCAGTGTCTGGGCTAGACAGTGAACAAGCGTTGGCTGCTGCAAGGGGTCCGGAACCCCGGGTATTGGTGCAGTGTGGCTCCTGGGGGTCCTGTTACCTCCAAACGTGGTGGGGAGATGAATCTGACCTCCTGGAGCACCGAAACCTCTTCCTGGGTGACTGCAGCATGGGTGGATCCTCTGGTCAGCAGATTGGTAAACCAGACTTTGCGGTCACTGGCTGCAGGGAAGTCGCTATTTCAAAGGTAAGAGGAACCCCCTTCTGTCCAAAGGAATGGGGTAATATATCAAGGTATCAAATAAACGTTTTTGTATCCTTTGGAGAAAATACTAGCTGTTCAGACAGTCTGTTTTACTCATTCTTACTCACTCATACCCACCACATTGTGGAGAAGTGTGGCTCAATGATTGGAGCGGCAGACCCTGATGCAGAGGTCTAGCCCGGGACCAGGGTTCAATTCCCCGCCTCGGCGGGTCTTGGGCTCAAAATTCCACGGACCTGATAATTCTCGCCTCAGTGCCTATTCCAATCATGGAGTCCCACTCTGCAAGTCTGGGCAATAGCTTGCTTAATCTCCACAATGGCCCCCACAACGCTAAGGATGCCTGGCCTCCACCTTGGGGGTGCCCAGGAGTGGATGCCTCACAGGGAAAGCCAGGATGGGTTCCACCGCGGTATTCGTACAAGCGCCTTGAGACCCTTGCGGGTGAGTAGTGCGCTATACAAGTATCAATTTACATTTTTTACATTTACATTCATTGGAAGTGAGACCATATATTCCTGATAGATAATCCTGACAACATCAGGGAAGTGGCTCCTTCACTTCAAGGGAGATGTTGACAGGTTGGTGAAGTGCTGGCAGGGTTTAGCGCCACGTCCTCAGCTAGTTAACGGTTCTAGCTTTTCTTTGTCCTTCATCTGTCAGGTGAATCTGAGTTCCTGGTGTCAGGGGGCAGCTGAATACTTAAGTTCGAGGCATGTGGGCTGCTGAATTCATATCTGTGCATAGATCGCCGCCTAGTGTTGGGTCCGGATGATTGCACATTGTTGTCCTGGAAGAGTCTTCGAAGTATCACGAGATAGGTGGCTCCTCCCCTGGACTACAGTGCGCATGGGCATCGACTCCATCCCCAGATGGTTTTTTTCCGCCATTGGGTTCGGATGTGTTCGGTTCCCTCCTGTCGGAATCGATAGTCCTTAACTTTACTTTGATTGAGACCAAAAGGTCTTTAGGACTTGCGTCGGTATTGTCTTTCGTTCGGGTTCGTAACTTCCTCGGCTCCGAACCGACATTGTTCTTCCGCGTGCTTTCGGCACGGAAGGGCCTAATCGACGCTCCAGCCTCTTCATCCATCATGGAACGAAGTCCATTCAAACGATGCCCGGTGTGTGCCTCGAAGTACCAGCATATCGTTGTACACCCGGTGTGCAACAAGTGCTTGTTACCGGACCACGACGAGGCCAAGTGTATGGCCTGTTCCAGGTTCCGGTCCAAAAAGACACTCAAGCTCTGTTGAGCTGCGCGCCTGGAGGCCCAGCAATCTGCACCACCGCCTACGGACATCTTTGATGCTGGGGATGTCGGGGACGACAATATCCAGGAGATCACGGAATCTAACCCCACGTCGGAGGTCGAGGAGGACTACGACGCAGAGGCCGAGGATTTCGATGAAATCGTCGAGGAGGTAGGGGACGACGACGGGGCACTTGCCACCGTAGAGGATAGCTCGGACGAGGAGCTTCCTCAGACTGGCTCCGGGGCCGTCCAACCTCATGAGGCCCAGGTCGAGGGATCGCCTTCGGGCCTTACCCGAGACCTTGATGTACGTTCCACGGCTCCGCCTCCCGGCCCGGCCACGGACATTGATACCGAATCACTCCCGGTACCTCAGAAACCGAAAGTGAAACCTACGGTCTCAACGCCAGAGATATCGAAACCGAAAGTGCGGATCGCGCTGGTCGGGTCGAAGACTTCGGAGGCCTCGGCGCCGAAGAAATCGAAGATGGCCGTCGAGTCGAAGAGCCACGCCAAAATGGCCGACCCGAAGGCTACTACATAGAAGCCAAAGGTTAAGGGGTCCGCCGCAGCCGCATCGGCGCCAGCAAGGGTCGACTCGATCACAAGAAAACGGTCGATGACCCCAAGAAGTCCACTCTCGATCCAAAGAAGCGGCAGGACGACACGAAGTCCCTCTCTGCCTCGCTTCCACTCGACAAAACCGGTTATATGATGTTACAACGCATTCCGTTGCAACGCATGCCTTTTCCACGCATGCGTTACAACGGAATGCCATTACCACGCATATGGTTTAACACGAAAATGACTTTACCATGCATAATTTATCAACGTTTTTCGTTGTTTAACTATGCATGATATTGTCATTTTCATGTTAAACCGACTGCATGATTGATTATGTAGTTGAAATCTATACATGTTTTTTAAATATGCCCAACCTAATAAATTATTATAATTAAAAAATTTACTTACATTTTCTTTCGACGGTATTCTCCTTCTTCTAAGTGGTCCTTTCTCTATTTTTGATGAAGTACGTAGACGCACGTACGTAATCACGTCTGTTAGGGAGGCTCTTTCCATGAAGGACAGAGGCACAGAAGAGCGTGTTTAAGGTAAGTTTTATTTATTTTTTATTTTTTATTAAACCCTCTCGTTTGTTGGTTTTTTTGGGGGGGAGACCCCCCAAGCCCCCACCCCCTTTTTTTTTTTCAACCTTTAACTCACATTCCTTTACTACGTTTTTCGTAGTAAAGGAATGCGTGGTAAAGGTTATAGTGCTAACCACGCATGCGTAGTAAAGCATGCGTGGTTAGTGCATTCGTGGAAACGGCTTCGTTGTATTGGCTGTTTCCCGACAAAACCAAGGGAGCAACGCCGAGTGCGTCGACTCCGAAGGGCGCATCGTCGGTCGCCACTCCAAAAGCAGCCGCTAAAGACTCTGTCGAACCGGCGCGTCCATCCGCCTCGTTCACGAAAAAGGTTACGGAATCCCTACAACGAATTAGGGAGGGGGCCGCAGCAGTCGAGCCGAAGGACCCTGTGCTGCCCAAGCCTCTGGAGAAAACGGCGAAGGCGCCTACGCTGATCCTTTTCACCTTGCCGCCTAAGACGGCGCCGAAGGCTTTCGCAGCTAAACCGGGGGCCGGAGTGCCCGAGAAGGTGTCTTCGACGCCGAAGCAGTCGTTGGTGGTCCCAGGCCCACGGCAACGACCACTTGCAGAGGAGGAGCGTCAGGAGCTTTTCATCGACGCCAACACGGGCAGACTTTCCCTCCTGAAGAGAAAGATCACCCCTGAACCACAATTGGAGTCGTACAAGATTCCACTCAAAAAGAAGATGGACTCTGCTGGTACTTCTGCTTTGATGGAGCCCATTTCGCCACAGGCTCACGAACTCTCGCCCACTCATTCCAATGTAGAGGCAGGTGAAGGTGACGACGAGGATGAGTACAGCTATCCCATCTACACCGACCCAGAGGATGTGACTGAACCATGGTCTGCAGGTGGCGATCCTGGGGACCCGCATTCTGGACAGGAGCCTCAGCTTTTCTCAACCAAGACTTCCCCCACAGAGGACTCTGCGGCTTTCAATGCCCTCATCGAAAGGGCAGCAGCCAATCACAACGTCGAGCTCCATGCTGACCCGGTGGACGTCAACTTCCTCTTTGACACCTTTTCGGTCTCTGAAAAGACTGTAAAGACTCTGCCAATGCTGAAGGGTGTTTTGAAGCAAGCGGCTGAGGTGTTCAAAGAGCCCACCCGGGCGAGGGTCATCAACCCGAGAATCGACAAGAAGTACAAGGCGGCGCCCACTGATCCAACTTATATTAAGGGACAGTTGCCTCTGGATTCCCTGGTTGTCTCCAATGCCCGCAAAAGAGCCAACTCACAGACTACGGGTGATGCTCCTCCCCCAGACAAGGAATCAAAAGTCTTTGAGGCTTCAGGTAAGAGGGTGGCGGCGCAGGCAGCCAATATGTGGCGCATATCCAACACGCAGGCGCTACTAGCGCGTTATGACAGGGCACACTATGATACTCTAGAGACCCTTTTACAGCACTTACCCGATCAATATAAGGAAGCGGCAGAAATGTTAATACAAGAGGGGAAGCTTATCTCCAATGCTTCCATAAAGTGCGCTCTGGACGTGGCTGACACCGCCGCACGCGCAATTAACACTAGCGTGATGCTTCGTAGACATGCTTGGCTGAGGATATCTGGGTTCAAGCTGGACATTCAAACTACCATCTTGAACCAGACGGTCAACCCAGATCACCTGTTTGGCCCTGAGGTTGATACCACCCTTGAGAAGATGAAAAAGGACACCGACACTGCAAAATCTATGGGTGCCTTGCAATCCCAGCAGTTTCGGAGTGGGTCCTTTCGTCGCTCCAATACTAGAGGCACCTCAAGGGGTCAACTTTCGCAGTCACCGCAATTCTACAAAAGCAACACCCAAGCTTCTTATACCAACAAAGGTCGGGGTGGATACCGCGGCAACAACGCCAAGAGCAGAGGACGTGGCAACAACAGCTCCAGGTCCTCCACCCGCCAACAAACAGTGACGCCTTGTCACTGCCCCCCGACCACGCAACACCGGTCGGGGGGAGACTCCAGCAGTTCCTGCCTGTAGGAAGGTGGATATCTGACTATGGTTACCCCCAAACTTTTTGCCTGGTGTTTAGCTGGTTTTTGACTTAGTTGGCCTGGGATCCTGCTATTCAGGGCCCCAGGCTGATTGCTCTCTCCTTAAAATGGACTCCATGTACCTTAGGTGCATAACACAATTGGAATTGGTTCACCTTATAGGCCCCTGTAACAGTGTACCATAGGTACCCAGGGCATAGGTGTAGCCAAGGCCTGCCAGGGGCTGCAGCATGTATTGTGCCACCCCTGGCCTGGCCTCCATATTTGACACAACTGGCTGATCACTCAGCTGGGGTAAGTTGGTGTAATCACCTCTTACTTAGGTACAGTATGCCTGTGCCTAACCCTAAACTGGACACATATGTTCCTATCAGCCACTCCTATGGAAGGCCTCATCAATCCTGGAGGCAGAGTGCTTGGAAATATGTGAGATGGTGCTCTAGCATGAGCTGAGCCTGTCTGCAGCTGTCGGGAACCACTCCCTAAGCTGTTCCGGGATATTGCCATACCATATACTCTTAAGTGCATTATAATCCTCGCGGTTATATGCTATCTTTGGTTTGGCTTTATCAAAACATGTCGAGTAAGGTGTCATACGAATTGGAATACTACCCCCTCGCCAATTCTGGCGACGGGGATAGCATTCCACCCTTCTAGAGGGACACGACATGTGTGTAGCCTTAACCCCGGTTAAAGTTAAACAGAGCCTCAGCATCACAAAATGGATGCTGCCACCACAAACACATGTCTGACCTCCTGCTGCTGGGAGTCCTTCCAGCGAGGAGGGCCTGGACAAAGGGTTTCCTGCCTGGGGAGGTGCGAGCACCACCCCAGACAGGGTTTTGTGTATTGGGTAGGACAGGGCTGAATAGATTGAGACATGCCTGGGGCACACAAGGTGTCCCTGTGCATAAGCCAGCCCAAACCGGTTCTGGGGCTTTCCAGCCCCAGTCCTGGCGAGGAGCTGGACAAAGGAGAGGGGGTGTAACCACCCCCCTTCCTGGTCCCACCCATAGGGGAGGGACCTAGTAGGTGATCCACCCCTCAGATGGGAATAAGAGAGGGAGCAGTGCCATTGCACAGCAGATCATCCTGAAATCAACTTTAAACAAGAAGAAGACTGGACTTCGACATTCTGCTGCACAGAAGACTGAAGAGAATCTCCCTAGTGGCCTAGGAGGGGCCACCCTGTGAACACAGGCATCACCCAGCACCTCGACGTCTGCTTTGCCGCCGCCTCCCGCCGGAGCCCGAGTGCAGAGCCTGACAAGACACAGCTTCCCAGTCTTCTCCCAGCCCGATCCACAGTCCCTGCAAAGAAGGGACCCGTGGAGGCACCGAGAGACGTGGGAGCGGCCATCTTGAAAGACCCCCGAGACGCTGACTGCGCAGCACCCGAGGCACCCTCGACGTTGTGCTTTGGGGATTGAGAACCCCCACCACCGAGCAGCCCTTGCACCGAAGATCAGCCCTCCAGCATCTCCACGATCTGCGTGGGGCCCTTTTGCATTGTGCCACTCGACGCGCCATCCCGGCCACTAGCCACGTGGTCAGCGGCCATCTTGGCGACGAACCCGAAGATTTACACAGCAGGTCTGGTTGCTCCAGACCTACCCAAGCTCCTGTAAAAAGGAGCACCCGCTCTGACCTTGCTGGTCCGAGTGTTAAGCATCTTTCACTTTCCGCCTGGCTTGCCTTTGCCAAGGCCTGTTTGCTCCGATCGAGGTGCCGACACCGCCAACAGCGAGAAGCCTGCGTGGGACAGCTCGTGACCGACTCCTGGACGTCCTCGACCCCGGGGATCCACGTGGCTGCAGAAAGAAGCTACCCGACAACGCCTGTTTGCACCCGACATCGCCTGGTTCCGATCTGGTTCCACGGTAGTCACTGGCTAGTGACTTTGAACATTGTCCCCTCTGCTTTCAGGTCTTCACATCTTCAGATCCACCCTTGGATCCACCGGAACTCTTCTCATCGAGCCGCCTGCAGCATCTTCAGCTCCAAGCACCATCGACCAGCGTGACGAAACCCGACACTACTTCGACCCTGTGCACCCGCTTCCTGTGGGTGAGGTAACTCAGCTCCGCCGGAGCTCCTGCACTGGTACACATCCCAAGGGCCTGTGTTTTAAGTTTCAGCTCCGTAGGTCACTCGGAAGGTTCCTAACTTTCTAACTTTGTGCTTTTTACGCACCATAGACTTTGTATTGAGAAGTGCGTGCACTTTGAACACTGCACCCGAGTCCCGTGGGCCTTTCCCGACTTAGTTAACTCCAGTCTCGAATAGCTCCAGCGATTCCCAAGGCCCTAGGCCTCTTCACTTTCCTATTGGTATCTCTTATACCACTTTCTTAGTATATGGTTTAGGTGGCCCCTAGGGCTCATCCATATTGTGCAACTTTTGTGTATTTTAAACTGTCTTGTGATTTAACGCTTGTGCTTCTGTGCTCATAAAGAGTCCAGGGGATTTTATAGTTAATAAATCAATATATATTTTCAATATATATCTGTGTGGTGTCCCTTTCATTTGGTATTCAAGGGGGTTGTGTATGGTATAACAGCTGGCTTCACATGCCTTTCAGAGTTTAGCCTAAGACTGCTTTGTCCACGTTACCACTAGGATAACTGGTCTACAAGGTTGAATTACAACCATCATCATAAGGGTTGCTTGGCATGGTACAAAGTGATCACTAGAACTAGTGAGCATTATATACCAGGCCAACTTCTCACACTGCCCATGTGGAAGTCCATCACCACGGACAGGTGGGTCAGAACACTTATCCAATTCGGTTATTGTCTGGAGCTCACATCCACTCCACCCAACATACCCCCAAGGCACCGTCCTATGTCCGGCGAGCACTTGCACTTATTGCAGCAGGAGGTCACAGTCATGCTGCAAAAAAGGGCAATAGAGCTCGTGCCCTTGCAGGAAAGAGGTGCGGGAGTTTACTCCCTGTACTTTCTTATTCCAAAGAAGGACGGATCCCTCAGGCCCATCCTAGATCTCAGGCCCCTCAACTTTTACATGCTATCAGAGCATTTCCACATGCTCACACTGCAGCAGGTTCTCCCACTGCTTCAACAGGGGGACTTCCTAGCAACTCTGGACCTGAAGGATGCGTACTTCCACATTCCACTACATCCTTCACACAGAAAATACCTCCGGTTCACCATCCAAAACCAGCACTACCAGTTCAAGGTTTTGCCTTTTGGGGTCACCACGGCACCCAGGATTTTCACAAAGTGCCTAGCGACGGTGGCGGCGCATCTGAGACGTCAAAACATCCACGTCTACCCCTATCTGGACGACTGGCTCATTCAGGCGAAGTCGGCCCAGCAGTGCGCCAACCACGTGTCCCAAACCATTCACCTTCTGCACGATCTGGGGTTCTCACTGAATTACCCAAAATCCCATCTCCAGCCCGCCCACATACGGCAGTATCTGGGTGCGACCATAAACACTCTGGCAGCCACGGCACAGCCGAATTCAGTGAGAATCGACAGCATTCAATCGCTGATCCAAAGATTCAGACCTCAACACTCGCTTCCAGCAAGAGTGTTCATGCAGTTGATAGGCATGATGGCCTCCTGCATCTCCATTGTCCCGCACGCGAGACTACATATGCGTCCGCTTCAAGAGTGCTTGGCACGTCAGTGGACTCAGGCTCACAACCAGTTGAAAGACCTAGTGTTGGTGAGCGGTCGGGCATACAACTCTCTGCATTGGTGGAATCCACGAAACCTTTGCAAGGGCCGACCGTTTCAGCAGCCTGTGCCACAGATTATCCTGACAACGGACGCTTCTCTCCAAGGATGGGGAGCGCATGTACTCCAATACACTGTGCAGGGACTATGGACGCAGCAACAGGGGAAGATGCACATCAATGTTCTGGAACTGATGGCGATCTTCATGGCACTAAAGGCCTTCAAAGTACATCTATGCAACAAGGTCGTGTTGATTCGGACGGACAAAAGCAGGGAGGCACACACTCTCCGCAGCTGTCTCATCTGGCTCAGAGCATTTGGAAGTGGGCCATTCAGAGGAACATCTTCCTCATGGCAGAGCATCTCCCGGGCAAAGACAATCAGATGGCGGACCTGCTCAGCAGGCACAGCCACCAAATGCACGAGTGGGAGATACATCCATCAGTACTCCGGCCGTACTTCCAAAGGTTGGGTCATCCAGACATAGACGTGTTCGCCACAAATGAGAACGCAAAATGCCTAAGCTTCGCCGCCAGGTTCCCACACCCACTGTCGCAGGGCAATGCGATATGGATGAACTGGTCAGGCAGATTTGCGTACGCTTTTCCCCCAGCACCTCTGATTCCGCTGGTGGCACGCAAACTCAGGCAGCACTCGATGACTCTCATCCTGGTTGCTCCAACGTGGGCTCGCCAACCATGGTACACCACGTTTCTAGAACTGTCCGTGGTACCGAATCAAAGGCTACATCTCACACCCAGCCTTCTGACGCAAAGCCATGGCGACATTCAGCACCCAGATCCGCAACAGCTCAACCTGGCAATCTGGCTCCTGAAGTCCTAGAGTTTGGCTACCTGAACCTACCTCCCAATTGCATGGACATCATTCGGGAGGCGAGGAAGCCCACTACTAGAGCCTGCTACGCGGCAAAATGGAAGCGGTTTGTCATTTATTGTGCGAACCACAACATTAATCCGCTGGATGCTTCTATTCAGATCATCATCTGTTACCTGTTCCATCTGTACAAGTCTAATCTGGCCTATACTTCCATTCGCATTCACCTGTCTGCAATGGCCGCGTATCTCCAAAATAGACAACACCTTTCACTTTTCAAGGTGCCTGCCATCAAAGCTTTTTTGGAAGGCCTCAAGAGTCATTCCGCCACGGACTCCACCAGCTCCTGAGTGGAACCTCAATGTGGTTCTTACCAGACTGATGGGTCCTCCCTTTGAACCACTGCATTCCTGCGAGATTCAGTTCTTGACATGGAAAGTGGCTTTCCTCGTAGCAATTACATCGCTACGGAGGGTTAGTGAATTGCAAGCCCTCACAATCCAAGAGCCATTTATCCAAATTCATTCCAACAGGGTGGTGCTCCGCACTAACCCTAAGTTTCTGCCCAAGGTTGTGTCTCAGTTCCACATCAACCAAACAATCGAATTACCTGTTTTCTTTCAAAATCCTGAGTCACTGGCGGAGCGGATGCTCCATACCCTTGACGTTAAACGGGCCCTAATGTATTACATTGATAGGACCAAGGATTTTAGAAAAACTAAGCAGCTCTTTGTCGCCTTTGCGCCACACCACAAAGGTAACCCTATTTCCAAGGCTGGTATTGCTAGGTGGATCGTTAAATGTATCCAGATCTGCTATGCAAAAGCAAAACGCACTCTTACCATTCCACCAAGAGCCCACTCCACCAGAAAGTTGGGGGCCTCTATGGCTTTCCTTGGAAACATTCCCTTAGAGGACATATGTAGAGCAGCCACATGGTCTACCACACACACATTTACTAAGCATTACTGTGTAGATGTGCACTCCAAACAGCAGGCTGCTGTAGGGCAGGCTGTTCTCAAGACACCTTTCCAAACTGCTGCAGCTGGCACGGGCGGCCGCCGCTAATGGAGGGACTGCTATGTATTCTATGCACAGATATGAATTCAGCAGCCCACATGCCTCGAACCGAATATGCTACTTACTAGTATGCATCTGTTCTTGGCATGTAGGGCTGCTGACATTCATATCGCCCGCCCTCCTCCCCGGCGCCTGTAGCAGCGGCAGTATTCACATATATACTCATAGCATGGTCATCATTCACTGAGTTTCACCCCATCTTGGCCACAATGGCTAAAAACAATCTGGGGGTGGAGTTGATGCCCATGCGCACTGTAGTCCAGGGGAGGAGCCACCTATCTCGTGATACTTCGAAGACTCTTCCAGGACAACAATGTGCAATCATCCCCACCCAACACTAGGCGGCGATCTATGCACAGATATGAATGTCAGCAGCCCTACATGCCAAGAACAGATGCATACTAGTAAGTAGCATATTAGTTTAGGGGTGTTAATGGGAGTAAAGGGTAGTAGCCAATGGCTACTTACGCCTGAGGTTACTACAACCCCTATATGACCACTTGCTGTGGAGAGTGAGCATAACCCTGTCCCAGAGTTCCTAATTCTACCAAAACACAAGCTTGTGGAATCCTTCTTTCATGTAGCACATTAGACAGCCCACCTTAGGGGTGTGAATAGAGTGGTGGTGCAACACGCCTACTAGCATACCTACTTCCATATCTGTCCTGGTGCCAAATGGGCCTCAGGGTAGGGGCTGGCATCTGGGAGGGGGGTGAGTCTGGGGCGCAGATCAAAGGCGGCAGGGGCTCTGAAGTTGCTGGCCTTGATATGCCAAAAACTACAAATGAGGGCTGCCCCTACAATATGTTCCTAAAAGTATCTACAGAGTTAGGGGGAGATGTGTTACCATTGGGGGCATTTTATAAAAAGTTACGAACGAGTCTCACACACCGTCCGGTGTCATGCTTCATCATCGGCTGACCTCGCTCTCTAAAAACTTGGTTTGATAGAGGGCGGGCATACACCTGGAGACAGGGATGCACTTCTAAATGTAAGTGATGGCCGTGGGGGAGTGAAAAGTGTATTAAAAACAAACCATTACCCATTGCCCATATCCTAAATTTATTAAGGGATCAAAAGTATGGTGGTTAAAAGAAGTGGTCGGTGATGTGGGACATTATTCTCCCTTCACCGTTTTATATAGGGTCGCCATGTTTCTGCTTCCGTGTCCCCGAAGGGTAGGTAGCATTCTTCAGGACCAAAGGGGAGGTTATTACCTTAAGGTCCACCTTCTGGCACCTAGTGTCAGAGTGTATGGACCTGCTTCTATTGTGTGATGGGGCTGTGATTACAAATACAAATACCCCTCTCGGTGTAATATTCCAGTATCGGAAAGAGAGACATGGCTGCAACCTCGATCTGAGAAGGCAGCTATTTTTCAGTTTTGGGAAAGCAGATGTGGTCAGACATCACCCTTTTCCTAGACTTGATTCAGGAGGACAGGCATGTACAAGTGTGAGATTCTGCAGGCGACAGTGATGGATGTTTCTACTACTGGATTCAGAAGTTGTCTGGGGCAGTAGGACTGTGAAGACGGGGCTAGCTGTGATGCACATCTTTGAGGCTGTAGGCCCAAAGCAGGACCTTAGAAATAGAGAAGCGCTCCTCTGGAAACATGATGATACCCTCCAGAGCATGAAGACAGATACTGAGACGGCAAGGTCGCTGTCAGCACTACAACAAAGAAGGTAGCAATCCTTTTAGGGTACAGAGGAAAAGGACAAACATAAACCGGAATAGACCAGCAACAGTGTTAGCAATTATACAGGCAATTATATCATCACAGAAATATTGAAAGGCCCCAGCTTCACCATATTCAAAACTAGAGTGAAGGTGTAGCGGTGGCACTCAATAAGAGGAACGATTCAGGCAAAAGAGACGTGCAGGCGCCGGACACAATATCCCCATTAAGCAAATATTGGTTTCTGTGGAAGGTAGTTAGAGAATTGTGTCTTCCATGAAGGGTGGGAATCCATCACAACAAACTTTTTGAATTGTCAATCTAGTAAAATATTATCATACATTGGAGTTCATTCAGAAACCTTCTGCAACCCCACCAAACAGAACACACCAATGTTTTCATCGGCTGCAAACCAAACTTCTTTCCATGATACTGAAGGGAGCTATTTATTTATTTATTTATTTTATTTATTTATAAACTTTTATATAGCGCGAACAAGATCCCGAAGGATATCCGAGCATTTACAATAGAGTGGAAAGAAGGACATAAATGCAATATCGATATCAAGTAAGAAAAAGAAACAAAAATGATCGCATAATTACAGGACAATTGAGTCACAGAGAGTAATACAATAAACATGTATATAGCGGGCTGCAAAGGGGGGCTATAAACAAGAGCAGTATCAAATGATGGTAGAATGGTTGTAGGATCAATGACTTCGAGCAGGTGAACCTAGCCCAATTAAGGTAAGAATTTATTCATTGGGAATCTTTTTGGCTTCCAGTTTGAAAGCAGTAGATGAGGAGATTCTGCGTACTTCCGGAGGAAGAGAGTTACACGTTTTGGGACAGCGCCAGAAAAGGCTCAGTGACAAGTTCTCTTTTTGCTAAAGATGAGGGATTTCAAGAGGAAAGTGTTAACGCTTCTTAAGGCTCTACAGCCACAGGATAATTCAATCTTTTTCGCTAGGTACCTGGGAGTTTTGAAGAGAAGGGCTTTGTGCGCCAGAACGGCAATCTTTAACTGAATTCGAGCTTCGTAGGGCAACCATTTAAGAGATTTTAGGACTGGGGATATGTGATCATTTCTTTTGGTGCCTGTTCCCAATCTAGCCGCCACGTTCAGTGATGCCCTTAGTGGTGCCAGGGTGTATTTGGGAAGGCCACAGAGCGTAGCGCTGCCAAAGTCTAGCCTCGGCAAGACAAGCGCTTTGACCACTTGCTTGAAATCAGTTTGTGGAAGGAATAGTTTGATGTTTCTAAGTGTTCTCATCAAGTGGTTAGCTCCCTTACACACATTGCTGATTTTTCATATTCAGGTGCTTGTCCAGGTTGATTCCGAGAGATTTTGCTGAGTCTATGATGAGAGGGGTGCAGTTGAAAGCAGTGAGGTGATTCAGCCAAAGGTCTGGCTTGAGGATGTGGTTCGTAGAAGAGATGAGTAGGAATTCAGTTTTGGAGGTGTTAAGCAGGAGATGGTTCTCAGTTAACCAATTTTGAGTAGAAGTTAGGGTACTGTTGAGTCAGATGATGTTATCCGGGGATGAGATTTTCAAATAGAGTTGTGTATCGTCCGCATACATATGGATGGAATAGGTTCACAAATCCCAGTAAAATGAACAAATTTATTTTTGTTTCTTCCTTTTCGTGAAGAAGTCTGGACCATGGAGACTAATTTTGGATCTTCATCACGTAAATACCACAAAAGAGAAGCATTCTGTATGGTGTAATCACTGGGTATTCTTCAGCTTCTAATGGAAGCAGAATTAAAGAAAACATTAGACCTACAAGATACTAACTTTCATGTCCCCAATCATCAAAAATACATTTCAGAATGGTCTGTGCTCACTGTCATTTCAAGGGTGCTCCATTCAGATTGAAAACAACCCCATGTAACTTGACAAGGTGCATCGCCCCAGTGGCACCTTACTTTAGGTATAACAGTGACTTGGTCTTCCACAAACATGGACAACTGGTTGAAAATGTATATCCCTCCACCACAGCATCTACTTAGGCCTGTTTGTGGCTCTTCAGGAAGCTGTGCATTTCCATAAATAAAGATAAATCACCACTTGATCCCCACAGACTATTGCAGTGCTAGAAATTAATCATAGACCTCAACAAAGGCAAAGCATAACTGTCAAAGAACAGACTATCACATCAACACAGCTTGGCATGTTGAATGCAGTAGAAACATATGATAAGTTCTCCTGCTCAAATGACTGTTCGTAATGTCATCTTGCATTCCTTTCATACCATTTTACCTCCTGCCTGTGAGACCATTGCAGGGGAAATTAGATAACCACTGGGCACAGGCTGAAGCATAAGGTTGCCGTACTCACAGAACATGAAAGTAATTTTGCCTTGGTGGAGATAGACAAACTCCATCAAATGACTCCGATTCCACCAGGAGTCTGCAAATTTCATAATGATCACTGACGTGTCTAGAGTGGGTTAGGTAGCTCATTTTCAGGAGTTAGCTATCAGCGGCAAATGGTTACACGAAGAATAATGCCTCAATATAAATGAGTTAGAACTCTGAGCTGCCAGACTGGTTTGACAAACATTCCTCCCTAGAATCCGAGTCTCCTCTGTCCTATTTTGTTCTGACAACATAACTTCAGTGTTTTATATAAACAAATAGAGGAACAAGTTTGAAAGCTCTCTGAATGGAAGCTCAGCTGTTGTGGAAATGGGCCATTTTAGAACCAAGACTTGTTAATAGCAGAGAACTTGTCAGCTGCTGAGAGGACATACTTGGATGATGATGTACCGGAAAAATGCCATTAGTGGAATCATACCCAGTTGAACACTATCTTTTATTGCTGGGGCAACCCAGACTTTGATTTCTTTGCCACCAACATCAACTGCAAATACTGGCACTACCCTAGTAGCCACGCATCAATAAAGTTGAGGGATATGCATTTTCGATAGAATGGACAAAGAACGTTTGCCTATGCTTTTCCCTCTACTTCCTCCCATCCCAACAGTACTGAGCAAGAAAAGGGGAGAACTTTGGTATATAAGCTTCATTGGCCTGGTAGTTTGGGTTCACGTTGCTCCTTCAATAGTCAGAAGCACCAAAAACTTGGCTAAAACCATCAGGAAATCTTCTGTCTTGATCCAATGGCCAAAGTTGTCCATTCCCACCCAGCATTGATTAACTTGTGAGCATAACTCCTGAACAGAATGTGTATCACCTAAATATCCAAGATTAATGCAGAAGGATACTTGCACAGGCCAAAGCCTCAGTCACAAATAGAACTTACAGAGCAAAATGGAAATACTCCTGCTGCCGTATTATGGTGTAGGCACATTTTCGTTGTTTGCGCCTGGCACACTTTTAAAATGGTGCACCCGGCGCAAGCAATGAAAATGCGCCCTATTACCATGAATGAGTACCCCTAGGGCGGTGCCCTGAAGGCAGTGGATTCACATGAAATACGGAGCGGCTGCTTACAGACCCCTCCGTGTTTCACAATACAGGCGGTAACCTGCTGCACTTTTACAGGGGATTAGAGATCCCCTTTCAGGCAGGTGCAGTCAGTGACTGCACCTGTCTGGAAAGGGATGTCTGGGAGGACCATTGGACCCCCTTTACCCCCTACAGAGGGCTGCTCTCAGGAGGCGCACTGATAATGCGCCACCTTTTAAATGGCGCACTGGCAGTGCGCCTTCTGAGGGCTTCTTTGCCTCTGCGCCTGCATTGGTAATATGTCGCAGGTGCAGAGGCAAAAAGATTCTTTCATTTGCATGTGGCACACTCCCATGCAAATGAGGGCACGCCCCTCGAAGATGGCGCTTTATGTGCAACAGCGCTGTCTGTATTACATAGGGGGCAGCACAAGTGTCTACGGCACCTACTGTAATACCAAAGTGTCCCGGGGGTGCGCAATACGGGCGCAAATGCCCGTTGCGCCCCAGGGGCACTTTATATAGTACGCCCCTGGTATAAAGACAACAAGCGTCCTACATTAGCAGAATTGTTGCGCCAGGTCCTTCCATATTTGCTCATGTTATCACAGTCAAATCTTAGGCATTCCTCAATCAAGTTATTTACTGTATTCAGATTGGATTCAAATTGTTGCTATGAACTGCCAGACTGATCAAAGTATTTATTGAAGACCTGTGAGGGGTGCTCCAGTTTCATGGACACTAAACTGTGCTCTCACAATTGATGAGAAGTCTTCTTGAGTCCATCCATAAAGCTGGATTACATTTTCTTTCTCAAAAGAGCTGTTTCCTCAGTTTCATAAAAACAGTTACACTAAGATCAAACCTTTTTGTTTATTCCCATTGTTCCTACAGTGATATTCAAAAGGGTTTTTTTGTGTGCAAAATCCATACCATTCAGCTAGATGAGAGCTTCAACATGTTGGATGTCAGAAGAAGTCTTAAATTATACATCACTAGAAGCAAGGAATTTTTTTAACCTGACAATTTATTACTGGTGTTTTGGAATCCTCTATAAGGACATCTTATCTCCAAACAAGGAATAACCCGCTCGGATGCAACGGGAATAACACTCTGCCTATCGAAAGCAGGCAGACTGCTCCAAGGCCCTCTTAAACGACTCTTTACTTCCATAGGTCTATTTGCTGGAGGGCCATTGACAAGAATATGCATGGCAGCAACATGGAAGAATCAACATGTCTTAACTGAGCACTGCTGTCTAGAAGCAACAGTACAAAGATATGGAGCAGTGGGACAGGTAGCCCCTCATCTACTTCAGTAAGATGAGTCCAATATTGCCTCACCTGTCCTTCGGCATTCTGCTTCTGTTATGTTTTAATGTACTGCTTGTTATCTTGTTTCATGCTTTTGCATCTATGAAAGATGCAATGCTGGAGCATACAATAGTTGCATACCTGTCTGAATAGTTCTCCAGCTTTGGTATTTTTCATAGATTCACATATGGCCCACCTTCTTCCATGCAAAAGACTTGCCTACCCTTTTCAGTACTTCACATTTTCCTAGACATCTTAGGGATAGTGGCCTCTAGGGTGTGTGTTCTTCACCTCACTAGTTAAACAGTTTTTTTTCCCAATGAGGTGAGCAGGCTACTGGAGCAACAATGTGTTCAAGGCAGGTGAGCTGCACATCACATACTTTGAATAGTCTGCCATCTAGTGTTGGGTCTGGGTGTTTGTTTTTCTTTGTAGAAGTCTTTTCCAGTCACGAGGTAGGTGACTCCTCCTTTCGGTGATAGTGCGCATTGGCATCAACTCCATTGTTAGATTGTTTTTTCCGCCATCAGGTTTGGATGTGAATTGCTGCACTCTGGTTTGGCACAGTTTCTCGGGTTCCCTTCGACGTGCAATCCACTACCCCGACGGTGTTGTTTCTCGATCGCGTTTCCCATTCTCCGCGCATCGTTTCAACTCAATGACCTTCGATCGGAAAACTTGTGGAGGGCCGTTGGGCCTCCCCGCGCCGGGCTCGCTAGCAGTCGATGGTATGGACTCCATTCAAACTCGGTCCTGGGTGTCGCACCAAGTTTCCGTGCACCGACCTGCACGAAGTGTACAACCTGTGCCTAACCCCGGAACACGACGAGAAAGACTGTGACGCGTGCCGATCGTTTCGATTGAAGAAGGCGCTTCGTGACCGTCAGGCCCGACGTCCCGAGATGCAGCATCAAGGCGGCTCCGTAACAAACATTTTCGGCGAAGATTCCGATCAAGAAGAACAACAAGCTCAAGGAGCCAAGGAAGCAGAACACATCTCCGTGTCCGAGGACGACTCCGGCATGGAAGAAGAGGAGCAAGTTACACCGGATCAGCGTACCGTGAGTACAGAAGCCCCCTTGCCCCAACACCAACACAAGACCATAAAGGCTCCAGTCCTTCCTCTGCCTGCGGGCCAAGGTTGGCACCAAGAAAAAGTTTTGAGGGGCCCGGCGCCGAAACACTAAGATAAGCCTTCCACTCGGCTTGAGTCAGCCCCATGCTGGTGCCGAACCGAAATCAAAGCATGTTGTGGTCCACATCCCACCTTTATCGATGACAAAATCTTCGGAACCGAAAGGTTCGGAGCTGAAACTTTTGACGCCGAAAACGACAAGCAAAGACAAAAAGACTCCATCAAAGGAGCCTAGGTCCGACGTTCCACCTTCGGAACCGAAACAGAAAGAGCTGGTTATAAACCCAGACACTGGACATATCCATGCCAAATTGCCTGAAAAAAGGAAGATGGGCCAACAATAGGAGTACCACATTCCTTTGAAGAGAAAAAAATGTGGCACTAACCCTTCACCACCTTAAATTCCACCTCTGCCCACTGATCCCATCTAACTCATCACACCCACAAATTCACCACTATCACTTGACCCACAGGATGAAGGAGATGGGGATGGGATGGGGATCAGGATAGGCCACAGGATAATGATACATGGGAGGACTATGACACGGACCCAAACACGGATAATGACCCTGACTTGTATCCATCCAGACCCTCAACTCCCGACGACAATATACGATACATTGAGCTACTTAACAGGGCTGCTCATTACCATGGGGTGGAACTACATAAAGAGGCTTTAGAGGAGGATTTCTTATTTGAGACCTTAAATTTCTCTCAAAAAACTACCATACACTGCCAATGCTTAAGGGGATACTTAAACCCGCAGATGAGGTTTTTTAAGATCCTGTAAGGGCAAGAATCATCACGCCTAGGGTTGAGAAAAAATATAAACCTGCAGCTACTGAACCTGCCTACATCAAAGGCCAGCTGCCCTTAGACTGTCTTTTGATTTCCAAGGCTCGCAAAAGGGCTAACTCATAGACCACAGGTGAGGCCCCTTCTGATACGGAGTTGAAATTAATTGATGCCTTTGGCAAAAGGGTAGCGTCACAAGCGGCTGATCATTGGCTCATTCCTAATGCCGAGGCTTTGTTCGCCAGATATGATAGGGCTGATTATGAGGAGTTAGAAAAACGCTTGCAATTTCTGCCTGATGAACATAAATCTAAGGCTAACGGTCTTATTCAGGAGGGCAAACTAATCACCAATACCTCCATCAGGTGCACCCTAGACGCAATAAATACAGCAGCACGTGCAGTAAACACCAGCATACTGCTACAGAGGTATGCTTGGTTGAGGATTTCAGGTTTCAAACCTGAGGTGCAAGCCTCTATTCTCAACCAGCCATTTGACAAAAAATACCTGTTTGGTCCAGCAGTTGACACCACGCTGGAAAAAATGAAAACAGATACTGAGGTCGCAATGTCCATGGTGGCTTGCAGTTACCTACAAATAGGGGTTCCTTTCGTCACTCCTTTTACAGGGGTGGCTCCAAGAATATTTCCACAGAAAATCCCTCCTCCTCTTACAAGGGCAACAACCAATCACCCTCATCAAGAGGCTATTTTAGAGGAGGTTTTAGCGGAAACAATGGTAAGAGAAGAGACAGAGGCAACTCCACACGCACTTCCCTCGCAAATAACAAGCAGTGACTTCCTTTAACTACCCCGCCTCCCCTCCCCCCTGATCATTCCACTCCTGTCTGGGACGTCTCTTCCAATTTACCCCTGTCTGGAATACAATCACCTCAGACATACGAGTTTTGCAAATTATCCAATATGGTTAGTGCCCGGAACTTAGACACTCCCCAAACATTCTTCCAAGGTCACACGCAATATCACAAGAACATCTTACCCTTCTAAAGCAAGAAGTTCTCTGTTAGAGAAAGGAGCTATAGAACCAGTCCCATTGAAATATCAAGGGGCCGGGGAATACTCCCTATACTTCTTAATTCCCAAGAAGGACAGCTCTCTCAGGCCTATACTAGACCTCAGAGATCTAAATCTATACATTTAGTCGGACCATTTTCACATGGTCACACTCCTACTAGTGCTTCCGCTCCTTCAACAAACTTTCTGTCCACTCTGGACTTGAAGGACGCCTATTTCCAAATCCCAATGCACCCGGCTCACCACAAATACCTGAGGTTCGTAGTAGCAGGTCAGCATTATCAGTTCAAGGTGCTCCCATTCGGAGTAACTATAGCACCCAGGGTTTTCACTAAATGCCTAGCAGTAGTCGCAGCTCATCTACGAAGACAACATATTCACGTCTTTCCATATTTGGACGAGTGGCTCATAAAAGCCAGCTCGCACTCACAAAACAATGCAGTTGCTCCATGAGCTTGGATTCACAGTAAATCTGTCCAAGTCCCATCTCCAACCATCCAACACACAGGCGTATCCGGGAGCCATAATAGATACACCAAAGGCTTTGGCCTACCCCAATCCGACCAGAATCCGCATTCAGACTCTACTCTGTGAGTTTCAGGCTCAACACTCATTACCAGCTCGAGTGTTTATGCAGTTACTGGGGATGATGGCGTCTTGCATCCTAATAGTCCCTTATGCAAGACTTGAAATGCGTCCCTTTCAGCATGTCAGTGGAACCAGGCTCAAGGTCTGTTATCAGATCTAGTGTTGGTGGGCGGCTGCACCCATCACTCTCTGTAGTGGTGGAATCCTCAAAACCTTTCAAAAGGGCGAACCTTCATCGACCGGGTTCCACAGATAGTGCTAACAGCAGATGCATTGCTCACTGGTTGAGGAGCTCATCTCCAGATGCATACAATACAGGACATGCGGAGCATGCAGCAAAAACAGCTTCACATAAATCATCTAGAGCTGCTAGCAATTTTTCTAGCGATCAAAGTGTTTCAAGTTCATATAGTAGGCAAAGATGTCCTAATCCGTACAGACATGACAGCAATGTACTATATACAAAAACAGGGGGGGGGGGGGACACTCTCTCTAGCTATCACAACTAGCACAGACCATCTTGAGATGGGCCATACGTCACAAAATGTATCTCCTCGCAGAACACCTTCCAGGATAAACAATCAGATTGCAGATCTGCTCAGTCGTCAAAGACAACAGATCCACGAATGGGAACTCCACCCTCAAGTTCTCCTCCCATTCTTTCAGATGTGGGGCTTTCCTGTCATAGATCTGTTCGCCACCAACCTAAACACAAAATGCCCAAGCTTCGCATCCAAGTATCCACACCCATTGTCCAGAGGTAATGCACTATGGATCAATTGGTCAGGGATATTTGCTTACGCTTTTCCGCTTCTCCCACTCATTCCATTAGTGGTTTGGAAACTCAGACAAGCGTCCCTGACACTAATCCTAGTTGCTCCAACATGGGCCCGTCAACCCTAGTTCACAACTCTGTTGGAGTTCTCAGTAGTTCCTCACCAAAAAGTGCATATTACACCCAATCTTCTCACGCAGAGCAGTGGAGAGATAAGACATCCAGATGCCAGTCAGCTCAACCTTGCGATCTGGCTCCTGAAGTCTTACAGTTTGGCTATCTCAGTCTCCCGCCTGACTGCATGAATATCATCAAAGAGACTAGACGTCCTACCACAAGAGCTTGCTATGCAGCAAAGTGGAAGCGGTTTATCATATACTGTAATAACAATCTGTTCAACCCGCTTGATGCTTCAGTTAAAAAAAATATATACTATTTATTACATCTGCAGTGTTCACATTTAACATACACAGCCATACACTTACATCTTGCAGCAATAGCTGCATACCTCCAGAATAGACAGCATCTGTCTCTCTTCACAGTGCCTGTTATTAAAGCATTTATGGAGGGACTTAAGAGTCATTCTCCCAAGACTTCCACCTGCTCCAGTGTGGAATCTCAACATTGTCCTCACCAGACCCATGGGTCCACCTTTTGAGCCATTGCACAGATGTGAGCTGCAATTTATCACTTGGAAAATAGCTTACCTCATAGCTATCACATCGCTGAGGAGAGTAGATAAGCTTCAGGCACTAACCATAGAAGAACCATTTTTACAAGTACACCAAAACAAAGTGGTTCTTCGGACCAACCCAAAATTTCTACCCAAGGCCATTTCTGCCTTCCATATCAAACCAATCTGTTGTGCTTTTTGAGTAGTTCCCTTAACCAGATTCTGCTTTACACACCTTAGATGTGAAAAGAGCGTTACTCCACTACATAGAAACGACAAAACCTTTCTGTAAGACAAAACAACTATTTGTGGCTTTTGCTCCACCACATAAAGGCAATCCCATATCAAAATCGGATATTGCACTGTGAATAGTCGAGTGCATTGAAACATGCTATGCAAAAGCAAAACACACATGATCAATTCCCCCTAGAGCTCAATCCACACGCAAACTAGGGGCTTCTATGGCATTCTTAGGAAACATACCCATAGATGACCTCTGAAAAGCTGCAAGATGGTCTACACCTCACACATTCACAAAACACTATTGTGTAGATGTGTTATCAAAACAGCAAGCTAGTGTGGGCCAAGCAGATTTACGTACACTATTTCAAACCACTGCAATAGCTACAGTTTAGCCACTGCTTTGGGAGATAACTGCTATATAGTCTACACACAGCTTGTGATCTACAGCTCGTATATCCCGGGATGCCAGCTGAGATCCAGCAATCAAAACCTTAGTTCCATGTAAAATAAACAAGTCCAGAATGGGAGGGCGCGCCTTCTCATATCTTGCCCCCTTCCATTTGAACAGGTTACCGGAAGGAATGCGTTGTTGTACGTCTTTGGGTCACTTTAAGAAGAGCCTAAAGACATGGTTATTCTAGGGCCCCAGGCCGAGCGAGTGGTCCGTTCTTGTGCTGCTAGGCGCCGTGAGATCCCCCTGTGGATGATTCTTTGCTCCTTACAAATGTCAAATAAATAAATATGCCTCGAATGGAAAATGCTACTTACCCAGTATGCATCTGTTCTTGGCATGTAGAGCTGTAGATTCACATGCGCACATCTGCCTCCCCGGGTACCTATACCTGTTGCAGTAACATCTTACTTAGACACATATATACATGGACATCTCTTTCTACTACTCTGCGTGAAAACAATCTAACAATGGAGTCAATGCCCATGGGCACTATCACCAAAATGATTATTCACCTACCTCGTGACTGGAAAGGACTCCTTCAAAGAAAAACAAAGTGCAAACATCCGGACCCAACAATAGATGGCAGGCTATGCAAAGCATGTGAATCTACAGCTCTACATGCCAAGAACAGATGCATACTGGGTAAGTAGCATTTTCCTTACAGCCTCTTTCACTATGTTGAACCAGATATCAAAGCTGGAGAACAATTCTTACTTACTGGTAAGTAACTATTTTCATAGCAGCAATAGATTGGCAGTTTGAAACTGTGACTTTATAGATGTGGTGAAGCATTGTGACCAAAACAAGTTGTTTTATACAGTAGCAGTTATTCTAGGCATAAGAAGATGGTGCTGGGACTTTGGGCATGGTACACCATAGATTGAAGTCATACACGGGTCTCGTCAGACTCCCTACACTCACACTAAGAAGTTGTTTACACTAAATAGATGTTTTTTTCTGACTGTGATTCAGAAGATACTTACTGAAAAGTCTCTTTCTGTGAATAGTTTTTTTTTACCTTATTCTGCAGTCTTTTATGTGGGTGAAGGTATTCTTTGTCTATGAATTTCAGGAAGAGAACTATTTTCCTTATTATGCAAACTTGCCTGTTTGTTATCAGAAAGGCAACTTGTTTCTTGACTTGAATGTACATTTTCTAACTTCCCACGTGATTAGTGCAAGTTTATGGTTTAGTTCTTTTTTTTATTTTTTTATATCAATTTACACATACACAAACCTACAGCCAAACTCCGTTGGGGACAGTCGAATTTAAGAGAAATAAAGAGTAAATGAAAGAAAAGAAAATTCAACTTTACGGAACAATCAAGGAAGAGTCCCACACCTCGCCTATCCTGAACCCCTTGTGTATAGCAACATCCAGCCTTCTGTAGTCCATGTATACTCTCCCCCAGCTGTGCAGCAACCTCCTGTCCTATCATAAGTCAAGGATGGATTAACTGGTATCCAAAGGAATCTGTGTGTTGACCCGAATGCCGCTTCAAAATATTCAAATACCGTGGGCATATGAGGCTTTAGCCTCCCCAAGAGAGGTGGGAATTTCGGCTAAGTTCCGACTGGTGCAACTAATAATTTTACACCGCATCTATTATACCAGAACATTACTCCATAAAATACATAGAGCACCTCATCCCTTTTGCCTGCGGGGCTGCGGGGAGGAGGGAACACTGTTCCACACATTATGGGACTGCACACGTATACAGGAATTCTGGACACAAGTAATGCGTACTATCTCCCAAACACTTACACTCTCTGTTTTGCCTGAACCACGCAAATGCCTCCTAAATGTCTGGGACCCCAATGACCTAGACAGATATGGCCTAATATGGGCTACACTGGCCATGACGGTGGCTAAGCGAGACATCGCGCAGAAGTGGGGGGCCCCGGAGCTGCCCACGGTGAGCAGATGGGCTAAAAATATGGATACACTAATGGTCACGGAAAGGGCGGTTTATGTCCTTCGAGCCTCCCCCGTAAATGGAACAAGGTTTGGGCATCGTGGAATGTCTATAGAGGAGAATTGTGTGAACCTCTACCGGAGGGAGACGACCTAGACTCTGAAGGGGAAGATGAGTAGTGGAAGGCACGGGGAGGACCACCGGTGAGGGCTAAATGTACAGATGGTTGGAACAAGGGTGACTAAGGGATGATGGAAAGGAATGCAGGCCTTCTGTGGGACGGGATGTTGTGGTGTCACGAAGAGACACGATGGCTTAAGTTGGGGGGGGGATACTTTCATTAGGTTTGTTATGATGGAGGTTCATGTTAGGCAAGATACTCAGATCGATAATTGGCAATATCCACCAGCTACGGACTGTACACAAGCATGCGGTCACAATAGTTTTAGGGGGGATTGACAAGGAAAATGTTTGAAACAGTATGAAACATGTTACATGAGGCGGAATTTAACTATGTCAAACGAGAATTTTATAAACGAATGTACCATGCTAAATGCTTAATATGCCTTCATGTCAATAAAGTTTAAAAAAAAAAAATACCGTGGGCATTAAATCTCGCTGAAATCTCTTTATAGAAACAATGTGCAAGGGTGCCATATTCTGTCAAAGTCGTAGGACTTGTGATCCAAATCAACCGTGTCCTAAAGCCAGGATCTGTTGTCTAAGTCACTGTTAGAACTCCAGAACGCTATGATGAGTTACCTGGCTGCACACAAAGCTAAGTATATGGCTTTTTCCCTATGTGAGCGGAGTGGTGGGACTATCTGTTTGGCAGGCCAAGAAGAGAATTGCAGGAAGTTTGAATCGAAAATAGTATTTATATCTGCGAGGACTGCTTCTTGCCAATAGCTGTTTAGTTTACGGCATCGCCACAGCAGATGTGCTAATGTGCCCGTGCCTCTACATGTTTTGCCAAAACTTCTGACTTGGCGGGATTACATGTGCAGACTTGAGCTGAAGTACAATACCAGTGACCAGTAGTGCACCATTCTTAACATAGCCTTCCTTCCCCCTATACTCCTTGTGGAGGTATGTGCTCTCTTATGGATACTGGCCCATTCCTCTTCCAAGAAGGAACGTTCCAACTCCCTTTTTCGGATTCTCATCCATTCTACAACATACCCAAGTTGAGCTGCAAAATACTAGTGAGATTTGGGATACCTAATGCTGTGTTATCTAAGAAAAATTGAATTTTTGAAAATAAATTATTTTGCTGTTCCTACTTCCTGTTCTTCCAGATAATGTTCTCCACCAGTTTCCAGGACTTTGGAAGGTTTATAACGGCGGTGTTTGGAACTCATAGAGTAGCTGAAGTAGGAGGGTCCTTTTAATCGCTGCAATACTGTCCAGCCAGGAGAGGCCCGACATGTGCCAAGAATAGGTAGAGCATGCAAGTCACCATAGTGAAGGGCAGTTGTTTTGTCTAGGGAGGAATAGAGTTTGATTCCAAGATAACAGATGTTTTTCTTCGCCCAAGCCAGTGGGATGTGTATTGCATCGTGGCCCGTATTTCTTTTGGTATTTTGATGTTCAATATCAGTGATTTCTGGGGGTCAGTTTTGAAGTCTGAGACCCTCCAAATGAGTCAGACTCGTTCATTAAAGCCATGTGGGATCCGACCAAGCGAGAATTGCAAGATCGGCAGACAGCAGCAGTTTATATTCATGTCTGCCAGTGGAGATCCATTTAATCTCTAGGTTAGCCCTGATGGTGCCTAACATGGGTTCCATATAGAGCGCAAATATTAGGGGTGACCAGGGACAAGTCTGCCTTGTTCCCTTCAACACCATAAAGAAATCTGACAGCATACTGTTGACCCGGACTCTTGCTCAATAGTGTGGCTTTTAGTGACTAAGGCAGGAAGCCAGTCCTAGATACATGGACATGTGAGACTATTCAAGAACATTCAGTCTTCGATGGTGGTAGAAGAAGTAACCTGTTTGTATTTACAAATTGCAGCATAATACTCATTCTAGGATCTCAGTAGTGTCAGGGAATTGGGTAGGTTTATAGCTTTATTTACACTTTTCTATAGTGTTGCTTTACCAGGAAGGCATAAGTGTGCTTTACAAAATAACTTGGAGGGTATAATGTTGAATACAACATACAGAATAAATAGTAAAAACAGTGACTGAAGAGAGCACACTCTATATAGCAGTGGCAGAGATAGTGACTAACAGTGGTGATGAAAGGGTTACCCGAGGTGAATGTGCAGTCGGGGAGTTTTTAGAAATTTTCTGAAAGTGATAAAATCAGATGCTGGTTTTGGCTCCAAAAGAACATTGTGTTTGGTACTTGAGATGTGTTCAAAGCAGGTGTTTCCAAAAGAAGAAATATCTTGCTCTGAAGTCCTATCTCTGCACCAGAGATGGTGAGGAGAGCTATGAGGTAAGGAGGGGACTTAAGATGCATGGCCTGGTGGGTGAGTCATCCAATTTTCATATTTGATTTATTCTATCTGAAAACACTTTACATTTTTAAGTGTTGGAAATGAAATGGTGCATCATTGAGAATAGTTACACATGCATAGTGTAGGTTTTGCATGCACATTTTCTTTAATGTGTGAGTTAGCAGAGGTCCCATATGTTTTTTTTGTGCCCTTATGGCTTAATGTCTACTCTGTGCTATTTAGTTTTACGATACATAGTTGAATGCACAAACATACATTTATTTTTTGTATTGCATTCTTTGAAGCAAAATATTTATGTCTTTGCTTTATTTTATTTTATTAAGTGCTGATTCCAAAGGAAAAGCCTCCAATTACGGTTGTTGGTGATGTAGGAGGAAGAATAGCCATTATTGTGGTATGTATAAAACTTGAGATGAACACATTTCTCTTCATTAATATTTCACATATCCACTGCAATTGCAACTCTCCTTTCATATGATTGACTTAATTAATGATGTTTAAAAACTGTTATTACACTGACCCAAGCTTTGTCAAATACTGCTGTGCCAATAATACAAATTTTAAAATGCATCTAACCATCTCTAATAAATCTGCATTTTCTCTCAATAAAATTATTCCTCCACCTGCTGCCCTACAAAGCATACTGGGGTAGAATTGCTTGATTTGAAGTAGGATTTACAGAATTTGACTCAAAAGTTTCCTGCAGCAGGCTTTTGAGAATGGCAGTTGTAGGGGGAGTGCTTATCCTATGTGTTGGTTTTCCTGTTTTCAGTTTTTATTTTTGGTAAAGTGTGGTGGTTTTTTTCTGTGTTTTCAAGTGATTTCAATACCTTACAAAAGAACAGTGGTTATCCGTGGTTACTCATTTTTTGCACCATTTAAAACAGAGACCGTGTTTTGCCGGTGTTTATGGAACATTTTGCTTTTATTATTACTTGCTTTCTGCACTGATAGTGCATGGCATACAGATAGTGTAGGTACAGTGTATATAAGGTCCAAATACATTTTACAAATCAAACTTATTGTAGTACACCATACAATACTTCTTTAGTGAGTCTTTGGTTGTGCTGGCTCACTCTTTCCTTCCCATGTAAACTTTTATCTGTGAAAAGGCCCGTTCAACATTGACACCTGAGACAGTCACACCAAAACCGCCAGTACAGAATTTGCTAACTCAGGGCACTGACCTAGCTTTCCATGCCAATACTGGTGCACCTTAAGATTACGATTCTCTGGGACAGGTTCTGCAACAAATGCGTCGAACTTGGCACATATGCCCTCAGAGTTATTGAAGCTTTCAAAAATGAAGCAACAGTTTTTAAAGTCCAGAGAAAATTCCCCTTTCCGGAAGGGAGCTATAACTTTGTGCAGAGTACCACAGTGAGGATTCATCGACTTTAAATGCCATGGTTGGTGAAGCGACATTTCTATGTATCATTGCAAGCCATTTCTGATATGTTGTAAAATAAAATTTCCTGAACTGCTCCTTAATATTTCTTAGCTTGCCTAGTGGCAAGCACTCTAACATGGAGCATGTTACAGTGCCAAAGTCACTAAGTGTCTTCAGCCTACTCTCAAGGAGACGTTTTTACATCTACACCAATTATGCTGAACACTTGGTAGTCCATGGTGCATTCAGACTCTAGTTTTTGCATTATGCCCACTAGCAGTCAGGTTTTCCTGTAGAAATCTAAGAATGCAGTAGAGTGTACTTTTTTCACAGCATATCAATATACGTCCGAAGATCCCCACATTTCTTGCCTTTAGCATCTTCACTCAGCAAAAATTCTGTAAACGGTTGCCACATGGATAATATCTTTCATGGCCTCTAGGGCTGAGAATCACCAGCTATATGACATAGTTGGGATGACTCTTTCTTTGATGCCACACAAAGCACAAAATGAGAAATGTTTCTGATAGATACATCTGCCGTGTGGATTCCTCACCTTGTGAATATCCCCCTTGCGTCAGCAACGTTCGGAAATTTTCTTCGTAGCACGCCGTCGTGGGCGACGTCACAGGAGCACGGCATCGCGCGCGACTCCGTCTGACGTCACCGACCCCATATCAGGCCCACGCCGGCGTGATGACGTCAGTTCCCTTTTTTCCGCGTCTCCGACGCGAACGGTTTTCGGGATCTTCAGCGATACCTAGTATCTTTCTGTTTGATAATTGTCACTGTTTCTCTCTTACGACCTTGTTCTTCTCCGGAGATGTCGTCGAGGAAAACAGGCTTTAAGCCATGTAGGTCTTGTGCCCGCATGATGTCTATCACTGACCCACATAAGGATTGTTTGTGGTGTCTTGGTTCGAGTCACGACGTCAAGAACTGCGAGTCCTGTTTTAAGATGAATCCGAAGGCGCTTCGGGAGCGTGAAGCAAAGTTGCTTTTGGCGAAGGTGAAAAAAGACTCTGGGCGATTTTCGAGATCTACGTCACGGAGATCGAAGTCGAAGCAAAGGTCTCGGTCGAGGTCGGGATCGGCTTCGAGGTCCAGAGCGGGTTCGAGGTCTGGAGAGGACTCGAGGTCTAAAGCGAAGTCAAAGTCCAGAGATAGATCTAGGTCTAGATCTAAGTCGGCTTCCGGACATGCTTCGAGCTCTTCGAGGAGAAAGCATAAGAGGAGGAAGCACAGTTCGAGACATCATTCGGGGAAGGATTCCTCTGACTCGAAGAAGAGGTCTCACAAACATCGTAAGGACTTTGTCTCTCCTTCACCTGCTTTGTCAAGAGTAGGTTCTCCGGAGCCGGACCCGGAGCCGGTTTCCTCGGAGCATGAAGAAGATGAGGTGACTCAAGAACCGGCTTCGGCGGAGACTCCTGTGAATCCAGAAGGTCAGGGTGAAGATGTGTCGGGTCGGCCTCCATTGCAACATCCGGTAGGTCCGTACCCCTCCTTTCCTGGTCCTGGACAGGATCCCTCGCATTTTCTCAATGCGATGTTTGGAGTTTATTCTAGGGCAATGTACCCCACTGGAGCGCCTGGTGGCCCCATGGGTCAGTTATCATACAATCTGGGTATTCCTCAGTCGTATGCCCCTGCTCCATTTATGCCTTTCATGCCGGCGCCTCTTTCACCTTGGCTCGGTACGGCTCCACCGAGGTCTTCGACTCCGCATGCGGCTTCGCCGACTCCGGATCGACCTCGCAGTCGAGATCGAGGTACCACACCTGTTCATGACTCTCGTCCTCCTGCTCCGGTTCCTCGATCGACGTCGGAACCGGCTCCGTCGGAGTCGTTACCGGATCCGTCGACTTCGATTCGAATGGAGTGGTCGAGGCGAAGGGCTCAGCGTCTTCTCGAGCAAAAGGATGATGAGAGTTCAGATGTGGAAGAAGGCGAGCTTCCTGATCATGATGATGACTTCGATGAGCTTCGGGATGCTAGTGGTCTGGAACTCTCTCCCGAGTGGGGTCTGCCTTCGACTTCTGATGCACCATCAAGGGACGTGGCTCCTTATCACGTGGTTATTAGGAAGGCTGCTGACCTTCTTAGCTTAAAGCTGCCCACAGTGGAGTACAAGCCCAACATTCTCACAGAGGTCCTGCATTCTCCTTCTTCGATTGTGGAGCCAACTCTGCCGTTTACTGATGCCTTGTCAGATCCAATTAAGGAGATTTGGAAGAGGCCGTTGTCTGCTCCTGCAGTTTCAAGGGTAATTGCAAGGCGCTATAGGGTGGCTCCTGATGACCCTGCTTTTCTTTCTACGCATCCATCTCCGGAAAGTCTTGTGGTTCAGGCGGCTTGCTCTAATAGGGCTGCAGGCTCTTTCCCTCAAGTACCAGCTGACAAAGAGTCTAAGAAATTGGATCAGGCTGCGAAGAAGACTTTCTCTTCTGGGAGCATGGCTCTAAAGTCATCAAATGCTACTTGCCTTTTAGGTAGATATGTGCACGCGCTGATGGACTCAGTGAAGCAATTGTCTTCAAAACTTCCTGAGGAGGATAGGAAAAACTTTAATGAAGTGATCTCTGACACTCAGGCTGCGGCCCGCATGGTCATTCAAAGCGGCATGGACACTGTGGATTCTGTTGCCAGAATTATGGGCTCATCCATTGCAACCAGGAGAGCCGCATGGTTAAAGTCATCTGATTTCTCAGCGGATGTACAATCTACTTTGCTGGATTTACCCTTTGAAGGAACTGGCCTTTTTGGTAAGAAGGCTGATGTGGCCTTGGAAAGGTTTAAAGACAGCCGTGCCACTGCGAGATCGTTGGGTCTGCAGATGAGAGGGTCTACGGCTAGAAAATTCAAGGGATTTGGTAAATCTTCTTTTCGTCCCTTCAAGCAGGGCCAACAACAGCAGCAGCAGCAGAACCCTCTATATAAGTCCTATAGAGGTAGACAGAGGGGTCGTGGACGTGGACGTCAAGTCTCCTCTTCCTCCACTTCCTCCAATAATGCCCAACCCCCACCCGCATCAGCAAAGCAGCCCTAGATCCTCCATTCTGGATCATGTAGGGCCAGTAGGGGGTCGGCTTACTCACTTTCTACGAGATTGGGAATCGGTTACATCAGATCTTTGGGTTCTCAATCTCGTAGAGAATGGGTATGCACTTCCTTTTCAGGAGTTCCCTCCCAATTACCCTCCTTGCCAAGGTTATTGCTCGGAGGACCACCTGCTTCTCCTGCAGGAGGAAGTCCTGGCACTGTTTCGAAAGGGTGCGATAGAGGTGGTTCCAGAGCAGGAGAGGGGTCAAGGGTGCTACTCCTGGTATTTCTTGATTCCCAAGAAGGATGGCAGACTTCGGCCGATCCTGGATCTCAGGATTTTGAACCTCTATCTCAAACAGGAGAAGTTCAAAATGCTCACCCTTGCTCAGGTTCTTCTGGCGCTGATGGAAGAAGACTGGATGGTGTCGATCGACTTGCAGGATGCGTATTTTCACATTCCGATCCTGAAGTCGCACAGGAAGTATCTCCGTTTTACGGTGGGATCGCAGCACTACCAGTTTGCGGTCCTCCCGTTTGGACTTACTACTGCGCCTCGAGTTTTCACCAAGGTGATGGCGGCGCATCTCAGAAGGTCAGGGATTCCTGTATTCCCTTATCTAGACGACTGGCTGATCAAAGCGGAGTCGCCGGAGATGGTGCTCCATCATCTGCAGGAGACAACTCAGTTGTTACACAGGTTGGGTTTTTCGATAAACGTACCCAAATCTCACCTGGTGCCCTCCCAGCGCAACCTGTTCATAGGTGCGGTACTGGACACTTCTGTATGTCGTGCATTCCCTCCACCTCAAAGGATTCGCGACATTCAGGAAATGATTCCTTTATTCTTCAATGGAGCGGTTGTTCCAGTCCTGAAGGTCCTTCGCCTGCTCGGTCTGATGGCTTCTTGCATTCTGTTGGTCAGTCATGCACGCTGGCACATGAGGGCGCTCCAGTGGTGCCTCCGCAGGCAGTGGTATCAGCACAACGGAGATCTCAGGGAGTCAGTGAGGATCTCCAGGGAAGCTGCGGCGGATCTGTCTTGGTGGGGCGTGGAAGGCAATCTGTCACAAGGAAAGCCTTTTCAGCTACCTCCATCAGTGGCCACAGTGATATCTGATGCATCCACTCTCGGGTGGGGTGCTCATCTGGGAGACCTGGAGGTCAAGGGTCTTTGGTCTCCGGAAGAAAGGTTGTTTCACATCAACCTTCTGGAATTGAGGGCGATACGTTTGGCGCTCAAGGCCTTCCTCCCTTCCCTTCGCGGTCGTTCGGTCCAGGTCCTAACGGACAACACGACTGCGATGTGGTACATCAACAAGCAGGGAGGAGTAGGGTCGCAGTGTCTCTGCAGAGAGGCTCTGCGTCTCTGGTCCTGGGTTCAGGACCATCAGATTTGTCTGGTGGCAAATCATCTGGCCGGAGTTCTGAACGTGCGTGCAGACAGTCTCAGTCGGCAGTTCTCTGCCGACCACGAGTGGAGGCTTCACCCGGAGGTTGTTCACGACATCTTTCGGATGTGGGGGACTCCTCGGGTGGATCTATTTGCCACTCGCGAGAATGCTCACTGCCTTTCATTCTGCAGTCTCCAGTATCCGATGCAAGGAGCATTGGGGGACGCGTTTCAGTTGAGTTGGGGAGATCGACTCCTTTACGCGTTTCCCCCCATACCTTTGATTCCTTGGGTTCTGAGGAAGATTCGTCAAGACCGGGCCCAAGTCATATTGGTTGCTCCGGATTGGCCAAGAAGGGTGTGGTATTCGGGCCTACTCCACCTATCCTCTCACCCGCCGCTCCGTCTCCCTCACAGGGCAGACCTCCTCTCTCAGTTGGAGGGGCAGGTTCTACACCCTCACCTCCAGACATTACACCTTCATGCCTGGAGATTGAACGGGGCAACTTGAGTTCTTTTTCTCTCCCTCACGAGGTGGTGGATGTCATTCTCTCTGCCAGGCGTGACACCACTAAGTCCATTTACTCCTATAGGTGGTCAAAATTTGTTTCTTGGTGCAGGGAGAGGGATATTGACCCTTTGAAGGCTCATTTGTCTTATATTTTACAATTTGCCCTTTATCTAGCACAGCAAGGTTTGGCTGTTGCCACGGTCAAGGGTTATCTTTCGGCCTTATCGGCGTTTCTTTGTTTGCCGGATCAGCCTTCTCTCTTTAAATCTCCGGTGGTTTTGAGATTCTTGAGGGGTCTCATGAATATGTTTCCTCCTACCCCTTTTGTGGTTCCTCAATGGGATTTGAATCTTGTGCTGACCTTTTTAATGGGTTCTCCCTTCGAACCCTTGCACAAGTGTCCATTGAGGCTTCTCTCTTTTAAAACTATCTTCCTCGTTGCAATCACCTCGGCAAGGAGGGTAAGTGAGCTTCAAGCTCTAAGTTCCAAATCCCCATTCCTGACCATTCATGCAGAAAGGATGGTTCTTAGGACCAGGGCTGCTTTTCTGCCTAAGGTGGTGACTCCTTTTCATCTTGGGCAGTCCATTACCCTTCCTACCTTCTATCCTCCCCCTCACCCGTCTAAGGAGGAAGAGAGACTGCATCGCCTGGACCCTAAGAGGGCGGTGTCCTTCTATCTGGACAGGACTAAGGACTTCCGGATGGACGACCAGCTGTTTGTTGGCTTTGCTGGCTGCAAGAAGGGCAGAGCGGTGCACAAGCGCACTCTTTCCAGATGGATAATCCTGTGCATCAAGATCTGCTACTCCCTTGCGGGTAAGGACCCTCCTGAGGGTATTAGAGCTCATTCAACTAGAGCAAAGTCTGCAACATCTGCTTTGTCTAGGGGTGTACCTGTTGAGGATATTTGCTGGGCCGCGACTTGGGCCTCCCTCCACACTTTCGCAAAGCACTACTGCTTGGATACCGAGGTGAGGAGGGATGGCCACTTCGCGCGCTCTGTCCTCCAAGACTTCCTGGTGTAGCAGAGTGGACACCCTCCTCCGGGAGTGGGGACTGCTGTGGGAATCTATTCACAAGGTGAGGAATCCACACGGCAGATGTATCTATCATAAGAACCAGTTACTTACCTTCGGTAACGCTTTTTCTGGTAGATACTATATCTGCCTGTGGATTCCTCACTGACCCACCCGCCTCCCCGTTGTCCACTCTGCTATACCTGGTCTTTCTGTATATATGGTTTATGCATTTGTATTGATTTAGTTCTATATGTACTGTGTACATTGTATATTTGCATATTTGCTATCGTTGGTCCGTCCGTGTGCCTCGAAGGCACGGAAAAAAGGGCGGAACTGACGTCATCACGCCGGCTTGGGCCTGATATGGGGTCGGTGACGTCAGACGGAGTCGCGCGCGATGCCGTGCTCCTGTGACGTCGCCCACGACGGCGTGCTACGAAGAAAATTTCCGAACGTTGCTGACGCAAGGGGGATATTCACAAGGTGAGGAATCCACAGGCAGATATAGTATCTACCAGAAAAAGCGTTACCGAAGGTAAGTAACTTGTTCTTTAGTTCCCGTGCATAACAAAACAGTGAACCAAAATAGACTAAAAAGTCAATAGCATTCTTCATTAACTCAGAATATTGTAAAGATGCTTTCAGCATGAGCATCTAGCAAGTGGCAAGAATCTCTTACAGGGAAGCACTTCAGCTCAGGTATTGATTTTGACAGTTCATCACACAACTTTTTCATATATGTAGCTGAATCACTGCAAAACAATACTAACAATATTACTCCAATCTTTGTTGAACTTGGTAAGAACTTATTGCAGCAGCATTCCAAGTGACACTGCGTTTCATGGTTTCCAAAAGTCTGGTGTTAATTTTTCACCACTATCCCAGATGTTTGGTGACCTCTTTTCACATATACCTGTCACTACCCCTTGCATTGAATGTTTAAAGGCTGGGGTGTATGGCAATTCACCTACTATCAATACTGACTCAATAGAAAGGGGACTAATGTATCAGGGCGTTTTACACATTCTCTGTGGGTATAGGTGATGGTACATATTGGGAAAGATTCTTAGGAAACCAGCCATTTTACCCATCAGTGAAAGAATCAAACGTAGCCAAAATATCAAATGATTTTGATATTACCTGATTCTCTACGGTTTATGAAATAATTTAACAAGACCTAAAACATGCTTCTAAACCCTGTATCTATAGGCCAAAGACCACAAACCTGAAAAAAGCAAAAAGAAGAAACCATATTTTAGTGACATCCCTATACAACAAAACTCACGTAGAAGAATGTTAGCCCAGGTTTCCTTGCTTCTATTTAGTATAACTGTTATATTGTATTGGCCCCTCAGAAGAAATACAAATTACTCTTTCACTCTTCTTTTCCATTATATGAATGGCATTTACTCTGTGGTTGTGCAGGTGTTTTTTTTCAGTGTTTATATGTTTACACTGGTGAGGGCTATTTTCCTTTCGGTGGGGTTTTATCAGTTATTATAGGTTTAAGCTTAAAACAGGATAGCCTACCTATGTGTTTCGTCTGTAGTCTACTTATTTGCCTCTTTTCTCCAATCCTCATTTTCAGCAGCTGTGTACTTGCTTTGATGCTTGAATCTTGCATGCACTATGTAGTCTAGAGGCCTTGTCTGATTTGCTGCTTTGCACATAGTATCTCTGTCTCCTAGAATATCTCCTGCTATGTGGGTCTTATTTGACTCATGGCTTACTTTGGAAAACAATTTCCAAGAATGTGCCTTTTTATAGTAGAGGTATACTAGCTGTACAAAGACCTCTTCCATTAGTTGCACAGAGACAGGAAGTATTTTTTGGATGAGAAGCGTAATCAAACTCCTTTGCGATCCCTTGCGACCACTGTCTTTCTTACGCTAGTTTTAAATTGTGATATTGTTTGCAGGATGGCGTTTTTTACTGGCCATATATTTTTTATTAATGAATTTGTGTACTGACCTTTTTAATGCATGTATTGCCGCTTCTTGTATTAGCACCTTTCTGCTGCCTATTTGCACTTCAGGGCCGACCCCGTTCCGCCGCTGCTGACGTGCCGTTTGTGCGGAGGGTGGACCCTTCACTCCAGCTTCACTTTAGTCCACACTTCCGGGGAGGACGCGGTCTAGTCCTCCTCCGGAAATCATTATTTAATCACCTGATGGTGCGGGCACGCAGAGACTTAAGTAAGCCCTGCTAGCGCCCAGCACCCTTATTGTCTCTATTACGCTAGTTTTTAAACTGTGATATTGTCTGCAGGCCGATGTTTTTTTACTGCCCATATGTTTTTTATTAATGAATTTGTGTACTGACCTTTTCAATACCTGTATTGCTGCTTGTAGTAGCACCTTTCTGCTGCCTATTTGCACTTCGGGGCCGACCCCGTTCCGCCGTGGTTGACGTGCCGTTTGTGCGGAGGGCGGACCCTTCACTCCAGTTTTACGTTAGCCACACTTCCAGGGAGGACGCGGTCTAGTCCTCCTCCGGAAATTAATATTTAATCACCTGATGGTGCGGGCATGCAGAGACTTAAGTAAGCCCTGCTAGCGCCCAGCACCCTTATTGTCTCTCTTACGCTAGTTTTTAAACTGTGATATTGTCTGCAGGACGGCGTTTTTTTACTGCCCATATGTTTCTTATTAATTAATTTGTGAACTGACCTTTTTGATACCTGTATTGCTGCTTCTCGTAGGAGCACCTTTCTGCTGCCTATTTGCACTTCAGGGCCGGCCCTGTTCCGCCGCAGCTGACGTGCGTTCGTGCGGAGGGCGGACTCTTCACTCCAGCTTCATTTTAGCCACACTTCCGGGGAGGATGCGGTCTAGTCCTTCTCCGGAAAGCATTATTTAATCACCTGATGGTGCGCAGTTGGCGCGCCGAAGGCGTGCCTAAGGCAAACCCGTCTGCGCCCGTCCGCACCTGGACCCCTCCCAGTGCCGGAACCTCTGGTTCAATGCCCTCCCGTACCCTAAGTTACTCCGCAAGAGAGCCATACTCTTTTAACAGGATGAAGGAGAGCTGCTGTTTGGTAGATCTTGGGGATAGCACTGCGAGCTGTGTATGCAGATTCTCACTTCCGCAAGTACAAGGGATCACTGCTTTGCAATTTCCCCAAAACTTCCAGAGCCATAGATCTAGCAAATTTGCTAAGAGATTTATGCTCTACTGTGGCCTCGTCAATGCTAGATCATTGGCAAAGCACAAATATGAAGTAGCACACACAATAAAAAAAATTGGGTTTGGACATCTTATTCATAACAGAACCTGGGCAGACCCTGCTTCAGATCCTGATGTTATTACTGCCTCTCCTGTGGGATTTTAGCAATTAGAGTAGACAGGCCACTAAAAAGAGGCGATGGAGTGGCCATTATATTTAGAGAACACCTTCCAGTCACCTATTACCCTGTTTCCATTCCTTCCAATGAGGCCCTCCACTTCACATTTGAACTTAGTTCTAAGTTGACCTTCAAAGTTATTTTACTGTATCGACCACCAGGCACTGGAAATGTTTTTTTAACAAATCTTGATACCCTTCTGCGTTCAGACACCCTAGGAGCCATAGGGATAACCCATCTAGTGCAATCCCCCACCTATGAGGCCGGGCATACTCTGGATGGCGTTTTTACATCAGCTCACAGGCTTACAGTGAAAGAAATACTTCCTTTAACATGGTCTGACCACTCATTAATCACGTTTAGTCTCCCAAGCACCATTGCTGGACAGGATAGCATCACTAAGCCAAAACCACAGTTGGTGGACAGAATGCAGAACAATGTCATACATTCACCCCAGTACAGATATCTGGGCCTAAAACCATTGTTTTTTTGCACTCCACACCACCCCAGTTCAGACATGGCCATATGCAAATTTGGCCCAGATCTCTGTACTGGGGTGAATGTATGACATTGTTCTGCATTCTGTCCATCAATTGTTGTTTTTGCATTTGTCACCCAGAGTGGGATGGGTATGCTCAGACGTGAGTCCCATGCTCTCCACACCACTGGAGTCAAGCTATCCTGGCTGAAGACGGCTGATAGCCAGAAACCGGTCCTAGGATGCTTGATTCTGGTCCAGGAAAGACATGGCTTGGCAGTTCGGGCTGGACTGTTCCCATGAGGCACAGGGTCAGGGCTGATTTGCATATGGCCATGTCTGAACTGGGGTGGTGTGGAGTGCAAAGAAACGATGGATTTAGGCCCAGATCTCTGTACTGGGGTGAATGTATGACATTGTTCTGCATACTGTCCATCAATTGTTGTTTTAGCATCACTAAGCCACCTGTCTCTTCCTGTAAAGCATGGAGTAAAGTGGATAAAATAATTCTACGCACCCACCTGGAAGTTGCACCACCTCAATTTCAGGGCCACGTGGACTTAGCGGTTCCCAAATACACTATTTGGGTTTCCGATGCAGTCCATGCCTCGGTACCCACTAAAATATTGTCCGGAAACAGGATTGCCCCTTCTGTCCCCTGGTTTTCTGAAACACTTCGGAAAGAAAAACTGAACTGTCGCCGATTGTAACGTGGCTGGCTAACTAACTATCACAAGTCAGATAAGGGAATATATAGGATGGATTTATTGAATTACAAAAATGTACTTACATCAGAAACAAGCATTTGCAATGCAATAGGTCTCGCATTTTTTAAGTTAGAGCTATTGGCATTGCTAATAATAATGCAACACCAGTAGCTCAAACTTTAATAATGCGAGACCTATTGCATTGCAAATGCTTGTTTTTATTTATGAATATTCCTATTTTAGAAGTTGAGGCCAATTCACAAAGGCACGCAAGAGTACGTGGAAAAGTAATAGAGAATACTGCTCCAGGTACACACGAATGCCTTTGTGAATTGATCCATAGTTTCCATTGTGCACTTAAGCGTTACACCCACAACACACTCCCCACCTTTTGTTACTAGCAACTTGCTACTGGCGGAGATTTGATATGCAATAAACCAAGCCAGCAGCTTCAAATTAAACCTAAACTCAGCCACTGAGAGCACAATTTGCCGCCTGAGTTCACGTACATCACTTAACGGTCTGTACCTTTGTTTACAACTCTTGGGAAATGCATCAGTGCAGCTATTAGCACATAGATAGAGGTCCCCACCACACAGAGTTGGCGTCGGTGTTTCCGCAACTCATTTTGAGGTTTGTAACATAACAATTGTATTTGTAAAGTGCACGTTCACCCCAGCAGCAATATTTTGTGGCAGACTGAAATAACAGAAGTTTATTGTTTAGGAACTGTTATCGACCTCGGAAGAATGAAAGGCTGAATGAGAAGCTGCCAGGACTGAAACCTGTGACCATACAGTAAAACACAGATTTTTGCAGGGGATGCATTAACCACCCGTCCTCGTTCCCGTAAAAAAACTCAGTCGCATCTTCAGTGAAAATCAACCCCATAAGCTCCTGTTCTAAAAATGTTATCTGGTCTATAAATCACGGCTTTATGAAACACAACTGAAAGTATTTGTATTCGAGAACCACAATTAAATTTCTGATTATCAGGGGATGTGAGGGTCCGTGACAGGTACCACGTGACTCGCCTGTTACTCCTTCTGAGTCGTGAGTGGGTTCTGCTTCACAGTCTTCCTGCAGCGAGTAAATAATTCAACTAAAAAAGCCGGATGGAACCGTACTCTGGGAGTCAACTCCTGAAAACAAGCATTGCTAAAGCAATTCCGTAGGCAAGACCTTAAAAGATGGGGCAGTAGCTTCCTCTTTAGATATTAAACGGCCGTGGGGTTTCAATCTGTAATCATTGCTCCCCACTACCCTGGTGTGTGTTTGTGTTGAGGGCGCAGGAGGGGTAGAGGAAGTGCGGGTCTAAACGAACACTTTTAGGACCCGGAGGCACAGGTTTCTGTCCCTCCAGTTGCTGATCCCATCTGAAATCAGAGTCCAGGTTGTGAGCCCCCAGCCCAACTACCAACTCGAGGATGCATTTATTTATTAGGGTGGATGGAAAACGCCGACATGTAGATAACGTCCCTTCGTGCTCGTTGTTTTCTTCTCAGTGAGAATGTAGACAATGTGACGCGGGGGGGGGTGTAGCGTGGGCCCCCGCAGCCCCGGTGGTGCAGGTAGGAGTGACCCTCTGGGAGGGTCACTCCTGCCTCTTTAGGGGCCCCATGCAGCTTTAGGACTATACATATCTGTGACATTTCGGTGTCTCGGGGGCCGTTCAACACATTCTACAGGGTGAAGGGCATCATTTTGAGTTACTTCACTGGCGACCTCTCCACAGGGTCCTAAAAAGAGCCATTGAAAGGATGAACCTAGAGACCCTACTGAAAAGGATATCAAGCCACTGTAGGTAAAGAGCATCTGAACTCTCCCCTGTCAGCTGCGCGTCTCCCTCTTCCACAGTGGCGGCATTAGTCCCCTTCTGTGAGACATCGCTGCATGCATGTGTCATTCTCATGGGCTTTATAACGCCATGTTCCGATTCATTGTGCCTTTACCTCTTCCCTCCCTTCCTCCGACCGCCCTCCCTGCACCAAAAATCAAAGCCCACCTCCCTCCTTGTGGTATTTTTAGCTCTGCCGAAGGTACACGCTGTACTCGCTGTCCTACGCAGCGGATGGCGCAGCGCCGGCGAAATGCGCCGACCCCTCCCCACCTTCCCCATAAATCCCGCTTCCCTCTGTCCTTTTCCCGGGTAATAGGCCCGGTGACCCAGAACACGGAGGGTGCCTTTGTTAACTGCAAAAACAGATTGGGTGGAGAATTCACACAAATATGTTAATATGTGGAGTGGGCCCGAACCAGCACTGCCCGGGGACCCTATATCTCGTCCTGTGTTTCCCTTTAAAATTCACTGCAGCTACCTCCGTTGGATTGAACTAAAACACCAAGAATCCATCAGGTGGTTAACAGAATACCCAGGACTAGATAACGGTGCCCGATGACGCGCGACACGCACAGTCAAAGTAGAGGGAAGCTGCGGGCTCGCGATGCCTGCACTATGACAGTCTGTCGTGTACCTTTTACCATTGTATCTGCGGCATTTTGAACCATTCGTGCCTTGCTGTTTCCTCTGTGTATTTGGTCGAGACCACCATTTCTGTACTCTACCTACTTTGTGGGTTTAGACGCTTGCACTGCTGCTGCCTATATTGTGGTGAAACGTGCATTCTTGCCTTCTGTGCTATTGCTATAGATACCCCACATGAGACGGAAGCTTGCACTCCCGCTGCCTCGTGTATTACTCTTTTATGTGAGGGAAGCTTCAATTATTTCGGTCTGTGCCGGACATATTCTATGAGCGAGGGAAGCTTGCACTGCTCCTGGCAGTGCAATGCATAACACAAATGGGAGTGAAGCTTGCACTGCTGCTTCCTTTTCTGGTTGTATTCTTTCTGTGAGGGGAGCTTGCACTACAGTACATGGTGAGATTGCTCTGTATGTGAGCGAGGCTTCCACTGCTACTTACCCTGCTGGGTATATTCTGTCTGAAGTAAGCTTGCACTGCTTCTGACTGTGTTGTACCTATATGGTGTCGGGGATTCTTTCTGTACTGTACACTGGCGCCCTCGCGTGGCAGCACCAGAGTCATGCAATGTCCTTCAGCTCAGGTGTACAATGCAGAAGGAGCGGCAGGGGAGTGGGAGGGGGGGGGATGTATGTATGTGTGCGCTTGTGTGTGTGCGTCTGTGTGTGGCTGTGTGAGTGTGCGTGTGAGAAAGCAGGGGGAGGCTCAGGAGGCGGTCTTAGTGGCGCGAGCAACTGGAGGCTTCCAACGAGCGAAAGTGAAAACTGGAGATGGGCACAGCAAGCGCGTGTTCAAGCGCGCGACCAAATCCTGCTGCGCATGCCCATCTCTTGTCTCCACTTTCGCTCGTTGTCGGCTGAGCCGACGACAATATTTCTCGGCGAAAACGCGCTTCGCGCGCTTCTAGCCGGGACCTAAAAAGGAATTACTTCACTCAACAGATTGCGACAACCAGTAACTCCCCTGAAGAATTATTTTCTGTAATAAAAAAACGTACCTTACCCAACAAGACAGGAAAGAAGGGCAACCAAAAGTTTTGCAATTATATTGCTGCAACTTTTACATCTAAAGTTCTGGACATTTTTAAAGCTTTTAAGAATGGATCAGGGCCCTGTCCCTCGGCCCAAACGAACGGTCCAGACCTTGACAAAAGCAGCCTGCTTAAATTCTCCCCTGTTTCTTCGGAAGAAGTAGTGAAGTCAATAAATGAAGCCAGATCAGGATCTCCTTTAGACCCATGCCCACCAGTACGTCTTAAAGAAATAGTAGATCTGGTGAGTCCCGGGCTCGCTGACATTTTCAATTTGATGTTTAACTCTGGTATCTTTCCCATTAACTGGAAAGAAATGTCCATTCTCCCCTTACTAAAAAACCCACCTTAGATGCCACCAACCCTAATAACTACCGCTCAATAGCCAGACTACCAACACCAGCCAAAATAGTAGACAAAATTATGAACATTCAACTATCACAATTCATCAGTGAGAACAATCTGTTGTATCACTCCCAGTTCCGATTTCGCAAGGAACAGTACGGAAACGACGCTTATTAAGGCTACCGAAGAGAGCAGAGCGGCGATGGATAAAGGAGGCACAGCTGCTCTTGTTCTCCTCGATCTTTCCGCCGCTTTTGACACGGTTGATCATGTTGGCTGGTGACGCCAACACAACCTCAACATCATCTCCTACGCCGACGACACCCAGCTGATCCTCTCCCTCACCAACGACCCAGCCACCGCCAGAACCAGCCTACACGAAGGGATGAAAGACGTCGCCGAGTGGATGAAGAACAGCCGCCTGAAACTGAACTTAGACAAGACAGAAGTCCTCATCCTGGGATCATCGCCCTCCGCCTGGGACGACTCCTGGTGGCCCCCTTCCCTAGGCACCACTCCCAAGCCAACGGACCACGCACGTAACCTGGGCTTCATCCTGGACTCCTCCCTCTCGATGACCAGACAAGTCAACGCCGTCTCATCATCGCGCTTCAACACCCTGCGCATGCTCCGAAAGATCTTCCGATGGATCCCCACCGAAACCAGGAAGACGGTCACCCAGGCACTCGTCACCAGCCGACTGGACTACGGAAACACACTCTACGCCGGAACCACAGCCAAACTCCAGAAAAGACTCCAACGCCTCCGCACGACTTGTCCTGGACATCCCCCGACACAGCCACATCTCCGGCCACCTGAGAGACCTGCACTGGCTCCCCGTCAGCAAGAGGATCACGTTCAGACTCCTCACCCACGCACACAAGGCTCTCCACGACCTGGGCCCTAAGTACCTCAACAACCGCCCACCCGCGAGCTACGGTCGACCAGCCTCGCCCTCGCCGCCGTACCACGCATCCGCAGAGCCACCGCCGGAGGAAGATCCTTCTCCCACCTGGCAGCAAAGACATGGAACTCCCTCCCCATCCACCTTCGGCTAACCCAGGACCATCTCTCCTTCAAGAAACAACCCAAGACCTGGCTTTTCGAGCAGTAAAGGCCCCCTCTCCCCCAGCGCCTTGAGACCCTTCCGGGTGAGTAGCGCGCTATACAAATGTCATGATTGATTGATTGATTGTTCTTTTGCAGCAGCGGTTAGTGAAGTTGGGAGTAGGTAAATCGACCCTGGCGCTGCTGTCCTCCTTCCTAAAGGATCGGAGATCAACTGTGTCATTTGATGGATTCGACTTGGCTCCTTACATTCTGCCGTGTGGAGTCCCACAGGTTAGTTCATTAAGCCCTTCTTAACATCTATGTCTCCGAACTGATCCGGGAATTTGGGTTCAGTCGGACGTCATACGGCGACGACACCCAGATTGTAGTAGTGGCATATAAACATCAAGCCTCTCCTTTTCAGCAGTTTCAAAACTGTATGGGCACAATTAACAGATGGATGAGCGTACATTGCCTCAAACTTAATTCCGATAAAACAGAAGTTCTTATTTTTGGTAATATGCAGCCAACCTGGAGCAATCTGTGGTGGCCGGCAGAGATGGGCACACCGCCCAAACCAGCAGCCAAAGTTAAGAACTTGGGTGTATGAATTAACAATAAATTAACACTCTGTCAACAGACCAATTCTATTGTCTCTGCTTCATATTTTCTTATAAGGAAGATACTTCCATACATCCCAGCGGATACCAGAAAAACTGTAGTTACTTCTCTTATCCAGTCCAAATTAGACTACTGTAATGGGCCAATTCTGAATGCTCAGAAGCAGTGTCTAAAGAAGCTTCAGATGGGCCAAAATTCTCTGGCACGTTCATTGTTCAATATTCCCAGGTACAAAGCGGTATCTATCGAAATACGCCATCTGCACTGGCTCCCTGTACCTCAGCATATTACATTCAAGGCATTGTGTCTCGCCGATAAGGCCTTAAATCACACAGGCCCCTCTTTTCTTCAGAACCTTTTTGTATGGTACAAACCGACCAGACACCTACGGTTGGAGGGGGCAAGACTACTTTTAGTGCCCAGAATCCGCACTGTACACTGAGGGGGCCGCAGTTTCCATTACCGCACCTCAAAACTTTGAAACTCTCTTCCACTGGAACTTAGGAATGCTAGCTCCCTAACGGGCTTTAGGAGAAAATTAAAGACCTGGCTGTTGCAGGACTAGGTGCCGAGCAGGTCTACTGTGGTCCTCGGCGTCAAGACAACTCCGGGTATTTGTAAGCTATTATAAATTCTATTAACATTAACTAATGTACTCCAGCAACCAAATCTGTATGTATACCTTTCTAGTTGTCTCCTGAATGTGGTCAACCGCATTTTCCCTATGGACTTTTGTTACCAAGCAGGATTGTGAAAAATTAGGATATTGGCTGAGGGTGTTAAGCCCCCACCTTAAGCAAAAACCACAGTCCTTGTCAGGGTGAACCCATAATGTGACTAAATTAACTTGAGTTTGAACCCTTGGAAGGTATGGCACAAAGCGGGAAGGCTTAAATTTGAGGCAATGTAAAACGTGTTTCTGCAGTAGTGAAACTGAAACCAGATTTAGGGGTTGATTAGAATCGCGGACGGACTTGCGTCCGTCCGCGACCCCAGAGCAGGAGAGAACCTCCGCATGACATGCGGAGTTCCCTCATGTGCAATTAGGATGTGACCGCAAGGGTTGCGGTCACATCCTCTATTTTTAACATTGCGGCGGGTGGAGCTTCAAGCTGCACCCGCCGCAATGTTAAAAATGCATGCATTGCATTTGCATGCAGTAAGAGGCAGGCACCGCGCGGTGCCTGCCGCTTTCTTCATGCAAATGCAGGGGGGTACCATAGGTACCCCCCATGTGCACCCCCCTCCACCTAGGGGGCCCGCAACGGGCCCCCGCAGTGAAGTTCCGTATGCTTTTCCACGGCGGAAAACCCGCTGCGGAAAAGCATCATTTAAAGGCCATCCTAATATGGTGGACGGTGTCTGGAAGACACCGTCACCATAATAGAGCTTTTCCGCCGCGGTTGTAAGCCGACCGCGGCGGAAAAGCTGCGGACGGAAACCAGGACCCACCAGCCATCCTAATGTGGCGGTGGGTCTTTGGTCAGTCCGCTGCGGTTTTTCCGCATCCTCGGGGCCGGCGGTGGCTTCCCTGAGGATGCGGAAAAACCGCAATCATAATGACCCCCTTAATCAAAATCCAATAAGTGAAACGAGGCATATCATTTGTTTTTAAGTTCTAAGCATAAATCGTGCCAAGAAGCACCATGTGCCAATTACAAACACTGGTCAGGGTAATTCAGTACTTGGACATAATTTGACACTGACCGCGATAGACCACAGGTCAGGTACACTAACCAGGTTTGCGGTCAAATATTTTACCTTCAGACTTTAGTCCTTTAAGTCCTAATCCATCACAAATTGCTCTTCTAAGGCCATACAGGTGAGGCACTTGGAGACTCCAAGGATGGCAGCCAGACTCCAGTCCCATTCCAGCTGATTTCTTCTATCTTGTGTTCCTGTAGGCCGTACAGGAGGTCAGCCTTATGACCATTGGAGTATACTTCTTTGTCCTAGGACCTAGAGTGAACAGGTTGCTGGTTGCTGGTCCTGTCCTCTTCTGATCTTCCTCTGGTCCAGGAGTGTTCTAAAGTAGGTGCCTTGCATGCCTGATATGAGCTGATAGGTTGGACTGGCCCCTTGGGATGCCCTACCCAAAGGAGAAAAGTTCCTGGGGTATATCCTACCACTTTCGGTATTTTCAAGGTGGCAGAAGTCTTTGGCCACACAACATTTGGCCTTTGAGGGTTGGTTTGTCTGTGTGGAGTGTACTATGGTCATCCTAGTTTTCATCCACATCTAACACTAAAATCCAGTTTGGGACCATGCCTGTACCACAACAATTTCAGAGACATAAGTCGGGAAGAAGCAAGCTAAGTTTTCAGCAACCATTTAGGGGATTCACAAAATTTGTTTTGGCATATGTAAACGCAGTGGACCTGTCCGTAAAACAAGCTTTGACACTGTAATGTCAAAAAGAAGCCCACTGTGATTGGAGCCTGCTGGGGAGGTTGGGGGATGGGAGGGACAAAAGAAGGGCCCTGCCCAAGTGTTAGCTAACATTTGCCTGTGACAGGTGATGCCTCTTTGAAGGGCCTCCCAAGTGTCCTATGAAAAACTAGCACACCTGTCAATCAAGAATGTGACATTCAAGCAGGATTTGACTCTCCCCTATTGTACTTTGGTCGTCTCTGCCCATTCCGTTCATCCTATTGTTTGCTCCTGGGTGCAGGTTCACACCTCATTAATGCTTATTCAAATACTAATTACAAGCTGGCAGATGTGAAGAAGCAAAATGCAGATTTAGCTTTTAGGCACGTCAGGCAGGGCAACAGTAACTTTCTAAAAGTGATCTTTCCTAAATATGTGTTACAAATCCAAGTTCACGTGTGAATTAGGCTTGTAATAAATATTTGCAAAAGGCCAAAGATGTATAGCTGTTTTCTCACTGGGGATAATATTTATTCAACTTAATGTTCCTGGTGCTTTTGTGGTCAACAGCCAACCTTGCTTCAGGGAAAAAGGCTTTTAAGACCCCTTTTCACCATAAGGACATATTTTTCATTTAACTTTTGCATGTTCTACTTTTAAATAACATGCACCCTGCCTTATGGGCACTTAGGCCTACTTAGATGTGACTTTAAGGCCTACTTAAATGTGACTTTTAGGCTACTTAGATGTGACTTTTTAATATGTGAAAGGAGGGACTAAGGCTGTCAATAAGGGGTTATTTTGACAGATAGAATTTGCAATTTAAATCTGTACAGCCAAGCTACTATGATAGCCCTGCAGAGATGCTTTACAATGCCATTACAGTGAATGGCATTACAAAAGATGAAGTCCACTGGTAGCATTTTCCTTATAGGGCCTGGGTACACATGGTACCAAACATTAGGATTTATAGATAAATTAAATGAGCCAATCAGATGTTTGCCAATGTTACTATTTTGATAGGAGGAAAACAAGCACGTCAATGCTACTTAACGGGGGTAAAGTGCACCATTTTCTGAAGCCGACAAAATTAGGATTCAGCAAAAGGCAAAAAAAAACAACGTGACCCTACTGAATGGACTAATTTCCAACAAGGATCCCCTATAATGTTTTTGAGCAGGTAGCTGTTGTTTTCCAGACAAACTCTCAGATTGTAAGATGGGGGATAAATATATTTTAATTTTGTTCATTTATGCATTTTATAGATATAGTGGAACATTAACCAATGCCATGTACATCCTTATCAATATCAACAACAAATTCCTCATTCAGAATTCAACGGAATACCTTACAAATAGTATCTGACACATATCTGATGGTGGGACAGTTCATCTCCTATTCACAAGACTTGCTGTTGGTTTCGAAGATCTGTAGAGAGAGGTCCCCAGATATCTCTAGGCCTTGAAGCTGGAGAAAGCTCCTCTGCATAATATTCTAGTTGATCTCGACAGTACACCAGGTCAAGTAGCCAGCGTTCATGTCTGGGGCTTCTCCCCGAAATGGATTGCACCCTCCTTTTTGCTAGTAGCCAGGCAATCACTGTAAGCTTTCGATTAATAGGTTGTATACCTTTGGGTAGACCGAGTAGGCATAATACCGGAGTGCGCTCCTCTCACTCATCCACTATTTTTGACTGTACGTGTGTAACCTGTTTCCAATATTGATGAACCCTAGAGCAACTCCACGCTAGATGCATAAAGTCTGCCTTCAGTGTGTTACATCGTACGCAGTTTACATTCTCTCTTAAGCCGAAGTTGTGTAGCTGGAGTGGGGTGTAATATATCTGGTGCAGGAATTTAAAGTGTATGATCCTCAAAGTACTATTTGGTGTAAGTTGGCCAGTGGGTACACAGCAAGTATGCTAGTCTTCCATTGCAATTGGCGCAGGAAGCATTCCATTCCATTTAGTATAGGAAGCATTCTGAAAGTGCATTCTGCGCTGTCAAGGCATCTTTCTGGGATGTATTGTATTGTGACTAAATGTTTCCGGGTCTCAGATGTTTGGAGCAACTGAAGCACTCTCAGCACAGGCGGTTCCTCTGGGAACTGTACATATAGAGCGCGGATCGCAGCTCTAAGCCTGCAGTATAGGAAAGTGACCATGAGGGGGCCATTACCTTCTCCATGTAGGTCGGTCAGTTTAATAAATTTCCCTCCCCGGAATGTATCCCCCAGTGTGCGTATCCCTGCTGCATTGAATAAAGTCAGTGAGTTTGCTTCCGACGTCGTCAATATCTTCGGTGACTGGCATGTGGTAGAGCTGGTGCGTAGAGCGGGTTTATCTGCGCTCTCTGTCCTAGGGTTTCTAGGCTTGCGTGGCGCAGTGTTTAGTGCTTATTTTCCCACATGTGTCCCCCTTGTATTCACATGTGATCATCGCCCCTAGTAGTGTAGGGTACATGGCAACTGCTATGTGTGGCATATATTTTGGGGCTTGCAACCAGTAGTGCGCAAAATGCGCCTGGACGCATGGGTAATATAGTTCTAGATCCTGTGCATTGAACCCTCCCTGCGCATATGACAAGGCTAAAAGTATCCCATTTTAGTCTGGGTTGTTTCCCATCCCATGCCAGCCTGACCAAGTATGATCGTAGCCTTACAAAGAATGACTGGGGTAGGCAGATCGGGATATTTGTGAACAAATATAGAAACTTGTGAGTATTATAATTTTCATTAACGCTATTCTATCCGCCGTCGATAAAGGAAGGCCCATCCATCTTGAGACCTAATCTTCCAGCCGTAATATGGCTTTCCCGTAGTTATACTGTATTACTAAGCTCGGGTCACTGTGAACCCATATGCCCAAATACTTAACAGGTTCATAACTCCATTCCAATGGGAACTCCAGAGGTACCGGTCGCGTGCAGCTAGTTAGGGGGAGTATAATTGATTTCGACCAATTTATTCCCAAGTCTGAATTTCTCTTATAGCGCATATATACGCTAATTAACTGTTCCAAGTTGGTCCCTGCGTTCCTCACATACAGCACCATGTTGTCTGCATACATAGATATCGCCAAGGGACGCTAATGAAAGCACAAGGCAGTTTCAGCATGTCACTGTCTCAAAAAAGCATGCCAAAGGCTCTAATGCAATAGTGAATAATATTGGTGATAGCGGGCAGCCCTGCCCACTTCCTCTACATATTTCAAAGGCTACAGATGTATGACCATTCACGCGCATTCGGGCAGCCGGTGTTGTATATAGTGATTTTATCCAGCACATGAAGGTGATAGGAACCCCTATATCGTGGAGTATTGCAAAGAGGAAGCACCATTGGATGGAGTCAAATGCCTTCGCGTCATCCAGCAGGATTGCCGCCCCAGGGCCAGGCATCTCCGGGTCCAGGTGGGTTAAAACACACAAAAAATGTTTCGCAAGTTCTGTGCGGTGGAGCTCTCAGTGATAAAGGCAGTTTGGTCTGGAAGAACCATAATCGGCAGTAGGAGTTTGAGTCGGGCTGCTAAGGCGCTTGCAAGAATTTTGTTGTCAATGTTTATTAGGGATAGTGGTCTGTACGGTTTTTATCTTTGTGCCTGCTTATCGGGTTCAACAACGAGAATATTGGGGCCTCACGGAGTGAAGGCGGCTAAGTTTGCTTTTGGTAGGTTTCTTCATACATTGCATGAAGATGTGGAGCTATCAGCTGTATGTATTCTTTATAGAATTCACCTGGCAGCCCATCACTCCCTGATGCTTTGTCGTTCGGGAATTTGTTATTGCTTCTTTAATCTCATCAATGGTGAGTAGGTGTGAGCAGAATTCCCTTTGTCCCTGGGAGAGCCATACCATTCCTAAGTTGCTTATTTCAGTTTCTGTAGCAGAGCTTCGAGCAGCATGCATACTTTTATAGAACGTAAGAAAAGTTTTCAGGATAGTCTGTGTGTCGGTGCATGAAGAGCCTCATCCATTACCACCTCCACTAGGAGTCTTCGCCCATGGTTCAGTTATTTTACTCACTTGGACCCTGCCTGACCTACCTCCTTTGCCGTAGTTGCGTGCCGCCAATCTACGTGACATATGTTTAGCTTCCTGCTCCGCAGTCTCATTGTATACTGTAATCCCGCACATATTTGCGCAAGCACTTCGGGATCGGGAGTGCATTCTTACGGTCTCTCTAACTCCGACAGCTTCGTTTCTACACATGTCAAGGGATTACTTAATGATTTCAGAACCCCAGCTTGGAGTCCCATATATGTCCCACGTATTGTAACTTTGAACAAATCCCATAGGGTGGCCACGCTCTCCACTGAGCTTATATTTGTATCGGAGTATCTCGCTTTGCTGTCCTGAACCCCTCACGGACGACATGGTCTAGCAGAGCGGATGCCTGCAGTCTCCATTGGATTTGCGGTAACTCCCTCCTTGGAATAATCATCACCACATGATCAGAAAGTGATTTGGGAAGATGCTTAATGCTGCGCCCCCATATATTCACATCCTTTGTTACTAACCAAAAATCAAGTCTCAAACAGGAGTTATGAATGTATGACTGTTATGTCCCGCCCTCTCCCATCTGTATTTCTCACCCTCCATGCATCTGTTAGGCCATGGTGCTGCATCCCATCGAGGAGCAATGCCGCCGCTACTCGCCTACCTACCACACTTGCCGATGCCGAGCAATCTTCCAAAGGGTGAAGGATGGTATTAAAATCCCTGTCCCATATGATTGCAGTGTATGCAGATGGTTCCAGATATTCATGTAAAATTCTGGGTTATTGAAGAATCCAGGTAAGGAAGGGACGTGGAACACGGAGGAAATTATATTTAAGGTAGTTTATTCATTGAGGAAAGATGACATGCACAGGAGCCCACGCCAACCGCCGCACTGGTATCCTCGGAATCCCCTAGACCGAGGGTTCCAAGTTCCAGGTGCATGCAGTGAACACGAGCACTAACACGAGGATACCGCACATCCTCCTTCCTAGAAAAATAATAATACAACAGCAAGAATAAATAATTAAAACACAGCAAATAAAAGTTACACATTACATTTTGATAAGATAGAATTATTTACCAACATTGTAGTCTTTGAACCATGAAGGAGGCTTTCTTAGCCGAGGATTACTCTTGTTGAGAGAAGGAACGGGGACAGACAGGGGCGCAGATACAGTTGTAGTGGAATGCCCAGAATAGGGAAAAGGAGAGATTCCAGACTTGTTATGGGATAGACCACCAGTAGATGGAGATGACCTTACACACAGAGAGGGAACTTTAACAACCTTGGAAAGACTCCAAACATTTCCGTCCGACAACTCCATGACCTGTCTTCCCACTCTGACAACTAGCATGGGATCAGAGAAATGTGACTCCCCAGATCTAATGAAGCCAGACTTTCTCACACGTACCCAATCCCCAACCTTGCACGGGTTGCTGACACTAGCACAAACCAAGGAAGAATCACGTTTCTTGTATTTGCCATTAATAAGATCTCTCATCCAAAGTTGGCTCATGTTACAAACACCCTTTCTCCCCCGCATTTTTTTAAAAGGAGACAAATCACCATCAAACCTAGGAGTGTTTCTATAACTCCACAAAAGTTTCTTAACAGCATCGTAGCAATTCTCACCGTTACACACAGCCAGTTGTAAACCTTCCTTAAGGACCCTGATCCACCTTTCTTACCATGCCGTTACCTTGAGGATAATATATAGAAGAACGTTTGTGCAATATCCATGATTGCAACAAAAGGACTTCATCTCAATAGAGGTGAATTGCGTACCATTATCTGATAGGATGGAAGTAGGGAAACCTTCTTTTTCAAAAATCGAATTTAGAAAATCGATGATGACTCTAGAAGACACATGGGGAACAAATTTCACCTCAGGCCAATTTGAGAATTGATCTATCAAAAAATTGCATAGACAGGACTACGACCAAAACTCATTGGACCAGCAATGTCTAAAGAGACACACTCCCAGGGCCTGGAAGGCCTAGAAACAGAATCATGTTGATATTTCACAACTTTTTGAGACTTGTCACTCACACAACACTCAACACAAGATCTTACCTTTCTTTCAACAAATCTGTCAACGCCTGGCCACCAAAATTCACTTCTTATTCTCCTTTTCATACTGGACATGCCAGGGTGACTCCCATGAGCCATGTCCAAAATCGTATCTCTTAAACCTTGAGGAACAACTAAAAGTAGACCTCTCAACAAAGTTTCGCCTTGGATAGATAATTCTTGAGCAACATGGAAATAAGGCAAAACACTTGGAGACAAATTTGTTTTGGAAGGCCAACCATTTTTAACAAAAGACAAAACCTCTAAGTAATCACGATCATCACCACAAGCAACTATCCATTCATCCTCTTTGATACATCCATTGGACACTTCACAAATTGATACAACCTTATCAGGATCATCATCAGGAGCAACATGATTGTCATCTTCCACAGGCAACCTTGAGAGAAAGTCAGCTAGAACATTTTTCGCACCAGGAATGTATTCAACTAGGAAATGAAAATCTTGTAATTTATACTGCCATCTCGCAATTCTGGAAGTAGCCTTACCACAACCTTTAGTTGTGAAAAGATCTACAAGGGGACGATGATCAGAGCGTACAACAAAATCTGTGCCGTACACGTACTTGCGAAAATATTCAATCCCCCACCAACAAGCCAAGGTTTCTTTCTCTAAGTTAGAATACTTTGTCTCAGCACCACGTAACGGTCTTGATGCAAAAGCAATAGTAACAAAACCACTTTTTGCTTCTGCATCAACACCGCACCAATGCCAACATTGCTTGCATCAGTGACAATGAACGATTTACAATTGGTGTCAAAAGGAGATAAAGCTGGAGCAGAAATAATGCATTTTTTAACAAAATTAAATTGATCTTTACAATTGATATCCCAAATAAATTGCTGTTGATTTTTCATCAACTTCCTTAAGTGAGTGGTTTTGTCAGCAAAAGAAGGAATGAATTTGGCATAATATTCGGCTAATCCTAGAAAGGACCTGAGCTGATCTTTGTTGGCAGGTTCGGGTGCATTCTCAATAGCTTTGATTAAACTCATCTTGGGAGAAATGCCCTTCTTGCTGATGGAATGGCCTAAGTAATCTACAGAATCCCTGCCAAATTTACATTTTTCTTTGGTGAGAGTAAGACCATTGTCATGTAAAATTGACATTACCTTAAATAAGATTTCAGAATGTTCACAATCATCTTTGCCAAAAACCAAGATGTTGTCTTGAAAGTATAGAACATTAGATACGTTTTTGAACATGTTATGCATGACACGCTGGAACTCTGAGGAAGCAGACACTAAGCCAAAAGGCATCCTTTTATACCGGTATGCACCCTCAGTGGTTATAAAAGACGTAAGATGTTTACTATCATCGTGGAGGGCTATCTGATGATATGCGTTAGATAAATCCAACGTAGTGAAAACAGATGCATCCTTAAGTTTAGAGAACATCTCTCCAATGTTTGGGAGAGGATGTCTATCAACCCACACGTTGGAATTTAGGTCCCGCATATCAACACAAAGTCGAATCTTCCCATTCGGTTTGTGGGCAACGACCACAGGTGAAAGCCACTCAGAAGATTCAATTTCTTCAATTGCATCAAGGTCACACAGTCTCTGAAGTTCTTTAACAGATTCTCTTAAAGCCAAGGGAATGTTGCATACTTTATGTACCTTAAGATCATTTTGAAACATAATGCAATTCCTATGTTAAAAAAAATTTAGCAAACCTAAGTTAGAAGAGAAAACTTGAGGAAAGAGTGTTTCCAATTTGTTACTAGAAGGCACATCAATAGAATTGACAAAATCAGAATACCCAAGAACTTGATCCGGATGGTTGGGATCAAGCTTCATCATCAATTCTCTTTGTTGTGGCCAACTCAACAAACATGAACCATCTTTGGCCACATAGACTTTGGCTGAAATAGATTTGCCCTTAAACGATAGAGTAGAGCAAAAATACCCAAACACCTCAATTGGTTTTTTACCATAACCCCTAATGTCAGAAGGAAACAAGGAGGATACATCAGGAAATTCTTTCATCATAACATCGTCACCAATTAAAGTGTATTTTGCACCAGAGTCCGCCATGACTTTTATAGATTTGGAACCAATGTGTAGCATACAGAAAGGTGAATCTTTCTTTTCTTCTCCAATTTCATACACAGTGCAAATATCATCATAGTCATCATCATCACTGTCCACGGCTTGGACATCCGAGTATCTGGTGCGTCTAGAATCTGACGAAAAACTTTTAGGTTTGTTGCGACTTTTGCACATTCTTGCAAAATGGCCTCTAGATTTACAATAGTTGCAGAACTGTCCGATTGCAGGACATCTTTTATCAGTTGCAACATGGCCAGGAAAACCACACTTGAAACATACCACTTCTTTCTTAAAGCCTCGATTCATAGAAGAAGAAAACGTCGGTTTATTGGAAACAATTTCCGTTTGTTTCTTTCTGACGGCTTGAACTTCCGAAACTTTGGATTTTTCCATAGAAGATTCTTTTGGCTTCTTATCCGACAACTCTTTGATGCCTATTTTCATCTCTTCAAAACGATGTGCAATGTCAAGAGCTTTGGAAAGAGACAAATCTTTTGCATCAAGTAATTTTTCTTGGAGTTTCACATCAGAAACATTATGTACTAGTTGGTCTCTCACCATCTGATCATGGAATTGTTGGTAATTGCATTTGGCAGCAAGAATTCTTAAATCTTTTACAAAGGAATCGATGGGTTCAATGGGCAGTTGTTGTCTACTAAGAGATTTATGACGTGCCACAACTTCATTGACTTTTTTGATAAATTGTTTGTCAAGCTGCATAATGGCGTTTTCATAAACATCAGTTTCTTCTTCGGAGGAATTGTCTAAAGTCAGAGGAGGAAGGTGAGAAAGAACTTGTCTGCCTTCAGCACCAAGTGAATGTTTAAGGATGGCGAGTTTACGTTTATCTGTATAATTCTCACCACCAATGGCTTCTAGATATGCTTCAAAGCCTTCACGCCATTGTTTCCACTCTAAAGGTGGTTCACCTGGGCTTGCCAAAAATGGAGGAGGAGCGTTGAAACTCTCCATAATAAAAAACAAAGGATAATAGAATTAGTAGAATAATTGTGATAATGTACTTGGTTTAGATAAAATGATTATCCTTGCAGCGATTATTATGATGGCATAAACAACTGTGGCAACAATTTGAATATAAAGTCTCTGACAAAGTTAATTCCTTTAAAATTGTATTAGAGAAAGAAGTTCATTATGATGCATACACAGTCCTTTGTTGAGTAGACTAGAAACCTCTTTGAAATAGCCCTTTGTGATGTCATAAAGACGAGTGACGCTTTGGAAATCTGGCAGCTTAGGAATGTGCTTGTGCTGACACTGCCCGCTGGTTCTAAATAGAATATTGAGCGCGCGCCTGTGCGCATGCGCCAATTCGCGCAAAAGGAAACGAAAGCGTCCTCAGAAAAATGGAGAAAAAAGGACAAAAGTCTCACCGCTTGGCCAGAAAGAGCGGGATTTTCACAAATGCACACAGCAGCCGATGATGGAGTTTCCGAAAGGTTCGTGGCGGAGATTTAATCTTCTACTCTCGCAACGGTAATCTTGGTCCGGAGGTCCCGGGGCTGTAGGCTCCCGAATCGCGCAGGTTCACTTCTCCCTCGTCGCCAGTGAAGAATCCAGGTAAGGAAGGGACGTGGAGCACGGAGGAAATTATATTTAAGGTAGTTTATTCATTGAGGAAAGATAACATACACAGGAGCCCACGCCAACCGCCGCACTGGTATCCTCAGAATCCCCTAGACCGAGGGTTCCAAGTTCCAGGTGCATGCAGTGAACACGAGCACTAACACGAGGATACCACAGTTATCTATTTTGGGCCTGTACACATTAACTATCGTCAGGAGTTCACGATTGACATTTCGGGTCCCCTAGTTTCTTACCTCCTGCGCCAGAGCGCTTTGGCCTCCGTAGCCTCTCCCGCGCCCCCTGCCGGCACTCTGCCCGCGGCAGGCGCCGGCGATGGCTTGTAGAGTGCAGCCTTCCCCTCCATGCGCTCTGCTGGCTCCCTGCGGCCTCTCTCGCCAGCACTTGACCTCCCCAGGGCGATCCTTTATGCCGGTCTTACTCCATTTTCTGTCACTTCCCTCCAAGTACTGTTATGGACTGGTTATGTACAATTGTTCCTATGATGCATGTAACAGATGTGGTTTTCCTCTTTGAGTGCGGAATCCTCGCCTACGTACATTGTAACTTGATGTGCAAGTTTATCAATAAAGGTTTTTGGAAGAAAAAAACCCAGTTGTCAGGAGTTTATTGTATAGTGATTTATGAAGTATGATAAACCACCCCTGATCATCCGTGATCTCTCGTGAGACAATAAATGGCACCTGCTTTTTTTTGTAAGGATCACCCCCCTGGAGTACGAGGAGTATGAATCTGCAGCCTTTACTCCAGCCCATCGTGTTGCTATGAATTTCATGCAGCACGTGAGGTGTGTCTCCTGGAGCAGTGTGATCTTAATGTCATGCCGGTCTAAATATGCCAGCACTTGCTTAGTTTTTCTCGGATTGTATTACTTACTCCTCAGTGTTTCAATGTATGTTGTCGAATCATCATGTTTGTGTGAGGTCATCAATCCAAAAACATTTGTAATAACTGGTGGTGTACATGGCATAACAACAACATCCCATAATCCTAGGCAACCCACATTTGCCAGAGAGCTTCAATTGATCTGTTACCTGGTAACCAAGAACACAGTGAATATCGCACGTAGTATAATGACTATCTCGGGTCAGAAGAACTGTGAGCATACGGGCTGTACCCTCTTGGAGGTAGCCAGTGGCCCAGTTTCCCCTCAAATCAGGGGTGACCAGGGGCCAGTACATTTCCAATCTGCAGCCCACAGCCCTGCAGTCTTTAGTTTGGTCAGGCGCTTATGCCGCTGCTTTTAGCAGTGGATCGTTTTTTTGCGTGGGTTGTGGCATATTCCTATGCAGCCAACATAATCCGTTGCCCCCACAATTGTGCTAGTTGGTTGTTTGAGTGCAGTCTATTTATTCTAGTTTCAGAACCATCGTGATCTTTAGGCCACCAAAGTTCATTCACAACATCCAGCATGCAGTTGCCTCACGGATACCGCAGCCTTTGTCTAATTAAAGTTCTAAACCAAGTCCTGCTCAGTTTCTGCATTGTTCTGGACTCTATCTTCACGTTCTAGCTTTTTGAGGTACGCCATTGCATCTTTTGGACCTGTGAAAATCTTTGATCTGCCATCATGCTGTATTTTCAAACATGCCAGGTATTGCATGATGTATTGCAGTTTCATAGTTTGGAGTTCTTCGCTTTACTTGTTGAAATTCTCAGTGTGAAGACTTTCCGCTATAGTAAAATCTGCATATAACGCGATCTCATTTCCTTGATATATTGTATTTCTCTTTTCACGTGCCAAGCGCAAAGCTGTATCATGGTCTCTGTAATTCAAAAGTTTGGTGATAATGGGGTGGCGCCCCCGGCACAGGGCAGTGGGGCCAGTGATCTGTGCACACCCTCCACAATAAACAGTGGAAAAATGCTCAGCTCCCATCGATTCCTTCTGCATTAATTCTACATACTGTTCGAGCTCCCCTGTGTTTGTGGACTCTGGCACACCAGTAAAACGTATATTCCTTCTTCGCGAGCGGGCCTCCAAGTTTGTTTGTTTTTTTGCTTGGATAATTGCTAATATTTTCTCCATGCCAGAGCATTTGTCGGTTACTACTGCTAGTCCACCTTCCGCAGTAGAAATTATTTTCTCTGCCTCCTGGATACGGGCCCGTGCTTGTCTAATTTATTTGCCATATGGTCCATTCTTAGGTTCAGGGCATCAATTTTGAGGTCTATCGACTGCAGACTTTGCTGCAGTGCTTGCAATGTTTTCTCCTGGGTGGAATCACTCCACTCTGCCATTTCCTGCCTTTGGTCCAGCAGCAGAAGGGGTTGTTTATTTGCAGAGTGTGGCGTGTCGAAAGATAGGGTTGATTTATGTTCATCTGTTTTGCTCTTAATTCTCGTGTCATACCGTGTTCCACCCCTGATTCCTGTGAGATGTTTAGTGTTTGTCCAGGTCAGCTCAGGGTGGAGCACCACCCATAAGCCCAGATTGTTGAAGCTGAGGCGCCGCACAGTCTGCCAGGCCACACATTCCCGAGTCGAACATAGGGACACCACAACTGATTTGCCCAGGTTAGTGTGAAGGGCCAACGCTTCCCTGAAAAGTTGAAAAATTTGAAGGCCGCGGGGTCCACTCAGTGTTGGATCTGCCAGAAAGAGGACAGCGATATAGAGCACAATGCGGTCTTCATGACCCTCATCCCATCAGCCAGCCTCTTACCTGGGCATCGCAGTGGAGGAGACCTGTGAGTGGTTAAATTGCGAAGGCAAAAAGGAGTCCCAACGTCTGATAGGGAAGAGCTTGAAGACCATGCCGTTGACCTGGACATGTGTGGCAGGTGTAAAATAGAGGGCGTGGATGAAACCTCAGAAGTGGGTCCCAAACCTGACCCTCAGTAACACGCGCTCTAGGTAGGTCCAGTCCACAATGTCAAATGCTTTGGCGAAGTCAACAAGGAGCTATTCAGGGTGGAAGCAGGTGACAATGAGCCAAAGCATTTGGAGTCTATGGAGGCAGTGCCGCGTACTCCTGGCCGGCATAAAACCACATTGGTCAGGATGTATAAGTGTGCGGAGGACTGGCTTGAGGTTAGCAGTGTGGTTTGTGGCAAAGATTTTGACATCATTGTTGACAAGGGAGGTCGGATGATAGTCGGAGCAGAAGGTTGACATGGGTTGTCTCTTCGGGATTACTACAAATCTTAGCTGTGTCTGTCTCAGTGAGAAGGTACCAGCATTTGTCACTTCTTCATATAGCGATAGGAGGCAGAATGTCAGGATTTCTCTGGAGGTGGAATAGTATTGTGTCGGAAACCCATTGGGGGCCAGGGGGCTGTCCAGAGGCCATGGCCGAAATAGCTACTCGCACCTCTTCTGCAGATATTGGCTGGTCCTGATGCTGAACTTCCGAGCGCGACTTGCATGAAAGAGTTACTTCGTGCCAGAAGTGAGGATCTGCTTCAGAATCCTGTCTGGGGTTCACGGTGTACAGGCAGCTTTGGTAGTCTGCAAATGTTCGCGCAATGTCAAGAAAGGACTGGTGAGTGTGGCCGTGCTTGCCTATGATTTCAAGAATTATCCTGTTCTCTAGAGGACGGGAGGCAAACCATTGCATCCATTTGCTGTTCTTGTCCAGCCCTCCATCCGTAGACCCTGGCCGTTGAGGCGTGCCATATTTGCTTCGGAGCTTCCAGTGACAAAAGGTGCATTTGTTCACTCATTAAATCTAGTTGCCAGGGGTGTCTTCCTGGGTTTCGGTTGTAAGGTGTGCCTCTAGCGAAAGGGCACAGGCCTCCAATTGAGTTAAATGCTGGGTGTGTACTCGTTCCATAACTCCCCAAGTCGGCCTTTGGCAAACCCTCTGTTAGTTGCCTTACTGATGCCCATAAGATGCCAACCCATTGAACCGATCCCTCGTTGCCTAGGAAGTATGCTTTCAACTGACCCTCCAGTGCCTGCGAATAGGATTTGTCCTGGAGGTACTAAGCGTTGAGTCGCCACATAGGGCGTGAGTCACCTGTAGAGGAACTGAGGCGGAGGAGAAGACGGGAGGGGTCAGATATTCCGCATGGAAGAATCTAGGCCATCTTGCGGCAGTCGAGAGCTGGCATGATTATAACATCTATGCAGGAGTGGGTATAGCATGCGTATGAGGTGTAAGAGTATTGACAGTGACAGGGGTTCCACACTCTCCACATGCCACAGAGGGCAGAGGTCTAGTCAGAGACGATGGGCTCCGGCAGAGGGAATGCCAGTGATGTCCTTGTCCGATGCGAGGACCACATTGAAGTCGCCCAATCACAGTCAGTCCACTTGGGAGGGCCAACAGTTCCCTGAAGAGGTCCCCAAGAAGGGCCTATAGGGCTGCAGGGGGTGTAGGCACAAATGAAGTTAACAGCTCATACCTCAACTACACAAGTGAGAGCAAGGAAGTGACCCTGAGAAATGCTTGTGTCTTGTGTGACATTAAGAGGAGGAGTGTCAAAGCAAGATAGACACTCCTCGGAAGCCTCGGGCATAACTAAAGTGATAGACCCAATCGTGGACCGACGTGCCAGGAAGGAACAGTGGTTTCCTAATACATGGATTTCCTCTAGCAGTAAGGTGTCTGGAAGGAAACAGCATGTGTGTCTTAGGACTGCAGTATGCTTCCTACGGTCCAGTCACTCATTAATGTTCCAGTACAACACCTGTGAAGATCCCATGCATGTAGGGAAATCTTGCGCTGAATGTGGGGGCAGAGAATAATCTATCCTACATGGAGGATCTTTCAGGTCGCTCGCTACAAGGGAGCATTGATCAACAGTGTACCTAGGTTGTGGTGTAACAATAGCTGCACGTACATGCGCCTGAGTGTGATAAAAAAACAGGAGCATAAAAAAAGTTCACCCCCCAAATCAGAACAGTACACAACCCTAACCCGAAGCATCTGTCGCTCATAAACTAGAAACAAAAACACAAACCAACTTGATAATGGTACTGGAGTGGTGGACATCTCAGACCAAAGACCACCATCAGGAGGTAAGTCCTACAGTACGTAGCAAGGGACAGCACCCGGCACCTGCCAAAAGCCAGAAAGTCTATTGAATCATAGCATAGCACTCTGTGACAGATCGGTGTTCCCCAGTTGCTCAGTAGGGTGATGGGGATAACGTCTTGTTGGCCCTCCGAAGTTGGCGGGGAGACCACTGCAGTCAAGGGAAAAAATTATGGTGCTGTGGATGGAGGCTGGTCTCACACAGGAGGGGTGGAGAAGGAGAGTTTGCTTTTTGGGCACTGCGTCCTCTTCAAGAACGGGTGGAGTTCCTTTTCGGTTTGGCAGCTGAAGTAGTCACCTAGTCAGAGGCCCCAGGTTTCAGACGGGGGAGCCGCTTGGCCCATGGTGCGGCCACTTTCCAGTGAGCCAGGTCCAAGCTGACTCTGGATTGTCAAAGAAGTGAATCTTGTTTGCATACATGACTCTAAGCCGGAGTTCCTGTTTAACCTCCTCCTATGAACGGCGTTGCATATGCACCTCTCTGGTGTAATCTGGAAAGATGAGCACTTTGGTGTCATGGCATCTAAGGACTGAGTAGGAGTAGGTCATTCTCAAGATAGTTCTCTATCTTTCAAATTAAAGATGCAGGCAATCATGGGTCGATTTGGCGCCCCTGGAGGTGTCCTGGGTTTCAGGGCTCTGTATGCCCTCTCGATCGCAAACCAAGGAGACAATTGAACAGAAGATATCCAAGATTTGTATTTGGCTTGGAGAAATTCCGTGGGGGTTCCATGCCTTCAGGGATACCCGAGAAGCATATATTTTTGTGCTGAGAGCAGTCATCCGCATCTTCGGCACGTCGGTGGAGTTCCGCTATATTCCAAAGTCCTCCGATTTCAAGCTGGTGACCTCATCCTCTACCGTGGACGTGCGGGTATCAGCGATTATGCTTGTGGCATTGCATAAGTCTTGGCACAGAAGAGCAACATCTACTTGTACTTTGCTGATTTTGGTCTCCACTGCAGACTGGGATGCATGAATGACTTGTAGAATTGTAGCCAAGTCACTCTCTGGTGATGTTGTTTTGTCCAGAACATTATTCCTGGCTTGACCCAGAGTGGTGGTTTATTTGCCTATCCCGGTCTGGGAGGCTGCTGGTAGTTGGGTGTGTCTTTACCCATGGTGGCAATGGATTGAGGCGTTGTGAAGGAACTCTGGAGGGGACCTGGCCCGCTTGTTGCAAGAATGCAACTGCAGGAGCAGCTGGGCCTAGGAAGCCAGAGCCCCTGGTCAGTTAGATACTGTCCACAGCTGGACATGGCAGGTGCCAAAGGGGGCAGGGAGGGTCCTCGGGATACAGTTTAGGGCACCGAGCGACCTTGGACCTTAGTTGAAACAGGAACACTGGCTGAGCGGGTCAATATTGTGCTCTTCACCAGGCAGGTTGTAGTGCTTGGGGCACTGGAAGACTTCTGGCTCAGGCGTCCAGAGACAAAGCATGGGGTGGGGGGTTGAATGTATTCCCATTGGGCTGCAGTCAATTTAGCATAGCTGGTAGCCAGGCATCATGTCTCGGCAGAGGCAAGCCACTAGGGTTTTCAGGCCCGCTATCCCTTGAGTATTCTGTGTCCAGTCCAGTCAGTTGTGTGGCAGCTTATAGAGGCAGTGGGTAAGTGGGCGACCTCTGGTTGGGACGGCTGAACCCACCAACGAAAGAGTGCTGTTCAGTCCTAAAGTCATGGGCAGGCAAATTGGGCAGAGCTCTGAGTCTTTGGAGACCAGGTGCGCAGGACGATAGCCCTAGTCTCCCACAGCAGTCTCTTAGTCGCAAGCTACTGGGGACGCTAGCTCCCCAAGTATCAGCAACACTGTCCAAGCGGACAGCGATCAACAATCATACCGGTCGACACCGGTGTAGTCAACAGGGGAGGTCCATCAGGGCTGTGCGTTAGCTGGGGGCAAGCCAGCCCGCAGAGCAGAGGTTGCAAGAACCCCTAGGCCCAGGCTGGACATCCTCTCACCTGTACCCCGGATCTCGGGGTCGAGCAGGGGGAGGCATGCATTCAAGCACATATGCAGCTGATAGGGCGAACGGGCCTCCAACCTTGGGTCCAGCAGCACACCGCTGGTATTGGGTGGGCCTCACATACCTGCTCCACAGTGCACATAGGCCTCAGGCAAAGAGGTAGGAAGTGGCCACTGGGCTAGATGCAACCCCACAAGCAGGCGGCGATCTGGATATTTAGGCTCCGTTTCCAGCCAGACCACAGCAGCCAGACCCCGACAGCGCCACCTCCGGGCTCAACAGCATGAGGAGCATTGCGGCATGTCTGGCAAATGGGGCCCAGCGTCTCCTCGGGATCAAACAGCATGCAGTGCAAGTCCAGGGCATCTTTAGGTGTAGGTACGGGTAATGGATATCCTGATGGCTTCTGGAAAAGAGGGGATGATGAAGGGATCTGGAGCAGTCTTGGAGTGCGTGACCACCATCTTGACGCTCCAAGCCACCAAAAAATTGTTCAGTTTAATGTATTTTCTGTTTAGTCTATAATTTAGCTCAGCTTAGAGTTGGGCGTTTCCAGTGTGTTTGCAAATTTAGGACCCAATAGTCCCAGGTAAATGCCACTTTATTATGTCAATTGAAGGGGCTTTCTACCATCAAATGTAGAGAATTGTTGAACAAAGATTCCAGGTGCAAATACGTTATGGAGACCGCTTTTGCAAATAAGCCAGGCCTTTGTTCCAGAAGTCCATGTTGAGACAGTTGAATTAGATTTGACATCCACTGACCTGCAGTTGTGTGCTTTCAAGGCACATTTGGCATGGTCAGACTTTTGCAAGGCTTGGCAGCTTCCCTCCCCAGTCTTTGAAGTTTATCATATTTTTTGGGAAGCTGTTCCACATAAGTAATTTACAAAATTACATTTGCTGTTTTTAAAAGAATGTTCCTAATGCACCAGAGCACATCTTTGCATGTTATCAGTACAGGAATGTAACATTGCAGTACAAGTAGTGAATCTTGTTGCTGCACTGGGAACTTTTTCTGTTTCTGCCTTGTAGAGTCTTAATTGAGAAGTCAGAAATATTAGAATAATTCCCTGCTGTGTGCTGGACCCATGGAACAATTCATATCAATACATATAAATGTTTGTATATCAGTGGAAAGGGTGAAAAGTCCATGTCCATATCTCAAAAAACGCACATGCAAGGTTTCTCAGATTCTAGGCTATAATAGCAAAACAGCCCTTCTCAAAATTACATTGCAGCAATTTAGACAATATCTATATGCCTATGTAAAGAGGAAAAGGGCCGCTTACATAAAGAGTTTATAAATACCTTGTGCCACTTTAAAGCTCCAATAGCTGCTTTTTGCACTCATGCCTTTTACTAATTGTTGCTTCACTGTCCATTCCCTTTTATTTGCCTTGTGTGTGTGAGTTTTTACACCTTTTTCTATTTGTTTTTTTTCTCAGAGAAATTGAGCTCTGATCTCTCATTTTTCTGCTTTTACATGCGGCAAGAATGGAACGCCTTTTTTTCATCCTTTTCTGTATATTTTATTAATTCTTTTCTGAATATTTTATTCCTGTCAGAATGCCTTCCCTTTTTGTGAAATACCAGTCATGTGGGAAAAGGGACACTGCCTTACGCCAAGCGTACGTAGTCTCTTTTCTTCTCAATCCATGAAAGTGTGAACTTTGTTAAACAAACTTAAAGCCCCTAAAGATTGCAAAAAGGAATTCGCATTTGAGACAAGCAAGAATGTATGAGGGCAAAGAAAAGCCCTACACAGAACAGACTGCTTCCACTGAGATGGTGCAAGCACTTCCAGAAGCCCTCGTAGAGGAAGATCCAGAGTGGGTTTCAGGAAAAGGTGAGTAATTAGAGAAACATCGTTGTCGTTTTCACTATCGGTGGCCCTAATTGACGTAGCCCACAGCTTCAGCTTCAAAACCATTGGCTCCAATATGTTTGCAGTTGAAGACCAGCTCAATGACAAGACACTATCACCATTCTAGTAAGTGTTTGACACTCAGGGCACTTAGTTGTCTCCTTCTCGGCTGAACCATTTGATTGTCAACATCACTGCAACATCCATTTGACGGCAGCTACCATTGCCACACCGTATTTCAATGTTGCCTAAATTAATGTTCAGATTTGTCCAATTTTTCCTGAGTTACCTGAGAATAGGCGGAGAATGTTGCCAGCTGAAGAACCATCTCTGAAGCCTTAGGGGCCTTCTTGCTTAGTCATCCACACTGAGAACACAGGGCCGACACCAAGGTGACCCCCTAATCTGCTGTCGCCTCCAAGAATGGTGTCACGATCAATGTCCCAGATTTGGAAAATGTCCCTGTCATCACAGCGTTCTCTAGATCATCATGCTCTGCCTCAAGCTCCTCTTTTACTTCTGAAAGACTCGGTACTCCACACACGCAGGGGAGACACAGATCGCCAGTAGGGTAATTTTCGTGGACCAGTTGACATGTAGGAGATTTCAGATATTTATACCCACCCATATGCTTTTCAGAATCTCTGGCAAAGGTGTCTCCAGTGGAAGATATATCCGGTTTTCAAGATGTTCTAGCAAGAGGAACAGCAACATTAAATATACCTGTAAAAGCATCTCCGGCAACTGTGTGTGTAATTATGTAGATCCTTTAACCAAGGTCATCACCAAATCCTTTACTTCCATTGTTACTGAGGTATTTAGGATTTAATGCAGAGAAATGTATAACACATACCACTATTAATTCAGGAACACTATAGCTGCTCAAGAAATATTATCTTGCCCAATATGATTTGGGTTTTCTCATGTCAACTCCTAGACTTTACATTCATACTACTAGAACCAGAGTCATTGGACAGTGCCATTTTGATTAACTGGTCGAAGATATTCTTTGGGCCTGGTTTGGAATTCTATTTATCTCCATAGTCATACTGAAACTCTAGAATTGTCAAGCAATAATGAGCTTCATGGTTCTAGCTTAGCAAAGACAGTGGTTGTAACCAGCTTTGTTACAAATGTATGTCATACCACCCAAGAGATTGCCATGCAAAACAAACCTGTTAACCGGACCTTGCGTTTAGCTCTTTCACCTTTAATTTGGCAGCATGGTTCCTGAGATCAGAAGATATGGGCCTCTAAATCTCCCTCATTCTTGGGTTGATAGCCTAAAAGAAGCTAAATGTCCCATAACTAGGGCTTGCTATTGCTTCAAATGGAAGAGGTTTGCTTATAGTGTCAACAGAGAGGCTATTATCCGATCACCTGCCATAATATTGTTTATTCGTCCATGCCTATTACATTGGGCTCAATCAAAGCTACAGTTCTCTTCTATTAAAGTCTACCATGCTGCAATGATGATTTACAGAAAAGGTCCCAATCGGGCATTCTTTTTAAGAATGCCAATCATTAGTGAATTTTTAGAAGGCCTGAAGAAAGTATTTCATAACTGAGAATATCTTTCACCTTTGGAGCTCCATTTGGTCTTGTCAAAATGAATGGGTTATTTATTTAAACCTATTCACAGGTCCTCGTTTCCGCATATGTCTTGGAAGGCTGCCTTTCTAATAGCAATCACCTCCACTCTGACACGTTTTTGCTGCAGAAAAAGCAGCCCTCCTTCCGTGCCATTTTTTTGTGCATCAGATAAGCTTCTGAAATTCTTTTCTAGCCTCCAAAATTTGCTTCAGAAAGAAAAGACTCCGTGAGACAGGACATAATGGGTTGTTGAAGCTCCTGTATCCTTAGTTTGGGGACTGGAGGTATTTTAACGTCTTAGAATGTATACCCTATCAGACTGCACTTTTCTTCATTACTTTCAAAGGTGCAGCAATGTAATTTTGTGAAGGGGTGTTTTGGGATTACAGTCTACAATATAGATCTTTTCTGCATTATGGTTTTGGAGGTACCCCAGAACAGATGGACATATTAGATGCTTCACCCTTTTTACTGATATGTGGACATGCATATGTATTGATTTGAAGCGTTCAGGCATTTCTGCTTGCAGCAGAGATTATTTTAACGTTTGTGTCTAATGAAGATCACAACACTGCAGAACCAGGACTACAAGTAAGTAACCATGTTGCCTTAGTTGCAGTAATGAACATTCTGAACCCAGCTCTAAATCTGTTCCTTGGGTTTTTCTGGTCATTCACAGGATGACATCATTGATGATGTTGCCAGCTTTCTTGCTGCAGCAGAGACACTGAAGGAACGAGGAGCGTACAAGATCTTTGTGATGGCAACTCATGGCATACTCTCTTCTGATGCGCCGATGTTGATAGAGGAATCTGCGATCGATGAGGTAGGACTTGTTGAAGTATAAGTCACGTGAAAATGAAGTGCCAGAAAGTTATGTTTCCTACCACATAATTCAGGATACTCATTTATACGCTTGGAGATACCTCCCATGAGATGTCAGATCGCAGCAACTGACAATTTACGTTAGCAAATAATAGGTAAAACTAGAGATCAGAGTATTATTTTCTCCATTAGGAAATTCTGACTGTGTTGGGTGGGGGCAGTTCTGTAATTGTTTGTTCAGGAACAGCAGTATCGGAGAAGTGACAATCTTTACCTCTTAATTGAATGTTAAGACCGCAGACAAAACTGCAAGAACATTGTTTTCCTCGGGTCACAGAGATCTCTTATTAATAAAATTGTAAGCTGGTACCTGACCTAGCCATTAACTCAAAGAAATCTTCAAGTATCTTTTTGTAGGTTTGGCAGGTTGTTTTCCATCACGGAATGCTGCAGGTATTCACAAGGTTAGTCTCATGCTTGAAGAACTATTCTTCATGCTGGTCTGGCTCCTCTTTTTTGTGCAGTTTTCCAAAAATGATGTTCGCTGGGACCTTCTTTTCTTTTACTGATATATAATATAATTTAATTTGTTTTTACCCTGAAAAATGCTATTCATTCAATACATCCTGAAGGGCAAACATATTATTTGCTTCAAATGAGTTTAATCTTCCCACAACTTCTTCTTTTTATCCTAGTCCCTTGTTTTAACTGCAGTCCTACAACAGATGTGACCAGGATGGCCTCCTTTTCCAGGAAATGGCTTACTGGCTGTTTCGCAGTTCTGGGAGTATTGGCAGTGCAGTCAGAATGAAGAAGTGGTGTTCTGATATGTCTTACTGAGTTCTTGGCAGTCGATAAGTAAAAAACAAAAAATAAAGAAGTACAGCACAAATTGTTGTTGGAGCGCAGAGGAATGATGATGTATGAGGCCATTGGCAAAAGGAAGCACTTAGCGGGGAGGAAATCGATGAGAAGTGGGCCCTGGGAACACAAGCAAAAAATCTCTAAGTAGTGCAGGGGGTAACTTCGGAAGCCACAGTAAGAGTGCACAATTGTTGAGGCAAGTGGAAGAAAGTTAATATTGTGATTAAAATGGTGAATATCAAATAAACCAATGTTGGGTACAACATAGAAGACTTTTGGGTAGTCCAGGAAATAGATAAAGCTGATATTGAAAAGTGATGTTGCAATATCTCAACCCGAATTTGTACCACAGCATAAACGCTTTTGAAAGTGACTTTGAATGAGGGGATTTTATGGTGTTCAACTAAAGCAAATTGTGTTCACCTTACCCAAAATATTCTTTTTGCTGAAGTTGTTTGCCAGTGGTTTGGAAATTGGATCTACCTGTAGTTTATACTGATAGTCTGATCAAGGAGTCTCTGGCCACACATTTGTTTTTAGTTATGCCATTAAAGCAAGCTCACACTTTCTCAAAATGTTCATGATTGAAGGCTATCGGGTTAGTCCGGGTGTTACGCTAGGAAACGCCTTCTTGTGGTGCTGCAAATTAAAAACAATATGGGTCTCAAGTTGGTAAAAGTGATTGTATTTTTCTTTCGCGCAAAGGTTTCAGCAGCTATGGATTTCAGTGAATTGACAGCACAGTTGAAAGACCAGAGGGGTGGTGGTAAGAGAGAAACACCTTGCAATATGTGCCTACAGGTTAAACAGGAGACAACGTTTTTTCCATTGTCTCTTCATTCCAATGTGTGAGACGAGGCTTTTTAATTTAAATTTTTAATTTGTGAATCAACAAGGGCTTTACAGGATAACACTTGAGGCAAGGTCTCATATACTTAGAACATGAGTTGTATGTAAAAACTCCAATCAGGATGTTTGATGCGTATTCAAACCTTTCAGGCTTTCAAGTGGCACGAAAGTTAGAAATATTAAAGAAAGACTGATAGAAGTAGAGATGAAAGCAAAATTAATTATTATTGGGGCATTTGGGAGAAAACCGGAGAAAAGGGCATTTTCCAGTTTTGAAACTTTGATATATTTATATGGTTGAATCATTCCTCATCGTCGGTCTGGAAATATCCATAACTTTGGTTAGCAGAAACAGGGTAGAAATGGTAATAGGCCTCATCAGGAATGTCTGTTTTGTAGTACATCCATTTCACTTGAAGCAACCTGAAAGAGAGGTGTAAGTGCTGAGGGCACTGACCACGATTTCCTTCACTTCATATGCGACAGAGTCCCCGAGAAACTTCTGCTCTAACCTGTGTTTGATCTTAGATTGATTACTTTTTTTGCCTTCCTTGGGCTTCAGCCAGCCCTGTTTTCAGCTCACATCAAACTGTGTTGTTTTTTCGGTACTTCTGAGATTTTCGCTTCAGTACTTGCCCAAAGAGATATGCAGCTGTCACCTACTGTCACTATGACTAACAAGGGGAAAAGATCTCTTCAAGTTCTGCCTGGACTGTAGATAAAAACAAATTTACAATGATGATCCTCAGGAGAAATGCTTATATTGCCTTTATCCCAATCATAAAGCGTCTGCTGCCTCTGTAAGACCTTCCCTTCAAAGATTGATATGGACAGGGAAAAGATTCTTGCTTTTTACTTGCTGGAAACTAACAGACTTGCCCCTTCTAAAGGGAATGCGCCCTGCTCACGGGGAGATTGTGTAGAAGTACTCCATCTATCACTTCCATGAAGGCGGTTCAAAAAAGTAAGCATATGGAGTTTAACTCAGCTGGAATTTACTTCCAGAGTAAGCAGCCACCTCCTCCGACCATGTGAAAAGTCTTACTCCGAACTGGTACTAAAAAAGGGTGAAGAACCTTTTCAAAAATTGTACGACAATAAAAAGCTTGCTTTTAATAATCAGTCAGACAAGCGGCTCATGTACCAAAGATGTGCCTCTGACTAGAACGCCTCATCATCGACGACTGAGTAGTGCTCTGTAGTCTATCAGGAAGCCACTGTCGATCCATTCAATGGTGTTAACTACCTCAGTGACAAATATCCTGATGTCAGTGGCGATAGCTTTTCAACTATTTATCTTCTCACTGTTAAGGATTTCTGCACATCACTGGTGCGTAAACTTGATTCACTGCTTAAAGCAGGTGACCCTGACTTGAAACTGGCTTCTGACAAAGCCTACAGTCCTGTTCAGCTGGACCCATGTAATGTTCCTGAATTTGAGGAGGCAATCTATAAGGAGAAGTAATGGCAACAAGGAGTATGATTAGCCGCCTCTGACCTGAGCAGGCTGCCTGGGTAGTTATCATCTGTTTTACCCATACTGTTTAAACAGGGGCCCAGCTATGATGCAGGTCCTTGTGGCATTCATGGTTATGTTGCGACAGATGATGGTCACATTCCAGAGGTTATTTCCATAGCACCTGCAATTTCATTCACCCACAGCGCCAATGCTCCCACCCTCTCTCAATGCCAACACCTCCGCCGCCTTGTCCCCTTCCACCGACACCAAAAGACATCGGAGAACAGAACATGTGTAAATCTGACCATATGTCTTATATGGAAGAAGAAGATAATCTTTTTTTGGGAAGCAGAAGGGTAATGATTATGATGGGTAGGAGAACTACATTGTTCTTAAGGATGACCGGAAATCTCCTTCACAGCCATATTTGCCTTGAGATGATATCCCTCGCTGCCCCCCCTTCATTAAAGAGGCAGCGGAAAAGCTTGATCTTCCCATGGAGCAACAATATTTTCTATAAGAATTCAAGGAGCAACCTCGAAAAACGCCAATATCCCTCTGATCCTGGAATTTGTCTGGACATAGGCTATCAATCTAATGCACAGACTGTCTACACTTCAGGCTGTCATGTCCTGCTTGGAAAAGAAGTACACAGCACCAGAAACTGGTCATCATACTTAACTCTCTATCTGAAGGCAGACTCTATCATTTTAGCAGTGGCCCAGCATAGATCAAAAAGCCCTGTCACTCTGTATTATGCACTTCTAGACCGGGATGGCAGATGCACAGACAATTTGGGATACACTTTCAGCTCTATGACTGCGACATCCACAAAAGCGTTTAATGTTTCAGTCATAGTGGGACTATGATTACCAGATGTGTTGCAAAATTTCCCTGATTAGCAATTTCCTCCCAGAAAACGGAAAGTAAGAGCCTTGGACATTACCAAAAGAGGGTGCAAATCCATCGGCTGGGATCATAAACCCTGAGTTACATGTTTCCAATACAAGATTTTGATAACTAGCAGAGTCTGCAGTCCTGCACAGGCAGAGATGATTTGAGTCAATGCCTTACCATCTGGAAGTCCGGGCAAAAATGTTGAACATGTCATGATTTTGATGGTCAACCTTTGTTTGCAAGTCATGAAGATGATGCACTGCAGAACATAAAGATGGGTACAAACATAGTATGCTCCCTCTGAGCTTTACAGTTCAGACATCCTGCTTCCACTCTTTTTTGTGGCAACAGAGCTCTCCGGCCTGGAGAGGAGGCTTCTTTTAGTAAGAATACAAAGGAAGACCGTACTATCCTCCAAGACAGTCAAGGCTACTCTTCAGCAGGAGGTCAGCTCCAAGTTTCCAGCATAACAGCAGCAAAGAAGAGAGTATCCTATTCATGTTCCCATAACAGCCAGAAGAGAGCTTCACTTTCACCAGCTATCCACCTACCCACTCCAGTTTTCTGAGCTGGAAAAGAATATCTGCTTTGGGTCCCGCTTGGGAAAGAGAACCTACAGTTCATTTGGTGCGCCAAATATGCATCCTAGCCACACACTGCAGTTTATACACAACACCCACCCTTCCACCTAGAAAGGGGCATCGTTTGTACTTGTGAGAGCTATCGCAAGAAAATCAGAGAGATCAAGAATTTACTATGGGTTCTTGCTGGTTAAGAAAAAAAACAAGCCATTTAAGGTCATTATGGCACCTGCGAATAGTAAACCAACTTCTGAAAAAAAAAGCCCTCCAGAAATTCCTTCTCTTGCTTCAGGAAGAGGAGTACCTCAACTGCTCCCTTTCATGATATGTAGTTTCACATTCCGATATTTCCAAATCACAGACCATATCTGTGATTTTCAGTGGTGGGCAGCCTTATCAATTCAGGGTGCTACCATTTGGACTGAAGTCTGTGCTCCGGATCTTTACAAAGCGCCTGGTGCCAGTAGCTGCCTTTCTTTGGGAAAAGAAAACAGCCACCAAGTATATCCATATGTGGACAGCTGACAACACTGCCACTCGCATCATCCTATTTCAAGAACTAGGACTGACATTGAGCCCCACAAATTCTTGCATCTACCAGGATTCCAGTTGCTAGGGGCAATCCTTGATAATCAACTGGGGAGGACTTTCCCCCAGAAGCAATAGTAACAAAACTCCAGGCCATGGCTGCTGCATTTTGATCAAAATAAACTGCGCATGTCAGGATATACAAATCCCACTTAGGTCTCATGTCATCTTGCATCGGCATGATTTCTTTCTAAAGTCTTTGAATGAGACCTATTCATCACCAGCTGGATCTCCAGTGGAAACGAGCGATATCTCATGGAGTATCACAGTGACACTCTTCCGACAGCTCAAATAAGCTTTGCTGTTTGTGGGGTAGAGGGTTACAACAGACCTCAAGGCAGGTAGATGGTTCCAACAAACCCCAAGGCAGGTCTTCCATTTCAGCCTACCACAAACAGGATAATCATGACTACAGGGGCATCACTTGAACGATGGGGGTGCACTCATTCAAGCTCTGTCCACAAGAGGCTTCTGGTCGAAGCCGGTGAAGAAACTACTCCCTCCAACTCTGCTTCTTCTAACAGTTATGTCCTGTAGATGTTCGTTATCAAGAACTGGCTTGATATCGAAGACCATATAAACATAAAAGGATATGTCTCCTAGCAAGTCTTTCCTGGGTCTGCAAGGTGAACAAGAATAGAGTGCCATGTACACAGAATAGTCTGAGACCTTCTTACATCCAGAGCAGCTCCTGAGTCTGTGCTAGTGTATTTTGGCAGGGAAGTATAATTCTGTTCAGTTAAACAAGAAAATGTATACAGTTGATAGAAAATAGTGCATTTCATCCGGCAGTGCCCGTGTGTGACTGCCATACTGTGAGGGTACGATGGATCCCAGTGGGATACTCTTCAATGTTTTCAGTAGAAACAACCTCATGAAGATAGACCGGATTTCTCAGAATATACTACGAGAAGGGATGATAGTATTCAATCAAGTTATTAGTGTTGCTGCTGATTTAGGCATCTGTGGCTATTGTCATGGTCTTGTCCTTCGTTGTTTTGAAACCAAAGGCTCCACAGAAGATTTTAAATCTTCCATTCTCTGGTATCGCTCTGCTTGAGAGACATGCAAACAAAATTCTGTGCATGAAGGTAGAGTTGGTGACACTTAAAGCTGTGAGCCTTGGAAAAACATAAAGAGTACAGGCAGCATCAGTACAGATTACGACGGGCATCACCAGTAGGCCTTACCTGAGTGAAATTTTAAGTGCGCTAGAGTAATCGAAGTAATTTTATTAACTTTGCATTACTCTTAATGTAAAATTACAAAACATTGTGCAATTACACCTTTTTACGTATTTATGAGTGACTTGGCACAAACATTCTTCTACAGGAGCAGAGGAACAACTAACTTATCGAGCGGCTGCTGCTGTTTGTGTTCTATTGCACTGAGTGCTATTTTCTCAGCTCAAACTTCATCTTTGGGTTCATTTTAGACACGAGGGTACATTTTGCACTTAGAAAATAGTGCTAAATGCTGGGTTACTCTCCACACGTCATTCTATAATCTACTGTAATATTGGTTTAATTTTGCGTATTAACTCTACAGCAAATGCAAGTTACACGCAGCCATAATTACCAGCAACAGAGGGTTCAAGTCCCTCAGTGGCCTCGATGATATCAGCAACAACATAAAAAGTCCTTCCAGCCTTGCAAGACCACGAAGAAAGCTTCCACAGGAAAACCTTCAGAAAATGACTCCTTGCTTCCCTCCTATTCCATTCATTACTCCAGTGAAGGGAAGAATACGGCATCACCTGGGCAATTGGAAGAAAATTACAATAGACAGTTGGGTGCTGAATATTGGGCAAACTGATTGTTCTTTGAGGTACCGATCATCTCCTCAAACCATTCTTCCAAAAAAGACCTCAATATAATCATGAGGTGCTCCATTTGGAGGTCAGGAAATCAAGACTGCAGTGCAACTCATCTCTCATGGTCGGAAGATATGTATTTCCCTTACTTTCTGGTTAGAAAGAAGGGGAAAAAGCAAGTACATTCTCCCATTCTAGACCTCAGAACAACAGTCAAGTGTATAAGAGAGGAAAAAGGTCTCATGTTGGTACTTCACTGCCTACACCCCTAAATCAATAGTGGGATTCGATGTGTACCATGGATCTTCAAAATTCATATTCCATATCCCCATCACGCAAAAGCATTCAAAATTCCTGAGATCTAGGGTGTGCAAAATATATTGTCAATATAAAGTCCTTTCTGTCTAAGTAAAGTTAGCAGCACATACATTTTCGAAGTGCATGGCTGTAATGGCGATACGCGTATCTGTCAATTTCTACTTCAGTGATTAGGACTCAGAGTAAATCACAGCAGGTCTACAGTAATAACCTGGCAAAGGTCTTAAGCACTCAATTTGCTGGAGTGTATTTGTGGAAGAGACTACGTTCTATCCATCTGAAGATGTCAGAAACTCCTAAACATGAAACCCCTGACAACCTGTCGAATTCCAAAACATCTAGACTGAACGGTGTCCTGCATCTTTTTTGTTCAAAACGTCTACTTGCCGATGAGACCACTAAATCAGTGCTTCATAAACCAGTGGTGCCAGCTCTCAGGCAGTTGGAAGGAAAAGTTACCTCTCGCTCAGACTGTAACTGACTTCCTTCCATAGTAGTAACGATCATCCAGTTTCGGAAAGGGTGTCCCAATTCACCTGGACACTTCATCCCAGACCATAGTGAGGACTGCTTCCCTATCAGTTTGGGGAGGTAACATGGATGGACTTCAACTTCAGGGAATATAGATGGAGAAAGAAACGACTTGCCACATCAACATGCTTTTGTTGAGTGCAATCCATCTAGCCCTCTAGTCATTTGTGTCACGCTTCAAAATAACATCCTTGAATGTTCAAACAATAACGATTCATTATATTAACAACCATGGAGACACAACATCCAGACCATTGCTTTTAGAACCTCAGATGATTTGTAAATGTCTAACTGAGGAATCTGTGGCCCAAAGTAGTTTATCTGGTTGGTGTCTGAAAAGCAGAGGTGGATTCGCACGGGAGAATTATGAAAGAGATTAAAGCATGGGTGATAAATGACAATGTACTGTACCATATCTTTTGTGAAAGAGGATTTCCAGAAGTAGATGTATTTGTAAATGCAGACAACAAGAATGCCCAGGTTACACATCCATGTGTTAGTAACTATGCACACTAGGGAAAAAAAATGTTGATCCGTTGTTTGAAGATATTTGTCTATGCTCTTTCTCTTTTCCAGCTGATGGCATCAGTATTCATCAAGCTAATGAAAGACAAGACAGTGAAGAGTCTTGTTGCTAAAGAGTGGCCAAGACACTTGTGGCACACCACCCTTCTACACCTATTGAAATGACCATAAAAGAGTCTGCCTTGCAGACCAGATCTCCTAGGTACCAGATCCTGCATCCCAGCGTTCCATCGCTGAACTTGGCAGCATGCTTCCTGAACTCTGGCAACATGAATGAATCTTCTGAAAGATTGCATGACCATATTAAAAGAAGCAAGGCACATCCATTCATTTGAAAATCTTATGCTTTCAGTTGGAACAGGTTCTGCATCGGTGTATGCAGAAAAATATTGATCCACCCAGATGCCAAAAGAAAGCTATGTGTGGCTGTAGATGCATATGCTGTGCATAAGTCCGCCATGTAGTGTTGTGCTCAGATGATTGCAAGTTTGTTTTCTTTTTCGAAGATTGGTGTCAAGTCACAAGGATGTATGACTCCTCTCGGTGATGCTGCGCATGGGCATAGACTCTGTTGTTAGATTGTTTTTACGGATGTTCTCTCTTGTGCTTCGGTTTGAGATAGTCTAACTGTATTATCTTAATCATGTAGATCTTCCATCTCAAGCATTGAAACAATCCCTTGCGTCAAATCTTTCCACTTACCTTAACGGCCTTCGGGCCACGCCTAAGTGAGCCTTTTTCAAAACGTTCAGTATATCAGAAAATGAGCTTCTGATGGAACTTACTCCATTCTGATTTTGTCCAAACTGCTATTGTCAATACCCTCACACTGATCAGCAATCAGTCCGTAACTTATGCTTCTCACTCGATCATCAAGAAGATACCTGTGAGGCCTGCAGGTCGTTTTGGTAAAAAAAAAAAAGAATTGCGACCGACGTGCACTACATCTAGAAATGTAGTGCAGAGGCTACTAGGCTGATATTTTTTTAGTCAATCAGAAGAAGAGGCCTCGGCAGCAATGGTGGAGTCTGTTTCCATACAAAACTCAGACTCTCAGTCGGACACTGAACAAGATCCAGTTTGCATCGAGTCGTCTGCAGATCGTTGGACCGTGAGTACACATTCACCGGATCCGAAGCCCAAAAAATGGTCTCCAACCGATAAAGCTGCTCAAGGTCCACCACAACATAAATGCCGTGGCGCACACCGATCTATCAATTTAAAGACCCGCCCGCAGGCTCTGCACCAAATCATCGATCTTAAAATCTGCATCAGAGCCTACGTACCGAACCATACCCTCCTGTTTGGAAGCCAATCCCACAGCTCTTCGGCTCCAACCATTCCGGGTCTGGAACCAAAACAGGTATTGGCATCGAAATGTTACATCTTCAGACCAAAAAACCCACCGAGCCAATTCATTCTTGAATCAATGCAAGAACGTCTCTATCCAAGGCAAAACAACTTTACAAATTCAGCCTGGAACAAAGAAGCCTGTTCTACATTCGGCAACGCCTCCTCCATCTAAGAGATACCTGTCTTTTGATGAAACCATTAATGCTCCTATTCTGCCTCCAAAGAGGAGCAAAAAGGACATAGCCACAGGCCCTGCAGCTCTAGAAGAAATTAAAAAGGATACTGATTATGCAAAATCTATGGGTGGGTGCCCTCCAATCAACCTAATTTCGTGGGTCCTATCATCACCCCAGTTTCAAACAAGGTGCAAAGGCTGCATAAACAGAAACCTTTGGGTCACAATATAAAAACCAGGGCCAAACATCAACCTCTAAACCCTTATACCGAGGTAATTATAGGGGAAATAATTTCAGAGGCTGTGGACGAGGAAATAAGACCCACATACACCTCCTCCAAACAATGACTCACTTACCATTCCCCGATCATTTAACACCTGTCAGGGACATCTACAGCAATTCTTCCCAGAATGGCAGACCATTACAACAGATCAATGGGTGTTAGACATTATCCAACATGGTTAATGTCTGGAGCTTATCACAACTCCTCTAAACATTCCACCCAAGGCACAAACCTCCAAACCAATACCAACTTCTGCTCAAGCAAGAAATAGCAGCTCTCCTACTCAAAGGAGCAAGGGAGCCAGTACAACCTCAATATCAAGGAACAGAAATATATTCACTATACTTTCTCATTCCCAAAGAACATGGCTCACTTCAACCCATTTTTGACCTCGGACCCCTAAATCACTATATTCTTTTGGAACACTACGGTTTGTCTTCCAAAACCAACACTATCAGTTCAAACTGCTTCTATTTGGAATCACCACCGCTCCACTAATATTCACAAACATTCCTGGCAGTAATAGCAGTACATTTGTGCTGAGAAAATATGAATGTAGTCCCTTATTTGAACGATTGGCTCATAAAAGCCAACACCCGCATTTGCAATCAACATACCCAAAAGACGATCAGCCTACTACATCATCTAGGGTTTACCATCTATGTGAAAAAATCACATCTGCAACCACTGCAGATACAACTGTACTTTGGGGCAATTCTAAACACAAAATCAGGGTTGGCATACCCAAATTCAGTTAGAATTTAAAACATTCAAAGACTTATCCAATAGTTTCAAACACAAAATCAACTCGCAGTCAAGACAGTAATTCACATTTTAGACATGATGGCATCCTGCAGTGCAATAGTCCTAAAAGTACGGCTACATATGGAAACGGTGCAAGAAAGCCTTTCACAACAATGGAATCGGTCACAGGGTCAAATGCACAATCTAGTGTTGGTAGACAGCTGCACACATCACTCTGCAGTGATGGAACTCACAAAACCTTTCTAATGGGTGGTCGTTTCTAGACCCAGTTCCCCAAGCCATTATTACAGCGGATGCTTCTCTGACAGGATGGGGAGCCCATCTGCATACTAACAATCTTGGGTGTATGGGATCCCAAACAGTAGGGTCTCCAGATCGATGATCTAGAGCTTCAATCTGTTAACCTAGCATTGAAAGCGTTCCTCACCTAATCAACAAGGTTATACTAGTCCAAACAGACAATATAACAACCATGTACTATTTACAAAAACGGGGGGGGGGGGGGGGACACTGTCTGCAGTTATCGCTCTAAGCTCAAACAATTTGGCACTTGGTAGTACAGCACAACATTCATCTCCTGGTAGAACATGTACCAGAGACTAGCCATCACGTTGCAGACCTCCCCAGCACGCAGCAACAAGTCCAGGAGTGGGAACTCCACCCCCAAGTACTCCAACCATACTTTCACACGTGGGGGTTCCACAAATAGACTTGTTTGCAACCTCAGAAAACACAAAATTCCCAAACTTTGCTTTCCAGTTCACACAACCATTATCCAAAGGCAATGCCCAATGGATGAACTGGTCAGGGATATTTGCCTTTGCTTTTCCCCCTCTCCCACTTCTTCCATTTGTGGTCAGGAAGCTCAGGCAGACGTCACTCACCCTAGTTCTCATAGCACCAACATGGATAGGGAACCGTGGTTCACCACACTACTAGAACTCTCACAAATTCCTCATGAGAATCTTCCCTTAATATCTGACCTTTTCACACAGAGCCATGGCAAAATCGGACATCCTAATCCCAAGGAGATGAACCTTGCCGTATGGCTCCTGATGTAATAGAATTTGGATATCTAAACCTTTTACATCAATATATGATCAGTCTTAAAGAAGCTTATAGACCTAAACCTAGAAAATGCTACTCGGCTAAATGGAAATTATTTGTGTTCTATTGCCAGAGGCACAAAGTTAACCCTTTACAAGCACGGTTAAAAAATTGTTATCTCTTGCATCTTCAAACATCAGGTTTAGCATACACTTCAGTACGTTTACACCTTGGTGCCATTGCAGCCTATCTGCAAAATAGACATAATGTGTCCTTATTCAAAATACCAGTCATTAAAGCATTCATGGAAGGGCTTAAAAGAATAATTTCCCCTAAACTCCCTCTTGCACCAGCATGGAATTTAAACATTGTGTTAACGCTCATGGGACCTCCATTTGAGCCACTACATTCATGCCCACAAAGTAGCATTCTTAACAGCTATTACTTCACTAAAAAGTGTCAGTGAGCTCCACTCACTTACCTTTGAAGAACCATTCTTCCAACTCCATAGAGAACAGAGTTGTGCTCAGAACAAACTCAAAGTTTCTTTCCAAAGTAGTCTCTCAGTTACATATTAATCAATCAATAGAATTACCTGTCTTCTTTCTGCATCCTGACTCAGTGGCAGAAAGAGCTCTTCATACTTTAGACGTCAAAAGAGCATTAATGTATTAAATTGACAGAACCAAAACATTTTGGAAAACTAGGCAGTTATTTATTGCTTTCTCACCTCCTCACATTAGAAATTCAATTAAAAAAATTAATTACTTAGTGGATAGTTAAATGTACACAAACTTGATATGCTAAAGCTAAAATACTTTTTTTAAATCTGTTTTCCCTAAGGCTCACTTAACTCGTAAAATAGGAGCCTCAGTGCTTTTTTTAGGGAACATTCCTATTGCTGACATTTGGAAGGCTCTGCACCACACACTTTCTCAAAACATTATTGTGTGGATTTGTTAGCACGTTAACAAGCTAATGTCGGACAAGCAGTACTACGTACTCTATTTCAAATAACGGCAACGCACACAGGCTAGCCCCTGCTTGGGGAGAGGGACTGCTTTACAGTCTATCCATAGCACGTGTACCTACAGCCACACATGCCTCGAATGGATTATGTTGCATAGTCTGTAAGCATCTGCTCTTGGCATGTAGTGCTGTAGATTCACATGTGCCCTACTGCCTCCCTGGACGCCTGTGTAGGGCACAGTTTAATGCCTTACGTCACTTTAATTTACGTTACTGGCATGGACTTCACATTACTGATATTTTCTCTTAACTCCATTCTCACCCTCCTTTGGCAAAACAAACAGTGGAGTTGATGTCCATGCATAGTGTCACCAAGAGGAGTCGCCACTGCACATTCTTGTGACTCGAAACATTTTTCGAAGAAAAACAACTGGCAATCATCCGTGCCCAACATTAGACGGCAGACTTATGCACAGCATGTGAATATAGAAGAGATGCTTACAGGGAAGTAACATAATCCATCCATCCATACAGTACTGAATTAGTGGAGGCTGGGCTAAAATGTTCATTAATAAAGTTAAATTTAGCAGCCATTACTGTTTACAGAAAAAGACCTTCACTAACCTCCTGTGTTTTTGTTCAAATCAGAGTTGTGAAAGACAGAACGTACTAAGAAAGTTTGCCTACCCTTAAAGAGACCTCCTCCTTGAGACCTCAATGGATTCCTTTTCAAATGAATGTCTCTTTTCAAGCCTATCCATAAGGCTACCTCGCAACATATTCACCTTTTGAGTGATATCCAGACCACATGCTGTAAGGAACCTTGTACAGTTTCCCACAAATACTGTGATGAGAACCAATCCTATCTTCCTTCTTAAAGTTATTTCTGATTTTCATGTCCATTTCTTTCAAGTTTTTTCTAGAATCCCTCTCCAACAGAAAGGACTTTATATTTGTTTTACTTTAAAACAGTTTTAAAAATCGACTTAAATAAATACAATTAAGAAAGAAAATACATTATACATGTTGAGCAAAGTTGTATAAACTATGGCACACTACTCATGAGATTAGCCAGTTTGAAACATTCCTCTCTAGATGGGTTGTTTCCTGCATTTTGCTATGCTACCCAAATACCACCAAAACTTTGGGAGGCCCTACATCCATTATTAAGGAACATGGTCATTGCTGACAGAGGTAAGGCTGCCACCTGAAAGTCTGTATGTACTTTCACAAGGCATTGCCTTGACAGATTCTAGAGCAGATTCTCAAGTGTGCTAAGCTCATCTGCTGAACTTTATTAGATATTTTTATTGTTGGTAGAGTCGGACTAGACTGTGCTTCTGTCACTGACCTTATGTGAGCAACAGAAAAAGAGCTTTCAGAAGTACTTCTAAGCAAAGGGTTTAGACCAGGCTTTCCCAGCCAGTAACTCGTGTCCAGCTACCTGTAAGTACCTCTCCTGTGTAGAAGCTTTTACTTTTCTGAGTTAATAGGTCTATCAAAATTTTAAAAGTGTATATTCAAGGCAAAAATATATGCATCTTCGGAACTACTGATGTTTGGAGAAAAAATGTTAGAATTTTCAAAATATATTTAAAGCTGCCATTTGAGTGATAAATCATTTGGTGCTAGGGAGATTTATTGCTAATTTTACCTTTGTACCAGGGATATTGTAGACATGAATGTTGGGTATTACCCATGTAAAAGCATTCTAAATTGACAAATCTTTTTTTACGATACTGCTGGAAACCCTGTCTGGCGTACTAAGATGATCACTAATGCTAATCTTACAAGGTTATCCTGTCTGATGTGTTGACTAATACAACGCTACAATACTAATAATATTAGTATCTTGTGGTGATCATCATTGAACATAATTAGATCTTACTAATGAAAATGTTAGAGAACCTGGCTTATACACTGCCCATATGTTGGTTTCCTGAAGTGCAGTATTTGGTATAGCAGAAGTTGTTGCCACAGAAAGAATGCACTCTGTGGCTTGTGGGAAAGCTTAGTTTTAATGCAGCATGTCTCCGTTGTTAATGATAGTAAGCCATTCACCAAGACTATTGCCTGAACTGCCTATTATGAAAAGTTATGATAAAGGCTGTAGCTGGACATATTTATTATGAAAAGCATATTGTTAAATCAGGGTGCATTTAAGAGTAGATTATTACTACTCTATATTAAAGTCTACGGATAGGTGGCTTCTTGCATGGAATATCAGATTATGGATTGCTGTAGTAGGTAACGGTTTTGGTGTTACCCATTTTAACACATGGTGGTGATAGAAGATGTGCACTGTGATAATCCTTGTTAGAATCTTAGAAGAGGTAGCATTTTGCTTTACCCCCTATAATTGTGTTAGCATTTGTGATATATGATTGTATGCCTAATGGTTGCATTGTGGGAAACATTACTCTCAATGCAGTAGGCTTGTGGTGGCGAAGGTCACAAGCCAATGATAAAGGCTACAGGCCTGAAAGGTTTACTTGGAAAATGTTCTGTCCAACACCCTACGTCTGATCTAGTTTCATGAAAAGCTTTGACCAAAGCAGTAGGCCTAGCAGATTTATTGTTAAAAGCATGCGTTAAAGCTAATAGTCCTTGTAATGTTGGATTGTTATTACACTGTTGTACAGGCTGTAGGCAGGTATTTTATTACATGAAATCTAACAGGCTACTATAGTTGGCATGGGATTTGGTGTTGGTCACCCCCTTTGACAAATGCTGGGGGTAGAACATTTTCACTTTGATAGTCCTTGTACATGTGTACATTGTTTTAGCTGTATGCATGATGGTTACCACGTAATTTAATTATTGAACCACAGTAAATGCAATAGGTCTTGTTGGTTAATTGGAAAACGTTTTGTCTGATTCTATAGGTTTAATCTGTTGTGAACAAGTATGACAAAGCCAGTAGGTCTTTCTTACTTATTGTGAAAAGTATGTTATAAAGAATAGGCTCTTAAAGATGGATTGTTATTACACTAGGCTGAAGTCAGAAGGCAGGTATTTTGTGAAATGGTATCTCACAAATTACTGTAGTGCCCTAGGAAGTTGGTGTTGGTGATACACTTTATTTTATTCTTGAACCTATTTGCCCCACCCTCAGCATGCACATCTTTGGAGTATTTAGCAGTTCTATATGTAATAACTTGTGGTAGGAGTCCACCACCTTTGCCCAATATGCTTGTACGAGTGGGTATTTCCATGTCGGTGGAAGTACATAGGAACTGCCTCCTGACACTTTGGACAGTTCTGGTATTTTGTGTGATCTATTTTTTAAAACATCGCAGAAGTGATATAAGTCCTAGTTTTTAAATTAAATTGTATTAATTGGGTCTATCTATACTGGTGGTCTTATGTATTAGTGCATGTGTCTCCTCCTTATGTTTATCTACAAAATACATCATCAAAATCTAGTTTGTTGAAAGTGTTTTAGGGATACAATATAGAGATGTTATTAAAGCCATTAGATACATGCTCATTAACACACTATTTATTTGTATTCCTTATTAGAAATAATTCTTCCAAACATGTTTTTATGATTTAGCTACACATGGATCACCATCGAACCAATCCTTATTTTTGTTCCCACTGCCTTTCCTCAGGGCTTAGACTGCTAAATTGTGTAAGGGCAAAAATAACATGTATACACTGCCTAACAATGATTGTGTAGTTAAGGCAAATTATTCCCAAGGAAATTAGCATTTATATTTGTGGCGTGAGCTCTGAACTACATTTACTCAGTGACTGGTAAACTAATAAAGATAACAAAGCTAGGCATTTGATAAGGTACTGTAAGTGTGGAGAATCGTCCCTACTCTGTACGTGCCAATATGCTGCACTTATGCTTTGGATAAAAGTAGAGGAAGCATCTCCACAATGGTTGAAAAAACACAACCGAACATGTCAAATAAATTAATCATGATTTTCTTTGCTAGTATCATTACATTTTCACTTCTTAATGTTCTTTTGTGTTAAGATACATTTTTTAACTCTTATTATAGTGTGCCTTTAGGCAATAAACTGGAGTGGGAAGGATATTGGGCAACGTTTGCACATGCTTTACTGTATCATTAACAAAACCCCATTTTGCCTAGTTGTAACTTTTACCATCCAAGTGCAACATTCAACAAATGATTAAGGATACAAGCTATAGAGATGACCTTGCAGTTACATTTCTTATGCTGCCTTGTAACACAAGCTTTTCTGCTTCTCTGAACAGGTGGTGGTCACCAACACAATCCCACATGAAATCCAGAAGCTGCAGTGCCCCAAAATTAAGACTGTGGATATCAGCATGATTCTGTCGGAAGCAATCCGCCGGATTCACAATGGGGAGTCTATGTCTTACCTTTTTAGGAATATAGGAGTGGATGATTGATTATTAATTATTTTGTTTTTTTAAGAATATACCAAGGGCCAAACTGGAAGAGTACGAGGTATCTGAAGTATCATGCTTGACCTTAATATTTCACAAATGCCATCCTTTTTTTTCCAGACTAGAACTTTTTCCAATTGAATTAGATACCACATAGCATATTTTTTTCATTACTACAACTTTTTGAACAAAAACAAAATATCACACAAAAGAGTAATTCTTATTTGCTTTTTGTTTAGATGCACTATTAAGATGAATGCACTAAATCAAAGTTCTCCCCATAAATGGCAACTCTATCCTAAAACGTTTTTTTCAGAGCCATAGACAGTAGTGAAAACATAGCCAATCTTCTGCGTTCAGTCCTGAGTGCGGTCATGTTGAAGGTATAGCTGATCTATCCTTTACCTTCAATCCTGGGTGCAGTCCCATTTAAATTATAGCCCTTCTATTCATCCTTTGCATTCAGACCTGAAAGGAAATTAAAAAAAAATATTAACTGAGTATTTGCTGGTTGACTCTTTCTGCAGTATGAATGGCATACCTAGGATGGCCACTTGTCTTAGATCTGGTTATTTTAAGCTGCGTTTTAAAAGTATCTAGGCCTTAAAATAAATCAGAGCATCCGTGGTCGTTCAAAGGGGAGCCTTATATTATTGAAATATATATTTTTGCTTCTGTTGAGTTCATTTATAAGGAAAACATTTCTTTTCCTTTCATATTCTGCTCATAAATCTTTCAACAAGGCGCTTGAATGAAGTACAAGTTTGCTGTACATCTGCATTTTCAGAGCCAAAAAATAGGGTTATACGACGTATGTGAATATTTGTTCAAGTGCTTTTGTAGAACAGCATATGAAATATGCACTCTTATTTATTTTCTGCAAAGAAACAAAAGAAATAAAGAATAATTGTTTTGTGTGTTTTATTTCTTTTTTTTATTGTCTGTTAAGACCATGGCTAGTAAGAAAATATAGTCTTCTTTTTCTAAAGTATATTAATCTGTCACAGTTGATGTTGAACTCCTACAGCAACATAATGGTGAAAGAGAAAAGGACATATGGTGCTTTGGGGCGTGAAATAACTTATTATATTGAATCCCTTTGTGAAACAAATCTGTTTTTTAATCCTTTGGAGTTGAACAAGATGAGTATCATTAGTGTTAATATTTTTTTCAAGTTGAAATTCAGCGTTTTGTTTGCACTCTGTATTGTAGAAAGCATTTAGAAAATCCCTAGAAAATGAGTCCCTATGATAAGCAGTGGAGAAATATTTTTGAGGAAGGCATCGGATGACCATGAACTAGTTAATAACGGCTAAACAAAAGGCATAACTACATGTGTAATTCAACATTTAGTCGTCCACTTCTCCGGATCACTCTTAGTCATTCTTAACCAACATTTTAAAGTATTTTCCTCAATTAAAAAATTGTTGGTTTAGAGAATGTAGTCAAATTTTTATAATAAAAGAACAGCTATTAACCACATCAATATTCACCAGAGGCCTATTGTTGTATAAGAGGGAAGTTGCAAGGAAGTGGTAAAGCAGGCTCACTTCACCTATTTGGAGGTAGGCAAGTGTGTCAGATCAATGTATAGCTCTGGGGATCCCTGGGTAGGGGTCACGGGCTGTCCACACAAATATGCCAACATTTGGACTGATTGGCAGGCCCACAGATGTAGTGTTGTTATACACACAAGGTGTCAGACTAACTCAGGTTTAAACCTGTTTGCACATTCCTGTGATGTCTCACTGATTATGCATGTTTCACTGCATGATAATTGATTGAGGTTGATATGAGTCTTTACAGCCATGATGTAATCCGTATGCCGTACCCTGGAGCTGTGTTAACTCTAATGGTGATTGCCTTCATACTTCTTAAATCCAAAACTCTACACATTTCTTGTATTTCAATGTAGTATTATGATCTGCGTACAGGATGCTCCGTATGATAACAATTTGAATGAATCTGTTCGTATATACACAGCGGCTTCTTCAGGATGATGGCACCTTTAAAATAAACATTTCAAGTGAAATATTCATAACTTGTAAAACACCACAATCATCTGAGCAGCCCACAAAACCCTGGTTTGTTCCTAGAACTTACGAAGCCATTGTAGGAAGTACGGCTCTTAGAAACAATGAAGGTTAATCCCAGCCTAGATCAGTTTTCCGGTCTACTTTCAATGCAGTCATACTGTATGCAGACTTATTCATTTTCTTGAGCTTAGGTTTTGCATAAATGGCAATTATAAAACCCTGAGGGAACAGGAAACGTAAGGGTATTTGAGCTCTATAAGAAAACTACACACAAAATGTGCATTGGAATTGCTATGTACCTAGAGGGATCAGCCTCTGAAATCAATTAGATGAAAGAAGCCAAGCAGGACAAGCCATAAAGTTTCTGCAAGAGAGAACAAATGTTGAAGCCAGTGTAATATGGGAGAGGAGAAAAGCTCATTGATGCAGTGTAGAGGAGCATATTGGCTACGTTCAGTATAATAGGGAAGAGTGGCGTTTGCCTACATCCTGTGATAAAGACCAATAAAATAATTATTGGCTCCCTAAGCAAAGTTACATCTTGGTCCCCTTCTTTGGACCAAAAGAGTGAGGTTGTAACATATGTCGCTTGAAGGGGATAATCCTCTACACCAATACCTCAAAGTAATGCTTAGCAGTAACATTTTGAATCTGCTGTGATATCCTTTTGTCCACTCCATCCTCCTATCCAATCTGTCTCACCATCATGATCATGTTGGCTTTTTGTTTGGATTTGTAACACTTCTTGGTCCATCAAGCTCTGTCTTCCATCATCATTAACTTTACTTTTAAGTTTTCAGTGGCTTTTGTTAGACCATACTTTATGCTGTGAGATTCATTTGTATAGCACAAACTATACAGTAGGTTTTCCCCCACTCTCTCTCCCCCATTCGCAAAGGTTCACTTGACATCGCAGGTCAGAAAGCAGTGTATTGACGTCGATCTCACTAGTTCCTCCCAACTCAATACCAGTAACAGGCTGGTGGATGATCTTGTGCTGATGCCCATGTCACACTATGAGATTACAAAAGTGTAACCTGTTGTCATGCATGCTGCTTCTAACACTGAGCATCTACCACGTCAGGGCTGTCCGCAGAGGCTCCATTAGCTTTTTGGCCCTGCCTCTGACCCGAAGTTAAAGAAGAGTGTACCCCAGAATATTGATGGCGAGGAGGATGGCATGTACCCCTCATTTTACTGATGATGCCTTGTGCCTTGCTTTTCAACAATCCAGTGGAATTGATACCTCCTCTGAGAGTGAGCTAGACTCACACATGGGCCACCAATGGAAGAAAGTGCCTCGTTTGCAGTGGTGCTTTGGAGGGCTGTTGAGGTACTATAATTAGAGCTGCCTTTTCTTAAGACTAAAACAATATGTGGTGGAAATTCTGCAGCCTGGGCTGGTAACAGCTGACACATTTGACCCATTTAATAATTGGCCTCACAGATATTCTGAAAGCTATCTAGTCAAAACCATATTCTTGTCTGCCTTTTAGCCTTTAGGTGGACGCATGTCTTGGACCATCGGTTTGTGATGTACATTTTCATACTAAGCACCCTGTCCTGGAGAGTGTTTTTGTACAGGCCTCATACATTCAGGTGCAGCATCATTTCCAACCAATCCTCCGGATTGAGAATCCTGTGGCACACATATGTTTTGCCAGGGCACTGTAAGCAGTAAATGCTGTTAATCTGTTGGGCCATTACAAAGATGCCCTTTGGTGAGATATTGCTGGCAGTTCCAGAAGATCTTTGGGCCTCTCTGGCTTAAATGATACCCGATTGGCAGGAATCAGCTATGTGTGTTATCCACTCCAGTTTAGATACAACGGACTGCTTGGGAAGGGCGATCATCATTGTTGTTCTTTGTAGAGAACCTTCATCATGGGTGAGTCAGAGGGCGAGCAGATTGCTTGCTCGGCCCTCCCACCCTGATCGGTATAAAACTACTCATTTTATCGGCGCTTCCATCACTGACAGACAGATTGTTTTGGTTCCTGAGGCGTGAGCCGAAGACTTTTAAATCTTTTAAATAGAACATTTTTAAAATCGTATTTTGTGTAATAATATTTATATATTTACCCCCTGAGCACTTTTCATCTTTTGTTCATGCTTGCGCTGAAGTCGGGGACACAGCAGCCGATTTAACGCTGCAAACAAATAATCAGCGCCGCCATCTTCGGTGAGTCAGAGGGCGAGCAGATTGCTTGCTCGGCCCTCCCACCCTGATTGCTATCAAATGATACTTCTTCCCCGGAAGCGCAGCGGTCGGGTGCAGCGGGCGCGCCGGCGTTGTGCCGAAGGCTCGCCAAAGGCAAGCCCGTCTGCGCCAGTCCGAGCCTGTCCAGAGCGCATCCCCCCCCCCCCGGATCAAAGACATTTTGTCTATCATTTGTAGGTATCTTTTATGGTGCTGATTATTTAAAATCTTTAAATACTAATACTACTCATTGTGCCCCAATTAATTTACATACTCTTAATTATGTTCCGCACTCTTGCCCCCATTGCTCATTCCATATTATGGCTTACCCTCATTCACTAGATTCAGTTGCTACATTCTCTAATAAAGGTCCCAAGTCCATTAAATTAGCCCTCTTAAATGTGCGCTCGCTCCCAAAACATAGATATGAGATTGCAGACTTTATTGAAAGTTGGAACCTGGATATATTGTTACTCACCGAAACTTGAGGAGACCAGGCGTCCGACCTTGATTTTACCTCAGCTACCCCGGAGGGTTTTTCTAACATCAGACTTGATAGATCGCTTAAAAGAGGAGGGGGGGTAGCCATCATATATCGCGACACCTTTCGCCTACGCACAGAACCTTTAAGAATGAAATCATGCGAGGCTCTAAATTTTACTTTTATTACTCCTTATTCTACTTCTTTTAGAGGCATCCTGCTCTATCGCCCCCCAGGCCCACGCTCCACCTTTCTGTCCTATTTGAGTCATCTCCTGGAGCCAATACCTGGAGAAAACAACTTCACCATTTTGGGTGATTTTAACTTTCACTTAGAAAGGAATGAGGATCCGGACACTTACTCCCTCCTCACTGAAATGAATGCAGCAGGTCTTATCCAACTTGTTCATTCCTCTACGCACTTAGCTGGACACACCTTAGATGGAATTTTTTCCAATCTTGATTCCAGACCTATAGAGCAAACTATACCACTTACATGGACAGATCACTCAGCTGTCTGTTTTAATATTCTCCCTTCTAACCCAACCCTCGCAAACCCAACACTTTTAAATCCTGGAAAAATATTAATGTTCTTGAATTTATTAATGATTTAGGTCCCTTAAAGGATATTGATACTTCTGATCCAGAAGCCGCGGCCATTGATTGCACCACATGTATTAAAACTGCAATTGATATCTCTATTCCTACAAAAAAAAGCTCTACCAACAGAGTTTTAAATTCTGCTCCAAGGTTTACTGAAGCCCTTAGGTTGGAAAAACAAAGTTGCAGACAACAGGAACGCAAGTGGCGTAGTAACTATGACCCTTATGAAAAAAGCTGTTAGAAAGAGAAGATAAAAAATTATAAATCATCAATTATCACTCAGAAAAGTATCTTTTTTAACAAACAAATAGAATCAGCCCAAGACTCAATTAAACAGCTTTTCAGGTGGTCTCCCATCTGTCTGGAAAAAACAAATCCCCAACTACAGAAGCCTCTCAACCTATGTGCAATGCACTCTCTACTTATTTTCTGTGATATCTATTCCAACTTTAATAAACTCACTAAAGCTACATATCAGGCCCATATTTTGACCATACCTAAATCCATACTCCCTAATCCTTCCAATTTCTCTTTTAATCACATTTTATCTGAGCTAGTTCATAAACTTATGTTGACTACCAACTCTGGCTCACCCAACGACCCCTGCCCACCTTCTGTTTTTAAAACTGCTCCAGAAATGATCTCAACTGTTTTTGCAGATATTTTCAATGCTATGATCACATCAAACATCTACCCTACCATATGGAAAAAGACAGTAATTAAGCCTTTACTCAAAAAAAGCACATTAGATCCTTCCAAGGTCATGAGTTACAGACCGATATCATGTATTCCTTATCCATCGAAGATAATTGAAAAAATTATGAATATCCAATTATCTGAATACATAGATACTAACAACTGCCTAGACGCTTCCCAATTCGGATTCAGGAAGGGACATGGGACGGAGACGGCATTATTAAAAGCTTCAGATGAGATAAAAATGATCCTCGATAAAGGAGGTGCCGCGGTGCTCATATTACTTGATATTTCCGCCGCATTCGACACGGTCGATCATTCTATTCTGATCGACCGTGTCGGAAAAGCCGGAGTCTCTTCAAGTGCGGTCTCACTCCTTGCCTCCTTCTTGACAATTCGAGAGCAATCGGTTTCCATGGGCGCATTCTCCTCTGACTCCTTCTCACTACCTTGTGGAGTCCCCCAGGGATCCTCGCTGAGTCCAACACTTTTTAACATTTATGTGGCAGACTTAGCGAGGGTCATTAAAGCTCATCGTCTAGCAGTAACATCGTACGCGGACGATACACAGCTTGTCCTGCCCATTAACAACAATGGAATGGAAGTTGCGGATAATTTCCAAAAAGGAATGCTTGCCATATGTAACTGGATGAATTCAAACTGTCTGAAACTTAATTCGGAAAAAAACGAAGTGATGGTGTTTGGAAAACTCATTCCTGCATGGTCTTCCACCTGGTGGCCTCAAGATCTTGGTCCCCCACCTAACCCGGTCACCAATATTAGAAACTTGGGTGTAATTTTTGACAATAGACTTTCATACATTCATCAAGCCAACTCTATAGTTTCTGCCTCTTTTTTTCACACTTAAAATGATTAAAAAAACGTCAACCTTACCTTTCTTTAAACACCATTAATACTTTGATTTCAACTCTATTGATGTCTCGAGTTGACTACTGTAATGCTCTTTTGCTTAATGCTCGATTACAAGTAGTCAATAAACTCCAGCTGGTCCAAAATGCAGCTGCAAGACTTGTTACTGGTACACCCAAATTTAAATCCATTTCAAACATCATTCTCAAACTGCATTGGTTACCAATCAGGCAGTGAATTAAATTCAAAGCCCTGTGTATTGCTTTTAAAAGCATTCATGGAAAATCTCCTTCTTTTCTTAAAGATGCCCTCTGTCCCTATCAACCATTACGCACTCTCCGATCTGCCAATGCTAACCTTATGAAGGTAGCCAAAACCAATAAGGCCACTTGGGGAGACAGATCTTTTGCAGTGGCTACGGCTAAATTATGGAACACCTTGCCAGGTGATCTTAAGAACATCCCTACATTAATAGCATTTAGAAAGCAGTTGAAGACCTGGTTATTTAATTATTAGAGTCCGTCATTTCTTGGGTATAACCTTCAATTTTTTTCTGTCAAGCGCCAAGACACCTTTGGGTAATCGTGCGCTCATAAAATAAATAGATAGGCCTGGATGATGTCTACCAGATTCTCCGGCGATGTACAGGCTTCACTAATGGAAATGCTCTTTGATGGGTCTTGTCAGAGACAATTCAGACTCTTCTTTGGAACGCTTCATAGACAGCAGAGCTGCAGTATGCTCGTTCAGTTTGTTGACACCTGTCAAACAATTTCCACACCAGTTCTGGAAATTTAAGGCTATTCCAGAGGGCTGGTGGTATAAGTAGAGACCGTCTTTGCTGCTGGAGATGCATCAGACACCCCAGACCTTTCAGGACTGGATGTCAGTCTGGTAGGAAACACAGTCTAGTAGGGGCTCCAGTCCACAAACTCCTTGTTCCCAGCTACACCAGGCAAAAAAAACCAAAAAACGTTCGTGTACCTTTAGCTGTGCATGCCCAATCAGTGGGGGCAGGATCCTGGACTCTTCCAGGGTTAGATATATTAATGATTGATGAGTCTTGTTCAACCAGGCAATGTCCTTTTGTCTCCTCTCATTCAAATATCCTTGCCACACCAGATCAAATTTCATTGACCATCCTGCTATAGGGGGTATGCTCTGTTGCTGTCCAATGGTGCCATAGACTGGGTACCCTACTCTGAGAAAGACTGGTGGTGGTGTTCTTCCTATTTTCTTGTTCCAAAAAAGTGTGCATGCTTTAAGCCTATTCTTGACCCCTAGACACCTTCCTCAGAAGAGTAAATTCAGAATGCTTACATTGGCTCAATTGGCTATTCGTATGGCCTTAAGACCTTTCTGCCGTTCACAAAGGAGAATGTGAAGTAATGTTGGTTCTGTTGGGTAAAAAATTGCTTTAACACTTAATCAATAATAAACATAAAGGAGAGAGGGATAATTGCTCCAACACTAAATCAATAAAGAAGAGAAGAACACACCAATTTGAATAAATCAACAAAACAATGTATCACTTTTTTCTTTGTTGTACATTTTTTTGTGGTGTACTAATGACATAGTAAGGCTGTCACAAGCAATCAACAGCACATTTTGCAAAACCGACGCAAGGGTGATTAAGTGATCTGAAAGTGCAAAGATGCTGCAGGTGAGTGACATATACATAGGGCTGTACAAATTGTTTATAAAAAATCTCATTCAAAAGATATCTGTCCCAAAGTATATGAATCTCCAGTCCTACTGGGACTTAGTTTGCCTTTCACATGGAGTAGAGAAAGAAGGGGAATGGATTTGGACAAGCACGTCGACGGTTCGACCCAAAAGAATGCATGATTGGAATTGTAGTCACAGCGGGTCTTCAGGACGAGGGGGACAGCTAGAGAAAAAGGTAGTGGATACCAAAGGAAGTCTTCAAGGATTTTTCCACTGTAGGGCGGATTCAAGTTACTGATCGGATTGAATCACATCAGGGGATGGTAAACGCACTGATTGGTTTCTCTCTCGGTGCGGCTCTCAGAATGAAATTCCTTCAAGAAGGGGAGGCTGGTGCAGGTTCTCACAGTTAACACCACTTCCATGTGGTACTGCAATAGGCAGGTGGAGTCCTGGATCCTGTGCCAGAAGGATCTGTCTTTCTGGAGATGAGTAGAGCTCCAAAGCATCTTTCTTACTGCCAACCTCCATGGGGAGGTTCCTGGATGCCAGAGCAGACGCAATGCGCAGACTTCAACTGGCGGATCACAAGTGGCTTGTACACAATGGGTGTCACAGGAAATTTTCTACCAGTGGTAGGTGCTTGTAGTTCTTGTCATGTTGGAATTTCTGCTGGTTAAAATAGGAGACATAATTTCAGTTGGATCGAAACAAGTGACACCTGTACATGTTCTTGCCCACCAACTCGCTTACCTTGAGTTCGGATAAAGATCAAAAATGACCTGGCCCAAGTTAGTCTGGTGGCTCCAGATTCGGTCAGAAAAGCGAGTTCTCTTGGAAAGCATAAGCGTCTGTCCTCGAATAAGGCTACCAGTTAGAGAGGTCCTCCTTTATCAAGAGCAGGGTAGGTGTCTTCCATCACAGTCTTTGTAGTTTACACCTTCATGCATGGAGATTCAGTGGTAGCAATTATCTGCATTGATCTGCTTCTCTAGGTGATACCTGTTCTCTCCGTCAGATGTTCCTTACCAAAATTCCTGGAGAAAATGTATAGCCTGTCATGTTTCTCTGGCCATTGATTCCTTCGAGCTAAGCTCTAAGACATCTTTTTGTTTGTTTTGTCCATAGCCCAGCAAGGACTTGGTGTGGTCCCTGTGAAAAGATACTTGTCTGCCCTCATGGCTTTTTTTTTTTTTTGTTTGTTTGATGGACTATCCACCCTCGTTCAAATCACCTGTTGTGTTGAAATCTATTACATGTTTGACACATGTACTCTCCCAAGCAGTTTGTGAAGCCACAATGGCACCTTAACTTGGCCTTTACATTCCTCATGTGTATGCCTATCTGATAGACTACTAGCCGCAGATTCCTTAACGTAGAATTACCCCGAGGCGTGAGATTGGATCCGGAAAACCTTTCTTGCCACAGCATCCCTGCGCGCCGGGAGGAAGGCGTCACACGATTCCGCCCAGTCGTCGCGTGCGTGACGTCGACGAGATCACATAAGTCCCACCCTGGCGTGCCTACGTCAGTTTTTTCCTTTTCGGCATGCAACGCGGATCCGGTTCATGCTCCGGGCCTGTTTAGACCTTTTCCTTCGCTATTGCATTTATCTGTAGGCACAGTCAATCAATCACGTCATTTGTATAGCGCACTACTCACCCGGGAGGGTCTCAAGGCGCTGGGGGAGGGCAAAGTTACTGCTCGAACAGCCAGGTCTTTAGCTGCTTCCTGAAGGCGAGATGGTCTTGGGTTCGCCGAAGGTGGGTGGGTGGGGAGGGAGTTCCACGTCTTCGCTGCCAGGTAGGAGAAGGATCTTCCTCCGGCGGTGGCTCTGCGGATGCGTGGTACGGTGGCGAGTGCGTGGCCGGTCGATCGTAGCTGGCGGGTGGGTGTGTAGAAGGTCATGCGGTCGTTGAGGTACTTGGGGCCCAGGTCGTGGAGAGCCTTGTGTGCGTGGGTGAGGAGTCTGAACGTGATTCTCTTGCTGACAGGGAGCCAGTGCAGGTCTCTCAGGTGTCTGGAGATGTGGCTGTGTCGGGGGATGTCGAGGATGATTCGGGCGGAGGCGTTCTGGATGCGTTGGGAGTCTTTTTTGAAGTTTCGCTGTGGTTCCGGCGTAGAGGGTGTTCCCGTAGTCCAGTCGGCTGCTGACGAGTGCCTGGGTGACGGTCTTCCTGGTGTCCGTGGGGATCCATCTGAAGATCTTGCGGAGCATGCGCAGGGTGTTGTAGCACGAGGATGAGACGGCGTTGACTTGTCTGGTCATTGACAGGGAAGTGTCCAGGATGAAGCCCAGGTTGTGTGCGTGGTCCGTCGGTTTGGGAGCGGGGGCCACCAGGAGTTGTCCCAGGCGGAGGGTGATGATCCCAGGATGAGGACTTCCGTCTTGTCCGAGTTCAGTTTAAGGCGGCTGTTCCTCATCCAGTCGGCGACGTTTTTCATCCCTTCGTGTAGATTGGCTCTGGCGGTGGGTTGGGTCGCTGGTGAGGGAGAGGATGAGCTGGGTGTCGTCTGCGTAGGAGATGATGTTGAGGTTGTGCTGGCGTGCGATGGCGTATGGACTGGGGGGGTTACCCAAACATAGTCACTGGGACCTGGGTTTACTAAGTACTGAGAGGAGGGAGTCCCAGTGTCGATGGCTGCGACGGGGCTCATGTAGACGTTGAAGAGGGTTGGGCTGAGTGAAGATCCTTGTGGTACGCCGCAGATGACTTTGGTGGCCTCGGATCTGAACGGAGGGAGGCGGACTCTCTGGGTTCTTCCGGTGAGGAACTAGATGATCCATTCCAGCGCTTTTTCTCGAATTCCGATGTTGCTGAGGCGCTTCACTAGAGTTCGGTGGCAGACGGTGTCGAATGCCGCAGAGAGGTCCAGGAGGATGAGGGCCGCTGTTTCCCCGTTGTCGATCAGGGTTCTGATGTCGACGGTGGCTGCGATCAGGGCGGTCTCGGTGCTGTGTTTGGCCCGAAACCCGGACTGCGAGGGGTCGAGGGATCCGTTCGTCTCTAGGAAGGCGGCCAGCTGTTTGTTGACGGTCTTCTCGATGACTTTGGCCGGAAAAGGAAGGAGCGAGATGGGACGGTAGTTCTTGAGGTCGGTGGGGTCCGCCGTTGGTTTCTTCAGGAGGGCGGTCATCTCGGAGTGCTTCCAGCTCTCCGGGAAGGTGGCTGTGTGGAAGGAGGAGTTGATGGTGTCTCGGAGATGGGGTGCGATGGTGGCGTCTGCTTTGTTGAAGACGTGGTGTGGGCACGGGACGGTTGGTGATCCGGAGTGGATGGAGTTAATCGTGCGGGTGGTGTCTTCGGTGCTGATCGGGGTCCAGTTGCAGAGGGTGGTGGTGGCGGCGGGCGTTGGTTCGGTGGTAGGGTGCGTGGTCTGTGCATCGAAGCTGTTGTGTATGTCGGCGATCTTGCGGTGGAAGAACGAGGCGAGTGAGTTGCAGAGGTCTTGCGAGGGAGTGATGTCGCTGTTTCCGGGGCTGGAGTTGGAGAACTCTTTGACGATGCTGAAGAGTTCCTTGCTGTCGTGGGTGTTGTTGTCCAGTCGTTCTTTGAGTGCCGTCTTCTTGGTGGCGCGGATCAGCTGATGGTGTTTGCGGATGGCGTGCTTGAGGGCGGTCCTATTGTCTGTGGTGTGGTCGAGCCGCCAGGCTTTCTCGAGGGTGCGGCAGTTCTTCTTGGATTCCTTGAGTTCATCGGTGAACCAGGGGGTTTTCTTGCTGCCGCGTCTGCTGGGAGGGTTCTTTAGTGGTGCGAGGTCATCGGCGCAGGCGGTCAGCCACTTGGTGAGGTTGCTGGCTGCTTCGTTGGGGTCCGTTGTGCTGGTGGGAGTGTTATGGCTGAGTGAGGCGGTGAGCTGCTTGGCGGTGATCTTGCTCCAGCATCGGCGGGGGACCTGTTGCGGGTGGTGGTGGGTCGTAGTTTTTTTGAAGCTGAAGTGGACGCAGCTGTGGTCGGCCAGTGGAGTCCGGTGGCGTGGCTGAAGGAGATGTGCTTTCTGGATGAGAAGACTGGGTCAAGCGTGTGGCCGGCGTAGTGGGTGGGGGTGTTCACTAGTTGCTTGAGTTCGAGGTTGGCGAGGTTGTCCAGCAGGGGGTGATGTTTATGTCGTTGTTGTTCTCCAGGTGAAAGTTGAGGTCTCCTAGGAGGATATAGTTGGCGGAGGGAAGGGCGTGCGGGCTGATGAAGTCTGCGATGTCTTCGCTGAATTGTTTGCGTGGTCCCGGTGGTCTGTAGATGAGGGTGCCGCGGAGGGTGGTCTTGGGGTCAGTGTATATCTGGAAGTGCAGGTGTTCAGCAGCGGTGAAGGTTTCGTCGGAGTTAGTTGAGATGCGGATGGTGTTCTTGTGTACGATGGCGATGCCTCCTCCCGTCTGGTTGACGCGGTCCTTCCGGGTGATCTTGTATCCGTCCGGGATGGCTATGGCGATGTGCAGATGCAGATGCCTTCAGGCTTTAAGATGTGCTCTTCGTGTGGACTCCTTATGTCGGCGACGGACCCTCACCTCATTTGCATGTGGTGTTTGGGAGAACATCACAGCTCCACTGATTGGAGGCGTGCCAACAGTTGAAGCCGAAGTCGCAGCGGGGGCCCCGGATGAAACTTCTCTTGGCTCGTCTGTCCAGGTTGGCTTTGTCACCTTGATCAGCTTCTACGGAAGGGTCTCAAAGCAACCGTCGTCCCCATCCCTCTCCTATGCCGCAAGATTGTCGCTCCCCTATTGGTAAGTGTCACAGTTTGTCCCCGGGGGCTGATTTCCGGCCTCTTTGGGGCGTGCGCTCGCAGTGGGGGATGCAGCCCCACGTATCATCCCCCTATGCACAGTTTCCCGGTGAGGGGGCATTGAGAGCCCAGATGGAGATGTATGCGGCGGCTTTGCAGGCCTCGCTGGCTTCTCCTCCTCCTGGGATGTTGGCGGATCCCTTGCGTTGTGCTGGGCCCTCCACGGCGTCGCCAGCAGCTCTGGCCCCGGTGCTGAGTGACTGGCTCGGCTCCAGGCTTGGAGGATGTGGTGCCGTTGGGGTGTGGCACTTCGGGGGTCCCTCCTTCGGACAACGCACCTCTGCCTCGCCGCAAACTCCTGCAGGAGTCCCTGTGATGTTGCGGGAGGTCGCCGGGACTCGGGTCGCATCCCCAAGCCCCTCTTGGCCCTCTGGACAGGCGGTGGCCTTGTCCGAGGCTGAGGTGATGCCGCTACTGCACTGTCAGCTGCTGGCCCTGGCGACGTCCCAGTTATGGGTCGGGGCTGGCGATTGACCCCTCATACCCCTCTGGGCTCCTCTCGTCCCTCCACGCAGACCCGTGCCTTGTCGGATGTTGAGTTGGCCTTGGCGGCACCACATGGGTTGGCGGACCCCCCTCGTCCCATTATGGGTCAAGGCTGGCAGGGGGCTCCTTCTCACCCCCAGGTTCCTCTCGTCCCTGCACGCTGGCTGCTGCCTCGTCGGAGGTCGAGTCGGCGCAGTTCCGGTGCCGTCCCTTAGCCACCTCGGCTCTGGCCCAGCCCCGGTCACCTGAGCTGTGTGGTGTGGAGGAGGCCTGTCCGGCATCTCCTTTGGTGCCGGACGATGTCGTCCTGTGTCGGGCTGTGGACTCTACTGCGCCGGACAGGCGTCTGGTCACAGACTCGTCTTCGGACGCCCCCTCTTCTCCGGCGGTTGGACGCCTGCTGGTATCGTCCTCGCTGAAGGCGGGCCGCCGCGTCGTGGCTTTTTCCCCGGCGGCGTCAAAGGGTGGCTCCTCACCGTGGCTGTGGTCCCTCTTTCGCCTTTCCGGACCTGGCCTTTGCCCGCTCCAGTTGGCTTTCGGGACGGCCGCCTTAGCTTGCAGCCGTCGCCCACGGAGGAGCTGCTTTCCCCGCCGCGGGGCCCTATGGAGGCGGGTACGGCCTTCGCTCGCTCTGTGTCCACGGCTGTGGGTATTTTGCCAGGTTGGCCCTGAGATTAGGCCTCCTGTTTTTTCTCTTGGGCTGCTTGACAGGCCTTCTGCGGGGGTGTTACACACCCCCCCCCCCCCCCCCCCCCCGGTTCTTTCTCTTGTCCTCTGATGCGGAAGTTTCTTCCAAAGAGTGTTCCCATGTCTTGGGACTTAACATACGCTATGTGGGGTAGTGGTAGCTGTTATATAGCTTGTGCTGTGGAGTTGTGGTCGCCTGTGATGCTGTGGCAAGAAAAGTTTTCCGGATCCAGTCTCACGCCAGAGGGTAAATCTGCGTTGAGGAATCTGCGGCTAGAATCGTCTCTACCAGATACATCATTACCAAAGGTAAGTAACTCGTATTTCAGGACTATGTGTACCTGCTCATTGTCTCCTGACTTTCAGAATGTCTTCCTCATTGCAATTACTTCAGCTTGTCGTGTAAGTGAGCTGTAGGCAGTATCAATGCAACAAATGTACACATTTATTTCTGGGTAAATTGACGCGGAGGACTCTATCGACCTCCTTCCCATAAGCAGAAGATTCGCCTAGATGGCCAGCGATATAGGAGCTCAGTAACTACTGCCTGTGATCACAAGCGCTGAAAATCCTGGCTGATGAGGGCTGAAAGCCCGAAACCGGTCCTAGGGTGCTTGTTTCCAGTCCAGGGAGAACCTGGCTTGGGAGTTCGGGCTGGACTGTTCCCAGGGGGCACAAGGTCAAGACTGATTTGCATATGGCTGGGGTCAAACTGGAAAGGCAGGTGAGCAAAAAAACGATGGATTTAGGCCCAGATCTCTGTACTGGGGTGAATGTATGACATTGTTCTGCATTCTGTCCATCAACTGTTGTTTTTGCATTAGCCTCCTTCCCATAACCAGAAGAGTTGCCAAAATGGCCAGCAATATAGGAGCTCAGTAACTACCGCCTGTGATCACAAGCGCTGAAAATCCTGGGCATACCCCATCCATCTGCTACGAAAAAATGGAGTTGTGTAGAGGAATGTGTGGAGTGCCTGAAGATTTAAAGGAGAGAATGTGACACTTTTCTGGCCACTCAACCCAAGTAAAGATAGATACTGGTCTTCTCAGGCAATCAACAAATTGACAAGACTGCACTGGCATCTTGGAGTTAAAGAGGTCAGTGCCACTGGTACAGATAACAAATCTCCTGCAGCTGTCTTCGTTGTTGTGAACAGAAAGGAGCAAGACGCTGGGGAGTTACATCGCTATATCCAGCTATCCAGTGGCTGATAAAGGATTTGACCTCACAACAAACATCTTACCTTGCAACTGCCTGCTGAGCGGAGGGAGACCTGAAGTCCCATGCTGCATTGAGGAGCAGCAAACATTGGCGCTAAACCAGGGGCACTGTGCGCAGTAGATGGCTTTCTTCACCAGACCTGGTGTATTCATGCCAGTTTGGAGAGAGTCTACCTGTGGGGAGGAGTGACGCCCTGAGCCGTGTGCAGAGATTCTGGGAAAGGTATCTGGATGTAAGCTTGATAAATAGACCTGAAAGTCTTGAAGTAGCCTTTAAAAACTATGCAGGGTGAGTGGTGCGTGGTTTGCCGGGGTACACATCCAACACACACAAAGCTGCACTCTTTTCCCCCATACTCAATCTAGGCTGAGAGGGAAATGCCATTTTGGACCCAGGCCGGATAATTAAGGTTATCTGGAACATAAAGATGTCGACAGGCCTGAAAGAGCAATAAGAGGGCCTCATTTAAAAGTAGCTCTTTACTCGATAAATCTTCCGTGCCAGACCAGGATAAATATATGTAAGTAGACCTCCCAGATCAAGAGAGCTTTGACCATCTTAGAATCATTTATGGGCCCCTAAGAGATAGGTTGGGATCTCCAAACGTAGACTGGGCTTAGATAGTTGAATCTTCTATCCTGGGCCCATCAGAGGTCGGTCTGATTATTCAGTCTTGGGCCCAATATACTTTTTAACACACCTACCCACAGCCTGATGTGCTACCTGCAGATAATCAATCCGGTTAGGAAAGATAAATCTACTGCCACCTCAATTGACACCCCCCCCCAGACCTGAACCATGGGAGTGTCATACCATTCAACCTCGGATACGAGGCTATCATGCACTGGCTTAAACTCCTTCAAGATCAGTAACCCATCAAATATAACAACAAATGCATCAACGATTTCAAGCACTGGTTACTAAAAGAGCAACCTGAAACTCTAATTTCCAATACATACTTCTGCATGAAGAAAAGATGCATGAAAAATTACTAAATCTTTTTCATTTAACATAGCCCACGGGAGAGTTTTGCTAACTGCTCTTCTAGATCTCACTTTCTTCAAAAAGATCCCACATGGTCTCAAACTGTCCATCTCCACAGCCCCTTTCTTTAGGGCAGATAACATGGAAATCTTGGACAGGCTCTGTCTTACCCTTAGCCCCTCCCATGCTCATGACGAGCTCAGCTCGTCATGAGCCACAGTGGCCGTGTGCTCATGACTAGCTCAGCTCTTCATGACCGTTGTGCCGCGCCCATGCGGGAATAATTCCCCTGCTGTGCTGGGCATTCCATTGGAACGGGCGTGGTCATGACAAGCTCAGCTCGTCATGAGCACACGGCCACTGTGGCTCATGACGAGCTGAGTTCGTCATGAGCACCGGGGTGCTACACACACCCCCCTCCCCCAGCACAGCGGAGGAATTAACCCCTCTGGGAACGGGTTAAAGTACTCCCAGCTTCCAACAAATTTACAAATTGACACGTGTCACCTAATCTACCTTGAAATCAAGGAGAGGGGGCTCTGGAATCCAAAAGGATGGAGCTCCCAATAACTGTGAAGTTTAAAAAAAGGGTTTTCTTTTGTCAAGACCTATATAAAGTAATTCATGCCACAAATACAGCCACACCCATAACCTCAAACAGATGCTAATTACCAATCCACTCAGGGTGTATCAAAGCACTTATATGTAAACAAATTGAACATTTTTTTTTAAATATTTTAATCAATAAAAGGTTGTACAGCTATTGAGTCCACACAATGACAATTCATAAAATGGATAAAAACACATAAATTCCGAGCACAATTCTTCATATATTTATGGAACACAATTCATTAATAAACATAATAATTTAAAAAAAGGAGAATAAACACAGACAATCTACTTTGCCATGTAAATGTTAATTTGGATCCACAATAGGCAGCAAAAAGCATGGGTCTAGATTCCCTGCCTCTAATTTACTGCTGACTTATCCAAATTTAACAACACACCTGATCTACCACACCACCACTAGAATCTGGACGAGCTGCTCCATAATCAAAATCTTCTCTTTGCCTCTCATCAAATTAATTGTTACCCCCACACAAACTGTGCTGCTTATGCAGAAACCTCCTGTGCACTCCTCCCCATGGAAACAGCAGGCCAGGAAGCTAGCCCACTACCGATCGCAGTCAACACCCTCCAAATCATAATCAGCCAAATTAACTCCAAACACCAGGATATACTGTATTACCAGGAGAACAATAGACTTACACAGATCTTCTTGGCCTCTCACTTAAGCAGAGTCAGAGGACAACCTAAAAGGTTCCACATGACTCAGAAGCTATGTGCCATGGACTCATTTGGCACCCTTCAACACTGAGAAGGCGAAATATATCTCAACACAGGCCATGTAAAGAGGCAGCCCCAGGCATGCCCCGTCTGAAAACTCATTCATCTCAACCACTAGAAGCTGGAATGTACACTCCCCCCCCCCCCCCCTAGAGTAGTGAACCAGACTGAAAGCCTGTCAGGCCAACTCAATGATCTGTCAAATAGTAGGATCACTAACTTCAAACTCAACACAATCACTCACTGGCACACCATATTTAACAATTTAGAAATCATGATAGACAAGATTAGTCGGGATCTGCAACACATCATGGGACAACAAGCAGTTGGTTACTGAGCAAATAATGGAAAGTATCACAATCCATTCTCTGCTAGTCCTGAACGCAATCTTTCTAGGGAATTCAACCTTAACTGCAACTAAGTGGGTGACATGCATGTTATTGCTCTGAAGAACTTCCTCAATGATCAAAACCTTGTGCAAGCATGTACAGGACAGACCTACAACAAAGGAGGGACACATCCTAATTATATACAAAGCAGAAGCCCTGAGCATCAACTCTAAACCCATGTGTCTGGTCAGACCATCACTCCATTATCTTCCACATCACAGCCCACATGTAGAAAATCAGAGGCCAGGGTGCCAAAACAAGACACTGGTCCAGAGATACCAGAAATATTTGAATTGGGACAAACTCTTCTCTCTGCCAGAGAAAACTTGCACCAATGGAGGAACTATGGGGCCTACAAGAATTAACGGAACACTATAATCACAGGATGACCAACATAATGGAGGTTGTAGCCCCTCTACTACTCAACAGGCTCACAAACAAATTAGCACAGCCTTAGTACTACCAGACCCTAAATGAAGAAAAGAGGACTCTGAAGTGCAGAGAGGCTATGGAGATAAGAACCCACCTCTCATCATCTAAAACAGCTTAGAGAACTAAGAAACACCTACAAAAAACTTGTATGGTATGCCAAAGCAGAATTCTTCAAATACCAGCTGGATAATGCAAAAACTGCCCAGGCAACCTGTTTCAGATTATCAAACAACAGACAGGGTCCAACAACACCACGTCAACTTGCAATGCTTCCTCAGAGAACTTTCTCTTCTTTCTTGGAGGCGAAACTAAGGAAAATTGAAAACTCCGCAGCGATCAACATCGAACAGACTCTAACCACTCACCAATTCTAATGGGACATTACTAACAGTGTGAATGATGCATGTTAGTGCCTTCCCACTAAGACCATGAACTAAGCCACTTGCAGTGATTTTGAAAGCCTCAGCGAAGTCCAAATCTATAAAATCTTGCTGTCAATGTAACCTAACTCCCATTTTTCGACCCCATCGCTTCAAAGTTTGTGAAAGTTCCAAGCCATTATTCGTCTTCACTCTCTACAAAGATTGTGAACTCTTTCCTAACAACACAAGGCACATCCCTAATTGTTAACCGGACAAGTAACACCTCTACTGAAAAAAAAAAACCTGGAAACGACCAGACAGATCTAAATACCTTTGGTATCTAACATCCTGTTCCTTGGATAGCTGCATTAATTTTGGTTCATAATAAACTATGCCAATACATCAGAAAGTTCAGCCTGCAAAACAAGTTCCTATCAGGTTTCCGATCTGGGCACAGAAATGAAATAGTTATCTTATGCATTATGGTGTATGCTCTCAAAATCCTGGCCCAGTATAACTTGTGCCAACTGATCCTCCTCGATTTGCCCTCAGCTTTCAAAGGCAGTCTCAACACGCTCTTAGAGTTACTGGAACGGAAATGTCTGAAAGAGTGCTACATTGATTCACCTCTTTTCCCCATAATTGATCCAAAGAATCAAAATGGGGGGCTCACTTTCCAACCCATCCCCGGTGACAATTGGGGTACTGCAAAGAGCCACCATATCCCCTACTATGTTCAACCCCTATATGGATCACTGACAGAGATCCTCAAAGAAGCAAAGTCTATTTTATCAAATGTACGCTGATGACACTCCGCTTTACCTAAAGATCTCCCAGGAAGATATAAGTTTCAACAACACACTTAAACTCAATTTTGGTTGTCTCAAAACCACCTCCAATTCAATGCCCCAAAAACAGACTTCCTACTCATATCCCCATCTGACAGCCCACTATCAGTTGAAGAATGGATTAACACTTAGGCGCCCTCAATTGCAAACTCGCTATCATCAATTCATCGTAATACCTTTGGGTAAATCTGGATAAAAACCTCAACATGCAAGCAGTTTAGCTGCAAGAGGAGCTTTATCCAAATTAGTCTCCTCAAGAAGGTGAAACTGTATATACCCCATCCAGATTTCAAAATGACAGTACCATTTCTAGTCCTCTTTCAGATTGGAATACAAGAGTGTGACCTTAAAAAAATCTGCCTAAAGCAAGGTAGCAATGCTCATGGTGACACTTATTGTGGCAGCAAGATTAATTACTGGGATTCAATGTTTCAACGATATCACTCCCTCTTTCCAATTTCTCATTTGGCTCCTATTTGGAACCAATATCCAGTTAAAAATAGCCTGCTCGACGTTCAAAGCCCTTCACGCAATGCACCCATGTATCTGCCACAGAAGCTCACATCTCAAGATGTAGCCACTCCCTATGGCGTGCGACTTCCCTTCTGCTAGAACCTCCGCAGTTTAGAAAAATGACCTATGACTGAACATTCTCTTGGTCAGCCCCAAGAAATTGGAACACTCTTTCCAGGGACACATGCAAACCCCTTTACCTCTACCTTCAAGAAAGAAGCCAAACTGATCCTATTGAACAGCTTCCTTCCATAAGATCGCCCAATCCGGCTCAAGCCTGATCTCTCTGACACTGGAGACTAAGGAAGCGTCTGATCCAGGGCGCCCTTGCTAGCTATGATACTATTGTATTAGTATCAGTCGTTGATTCCCCACCTAGGGTGGTCTTGGATAACATACACTTTTGTTTCCTTTAACTATGTCTCTGTGTCTATGGTATGTGGGTTCGTTATATACAGCGCTCTGATACCCTTTGGTCTTATTTGTACTTTATCAAATTCTCTAAACAAAATTAAGTCATGGGGGCGTGGCCAGGCAAGATGGCTAGGTGGACGTGATCCCCACTGCCTCCGGAGCCCTGTATCTGTCGGACACAGCTACGAGACAGCACGATAGGCAGATTGTGCCTGAATTGGTCCCAAAAGTGGAGTGACTGCACCGGGAGACCAAATCCGACTCGCACATGGTGCAGATTTTGGTGAGACTCTGAAGTGGTGCAGAGCGGAGCGAGCACACAAAATGGCACCAATGGCCTTGTCTGCTCGGAGACGGAGGAGCGGATGGGAGCTGACGGACGTGCTCCTGTTAGGTGGATGGGCTCCGCAAAAGAAGCGCACCCACTGGCGAGGGCCAACAGCAGGCTCTCCGCTATAGTGCCCCCGTGACCTGAAGGGTGAGCGACCCCAGGGTTCGATCACGCGACAAGGCGGGGACCTACTGAATATGTGGAAAAGGTTAGCGAGGGCCATGTAGTCGATGCGGAGCGGCGTGCCTGTGAAATCTTGTGGTGAGGGCCACCCCCAGAGTTTAACCGCACCAAACCTGGGGCCGACTGGTCTCAAAGCTAGGCCAAAGCCTGAGTGACGGCCTGATCCCAAGATGGCGCCAGGACCTGGGGCACACCAGAGACTTGAAACCTAGCCAGAATGGGCATTGAGTGGGGGTTAGGGCGAAGGGACAATAGGCTGGTGCACACAACCTATTTTATTTACGAAACAAAAGGCAGCTGAGCAACGCTTTGATGCACCTAGAGCCACATTCCACTCCTGATCCTAAGATGGCCGCCCAATGTTGAATTAAGAGAGTGCTAGTACTGAACCTGCAGCTCGCTGATAGAAGGCCACAGAACAGATATAGATAACGCAAGGAGCCGACGTTTGGATGGGGGGGGGGTTGACCTTTGATGAGGAGAAGGCTGACCACGCTGCCCATATGCCACCGAAAAAGACGGTGAACAAGATCACTAACTTTTTTGCGCCTATGGAGAGGAGGCAAGTCCACGACAAAGGGGGACAATCGAGCATAATGGCACTCACCAGGGAGGACCTGGTGGCTTCACTCAGGGTCTTCATGGACCAGCCAAAGGCCGACTTCACCGAACACATGACTGCCCTCCAGCAAGATGTGGATTCTGTAGGCACTAGAGTCCTGGAGATAGGGGGCCAGACACAAGAGTTGGACAATTGCACTTTGAAGTTACACGAGAGAGAGCAGGAACTCCAGATGCAACTTCAACAGGTGCTCTTGAAGGCAGAAGATTTAGAAAACGGGTTCAGAAGGGAGAACATTAGAATAAGGGACCTAGAAGAAGGAGCGAAGGGGCATGACCTGGAAGCCTTCAGTGAGGGGCTTTTTGCTGAGATTTTGAGGCTGCGGCAGATGAAGATTAAGATTGATAGGGTACATCGCGTGGGGAATCAGCAGTCGGGTGAACGGTGCCACACACGTGACATCCTTGTCAAGCTTCACTCTTTTTAAAAAAAAGCGATCTTACAAGCCGCAACAAAGCAAGAAGAGACCTCTTTCCAAGGTTATGAGTGTCTGCTTGTTCCCAGATTTGGCCCCCTCTACATTGATGCGCAGACAACAACTTAGACCGATAACATCTAAGCTTCGAGAGGACAGTATGAGGTACAGATGGACATTCCCCTTTTGTCTAGCCTTCGAACTCAATAATAAAGCTCAACATATCTCTGATCTGGAGTAAGGACTTCGCATTCTGGGTCTCCCTAATCCGAGGTCGAAGGCGGCCAGCAGCCCGCAAAAGGGCCGGGCACGTCAAAAGGAATTCCTCTCAATGGTAAGATAAAGTGACGACGAGGGCTACCGTGAGGGATACACTTTTATAACAGGGCACCAATGCCTCTGGACTAGCAGATCTAAGCGCAAAATGTTGGCGAAGCCTAAGCTGCACAACATCCACAACTGTCTTCCCCCCAATGGACCATAGTCTAAAACAGACTCCAATTTGGTTATCTACGCATGAACCAACTGACAGCCAAGGTTGTGGGCGCTGACAGAGTTGCTCTCTACTACGGCCTCAGTCTGAACCTGCTGGGGACCCGTTGGTTACTCAGCATAAGGTTTCTTGGGTTACTTGTTCTCTTTGTTTTAGGGGGAGGGGAACTGTGGTGGGCACAAGGGACATTTGGACAAATCATGCAGGATGGAGCTACAAGGGGGTTCTCTGATGCTAGCCTGGACAATCGCTGGTCAGACGGGGAGGAGTTTGGAGGGGAAGTTGCGGGCTGTGGAGGGGGTGCATGAGAGGAGGAGGTTGTGGGTGATTACAAGATTAAAGTAGCACTGAGAAAGAGATAGGCAAATTGTTGGTTTAACCATGATTGTAAACGGGAAAACAGATGCGCGCAACCGGAACAGTTAAAAACGGGGACATTTCTCTGTTTGCCCCGAACACTGTTCTAAAACGGGGAAATTTGACTAACTTGGCGGAAAGTGTCGGGACATGGGGACACTTCGCCAAAAACGGGACCGTCCGGGGAAAACCGGGACGTCTGGTCACCCTAACCAACTACCTACTCTTGATCAGATGCTAAGATTTGGTCATACACAAGGCGCTGAAGGTACTGACCTTTGAAACCCCAGCACTCCTCTCAGAGAGTTGTGACCTTGGCGCAATGGCACAGCAAGGTCAGATGGTACCCGGTGCGGAAAATTTCTTGTCACCCCCAGCTTGACAAAATGGCAAAAATATGTTTAAAACACATATTTTTGCCATTTTGTCAAGCCGGGGGTGACAAGTGTCATCAGTGAAGGGGGTGACTAAATGGCAAAAATGTGTGTTTAAAACACATATTTTTGCCATTTTGCCATACCCCTCAGGGCAGGGTTTGACACCCGGGGCGGGCCACACCCACCGCAGCCCACACCCACCGCAGCCCGCTTCCTACGCCCCTAATTGGCGCTCCCATGAAAGCCTCCTCAAGCAAATTATGGATATTTGTGAAAAACTTACATCTGAGTCGGCAGTCTGAAAGTCTTTAGACAATAAGCATTGCACGCCCAATAACAACTAGGCTGTGCCCATGGAAGCACTCCAGCTCGAACTTATGTGGCGAGGGCCACTACGACAAGGGAAGTGCACCATAGCTCCATATGGACCAAGAGGAAAGTTGCCTAATAAACACAGACATTGCTGTGAATAGGTGTGATTTACCCATGTGGTAATTGTGACTTACTCCAGAAACAAGCCATTAACCTGCCTAAGAGTAAGTCACAGTAAAATCTTTGTCATTGGGGGCCCACATGGTTTGAATTGTTCATGAAAAAGATATGCCAGTATTAAGGTTTCATCCTCAGCTAAGGCCAACATCAGGCTGCACATGTGATACGAGTTTGCACTATCTCCCGCTGCATCCAAATTATAAACTGGAGGAATACTGGTGTGTACATTACTTGGGCAAGTAGGCAATTGAGCAGAAATTGACTACGTCCTGAGGGCTCGTCTACACTACCACCATGAACATGAAAAGACATCCAAGACCCAGGAGAAAGTCCTTCATCTCCCTTTTAGGAGAAAGATCTTGTTTGCTACCTCCATATACCAGGTCCTCCAACAGTTCAAAATGGGTATGATCATGCTAAATGGACAAGTGCCATGCAGATGGTACAGACGAGACTACTACCTCTTTCTCCAGTCACCAAAAGCTCAACTATTTTTAAGGAAGACGGCTTACTCTAAAACTATGCCCAGAGCCCCATTTTCTTCAAGTTACAACCAGCAGTCGAGGAAGAGGAGCTTAACTCCTTCGATGCTGGTGACAAAGCCAGCTCGTCATGGGCGTTACCTGCACTGCGCGCATGACGAGCTGGCTTTGTCACGTAACGCGGGTTGGGCACGCATCCCCATCCATTGTTTTGTTCCCACCATGCTAGCTCAGTTTAGATCCAGTCATATGCAAATCAGCCTTGACCTTGCACCAGCGGGAACAGTCGAACCCAAACTGCCAAGCCAGGTACTGCCTGATCTGGAATACAAACAACCTAGGACTGGTTTCACCCTGATAAGACCTCATCAGCCAGGTATAGCTTGATTCCAGTGGAAGAGTGAGCACTTGGCCCATGTTTGTGCATCCCCGCCACACTTAGGGCATCAACTGCAACAACAACAAGGGAATTAATAGAATGCTTGGATTAATCTCAGCCACTGCCAATCTCTCGGCCACATCCCACCGATCGTTTTTCACCCACCATGCCATCTCAGGTTGGACCCAGCCATATGCAAATCAGTCTTGACTGCTTCTACAGGAAAAGTCCAGCCTAAACTGCCAAGCTTGGTCCTACCTGAACCAAGCAACCTAAGGCTGGTTTCACCCTGATAAGGGCTCATCAGCCAGGCATTTATGGATTCCAGTAGCACAGTGTGCACCGGTCCCACATCTGGGCATGCTCTTGGCACTTAGGTCGTCAAAGGCATCAACAACAAGGTGATGGATGGAATGCATGCATGGATGGAATGCTTGAATTAATCTGAGCCACTGGCAATTGCTCAGGCTTAAATTTACCTCTTGGTTACTGTGCTTTTACTTTAAAACTGCTGTGTTTTTTCCTGCCCAATGACTGCTTACACTAACCTTTTAATTTCTGTGCTTTGTACTTTAAAACTTCTGTTTTTTCCTGCCCGTGGCTGCTTACATTTACCACTTGGTTTTTGTGCTTTGCACTTTAAAACTGCTGTTTTTTCCTGCTCATGACTGCTTACACTTCTCTCCTAGTGTTCCCCTATACTTTGCTAGTCTGTTTAAAGGCAAACCACCTCCAGCTCCCTTTTGTTTTAGCAAGGAAAGAGGCAAAATAGGCACCAGAAGCTAATCAGTGTGTGCTTTGATACTGCTTAATCTATTTTATGGTTTTTAGCTAGAAAAGTGATCTAACTAGGCTAAAAGCAGTATTTTAAGTGGCTTACCTGCAGGGTTAAACAGGACTTGCAAAGTGTGAATTGAGCCTGTCTGTATCCAAGGAGATTCTCACTTCAGGAGCTGCTCTCTGCCCCCTGGCCATCATGCTTAAGACCACATGCCCCTTATACAAGTTCCCGATTGGTTGTTACATCTGTGCTCTGATTGGTTCCTATAGCTAGGGTTTCTATTGGACTTAGGGTTCTGATTGGCTGATAGGTTCCTGGGTTCTGATTGGTTTTTGAGGCTAACGTTTCTAATGGACTTAGGGCTTAGGGTTAGGGTGTCTGATTGGATGATAGATCTGGGGTTCTAATTGGTTTCTGGGGCTATGGCTCCAAAACAAGCAGAGTGAAATGTTTCTATGCAAAGAAACAACATATCCTCTCAGCTAGCAGTGAACAGCTAATGCTAAACTTTACACATGTGCAAGTCTCTGATTGCTTTTTTTCAATCTACACTGCTTCAAATGAGAAAACATGAAAAAAACTCAGATTAGCAGATGCACAGCTTTCTCGTGAGAAGAACGAAAAAGGACCTTGAAAAAGATACGAGAAATGTAAACTACCAGATACTGCCCTAGTCATTCAGGAATCATCCTTTAGTAGTGCCAAGAACAAAAGTGAGGCTGAACACATCAGACGCAAGAGTGCAATACAGGCTGTGTAGAACAGGGCCACAGATATGAAAAGCAAACTGACAGTGAATAAATCAATATGGTCTCAACTATTACAAGGATTTTTAAAAAAAGCACATTTCTAGTCAATCTCTTACGTTTTTCTTGGTTTTTACCATCTTTTTTGTTTCAGCTCAGGATGTGCAGCACCAAAATCACACGGAGTAGGTGTTGATAGTGTCAGTTTAGGCTTGATGGTAGCTTCCCTCACTCCTTTTTATTGTGATGAGCAAAATTACTGTTTTGGGAACACCCTAGTGATAGACTGCTGTGTTTTCCTGGGAATACTGCAATACAGGGCTGGTACAAGAAAGGTTTCCACCTTCTGCAAACTGTAATTTTGCCCCTCCACCCATTAATATCTTGTTCACTGATGGGTGTCCCCAGCGGCCGCCTACAATTGCATTGCTTTAGAAACATCCCTATAGCACATTTACTGTGCCAAGCTCTGTCCTGAAAACATGGCAGTGGTATAAAATGCAACTATGTTTTTGGAAGCGTTGTGGAGTGACAAAGAACACCGATCTCACTGTTTTTTAAAACTGCAGTTATTCAGAACTCTGTTCAGTAACTATTTAGCCTTTGAGCTAAACAACCTTTCCTGTATTGGAGCAAATGTTAATACCTCTGAAAACCTGCTATTGTTGGCCCTGCTCTAGGCGGAGTGAGCCTGTCACCTACTCCTCCTATACTGCCACCTTACCTCTGACCTAGAGGAGATTTTCCTGTTTTATGTTCGCGTTTCTGTTAACCTTGACTAGGCAGAATGCAGAAAATTGGGGGACAGGGGATCAGTGGTGGCTCTAGGCTCATGGCGGCCCTGGGCAGGGAGCGTTGGTAGGGGGCCCCGGAAGAGGGGGTCCAGGCGGGGCGGAGCACGGAGGCCAGTGAAGAGAGGGGGGGGCAGAGTGTGTGGAAGTGGAAAAGCGCCAGAGCCCGCCACATCCCTGCCAGGGGCCGCTACACAAATATGTATCCAACCTCAGCTGATTAATATATTAAGTATGCATATTGGTGGGGTGGCCCCTGGGGTTTGGTGGCCCTGTGCAGGTGCACAGCTTGCACATGCCTAAGGCCGCCCCTGAGGGGATGTTTCATGCTGGTGGCAAGAAGCTACAAGTAAACATTGAGAATATAAGTGTTATTTCACAATATCATACTGGGCATGTGTACACTACCATGACATGCATGTACAATGTTATACAGATAGACACAATTAAGTTTATGGAGAGGATGGATTTTCGGCCTGGTGGCATAAGGGTCTACCTGACATCCTGCCAGATTTAGGGAAACATTTAAGTGAGTTGTGTACAGAAATGCTCAGAAAACTGATAGCTAATTAGTCAACAATCAATGCAACCAACTACAAAAGCTACTTGAAAAGCAAAGGGAGGTACATATGTACTCAAAACGTTTTTCTGAAGTATACAAAAACGTCATGGATGGAATGCTTTAATTCATCTCAGCCTGCTCCAATAGTAACAATACAGACTTAACTGCCAGACCAGGTCATCCCTGATCTGGAATACAAGGAACCCAAGACCAGTTTTGCCCTTATGAAGGCTCCCCAGTTGGGGATATCTTGGATCCAGTGGCACAGTGTGCACCGGACCCACATCTGGGTGTACCCCTCTCACTTAGGGCATTGCTCTGAAGTATAAAAAAGTGATGGCTGAAACGCTTGAATTAATCTCAGCCACTGGTAATTACTCTGGCTCCTCTCAGTCCCTCATCATTTTGCACACCGTGCCACCTCAGTTTGGACCCAGCCATTTGCAAATCACTCTTGACCGTGCCCCAATCGGAGAAGTCCAGCCTGAACTGCCAGCCCAAGTAATCCCTAAACCAAAACACAAGTCACCGAGACCGGTTTGAGCCTTATTAGGGCTCACCAGTCAGCTATGGCTTGGTTTCAGTGGCACAGTACCCATGTCTGGACATACCCATCCCATCGTAGGTCCATGGACTGAGGTGGCATGGTGTGCAACATAAGGATGGACTGGGTTGTGGCCCAAGTAACTGCCAATGGCTGAGAATAATCAAAGTGTTCCACCACTTTTTCCTATACTTCAGTGTTTTCTGTCATTTATCAGTATATTATTGTACTTTTTTACTCCGATTGGAGAGCTTCAGTTTCTTACCACCCATCTGCTGCAATCATGATCAAAATAAGATATGGCTACTAGTGCACAGTCCAGAGATGTAATGTTTGTCATGTCGTGTTTGACTCTTTCAGGCCGCCCTTTGGAGTTTAGTCCACAGTATCGTGGACACAATATACACCCAATGATAAGATGCACTCAGTGTCACAAGTTGATCTGCAAGCCATTCCACGAAGGTAACTAATATTAATGCAAACACAGAATATTTTTCATTAGGAGTCTTTATGGTCTGCAGTTTTCCCTTGAGTTCATCGGTAATTTTCCTCCCCTATATTTGTTCCAGCCTTTCTTAATTTATTCCCCATGATCCTCTCTGCCTCAGCTCCTCTGCTGTAAGATTACTTGTTTCAAGCATTCACCAGACATTTGACGAAAATATGTTTTTTAATGTTTCTGCGAAATCTCCCCATCCAGCCCCATTTTTACAAACTGTAGTTCATTATGGCAGTGGAAAGGTCATATGTCAAGTGGGATATCTTCGGTCAGACCTAAAGGCACAGATATCCTTGCCAAGTGGGTGGGGAAGTCAAAATATGGTGGGCAAGATTTTCCCAGGGGTATGTTTAGAATCATAGTTGGAAGGTCAAGACATCTGCCTATCTGGCTCTCTGTAGGAATTGCTGCCAGTGACTTTCTTAATAAGAAATGTATATTATATTGACCAATTTAATTTGTTTTGAAACCTTGCAACAAGAAGCAGGGAAAAGAAGAGACTCGCCCAAGGGCTCACTGGGTGACTGAACCCAATGAGATCCGCCTGCACTACAAATAACTTGATTGTACATTTCCACATAACATAGAACTGCTTGGTTACCAGACTTTTTTCATAAACGCTGCTACATCCATAGGAAATAAGGTACCTTTAGAGGAGAGACTGCAATAATCTGTATTAGACCATTGAAATGTTGGGAGCCCCATTGAAGCCAAAGGAATGGCTCCAGGCCAATAATGGCAGGGCTTCTTTTTCAAAATTGCAATTTTTGTCTTTACGTTTTTCCCTTTTTAACTTAGAACATTCTACCCTCAGTGGGTGGACTTGGCTCAAGAAACCAACAGCGGACCCCACCGAACTCAAGAACTACCGCCCCATCTCGCTCCTCCCGTTTCCAGCCAAAGTCACCGAGAAGACCGTCAACAAGCAGATGGCCGCCTTCCTCGAGACGAACGGATCCCTCGACCCCTCACAGTCCGGCTTCCGAGCCAACCACAGCACCGAGACCGCCCTCATCGCCACCGATGACATCCGAGCCCTGATGGACAATGGAGAAACAGCGGCCCTCATCCTCCTAGACCTCTCCGCGGCATTCGACACGGTCTGCCACCGCACCCTAGTACAGCGCCTCAGCAACATCGGAATCCAGGACAAAGCGCTGGAATGGATCATCTCCTTCCTCGACGGAAGAACACAGAGAGTCCGCCTACCACCGTACAAGTCAGAGGCCTCCGAAGTCATCTGCGGCGTCCCTCAAGGATCATCTCTGAGCCCCACCCTCTTCAACGTCTACATGAGCCCCCTTGCGGCCATCGTACGCAAACACAACCTCAGCATAATCTCCTACGCCGACGACACCCAGCTGATCCTCTCCCTGACCAACGACCCCGCCTTCGCCAGAGCCAACCTGCACGAAGGGATGAAAGAGGTAGCCGAGTGGATGACGACCAGCCGCCTGAAACTGAACTCTGACAAGACGGAGGTCCTCATCCTGGGCTCTTCCCCCTCCGCCTGGGACGACTCCTGGTGGCCTCCCGCCCTGGGCACCGCACCCAAACCGACAGACCATGCACGCAACCTGGGCTTCATCCTGCACTCCTCCCTCTCCATGACCAGTAAGTAAGTAAAACTTTATTGTTCAGTTAATTAAAACCATAACAAATTTTCTTTACACTTGTGTCGTAATGTTAAAATCTTTTAAATTAGTTAAGAATACTTGTTCAAAATTTACATCAAGATAAAATTCAAATACTCGTTAAAGGACAAAAGAATGAGGTTTCAGAAAATCACACTACAGTATTAGAGGTATTACTCAGTCGTCAAGCGTTTTTCAAAGGCAAGCAAAAACTTTACAATCTTACAATTGATTTGTGTATCCGTAGAGTCCAAGCAGCCTATAATGGCTGTCCTACAGGTACGTAATCCTTTAGTCAGAAAGTGACCAGGCAAGTCAACAACGTCTCCTCAGCGTGCTTCAACATCCTACGCATGCTACGGAAGATCTTCCGGTGGATCCCCACCGAGACCAGGAAGACCGTCACCCAGGCCCTCGTCACCAGCCGACTGGACTACGGCAACGCCCTCTACGCCGGTACCACCACCAAGCTCCAGAAGAGACTCCAGCGGATCCAGAACGCCTCAGCCAGACTCATCCTCGACATCCCACGAACCAGCCACATCACCGGACATCTGAGAGACCTTCACTGGCTCCCCGTCAACAAAAGAATCACCTTCCGCCTCCTCACCCACGCACACAAAGCCCTACACGACCAAGGCCCGAGCTACCTCAACAGCCGGATCAACTTCTACGCTCCCAAACGCCACCTCCGATCAGCCAACCACGCCCTCGCCGCCGTCCCCCGCATCCGAAGAGCGACTACAGGAGGAAGGTCCTTCTCCTACCTGGCCGCCAAGACCTGGAACTCCCTCCCGACCGACCTGCGCCTGACCCAATACCACCTCTCCTTCAGGAAGAAGCTGAAGACCTGGCTGTTCGAGCAGTAGCGGCCCCCCCCCCCCCCCCCAGCGCCTTGAGACCCTACGGGTATGTAGCGCGCTCTATAAGTGTCACTGATTGATTGATTGATTGACTTATTTAATTGCCTTATACCCTTTCTGGCTTAGGCTATACAGGTTGTTAAAGGTCCGTACCCTTGTTATAGGTCATTTCCTGTGGCTCAGGCCTAAAGTTCGGACTCTTGCCTTAGCAACTGGTATAGACCTCAGCAGTCAGCTATAAAGCAGTAGTTAATAAAGAGTAAATGTGCCTCCATGTCTCTCTCCCACTATTTTTAGGTCTTGTAGAACCAACGCGCATGTGTTGTTCTGCGAGAGTTATAGTAAGGGGCCTTCAAAAATGGTCCCAAAGTCTGCAGGCGGATCTGGCACAGTGCATGTGCTCGGGCGCGCGCACCATCTGTCCGCCTGCAGGCTCTGGGAGCATTTTCGCGGCTGCTTTGATATTCTCAGTGAGCCGTGCGGCCACTAAGAACATCAAAGTGGCCGCGAAATTGCTCAACATTTGCCACCCACTTCCTTCATTGGCACTTGTGGGATAGTCACGGTTAATTAACTGACTATCCCAGTGACTGCTTTGCATTTTGTTGTTTTCAGTCCTGAATATACAAAGGAATAAACCGTGCTCACCACTAAGCCCATGCAAAATTATATTTACACTGACGAAATTCATAAAATAACCAAATCCCTCACTGTGTGGAATTAGAAACATTTCCTGCAATTTCACAATGTAAGATTTCACATAATTTTCTGACTTGGAGACTGACTTTCACGGAAAATGTCCCATTCAGGATACCTTTTCTGTGTGTACCATTGTCTTGCCAGTATCTCCGGGAACTGTTACGTGAAATTGCATACAGTTTCGCAAAACATTCCTGGGTTTTGCATACTCTGACTCATTGTCAGAAACCAAAGAAAGAGCCTGAACTGGATGAGCTACTTACATATGAATCTCAGAAGTCTGAGAGCTCTTATAGGACCATTTGCACTCTAGCGCCACCCCCACCACTCTACCGCCACCGCCACCACTCTACCGCCACAGCCACCACGCCACCGCCACACTCTACCGCCGCTGCCACCACTCTACCGCCACCACTCTACCGCCACCCTCACCACGCCGCCACACCACCGTCACCACTCTACCGCCTTCATGCCGCCACCACCACCACCCTACCACGCCACCGCCCTACCACGCCACCGCCCTACCACCTTCACCGCCCTACCATGCCACCGCCATACCACCGCCACTGCCCTACCACCGCCCTACCAACACCACCACTCTACCGCCACCGCCCTACCACCGCTACCACTCTACCGCTACTACCCTACCACCGCCACACCACTGCCACCACTCTACCGCCACCACCACCACCTTACCACGCCACCACTCTGCCACCACGCCACCGCCACCACTCTACCGCCAGCACCCTACCACCGACACCACTCTACCGCCACTGCTACCGCCCTGCCACCGCGGTACAAAAGGGGGTGGTGATGGACAGAGCATCCGAATCAATCAAACACTCACACCCAGTCAATAGATCTGGGTTTAATCCATCACCATTCTTTAGCCCAAGCTGCCACCCTAGTTCAGACATGGCTATATGCAAATCAGTCTGACCCTGGGCCTCATTGGAACAGTCCAGCCCGAACAGCCAAGACATGTCTTGCCTGGACCGGAAACAAGCTTCCGAGGACCAGTTTCTGGCATTCCAGCCGTCTTCAGCCCGGCTTGCTTGAATCCAGTGGCAAAGTGAGCAAGGGACTCACGTCTGAGCATACCCTGCCACACTTATGGCGGCCAAAAGTGGTACAAAAGGGGGTGGTGATGGACGGAGCATCTGAATCAATCAAACACTCACACCCAGTCAAAAGATCTGGGTTTATTCCATCACCGTTCTTTAGCCCACTCTGCCACCCCAGTTCAGACATGGCTATATGCAAATCAGTCTGACCCTGTGCCTCATGGGAACAGTCCAGCCCGAACTGCCAAGCCATGTCTTCCCTTGACCGGAAACAAGCTGACTGGGTGTGAGTGTTTGATTGATTCAGATGCTCCGTCCATCACCTCCCCCTTTTGTACCACCTCGCTACCACCGCCACCACTCTACCGCCACTGCCCTACCACGCCACCACTCTGCTACCACGCCACCGTCCCACCAGTCTGCCACCACTCTGCTACTACTCTGCCACCACCGCCCTACCATGCCATCACTCTGCTACCACTCTACCGCCACGTCCCTACCACGCCACCACTCTGCTACCATGCCACCGCCCCACCACTCTGCCACCACTCTACCGCCTCACCACTCTGCCACCACTCTACCGCCACCGCCACCACTCTGCCTCTGCCACCACTCTGCCACCACTCTTCTACCACCACTCTTCTGCCACCACTCTACCGCCACCACGCCACCACTCTACCGCCACCACTCTACCACTCTACCGCCACCACTCTACCACTCTACCGCCACCACTCACTCTACCACCACCACTCACTCTACCACCACCACTCACTCCATCGCCCTCACTCACTCTATCGCCCTCACTCACTCTATCTATCTATCTCCCTCCCTCACTCTATCTATCTATCGCCCTCCCTCACTCTATCTATCTATCGCCCTCCCTCACTCTATCTATCTATCGCCGTCCCTCACTCTATCTATCTATCGCCGTCCCTCCCTCTATCTATCGCCCTCCCTGCCTCCCTCCCTCTATCTATTGCCCTCCCTCCCTCCCTCTATTGCCCTTCCTCTATCTATCGCCCTCCCTCTATCTATCGCACTCACTCTATCTATCGCACCACCACAGCACCACTCAGACCCACCACAGCATCACTCAGGGGCATAACAACATCACTATGCGCTACCACAGCATCACTGAACGCCACAGCATCACTCGTCGCCACCACAACATCACTCAGCGCCACCACAGCATCAATGTGTGCAACCATTCAACAACAACTGGTTCAAATATGTTCTCTCAATGTTTCAAGCTTTATTACAAATGTCACAAAAAGATGTTAATATTTCACTTCTGTTCTTGGATTTTTGTCTCAATAATATACACTGAACATAATCTTCACAAAAGTTATTTACAAAAGTTTAAGCTGTTGCCATTATAAATTACAATAACTTTTATTTAAGTATTAATTATTTAAAAAAATTAAAAGCCATTGTTATTTGTAATATCAATACATCTAAGTCACGTAAATACAACACATATTGCATTACAAATAATAAATTCACAACATATCATCAACTCCGTATGTTTTGACCATAACATAATCTCCACAGCATTTCTGCACTGAAAGAAACCTTTATACATCTATGAATTTTGTTTTCTTCGTTTATTAATGGAGTTGATAATATGTTGTAAATTGAACAGTTAATTTACATGTACCTCTATTCATGACTTTCACTTGAAGATTGCTTCTTTTTTAACCCCATGATTCAGATCTATTGATTTGCTGAAATACAATTTTTTTCAGATATAACTATTTTGCTGTGTGCTTATTCTCTTCTTCTCTCTTTTGGATTTTCATTCAATGTCGTTTTGAACAACTTTAGAATGTACAAGTTATCCTAGAGATACAAATGGGTTTAATTGCTTAAGAACCTTTGATTGACATGTGTCAAACTATATGTACTTAGTCAATGAACAAAATCCCTTGTAGTCACCTCTCACCTCAATTATCCTTTGCCCAAGCCTACAAGGGTTTATTGGGTCTCCCCAAATCTATTGATACATGTGAGAAGCCTGCACTCCTGTTACATATGCTGTTTATGTGAGGGAGAGTGCACTGGACTTGTTGTGCTGTTTTTGTGTGACAAGAAAGACTGCACTGCTGCTGCTTTTCTATACTTGTTCTGTGTAAGAAAGTGGGCACAGCTGTGGAATATAGTACATGTTCTGTTTTTGAGTCAAGCTTGCACTGGTACAACTGGGTTGTGTTCTGTGTGTGAGGGATGCTTGCATTGGTGCTGGCCATAGCGCACCTGTTCTGTGAGGGCGCATGAAGCTTGGAAAAGATGTGTGGACTTTTCACCCAGTGACCAACACAAGCTCCCTTTCGACGCCAATGTTTGCCACACGTTGATTTCCTTTTTCCTTTTTAATCGGTGCCACCCACCCGTGCCCCATATCCCCTTTCCACCCTGCTGACACAACCGCAGTGGTATTTAATTTGGCGCTGCAGTGCAGCCGCCCAAATGCCCGTCGTCTGGAACAATGCGGGTCAAAGTCCACAAACCCTTGAAAGCGCCTTCCCAGTCCCACCATCGCGGATCCGACGCGCTGTTGGCCTTTTCATTGCTCGCCGCATTTCTCTCTACCTTCTTGATCATGCCTGTTGTTGCTGGTTGCCGTATCTTCTGCGTAGGTTCGTTCCCCTGCCTCTCGTGTTCTGCTGAGTGGACAGGTTGCGGGGACAAATGCCAGACAACGCGATCCGGTGTGAAGTGCGTGCTTCCTATCTGCTTCATTACACCAATCCGGAGCAGCAATCACTCACCGTGAGAGGGGCCTTCGAGAGTGCTGGGGGCTGCCAGGGACGGCTAAACGTCCGCACGCCTCATTAACGATGAGTCATCCTGGCGTCCAAACAAGAGAGTGCCCGGCTTGTTGTGTCCATGACCTGCTGAGTCAGCGTCCCGAGGAGGGCCTGTGGGACACCATGTGCACTGCTTAATGTGCGCAGATGGCCGCAGGTGGTGGGTTGCAGGACTTCTTTCTATTTGTCGCAGAGCGAGAAAGATTAAGGAAGAAAGGGGAGAAAGAAAAACAACAATGACACAGGGAGGAAGGAGAGATGAAAAAGAACCCTCAAGAGTGAGATATAGAGACAGCAATTGTAAGGTGGTGGTAATAAAAAAGTGGCATGAAGTAGGATGACGATTAGGTCTTTTTGATATTGGGTAACGCTGGCATTTGGCAGTGCTGGCAGCAGGCTCCTCAAAAATGCATTGGACCCTTGCACTTAATTATAATTTTTTTAAATACAATTTAAATACTGACTTGAGATTATGAATCGTACCTCATGGCCTTCTCTTCAGCGCTCCCTTGCTCTGTACCGTAGTTGTGTTTTATAAATAGCATTACATACATACTTATATACATTGAGATGAATGACATGTCTGTGCCCTATGAATCAAACTCCTAAACTCTGTAAAGAGCTTCAAAAACTACCTGCTAGATCTTAAAGTAACTTTTCACACCTGTTAATGCATTCATGTAGGATACCTTTCCAATGGCAGGCCTTATGACAAACACCATCACCGGAGTGATGATTTTTTTTTTTTTTTTTTAGGTCACCTTTCGAAAAGTAGATCATCACCTAAGTGATGCATTTTATGTTTACATTTTATTTTCTTTATTATAGTGCAGATCTAAGCTCAAGGAGCAGGAGAGTGATTTCCAGAGAAACACTTCGAACTTGAGGTGCTGCACAAAAGACACTTTTTCAACTGAGAATGAATTGCAGATAGCCAGGGCCATAATATACATTGTGCCCCGGATGCCCAACGTGCCTATGTGTGCCCGCTTTGTGCGCCCTAGGGCAGATTGGTATTACAGAAGGGGACACAGATTTTGAATCCTCGTCTGTAATACTGATAGGGCTTGCACACATCTAGCACCAGCACTACCATTAGAGGGCATTTTTCATTTGTAAGGGGGCATGACAGCATGGAAATGAGGAAATCTACTTGCCTCTGCCCCCATGCCGTACTGTAGATGTAAAAAGAACCTGAGGAGGCGTATTCACAGTGTGCCACAAAAAGGTGGTGCACTCTCTGTGCGCCTCCTGAAGGCAGCCTTCTGGAGGGGGGAAGTGGGTTCCACCATGGCCCCCCCAGACAATCTACTGTACGCTGGTGCAACCATTTACCGCCACGCCTGCAGGGGGATCTCTAACCCCTCTTTATAGTGCAAGTTATTGCTGCCTGAATAGAACAGGTATTTACAATGCAATAGGTCCCGCATTAATTACGTTTGAGCTGTTGGCATTGCTAAATATTGCAACACCAATTGCAGCAAAAGTCTATAAATTGTCGGCCACATTTTTTTTATTTTGTTTTGTAGTCAGTCAGTCAAAATACACTTTATTCGATTTTTGTTAAAATCATAAAAGGCAAGAATAATACATACATTTAAAACATTTTAAAAATACCCACAATACATTTACTTTACACAGCATTTTTACAAAAGTCACTTAATTAAACACCATAATATATAAAAAGAGAGTTAAAATCGATATATAGATTCACTTATTAGTTTAAAATAATACAGTTCTAGGGATTCTTTTGTTTCGTCCTCTATAAGCGGCTGTTAAGAAACTTACAACACAAAAAGTGACATATGCATCTGGTAACCATTGAAGAAAAAGCAAGGCTGGTCTCACTTGTATAAAGCCCATAGTTTTCAGGAGAGGTATTAGATATTTTCCCCTCTCCATATTGTAAAGCCCACAAAAAAACATGAAATGAAGAGTGTCCTGATTAGAAAACTGGTCACACTCACAGGGTGGTGCATGCTCTGGTTTTCCCCACACAGGGAAACAGCCTAGTGAATAGTGGATCAGGTTCATTCTAAATCTGGTTAATAAAAATCTATGCAAGGGTTTTGTGACAAATTGCAGGTATGGTTCCATTGAGGGGGAAGAGGACAAGACCAAATGTGCTCTTACTAATGGTTTGTTGACTTCAAACTCCTCTCTCTCTAAACGTGTCCTCACCTGGAATTCCTTCTTGATCCATGCAATGTCCACTTTCCTAATATTTGAAGGTATTGTATATAGGTCTGGTCTCCCGAGGGCAGTGAATGATGTCTTTATGTATTTCAACTATGATATTTTCATTGCCCCCTCCCTTGCAATCACATCTTTAAGAATTATGTGGTTTAAAGACAACTCCGTATTTAACCAAGTATTGGCCCAGAAAAGTAAAGGGGCCGATTTCAGTCCATCTGTGATATAGGGTAGGCCAACTTCTTCATGTATGGCATAGGTAGGTGTAGAATTTGGGACCGATAAAATTCTTCTGATAAGCTTGTTTTCTACCCTCTGCACACTATCTAAGTTAGCATACCCCCACAGAGCTGCACCATATGAGACAATGGACACGCATTTACTTTTGTAGACTTTCAACACAGCCTCCATTGGTTTAGCCCCTAATCTTTTCGTGAAGGCCATCAGGGCTGCTGTGGACCGAGCTAGAGAAATATTCTTGGCCTTAATCTGCGGGACCCACGAGCCTTTCTCATCAAACAGGACCCCTAAATATGGGAAAACAGGGACCCTGGAGAGAACCTCACCCTTACAAGTAAAGGTTTTTGTGTGTAATTTATTTTTCTGTGGGCCCACAATCATTGTATGTGATTTGGTTACATTGATTTTTAAGTCTAAGTTACCCATAAAAGAGCCAAATAGCTCCAGGAGGGTCTGTAGACCAATGCCCGTACGGGCGATGAGAACGGCATCGTCCGCATAAAGGAGAGCCGGAATCTATTTCCCACCTACCCGCGGGACATCTACATTGCCTGCTAGCAAGGACTTCCCTAGGTCATTTATATAAATAGTAAATAAAAGTGGGGCCAAGATGCAACCTTGGCGAACCCCTTTCTTTGACCTGAAGCTATCTGAGCATCGCCCTTCCCTAGTAACCCGGACCTTCGCAAAGAGCCCCTGGTGCAAACTTGCTATGAGTGCCACCAAGGAATCCTCAATGCCAAGCTCGCGGAGTATAGCCTAGAGCTTGGATCTATTAACCAGGTCGAAAGCCGATGAGAGATCCATAAAGGCTAAATATAGCGAACCCTCCCCGGCCACTGTATACTTAGATACTAAGAGATGTAGGTTTGAGCATTTCTCTAGGGTTCCCCGTTTCTCCCTGAAACCGTATTGTATCTCTGCGAGGCCCCCACAAAGCTCCAGGTTTGCTCTCAATTTAGTCAAAAGTACTCTGCCCAAGATCTTAAAGGCAGAGTCTATTAAGGAAATTGGTCGGTAGCATCCCGGATCGTCCCTATCTCCTTTTTAAAAAATGAGCACTATGACAGATGTTGTCCAAGTTTCTGGGAAGAAACCATCATTTGTCGCCCTGAACACATTGGTGAGGACCTTGGACCAGGTAGTTGGGGCATATCTAAAAAAGTCTACCGGGACTCCATCGGGGCCCGGAGCCTTATTTTTGGTGGAGTCCATTATAGCTTTGTACACCTCCTCCTCGTTGAACTCTACTACCGATAGCCCCATGCCTAACCCCCTGTCATTTTCATCCACAATGTCATTGCTACCATATATATTTTTAAAATGGTCAACCCATTTCTCATCACTGATAATGCAATCGGTGATTGTGTTAATCTCTCTCGAGAAGAATTGGTTATTTATAATGTCCCAGAATCTCCTACTGTTACGTAGAACATCCACATCAAGTAAATCATTCCAGGCATTATTTTTGATTGTGTTTTTTCTTGTTTTGATAACCAGCTTATACTCCCGTCTTAATTTGGAGATTAAAGTTTTATCCCTCGGCTTTGATTTAAGTGCTTTTTTCAGGTCTCTATGGGCTCTAGAGCAATTACTGTCAAACCATTTATGGGGCTTAAATGGCAGTCGGGTATGGGGAACTGTGAGTTCTTTAGCTGTTTGTGAGCAAATAGAATTAAAAGCTAAAAAAATTTCGCTATTGGTGGCATTTTGGTCTAGACAGATACACATGGGTTCCTCTATCTTTGGAAGCAGGGAAGCCATAAAGGTTTCCTGGACCACCTTACCCCACTTAAGCCATCTGCCCTGGTCACTGGGCACCGTCGATGTGCAAGCCCCAGGAGAACCCTGGTGTTTGCTCCATAAGTCACTCCAGTGAATCTGAGCAGATACTGGGTTGTGGTCACTATGTGGGGAGGCAATTACCTCATATTTTTTCACCTTAGAGGTTAAACCCTGAGAAATGAAAATGAAATCTATCACGGACCCACTTTCTGAGCCTTTGTAGGTGGGCAACGGTTCGCCACTACCTGTGCTGTGGGGTTCAAACATGTTGAGGCTAGCAAGAAACAATTCAAGCGCTTCCCCTCCTTTGGTGTTAACAAAATGTAGGTTACCATTGTCGATCTGGCCCTCCGGATTGCCCAAGTTACATTTTAAAACACATTTATGTGTGTTAAAATCGCCTAAAATTATGAGTTCGAAATTAGTGCGTGATTTATGACTGTAGTCGTTAAGGACGTTTTCCAGGTGATCCACGTGGGCTGAGTCTGTTTGTCTGACCCATGAGTTATAAAAATTTGTAACCACTAGGACGCGACTTGGTGAGATAGTCCACTCTATAATTAAAATATTTGGGGAACCAGACTCTAGTTGTTTAAACGTTCCTGCCAATTTAAGTGAAAAAAGCAGAACTAGCCCGCCTTTAGCTCTTCCTGCACTACTTGGTATTGCTGGTATAGTAAAGCTTGAAAAGCCATCCATCCAGAAAGTTGGTGAGGTATCCCATGTTTCTTGGAGTGCAATTACATGGTTACTGGTTAGAAAGTCTATCCATGTGGGATCTAGTCTTTTGGCTCTGGTGCCCGCCACGTTCCAGCTAAGGAACTGACATGGGATAACTTCCCCCTCCCCTAGTGAAACTAATGACGATGGCTGAGTAGATGTTGGTTGTCAGTCATTTTCGTCTAAGCCCACCAGGGGGGTAAAACTATTTGCCAGTACCAGGTTGGAATGCGGGCTTTCAGTAACATGTCTTTCTTGTTGTCGTCTAGAGGTTATCGTTTGCCATGAGGTACCACCCCTACCAGACTTTGGGAGTGAATGAGACTGAGTACTTAGAGGAAAATTGCCTTTGTGGGGTGGGTAGAAGAAACCTAATGGGACTGGTCTAATACTATCATCTTCTTGAATCTCTGAGCCGTCCCAGAGGAGTCTATCTACACATTGTATGTTCTCAAAATTTACCGCCACACAGTCACCCCTCACACATTTTGGTCGACGCCCCACCCATCCCACCCTTCTTGCAAAAATGACAATGTGTGAAATATTTATACTCCCGCAGCTATGATTTACACACCATTCTTTTGCTTTTTCAATTAGGCTGTTGGTGGATTCTATTTCCCCCTCAGGTAGTGGTGGCACCCCTACAAAAACCACTACAAAAGGTACAACAGCGGGGGGAAGATGTAAATGTGCTTTAGAATATGAAACAGGTTTTTGCTCTGCTACTTTACTGGATATGACTGAAGATGGTTGTGCAGTGCCTACTTGACAGTTCTTTTCACCCATACACCTCTCTGTTCCCTGTATAGTCGTGGATCTATTCGTAGGAGCGATCAACAGAGGTTTAGGTTTAGGGGCAGATTGGGTACCACCCCTCGGACCCATGGGTGTCGGTAGTTGTAAAGGATCAGATGTGTCAAGAGTCTTAACTAGGTTATCAATAAGTGCACATTTCTTTAATAACCCTTCCAAGCATGTGTTCATGGTATCGACAATATCCTTAGCAATCCCCACTAAGAGGGGTTCAATCCGCTCCTCAAAGAGAGCTTCAAGATGTTGTTTAAGTGTGTCCTCTGTAATAAATTTGTTGGTGGGAACCCCATCTCCTTTCTTCCTCTTTCTAGATGTTGGATTATTTTGAATGACCACGTTAGTTGACGGGGTGGGTGGGGTGGGTGAGTTAGCTGGTGTACCACTGGCTTGTGGATTGGTTTGCCCAGATGTTAATGATGGTTTTGTTATAGTTATTTCAGGTTCCAAGGGGGGACCTTGATAGAGATTAGATTCTGAGGATAATGGAACAGTCACTTGTAGACCCAATTCCTGTTGTGCGGTTTCTATCTCTTTAGATAAGGCCCCCACAGCAGATGTCAAGTAGGAAATAATATTTTCAGAATGTCTAGGCACCTTCGGTTTTTTGCCCCCAGCGTCAGTACAGGTAGTGTTTTTGCGCTTACCCAGGTTCTGGTCGGATGGAAAGGGGGTGGCCCCGCCCTGCCTCTTCCTGCCGATGACTGACGAAGATTGACCCGCCCTTGTCCCGGGCTTCTCCGGGGGCCGGCCGCGCGTGTCCCGCATGGCGGGGTAAGCACCGTTGTTTTGTAGCACCTCCGGGCGCTGTTGTGCGCGTCACAAGTGCGCCGCCGGGGCACCTGGGGATTGTGGTCCGCTAGCCGTTGCCCTCACGGCGCGGTGGCGGCCCCTCCTGGAAAATGGCCTGGCGATGGTCCCTGCACCACTGGCGATGGTCCCTGCAGCACTGGGAGCCGTTTCCCTCACAGCTGTGTTTTTTTTGTAGCAATGGTGGCATGCTGCGCTTTAAATGAATGTGTTTAAAAGTGAAGTGCGCCATACTGCTATTGTTACAATAGTTAATTGTGGATGCGTTAACAATTGATGTGTGCACTGATGGTTGGTGGTGTGTGTGTCTGTAGAAATTGTTCACTGATGGCTGGTAGTGTGTGTGCCTGGTGGAAGTGTGCACTGCCAGCTGGTGGTGTTTGTGGCTGGTGAAAGCGTGCACTGAAGACTGATGGGGTCTGTGCTTGGTGAAAGTGTGCACTGACGGTTGGTTCTATGTGTGGTTGTGTGTGTGTGTGGCTGTGTGTGTGTGGGACGGGTGAGGGGGCAGATAAGTGTAATGTTGTCAGCTCTGAGGAGCACACAGTTTATGCTCATATTCTGAAGCATGTGCTTCCAGACTCCCTGCTCCCCCTAGACGGTCGGTCCGAGTTATACCTTGCACTGCTGTTAAGCCTCAATAAATCCCAGGCACACTTCCGCTTTTGCATCTATCACCACTGGGAAAACGCAGTGTACCAGTAAATTGATTAATTGGCCGGCTGATGGAGACCCTCTTGTGAAATCTAAAGCATTTCATAAAGTAACCCTCATGTTAGCTCTTAAAGTCACAATATATCCTCAAATGACCTTCACATGAGATAATAAAGTGACCCTCCGGTGAGACCCGAGAGTTAGCCTCTTGAGATCCAAGGGTGATTATACCTGAGACGCCAAAAGAAGCTGCTGTGACATGTCCAGGAGCCACCTAAATTACCCAGCTGTGTTTACAAAAACTACCGAAATGTGAGAAAATAGATGCAAAATAAGCCCATACGCTAGACGATTACAAAAGTATGCACATGTCTATTTCTGAGCTTTTAAACTCTCCTGACATAGAAATAGTGGTCTAACTAGAACATTATATCTAGGACCACTGGGACTATGTGGCAGTGATGGACCAAAGTGCGCAGCTAAATTATATGGCAAGAAAAGGCAAATTATGCAGCATAATCCAACACATTTTGTTATATTACTTAACTATTTTGTCTTTTTTACTCACGATAACACCCTCTGGGCAAAGATTTCACCATATTAGCAGTACCTGTTTAACAACCAAATGCACCAATAAACAAGTGAAAGATAACTAGTCAGCTATTGTAAAAGGTCTTCCACTGTGCTTGAACTCATCGTCAAGCTTTAGTGAGCTAGAAGCATGCAGCGCTAAGGAGAAACTTGTAAACTTGTAAACTTGTCGATTTGTAGAGCGCGAATTGTTGCCCGGAGGCGTCCAAGCGCTAGGATAACCAGAGCCTACTGAAGGCATGTGGGGAAGGCAGGCAGTTAATGAACGGATGCAAACAAAAAGGTCTTTAGTTGCTTGCGGAATTCAGTGAGGTTAGGGTTCGCTCTAAGATGGAGTGGCAGGGTGTTCCAGGTCTTGGGCGCGTTGTATGTAAACGTCCTTCCGCCAGATCTGGATCTTTTTATTCTTGGCACCACTGCAGAGAAGGTCTGGCTGGAACGAAGACTTCGGTTTGGGGTGTAATGGGTGACCAGGTCGCAAGTGATACTGGGTCCTGTGTCCCAGAAGGCTTGATGGGCTATGCATAGTGTCTTGAACAAAACTCTCTGCCGGATCTGAAGCCAGTGAAGGCTAATCAGTCCGGCCCTCACTGAGTCTCTGCGGGGAATTTTGAGCAATAAGCGTGCTGCACAGTTCTGTACAATCTGCAGCCTGCGTAGGGTATATTCTGGTGCGCCGAGATAGAGTGCATTATTAAAATCAAGGCGTGATTGAATAAGACCTTGAATAGCTACCTGTTTGGCTTCCATGGGAAGGAGGGGAAATATTTTATTTAGCACCCTCATGATGCCAAAACAGGTGGCTGAAAGTTTTGTGGCTTGGACATTGAAAGATAGCGAATTGTCCAGCCACACTCCGAGGCTTTTGATGTTATTTTTGGGGGTTGGGGGAGGGCCTAGATATGGGGGCCACAGAGAGGGAGAAAGGGACAGATCTGATGGGCCTAGGAGCATCAGCTATGTTTTGTCCCCGTTCAACTTCAGGGATGATGACGACATCCAGTTCCTCACCTCCCCCAGGCATTCTCTAAGCCCGCCTGGCGAAGTTCGGTTTGCCTCCTGCGCAAGTGAGACCACTAGCTGCGTGCCGTCCGCATAGGAGATGATCTTAACTCCAAATGGGCGGACGACATCGGCCAGGGGTCTCATGTACAGATTAAAAAGCGCAGGGCTTGGAGAGGAGCCCTGAGGAACACCGCACTTTAGGGGTCTGCTGGAGGACACAGATTCGCCATCAAAAACCCTGAAGGATCTGTTCTCCAAAAAAGATTTAAACCAAGCCCAGGCATTATCCTTGATCCCCGCACAGGACAGGCGGTTTAGTAGGGTGTCATGGCTGACCGTGTCAAATGCCGCGCTTAGATCAAGGAGGATCACTGCCACTGATCCTCCTTGATCCAGGATTTTTCTAGTTTCCTCGGTAACCATGAGGAGGGCGGTCTCAGTCCCGTGTTTTGGTCTGAAACCCGTCTGAGTGGGGTCTAGTATGTGATGATCTTCCAAAAAGTTCATCAACTGTTGGTTAATATATTTTTCCAGGACCTTGCTCACCCATGGGAGCAGGGAGATGGGGCGATAGTTGGCTAAGTCAGACGGGTCCAAATTGGGCTTCCTAATCAATGAACTGACCATGGCTTGCTTCCAAGCAGTTGGCACAGTGCTGGAGGAGATGGAGGCGTTTAGTACCTCCCTGATGACGGGCAGGGTGATCCGGGATCCTGCCATGAAGATGTCAGGAGGGGCAGGGTCGTCCGGCGAGCCTGATTTAACACTGAGAGCTAGTGATTCTAAGGTGGGGAGATTCAATGGGGGAAAGTTGGTTAGGCTGTGTCGAGCGGGGGGAGGGGGCAGGGTTGGGGAGATGTTGGGTTGGATTGATGAATTCATTTTTGGGAAGGGAAATGATGAATAAATCTTGTTTACTTTCTGAAAGAAAAATACGGCGATATTATTGCACTGTGTGACAGATTTCTCGGCGTGTAACGCAGGGGGGGGGGGTTAGTTAGCTTTTTAATGATCTGGAAGATCTCTCTGGGTTTAGATTTGGCCTGCAGAATTTTTTCGGCGAAGTACGTGCACTGGGATGCTTTTATTTGGATTTTATACTCGTTAATAGTCTTGCGGTACCGGGTTTTGTTATCTGCTGAGTTATCCAGACGCCAGCGTCTTTCCGCCCTTCTACAAAGACGCTTCTTGTCCCTAAGAGACTGCGTATACCAAGGGGCAGTTTTTTGGGGCCGCTTCAGTATGGTCTTGCTCATAGGGAGAGTGGTGTCAAGGGTATGATTGATCCAATTGACATAGGCCTGGTTTGCTAGGGCAGGATCCTCCTGTTTCTCGGGTTTTGAGCTGGCCAGTTTAATGGACCAGTTGTCAACCTCGAGGCGCGACCAGGCTCGCCTTAGCCTTGTGGTGGGGGCGGGTGGTGGAGTTTTAGTCGAGGTCCAGCTGAAAGGGATCAGAAGGTGGTCTGTCCATGGCAGGGGAATGCCTGGGTCCAACGAGATGTCAGGACAGTTGGTGAAGATTGGGTACAGTAAGTGGCCTTTGGCATGAGTGGGAGTGGTAACGCGTTGTATGAGTTGAAGAGCTGCTAGATCTTCTAGTAAGGTGGCGGCTGTGTGATCAGAAGGGGAATCAAAATGAAGATTCAGGTCACCTAGCACGGTGAAGTTAGAGGAGGTACTAGCTCTATCGGCCACGCTAGATGGCATTGTTTCATGGAACTGTTTTGGGGGGCCGGGCGGGCGGTAGACAAGGGTGCTTGAGAAACAGCTATTGCGTGAGAGTTCGATATTGAAACCAATACTCTCACAATCCGGGATGGTCTCGGGGATGATTCGGCAGTGGTATTGTTCCTTGTGGATAATAGCCAGGCCTCCTCCTCTCCCTTTAGGTCGATCTTGCCGTATGATTTGATAGCCATCAGGGAGGGCGTCTACTGTCGCGGGATCGGACTCAGTAGTGAGCCAGGTTTCCGTCAGGAACAATATATCTGGGGTATGTTCCTCTAACAGACAGCAGGGCCATTTCAGCGCTATGCTTGGGCAGGGAGCGGCAATTTAGTAGGAGCATATGGAATCCATGTGTGGGCGCCGAGCAAGATTTGGATTTGAGCGATACGGAGCATGTGGGGCAGGTTTGCGGCAGGTCTTCGGCTTGAAAAGTATGCCGAGTGCAAATGTTAGCAGAAGGCCTTAGTCTATAGAGGGTTGCCGAAGTGTAGCATCTGCGCAGTGGTGGCTGGGATGCAGGAGGGGTGGCCTAGGGCCCGGACTCGGCGCGGACGAGCGCAGACGAGCTTGCCTTATGCACGCCTTTGGCGCGCATTCGTCGCGCCCGTCCGCTGCGCTTCCGACACATGCACATGTTTGTAGCGGGGGGGCAGTGAAGGGGGCGTGGCCTCGAGTGGGCGTGTCCCTGTCCTATCGTGGAGAATACAGCTGGTGGTAACCGGCGATTTCGCCCTACCCAGCGCTTGTGTTTGCGTTAGAAAGGGTGCCTGCGCACAGTAATCGTGCAGCAGACAGGTGAGTGACTTTAAAAACAATTACAAATTTTTCAGTTTGAACGGTTAAAATACACGCAATTCACTGCTGCTCCCGGCTGTGCCTCAGGAGATAACTGGCTATCAAGCGCTTGTGGTTCAGCGCGGTATTTGTACGCTTTAGCTAAAGGGGGCGTGGCCTCGAGTGGGCGTTTCCCCGTCCTATCGTGGGGAATGCAGCTGGTGGTAACCGGCGATTTCACCCTACCCAGCGCTCGTTTTTGCGTTAGAAAGGGTGCCTGCGCACAGTAATCGTGCAGCAGACAGGTGAGTGACTTTAAAAACAATTACAAATTTTTCAGTTTGAACAGTTAAAATACACGCAATTCACTGCTGCTCCCGGCTGTGCCTCAGGAGATAATTGGCTATCCAGAAGCGCCTTGTGCGCAAAGCCATCAGGAAGGAAGCGAGGACTCGTGGCATCACCTAACAGTACACTCTTCGTTTAATGCTGTCCACATCAGCAGAGCAGAGGCCAGTAGAGAGGTCCTGGCAGGCTCGGCTCAGCTCCCTGAATACTGGAGGGGTGGGAGATGCCTGGCTCAGCCCGAGGTCCTGTTGGCACCTCGAGCCCATGACGAGCTGAGCCTCCATTTGGCATTGCCTGGCCCTCTCCCCTTACCCCAGGATGCGGTGTAATGGCCAGACCTGCTGACTTTAGAACTGGGAATCGGGTTTGAGTCACAAATTCGCTCGACATCCTATCGTTCTGGACGAATAAACTAATATTCCCAGGACAATAACAAATGAATGTGACCTTGTGTAAGGTAACTGGAATGAATGACACCCCTTAATAGGAGACACGCCCATCCAATACCTGCCCTCTCTGAAGAGAGCACGCAGTGATTGTCAGCTATGTGTGATTGTATGAAGGGGTGCACAGCGCTGAAGGAGGTTACAATGAGTTGAGAGGGGGTGAAGGGTGAAATAACTTGCAATACCACCTACCATCGTCCTGCCCTAACAGCCCCACATAACGCCTTCATTTGCTAAAATGTGAGGGACAGTACAGCAGCAAAAAGTGGATTGAAAGGATAACGCCAGCAGCGTGGGTAATGTAATAAAGGGAGTGGCTTAAATAACGTTAAAAAATAAATAAATCATGCTTAGCTTAGTGTGCTGCCCCACTTGTATTTTGGCTGTTTCTGTTATTGTATCCAGATATATGATAAAACAAGTAGCAGCATACTGACAATAAGTTGGGTCTATTGGGTTTGTCAATGGTTGTTAGTTGCATAAGATAAATAAGCAGCAATGATGGCTTGGGCTATAGTATGCGGCAGGGTTGCGTATAAAAAAATAAAAATAAAAAAAGAGGCCAAATTATGCGATATAATGCAGCACATTTGGGTGCATGGGGGGACTAAACAGGCGCAAGCTGCGGAAAGATAGTGGGAACACAAGTCACTTGGGGGACATTGCCTGGCTTGTAGTCACATCACACGGCTGATGTATGCCCATCCAATACCTGGCCTCTCTGAAGAGAGCACGCAGCGATGGTCAGCTATGCGCGAGTGTGTGAAGGGGTCACAGCGCTGAAGGAGGTTACAATGGGTTGAGAGGGGGGTGAAGGGTGAAATAACTTGCAATACCACCTACCATCGTCCTGCCCTAACAGCCCCACATAATGCCTTAATTTGCTAAAATGTGAGGGACAGTACAGCAGCAAAAAGTGGATTGAGAGGATAACGCCAGCAGCGTGGGTAATGTAATAAAGGGAGTGGCTTAAATAACGTGCAAAAAAAATAATAATAAGCGATTAGTGAAGTCCAGCACAGGAAATTTATTGATATAAGTAGCAGCACAGAAATTTAGAAACCGGGGAAAACTTCAAGCAAACACAAAGCGATGACCAGGTAATAATCAGGCGCAAAAATTATGGCTACTGTAAAATATTCAAGTGCAAAGGTTCTGCTACAAAGATAAGATAAGGAAGGTCATCTCACTTCCTTACAAACACCAAGGATCCCCTTGGTTGAACAGTATGAAGAGTACTCAGCTGAGCAGAATATAGTCAATATTCAAGTCCAATAATAGTCTCCAACGAATATATGTATCACTGATGAACTATGGAGTATCCTGCTTTGTGTCCAAAGCGATGTATTCTTCAGAAAAACAACACCAGGGTTTGCTGTCCAAGCATCAGTGTCATTTATTTCGATTCGTATTCCATCAAAAAATACAGCCACAGCCAACACGTGTTTCGTCGGGCATTGTAGTCATGCCTTACGACTTCTTCAGGGCTGCAAGCCAAGAAGATGAAAGTTCTTAATAACTATGACGTATAAGACATGAATTATCATGAAATTATAGTAACGGGAGAGGATAAGTCATGTGTAGGATCACCATAAAAATTGCCATGTGACTGTTGTTATACTTAGAAAAATCACCTAAATATAGTGGTGCTACCCTGGTTTATAGATAGATACACAAGAAGAGACCCACAAGTCCCAAGGTTGAAAGAAATAGCAAAGTAAGATTCGCTTTACCCAAGAAAAGTTCTATCCTTCCTGTAGTTCAGACTTCCAATGGTGTAGCCGTGAGTCACACCCTAGAACAAGAGAGGACACTCCTCATTTCCTACTGATACTCTTCATTTAATCCACATAAATCATTATAGGTCAATATTATCCTAATATTCCTATGGAGTCTCCAGATAGTTACACTCTGCAATGATGTTACTCTTTAACCAAGGTCAATCTTATTATACATTGACATTGACACCGCTAGTTACTAGATAAAAGAACAAGGTCCTGTTCTACAGTAAAATCTAATTTAGCAAAAGCGAAAAGAACAGTAAGCAGTATGTAGGCCCCGGCTAGATAGTATGATACCGTAATCAATATTATGGCTCACCTCAATGTACGAGGAAAGAATTCCAAAAGTAACGGTAGGATTATAATTAGGTATAAAAATCTCCAATTTCGTCAAGAAGATGGGTTTGGTAAATGTATATTATCTGTAGCAAAAAATAATAACATAATGTTCCTGTTTGAGTCAATAATATCCAAAGCGGTAAAGTAAAATTACCCAAACTTAGCCATGTCGATTACACTCACCTGTATTATAGCTGACAGTTTCCAAGATTTCTACACGACCCTTTCTTGACACGAGTACTTGACGGGTAGTCTTCTATCTAAAAAGTTTAAAGAAGCGTAAGTAAGCTTCTATTGTATCAACCAGTTTATAAGTACAATGGACAAATACATATCCAGACCGGGCAGCTTACCTGCATCCAACCGCGTGTATGCCATCAGGAGAAACACAATCAGCGGCTGGTAACCTATGCGTGCGCCATTTTATTTACCAATAGCAAGTATGAAAGAAATGCGACTTTGGTCGCCATCTTGTAATGGCCAAAATTCACTTAATTATAAGTACATTAGTTCTCTTAGTCGGAAATAAATATTCTTATATTTTATGGTTTTGTAAATAGTGATGATATAAATAGGAATACTATTTTCTACAGTCTTATAATTACTGTGGCCAGCAGTTATCACAGTATTAATGATAAGATATAGTACACCATATCAAATACATTCACATGATAAATATTAAATGTGGTGTGCTATATGAAAATTATATTGGCATATATTCAATCCGAACAAAGAATATATAATTTAACAAAAACTAGAATTGTGCCTGAATCTATCCGAACGGATATTCAAACCCTTCAAGTTAAAAGAGGAAGTAATCTTTACACGGCTCCAATCCCTCATGCCATCGCCGCCTTAGGGAAAACCTGACTTAGAATTATATAGTAGAAAGTTAAACTAAAATAAATGAACCAAAATTAATATATATTCCAAGGAGTGTCTGCCCACGCTCCAGAATCGTAACCCCAAGTACACCCATTAGTCTGAAACAGTCTTAACCCTATCATATGTTAGTATGGGGGAAGAAAAAAGTAAATGACAGGTCAGGAAAGCAGGGTTGGGGCAAAGTCAGCAAGAGTAGTTACCATCCAATATACTGATAATTCTTAATTATACAATATATTCATTAATTGTACAGTCAGCAAGAGCAGTTTCCATCCAGTATGCTGGTACTTCATAAATACACAGTTCGTTCATTTATTATTCAAGTCAGTAATATACATAAACTTCAAGCATTTAAGCACACCGTGGACTGAGCAGGGGTCCGGGTTCAAGCAGAGTATTATAGAATCTGAGCGCTGGACACTCACCGAAAAGAACATGTATTAGAGAAAGGCGGTGAGGTGTGACCACCTGAGCGAACGAAAGGCAATAACAGGGACTGTGTAGAATCAGGCAGGGAGAAAACAACAAGCGATGCACGCTCTGTGCTGGGGGAGGGCCATTAAAGGAAGGGGGTGGAGAGGAGCCTGTGAGAACTCACGCTGAAAGTTCAAAGAAAAATGGAGATCAAAGGAAGGGTGGGAGGGAAATTGGTAAGCGAGCATATGGGGGGGTGAGGGGGTGTGCAGCCTGGTGAGCTGAATGCGTGTGGCAGCAGAGGCGGAGTGTGGCGCGAGCGCACAAAGTGTGTGGTGACAAATGGAAGCTGTGCACAATGCACGTGGTTGTGCTCACATGCACTGTACCCAATCCGCATTTTAGGAGCACTTTTCAAAGCCCTTACTTTATATCTCGCAAGCATTGCTAACGCAATGGCTCAGCGAGACGTAACAAGCATTGCTAACGCAATGGCTCAGTGAGACCTAAAACCCTGAGCGGCTTTGAAGTAGCTGCTCCGCATTTCACTGAATGCTCTGTCCACATGGCAGCACAAGTTTGCGGCTGCCCTCGGGGCAGCGCATTCATCATAATAAAGCTCACTTTCCGCGTTTGTGCTTGGTGCACCTGTTTAGAGGTGCGCCACGGCGCAAACAGGAAAAGTGCACACTATTTGTAATACAGGACCCGGATAGGAGGGCATTTAAATAGAATGGCACTGGATAGCACCCTCAATAATAATTGTTTTCCTTTATTTAGATTGAACCTATATATTTTTCCCCCTCCTTCTGGATCTTGTTTGCGCTATTTAAAACTTTATAAATAAATAAATACAGTTGTGGCATAGGGAAATAAAGTGTAAACGCCACAATTAGTACTCAGTCCGCCAGCTCCTCCAATCTGCAATTTAGCCACCTTGATTTACTGCATGTTTTTAAAAAAATAATATGTTTGCATCTAAGTCAGATGTAAGACCAAGAAAGATGCCCCAAAAATGAGAGGAATGGTTTGTAGGTTTGGTTCAGCATTTGTTTTTTTAATTATTAGCAGAAACTTCGAGGTTGAAGCCCTCAAGTTTGAGATTTAAGTGATCAGGATGAATATTATGACCCAGTTCACTAAGCCCAGGTTGTTAATGTCGGCCTTCTACTCGGAAGGGTTACCTGTTTTGAAGGAGATTTATGACTTTCAGTGTATTCACTAGGAATCACGTGAGCTACTCTAGTGTCCCAGAAAAAAGAACTTGCTGTCATCCACATTGGTTTGACCGGGATTGTTCTAAGGCCTTGAGGGAACTTGAAAAGTGTATAAAAAAAGGCCAAGGGACGCCCTACAAGTTGCCTCATGCAGGAAAAAATATAAGTGCGAGCTGAGAAGGTGGAAACTAGCTTTGCAATCAGAAGGATGGGCAGATCTAAGAGAAGCGGGGGAAAAGAGGGACTTGACAGCGTTCTGGAGAATTATTAATAGACCTAAATTCCAGGACGACAAATCCCTTGTAATTGGAACAAACATCATGCCCGAAATGTGGGTGACTCATTATAGGGGTCTGTATAATCACGAAGTGGGAACATCTGACGAACAGGTAGGGAATGTTGACCAGGACCAGCCCGTAGTTTTCTCTATTAAGGAAATTAAGGTCGGGATAGAGGGTTTGACAAAAAATAAAGCCCTGGTCCAGACGGTATCCCGCCGGACCTGTTCCTAAGCTCTGTAGAATTGTGGGCCCCCATAATGACTAGGGTTATAAACACAGCGATTTGCTGTGGTTTACCACACTCCTGGTCCACGGCCATCATTGTCCCTATTTTTAAAAAGGGCAACAGGGATGACCCCCAGTGTTATCGACCGATCTCACTGATTGATGTATCTGCCAACATTTTGGGTAGGGGGATACTAAACCGGCTGACTGAGTGGACAGAGGCAAATAATATTATCTCAGAAACTCAGTACGGTTTTAGGACGGGCCGGTCCACGAGTGACCAATGTCTGAATCTCTATATGCTGGCAGCCAAATATACTAAGGCTAGTAATGAATCTATGTATATGGGGTTCATGGATTTGGCAGCCGCTTTTGATCATGTAAATAGTGACAAGCTTTGGGACATGATGATTAGAATGGGGATAGAGGTCAGGCTCATTAATATCTTAAGAGAGCTGCATAGTTGTACGTCAGCACAAGTTAGGTACAATATGGAGGGTGGACGCACTGACTCATTCCCCTGCAGAAGTGGGGTACGCCAAGGATGTATCCTGGCGCCTTTTTTATTCTCACTCTACATTAATAATTTGGAGCAGTACCTCCTACAGTTGAGGTTTGATTGCCCACGAGTAGGGTCGCGTCATGTTCCTGTGTTACTCTACGCAGACGATGCAGTCTTCCTCGCACGTACACCAAAGAGTCTACAGATTTTAATTGACGGTTTTGTATCTTTTATGGGCTCATTAGACCTGTCTGTTAATTTGGGTAAATCCTATGTGGTATTAGCTGGCAATAAATCCTGCATTAAATGCACCTTCATGATAGGGAGCCACAAAATAGAGAAAGTCAAACCATTCTCGTATCTAGGCCTACTGTTTGATGGGTCACTAAACTTTAATTGTCTGGTGGAGGAACTTTGCCGTAAGATGAATGTTACTAACGGCGCAATTGCAGGTTATGGGCGCAGGTTGGGGAGATGGTGTCCCGAACAGGTGTTGAACCTGTATAAATCTATGTGTTGTTCTAAAGTCATTTACGGGGCAGAGGTATGGGGCTTCGTGAATATATATGCCAACTGCAACGGGAGGAGAACAAATATTTACGATCCGTTCTGAAAGCCCCACAAAGTCTGGCTGCAGTAATCGCACACAGGGAGTTAGGGATACCCTACCTTGAAGATCTGGTAAAGGTCAGACCAATTTTAGCTTGCCTAAAATTTGGGTCAATCCTGAGGCGACCTTAAGTAGGGAAATCCTGAGTGAGTGCCTGAGTAGAGATAAATGGATGCGAATCCCGTGGCTCAGTTATGTTATGAACGCACTAGAAAATCTGGGCATCGAGAATCTCTTTGCTGAACCGGCAGCGATTATCCGCCAGCATAAAATTATTGTAAAAAAAGCGTTCTTGGCACATAAAGTGACACAGAGAATAGAGTTAGAAAGGGCTAAAACCATGGTGTGTGCTTATAACCTCGTTAAAATTTCAGAGGGAATGGAGCCATATTTATACCTAATGCACAATGCGCAGGACAGATTTTTAATGTGCCGTTTTAGGCTCAATTTATTACCTTATTTATTGGCATCACCACTAGGGTTTTCCACCACAACTAGCAGCCCGCCCTGGCGTTGCCCGGGGCAGAAGGAGGCTGGGGGCAGAATTTTAGCCTTCTGTGCACCCCCGCCCGCCCTGACATTGCCCAGACCGCCTCCCGCCTCCCTCCCGCCTCCCTCCCGCCTCCCGCCTCGCCTTTTCTTTACCTGAGCCACCGCTCCTCCCCGCGCTCCGGACTTCACCGCCACTCCTCTTTTAGGCTTCTGTGCACTCCCGCCCAGGCCCCCGCCCGCCCTGACATTGCCCAGACCGCCTCCCGCCCGCCTCCCGCCCGCCTCCCGCCTTGCCTTTGCCTTACCTGAGCCGCCGCTCCTCCCCGCACTCCGGACTTCACCGCCACTCCTCGCCGCTCGTCACTGCTCCTTCACCACCACTCCTCGCCGCTCGTCACCGCTCCTCCCCGCCTGTCGTCATCACGCACGTCTAGGTCGCGGTCAGCGCTACGTCGCGGCCGGCGCTAGTTTTAGGGGACTACTTTGTTTTTAAATTTTAATTTTTTAATTTACGTTTTATTTTTATTTTATGTCACCTATGTCCATCTACACACCCTGAGGATTCCAACAATGTATTGGGTGTGTGGATTGGCGCTGTGGTTCCTGAGTTTACCTTGCCAAAAGGTTTCTGTTCTCTCTTTATAATAGTAGTATAGATTGAGCAGAAGGGAACCTGCGGCTACGACAATAGGTCTCCGCAGGATTCCCTTCATTTTGTATTGTTATGTCCATTTTATTCAATGCCTAGGCGTAGATTCTTGGTTGATATTTTAAAACAAGCTAATATGAAATGTGCTCAAGAGGCCCCGGTCTATCTTCAACAAGCGACTGACCCTCTTACACTGTGTTGTATTATTAATTTCATTAAAGTGGCGGTTCGATTAAGGGCAACTAGGGGGGGGTGGAATGTAATTTCCTAGTGATAGGTTTTAATGATCACAAATGATATTTTTCTAATATTTAGTGACCTGATTGTATTATTAATGATCACGTATGTCACTTTAATATTCATTGATTTGATTGTATTAAGTTTGGGATTCGTACGCTAATTTAATTGTTCTCTTTTTAAAAAACAATGTTGTATATTTGTGCTTTTATGGTGATTTCTAGAAACCAATGAAAATGACGTGAGCTACTCTTAGAAGTCTGCGGAATTCACAGATTTCCACGAATACCTCACTATGTAAAGTGTAATTGTGGAATTTTCAACTGGGTAAGTGAACAAAAAGGGAAACAACCATCATAACGCATCTTTTACAACGTACTACTATTACAACGCAACTTTTACAACACAAGATCCATTGCAACGTATGCCATTACAACGCATGCCATTACAGCGCAGATGTCATTACAACGCGTGCCATTACATCGCATTTATGGGTAAGTTTTTAATAGATTTTTAAATGTTTTAATTATATTAATTAAAATGTTTTTTTATTTTTATTATTAATTTAAAAAATATATTTTTAAGAGTATTAATTATAATACTAGAGTATTTTTTACATTAATAAAAGTGAATAATGTTAGTAATAATAATGTTTTATAAAAAAATATTTAAATAAAAAAAATGTAAATATTGTTTTGAATATTTAAATTGAATTATAATTTCTCTATAATTATTTATAAAAAAAGTTTTGGGAACATTTTTTAAAAGTTAACAACTAGACTTGACTTGATTAATACTGTAGTATTATTGTTAATACTCAAGTACTTATTACACTTACACTATCCAACACTTACCCTACAATTACACCCCCCTGGAGTTAGAATATTAAATTTATACCCCTACACTATCCCACACTTACCCCACTATTACACCCCCTGGAGTTAGAATAGTAATTTATACCCCTACACTATCCCACACTTACCCCCCTATTACACCCCCCTGGAGTTAGAATAGTAATTTATACCCCTACACTATCCCACACTTACCCCACTATTACATGCCCCTGGAGTTAGAATAGGAATGTATACACCTACACTATCCCACACTTACCCCACTGTTACACCCTCCTGGAGTTAGAATAGTAATTTATACCCCTACACTATCCCACACTTACTCCACTTTTACACTTCCCCGGAGTTACAATAGTAATTTATACCCCTTCACTATCCAACACTTACTCTACTATTACACCCCCCTGGAGTTAGAATAGTTATTTTTATCCCTTCACTATCCCACACTTACCCTACTATTACACCCCCCTGGAGTTAACATAGTTATTTATACCCCTACACTATGCCAAACTTACCCCACTATTACACCCCCCTGGAGTTAGAATAGTAATTTATACCACTACAATATCCCACACTTACCCCACTATTACACCCCCCTAGAGTTAGAATAGTTATTTTTATCACTCACTATCCAACATGTACACCACTATTACACCCCCCTGGAGTTAGAATAGTTATTTATACCCCTACACTATCCCACACTTACCCCTCTATTACACCCCCCTGGAGTTAGAATAGTAATTAAAACCCCTAACTATCCCACACTTACCCCACTATTACACCCCCCTGGAGTTAGAATAGTTATTTATACCCTTACACTATCCCACACTTACCCTACTATTATACCCCCCTGGAGTTAGAATAGTAATTTATACCCCTACACTATCCCACACTTACCCCACTATTACACCCCCTGGAGTTAGAATAGTAATTTATACCCCTCCACTATCCCACACATACTCCACTTTTACACTTCCCTGAAGTTAGAATAGTAATTTATACACTAACACTATCCCACACTTACCCTAGTATTACACCCCCTGGAGTTAGAATAGTAATTTATACCCCTACACTATCCCACACTTACCCAACTATTCCATCCCCTTGGAGTTAGAATATAAATGTATACACCTACACTATCCCACACCTACCCCACTGTTACACCCCCCTGGAGTTAGAATAGTAATTTATACCCCTACACTATCCCACACTTACTCCACTTTTACACTTCCCTGGAGTTAGAATAGTAATTTATACACTAACACTATCCCACACTTACCCCAATATTACAACCCCTGGAGTTACAATAGTAATTTATACCCCTTCACTGTCAAACACTTACCCTATTATTACACTTCCCTGGAGTTAGAATAGTAATTCATACCCTTACACTATCCCACACTTACCCCACTATTACACCCCCCTGGAGTTACAATAGTAATTTATACCCCTTCACTATCCAACACTTACCCTACTATTACACCCCCCTGGAGTTAGAATAGTTATTTTTACCCCTTCACTATCCCACACTTACCCTACTATTACACCCCCCTGGAGTTAAAATAGTTATTTATACCCCTACACTATCCCACACTTAACCCACTATTACAACCCCCTGGAGTTAGAATAGTAATTTATGCCCCTTCACTATCCAACACTTACCCCACTATTACATCCTCCTGGAGTTAGAATAGTAATTTATGCCACTACACTATCCCACACTTACCCCACTATTACACCCCCCTGGAGTTAGAATAGTAATTTATACCCCTGCACTATCCCACACTTACCCTAGTATTACACCCCCCAGGAGTAAGAATAGTACACCCCCCTTGGAGTTGGAATAGTAATTTAAACTCCTACAAAATCCAACACTCACACTTCATAATCATTTAAAAAAAAACATAAATATTTTTTTACAATATTTGATTTTACTAAGTGATTAATTTTATCTTCAATTAGTGTCTTTAAAATATCGTAAAAATTAATTTAGTATTAGTTACCACGGTTTTACATTGCTTTCAATGTAAAGTAATGTCCTTCATTTATTTCTATAGCTCTCAATTTCAATGTCGCGTCTATGAAATAGGAAGGTTGTTGGAGAGTAACGGAGCTTGGAACACAAGGAAAAGAGGATATGCTGAAGGTAAGAATAATATTTTAGAAATGTATACATTTGTAAAATGAAATTTAAACATTGTACATTTAAAATTGATTTAATAAAAAATGGAATACAACACATTTTTTGAATGTTTAATTTAAAAAATATGTATTTAATAAATGTTTTTTTTATTTCTTTTTGTAACATTTTGAAACATTTTCTTCATGGTGTTTAGCATTAAAATAAATATTTTTAATATATTGTATTAATAATTAAAGTTTAAAAAAATTGTCCTTTTTCTTTGCAGCTTGAGATGACGTATACACGTGAACGTCAAACGCGTAGGCAGCCATATTGAGGAGCGTCACTGGACAGAGCAGAAGCAAGGAGACCTGCGCTTAGGTAGGAAAGTTTAAAAACTTGTTATTTTAGATAATACATGTTTAGAGTGATATTTATTGCAAGGAGAGAAAAGGGAGGTTTAGATTAGTTAAATAAAAGGTTTGAATTATGTTTCAGTATGTCCCCGTTCACATTGTTATTGTATGTCCACGTCGGGCCATGTGTTCGTTTCACATTTGTTTGCAAAAAAATAAATGTTTGTATTTATTGACTTAAAAATTTGAAAAACAATGGTTTTTGGATGTATTTTTGGCACATTGTTTACTTTGGAATACATCGGACACAGAAGAAGAGCGATTTACGAACATTGGTATTGGAGAAGAGAAAATGGATCGTTTTTCGTGAAGTAATTTTGGAATCGTGGAACACATCTTTGGATACTTTTTGTGGTTGGTTTTTACGATGGATTTTCATAATAGGAAATGGTTTTTGAAGAAGTGCTGATTTCGAGTACAGCAAGAAGATGATGGTATCTTCGTTTTTTTGGGAGTAGAAGATTGGTTCGATTTGGAGAAGAATTTTCTTTTGGGAATTGTTGATGTAAATCGATCTTTATAAAAGGAGTACCTTTTTTTGGAATGGCATTTTACAAAAAATGACTTTGAAAAAGAACATTTATTTCATTGTTTTTTGTCGAATGGATTCTAAAAAATGGAATACAAAACAAGCATGGCTTTGCTTTGGATTAAAGAAGAAAAAGAAAGAAAAAAAGAAGACTTCTAAGGTAAAGTGACCCGACTTTAAATTTAATAAAAATGTTTAGAAAAATACCAATTTTAATGTGTGGAAATGTCATTAAGGGCAAAACAGGAAAGTAATACTGTAGGGTGAATTAATAATGGAGTATGTGTGCAACATTTTTTAGGTAGTCTGAAGCCACACACAACGAAAACTGTTGTAAAGCAGCCAATAGTCGTTCTGACATTTCTTTTGATCTTTTAGAGATTCGTGGGTTCAGACTACCTGTTAATGCTTGTGACATTCTCATTACTTGAAAACTTTTCTCCTTCCTCAAAGTTTCCAAAAAATGATAAAAGTTAGGGTGAGGTTTTCCAATTGTGTGGTTGAAGGAGTTGTGCGAACCCTCTATGGCATTGTTTGTCTTTGCTTCGTCTTCTAAGCAGCTTGTGTAGCAGTTCCACCACTCCACATGGAAACGTGGCTTCCTCCTGCGACCCGATCTGCTTAGATGTCCAATCCATGTGTCTTTTAAATAATTTAGCAGGGGTGCCAATTTTTCTTTATTTATAGTAAAAAAGTCAGATTCAGTAATTGCAGTGTAGTACTCGTCTACACTATCAGGAGCAACAAAGCAAAGAGCTGTTAGTTTTTTTTTTGTTCGAATTGCAGTTTGCTATATGAAAAGTAATCCACAACTAGGGATGTTTTTTGTATCTTACGCCAAATGCCTGGGAAAAATAGAAAAAACCTCCCTGAATTTGGGTATCCGAGTTGCGAATTCAAAATCAATAATTATTTTCCTAGGACTTTTGTTGGATGTTTTAGATTTAACCACTGTTAAAAGTTCAGTGTAGGTTGTGGATTGTTTATCAAGTAGCAAACTGTAAACTAGGGGCACTACTGTATGGTTAATTTTAGCATAAATAGTGTATTTTTGGGTGAAAGGATGAGGCGTACTTTTAAACGTCCCATCCATCAACCAAATATCTCTATTCTCTAACTTGGCAAGATTACGGGGTGTGCTAAAGATAATTATTCATTTTTGATGGTGTTGGTTGTCATGCAGGATAAAAGGTTCGTTAGAAATAGTAAGAGAGTGTTCAGGAGGAATTAGAATGTCAGAGAATGTCTGTGGTTGTAACTCTTTGTGGGTTACTTGCCTGTTTTTTATGTTGAATAATTTGTCTCAGATTAGGTATAATGGGCATACTGCTAGCAATGTGCTCAGGGACATGTTGAGCAACCTCCCTCAAAATAGATCCAGAGGAGTCATTGGAGGTGCTTGCAATATCCTTCATTTCGTTAATAGTTTCTCTAACTTCAATCTCCATTGCAGAGGCAGAGTGGTTATGCTCAGATGTTTTTACAACTTTGTCCCCCAGTGTAACCGCTCTGCCTTTGCAATGGGATGAGTAATATTGCACGCACCTCCAATGTCTCCTTGGTTCTGAAATTCTCTCCTTGCAATAAATATACCCTGCATGCTGTAGGAGACGGTTTCCTTTGCTGCTCGATAAGTATTTGGCTGCTTTATCAGTTGACATTTTCTGAAATGATAAAAAGTTAAGGAAAAGATGTTGAAAATAATTACTATTTGTTTTTATCATTAGTGTGCAATTTTATTTCTTTTATTTGTTCGAATTTACTCAATCTAAATTAAAAGGGGTTTGATTTTTTTGAAAAACATGGCTACAATGTATTTAACTTGGTTGTTTATTTTTGGTTGTCCTTAACCCCTTGGGCGCGGCTGTGATTCTGCGCCTGTGTGGCACAATCTCGAGTGGGCGGGTTTATGACGGCCCTCAGCCGTCATCAGCACACACCCACTGTAGTGCATGATGGCTGGGGACCGTCATCAGCATCGAAGGGGTTAAGATGGATGTTGTAATTGGATTCTTTGTTGTGTCTAGGTTCTTTTCTTGGACTGTCTGTTTGACAGATGGTTTTGAAGATGTCTGTAGAAGAATATAAAATAAATAGGCTGTTGATTCATACATTATTAATTCCCTATTTTTGGAATTTAAAAAAGTGCTTCATTTTATGGTTAGTATGCATGACTGTTTTGTGATGAAAATATTTTTTGACTACAACATCAAAATAATTTTTTAAAACACAAAAGGCATTTTGAAGATCTATTAAAGTATTAATTCTATCTGGTGAAAAACAGTTCTTTTTCTGACATTTATTTATACAAAATAAATGTATCTTTACTTTTGCTTTTTCGATGTCTTCGTGCTGGACCTTTTATTTAGGAAGCTGTTCTTCAGGTGTTGCTTTGATGTTTTAGGATGATTTCTGTAGTAAAAAAAATATATAGACTGTTTATTTTCTAAATTTTAATTCCCTATTTCTTTGGAGTAAAAAAAAGGTGCTTTTAAGGCATATAATGCTTGACAGTTTTGTTATTAAATGAATTTTTGCATCAAAATGTTTGGTTCATATTTTTCAACTAAAAAATGCCCTTAATATTTTATTTGCAGCTGTTACTCTTTCTGGTAATTATAGGTTACATTAAATTTAAAACGTTTTTATAAAAATATTTACCTTATGGTTTGCTCTTTGAAAGTATGGCATATGCTTATTTGGGGCACTGAGAAATCTTATCCTGTTTTCTATTCACATTCGATTTATTGTTGATCTGTCTGTCAAATTTCTGTTACACAAAATACAATATATAGGTGGTTAGTTTTCTGTACATTATAACTTTATTTGTAGGTTTTGTTATAAACATTTTTTATTGTCTATATTTCATTCATAAACGTTTCAAATACACAGTCTTCATTGGTTCAGTACATTGCATTTATTGGTTTTCAGTATTATATTTTTTACAAAAGGTTTATTTCTTACTGTTCATTAATGGAAATGTGGATTTTTAGTTATTTTCCAATAAAAGCAGTTGCTGAAATATTTTTCAAAAAACAGTTTTTTTGTTGAAAACCTTTATTGCAGCATTCATAAGGTACAAGTATGGGCCTACAACCACGGGGGCTGGCCGCTAAACAGAAGCGAGACCTGAGTTATCATGATTTACCAGAATTTAACACAGCTCCTCTGCCGACAACCCTGAGGTACAGCAGCGATTCAGAATGGATCTTGTAGTAGAACGCATTGATACATTACAGGAGATAATAAAGGTTTCATTTTATATTATTTAAATGAGCGGATCAGGTGCCATACATTATGAACAATAGGACACGGGGGACAGGCCAAGAAATCAGGATATGCAGATAAAAGAACCATTAATGGGATTCTGGCGTTATGACTTACGATTCAGAGAACACAACAGTGCAATATACATTTCCGTAGACGCCAGTACTCAGGACCTGCCCACCCAAGGTTCGACCGAACGTAAATCAAGGGCACTAAATACCAGAGCTCGATAAGTCAAAATAAGGCACAAACCATACTGATCCAAAAGAATAAAGGGAGGAGAGAAAAGAAAGGCCATAGAAAATAAAAAAGGCAAAATAAAAAATAAAAAAACTCCAACCCCCCCACCCTGCACCCCTGCCGATGGCAATAGCCTAACCCCACTAGCAGCGTGCCTGTCGCCCACTAACCTAAACCCTACAAGAAGGGAAAAGAAGAAGAAGAGTGGAGGAGGGCATATTCATACGATGTTTCCGACCCCTTAGTCCCCCCACCCAACACAGATCCCCCCTGTCGCAAAGGACGGATGTCGAGCTACTCCTACGAAAGACCACAGGGGGTACCGTGATACACCGCCCAGCCTCATTAATCAAACAATTGCAATTCAGGCGCCAATAACAGTAGTTCCAAATCATCCCAATGTAACAAACTTAACCCTGACCCCTCCGAACCAGCACACGGACCTTCCCCATCGAGACCCATGAGCACACATACATGTCAGAAATAAGACGGAAGCCATCAAAAGTCAAGCCAGTACCACTTGTAGCTGATAACTCTACTAAAAGTTCAAGCACTGAAAGTGTCCTTCCCCGCGCTGGACCGTCTCGATATTTCTCGTACCGGGATCGTAGAATATCCAAAGGAGGAAGAGACCACCACACGATGAGGGGAGAGTCTGTGGCATAGGTCTCCGGGTGGGGGGGGGGGGGGGAACGCCACACGATACGTCCAAAGTCAATGATGATGTTAGGTACAGTGACACACTCACGGTCTCGGGGACACAATCTTCCAGGACGCCATCCGTTGGTTCTAATATTCGTTTCTCTACTCGTTCCCTCACGGGGTCTTCACACAAAGGCAAAATGGCCGCTGTTTGAACGGCTGTAGATTGTTGATTCAACCGTATGGCAGGGTCCAGGGCCCCGAGCAGAATCCCAGTTAGGCATGTATCCATTTTAGTCAAAGACACATCCATTTGCGAGCGAAACTCCCAAAGTTTCGACAGTATCGATCACAACGTTAGCCCAGATATCGTTTGATCCATTTTATCAAGTTCGGCACCAGTATCAATCAGCCCCCCGGGCGAAAACTGGTATTTCCAGGAGGGGCGAACAGGATCACGAGGGGGCAGGCGTAAACGGTGACCCGCCGTTATCCTCAGCCGCGATGACTCAGCAGGACATGCGGGCCGGGGTTCCCGACCCACTAGACCCCGCAGAAATCTATGTCGGGTCTGCGGGACGGGGATTCCCACCCTCAGTCAGCAAGCAGGTCACCTCTCTATCGATGCTGGGATAGGAAAACAATCGCCACCAAATTCCGGCATAGATGAAGTTTCCACTGCGATCGACCGGACCCTGCCGAGGTCCCCAGCCGATGTTGTCGCACTGCAGCCCAACCTTGCGGATACTCGAGGCCCCGGCTTCACCGTCAGAACAGGCCACAATCTTCAACACGGTGTAAGTTCGTTAAATCAGCAGATAGAAACGTCGGGATTTCGCCATCGGAGTGAGGAACACTTCATACAACAGAGACTGGGCGTAAGGTCAGGATATTGTACAGGATCTTGCGGCGGAATAAGGAGATCAGCGGAGCCGGGCACCTAAGCAGCCATCTTGTTTGGCGTCGTAGCTCCTCCTCCCAACAATCGTATCTTTAATGTCATTTTTTTGTGACAAAACAAATTATGCGTAAATGATAGAAAACATATTTATTCACTTACTTTAAATGTTTTCATGCACTGTATTATGTTCGGGTCTTAAATTATTTTGTCTCACAACTTTGTTTGAAACTGCAAAAATAATTTCTGTATATCAGTACTTTTGTTACAAATAGTTTTTTTTTGGCAATAACATTATAACTAAACTATATCTTACTTGTTTATTCTTTAAAGTTGATTGTTAATTGCTCTCTTTGAGTAACGTTAGAAGTGGCGTAAAATGCGTCTGCTGTCGCTCGTAGTCATTCGACCACTGACTTCAAAGTGGTGGATCAGCTGTATTTATAGTTTTTGGTGTGCATAACCATTATTTTTTAGAAAAATACTCTTTTTATTTGTTTTTTAGGTGATTTATTTGATGTGAGAAGGTATAATTTAATTTATTGATTATAAACGTGTGTTTATCATGTATACATTTGACATTAGTCCTTCATTTTGTTTGCTGTGGGTTTGATTTAGTGTCATGAAAACTGTTGTTGGACTGCAACGTCTGCAAGGTTAGAAAATGGTGGCTCGTTTTATTTCCGTTTGTTTACTAGGAATGATGAAATATTTCATGCTGTATTTTTATATACTGTATTTTTTTGTAAGTATATTTGGTTTGTTTCTGATTTCAAAATATTTTGTTTCAAATTGTATAAGATTTTTTTTACGCGAGTATTAATATTTATACCAGAGTATTAATTTTAATACCCGAGTATTAATTTTGGTTTTAATGCTCGCTTTAGTAAAAATATGTGCTCAGTTGGGTTTCCCATTTTAATACACTTGCCCACCCAAAACCCCTATTTTCCCTGCATCCCGTGCCAGGTTGTAGGTTACAAATTAAAAATAAATATATATATATATATATATATATATATATGCGTTGTAAAGGTATGCGGAGTATTGTCATGCGCTGTGATGGCACTTTTATAGTATTTTACTTATTTTGCGTTGTAATGGTATGCGTTGCAATTGCATTTGTTATAATGGTATTTGCGTTGTAAAAAATGCGTTGTCATAGCATGCGTTGTAACGTCATACATTCAAACAAAAACGATTTAAAAGTAAAAGCATTGTGCTGTACACTTGAACGTATTTCACAATGTATTTTCTCTGTTTTGCCTTGGTATCAAAATTAGTATATAATGGCGACTGGTGCAAAATTGGTTTGTTGCATTTTCTAATATGCAAACAGCAAAAACGATGCAAAACAGAATTTGTTCCTTTTTTGCACTGGTCTAAAATTTAAGTTATAAGATGCATGGTATTCCTGAAATGTCCTTTTGTTTTAAAACAAAACAGGGTGAACATATACGTTCTTTCAGAGTTAAACAGAGTTAATTTTGCTCTTCTAGGGTTACTGTTTAAGGGAGACAAGTTAGACAGTGATAACAGTGGTACTTCACAACTTGGGTGAAATATTAACTCTCCTCATTCAGCTCTATCTAATATTGGATGTTAAACTGTAAACAAGCAATTCAGGAGCTGGATGTGGGGTCTGGAGATAGGCACATATTCAAGTCCACTTTACTAGCACTTAAAAAAGTTAACAGAAATAATAATATGACTTGAAGGAGTACATGGGGAGACAGGGAGCCCTGAAGAAGGACACAAAGCACTTTTTTTGTGTTACTGTCCGTCTCTGCAATGTTTGTCGTGGGTGGCAGACCCTTCGCTCAAGAACTCAAGGCTCACCAGCCTGTCACAGCTTCAAAAGAACCATTAAATTCCCATTTATTGGATTCCAACCCCAGTTCGAGCAACTGCTGCTCCAGCCTCTCTTAAACGCTGCCCTGCTGAAACGTTGAGAACCCTGTATAACTAGCCAGCACAAGTGCTATTAAAAATATTGCATTGAGTAATAGCTGCACATATAGAGCGATTCATACCCCTGATGAAGCACTGTAGCTATTTAGCAGATAGGTAACAAGCTTCTTTCTGCCTGTGCTCTTTCTGAAGGGGGAGGACGTGCTTTGAATGTGTGAGGGAAAAGCCTTATTGAAGACCTTTCTTTAGGTTGCTTTTGAACAGTGGCGGCTGGTAGAGGATCGTCGCACGGGGATTGCAGGGTTAGAAAAAAAAGAATAACTTACCTGTGAGTCGCCAGCTGCTGCCTCTCATCTATCCTTGATGTATCCTGCCTCTCCGAAGCACCAGGCTCCCATACTCCCCATGCAATCACAACGCTTCCTTACAGCAGCGTTGTGATCGGTCTGAGTGCTATGGTTTTACGCCCAGACAGAGAGTGGGAGGCTGTGCATGTTCTCCACCCAGGCTGTGCACTACATCCGGTGGAGAACATGCAAAGTGCCCATGACGATTTGGCAGATCCAAGACGACCTGCCAAGACGACCTGCCAAACCGTCATGCGCACTTATGGTGCAGCAACCACTCCTACTCCCTTTTACGTCACACTATCCCAGCCCCGCCATAACATGGCGCTTGCAGCCAGACTAAAAATAAAATTATAATAATGTTCGGTTATTATCATTTTATTTTTCCTTTGCCCTGCTCTTAGAGCAGTGGGGTGACGCTCCTCCTCCTTAGCGGAGGAGCTGCTGCTGCTACTTTTGAAGGCTGTCAGACTTGGTTGATTCCTCAGCTTTTTCTCCATTGCTAACCCACTGTCGCTTCTCCTGCGACTCCTGCTCCCAGAAGCCTTATGCCAGATGGAAGTAAGACTAATCCTATTGAAATATTCCTAAAAAACGTTCTACCAACACACTAAAGACCACGAGGCCTGAGCGGGATAGAGGCTGACAGAGCCCATAGAATACTGATTCAGAGTCCGCCGCCTCTTCCTCCCACGAGAAATATTATGATTCACCTACGGAGGTCTAAAGACAAAGGTAAATAGCTAATGTTTGAAATAGAATCTTATTCTACCCCGAGTGTGGCATATAGCATGCATAATGAATGCAAGATATTTAATGAAGCTAAACATAAACTCTGAAAAGTAATATATATGCAGGGTGTGCACTCCTAAAGTTAATTTGGGAAATTAAAATAAACGGTAGGAGACACTTCTTCAATCAGGTGCTCTGTATGTAGAAACGGATGTATGACGTTACAACGCATACTTTTACCATGCATACCATTACAACGCGGTTTTTACAACGCATACCATTACAACGCATAGCGCTTTGGGATGCTGGATAGTGAATAGTTTAATTTACTATTCCAACTCCAGTCCCTGTGGACACTAGGGAAGGTGTTGGATAGTAAATTAAACTTATTCCCTATCCTAGAGCGCCCCCCAGCGCAATGCGTTGTAATGGTTTGCGTTGTAATGACTGCGTTGTAATGGTAGTGCGTGGTAAAAGATTTGTTGTAAGGGTTGTACACCCTTCTACAGATACAAATACTTAGTTTTCCAATGGCAGCGTGGTGGACTTCCTGATGGAAGCTCACCTTGAACCGACTCCTCCTACTGGCTGTGATAAGGACTTGGCACTGACGACCAGCCTCCCGGATTCCCTCTGGAAGAGAAGGTGGAAGGAGCCTGGACCAAGTATGGATACGATAGTTTAGTCCTGAATGTTACAAATGGACGTTTGGATAATTTTGGGAGCCTCAATTGAGAGGATTGCAAAGAATGCAAATGTGTTAGTTGCTTAGGGTATAGTTGGGGATATTAGGCACATGGGAGAGGAATTTAATATTAGAATTTGTTTAGGTTGATCCATACAAAATGTATTCTAGATGGCAAACAATGCAAACCATGAACAGAAAGCGGAGATGTAAAATAGCAAAATATGAAGTAAGATATGCTGAATATTTGTAGACAGCAGACAATGTAGATCAGTCTTGGAATGGGAAGAGTATGAACAAAGTCATATATGCACAGAAGGAAAATTCAAATAGCAATGTTGCAAGAGACACATTTAACACTCTCACAGCATGATAAATTAAGTTGTGGACTGCACTGGTACTCCACCTTCAGTTATTCTGATAGCGGTGTTCGATTAAAGTCAGCTCTTATATCCCATTACATCTGGCAGGAGTGTACTACTAAGGGCCACCTCTGATATTCCATTACATGTAGCAAACATCATCAAACCCCTAAATGAAAGCTACATTGTGGTGGCAGGCATGTTACATGTGTAGCCAAAATATATGGGAATAGCTGTGCACCTAACAAAGATAGTGTGGACGTCTTTGAACATCTAGCTTACATCATGTATTGATTATACTACCTGGATGGGAGATGTTAATTGCATATTAGAGAGGTGATGAGCGCTCCAGAGACTGTCAGCTCATGGGGTGGCCCTTGCACCACCTTAACATTGATTTGGCACTCACACGGAACGTTAACTCCTGTGTCAATATGGAACTTACAGGTGAGGACCTTGCAGATATGCACATTATGAAGTCAAGATAGACCAAGCTATTATGGAATTCTTCACACCTATTAGGAACTTAGTTGATTTGTCAGGTGTGCTTTGGGAGGCTTTCAATCTAACTATCCGGGGTATGTGTAAGGGGTCCTCCTATGAAACCTGGCATGAATTATCAAATACAGTGACCAACTTGGAAAATTGACTAAAGGGCCTGGAAAGCTGGTTCACTGAGAACTGACAACTGAGAGGTATTACTGGCCAAAAAAGGGAGTTATTGGAAGCAATTAATAGATTGAGTAAACATGATAACCGACAATACACAGTGACAAAACACAAGAATGTGGACAAAGCGGTGGGGCTCCTTGCGTGTATGGTAAACAGTGAAAGAGGGTCAAAGGTAACAACATTATTACAATACACACTGACAAAACACAAGAATGTGGAAAAAGCGGTGGCTCCTTGCATGGATGGTAAACAGTGAAAGAGGGTCAAAGGTAACCACATTATTTAAAGTAAACAGGAATGTTTACTAGTGGATTGAACAGCGAGCAACCACATATTTATGGGCTATTACCAGCAACTGTATGTGCAGAAGAACCTGAGTTACCCGTTATTTTACTGGATGAAGTTAAGCTACCACGACAAACAAAGGACTTACAAGAGAACCTGAACAGACGGATAGACATCAAGGATACAAACTGTGCAATAAATGATTTGGGAACTAGCTAGACTCCCTGGGAAGCGAATGACCTGTTAATTCATAGAGTATATATATATATATATATATATATATATATATATATATATATATATATATATATATATATATATATATATATATATATATATATATATATATATATATATATATATATATATATATATATATATATATATATATATATATATATATATATATATATTCACTGACAAAAAATAAGTTTATAGGAATGTTATAGTTAGGTGAAAATTTCAGTTAAAACATATTGTTTTAAACTAAGAAAAACCACTGAAATTCACCAGTTACACCAGTTATAGTTATCGTAAGTAACTATAACTTGTATCCTAAATTAACCGTAACTCACACCTTTTCCAAGCATGGTATTGTTATCAATGATGTCATTTGAGATATCATTAAGGATGTTATGAATGCGACCATGGAATATTTCCTGAGTGATGTAATATGTGAGAGTAAATGTAGTGCACCCTAGCCTACAGAATGGCGTGGTGTTGGGATGGTAACCCTCTGCGGGTGCCCTACCACCCTGCCACAAAACTTTTGGCCGTGCGTGTTGTGAGCTTGGGCTTAGAGCCTTTACCTGGCCAGGCCCAGCGGCAAAGGCCTACATGCAACCAAAACCTTTTTTCTTTTTGGTGCACTGCAGATCTGCCACAAATTTCCAGAGCTGTTGCACTGAGCATTATAGTGGATCCCAGATCCACAGAATCCCCCATAAATATATTTTTTAATCTGACCCCGGGGGTCATGTACCCTTACCCTGCCCCCTTTTATCTTGTTTTCTTTTTTTTTTGGTACTAGGGGACTCGCGGACAAAGTCCTTGAGTCCTAGGATGATGGGCCCAAATTTTACTTCAGGTTGTGGTCAGCCAATCACACTGCATGGTTGAAGAGTTGTAGCTCCAAGTATCCTGTGCAGCATGAAATATACATACATTTTGAGTCTCCATTTCTCGAAAACTACTGAACGGATTTAGACCAAATCACAAAAAGCATGTTTTCTGGATCAAGATGTAGCTTTCTGCCAAGTTTGGTATAAATTAGTTCAGCTGTTTTTGTGGTATCACTGTTTATTTTTTCTATGGAAAATTGCACGGGGAAAAAACGTTTTGTCCCGTCCCCTTTTCAAAGCACTCGTTTTTTGGGAACATTTTGTGAAGATCTGTTAAACAGCGCCAAACCTATTAGCAAATCAAATGATTCATTTCCTATGCACACTGGGTCCTAACTGTGCCCAATGGAGACCGCCGACTATAAATTAAACCTTACTAAGCCCTGTGGAAGGGGTAGTAGTCTTTGACGTGAATAAGTCACTCCAGTTCACCTCTTCACAACACTTTCCTCTGCAATGTCTTGGTTGCATACCTATACCCATTTTCTCTCGATATCTTTGTGACATTCTACATCTGCATATCTTTAACCCCATCTCTTTCCGCCCCAGCTCCCTATTTTCACTTTCTTCTGAACAAACTTCCTTGCATCTCCTTCCCCTCACCTCCCCACGCACAACACACCCATTCACTTGTAAACACTGTCTTTCATTACTTTTGCCATATCAGTATTTTGACAGCTGTGTACCTGCTTCACAATGTAGTAAAGAATCACATTTACAATTGACACACCTGGCCATTGCTCTATACAGATAGGCTAAGATTTGGATGAACATTTATTCTGAACCTCCTTATGACCCACTGATGGGCGTTGTGACATCTGAAAAATTCACATTACCTTTGGCGTGAACTCCACAGTTCTCAATCTTTGGCCATCATAAACATCAACCCACAACCTGAACTCACACAAAAATATAGTTGACTATTTACCCAGTATGCACTATACATAAGTAACATGTTTCATGACAAAAACTACATGAACATATCCTGGTAAAATCAAATACTCCTAGGGAATTTAAGAAGGAGTAAAACGTGAAATGCATACAGAAACATTGTGCTTCCTTGGCTGAGAGGCCGGTGTCTGTGTTTGCTGGGTGTAGCTGTTGCCCGTTGGTGTGGCACAAGTAGGGAGGACAATTACAGGTGGGGCACGGGACCGACAAGGACCACCCTCCCTAGTGAATCCACTACGACTGTCTGACTCCCAGAAGCTCAGACACATCTCTCGTCTTCCCTTTGACTGCCTACGTGTGTTCAGTTAGTTAACCAATCAAGGTGCAGACCTGGATGATGGTTGCTGTCTGGCGTTTGCCAGTCTATCTTGCTCAGAAAAGTACCTTTCTCTTTAATAAAACTTGTGACAATGAGATGACATTGTCCTGAATGGTTGTAGGTGGAAGCCAAGCCAAGACAAATGCCTTAACGTTTGGAGTGCCACATAACTCTTCCTGTATTGGAACAAGGACTTCTATTGGTCAATTTTTGTGACGTCAGACAGTTGAGTTTGTTGTAAACTGCCAGAACCTATGTACTGGGACTTTCTCAAATGAAGTTGTTTGCGACGATTAGATGTTTTCCAGGAAGCATCTGCCATGTGTTTGCACTACTCATTTACTCAAGACTAGATTTGCCAGCAGACAGTATTGGGAGACACACACAGCACTTCTGTCCACCTGGATGGTTCATTGGACACTGGACGTCGAAAGCCTTTGGATTAATGATCAATTTCATCCATCAGGCAAGAGGGCTCCTCTAGTTAGTAATCATCAAGCGGTCCCCGGTGCAGAGATCACTGCTCGCCAGCCCGCCGCGCGAGCAGACGGGACCATGGAGGACAACTCGACGACTTCGTACTCCATCCCTCCCCAGCACTTCAACATCTCCGACATCATCGTCATCGTGGCCTATTTTGTGCTGAACATTGCAGTGGGAATATGGGTAAGTCCACCCACTGGCAATTCAGGGGGGGCATTTACACACTCTTGCCTTTTAATTACAAGATTTGGAGTTTAACAACAACAAATATTGGTTGGAGGGGAACAAATGTGGATGTTGGGCATGGGCTGTGTTCTAATCTATGAGATATCAGTTTAAGGTACACAGCTGATGTGCTCTGCATTTTCTTTTTTTACACAAGAATCCCAACACAAAACTGTAAAAGTGTGCAGTGTCGCCCTTGCACAACACATTGTAACAGTTAATAAAAGAGGCAAATGCATTTTATGAAGATGAGTGGATACTAGGCAATCAAGCGTCTGAAGTAGCTAAACAAATTCTGCAACATGACTAAAGTGAATCAACTAGTCCTAGGTCCTTTGGGGACTGTCGTCCTCAAATGTGCCATTTTCCTACTTTTTACATTTCGCCAATTTATACTTTTTAAAACCTTCTTATGCAGGCAAGAGAAAATTGTGTAATATGTGTCATTTTCGAAAAAAACATGTATTATGTGTAGATAAGTCATGTGATTTCGCCTTGCACGTTTTCAATTTGGCACTAGTATACCATCACAAATCCAGGCCGCACTACTAGTTGATACAGGTTTGCATGGAATATTACTGCTATTTGTGCTGGTTCAGCCTTGTTTTTTTTATGCTTCGCAACGATATTTAGTGCTGCACTTGCAAAAAACTTTTCTCCAAAACCTTTACTTGCGAAAGTTGTTGCGTTACTTAACATAATACACAGTCCATTGACGTCATCTAGGAGGTCGCCTAGGGTCGCAACTGCAACCCCTGGTTTGCCCCTTACGACCCCTGGCACTGCCTTTGCCAACTCAGAGGTGGCAAAATCAGTGGGAGGAACACAGGGGCAGCTTATGGATGTTGGCTGCGACTCCAGTTTCTTTGTCTTTTGTCAATTTTGTATTTCCCTACTAGTGAATCATGTTATTCACTGTTAGTGCAATAAGCCATGGAGTACAGTTAGCTGGATTTTGACCGTCCCTGGCATTCGAGGTGTGCAAGAAAATGCTTTTAAATGTATGTTGTGTGCGTGCTTGTGGGTGATTGTGTGTTTATGTGAGAGTGTGTGTGTATGTGATTTTGTGTGTATTTGTAAGTGTGTGTGAGTGAAAGTAAAGGTCAAATGGCGTGTGGTATCACTTGTGCTACCCCAGCATTTTGGTTGATTGATGACAGTCCCATTTAGGCGTAGGGTATGTCTGAAACAAATTAGACTAGTCGGTTTTTTTATGTGAATCTGTGGGTATTTATTTTTCCTGGCTCTTCATTCTCAGTTTGTTGTTGGGGTTTTTTATACTTATGTTTCTAATATGATTACATCTCATGCCTATTTATTTTGAAGTTGTGTTCTAATTTTTAAGGTTTTCTATCTAATGCAGCATTTTGATTTGGCTTTTTAATGTTTGTTTTATTAAACACTACTCTTTGAGGAGAGCGAGTGTGTATTAAAATAGTCCACAAAACATAATTAAAAAAAGTAACAGAACTGTGTAATACAACTCAAAGTTGTGCTTAACAGTGGAGCCCAAAATATGTCTTGCCCGGGCCCCAAAATCCTTAAAATGACTAAGGGCCCGATTCACAGAATGAACTTAAGACTCAATCCTAAACTTACTACTATTTTGGTATCCACGGAATGCACTTACTACTTTTGGCATTCACAGAATGCACTTACTACTTTTGGTATTCACAGAAGTTAGGATTTTGTCTTAAGTTTGTCTTAAAACAGACTTAAGACAGACTTAAGTTAGGATTTTGTCTTGAGTCTGTCTTAAGTCTGTCTTAAGTTTGTCTTAAGACAAACTTAAGACAAAATCCTAACTTCTGTGAATACCAAAAGCAGTAAATTCATTCTGTGAATGCCAAAAGTAGTAAGTGCATTCTGTGAATTCCAAAATAGTAGTAAGTTTAGGATTGAGTCTTAAGTTCATTCTGTGAATCGGGCCCAATGTAACTGATCCCACGTAGTGCGGAGTATAGTCAAACAGACGCTACATTTTAGCCAGCAACACTTAACATGCAGTGGACGTTTACATATAATGGAAAAAAGCGACATTATTTTTCCCAGAATGCAAAGAGAGAAACCTTGACCTGCCAATCAATGACCTGCTGTCTCTTAGTATAGTAGGCGCTTCATTCTTAGCTTCACTGATGGCCTTACAAAGTTTGTCATCATGTACCACACATATATGTTCCCATATCTCAATTTCCTCAACACAAGCATGAAGAAGTCCTAATGAATGAATGAAATCTGTACAAAAGCTGTGTCCTCATCGACTGATTGAAGCATCATTAGGGTCTTGCGTGTGGAACTGGGCAAGGACTTATTACCATCCATCTGATACGGTCAAATGTATGGCTAACTATGATAAATCCTGGGGCGCCGGTTTCAATAAATTAGGGGAGAATTAGGGGAGATCATCTTTCCATCCCATTTGATTTGCATGTACTTTGACGTCTTGGTTGAGGAGGAAAGCTAGATCAATTTGAAGAGCAGATCTCACAATTATGTCCTAGTTGGAGAAACACTGTCAGAACAGAATGCCGTTTTTTGAAGATTTGATGAGGGTACCAATGGGAAATCTATACATTTTTTGAAGAACTATGCTTCGAAACATCCTGAGCCTGGGACATTCCCATTTGGAAAGAATACTGTAGTTGCAGCTTTTTTTCTTATCTTTTTTTGCAGTTGCAGGCATTACATATTTATTAAAGTTCTATACACCACCTAACTGAGCCTCCTCGGTGCTTTAGAACTTTGCTGGGGAATTTACACAGCTTATAACACAATTGGACATTTCCAGTTTCAATGCAACACACTATAAAAGGGATTACAACGAGAAGCATGAATTAATAACAAGTAAATACATTTCGATACTAAATACAATTCAATATACTAACCGCAGAGATCTAATGTCTCTCTATTATATAGGCTTCTAACAAAGTTATTAAACAAAAACCAAGGGCCTCACGTGTTTCGGTTCCAGCAAGTTATATCATAATACTGCACCTGGGTCTTTAAGCATAACAAAAGTCTTTCAAAATAAAATAGCGCGGTTGTTAACCATTTTTGCAGCACTGACTATTCTGACTGGAATCTAAGTGGGACCAAAGAGATTCGGTGCCACAATGTGATATTGCAATAACAGATCATCAGTAGGGTTAAACTAACCTGTCTCACTGTTTCATACAGCTGAACACAGGAGGTTTGGCTCAGTATGAAAAGGACCATGTGCTCGAGGTAGCTTTTGCTATTTTGACCCCTGCCGTTGAGTCAGTCTAAAAGCTGCTGAACATAATGCGCTTCGATAGGCTATTTTATCCTGCTGTGATTGGTTACCCCAGTTAGGCCTCACCTCTAGATGTATTTGCAGAGAGCTAAGTTATTTGAGCACACTGCTAAATTAAGGGGTTCAAGACATTTTCAGTTAAAGTTCTTGGTCCAGTTTCACAAAAACTTCAGTTTTCTTGCTCCAAGTACAAATGGTGTCAAAGCGAATGCTGCGGTGATGTCTTCTAATTAAATTCTTATTTTGCCTCCTCTTCAGTTTATAACTTGATATTTTCTCAGACTTGGGGCTTTCACGAAACAGTGATGTTCTTAGAAAGCAGTTATGGCCCATGCTTCTATTATCTGAGACTCACATCCTCTTGTCCGGTGTGTCTATTACTGTATTGATGCTGATCTGTACCTTAGCTCACTCATATTATAGTCTGATAACCTAGATGTACTTCTAGACATACCCGGCATATGTAGTGTCTAAACCTGCTTTGTTCCTCCACCCTGGTCAAAGGAACCAAGTAATCCTTATTTTGCCACTAGCAGAGTAATCAGACATGCACAGATGGGTGAATGTGGTCTTCCATGTGACACTAGCAGAGTAATCACACATGCACAGATGATAGAGTGTGGTCCTGTGTGTGTGTGTGACACTAGCAGAGTAATCACACATGCACAGATGGCTGAGTGCGGTCCTGTGTGTGTGTGACACTAGCAGAGTAATCACACATGCACATATGGCTGAGTGTGGTCCTCCATGTGATGCTAGCAGAGTAATCACACATGCACAGATGGCTGAGTGTGGTCCTGTGTGTGACACTAGTGGAGTAATCACACCTGCACATATGGCTGGGTGTCCTCCTGTGTGTGTGTGACACTAGCAGAGTAATCACACATGCACCTATGGCTGGGTGTGGTCCTGTGTGTGTGTGTGTGACACTAGCAGAGTAATCACACATGCACATATGGCTGGGTGTCCTCCTGTGTGTGTGACACTAGCAGAGTAATCACACATGCACCTATGGCTGGGTGTGGTCCTGTGTGTGTGTGTGTGTGACACTAGCAGAGTAATCACACATGCACATATGGCTGGGTGTGGTCCTGTGTGTGTGTGTGACACTAGCAAAGTAATCACACATGCACATATGGCTGGGTGTCCTCCTGTGTGTGTGACACTAGCAGAGTAATCACACATGCACCTATGGCTGGGTGTGGTCCTGTGTGTGACACTAGCAGAGTAATCACACATGCACATATGGCTGGGTGTGGTCCTGTGTGTGTGTGTGACACTAGCAGAGTAATCACACATGCACATATGGCTGGGTGTCCTCCTGTGTTTGTGTGACTCTAGCAGAGTAATCACACATGCACATATGGCTGAGTGTGGTCCTCCATGTGATGCTAGCAGAGTAATCACCCATGCACAGATGGCTGGGTGTCCTCCTGTGTGTGTGTGTGTGTGTGTGACACCAGCAGAGTAATCAGACATGCACAGATGGCTGAGTGCAGTCCTGTGTGTGTGTGATACTAGCAGAGTAATCACACATGCACATATGGCTGAGTGTGGTCTTCTATGTGATGCTAACAGAGTAATCACACATGCATAGATGGCTGAGTGTCCTCCTGTGTGTGTGACACTAGCAGAGTAATAACGCATGCACAGATGGCTGAGTGTGGTCCTGTGTGTGTGTGAGACACTAGCAAAGTAATCACACATCCACAGATGGCTGGGTGTCCTCATGTGTGTGTGACACTAGCAGAGTAATCACACATGCACCTATGGCTGGGTGTGGTCCTGTGTGTGACACTAGCAGAGTAATCGCACATGCACATATGGCTGGGTGTCCTCCTGTGTTTGTGTGACTCTAGCAGAGTAATCACACATGCACATATGGCTGAGTGTGGTCCTCCATGTGATGCTAGCAGAGTAATCACCCATGCACAGATGGCTGGGTGTCCTCCTGTGTGTGTGTGTGTGTGACACTAGCAGAGTAATCAGACATGCACAGATGGCTGAGTGCGGTCCTGTGTGTGTGTGACACTAGCAGAGTAATCACACATGCACATATGGCTGAGTGTGGTCTTCTATGTGATGCTAATAGAGTAATCACACATGCACAGATGGCTGGGTGTCCTCATTTGTGTGTGACACTAGAAGAGTAATAACGCATGCACAGAAGGCTGAGTGTGGTCCTGTGTGTGTGTGACACTAGCAAAGTAATCACACATGCACAGATGGCTGGGTGTCCTCATGTTTGTGTGACACTAGCAGAGTAATCACGCATGCACAGATGACTGAGTGTGGTCCTGTGTGTGGCACCAGAAGAGTAATCACTCATGCGCAAATGGTAGAGTGCAATACTCTGAAAATGTATTTGCATACACCCCAGTTAGAGCAGAAAAAAACAACTATGGAGGTCCAGGGATGCCTGGAAGCTTAGGAACACAGATTCTTACCACCCTATACATTTACCCACCCCTAAACCCTAAAACCTCCATTACCACCCTATATCTCTAGCCATCCCTAAACTCCCCAAATTCTTTTGTGTCTTAAACCCTTACCCACCCCTAAATCCTAAAACTACCCTACCCACCCAATACCCTCACACCCCTGCCATGCACAGTTTTTTCATCAATAATTTGACTACAAATGTATCAGTGATATCAATGATGTCATAGAATATTTCTTGAGTAATGTAATATGTGGGGTGATTAGTAGTGCATGGCCACGGCATGAGGCATAGTTATCTTAGAGCACGGGCTATAGTCACTTGAGATACATATATCTGGTGATTTCCAATGGCTTTGTTCTTTTAAAATATTACGTTGTCACTGAAAACTTCACATAACTATAACATTATTTTAACCCTTGATTGAATTCAGTTTCTAGGGTATTTTAGCATAAAGTAATATTTTATTACTATACGTAAAAACAATGGGATAGGGTACTGGGGCTCAGGGAGGGGGGTCCGCATGACCCTCCTCCTCGTTTGTATGGTATTTGCCCCAGTGGGGGGGTCCACAGGGCCTATTAAGGCTTGTTGAGGGGGGCATGCCTCCCTCCCCTTTATAATGGAATTCAGCCCTGGGGCATGAGGTCCCAGTACCTATTAAGGCTCGAGGATGGGAAGCACGTACCCCCTCCCCTTATTTAAAAAAAATATTATTAATAGGGGAATGGGGTACCTGGGGCCTCTCAGAGGCTCAGTTAGTGGGTCCACATGCCCCCTGGCCATAATCAATGTTTTGTGCAAACCCCTGGCCCTCCGCACCCAAGAGGGGGTCATTTTAAACATATCGCTGGAGCCAGCACCTAGGGGATCAGGGTATCCCTACCATAACCTTTTATTAGGTTTTGACTAGGAAATGCATGCGTACAAAGTACGCATGCGCTAGGAAAAATCTTATGATCTGTGTGTGGAGTCGGGTAACAGCCCCCTCCTCCCATTGGCTAGCCCCATAAATGGAGGCTAACCATTGGGAGTTGGCTCTGTCCATCAATCCCGGACCAGATTCGGGGGCGTTCCCGAGATTTTTTGGCTTTTGGCTACGTCTGCCGAAAGCCTGTTCTCGGGAACGCCCCCAAATCTGTGCCGGCATTGACGGCACCTGCCCTCATTGCAGTTGAGCATTATGTTCACTGTTTATAAAGTTTATTTATAAAGTAATAGTAATGAAAGAGCGCGCCTTACACCGTGCCGCCCGCAGAGCTGTATTCATTTAATATTACTTCGCACACAGGAGGGGTGTAAATGTAATGGTTATGTAGAGACCCCGTCTCTCGCTGGGCTCGGCCTATAAACACTCCTTGGGCCGCGCTGGGATTGGCCCAGCAGGCCGAGCCTCCGCCGCGTCATCGGGAGGAGGAGGAGGAGTGGAGAGCATTATGTTCACTGTAAAAGTAATGAAAGAGCGCGCCTTACACCGTGCCGCCCGCAGAGCTGTATTCATTTAATATTACTTCGCACACAGGAGGGGTGTAAATGTAATGGTTATGTAGAGACCCTGTCTCTCGCTGGGCTCGGCCTATAAACACTCCTTAGCCCCCATCCCCCTTGGCGTCACTCTGATTGTAATCTGGTGAGTCGGTCGCCTCCCGCAGCGCACCCCCTGCTCGGAGAACTGTACAGGGCAGAAAGACCAAAGCGTGTTTTGCATTCCCTGACTATATTTACCTGCATTAGTCAAATATTTCGGCGCCTTCCAGCCACTCCCTGGTCGTCCACTAAGTTTCTCTATGCTTCTGACCTCATGCACGCGCCAGGTTGTCCTGTGCATCTGTGCCCGATGAGCACGCACTTCTTGCGTCTCTCGTACGCCCGCTGAGCTTCTATCTCATGCATACTTGTCTGTGCACACATTTGACCTATTTTTCGTTGCACTCCGCCCTGTGTATCCAGCTCTTTTTAAACTCTTTTTATTAACAGCTTACATGAAACAATGACGGTCATACATTTATACATTGGAGTCATCTACGTGCACCAGAAAAGACACAGCATCAATAGGCTTCAGAGCAGCAGAATAATCAGGACTTACAGAGAATGACTGCTTTAAACTACGCCTCAGCGATCCAGCTCTTTCTTGATCCTCATTCTTGCACGCGCATGTGTATGTCTGCTTTATTTTAGCTATAGTTCAATGTATATTCCCTCATTGGTACCCATAACTTTCTTGTGCACCAGCAACACCTGCCTGTACTGGTTTTCCCGTTCATTCGCCTTCGGGTTCTCAAGTTTTCCAGTCCGTGCTCGAGCAGCCACTCATTCCCGGTATTTTCTTTCAATACTGGAACTTGTAGTCCTGATTTTAAAATGGGTTAAACGTGACTACAGATCTCAGCATTGAACATAAACCACTCGGATATTGTGCGGAATAAAGCTCGGTGTTTTCCACTCCCACTAAAATGCGGTTTCTATGGGTTCAGATATTTACTGGTTGTGTTAATTACCTCTAATGCCAACTTCTGCTTCTGAATAAGGCTCACCATGCATATTCAGTATTAAACACACCAAAAGTCTGCATTTTTGCCTTTTCCAGGTTTTCTCTGCTAAGGAATTTTTGCAAGTTCGACACGCCGGAATCTGTCAGTAGTAGACTGAGGTTGCGATAATTATTAGACAACTCGTTATGAGTCCTGGGTCGCGGCGGTGATGATTCACAAAACAGTCCAGCAAACTAAAGAAAATACGGTAAAATTCTGTGTCTGTGAAGACTTCAATCGGAAGGTGTAGCGTTAAGAAAATGTGATTTGGAAATTTCGCCTTTCTTCCATATGCAAAATCCTTCCTCCACAATTATGGCTTTTTCAGTGCTGCCTTCTAGAAGCTTACTTATTGTTAGAAGTGAAATGAGAGAGAGGAAAGGCCTTTACCTTGTTTGGCAATTCTTACAAAGTTACAACTCTGAGGCTGTACACCAACACAGGTGCCACCACCTACGGTGCGACCAGGAGACCATTATGTTTCTGACCCTTCGCCACTCTTATGATTGTGAAAAATCCATCGACCTCTTAGATATTCTGAAGCAATAAGTCATTGACACGTATATATTTTCTGTGACTCAGGTCGAAGTGTATTTTGGAAATAGTAAATGTGTTCAAACTAGACAAACCCGTTGTAATGGTTTGTTTACACGACACAATACTTCACCTGCAACACTAGGGCAAGATCCTTGTCTTCGTAAATGTAGAGGCTGCCAGACACTTTATAAAGAAAATTTGTGACAAGAGAGTACCTTGGAAAAAGTCCACTAAATACTTATTTCAGCTATTGAGTGCCCAATCTGAATATCATTGAGTTTAATACGTTACACCACAGAAGGCTAGCAGTGAAGCTGTTGGTCTGCTGCCCCCTGTGGTCTAGAAGAAGCTGACCCACCGTAATTAAAGGTTTCTACTGTGTTGGCGGAAAAATTTGCTTTTGTGTGCTTGGTACCCCACCTGGAGAACATATATATTAGTTTTCATTTTAGCCTTCTTGGTCTGATGTTTGTTTGTTAACCACACAGCCTTGAGCCTCATAAGCTAAAAAGAAGATATCAATATTTCAGAAGGTGAACAATTTTTGGCAAAGGGCTCCCACAAACAGGCCATGGCCACAACGACAGCATTCTGCTGGTCATGCCAGCTCGACTTGCATGTTTCTGTTGTAAAGAAACAAACCCCAAAATAAGTGGTTTGTGTTGAAAAATAGGATAGCAATGGTCGAGACACAATGGAAACTTTTTACAGGAATTTGGGGTAATTGTACATTTTTCCTATTTTGACTGCCCTTCCTTAAACAAAAGTGTGGAGGGCAGAACAACCGTCGATGGTTGACGGATTGAGGAGTGCAGAATACACTGACCCCCTGCTTCTTGGTCTAACTCAGTCATTGCCCTATTTTCATGTTGATCCCCAGTGTGTGTGGGGGGTCTCGCAGTGTGTGGGGGGGGCTCACAGTGTGTGGGGCTCGCAGTGTGTGGGGGGGCTCGCAGTGTGTGTGGGGGGCTCTGTGTGGGTGTGTGTGGGGGGCTCTGTGTGGGTGTGTGTGGGGGGGCTCTGTGAGGGGGGCTCTGTGTGGCTGTGTGTGTGTGGGTCTCTGTGTGTGTGTGGGGGGGCTCTGTGTGGGTGTATGCCAGGAAGCATAAATAGTAGTGATTCCCCCAAATTACCCTGAAGGGAGGTATCAAAGTGCTGGGCCTAAATGGGGTCCCTATTGACTTATTCAAAGACAATAGATTGGTGAGCCCCACTATTATTCAACGTATTGAGGAGTGCAGAATACACTGACCCCCTGCTTCTTGGTCTAACTCAGTCATTGCCCTATTTTCACGTTGATCCCCAGTGTGTGTGGGGGGTCTCGCAGTGTGTGGGGGGGGCTCTCAGTGGGTGGGGCTCGCAGTGTGTGGGGAGGGCTTGCAGTGTGTGGGGGGGCTCTGTGTGGGTGTGTGGGGGGCTCTGTGTGAGGGGGGCTCTGTGTGGCTGTGTGTGTGTGAGGCTCTGTGTGTGTGTGGGGGGCTCTGTGTGGGTGTGTGTGTGGGGGGGCTCTGTGTGTGTGTGGGGGGGGGGCTCTCTGTGGGTGTTTGTGTGTGGCATTTGCGAGAGATTAAGCTATTGACATTGTAAATGACAATGCCATTTATTTATGTTAGAAAAAAACATAAATAAAAATAATGTCAAGAGTAATGCCAATAGCTCTAACTTTAACAAAGGCAAAACCATTGCATTGTAAATGCTTGTAACCATTTTTTGTAGGATCGGGTCTGAGTCCCGAGTCCTAAGATTGCTGCTGCTACTTCCTTATTGATGTGGTAGCAGCCAATCAGATATCAGCATGAGATCCTTCGGCCTGTTGATCCTCTATGGTGTGAAACATATAAAGATTTTGAGCATTAATTGCTAAACAACTACTGAACAGATTTACACTATACCACAAAAGACAAGCTTTCTGTACCAAGATCTAGGTTTCTGAAAAATGTTTTGTAAACCTGTTCAGTGGTTTTTGCGGAAATGTGAAAAATGAATGGGGAACACTTGTTTTCGGACCCCACCCCCCTTTTTTCTCAGCCCCTGCTTGTTTTTTTTTTTTGAATATATTTTATTGGTTTTCTGTCTTTTTCGGCACATACAATCAGCACTTACAGGTATGTTAGGCAAATGGTCAAAAACAAGCATTTCGCACAGTCCACATTGTAATGCAGTAACAGTTTAAAGCAAGAACAGTTCAGCATGATACCACCAATGTGTCTCACTGTTCTTTCATGCAAGTTGGCAGCTTGGTGTGTATGGACATGTAAGTCGTGTTAAGCATAACGACGCCCAGTACCGGTTGTGGTGCAGGTCAGGACCCAAGAATGCATTGTGGCGCACGGCGGCATGTTCTCGTTAGGGCACATATGTCTCTGGCCCTCTCTGACATCTGATGTGCGATGTATCGTGTTATATTTCCGTGCGTTAGGAGTGCTGAATGCCAGAACAGTAGTAATAACCAACACAATACACGCAAACTTAAAACAGTCGTGCCAGCGGTGAAAGTACCCTGGCTTCGTAACGTAACTGTAACAGAAACGGGGGAGTGATACAAAACAGGGGAAGAGTGGGAGAAAGGTAAAGATAAGCCTTTGCAGTGCCACCTGTAGGCAGAAGGAATTAGGGTAGAGAATAAGGGTCACGAGGTAAGTGTGATGAGGGTGTGGTGCCTATAAAGTCAGAGGGGGTGTCGACACGTAGTCACGGGGGCGAGCGCCCCAAGCCGTGGTGAGGGAGTCGTGCAGTGGCCGTCATTTGTGGCGGGAGGGTGAGCTCTTTCCCAGAGGTGGGGGAGGTGACATTGCTGTGTCTATCGTTTGTCTGAGCATCGGTAGTAGGGGCATGTGGGGTTTGTGGGAGTCAGTGCATCCTGCCCCTGCTGCATCATCGCGTCATAGAGCCGAGTGTTGCATTCCGCGTCCTATCATGAATGGGAGAGGGGGGTGGTGTTTGTGTGGGGTTGTCTATCCCATGCCATGCCTATAGCCGGCCTAGGGAGGAGCTCGAGTTTAAGTGATCCCCTGTTCCGTGCTCGCTTGGTGGAAGGATGTCAGGATATTATCCCAAAGTTGGGCGATAGGGAACTTTCCAGTCCCGCCGTCTCCTCCCGACGTAACGTCATGCTTTCCGCTCTCGCCCAGCTGGTGAAAGAAGCATACCAATACTTGACATGTGGAGGTCCGCTCTACTTCCAGCGCCTGGTAAGTAGGCCCTTGACCTGGATGGCACTTTGTTTAGTTTGGTTCTTTTATATAGCCCCAGAATGCAGGCTTCCCATGTGTGCGGTACCTCCTCTTCTGTACTGTGTGTCAGTAGGGTTGTGATTGTGGTCCAGTACGACCGAACGTCGGGGCATGCCCAGAGCATGTGCAGTAGGTCTGCCCCGATCAGGGAGCATCTCGGGGTTCCGTCGGTGTTAATCGAGAAGTATTTGTTAATCTTATCAGGTGACAGGTACGCACGGTGTAAAATATAGAACTGTCTTATCTTGAAACGGGAGTTGCCTGGAACATTGACCGGGCTAGCCAGCACCATCGCCCATTCCTTGTCCGTCCAGTCCCTCCCTCTATCCGTTGCCCATTTGGTTCGTAGTTGCTGGGTAGGGTGTTGCGTGTGTTCTAGGAGGGCCTGCGCCAGCCAATGCATCACGTGGGATCCATTACCCATGACATGTAGATATTGCATGAGGTGGTGCATTTGTGGCTCCTCAGACATGTCTCCCCAGGTGTCTGCTAGTGTACATATTAAAGACGCATGTAGAAGAAACTGCCCAGCTGATAGGCCTGTGCTTTCAGCCGCGTAGAGATCTCCCAATGTCTCCACTCCAGCCCGTGTCCAGCTCTCTAATGTGGTTGCTGTTAACTCTCCACCCACCCTGGGAGTGCCCAGCAAGGGGAGCACCGGGGCGTAGGGCTTCACCTCTCGGGTTAGTTTCAGGCTGCGCAGGAAGCACTTGTGTGCCACCGCTAGATGTATCCGCGTGGGGCAGGAGACTCTGGTCAGTGGATGAAACAGTGTGTGGATTTGTGTATGGGTTCAGGAGGTGGTATCAGTGGCTGCATCTCCCAGATTTCTGCCACCCAGCCATCCTGACACCCATTGTAGTTGCGCTGCCAGGTAATATAATTCCAAGTTGGGGACGGCGAGGCCCCCGGTTTCAGTAGGCGTGTATAGTTTGGTCAGCGCTACACGGGGCCTCCCCACGTTCCAGATGAGGGTTCGGAGCAGGGCTTCCAATTCGCGAAACACTCGGGTGGGAACATAGCTCTGAATGTTCGCATAATAATACAGTAGACGCGGCAAGACTATCATTTTTGTTAGCGCGACTCGGCTGGGCACGTTCAGTGGTACAGTTCTCCAGAAGGTTATTTGGGAGCGTAGTGAGGAAATCGCCCTCATCAGGTTCCCCTCATCGGGTTCCGGTATATATGTATTCCCAGGTACCTGAATGTGATAGGGTACCAGGTGAGTCTCTCGCCATCTATCCGGATGTCACATTCTGGCGTTTCCGGGCTGAAGGGGTATACTCACGATTTGGCCCAATTAACTTTTAGGCCCGACATGGCTTCAAAAGCCCGAAATGTATCCGGCAGAGACTGCGGAGCACTGGTCAGATCTCTTACATATAGAAGCAGATCATCAGCATAAAGCGAAACCGCGTGCACACCGTCCGCCATTGGGACACCCCATTCCTCCCCCTGCGCCCTTAAGATGGTGGCGAGAGGCTCCATCGCCATAGCGAATAGCAGGGGGGACAGGAGGCAACCCTGTCTGGTGCCCCTCTGCACCTTGATTTCGTCTGAGAGCAATTTGCCCGTGCGCACGCGCACTGTAGGTCTCTGATATAGCAGGCCAACCATGTCCATATAACCATCCCCTAGATCGTATTTTTTCATCACCGCCGCCAAATACGGCCACTCTACAGAGTCGAACGCCTTTTGGAGGGCCAGGGCGGATGCAAGTATTTTGTAGTCCGTGTTTAGCAATGCTAGTGGTCGGTATTGAAATTTGAAATTTGAAAGGGTATTTATAGAGCGCGAACGGTCGCTCCGGAGGGGAGCATCATGGCGCTGAAACAATTAGATGGCCTAGTCAGGGTGGAAGAGGGCGGGTTAGATGGCAGCTTTGGACCAGTCATCGGGGAGGTTGAAGATCCAAGTTTTAAGGAGTTTTCTGAAGGGTTTCTCCAGGACTTGTTGTCTCAAATGAATGGGCATGCTGTTCCAGGCTTTTATGGCCAGGGTATTTAGGGTTTTTCCACCTTTTGTCTTCAAGTTGTAGCTGGTGGGAGACATGAGTTTTTCTTGTGCAGAACGGAGGGGTCGACTGGGTACGTAGTGAGGGAAGCGTCTGGTAAGATAATGAGGGCCAGTTTTATTGAACGCTCGAAAGGCAATGGTAAGAATTTTGAAGAGAATCCTTTTGTGTAGGGGAAGCCAGTGCAGTGTCTTTAGGGCTGCAGAGGCAGAGGATTTGCGTGGTAATTTCAGTACCAGTCGGGCGGCCGTGTGAAGGATGCTTTGGAGTTTGGTTTGGGTAGATTTCTTTGTCCCAGCCAGAAGGCCATTACAGTAATCGAGGCGAGAGATGATGAAGGCCACTGTAACTGTTTTTCTGGCCTCTAGAGGGAGGAAATCAAAAAACTTTCTGAGTGATCTGATTAGGCCGAAGCATCTGCCGGCAACATTCTTAGCGTGTTGGTCGAATGATAGGTCCGAGTCGAAAGTAACCCCGAGATTTCTCGCAGTTGTTACGGTCTGCGGCGGAGCAACAGAGTTGTCAGGCCACCAGAGGGCTGGGCTACAGGAGGCGTTCTTTCCGATGGGGAGAATCTCTGTTTTGCTGGAGTTACATCTGAGGTAGTTGATGTCCATCCAGTGGAAGACCGCGGTTAAACAATTTTTGAGATTGTGCTCAGCTTTAGTAGAGTTATCTTCGAGGGGTACAATTAACTGCGTGTCATCGGCATATGAGGTGACTGGTATGCCGTATGACTCAATTAGAGAAAGGAGAGGGATGAGATAAATATTAAAAAGGAGGGGACTTAGGATGGACCCCTGGGGACACCGGAGGTGACCTTTTTTTCTTTGGATTGAAAGGGTCCAAGGGCGACCGTCTGGACTCTGTCGTTGAGGAAATATTTTATCCATAGAAGCGCCGTATCTGAGATTCCAATGTCCCTCAATCGGTCGATGAGGATAGAATGGGAGATGGTGTCGAACGCCGCCGTGAGGTCTAGTAATATGAGAATGGCCTTCTTCTTCTGATCTTGCAGGGTTTTTATGGTGTCTGATAATTCGATCAGAGCGGTCTCAGTAGAATGTCTGGGGCGGAAACCAGATTGTTGGGGGTGAAGTATGTTGTGGGTTTCTAAGTAGATCTTAAGTTCTTTGTAGACCAATTGCTCTGTTATTTTGCCCAAGGCGGGGAGAAGGGCGATCGGGCGGAGATTGGTCAAGTCCGCCGGAGATTTGTTGACTTTTTTCATAAGTGGTTTAACAATGCCCCTTTTCCATAGGCGGAGGACCGAGCCAGAGCTGAGTGACGAGTTGACTATGTCATTGATGACGGGGTTAACAACGTCACTGAGTTGGTGAAGAAGTTTTGGAGGGCATGGGTCAGAGGGGGAGCCTGATTTACATGATAGAATGACTTCTCTGGTTTGTGCTAGAGTAACCGGGGTGAAAAGTTTGAGACTGCCACCTGGGAGTTCGGATTTGTCAGGGGTAGAGGGCCCTGGATGAGTTTGCGGGGGGGGGGGGGGGAGAAGGTCATTTGAATGGAGGTGATTTTTTCCTCAAAATAGTCTGAGATTTTATTGCAAAGGTCTTGGGATGGGGGGATTTCGGGTTGGAGGGCTTTGGGCTGGGTAAATGATTTTACTATGGAAAATAAGGTTTTTTGTTTCTGTCTGGCTTCTGTAATGGCGTTGACATACACGGATTTCTTTGCAGACTTGATACTAGAAAGGTAGTTTTTCCTTTGTTTAATATAGAAGAGACGGTCATCGTGATCGTAAGTTCTGCACCATTTTCGTTCGGCTTTCCTGCAATTTAGGTGAGTGGTCGCTAATGTGGATGTATACCAAGGGGCGTTGTTTTTGGTATTCATTGGGTTTTTGCGGGATCGCTTAATAGGGTTCCGATTATTGATCTCGAGGGATAGCCAGTTATAGAAGAGATCTGCGTCTGCTTCGATGTTACCGGAAAGAGCGGGCGTGTGTGATTGAAGGATGGGGTTAAGTATGAGGTTTTCTTGGACAGTTTTCCAGTTGACGGAGTGGTCACAGTGAAAAGTAGATTTGTTAACAGTAGGGTGTGAGAAGGTAATATGGAAAGGGATCAAACTATGATCAGTCCATATCTGGTGGCAGGGGGGTAGGGTGATGAGAGATGAAAGATTGGTGCAAACACCGTCGAGGTTGTGACCAAGGGAATGGGTGGGCAAGATGACACTTTGTTGGAGATTGAAAATTTCAAGTGTCTGTAGAAAACTATTAGTTTGTGGGTCAGAAGAGGACTCGAGGTGTAGATTGAAATCTCCAAGAAGAGTGAAATGAGGGTAAAGGAGTAGAAAGTGTCCCAGAGCATCGCTCAGGGAGGCTAGAAATTTGGAGGCGTTTCCGGGCGGACGATAGATCAAACCACCAGTGAAGGAGAATGACTGGCTAAGTTTGATAGAGAAACCTATACCTTCCGTATCAGTTAGGGGGTCTAGGCCAAACGTGTGACAGGTAAAGGTATTTTTCAGAATGATTGCGACGCCTCCACCTCTGCCTTTCAGTCTATCTTGTCTGAAAAAGGAGTAGCCGAGGGGGAGGGAGATGGCAATGTCTGGGTTGCTGTCTTCTGTTAGCCAAGTTTCAGTAATCAGAAGACAGTCCAGATCGGACTCGAGAATGAGATCGTGTATATCCTGACTATGTTTGCACATAGATCGGGCATTTATCAAACCACCTTTAAAGGGCGGTTTAGAGTCCTTGGTTGGGGGAGGTGGGGCGGAGGGGAGGGGTGGGGTGTTTGTGAGGGACCAGCGGCAGAGCTTGCAACTTGTTGGGCCGAAGACATTTGAGATGTCGAGTTTACAGGGGCAGTGGTGGTTGCCTCGCAATTGGTACAGTTCGCTAGGTAGGTACCTGAAGTAATTGCGGGATTGGGCAGAGTTTCCTGCGCCTGGCGCGGTCTTGGTGCGGACGGGCGCAGACGGGCTTGCCTTAGGCGCGCCTTCGGCGCGCAAACGGCGCTCCCGCTGCGCTCGTCCGCTGCACGTCCTATGCAAGCACATATCTAGCTAGGCAAGAGGGCGTGGCCTAAGAGGGGGCGGAGTCAGCGCGCACACCTGGTCTGATGGCGGCTGCTGAAAGCGAGCGAGAGAGGTATGAGCCCATGTGCTCACCATCCCTACCGGGCTTCGGGATGGAAATGAGGTTGGCCTCATTTAGCGTAGGAGGGAGAGAGGAGTCTTCTGCAGCAGCCGCATACACTTTTAACAGCTCAGGGATGAGGACATCAGAGCAGGCCTTATAATATTCGGCAGGCAGCCCGTCTGGGCCAGAGGACTTGCCATTGGAGAGGGCAAAAATTGCGGTGCGTAGGTCTTCAGATGTAAGTGGGGCCCCAATGTCACCCTGTTGTGCAGCGGTCAGCCCTGGCATGGGCAAGTCTGACAGGTACTCCGCGATGTCAGCAGTAGGGACTGTTAGTCGGGATTGGTATAATGTCTGGTAATGCCCTGTGAACGCTTCGTGGATTTTGGTCTGTGTGTATACTACCTCGCCTCTATCAGTGCGTATCGCTGACACTGGTGTTGTGTGATCCTCCTGTTTAATAAGCCAGGCTAGCAGCTTTCCGGGCTTATCGCTGAGGTGATGTGTGCGCGCTGAGTGAGCTGCGTAGTTAAAGTGACATAGTCGTTCCAGTAATCGCGCGTGGTCTGCTCGCGCCATCAGTAGGGGTCCGTCCGCGCCACCTATGGCGTTCTGTTCCTGTTGGAGCATGTCTGTCTCCACTCGCATCAAGTCCCTTTCTAGCTCTTTCTGCATACATCCCTGTGTGCCTAGGCAATGTCCCTTAATCACGACCTTGAAGGCGTCCCATTCGATCTGGGGAGAGGAGTTGTCTTCAAAGTACTGCGCCGTTTGCGCAAGGAGAGAGTCTCGAAAAGGGGCGTCTAGGAGGAGGGCCGGCTGTAGTCTCCAAGTGGGAACGGGCGGGTGCAGTCTCTCCCATGCAATGGCTAGTATGTGCGGATTGTGGTCAGAGTGGGTGCGGCCCATGTAGTGTGTGTCCACAATGAGGGGCAATAGATCGGCAGAAACCATGTATCTATCCAGACGTACATGTAGGGTGTGCGCTCCCGAGTAATATGAGTATACTCTGGATGTGGAGAAGTGTGGCTCAATGGTTAGAGCGGCAGACCCTGATGCAGAGGTCTAGCCCGGGACCAGGGTTCAATTCCCCGCCTCGGCGGGTCTTGGGCTCATAAATTTCACGGACCTGTTAATTCTCGCCTCGGTGCCTATTCCAATCATGGAGTCCCACTCTGCAACTCTGGGCAATAGCTTGCTTAATCTCCACAACGGCCCCCACAACGCTAAGGATGCCTGGCCTCCACCTTGGGGGTGCCCAGAGTGGACGCCTCACAGGGAAAGCCAGGATGGGTTCCACAGCAGTATTTGTACAAGCGCCTTGAGACCCTTGCGGGTGAGTAGTGCGCTATACAAGTATCAATTTTTATGTGGGGTTGTGTGTGCGCCAAGCATCGTGTAAAGCCCATTGTGTCGCCCAGCCAGCAAGTGCTTTCATGGCTCCATGCGCTGGTGTGCCGACCTGGGGTAGGGATGACCGGTCCAGTGTTGCGTCCAGGATGCAGTTGTAATCACCCCCCAATATCCATGGGACGCCATGCCAGTGTGCCAGTTTTGTTGAAAGTCGTGTGAAAAAACTACCTTGGTCTGTGTTGGGGGAGTACAAGGAGGCCATAACTACCAGTTGCCCATGGACTATTACAAATCTACCGTCTGGGTCAACATGAGAGTGTGATACTGCCAGAGGGGTCCCAGGCTTAACCCATAACAATGTCCCGCGGGCATACGAAGAATACTCCGTGGCATATAGTTCTCCGCGCCATCTGCGGCGAAGTGCTTGTACCTCCGTCGCGTTTAGATGTGTCTCCTGCAGGAGTGCGATATGTATTCGGTGTCATTTCAAATAAGAGTATATTTGATACCTACGCGACGGTGTGTGCATGCCCCTGATGTTCCATGTGCAAATTTTTATCGCAGTCATTCTTTTGCTTCAAGTGACTGTCCCTCCCCCTTTCCACCCCCGCCCAGCTTACATGCTCCCCCCCGGGTCCCCCGCACCATCCGTCGTCCCGCGCTCAGAGGCAACTGCAGTGGCATTAAAATGAAATCTCCTAGGAAGTAAAAGGGATTAAAACATAAAGTCACAACAGACCAGGAAGGATCAAAACAGTGGAAAATACCAAAAGGTCGGTTGCTAATCATGCCGCCGTCCAAACTCTCAAGTGAGATAGCGAACCTTACAGTTCTAGGGGGTGTTACATGCTAGTAGCAGTTACAGTGCTATGGTAGTGCGGCCAGTATGAGGTGCTGCTTCCCTGTCTGGGCCACACCACATGCCACTGTCAGCAGGAGTCACTTTGGGCAGTGTGTCGCGGCTCTTCATGTGCACGTTCCTCCAAATCAAGTCCCCGAGCAAGGAGCCATGCAGAGTCACTCATCCCAGGCATAGCCGGACCAGCGATGTATAGGGTTCAGTCCACAGTGGCAGTGGGAAAAGTGTCATTAGCGCAGCGCCCCAACACCAGTCAATGTTCGGAAGTGGTACTCACCGCACACCCCCGCCGTTGCTCTCCAGGGGCACAAAAGTCACTCACTCAATATCGCAGGGTCTCAACCCCGCTGCTGCAGATGGCAGCTCCGCAGTCAGGACATTATGGGTTGCATCTCGTCCATGTAGGTCGCGCAGTGTTCATCAGTTGAGGAGATCCGCCATCTGGGGTGTGACGTCTGGTTGGTCCATGGATAGTTGGGAGTCGGTATTCCATAGATGGCCTCATGGTCGCTCGGAAAGGCGCGGGGACTGGCCTCCAGAGCAGGGATCGACGTCGGGGAACTGCTAATTTCCGTGACCTTGCGGAGTGCGTCCTGTTGTTCCAAGAGGACCAGTTCTGCTGGTGGGGAATGGGTCGTTGACTCCTGTGTCCTGTGGCTCGCAGGTGATTTCAGCCTGCGGCGTCGCCGCGATCCTCGTGGACGCAGCATTGTGGTGGATCCATGTGCCCGTTTATTCGCCGTGGCCATGCCGCCATCCAGCCAGGCCTCAGCCTCCTCGGGGCTGGTAAAGAAGTGTGTCTTGTCCTGTGCTATCACTCTCAGCTTGGCGGGGAAAAGAAGGGAGTACTGGAGTCCCGCCTGTCTCAGTCTCCGTTTCACAGCGAGAAAGGAGTGTCTTTGGCGTTGCACCTGGATGGTGTAATCAGGGAAATACATTACGCTGGCGTTATCTATCCGAACCTCGCTGAGTTTCCTGATTTCGCGCAGTATTGAATCGCGGTCCCGGTAATTTAGGACGCGGAGGAGCAGCGGCCTGGGATTAAAGCCTGTTGGGAGGGGTCTTGTCGGTACCCGGTGCGCGCGCCCCACCACGAAATGCGGCGACAGCGCGCCCTCCGGCAGTATGGTTCTCAGCCAATCTTCCACGTATTCTGTGGGGTCGTTCCCCTCCCATTTCTCCGGTATGCCAACAAGCCTAACGTTATTTCTCCGCGCCCTCCCTTCTGCATCCTCAGCATGGTCTTCTAGAAATTCGACTCTGTTCAGGAGATCCTGTATATGCTTGTCCGCCTTGCTGACTTGAGGCTCAAGGTCCGTTACCGCGCCCTCTAGGGATTTGGTGCGCTCGGCCAAGTTCTTGTGGTCGGTTCTCAGGTGGTTAAGGTCGATCGCCACGCTGTCAATTCTTGTTTCCAGTGAGGTGCGGGTCTATTGAAGCAATTCTTCCAGACGTTCCATGGCAGCCAGTACAGTATCTAGTTTCGCTGCCACGTGGTCGGCGTCCATTTTCTGTGCTGGTTTGTCCGTCTTTCCCTTCAGTGATGCTCCTCCTGTGCCAGTACGCCTTTTGACACCTCCAGACATGGGCGAAACAGTGGGTAGCAGAGTCCGTGACGTCTGCGAGGGCCTCGCGCGGTGGGAACCAGCCAGTTGTGCGATCCAGGCAACAGGTATGTCGAGGTCCGGGGTCCCCGGTAGATCACCAGGGGAGGTAGCTGTGGCCGTTTTCCACCTTAGTTCATGGTAGAGACTGCAGGTAGTAGCGCCAGGAGGGTGTTCGTATGGTAAGGCGTGTGTTCACCGGGTAAGATACACTGGTAATATCTCAGTGGTAGCCCACCTCCGTGTGGCTCCGCGTCGCAGTCAGAGGTCGCCAGGATTCCCCCGTCGTGGCCAACACACGCAGAGGGTATCCGCAGGGTCTCTAATGTTTGTGTGGCAAGGGGGGTGACTGTCCCCTCCTAGCGCAGCCCCCCGTCACTGTCTTTCAGCATCACACATGCCAGGGGCCCCCCCAAGTGCTCAGGAGCTAGGGCGAGGCGCGTGAGGGCATCGGCGCGACCCAGCGGTAGTCAGGCGTCTCTCAGCGTAGGGGCGGGTCGTCCACTCCAGAGTCCTGTTCCCAGCGGGGCCCCAGCGCCACAGGTCGTGTAAGGACGTTGTATGTCCCAGCTCTCCAGTAGGCACCCCAGACACCCGTGGCCCCGCCTCTCAGCCGGGCGGTACGCGGCAGTAGGCCCCGATCAGGGCACAGGGTATTCCAGCCTGCGGCCTCCGCCTGCCGCCCCCGCTGTCAGCACAACCCGCAGTGTGCCTCACCTCCGCGGGTGTATCGCCGGGTGGCCACAGCTCTGAGGCGTCTGCATGGGCGAGTTAGTGACGGCCCCCCTCCAGCGGGTCGCAGCACGTCCAGACGCGGCCGGCAGCAGACGTCCGGGCCGCATTCTCATCCAGGGTCCGCTCTGGCGTCACGGGCAGTCAGGCTCATGGGGTCCCCACTCTTGTGGGGTCTGGTCACCGCTCGGGCCCCCAGGGGTGCAGGCGCCGCCGCCCGTGTCCGGATGCTGGTCACGGGGGTCCCGGCTCTCCGCCGTACAATTCTCTGCGTCAGGCCCAGTGGCCAGTCCGAGTCCCCGTCCTCTCCTGATGGCTCTCACCAGGTAGGCAGCTTCTGGCATGGCAGGAGAACTCCTGCAGCTACCGGAGCGGTTGTGGGCACACAATCGGGTTCAGCGTCAGTGGAGGGGCAAAGGATAGTGGTCCTGTGTTCCGCCTGCAGTTGTGGCCTAGACTGGATAATTGTGACGGAGAAACAGCCCAGAGAAGGGGAGCTCGGATCGGAGCTCTACCCCAGCACGTCCACCGCCATCGCGCGCCTAGCCACGCCCCTCAGCCCCTGCTTGATGGATCACCCTAAAACTTTCCATGAAGGAGCTATGGATGAAACTTTTATGTGGAAAGTTTCTTGAAGTTTCGTCAAACAGAGCCAAAGTTATTATGAAACCAAAAAACCTTTTTGTATGGAAAAGCAGACCAAACGAAAAACACTGAGTGGCGACCACTACAGGGTAATACATCTATCAGGTGGATCAAAGTTCACAACTGAGCTTGGTCATCAAAACAGTACAAGGAATATATCGATCACATTAGGCTCCACAAAAAGGACAGAGATTAATTCAGTTTCAAATCATTAGGGTTTAGTAAAAGTTAATGATTTAAAGAAGGCACACATCAGGTTAGTTGCAAATCATAATCAAAATGTGTATGCTTCAGTTAATATGCAAATCAGTTAAATCAAACTCATGTAACTCAAAAGGCAATACAGCAATTAAAAGAACAAAGTTAGTACTCTAAAGTCTCCTACCCTACTCTAAATATCTGTTTCAAACTGATCTCATCTAAAGAAAATCTGAATTTGAAGTATTCATTTGAGCTCTACACTAATTAAAAACACATCTCTAACATTTTTCACACCTACACACAGTTCTCATAAATGTATCCAATCATGTAAAGCAAAATGGTACAATTACATACTCCTTAGGCTCTCGCGGGCTTCTTGCTAACAATTTGCTCTCTGTGTCCTTCAAACTTACTCTATTTGTGTATGGGTAAAATATATGAACTAAGCTACACACTGCAGGTGCATGGCACACAGTCCATGGTCATGCAGGATATGCTTGTGCTGCAGCCCTTTTCCTGGACCGCAGCACAAGCTACTGTGAAAAGGAGTACTTTGCGACCACCGTCCCGGCGGACCACTGCCTGCTCGTCGGGTGGTCTCCTGACCGCCGCAATAGTGGGTGGCGGTCCGCCCATCCACCCGCTATCATAATCTGGGCCTAAGAGTTGCAAATTATGGTTAGCACTGTATTCTATACAACAGCCAAGAAAACCATACAATGTCCATGACCTTCCCCCCTTGATGACACAGATGCATTTACATCTGTAAAATACCTAAAAGATGAGATTACATATTATATTGTACCTAACACTTGGCCAGAGATGTGTATGAATGTAGAATTATTTATTGTGTTGGTACTTACTTAAGTTGTGCTTTTAGGTGCGGTTATTGGCATAAGTAATGTGAGTTTGCAAACACTGCATTTGATGTGTAAGTTATGGTTTATAGGGATGTTGTGCTACAGCCATGCCCCGCACCCAACCTTTGGCCATGCAGTGCTAGGCTGAACGTAGGACCTGCCCTTCGGCTAAGTCCTGCATCCAAAGTACAATGGGCCCTGCATCCACCCTGCCACATGGGCCCATCCCTTGATGCACATAGCTTGTTTAAAGTTGTAAAAATATTTTCTTTACCAGTTTGAGTGCTCTTCTAACTGCATCATTTGTGGGTGATGCACTCAATACAGTTTAGAGAGAGGTTGCATCTCTTCTGCAATTCAACTTATCCTTCTGGCATCTCAAGAGCTCCCTCTTATTATTTGACCTGAGGTGTCCTTGCACGTGTCCCGACAGAATACAGTCCTCTCTGGCCTCTGCTCTGCTTCTGGACACAAATTTGTAGGTGATTTGCATTCAACATTTTCCCATCTGGGGTGGCTGAAAAATAAGATGATGCTTTTATCGGGTTGCACCATCTCCGCAGTGCAGATTACCTCCTGCTCTTCAGAAGGTGAAGCAGATAATGGTCCTGCAAGGTCCTTCTGAGCATTTTCCGCATGGTTTGAAATCAGTTGCCTACAGTCCCACAAAATCCCAACTGCTCAAGTCTCTTGCACCTCACAAAGCAGTTGATGTACCTCCTGTTGATGTGGTCAAATGTTACCTAGGTTCGCAGTCTGTGACAAGCTCAGATTGGCCTTTATAATTTAAAGTCGTAAGGGACACAGCGGCCCGAGACCCAAAATGGCAGGTCAGTCAATGGCCTCCCAGTTATTTCACACCTAGCCCGCCCACTATACCATCTGGGGATAACTGTGAACAGATGGAAGTGGTCCCTAGGGTGTGTGAAGCTGCTGCGAACTGGAGGGATAGTGTGCCTTGCTCTGTGGAGGTGTTGTGATGGAAACAAAGACAGTGATGTCCATGTGTGAAAGGTGATGTAGAAACTTAGCATGCTTGCGGCAAAGTCAGTCCTGGTGACGGTGGTGGCAAGTTGATCTACGCTGCCCCTATGGAGTCGGAGTGGATGTTATTAGTGCCACTGAGAGATTCTGTGTTGCCTGGTCAACCAGAGGGTGATATTGAAGCCCTGGGGGTCATGGCTGAACTGGCACCGTAGCAGTTTCTGTGGTCCTCCTGGGGAAAGGGATGGCAGTAGGAGACACTGGGTGAAGAAAGTGCAGATATGCAGTGGCTGATTGCATACACTGTGTCCCTTCTGCTCTGGGGTATAGCATGGACTCGCCCAGTACAGTCTCAATGTTCCAAATGTGGGCCTCCGTTGTAAATTTGAGACAGTCAGAGAAAGAAGTGACAACCCCATACTAAAAAGGTGACTGATACTAGAGGAGAGTATTACACAGAACACCCAGGAAAATTGCAATATCTGCCCTTCTTTAAAAGCCCTGTGACTTTCTTCAAAGTCCCTGCAAAAATTAAAGTTCTTTCTTTTTTAAATTGGCTGATTATACTTTTATTGGCGTTTTGCAACAGGCCAGCTGCCAACGACGGTGTTAAGTTCCTCTGTCACCTGCCTGTGAGGAAGCACAAGTTTTAAAATCATAATTTACAGCATAGTTACTGATTAAAGACAGGAAAAGCTGAAAGTGCACTTTGCACATGTTAGACACAGTAACACATGAAACTGTAGAAGCACTGTAAAATCGTGCTTTAAAATGCAAGATGAAGAAAACATGCATACAAAGTAATACTAATTAATATAAACAAGTTGCTCTACTGAATTTCTTACGAACATGTTGTTTATTAACAGATACTGATAAAATAGTGTTGTTAATAAAGTGTCCTAGTGTTTCTATCGCCTTTTATTAGAATGCACCATTTGGAAAAGTGGGTGCAAAAAAGTGTAGAAACTAGGTGCGATCTTGACATTTTGAGTAATATTACTAGAGATTCTATAGTTTATGAAAAGTGAAAAATGAATGATGTTGTGGGAAGTTAGATAATTATACACTTATATAAGTATTGAGAAAATTGTGGTAGTAGGGTATTTCCAATGTTAGCTATATCTATTTAATAATGTCTGGTGAAAGTTTTACATATTCCCTATTTGAATTGATTTTATTACACTATATTTGATATTGATTTAGAGTTTATTTTATTTGAAATGTGTAATGCCAACTTAAAGGATCTTTGATAATGTTTTTTCCTGATGCTGACCTTTTCCCTGGCCTAATACAATGGAACTTTTACAACTAGTGAAATGTTTGTTCTGTACATTTGTAACTTTCGGCATTCAAATGTTTCTTCAATGTTCACTGTGGGAATAGGATTTCAGCTGTTCCTATAGACTGATATTTTGTATTTCTTTTTCACCTATGTTGGGTCTATGAGGACGTTCGAATGTTGCATTTCTCATGAGTAGCATGGGAAAGTATCTTACTGTTGTGAGTGTCCTAGGAGTCATTATGTGAATCTGAGCAGGTGACAGTCTTTTGATGGTGGTGTGATGCTACATCATTGGGACTTTGTTAGAGATTTTATAAAAGAAGAAACCCCAAAAGAGGGGCAAAGTCATACTTTTCTTTTCCCCTTGCTAAAGGATTATATACTGATCGATTTATGATGATTACCAAGAACTATCCATTTACTTTGGACTGCTTTGCTGATGCTACAGTCAATAACTGATGGAGTGAACCCTTTGCCAAACATTTTCCTTTTTTTGTTTGTTCTATGCTAATGGACTCGCCCTTAGTGGACTTTAAATAGGACATTTTTCCCCTTCTTCTTTAGTATTTGAGCTGTTACACAAACAAACTATCCTTCTGCATTTAATGGTAGTTGGACTCTGTAATTTTGTAAACTGATCTTTATAATAGCCATTCGATAATGCCTTGCCTAAATGTTGGGCGCTTTAATTTCATTTAATTCAAGCTGTGATATTCTTAACTGAAATTCTTAAAAGACTGCTTATTGCCATGAAATTTGAATCTTTAATACAATAACCAAATTAATCTAAAATCTGTCTGATTCGATTATTGAGTCTTGTTGGTTCTTCCATTTAAACTGTGCTATTTTACTGGTGATTTAAATGCATTGTAAAGAGAAGTGAGCTCTGACAGAACATCAAGTAGCACTTCTTCTGTTCTGTGTTGCTGTTGCAGAGCCTTTGGTCTGCATAATTCTAGTCCGACTTTACTTCTTCAGAAGTTTAGGTCTTCCTGTTGCTATTCTTTATTTCTACAGCATGGTCTTCAGAGTGGTATACCTACGTCTGATCTCAAATTTGTGAGTTGGCTGTCAATTAATGATCCTTATTGGACAGCTAACATGGTGTTCCAGCCACTCTAATTTCCACCCCTCCGATTGGCAGAGAAAGTTTCAGGATCATTGCCTTTGTGGTAAAAGGAAATACTGTAGATTGTCTAATAGTAAAGGGGCCCAGTACTGTTAAAGTAGTAAGGAGAGTAAGCGTATAATAAAATGTACCACACTTGCACTGCAACACCTGTTAACAGCTTACAAATAGATAGGTCCCTTTTCCTGTGCTAGCAATCTGGAGCCTGACACCCTCCATATTTTCCGAGGACACCTCCCTCTCCGCTGACCTTTGTCTTGTGCTCACCACGCCCGATCTACCCCATGACTCTTTCCCCCCTTCTGTGTGCCTCTCTCCCAGGACTGCTGTGGCAGGAACCTGTGCCACCTCCCTCACACTTTCCACCCCCAACCCAGAACACTAATTTATCCTGCTACCCTCTCTCCCCCACGAGTCGACTGTCCCCTCCCCTTTCACCCCACTGCTGTGTTACAGGCCAAACAGTTCCTGGTTCCTTCTATTAATCTACATAGCCTTCTCTGCAACCTTTTAACAGAGAGGCCTGCTTCAGAATCCAAGCTTTCTATGCATATTTTTGGTATGCTTGCTTCAGTGATTGTACGAAAAATCTTAGAATAGTCTAAACATGACTTTGTCAGCCAAAGGCAGACATACCTCCGAGAAATTCAACAATCACAGATGTGTTTTTGCCCTGTTGGCAGTTCGTCAGTGTGATATTGTTGACATGTCTTGGGTTTAAGGAAGCCCTAGGGATATTGAATACCAAACCAACATTGGCAATGCCCCCATTTCTGGCTTGCATTGTAGGTGGAGAATCACAATTTAAGCTCCACCCCTATACGTCACCAAGAAGTAATGCAGATACGCGTTAGCACAATATATCTACTGTGTGCGTTAACCATACTAATGTAGAGTGAAGTACTAGACATACTGCTTAAGTGTATTGACTGTAGAAAGAAGTCGGTCATATAGAACGACTACTCTAATAGTTTCATTGTAATATTACAATATTACAAATTGTAGTTCTCATTCACATTTACACTGGTGTATTTCGAGTTATACTGTTTTTACTGGAATTTCATTCTTATTTACTCATGTTTTCATTTATTCTGTAATCGTAGGTGCACCTATGATCATGTATTTAAAGTGTACACTGACTGCCTTACTAAGTTAGCTTAACCAAAGGCTTTAAGCATTTTGGGCCAGATGTAGGTGTCCAAATACCGGTCGGAAACGGCCGAAAATACCGATTTTCGGCCGTTTCCGACCGGTATTTGGACATTGGTATGTAGGGGATAGAAAAACTTACAAATTCGGTAATTTTACCGAATCAGTAATTTTATCAAATCGGTAAAATAACAGAATCAGTAAATTTACCGATTCTGTAAATTTTACCGATTCGGTAAAATTACCGATCTGTAAAAATACCGAATCTGTAATTTGCTATGTAGGTAGCACTGTTGACAGTGCTACAGGCCTTCAGAATTCGGTATTTTACCACCCAACACAATTGGGTGGTAAAATACCGAATTCAGGTGTACATGCACATCTGTGCATGCACACCTGTGCCATGTGACACACAGACATTCCCTTAGGGCATGTATGTGTGCCACATGGCACACAAGCCTGTACTTGGGGTGCTAGAGGGTGTCAAAGTGACACCCCCTGCAACCTTGCAGGATTCGGTATTTACCGATTCGGTAAATACCGAATCGGTATTGCCCATTGATTCCTATGGGCTTCAAGGCCCATAGGAATCAATGGGCAATACCGATTCGGTAATTACCAAATCGGTAAATAACGAATCCTACCGATTCAGTAAAAATTACCGAATTTTTACCTACATCTTATTTACCGATTCATAAATACCGAATCAGTAAAATTCGGTATTTATGAATCGGTAAATAAGATTTACCCACATCTGGCATCTTGTCCCTAATGTTTAACCTTTAACGTAAAAGTTTTGCTTGCGCAGCAATTTTATTTATTTATCTAAGAAGTTTTCTATAGCGCTGTCCAGACCCAGGGGTATCGGAGTGCTTTACAGAAGGTGCATAGCATATAATCATCAGATACAAGAAAGAGGAGCGACATATCAACCGACGAGCATCAAAAATAAAGAGCAACACATTGTAGTGCAGGACATTTTTTGGCTTCGAGATTCTTCTGAGTCTTAGGCTTGGAGGAGAGCTCGATGTTTGCTGTCTGTCCCAAGCTATCGACTTCCTAGGGAGCGGTTGCGGAACAGGGTTTTGAGTTGTCTTTTGAATTCTGCAAAGGAGGGAATGGTTCTAATGTGTGGGGGAATGGAATTCCACATTTTGGGGGCGCTTCCAGTGAAAGATCGGTCCGCAGTTCTTTTCCTTCTGGTTTTGGGTGGGATGAGTAGGAGGGAGTTTGAGCTTCTCAGGTTCCTGGATTGGCCGGCTTTTGTGAGTTTTTTCGCCAGGTACTCGGGTTTGCCGGTGTGAAGGGCTTTATGGGTTAGACAGGCTGTTCTGAAGCTAATTTGCATTTCGACTGGAAGCCATTTGAGTTCCTTGAGTGCACGGGAGATATGATCAAATTTCTTGGTGACGGTGATCATTCTGGCGGCCGCATGTAAAGTTGTTTTGATGGGAGCCAAATGCGATTTAGGAATTCCTGTTAGGACTGCGTTCCCATAGTCCAGTCTTGACAGTACCAGAGATTGGGTGGCCTGTTTGAGATCGTTGGTTGAAATATAGGGTTTTTATTTTGTTCAGTAGTCTGAGGTTAAGATACGCACTTTTCGCCGAATTCTTAATGTGTCTCATCATGTTCAGTTTTGGGTCTAGGGTGATGCCTAGAGATTTGACAGTCTGCTAGAGTGAGATTCCCGTTAAGCGCATCAATAGCCTTTAACCATTCGGTGATTTGGGGGTTATCTTCCTTGTTCGAGATGAGGAGTGTCTCAGTCTTGTCAGGATTTAGTTTCAAGTGATTGCTCATCAACCAGTGTTGGACATCTTTCAGGACATCATTTAGTCTTTGAATGTCTTTGAGAGAGGTAGTTTCCAGATAGATCTGAGTATCATCAGCATAGAGTTGGAAGCGAATGTTGGCTTTTCTGAGTAATTTGGAGAGAGGTTCCATGTAGATGTTAAAGAGTTGCGGTGAGAGAACCGAGCCTTGAGGGACGGCCTTGTTGGCTTGCTGAAGTTCAGAAGTGACGTTTTTTATTTTTATTTTTTGCGTGCGATTGTGAATAAAGGAGGAGAACCATTTGAGGACCTCTTCACAAAGACCAGCTCTTTCTTGGAGAGCCCTTAAGAGGAGAGGTCAAGTAGAATGAGGAGGCAGCATTGGTCAGAGTCTAGTGATCCATGAATATCGTCCATGATGTTGGGAATCGCTGTTTCTGTGCTATAGCCTTTTCTGAAGCCAGAATGGTGGGGGTCCAGGAGGTTGATGTTGTCCAGGTGCTGTGTTAGTTGATGTAGTACGCATCTTTCTAGTGTTTTTGAGAGCAAGGGGAGGTTGGACACAGGTGTAAAATTGTTCAGAACAGGGGGGTGACTTGCCCCATTTTAAGACAGTCAGGAACCACTCTGTTTTTTAGGGAGCTATTTATGATTGTGCACCAGAGCGGTGCAAAAGCGTGCTTCATTTTTTGGATCAGTAGGGGAGGAATGGGGTCTAGGACATGAGCAGAGGGTTTGGAGGTGGAGATCAGCGTGATTATCTCATTTTCTTGAATGGGACGGAGCTCAGCCAGGAATTGTGCGAGGAGCCGGGAGAAAGATCATGCGGCCCAGCCGTGATGCTATCCGTGAGGTGCGAGCTGTTGATGTCCAATGATAGTTCGATTTTTGAGATCTTGTCGTTGAAGAAATGGGCGAAGTAGTCACAGAGGTTCTTTGGACGCCTGTACAGATGAGGAAACGAGCTTGGAGGTTTGTTGTCTAATGATGCTATAGAGCTCCTTAGGTCTGTTTTAGCACTATCCAGCGCAGCGCGGAAGAAGCTGGATTTCTTGTTTTGATGTGGTTGTTGTATTTCCTAATGGCTGATTTGAGTTGATCGCGGAGGATGGAGGTAGGATTGTTGCTCCACAGTCTTTCTTTGGCTCTTAGATTCCTCCTTTCGGAGTTGAGGTCAGAGTTGAACCATGATCTGGATGGGATGGCTCTGCTCTTTTTGAGCTTTAAAGGAGCTATTTTGATAAGCAAGGATAGTAGCTTAGCATTATAACAATCTGTGAGGTCGTTAGTGGAGAGGTGGTCATTGGTGTCGAGTAGAAGTGAGCTTATCTGTTCTTCCAGGATTCCCAAGAGAAGTTTCTCAACCATTTGGGGGGTCTTGTGGAGGTGATTGGGAGAGAGTGGGATGGTTGATAAGAAAAAGGATCATGTGGTGGTCTGACCAGTCAACGGGGAGTATGTGGTTGATAGTGATTTTATTTCTTTGAGCAATGATGGCATCCAATGTGGCACCTTTGTAGTGTCTCTCCTCTGTGCAGTACTAGATTAAATTGTTATCACAGAGGAGACTGGATATTGATTCGATTAGAGAGTTGTTGGTCTCATTCCACCGTAGGTTCAGGTCACCAAGAATTAGATTATTAGTATCACCGAGCAGGGCCGGCCCTAGGCATGTGCAAAGTGTGCACCTGCACAGGGCCGCCAAACCCCAGGGGCCGCCACGTCTCCAGTCGATGAAGGGGGCCCCTCAGCTGAGCTCTCTGGTAGAGAGCTGTGTCTCTCTCTCTAAAGCAGCTGCTGCTGCCTGCAGCCTGCTCCTCTCCTCGCACTGCTGACCTTTGACTGAAGAGAAACAAAGTATCAACTTCCAATGTTTCTCTTCAGTCAAAGCCACGAGCTAGGCCCGGAAAGAGGAGGGGGTGGGGGCCCTGAGATAGTGCATTCTCCTCAGGGCACTACTCCTTTGAGAAGGGAGGAGGCCAGGGCTGTGAGGGGTGAGGGGTGAGGGGTGGGGGGTGGTTCAGGGTTTGGGGGCCTGCATGGCCTGGGGACCTCTTAATGTGATTGTGGCACCCTTAAAAAACTGCTTCCCTGCCACCCCCTACAAGTTATATGAAGACACAATCACAATGTTGATGCTGCCTCTGTGTTTCCACATCAGCATTTTAAAAGCATGCTTACCTTTTCTGGGTGATTTCAGCCAGCTCGACTACGCATGTCTAACATTGCAAACGTGAAAGCGATTTGCACACCCCTCTTGAGTGGGCCTCGGTAAATGTGGAGAGCTGGCATGTGGCGAAGACGCAGTGTTCTGCTATGTGCTTGTGCACAGGTTGGCCCATGGTGAATTATAATTATTAGAAAGAACGCTCCAGATGCAGAAGCACTTCCTCAGCCACCAAGTTTGGGACAAGGAACGAGACAGTGAGTACGTGTTTTTTTATTGTTGAAAGGTGAAACAGAGGTCTCGGTGGAATGGGATAACGGGCCTGCAAGGAAAGGAAGATTATCTGATCTCTGTTCAGACAACCTGTAGGTCCTTTCTCCAACATACGTGCCTGTGTAATATAGTTTGTAATCACTCTGACATTTTTAGGAACTTTTATACATAATAGAAACTGTGTTTTCCGACAAGTCATGGTTCTTTTAAACAAAATACAATTTTAATTGCTTGCTTTATCGTAGTCCGTTTCACGCTCACCCTGACATCTGTTTAAGTCCTCCGAGTCATTTGTTATTCTCTCGGTGTACCAAGTCAACCTTCCCTCTGAGTTCGGTAAGCTGAGTTACAGTGACAATCGTTATGTACAGCACATAGAGGTGTCAAAATGGCATTTGTACAAACATTAATTTTATTGTGAGAGAAAAGCATCCTCATTAAAACATGAATGCATGTGAGGGTTACCGTATTTTCCGGCGTATAAGACGACCCGGCGTATAAGACGACCCCCCACTTTGCTTGATAAAATTTAGGTTTTGTGCTATACTCGCCGTATAAGACTACCCCCACTTCCAGCACAGTCCAACGCTCTACTCGTACCTTGTACGCTTTTATAACCTGCACACTTATCACTTTTTTCTCTTGTAATGTACCGATTGCTACCTCATGTATTTTGTTATAACCTGCACACTTATCACTTTTTTCTCTTGTAATGTACCGATTGCTACCTCATGTATTTTGGTTGCTCGCTATTGTCACTTTTGAACCATGTAACTTAACGTTTGGTTTTTAGAAATATACGGTAGGGTTGTAAGCACTGTATACCGTACTTAGGCGGGAAATGTTTCTTCCACCTTGCTTGTATGCTGGAAATATTGCAAGCCTACCGTAATCTCTCCACCCGCTAGTCCTCCGAGTACGCTCAGCTTACCGCAGTGAAGCAGCTCCAGTGCCCGGCGGCGTCCTCCGACTCCGTGGATGCTATCGCGGATCCTCAGCGTTGTCCACCGATGCAATGCTCCGGCGGGAATCCTCCGGCATTATGGCTGCCAATTTCTGCGGGAGGCCTCGGGGGTACCCACCAGGCAGTAGGGGCGAAGTAGGAGCGAAGTTGCGGCTTGAAAGCCAATTGTGCGCGGGAGCCCCCAGGATGCAATGCTCTTCGACTCTTCGACTCTGTGGCTGGCGGGCGGATTAGAGCCACCCTCCCCCACCTCCGGCTGGCCGGAAGCGCGGGAACCTTCAGGAGTAGTCCGCGCTGTTAAAAAAAAAACATGAAAACAGACGGTCTAATTTTGCATCCGGCGTATAAGACGACCACCGACTTTCCAGAAAATTTTAAGGGGGTTAAAAAGTCGTCTTATACGCCGGAAAATACGGTATGTGCTCTCTGCCCACCCTTGTTTGGGCGATATATTGTTGGTAGTTCTTAGTATTTAGTGTGTATCCTTGGCTTGGGATGGTGGCACTTTCCTAGTATGGCCAGAGTACATATGGATACTGGATGGAAACTGCAAACTGATAGTAGAGCACCTGCCATGCATTTACTAAAAATAAAAAGCTTGTCTATTAGGTCAAAATTATTTTGTTTGAAGAAAGTGATCAGCTTACATTTTGGAGTCCAGGCGGAGGGGGAGAAGGGTGCAAGGCAGAGGGGATAAGGGTGCAAGGCAGAGGGGAGAAGGACGGAAGGCAGAGAGGAGAAGGGCGCAAGGCAGAGAGGAGAAGGGCGCAAGGCAGAGAGGAGAAGGGTGCAAGGCAGAGAGGAGAAGGGTGCACGGCAGAGAGGAGAAGGGTGCAAGGCAGAGGGGAGAAAGGTGGAAGGCAGAGAGGAGAAGGGTGCAAGGTAGAGAAGGGTGCAAAGTAGAGAAGGGAGCAAGGCGGAGGGGAGAAGGGTGCAAGGCAGAGGGGAGAAGGGTGCAAGGCAGAGAGTAGAAAGGGTGCACGGTAGAGAAGGGTGCAAGGTAGAGGGGAGAAGGTTGCAAGGCAGAGGGTAGAAGGTTGCAAGGCAGAGAGGAGAAGGGTGCAAGGCAGAGAAGAGAAGGGTGCAAGGCAGAGGGGAGTAGGATGCAAGGCAGAGAGGAGAAGGGTGCAAGGCGGAGGGGAGAAGGGTGCAAGGCAGAGGGGAGAAGGGTGCAAGGCAGAGGGGAGAAGGGTGCAAGGCAGAGGGGAGAAGGGTGCAAGGCAGAGGGGAGAAGGGTGCAAGGCAGAGAGGAGAAGGGTGCAAGGCAGAGGGGAGACGGGTGCAAGGAAGAGGGGAGAATGGTGCAACGGGGAGGGGGAGAAGGGTGCAAGGCGGAGGGGAGAAGGGTGCAAGGTGGAAGGGAGAAGGGTGCAAGGCAGAGGGGAGAAGGGTGCAAGGCAGAGAGGAGAAGGGTGCAAGGCAGAGGGGAGAAGGGTGCAAGGCAGAGAGGAGAAGGGTGCAAGGCAGAGGGGAGAAGGGCGCAAGGCAGAGAGGAGAAGGGCGCAAGGCAGAGAGGAGAAGGACGCAAGGCGGAGGGGAGAAGGGTGCAAGGCAGAGGGGAGAAGGGTGCAAGGTGGAGAGGAGAAGGGTGCAAGGAAGAGGGGAGATTGGTGCAACGGGGAGGGGGGGAAGGGTGCAAGGCGGAGGGAAGAAGGGTGCAAGGTGGAGAGGAGAAGGGTGCCACGGGGAGGGGAGAAGGGTGCCAGGCAGAGAGGAGAAGGGTGCAAGGCAGAGAGGAGAAGGGTGCACGGTAGAGAAGGCTGCAAGGCAGAGAGGAGAAGGGTGCAAGGCAGAGGGGAGAAGGGTGCAAGGCAGAGGGGAGAAGTGTGCAAGGCAGAGAGGAGAAGGGTGCAAGGCAGAGGGGAGAAGGGTGCAAGGCAGAGGGGAGAAGGGTGCAAGGCAGATGGGAGAAGGGTGCAAGGCAGAGGGGAGAAGGGTGCAAGGCAGAGAGGAGAAGGGTGCAAGGCAGAGGGGAGAAGGGTGCAAGGCAGAGGGGAGAATGGTGCAAGGTAGAAAAGGGTGCAAGGCGGAGGTGGAGAAGGGTGCAAGGGGGAGGGGGAGAAGGGTGCAAGGGGGAGGGCGAGAAGGGTGCTGCAAGGCAGAGGGGAGAAGGGTGCTAGTCAGAGGGGAGAAGGGTGCAAGGCAGAGAGGAGAAGGGTGCAAGGCAGAGGGGAGAAGGGTGCAAGGCAGAGGGGAGAAGGGTGCAAGGTAGAAAAGGGTGCAGGGCGGAGGTGGAGAAGGGTGCAAGGGGGAGGGGGAGAAGGGTGCAAGGGGGAGGGCGAGAAGGGTGCTGCAAGGCAGAGGGGAGAAGAGTGCAAGGGGGATGGAGATGAAGTTAAAAATGTGCCCCCCCGGAAACATTTCTGCGGATGCCCATGGAATGCTCACTACTTTGTGAGAGAGAGTGGGATAGAGTGGAGAGAGAGAGAGTGGAGAGCGAGAGTAGAGAGCGAGAGTAGAGAGCGAGAGTGTAGAGAGAGAGAGAGAGTAGAGAGAGAGAGTGGAGAGAGAGTGAGGGTGGAGAGAGAGGGTGGAGAGAGAGAGTGGAGAGAGAGTGGAGAAAGAGTGGAGTGAGGCAGTGGAGAGAGAGTATAGAGAGAGTGGAGAGAGAGAGTAGCGAGAGAGTAGCGAGAGAGAGTCAGTGGAGAGAGAGAGTGGAGAGAGTGGAGAGAAAGACAGTGGAGAGAGAGTAGAGAGAGAGTGGAGAGAGAGAGTGGAGAGAGAGTGGAGAGAGAGTAGAGAGAGAGAGTGGAGGGAGAGAGGGTGGAGAGAGAGAGTGGAGAGAGAGCGTGGAGAGAGAGTAGAGAGAGAGAGTGGAGAGAGAGTAGAGAGAGAGAGAGTGGAGAGAGAGTGGAGCTAGACAGTGGAGAGAGAGAGAGTGGAGAGGGCATAGAGACAGTGGAGAGAGTGAGCAAGAGAGTGGAGAGAGAGAGAGTGGAGGAAGACAGTGGAGAGAGAGTGGAGAGAGAGTGGAGAGAAAGACAGTGGAGAGAGAGTAGAGAGAGAGTGGAGAGAGAGTAGAGAGAGAGAGAGTGGAGGGAGAGAGAGTGGAGGGAGAGAGAGTGGAGGGAGAGAGAGTGGAGAGAGAGAGTGGAGAGAGAGTAGAGAGAGAGAGTGGAGAAAGAGTAGAGAGAGAGTCGAGAGAAAGTGGAGCTAGACAGTGGATAGAGAGTGGAGAGAGAGAGAGAAAGTGGTGAGAGAGACAGTGAAGAGAGAGAGAGTGGAGAGAGAGAGAGAGAGAGAGAGAGAGAGAGTGGAGGGAGTGGAGCTAGACAGTGGAGAGAGAGAGAGAAAGTGGAGAGACAGACAGTGGAGAGAGAGAGTGGAGAGAGAGAGTGGAGAGAGAGAGTGGAGAAAGAGAGTGGAGAGAGAGAGAGAGAGAGAGGAGAGAGAGAGAGGAGAGAGAGAGAGTGGAGAGAGAGAGAGGAGAGAGAGAGGAGAGAGAGAGGAGATAGAGAGTGGAGAGGGAGTGGAGAGAGAGTGGAGAGAGAGTGGAGAGAGAGTGGAGGGAGACAGTGGAGGAGACAGTGAAGTAGTGTGGCTCACTGGTTAGAGGCGGCAGACCCGAGAGCAGAGGACGGCCCGGGACCAGGGTTCGATTCCCGGCGCGGCAGGTTTCTGGACCAGGGTCAGCGGACTCGATAATTCTCTCGCCTCGGTGCCCACTCTGATCAGCGATCACACTCGGCAACTCTGGGCATTAGCTTGCCTCATCTTCACTAACGGCCCCACCAGACCGCCGGGGATGCCTGGTCTCACCCTGGAGATACCCATTAAGGGACCATCTCTCAGGGAAACCAGGAAGGGTTTCGCAGCGGTCGAAGCGCCTTGGGACCCTACGGGTAAGTAGTGCGCTATATAAATGCCTATACATACATACATACAGTGGAGAGACAGATAGAAGAGAGAGAGAGTGGAGAGAGAGAGTGGAGACTGGAGAGAGAGAGAAGAGAGAGAGGAGAGAGAGTGCATAGAGAGTGGAGAGAGAGTGGAGGGAGAGTGGAGGGAGAGAGTGGAGGGAGACAGTGGAGGAGACAGTGCAGAGAGAGAGTGTGGAGAGAGTGGAGAGAGAGTGGAGAGGGAGTGGAGAGAGAGTAGAAAGAGGGTGGGGAGAGAGTAGAAAGAGGGTGGAGAGAGTAGATAGAGGGTGGAAAGAGAGTGAGACAGAGAGTGAGAGAGAGAGTGAGAGAGTGGAGTGAGAGAGTGGAGAGAGAGAGGGAGAGAGAGGGCGGAGAGAAAGAGAGAGTGGAGAGAAAGTAGAGAGAGAGTGTGAAGGGAGAGAGGGTGGAGAGAGTGGAGAGAGAAAGTGGGGAGAGAGTGGGGGGAGAGTGGAGAGAGAGTAGAGAGAGTGGTGGGAGACAGTGGAGGGAGATAGTGGAGAGAGAGTGGAGGGAGAGTAGAGAGAGAGAAAGTGGAGAGAGAGACAGTGGAGAGAGAGTGGAGAGACAGTGGAGATGGAGTGGACAGAGTTGAGAGAGAGAATGGAGAGAGAGAGAGAGTTGAGAGAGAGAGAGACTGACTGACTGACTGACTCAGAGACTGAATACTGACTGACTGAGAGACTGACTGGCTAAGAAACTGACAGAGAGAGAGAGCAAGATTGGCTGACTAAGAGAGTGACTGACTAACAGAGAGAGAGAGACTGATTGAGAGTGAGACTGACTGGCAGAGAGAGAGACTGACTGAGGTAGAGAGATACTGACTGACTGAGGTAGAGAGATACTGACTGACAGAGAGAGAGACAGAGAGAGAGGCAGAGACTGACTGACTGAGAGAAATAGACTGATTGACTGCGAGAGAGACTGACTGACTGAGAGAGACTGACTGACTGAGAGAGACTGACAGAGAGAGAGAGAGACTGATTGAGAGGGGGACTGACAGGGAGAGAGAGAGAGAGACTGACTGAGGTAGAGAGAGAATGACTGACTGAGAGAGACTGACTGACTGGGAGAGAGAGAGCCTGACTGGGTGAGAGCGAGACTGGCTGACAGAGAGAGAGACTAAGAGAGAGAGAGAGAGACTGGGAGACTTACTGGCTGAGAGAGAGACTGTCAGAGAGAGATAGACTGACAGAGAGAGAGACTGACAGAGAGAGAGACTGACAGAGAGAGAGACTGACTGAGAGAGAGATTGACTGACAGAGACTGACAGAGAGAGAGACTGACTGACAGAGAGAACAGAAACTAAAGAGGGCCCATGGAGCTTTGTTTACTTTTCTGTTGTCTCCATTTCTTGCTCTTTCCATAACACCTCAAGCAGTAAATAAGAGGCCGTCGAAAGTCCAAGGTTAGACACACCTGTGATGTCACTGGGTGTGAAAGGGAGTGACATGTCGCTTTTGTCACCCATAACATTTTGGCGAATCGATGTCCGTGAGGGTCCGGACCCCCTCTTCCGGGGCCCCCACCTACGCTCCCTGCACAGGGCCACCATGAGCCTAGAGCCGGCCCTGCACCGAGTGCATCCTGAGCTATCAGGTCGGTTAGTTGTTCTCCAAATTTGGCGTTTTTACCTGGGGCGATAGAGCAGGTGACAAAGTACAGAACCACTTCTTTGGTCTTGATGTTGGATGAGAGACATTCAAATGTATTGTAATCATAAGAGTTAGTTTCCGTGATCACCATGTTGTCCTTATGAATAATAGCAACCCATCCTCCTCTCTGGCCTTTCCTGTCTTTATTTATGAGGGAGAAGCCCGGGGTACAAGCATGTCTATTTAATAACTAAAGGAGAAGAGAGGGTCTAAGGGAAAATATTTAAAGACCTACCCAGGGTGAAGTCCCCTGCTCAATGAATCAAAAACCAGAAACACACTGGGGGTCTATATCAGAGCCTGTTGGACTCCAAAAAGAAATGCACTCCTACAAAAGTCAGTAAGCGTTACTAAAGCTAGATACCATTAGCTCACTCATAAAATGCCAAATAAACAACCTAAATATTGGGATTCACTGTAATTGTTGAGTAGACTCATACAGAGAAATACTGGATTTCCATCAACGTCAGATGTAGATCATACATACTCATTTGGTCATCCAAACAGGAATGGTATGTCTCATGATCATCGAGACTAGTCCATAACCAATACTCGTCTGGGTCACATCTCCAATTGCTGTGAAGACCATGAGTGTCATGATCTTGATGGAATCAGGTGCAGTGCAAAAATAATAAAGTGTGGTGAGATTAAAAAAGGATAGAGGATCAATACAACCAATTTTAATATAACTTGATCTCTCCTTTACTAAAAACAAGAACAGTGCAAAGAATGCAGTCTGAACATATAACTGCATATATCGGGCCAACATGTTTCAGCCTATAGGGAACCAAATTGCAATAAGTCGCTCGCAGGAAAGGAGAAAAAGTAGGGGAGTAGTGGTGATGGGTTGTGGGAGTGCAAATCAAAGGAATAAGGTGAACACAATAAGATGCTTTTTAAAATTACTGGTAATTCAAACCAGTCACAGAAGACCTGTCCGATGTATAACATTCATTTACATGTAATCTGTAAATTTGCAACATGCATTCAATGCATTTTCAAGGGTATATTTGATAGGAAGCAGGTACAGGTCTTGTAAAGTGGAGGGTGTCGACGTTTCGACTCGGCTGATGCATAGAGGGAAGTTTGGGCCTCAGCTGCGAGTCTTCATCAGGACGGTTTGGGGCAACCTACAGGTAAGAATGCTAATTAGACAGCGCGCTACGTGTGTGGTCAGAAATGTATGACGTCGAGTTCAAAAAGCACTGACCTACTCCTTGTGCAAAGCCCGGCTACTCAGGTCTGATGTACAATATTGAAGACCAATGGCCCATTTACGCCAGAGGTACGGGATACAGGGGTGTTTAGTCACTTCAACACCAACCAAAGCGTATATCCATTAATGCTGTGTGTGATTTAAATCACTGTCCTAGGAAACAAATTAAAATAGTGTGTCAGCTACGAGCCTGACAAGGCATATGCATATATACACAAGAGCTGTCGTGAATAGTGCACTTGTGACCAAATCTAAATTATCTGGGGACTTTGCAGTGCAGAACGAAGGTGATTGATGTGACCCCCTCAGTGTTGCCCAAGATTGGTTGTTACCGGAAGGGCCCTAATGTACTGTTTAGGGAGTGTGGAAGGTAGGAATTAAGTGTGTCCCCCTCAGCGTCATGTGCCGAAATTGCCCAGTATTGGCTGTGCCCCATAATTAGTTAGTTTGGGAGGGTATAAATGAGACACAACCCGAGGAACTAGTACCCTGAGATCGCCGTGCGGTCCCTTTCTGGCGTCTCGGTGAATTAGATTGCATCAGCGATGTGTGCTGAAGATAAGGATCAAGATCGGCGGTGACATACCCCTGTTGTAGAGTCAAGAGTTTACCTTCAAGAGGGAGAGCGCCGTTCAGTCCATGTTGTTCGTCTCGTTGGCGGGCAAGGAATGGAAGCCTGGCAACGCCGGTAATTAAACCGGCGATCGAACGTGCGTGACGTGCACGCTAGGGGAGCGCCGTTCGATATGTGGAGAACCGAGCTCCGAGGCTCAGAGCGGCGTCCGGGTCCCTGCGTGTAGAGCTCAGAGTGGGGATGCTCACTCAGGATTATTTACAGAATGATGTCAATGCGTGATAGTTGAATAAAACTATCCAATTAGAAGGGCCCCGAAGTGCATGTTAAAAGGCGATGTATACAATATAATGCCTGCATATTTCTTCTGTACAATCAAGGCAATACGGGCAAAATAGATATTTACAATAATTAGACGATTACATCATATTCACAGTGGTTAACAGTTCTATGTACAGATAAAACCAATTGGGAAAAAAACAAAAACATGAACATTACCACGTATTTGCTGTGTGTGACTTGCATCACACACAGCATTAATGGATATACGCTTTGGTCAGTGCTTTTTCAACTCGACCTCATACATTTCTGACCACACACATAGTGCCCTGTCTAATTAGCATTCTTACTTGTAGGTTGCCCCAACCCATCCTGATGAAGACTCGCAGCTGAGGCCCAAACTTCCCTCTATGCATCAGCCGAGTCAAAACGTCGACGCCCTCTACTTTACAAGACCTGTACGTGCTTCCTATCCAATATACCCTTGAAAATGCATTGAATGCACATTGCAAATTTACAGATTACGTGTAAATGAATATTATACATCGGACAGGTCTTCTGTGATTGGTTTGAATTACCAGTAATTTTAAAAAGCATCTAATTGTGTTTACCTTATTCCTGTGATTTGCACTCCCACCTCTTATCACCACCACTCCCCTACTTTTCCTCCCGTCCTGCACGCAACCTATTGCAATTCAGGGATTGAACTGTTTTCCCAATCAACTAATAAAATGTTTTGTGAATACTTTTGGTTTGGTTGGCGCTATTATCTGTGTGGATTCTCATTACATGTATTCATAAATAGATTTTGATTGCATGCATGAGAAAGGTCATTGTGATATTGATTATCAATGTTGAAACCTGTATATAGATCATCATATCCTATTTCTTATCTTCTGTATTGATGTAACTGAATCTTTTGATTGCTTTATGCTACTAAGACTTAATTTAATTCGACGCTTTGGCATACTCGTGGTTATTTGGTACCTTTACAATATGTTTTTGAGATATATATACATCAGTTTGGCCCATAATTTGTAATACAACTGACTTATTCTTATTTACTGATTGCTGGTCCATAATGTGTGCCCAAATGGACTACACTGTAAATTGAATTGTTTGATATTAACTCCCCTTTACCTCTCAGGCAACTAAAAATAATTAATTGCCCGAGAAATGGTAAGACTGGCACAGTGCTCTAGGATAGGTCTCGACTAAAATTGTTAAAAAGCCTGCAGCAATGAAAAAGAATCCCCTCCAAAGGTTGCTTTCTGTACACAGCACATTGATGAGAGAAAGATTCGGGGGCAGATTTACAAATGTTTGCTGCAACGCAGCAAGACAACGTGCTGCGCTGCGTCAAATGGAGAGAGCTGAAATCTACCACTTCTACTAAGAAACGGTGCATACCTGCTCTCTCTGTGCCGGCGCACCAGTGACTTCCAGGAGCCATCCCAGGCACCCTTGCACCATGGTGCAAGTGTGCCTACATTAGTCAGGATTGTTTTGTACAGGAAGGGACACCTTCCTGCACAAAAATAATCCTTAGTTTCTTTTTCATCTTTCTACATGTGCTGTAGAATGCAGCACAGGCAGAAAGAGGAAAAAAACAGGAGAAAGAAGGCTATTTCTCCTTGTTACGTCTCCCATGGGAATGCATGCCATTTTGACTCGCTCCCAGGTTTACTACCCTTAGTAAATCTGGGAATGTGCCAAACTCAAGGGTGCATGCATGGGAACACCCATGCTCCACCCACAGAATGCCTTCCCGGGGCAGAATAATGCCAGGCAGCGACTTGGCTACCTTGCGCTACTCTAAATTTATCATGCCACGCAGAGCCACGGAAGGTGCCTTTTTGTGGTGTAGAAATCTCAGTTAAGGGCTTGAATTGCCTTTGTGCTCTTTGTGTACAAGTATGGCATGTGCGGTGATCCTTAGACATGGAACTATGCAAGTTGGTGGTGAAAATCGTATTACCAGAGTCCTCTTACTAAACATTGGTGTCTTGAGCTCCTTCTGCACACTTGATTTTAACAGTTTGTTTCCAATATTGCGCAATTAGCTCACTAATGTCTGCTGTTTATTTTCTGGTTCACATTGCAGTGGACAATTTCCCCCATTTGATGAGTTCAAGTTCAAGTTCAAAAGACCTTTATTCGAATTTCATAAAATTAATAAAAGTACCACATTAAAACAATTCAGTTACATAACAGATCCAAATTACAGAATTCATAATTATTAAAAAATCTAATACAACTTTCATAAGATTATTTTCAGGGGTTTTCCATCATTTTAAGTAAGCGTGTTATAAGTCTCAGAAAAGTGCTAGTGCGATAAATTAGTTCATCTGTGTCCAGGGAGAGCAACATTAAATAAGACTCCCCTAACGAAAGGGGTCTTTGTTTTCTAAAATAAGGAGTTAAAAGCCAATTAATATATTTCAAATAAAATTTACAGAAGAATAGAAAGTGCAAATCATTCTGTTTACTAATACCATCATACATTTGATGAAAATTACTTGTGTAGGGGTCGTCCTGAGGTCCTCTGGGACCACTGAGCCAAAAAACAAGCCACGCTTAGTTGTGGTTTCTGCTCGGAATGCTGCCCACTGCCCCCGCCACGCCACCCTCCACTGCTCTCCCATCATTCTCCAATCATCCACTCTCTTGAACAGCAGAGGTGACCCAGCCAGACTGTCGGGCTGTTAGATTTTCTTTTTGCTGGTTGGGGGAACGGTGCAAATGGGCATTTGGTTATGGAGTGCTGTCCAGAGATGTTTTAAGGCATTACATTGTTTTAACATATTTCAGACAATGCAGATCTGTGCTTATGGTTATATGCAAACTGAACTGTTGTTTCAACAATTATAAATTACCTCTAGATATTTTAATGTAAAGACATTACCAAAATGTAAATGTTTTTAAAGATTTATAGAATTAATTCCAGAAATTTCTGTCTTTAAATACATTTTGGTATCTGAATTAGATTTGTGATAGCAGATAAGTGTTTCTGATGTCTTGACATTTTTTATAAATAGTTTCTGATGATCTTGTATATATGAAATCAAATCTCCCAATCACAGTTTGTGAGACTTTTGGGCCCGATGTAGGTAATCCCAGATTACCGATTCTTAAATACCGAATCATACCGATTCGGTATTTAAGAACAGGCAAATGGGATGTAGGTAATTTTACTGAAAAAATTACCGAATCGGTAAGTTTCGGTAATTACAGAATCGGTATTTACCGATTTGGTAATTGCCATTCATTCCTATGGGCCTGGAGGCCCATAGGAATGAATGTCAATTACCGAATCGGTAAATACCGATTCGGTAATTGGGGGAAACATTGAAGGGTGGCAGGGTGTCACTTTGACACCCTGTTGCACCCCTCAATTTTGCATGGGTGCACATGTTGAAGACATACATGCCCTGAGGGCATGTATGTCTGCAACATGCCAGTGTAGGAAAAGCAAAAAAAATGCTTTTGGAAGGGTTTTCATTATTTACCACCAACTTCTAGTTGGTGGTAAATAACGAATCCTTAACTGAGGAAGGCACTAACTTGAGTGCTTCCTACATCCTGGATTCCGTATCTTACCAAATTGGTAAGTTAAGACTTCGGTATTTTACCGAATCCTTAAATTTCCGAATCCTTAAAAAATGTCACCTACATCTGGAAAGCCCAATACCGGTCGGTAACGGCCGAAATTCGGTAATTTCGGCCGTTACCGACCGGTATTGGGCGACCTACATCTGGCCCTTGATTTCTACTTTATTTTACATTTTAAAAAAATCAGGCATTATGCACTCTCCACGATATGTTTTTAATTCTGCCAAATTACTCTTGTAAAAAAATATATTTTTCTATTGATAGCAAATGAGACAATCGACAAACATAGATAAATTACAAAGTGGACTTTCTAATATATAACTGATATATCAAAAGCTGAAAATAACATATATAACCATAACAACAGGTAAGGAAATGGAATTAAAGGAAAATCAGCCTGTACTGTCACAATCATTTGCCAGTCTGTGCCAGACAGAATTACATTTCTTCAGTGAACACACGCCTCTAATTTTAGCCAATACGTTCTCTTTCATAAATTTCCATTATGATGGCCCACCATTCTACAGCACTTCTGGATTTGGAGAGATCCAAACCCTTGATATGGCGAGTAAAGCAGCAACTAAAATGATAGCCAAAAGAGATCGCCGTGCAGAGTCAGGTTCTATTTTATGGTCCAACATTATCTCCTGTTGAGTAAAAGAAAAATCCTACCCAAGACGGACTTTAGAAGTAGGTCTAACTTCCTGCCAAAATGTTGACAACAAAGGGCAAGTGACACACATATGCAGAATATTTGCTGTGTATAAACCACATTATGAGCAGTTAACCCTGTTGCTCCCCAGTCTTCCCATTTGCTGTTCCCAGCTGGAAATTTTTTCCAGGGTATAGTATAACATGCTTATTGTCTGATACTGCAGCAATTTTAGGTTAATTGGACAGATTGGTACCTCCATGGTAGAAAGTGCATGACTAACCGTTCTGGGGGTAATATCTACCCCAACACAATGCTCCATTTTGGGGCCAGCTGAAGACATGGGTCGTCCCTGCCCTGACAAAGATACTTATATGCTGCTCGAATTGCATGTTTCCTTGGTCTATCATGGAGACAGGTCATTATGTCAGATGTCCCTAACTTCTTTACCACCTGTTTTCTCAGAGAGAAGTCTCTAAACTGCAGTTTTAAATATAATTGATATGGTAATGAAAAAGAAATGTGTAAACTTTGGCATGTTTGAAAGCCATTGCAGTCATAAAGATGTTCCAGTTGATCAATACCATGCTTGGCCCAACTTCTCGAGACGCTATCATGAAAAATCTCCAGGGGGAGCGGGTTATCCCAAAGGGGAAATCTGTCATAAAATATTGGTAATGAGTATTTTGCCAACATTTCAAAAGCCAAGTATTAACCTAAAAGTCTTGAATCGAACCCTCTTGTAGTAGTTCGGATCATTAATCCTATAAAGAAACCGTTGACTATCTTGGCCTAGAACAAAGTGATGACTAAAATCTTGGACCTCAATTGAAAGTGGATTATGCAATCCCCCCATAAATGCAGCCCAGTCACAATATTTAAAGTCAGGAAGGCAGAGACTGCCTTGATTGTATGGGAAATGTATACATTTTATCGCGCTGCGTGCTCGTTTGTACCCCCACATAAAAAGACTGCAAAAGAATTAGTGATGCGTAAAGGAATGGAACAAAATAGGTAAATTAACTGTGGTAAAATCGTCATTTAGATAATATTGCATCTGGCTATTATACTGATCGGTAATTTATACCAGTTTTTTTGGTTTTTATTGACATCTTGAATCAGCAGATCATAATTCAGACTGAGTATGCGTTCTATCTGAGAAGATATACGGATGCCTAAGTAAGTGACAGCAGAGCATTCCCCTAAAATAGGCATATCCAGTTTAAAATTAAGAAGCACTTGTGTTTTGTTGGGGTTTACCTTGTATCCCGAAAGAGCTGAATACACCAGTTTCTTTTATGATTGCTTCAACAGAAGCGGGAGGATCAGATGTAAAAATAGCAATGTCATCTGCATAAGCAGTGAGTTTTAAATCAGAAGGCTCTGATTGCAATGGTAATATGTTTGTATTATTGAGCAGTTACATAAAAAAGGTTCAATATATATAGTGCGAATAATAGTGGCGAGAGCGGGCAGCCCTGGCGAGTACCTCTATATATCCAGAAAAGTGTAGACTGGGAGCATGCATAAAGTAGCTTTGCCTGTGGCATATGATATAAGGCACGTATCCATGTGCGAAAATCATCCATCCATACCAAATGATAAAAGAGTTGGCCATTAGCACCCCCACACCAATCGATCGAAGGCCTTTTCCGCATCTAGGAGTATCATGCCCAGATTAGTAGCAGATTGCTTTGCAAAATCAAAAACCATGATTGCAGTGTTACTATGCGCCAAAGTGCCTCTACCTAAGAAAAACCATGTTGTTGTCTAGAAACTAGTCCTGGTATCAGAGGAGCTAATCGGTTTGCCAGAACTCTTGTGTAGATTTAAGCATCTGCATTAATAAGGGATATTTGGAGATACAAACTACAGTCTTCAGGTAGCTTGCCCTTTTAAAAAAAAATACAATATTTGTTATGTCCCACGATGGTGGTTCCATGCCAGAGTTATCTTATGTTATATGACTTTTATATAGCACAAATCACCTCCAGGTCTCTAAGCGCTTCATGAGAAGAGTGAACGAGTCACTGGGCAGAGATCCAATAGCAACCCCGGTAGCAGGAATTATGCGGAGATTAGTGCCTCTCTAAACAGAAACGTTTTAAAAGCTTTCTAAAGGTGAGCAGAACCGGTTCCCTACATAAGTACTTCGGCAGATCATTCCAGATCTGCGGGAGGAACACAGAGAATGCTCTACCCCCTAAAGATTTAGAGGTGCTGGGGGAGGCTAACCTACAGGCCTCAGATGATCGCAGAGTCCAGCCAGGAACATATTTCACCAGGCGATCTTTTATATACTTGGGTGCCTGACCATAGATTGCCTTATGGGCAGTACATGGACCCCTGAACTGCGCTCTCTGTTTAATAGGGAACCAGTGAAGTTTGTGTAACAGAGGATTGGCGGGTGTCTTTCTATGAAGTCTAAAAATAAGCCTGGCAGCATCGTTCTGCACCAACTGTAATCTCCTAATGAGCTTCTGGGGAGGCCAATGTAAAGGGCATTCCCATAATCCAGCCTGGCAATAACAGTGGCGGAAACAATTGACTGTAGTGAAGATGATGACAAGAGACGAGCAAGCTTCCGCAGCTGCCCAAGCAAGCCAATACAGGTTCCCACAACAGTGGTAACCTGGGAAGACATAGATAGTTCAGAGTAAATTTTCAGCCCCAGGCTTTTTGCAACCGGGACTGGTACTGGAGCTTCACCTAGTTCCGAAGGCCAGAAAAGATTAAACCATGGGCTACTACTTGTTGGGATGACAAGCACTTCGGTCTTATCTGGATTTATTTTCAATGAATTAGCTGTCATCCAGTTCACAGTGAGCCCGAGCAGCTTTTTGGCCGACTCCTGGGCCTGGTGGAAGTTGTTTAGTTGGATAAGAAGTTGAGTATCATCGGCGTAATTAAACACCTGACAATCCATATGAGTCAGGGTCTCTACCTGGGGTTGCAAATAGATATTAAAAAGGAGTGGGGATTGTGCCGAACCCTGGGGAACTTCACAGGCCAGGGAGCCTAGGTCCGATATCTGCTCACCCTGCTGAACTCTCTGAGTGCGGTCGGACAGAAATGATGTAGCCATTGATGTACTTGGCCACAGATACCCAGATTGGTGAGACGGTTCAACAAGATATTATTGCTGACCGTATTGAATGCCGCTGACAGATCTAATAAAATCAGGGCACTCAGCTGTTTGTTGTCAGCCATAACTCTAAGCTCATCCAGAACGGACACCATCACTAGCTCTGTGCTATGATGCGCTCTGAAACCCGCCTATCTATCTTGGAGTAGCTGGTGGTCCTCCAGATACTTCGAAAGTATCTTTAATACATGCTGTTCCGGCACTATAGCTAGAAAGGGGAGCTGAGAGATGGGTCTGTAGTTCCTTAAAGTCTGAATATCCGCACCCGGCTTTTGCAACAGGGGAGTGATCCAAAGAATTATTTAATAATTCCAGGACCTGCTTCTCCAGCCCAGGCAGGGCCATTTGAAAGATCCTTGGAGGGCAGAGGTCTGCTTGAGATCCAGATTTAGTATGATTTGCTAGTGATACTAAAGTAGAGGTGTCAGTTTTAGGGAAATTGGAGAGCTGACTGCTAGGGCAGGCGAGGGGGTAATCTGGTGGAGGGAACTCGGCTCAATTTGGGTTCTAACAATTTCCGAGGTAATATCCTTAACTTTCTGAAGGGAAAAGTCCTCAAATGCATCCCTGTTCAAAGATGCCTCCGCGGATTTTGTCTCAGCTTTTTGCCTCAATTACTTTAGAATAGCGAAAGTCTCTTTTTGTTTGTTCTCTGCCAGAACAATCCTCCCCTCATAATATTCGGCTTTCCTAGCTAAAACAACAGCTTTGTAGGCGGAGAGAAGAGCTTTATAGGCAGTTAGCTCTGCTGGCTCATAGCTTTGTCGCCACCGCCTCTCTGCTTTGCAAAGGAGTTTTTTTTTCCCTCAGTGGTTCTTTGAACCATGGAACCCCCTTTCCTTTATCTCTGACTTTTTCTTTCCGCTCTGGTGCCACTATATCTATTTCCTGCCGTAGGTGGATCAGTAAGGCTTCGCTTTCTTGGTCCAGGTTAGGTGATCAGTCTCAATATTTTTCCAAGTTCTTACTTTTCTCCATAGAGGTGGGGACTGCACTAATTGGCTGTCACTCGGGACCCAACATCTGAGCAGCGAATGGTCAGACCAGACACAGGGGCTGATATCTGTTATCTCCGCCCCAGGCTGTGAGGTCCAGATAAAGTCAAGAGTGTGGCCTTTTACATGGGTAGAACTATTGACCAATTGCTGAAGTTCCATTGCGAGCATGGCGGTCTCAAATAGACCCGCTGCTGCCTCTCTCTGTGTTTTATCCCAATGGTAATTAAAATTCCCACTACTAACAAGCGTTTATATCTGGAGCATAAATCGGTAATAAGTTCCAGAAAAAGCTCATTAAAGCTAGGGGTGGTCCTTGGGGGGTGATAAACTACCATGAGTATGATGTAAGATGACTTAAAAGAGATTTTTACCCCCAGAATATCTGCATTATCACAGTTTTCTGCTACTATTTTAGTAATCATTAGACTCTTTTTGAAAAGAAACGCCACTCCCCTCTAGTTTCGCCATGTCGGTTTTGCCAAAAAGCCTCAAATTCTGTTGGGAGTGCTGCAATAATATCTGGGGCTGACGCGTCCCCTAACCAGGTTCCTGTAAGTGCCAGAATGTCAATATCTCCATCTTGTAACAAGGAGAACACGTCAAGATGGTGCTTTTTTAAAGAGCGTGTATTTATTACCGCTACCTTTAAACCCCCTATTATAGGGACGCAGGCCTTTTCCTGAATCATCGAAGGGGATGGCCTGAACAAGGCCTCCATGCTATTTATCCTCAATAGATTTTCAGCTAACAACCTCGCCTGAATGTTCGCTCCTAAGGTGTGCTTACTCGCAGCAACAGACCGCAGCAATTCTGCAGAATAGATCAGTGGGGAGGCAGAGGTTCTGGCCCCTGGTCCCGGCCGGGCGCAGACGGGCTTGCCTTTGGCGCGCTGCCGGTCAGCCCCATCAGCTGTTTTTGAAGCTGCGATGAGCGAGCCAGTAGGAAAGACTAGAGCGCGACTGGATGTGCTGCCGGAAGTGAGGAATCCAGTGCGGTCATAACAGTCACCCGTGCTCCCTCCATTCAAACAGCACTCTATAGCTGCGGTGGACCAGGGAGAGGTGACCAGTACGCGGGCAGTGGGTAAGGAAGCACAAGTTTGTATATGCCCCAAAGGTTTTAAAAATCAAATGGTAACAACATGCGCCGCAATTAAAAGAAGATAAAATTAGGCAGATTTTCCCCAAAGTAAAGATTCCACAAGTCCCCCCAAAGCACAAGATCCGTCTGCGTATTCGACTTGTGGGGCTACCTTTACCTTTCTCTACTACACGTCGGCCCCATCAGCTGTTTTTGAAGCTGCAGTGGGTGAGCCCGTAGGAAAGACTAGAGCTCGACTGGATGTACTGCCGGAAGTGAGCATTCCAGTGCGGCCTTAACCGACACCTGTGCTCCCTCCACTCAAACAGCACTGTATAGCTGTGGTGGACCGGGGAGAGGTGACCAGTACACGGCCAGTGGGTAAGGAAACACAAGTTTGTATATGCCCCAAAGGTTTTAAAAATCAAATGGTAAGAACATGCCTATTTCATGTAAAACCATCACCATAAGTGGGACTGTAATATTCTTTAGCAGCTTATAAAATTCAGTCGGTAATGAGTCATCCCCCGCTGCCTTACCAGAAGGTAAGAAGTTATGGGGATTTCATCCGGTAGAATATCTAGGCATAGCAGAGCAGACTCCTCTTCTTGTTGACGTGGTAGCTCAGCCTTCTTTAACCCCTTGTGTGCTTATGACGGAGCCGCTCCGTCATGAGCATCGGCTGAGCTGTGCTCATGACGGAGCAGTTCCGTCATGGCCCGCTCGGCGCGCCTGCGCGGCGCGTTCTATTGAGCGGGCGCATTCGTAACGGAACCGCTCCGTCATGAGCACAGCTCAACCGCGGCTCGTGACGGAGCGGCTCCATCAAGAGCATGCGAGCGCTGCTCGACCCCCCCCGCCCCTTAGCGCTGCGGCGGAATTCCCGCCGCAGCGAAGGGGTTAAATATATCGAAAGGTTTTCCACATCCATAAGATCTGGCTGAGCATAGAGTTTTTTTATGAAACTAAGTAAATTGTTCCAGTATCGAATGTTAATCTGCATGGAGTGTGTTACCTGCACCTCTGATAGCCTTGATTTGGGTTTTAGCTTTATTATCAGCCAAGTAGTATGCTAGCACCCGCCCCACCTGTTCTCCAAATTCATACTGAAGAGAGCGGTGCTCATTATAACAAGCCGCTACTTTTACCTTAGAGTCCCCCCTAGAGATGACTGTGCTTCTGTTAAAGAGATATATAACTGTGTCTGATTTAAGTCATTTTGTCTGATATCTACGGTATGACAATATTCTAAATTAGCTAGTGCTAAACAGGCAGCCCTAATGTTAGCTTTTCTAGTTTTATTTTGTTGCAGAACAAATTGTTGTGTTATGCCCATTACAAACACCTTTATTAAATCCCAAACGACACTCGGAGAAGCTGTATTACGATTAAATTGTATAAACTCTGCTCATAATTTCTGCATATGTAAAATAAAACTCATTATTTGTCAGTAACTGACGTGAAAATGAAAAAGGGCGTCTATGTTCCGTTACTGACTATAATTGAAAAGAAAGCAATATGGAATTGTGGTTGGATTTTATTTTAAGGCAAACTTCGATTGTAGCAGTCTGAAGTATAGCATCCCCAACCCATGCCATGTTGATCCTAGAGTACTGTTTATGAGGGATAGAGTAGAATGTATATCCCGGTTCATTTGGATGTAAAGTTCTCCATGCGTCTTTTAGGCTATATAGCCGAGCTAGCTCAAGAATAGATGCCCGTATTTTCAGCATTTTTTAGATCGTTCGTCAACTCGTAGTGTCATTAGAGTAGTTCATGATGCAATTAAAATCCCCCACGATGACTAGAGCTCCTTGCCAATCCAATAATTCCAAAATTAAAGATGGAGGCTATACAAAGATTAATTATGGATTTGGAGGAAGAATTGGTCCGAGCAATTGGCTCTGGCCTTAATATAGATGAGATTGCGCAGAAACTTACATTAGCAAAAGCTGCGGCTGGGGACATTTTGGCTGCCAAAGCAGCTGGTAAATTTATGGCCTGGAAACAAGCTCATCATGAGTTTAGCGAACAAGCGGGTCATATTCTAGCGGTAAGGACTAGACAGATTGCAACTAGGGGGGATATCTCTGAGGTTATATCAGATGCTGGGGTGGCTGCTACCACCCCAAAAGATATCTGCAATATATTTCAAGGGTATTATCAAAACTTGTATAGCGAGGATAGTGTTAGGAATGTTAAAGAGATAGAGGGCTACCTAGAGCTGGCCTCATTTGCGAGATTCTCTATAGATGATTCTACAGCTATGGAGGTTAGTTTTTTGGATTTTTAAAGAAAGGAAAACTACCTAAAGATCCGGGCTCGTATAGGCCAATCAGCCTTATGAATAGTGATACAATGGTTTATTCCAAAATCCTAGCTAACCGTCTTAGCTCCATCCTAGGGAAGGTGATTTCGCCCAAGCAACATGGGTTCATCCCGGGGAAGGGTACGGCAGAACATATCAGTAGAGTCTGTACTTTGTTCGATGGCACCTCCGCTACAAGGGCCCCTACGGTGCTTATACTGCTTGTCGCAGAGAAAGCGTTCGATAGGGTCTCGTGGGGCTTTCTCTGGTCTGTACTGGAGAATGTAAATATTGGCAAGGGGTGCATAAAAGCAATACAGGCTCTGTATAGGAACCTGAAGATTTGACTTCGGGCAAAGGGAGAACAGAGGGATCCAATAGATATCATGCTAGGAACTAGGCAGGGGTGCCCCTGTTCTCCTCTTCTCTTACATCGATCCCTTCATTAGGAAAATTGAGTTGAACAGAGGCATTCTTCCAATACAACTTAATGGCTTCGAGTCGAAGATCTTAGGTTATGCAGATGATTTGGCAATTAGGTCCGCAAACCCTTCTATAGTTCTGGATGAAATAGAACATGAGGCAGAATGCTTCGTGGCAGTCTCTGGCTATAGGCTTAATCACAGGAAGACACAAATTGTGGTTAACGATAATATTGATTTGGTAGATCCAAGAGTGACTGAAACGGCCTTGTATTTAGGGGTTATTATTATGTCAGACTTAACTAAAATAGTCTAAAAGAATCTAGCTCCTGTAATTCAAAAAACAAAGAGAGATCTTGACAGGATGAATAATCTACATTTGACGATTGTGGGACGCTGCAACGTTATTAAAATGCTATTCCTCCCAAAAGTGTTATATCTGTTTAGGACGATTCCCCTGAAGTTTAGTAATAATTGGTTTAAAGAAATGGAGAGTGTTGTAAACCGGTTCATTTGGGCTCAAGGGAGGGCGAGAAGGTAACTCAACTTCATGTCCCTCCCTAGGGACAGAGGGGGTTGGGTAGTACCAGACCTAAGGGCATACTATTGGGCCGCAGTTTTGCAATATATTCGCAGGCTTTTGGAAGGCAAGATTACTGATCGGTGGAGGGGCGGGGATGCTATACCGGATGTATATAAGTTACTTTAAAACAGCGAGGCCCATAACTGACTTCTAAGGTTTAATGAGGCAAGTTATTACAAAAAAGTTAAATTTAAGACTCTGGGAGCTGCAATTACGGTCTGGACTACTTTCCGGAAGAAGCTGGGACTGAGTAGAATGAATTATTACACACCTTTATTCAGGAATCCATCCTTACCTGAGGTTTTCCACGACGGAGTAATGAGATGGGAGTAAAAACAATTGAGGATATTACGGATCCTGATGGTATAATTACCTTTGAAAGAGCACAAAGTTTGTTTAATTTAGAGCGCAGAGAATTAAAACAAAAAAAATGCATATCAGGTCGGCTTTGGTAAGGAATTAGAGGGGGGTTTAGAGCATTTGGGAGAGATGCTGTTATGGAACGGTTGCAAGATCAGGAGGCGTGCTCAATCACACAGATCTATGTCGAATTTAACCAATCTCAGAATGACAATCTGCAAAGGTTTTCTGAAAAGTGGCGGGGGAAGTTGAACATCGAAGGGAACGAGTTTAAAGCTTTGTTTAAGCTGGGGTGCATGGTTGTAAAGGTGGCCAATCTTCAAGCCCAACATTTTTAAAACTATTTTTGAACTATATTTCACTCCAGCAAGAATAACTCAATGGGGCGGGACTAGTGGTATTTGCTGCCCGCTCTGTCACAGTACAGAAGCTGATACAATACATATGTTTGCCTCGTGTCCCATGCTGGACCCTTTGAAAAAGGCAATAGAGCTTTTCATGGGACAGATTCTGGAGATCAAAATAAGTTTAACCAATGAGGTAGTGGTTTTAGGGGTGGCCAGGGATGGAGCCCAAGTAGCCCATCGCAAGTTTATATTTCTTGCCATGGATGTTGCTAGGATCTGTGTGGCATCCGCATGGAAGGATTCTAATCCTCCCATTTTTCAACAATGGGTGTCACAACTTTTAGCTATATACAGTTTAGAAAAGGGTCTATAGGAGAAAAAAGGGTGGAAAGCAAGAAAGCTAGTGAAACCTATCTGGACCCTAGTAACAGATTGGAAGATTAGATTGGAGGAACCCCAGCTATAACTATTGATCTTGAATTTAGCAGCCGTTTCAGCTTTGGCAGTATATATGTTATCTTTTCTATTTTGAAGGGTGGGACTAGGGAACAATATAAATGTAGGCAGACTGTTGTTTTTTTAAATCTTTTTTTTCTTTTCTCTTGCGCTCTCCTATTGATGCTTAAAATTTATTTTGTACCTTTGCAAGTTATATATTATCAATGAGACTTGTATGGAATTGTATGTTTTTGCTTTTTGTTTTTCCTCTTTTTTCTCTTTTGTGTAACGATGTACTAATAACAGATGGTGATTAAAAATAAAAAAATCAAATAAAAAAAGGAGTCAATTACGTGGAAAAAAAGGCAGCAGCAACAACTGAGAAATGTGGGGAAAGAAGGGGGATGATAGAGTTAGGTGGGACCCCAAACATGAGAGAGAGATCAAAATGTTAATGAAAAAACACAGAACATGCCATAACAGGGTGGGGTGGGGGAGTGGGGTGGACATACGGAGTGGAATAGGTTGCATTTTATCAGGAACAAGACAGGAGGACAGGTGTCAGTGCTTCAGCCTACATGTACATGTAAACCCTCGTCCTGATTAAGGTCCTTTGGGTACTTGCTGTTCAGACAGATGATGTACTCGGATTCCATTTCCTCAGTGCCCGTTCTCGGTCACCTCCTCATGGATTTACTGGAACCCTTTCAACACTAAAGAATGAAATCTGGTCACTATAGGGCATATGCATCTGAACATCAATGTAAAAGGTAAGGGTTAAAGCCAGGTATGCTAATATTCAGCCCCGGGGGGGGGGGGGCAATGTAAAATATGGGTGGGGGCCCAAAGGGGCCCCCCAGCCCCTGGGACCGCCACCCCCTGGGGCTTTTTATTAAAAATGTGTGAAGAGGCTCACGGCCCCCCCAAGCTCCCGGGCTTTTTTTATTAAAAAAATACCCTGTGTGGGGGGCTCAAGCTCCCCACACACCCCGGGGACCACCACCCCCCGGTGCTTTGTAAAATATGGGAGGGGGCTGCACGGCCCCCCTCCTGGAGACTTGTGGTGGTCCTGGGGACCGCCACCCCCCAGGGCCGGCTCCGGCAGTGTCCCGGAGTGCCCACCCCCGGGACACTGTAGTTTGCACTGTCATTGCAAACTGCTTTGCTTCATTGAAGCGAGAGCAGGGAAACCTGCTCACGCTTCAATGAAGAAAAGCAGATTGCTTTTCCACGTGGTGAGCAGCATGTTAGCTGCTCCCCATGTGGAAAAGCAATGCCGGCTCCCGCAGGACGCAGGGAGCTGGCGGGACCGTGGGGGGATTGGGGACCCCCCCCCACGGTCCCCAACGGAGAGGGCCAGCCCCAGGGGATGGGGTCCCCGGGGCTACAAGTGACCCGGGAGGGGGGCCACGCAACCCCTCTCCCCAAAAATTACAAGAACAAAAAAATAATATTAAAAATAGTAGGGATGGGGTCACCGGGGCCTTAAGTGGCCAGAGGAGGGGGCAACGCAGCCCTCCTCCCAAAAAATACAAAACAATAAAAAAAGGCCAAGCCCTGGGGGATGGGGTCCCCGGGGCTGATTAAGGCCTCGGGAGGGGGGCCACGAGGCCCCCTTCCCAATTATTTAATCTTTTTAAATAAATTAGGGGGCAGGCCCTGGGGGATGGGGTCCCCAGGGCAAAAATTAGAAAAAGAAGGGGGCTACGCAGCCCCCTTCATAAAAAAAGAAATACCTGAGGCAACGCCCCCTTCTTTCAGCACTCTGCAAACGCGCCCCTAGTGTATTTGCAGATGGGGAACAAATTCCCCTTGAATACTGGGGGTCCCTAGGGGCAAACTAGCCCACCAGGAACCTCCAGTATGTGCCAGGGGGCTGCGTTGCAGAGAGGTGTTCTGAGGCCACGCTCCTTTTTACACCTCTCTGCTACGCAGCTTTGTTGAGCTTAGTTGAGGTAGCTGGTGAGCTAGATGCACCCCAGGGACCCTCTGGATTCAAGGGGAGTTAATTCCCCAACTTAAAACGGGCCACGGGGCGCATTTGCACAGTGGTGAAGGGACGGGGCGGGGCCTGAGTTTACATGTGTGCAAACACACCCTGTGGCGCGGTTTAAGTTGGGGAATTAATTTCTCGTCAATCCTGAGAGTCCCTAGGGGCCAACTAGCCCACCAGGTACCTCCAGTAAGCGCCACGGAGCTGCGTTGCAAAGTGTCGTAAAAAGGGGCATGGCCTCTGAACACCTCTCTGCAATGCAGCTCCCTGGCGCATACTGGACAGCTGCGGCCGGTAGTGGTAGTACCGGCCTGGCGGTGACGTGGGGAGGGGGAGGGGCAGGGGCAGGGTGGGGGGTAGTAATGTATGGATTACGGAGTTTAACAGGTAAGTAAACATATAAATTAATAAAACGAATTTCGGTGCCTGCACTTAATCACCAAATGCGATGCAGTGCGCGCAATAAAATTCATTTTATTTATTTATATATTTACTTACCTGGTAAACTCCGTAATCCAAACATTACTACCCCCCAACTTGCCCCTCCCGCTCCCCACGTCACCGCCCGGCCGGTACTCCCACTACCGGCCGCGGCTGTCCAGTATGCGCCAGGGAGCTGCTTTACAGAGAGGTGTTCAGGGGCCACGCCCCTTTTTACACCTCTCTGGAAAGCAGCTCTGTGGCGCTTACTGGAGGTACCTTGTGGGCTAGTTTGACCGTTGGGACCCTTAGGATTCAAGGGGACTTAATCTCTCAACTTAGTATGGCCACAGGGCGCGTTTACACAGTGGGGAAGGGAGGGGACAGGGCCTGAGGTGACGTGTGCAAACACGCCCTGTGGCGCGTTTTAAGTTGGGGAAATAATTCCCCTTCATTCCTGAGTGACTCTGGGGGCCAACTAGCCCACCAGGTGCTTCCAGGAAGCACCACTGCGCTGCGTTGCAGAGAGGTGGTGCAGGCCGTGACCCTTTTCACACCTCTCTGCAATGGTGCTTACTGGACGTACCTAGTGGGCTAATTTGCACCTTGGGACCCTCATGATTCAAGGGGAGTTAATCTCCCAACTTAAAATGGCCACAGGGCGTGTTTAGAAAGTGGGGAAGGAAAGGGACGGGGCCTGAGGTGACGTGTGCAAAAACGCCCTAAGACGTGTTTTAAGTTGGGGAAATAATTCCCCTTCAATCCTGAGGGTCCATGGGGGCCAACTTGTCCATCAAGTGCTTCCAGTAAGCGCTACTGCGCTGCATTGCAGAAAGGTGGTCCAGGCCATGCCCATTTTCTCTGTAACACAGCTCTGTGGTGCTAACTAGAAATACCTGATGGGCTAGTTGTACCCAAGGGACACTCAGGATTCAAGGGGATTATATCCCACAAATTAAAACAAATTAAAACAGCCACAGGGCGTGTTTGCACATGTCAGCTCAGCCACCCACCTCCCTTCACCAGTGTGCAAACGCGCCCTGTGGCGCATTTTAAGAGGTAGTTTTAATCCCCCTGCCCTATTATATACTAGGGGCTTACAGAGGAGGTCATGCTAATAACAGGTGTACCCCAACGCATAGTGTTCCCTAGTGTATGTAGGTTTTTTAACTGTATTCTAAGTGTGTTTTAGCATAGCACTGGCTCTAGGACTTGTTAGTCAGAGTCAGTTACCACCAGTACCCATCTGAAAAAGTTGAGGGTACAGGATGAATTTGCAACAAGGCCTCTTTCTGCTCCTGTGTTTGTTCTTTCTGCTTTTCTTCCTTCTTCCTGCACTTTTCTTCGTCTTTGAAGACTTCTGTTGCTTCTTTCTGCATTTCTTTTTCTTCTTTCTGTGTGTTTTTTCTTCTTCCTTCACATGTCCTACCTGTGTTGGCATAGTTAGAAACTACCATTTAAAAAACCTTTGAAATTCACTGACAAAACCATAGGTTTCAGGCTTGTTATAGTTAGGAATTAGCATTTAAAAAAACCTTCAAAATTCACAGAAAAAAACATAGGTTTCAGGGGCGTTATATTTAGCTGGATATTTCACTCGTACAAAACCATTGAAATTCCCCTGTTAGAGTAAGTTCAGCTAACTATAACTTGCGCGCCTGCAATGCACGGCTGATGACGTCACATATTACATCACTCATGACATGGTCAGTGACATCACTCATGACATCTCAAATGACATCACTGATGACATTACTGATGACATCATCCTTGTGATAGAGTGGCAGACCTCCCCTCACCCTAATATAACCTTTGATACACACATTCAAAAATAGAAACTGACATTTTAAAAAAAAATGGACATACCAATACCAGTTACAATAACCTATTCAGTAATTCCAAGATCTACATACACATCCACTCATTCACCAACAGTCCTATACAGTCACTCATACACGTACTCACTCATCATATGTAGTCATACTCCTATACATCCTGTTACACACTGACACTCATTCATAGAGTTACTCACACACATAGTCACTCATACTAATAAAGAATAAAAACATCCATTTACTTGCATATACAGTTATACACACACCAATACACTTACTTCTACAGAAACATACACATACTTCACGATCACTTATAGAAACGCATACTTATTTATACAGGAACTCTTCCAATCTCTCACTCTCACATATACTCACTTATATACACCAATACTCACATATACTAGTTTTAAACATATGTAGTTACTCATAAAGACACTATTCAGACAGTCTGTCACTCACTAACACACCCATACACACACTCATCCACCCATAGAGTCCTGCACACATGCTGTCTTCAAAACACATACAAACAGTGAGTCACTCATTCATGCATCTATGCGCTAAGTAATACCCCCACCGAACCATACAAACACTCAGACACTCATACTGATACTCAAAAAAACAACTAATCTATACTAATATAATAAAGAGAGAGCCTAAACCTTTGAGGCGGGTAATCTTAGGAACCACAGCACCAATCACAACACCCAATACAGGGTTGGAAAGGGCAGTTGCAGCAGGACATAAGCTATGCAGACGCCCACCATATACATTTAAAAGGTAAAAGAACCGTGCCAGCAAAGTAGTCCCTTGTGGGCGTGTCTGCATTGTGCTGGGGGCGTGTGCTGGGCGTGTGCTGGCCATCAATGAGAGAGACTTGTGCATTTTTCAAAAGGGTGGTGAAAAAATACGAGTATGTTGCTGGAGCTATGGGCCGCCTTGTCACCAATGTACTTGCCGGGGGAGGGTAAACACCCATTATTCCGCAACTTTCTTTCCGCATACCATCAATCCGCATACTTTCATTACGAAAGTACCATGACTCCGCAATGCCATTATAACGCATGGCATTAAATTTTATATGCTTTTACCACGCATACATTTACAACGAAATTCGTTGTAAGTGCATGAATGGTAAAAGCATGTTTTTCTTTAATGCTTGGATAAGGTAAGTATGGGTATAAGGGTATATGATTTGGGGTACTGAGGTATATGTTTTGGGGTGTTTGGGTACTTTAAGGGTTCCGATATAGTTTTGGGTTATGGGGTACAGGGGTAGTTTTAGGGTTTAGGGATAGGTATGGGGTTTGGGGTACAGGGGTATTTTTAGGGTTCAAGGCTAGGTTTGGGTTTTGGGGTATAGGGGTATTTTTAGGGATCAGGGGTAGGTTTGGGTTTTGGGGTACAGGGGTATTTTAAGGGTTCAGGGCTAGGTTTGGGTTTTGGGGTACAGGGGTATTTTTAGGGTTCAGGGGTAGTTTTGGGTTTTGGGGAACAGTGGTATTTTTAGGGTTCAGGGCTAGGTTTGGGTTTTGGGGTACAGGGGTATTTTTAGGGTTCAGGGGTAGGTTTGGGTTTGAGGTACAGGGGTATTTATAGGGTTCAGGACTAGGTTTTGGTTTTGGGGTACAGGAGTATTTTTAGGGATAGGTTTGGGTTTTGGGGTACAGGGTATATTTATAGGGTTAAGATGGATTAGTGTTTAAGGGTGTTGGGGTATTTTAAGGAGTAAGGATGGGTTATGATTATGGGGTGCAGGGGTATTTAAAGGGAGCAGGGTGGGATTAGCACACGATATGAGACATGGCATGAAGGGCGGAACGTACCACACGCCCCAGCACACGCCCCCAGCACAACGCAGACACGCCCACAAGGGACTACTTTGCTGGCACGGTTCTTTTACCTTTTAAATGTATGTGGTGGGCATCTGCATAGCCTATGTCCTTCTGCTGCAACTGCCCTTTCCAACGCTGTATTGGGTGTTGTGATTGGTGCTGTGGTTCCTGAGATTACCCGCCTCAAAGGTTTGGGCTCTCTCCTTATTATATTAGTATAGATATAGATATATACTAGCAGCCCGCCCCAGCGTTGCCTGGGGCAGAAGGGGTCTGCTGGCTGCATTATCCCAGGGCAGAACTCCCTCCCACCCTGGACTTAAGCAACACTTCGGTGCACCCGCCGACTCCCTCCTTCCCCCCCCTCCCGCCCGGACTTCAATAACACGGCGGTGCACCCGCCAACTCCCTCCCGCCTCCCGCCTCCCGCCCGGACTTCAACAACACGGCGGTGCACCCGCCGACTCCCTCCCGCCCCCCGCCTCCTGCCTCCCGCCCAGACTTCAGCAACACGGTGGTGCAGCCGCAACACACCTCTCACTGCTCCTTCGCTTCCCGCCGGCTCCTCCGGTTCTCTCATGCCAGCGCTGTTGTCCTCCGGCTCTTCCTGGTTCTGCTTCTCGCCGCTCCTCCCCTCACTCAGACGTCGCGCTGCTCTTCCTGGTTCTGGTGAACGCCGGCTGCTCCTCCCCTCACGCAGACGTCGCGGCCGGCGCTAGTTGCAAGGGACTACTTTGTTTTTTAATTTTAATTTTTTAATTTACGTTTTAATTTTATTTTATGGAGCCTATGTCCATCTACACACCCTGAGGATTACAAAAATGTATTGGGTGTGTGGATTGGCGCTGTGGTTCCCGAGTTTACCTTGCCAAAAGGTGCAAGTTCTCTCTTTATAATAGTAGTATAGATATATATACTCATCCAGATTTGTCCTCAGACGGGAAGCACTTCAACAACGGCACGAAGCTTCAAGCCTTTCATTGGTACAAACTTCTCCAACATGCAAATAACATTAAAGCAGCTCGCCCGACAGTAATGCCTGACGCGTTTCAGAGATATCTTCTACTTCCTCAGAGTCTTGGCGGGAGAGTGTGTGCACGTTTCTTGGCCTAGCCCTCCTTTGAAATCCATGGTTGTACCCCTTACATGGGTTGTTCAGATGAAACTGCACAAGGATCTCTGGAACTTGTCTCAAAAAACTGTGCACATAAAACCTGAATGGTTGCACTTTAAACTGTTGATTCTTTCAAGCCCACAGATGGGCCTCTGATTCAGATGAACAGCAAGGGCTTCTGCACCAACTCACCAACCACAGCCACCCAGGTAATCCTTGGTGTGGCAATTCTTCTAAATGAGGCCAGTTATCAAGAAAGTACCTGTACAGTACATGACCTGTAAACTTTGCAGCAAAGAGTTCAGCCAGGGCAAGAGAAATAATCAATATAGAAGTACCACAGGGATGTGGAGACACCTTAGATCCATACATCTGCAAAGTCTTACATGGGCAGAGTTGTCTCATTTTGGGAAGCTAGAGAACTCTACAGGTTCTTCAACATCATTTGCTCCAAGGTCTGCGTCTGCGCATGTTCTAAGTGCACAAGTGGACAATAACCCTGCTTTTTAAAATAAAACGTTATTTTGCTGCTTGTGCACGCAGATCCTTTTTTCCTCAGAGACGAGCAGGACTGCCTAGGAGAAGCTTGTCTGAGAGCACAAGTGCCCCCTAAACAGTAGTTTTTAAAAACAGTTTTTTGGTAAGTTTTTCTCCTTATTGTTTTTAGGATCAATTCTGCTTATTAACAGTCTGAACATAAAGGATACAGCATACTGCCTACAACCCAACCGAACCGCCCTCATTCGTTCAGTGATTCGAATCATTGTCTGCAAGTTAACACAGCAAGCTGCCAACAACTCAACAGGACCAGCCTGTTTATTCAACATGTTGGATCGTTGTTAACAGTAGAAGTGCATAGCATGAGGGAGACTGAGATTTGAATAGGGTAATGAAACAAAAACTAAAAGGAGAAACAAGTGACCCCTTCATCCTTCCAAGCTGCTACTAGAGTGGGAAACAAGCGGAGGTCTAAGAGTCCCCAATCCAAGAACCTACCAAAGCAACCTCAACAGGAACCCATCAGCACTCAGAAGGAGAAAACACTGGAATCAGGCGCAAAATGCTTATATAGGATGGGCAGCCCAACTCCCTAAATTCCTTAGAAAGAATTGAAAAAAAGGGAGCCTACAGTTCTGAGTAGGAGGAACCTCCTGGAGCAAAAGCCATGCACAACTTCTCCATTCCCAAGAGATGCCACAGTTGGTGAAACCATGCCATATGATCCAGTGTACTGTGTTCCAGCATGAGACTATTACACGATGAGCTGAGTTCAGTGCGAGGGCCATATGTCTCCCTCGAAGGGAATGCAGGGGGGATGTCAACGCATTTGGGAGCCCGATAATAGAGTAAGCTAGGAACCGTGGGATGGCAGTATTGAAAGCGTTGTCTATGTCATCTAGGACTTGTTTCCAATATATGGTTAGTTTAGGACAATGCCATAAGTAGGGCCTCAGGATTCCTGCCGCCTCTCCAGCAGTCTCCTGAATGTTCCATATTCCACCTCCGGATGCGACTCGACGTATAGTACCAATAGGAGACTATCTTATATGCTGTTTAAGTGTTAATCATTGTGTGTGCTGTATGATGGACTCTGTGGAAATTATCCTCCCATTCCTTGTTCGAAAAGGATCTACCCACCTCAGCCTCCCACTGCCTCTGACCCGGAGTCTGCGGTTGGAGTCCTCTCTGGCCCAAATAAGCATAGATCTCCAAGACCAACAGCGTATCATCTGCTTTAAGAAACAACCACTCTTCAAACTGAGTCATCCGGCTACTTGCACCTGGGTGCACGTCGGGCCCAGCACCCAATGGTGGAGGTGTAGAAACGAGAACGAGTCTGCCTGCGACAAGGAGTAGCCAAGTTTAAGTTGATTAAACGAGATAAGACCATTCACATCAAATAAGCAGCCAAGGCACTTACAGCCCCCATCCAACCATCTTCGAAAGCTACCCTGTTCCATCCCTGGGGGAAAGTCTTCCTTATTGTTTTTAAGGCAATGCTGTTGTATTTGGTTAACAATTCAAGCTGTATGTTTTGTCTTACCCTTTTACAAAAGCTTTCAAATAAAAAAAAAAATTAAAAGAAATTACAAAACACAAAAATTGTTTTACTTGTTGAAAACAGTTTAAAAAAGGGGCTCTTTTCAAAACTACCCTATAGTTTCATGATCTCTGTTGTTTATAGTATGTTTCTCATTTTTATCCCCTTCTCCAAAGCTCTAGCGTGAGCCAGGGAGGCAATATCTCGCACGCAGTTAGAGGGGGCAGTGATTCCTGGTTTCCTCTCACAAGCCTCTCACGCGATCGTACTTTTATAATGGAGTTTGCATTTATACTGAATATATCCTGATGTAGTATATATCATTTATATTCACCGCTGCATTTAGTTTGATGAAATACAATCCATTATATAACTGTGGGGGGGAAAATAAATCACTTAGATTTAGAAAAAAACAACCACATGTTCTATCTGTATGAGACATATATTCACACATTAATACTCATTTATTTACTTTAAATCCATCTATTATTATGAGAAAAACTTAAATTACTACTTTTTTATGAACCTGTGAGAGTCTTGCGAGATTGTAAACTTTTTTTTAGAGAATGAATGTCCACTTACATTTATTATGCCTTATAGTCAGTCCTCATTAGTAGGGTGTGGGGAGAAGGTAGACTCTCAAATTAAACTTTTTCACAGAATTACAACAGTGCACAGTAGGGTGTAAGAAGTCACTAGGATCTTACTCACACATCTCCACAGCCTAACAACTGTGTATAGTAGACGTTGATGAGAGACTGGGGTCTCCAGTGAGACCTTGCATGAAGGCAACCAGTGTGTAGAGTAGGGTGTAAAGAGATACTTCCTCTCCACTCACTCCTTTCCCCAGGCTCCACAGTATGCATAATAGGGTGGGGAAGTCAAACATGTCACATGTAAGACATTACTATTCCTTAGTAAGCATAAAAAGTACTGGCCTCTCCGCTGAGACCTCTTCACAGAAAAATAGCCATATATATTAGGATGCAGGAATAGATTTCACTGTCCAGTCACAGCTCTTTCCAGAGTGACAGACATATACAGTAGTGGGTAGTGAAACATTCTCCTCTCCACTAACACCTATCTCCAGAACAACATAAATGTACAATACAGTGTTGGCAAGGAGTAACCTCTCTGCTGGGAAGGGAGTGACCTGTCCACGTCGTACCAGGGTGAGAGGTGTCTGTAGTAGGGCTTGAAAAACATGTATCTCTCTCCTCATTTGTCTTCCTATGCTGACATGTATGCATAGTAGACTGTGGGGGAGGAGGTGCCCTGTTTGGTGACCCATCTCTCTTGAATGATAGGTCTTCCTTGTACAGTGTGACGAGAGACTGCCCCTCTCCTGTGACCTGTGTCTTGGATGATGGGTGTGAAAATTGAGCTGTGAAAATGAGCTTACCTCTCTAGTCACAGCTCTCCCCAGGATGACAGATGTACAAGTAAGGTGTAAGGATGAAACTACCTCTATGCAGAGAAGTCAGTCTTGCATAATAACTATAGAGATTGTGATATGTAAACACACTGTCCTGTCAGCTGAGGCATCTCCCCGGAGTAATATATGTGCAAAGTAGGCGGTGGGTAGTATGGTATAGAAATGGATTATCCTTGCTGCTAAGAACTGTATCTTGGTTGATTGGTGTGGATAGTTGAATGTGGGGACACACTCACCTCTCCCTCAGACCTCTCCCCATGGGGACAATGAGGTATAGTAGGGTACACACAGGGACAGACGTCTCCACTATAACTTCTCTCCAGAGTCACAAGCATATATAGTAATATTTGCAAAATAACTGCCCTCTCTACTATCACATGTCCACCAGCTCATAGAAGTGCATAGTAGAATATGAGGATGCACTGGCCTCTGTGCTAAAACCTCTCTCTTGTACGAGGGGTATGTATACTACAGTGAGCACAAGGACTGATCTCTCCAATGAGACCTCACTGTTGCATGAGAAGTCCCCAAAGTTGGGTATTCAAATAATTGGCTTCTCCGGTAACAATTCTCTGTAGTATAAAAGATGTGCATAGAACCATAAAGATATATATATACATGCAGAACTCCCTCTACGTTCCCTGAAAATGGAGCTACTAGTTTTAGTCAACATTACAATACTATAATAATACTCAAATCTATAACTACTATTAAGCAAACAAATAAATAGTAAGTTTAAACTTTTTTATTACAAAAAACTATTTAGCAACATTACAAAACTACAACAACCACATTAACAACCTATATTAACAATTATAAAACAAACAAAAGAACTAATTTTACTAATTTATAATGTCTTCATCAAATTATGACGAGCAGCTCTCTGTAGCTGCACCACTTCCGCCTGGCAGAAAGTCTTGGTATGGCCGTTTTTGATTTGAGGTAGCTAACACAAAAGTCTCAGCAAAGTCTCTCATGCGTACAGTTTTTTAAAAGGTGTTCACAAAGGCTAGCTCTGGCAGAGTTAGCTTGTGCTGCTCAACTACAGAGCTATACATGTTCTTCTACATCTTTTTAACCTGGATACATTGTGCCTGCTGAGGTGCTCACTGCTTAACAGGACAATAATCCTGCTTGTCTTAACAAGGTTCTTTTTTGCTGGTAAAGTTTCTATTTTCCTCCTGAAACAAGACAAAATAAAAAAAGATAAAAGTTACATTCTGATCATTAATTCAATACATGGATACATCGCAATATTGTCTAACCTTTACTACATTTTTCACCCACAATCACATATTTATATCTAGCGCAACAGTAACTTGTTATTCCTTTCTCCTGAAAAATACCATACTCTCAATCAGCTTATTTTAATATTTTTACAATTAAATTATAGCATGCCATGAACTCTGCTTCCATGATAGTTTCTATAGTAACACAATCATCTTGACACAACTTTGCCAACACTCACCACAGTGTTTCACTCTAGGAATAGCAATATCACCACACAAACATCTCTTGGGGCTAACATATGTGTACAATGAGGTTCATAAGACCAGTAGAGCTTGTGTTATTACATTCTTTGTTTTATAATTTAAGATACACTGTTTCCTTTACTTACAAGTCTATAAAGGTGAAACAATAAACATTTTTACACATTCTGCAAACCTCGCTCATATCTCTTTACATTGTAATGTGTGCCTCACAAAAGCTATACTATTAACACATCTATACCTTTCCAGACAACTTTTCACTCTGTAAACATAGTGTAGCATAAGTTTACCAACATTAGTACACATACTGAAACTGCACAACAAAGTTCATGAAATATATGACTAAGTACCTGAGCGTGGACTTCTTTCTTAAATGCAGATAACACCAGTCTCTTTCATCTCCAGATAAATAAACTTCTGCTGAGCACATCGCAAAAAGAGTGCCTTTTCTTCGAAAGCACCAAGGATAAAGTGGGCTACCTCTGGTTCTGCACCCAATCACATCACACCATTTCTTCAAGCATGCATGCAATAAGAATAGTACCTATTGGTTCAACTCTGGCACTTTTTTTTATTTCTCCCTGTTTGATCTTGCGAGACTCCCACAGGATCATAAAATACCTTGTGGCAGGTCTGGTAATTTTCTGTGCGATTCTTGTGAGAGGATTGTGGGATCGCAAACACCTCATGGCAGGCTTTCCCATGCCAGTCTCGCAGGATGCTTATGAGATCGAATGAACCCTATAAAAAAATACCCATCTACTCATCACAGTACTTATCTTTTACACACTTTGTCTTAAATACAAGCACCACAATGTGCATTCCTGCTAATGGATAGTATTGAGAACGAATCTATTCATTTTTTTGCTATTTGGAATCGCACGAGAGTCCCACAAGATTGTAAAACTTAGTTAAAAACAATATCCATTTATTTTCTTCACAGTAGTTATCCCTTAGCTACCTCCTCTCTAAACTTAAGGGGACACCATGCCTATCTGCTTTCCCCTTATATATATTTTTTAGTTCATTTTCACAACACCTCCAATTTTTAACAATATACAGTAACGGCAGACATTTTGTTTCTAACATTCCAGTAGCCAGCCACACAGAGCGCTTACTCTTGCAGGACTCGTGAGAGTGTGAAGGTTCAGAGGACAAACGGGCCTCTTGATCATCCACAGGGCGCCTTTTTTGAGTTTGCATGCTCATGGAAGGCTCGCGGGACTCTCGAGAACCCAATTGCCCAAAATATGCAATTATTTTTTTCCCCTGAATATCTCAAAAATTATTGAACTGATTTACACCAAATGACAAACATCACAATCTGCGGACAAAGATCTAGCTTCTAGCCGAATTCGATGTAATTCGGTTCAGCAGTTTTTGCTCTAGCCCTGCCTAAAGAAGTCTATGGAAAATGCATGGGGATTTTATGTTTGGGGACCCCCATTTTTCTATGCACCCGCTTGATAGATCACCACAAAACTTTCCAGGAAGGAACTGCAGTGGGTGGACTTTGTATTGGGAAAGCTTAGTGAAGATTGGTCAAACATGGCCAAAGTTATTAGCATACTAAAAAAATGCTCCGTCTATGAAAAAGCAGACCTAACTATAACTACCGTAATACATATGCATGGTAAAGGCATATGCGTTGTAATGGATTTGTGGTAAAGGCAATGTGTATATATATATATATATATATATATCGATTCAGGTGCCTCTGACATAGAAATGCACTCCAAACACGCAGCAGGTAACAACCTTCTTTATTTGCCAATTTCACACTTCCGCTGGTAATGATTCTAGTCCCAACGCGTTTCGAAGCCCCTGGCCTCTTAATCATGGGATGGCAGTTTGTGAGTCCCGGAAACGGCTGCAGCCAATTTTGTCCAATTATGCATGCGCTCTTCGGTGAGTGGCATGCTGGTAGCTGCAGTCTGAAATGATTCCCCTTCGGTGGGGTCCGAGTCCTTTACTCCATTGTAAATGCCTTTTGTCTTTTCTTTAGTCCTTCAGATAGTTCCAGGGACAGTGATCCATTGAAATCTGCAGCTGCTTGTCGCTTTTGCCTAGCTGCCGGAATGACAGCCTAGCAGACCCGCTCTTCCAGTTAGCGCGGGCGGTGCATCTCCCGCGGCTGAGGCCGCCGCGTTCAAACATCGATTCAGGTGCCTCTGACATAGAAATGCACTCCAAACACGCAGCAGGTAACAACCTTCTTTATTTGCCAATTTCACACTTCCGCTGGTAATGATTCTAGTCCCAACGCGTTTCGAAGCCCCTGGCCTCTTAATCATGGGATGGCATGCGCATGCATAATTGGACAAAATTGGCTGCAGCCGTTTCCGGGACTCACAAACTGCCATCCCATGATAAAGAAGGTTGTTACCTGCTGCGTGTTTGGAGTGCATTTCTATGTCAGAGGCACCTGAATCGATGTTTGAACGCGGCGGCCTCAGCCGCGGGAGATGCACCGCCCGCGCTAACTGGAAGAGCGGGTCTGCTAGGCTGTCATTCCGGCAGCTAGGCAAAAGCGACAAGCAGCTGCAGATTTCAATGGATCACTGTCCCTGGAACTATCTGAAGGACTAAAGAAAAGACAAAAGGCATTTACAATGGAGTGAAGGACTCGGACCCCACCGAAGGGGAATCATTTCGGACTGCAGCTACCAGCATGCCACTCACCGAAGAGCGCATGCATAATTGGACAAAATTGGCTGCAGCCGTTTCCGGGACTCACAAACTGCCATCCCATGATTAAGAGGCCAGGGGCTTCGAAACGCGTTGGGACTAGAATCATTACCAGCGGAAGTGTGAAATTGGCAAATAAAGAAGGTTGTTACCTGCTGCGTGTTTGGAGTGCATTTCTATGTCAGAGGCACCTGAATCGATGTTTGAACGCGGCGGCCTCAGCCGCGGGAGATGCACCGCCCGCGCTAACTGGAAGAGCGGGTCTGCTAGGCTGTCATTCCGGCAGCTAGGCAAAAGCGACAAGCAGCTGCAGATTTCAATGGATCACTGTCCCTGGAACTATCTGAAGGACTAAAGAAAAGACAAAAGGCATTTACAATGGAGTGAAGGACTCGGACCCCACCGAAGGGGAATCATTTCGGACTGCAGCTACCAGCATGCCACTCACCGAAGAGCGCATGCATAATTGGACAAAATTGGCTGCAGCCGTTTCCGGGACTCACAAACTGCCATCCCATGATTAAGAGGCCAGGGGCTTCGAAACGCGTTGGGACTAGAATCATTACCAGCGGAAGTGTGAAATTGGCAAATAAAGAAGGTTGTTACCTGCTGCGTGTTTGGAGTGCATTTCTATGTCAGAGGCACCTGAATCGATGTTTGAACGCGGCGGCCTCAGCCGCGGGAGATGCACCGCCCGCGCTAACTGGAAGAGCGGGTCTGCTAGGCTGTCATTCCGGCAGCTAGGCAAAAGCGACAAGCAGCTGCAGATTTCAATGGATCACTGTCCCTGGAACTATCTGAAGGACTAAAGAAAAGACAAAAGGCATTTACAATGGAGTGAAGGACTCGGACCCCACCGAAGGGGAATCATTTCGGACTGCAGCTACCAGCATGCCACTCACCGAAGAGCGCATGCATAATTGGACAAAATTGGCTGCAGCCGTTTCCGGGACTCACAAACTGCCATCCCATGATTAAGAGGCCAGGGGCTTCGAAACGCGTTGGGACTAGAATCATTACCAGCGGAAGTATGAAATTGGCAAATAAAGAAGGTTGTTACCTGCTGCGTGTTTGGAGTGCATTTCTATGTCAGAGGCACCTGAATCGATGTTTGAACGCGGCGGCCTCAGCCGCGGGAGATGCACCGCCCGCGCTAACTGGAAGAGCGGGTCTGCTAGGCTGTCATTCCGGCAGCTAGGCAAAAGCGACAAGCAGCTGCAGATTTCAATGGATCACTGTCCCTGGAACTATCTGAAGGACTAAAGAAAAGACAAAAGGCATTTACAATGGAGTGAAGGACTCGGACCCCACCGAAGGGGAATCATTTCGGACTGCAGCTACCAGCATGCCACTCACCGAAGAGCGCATGCATAATTGGACAAAATTGGCTGCAGCCGTTTCCGGGACTCACAAACTGCCATCCCATGATTAAGAGGCCAGGGGCTTCGAAACGCGTTGGGACTAGAATCATTACCAGCGGAAGTGTGAAATTGGCAAATAAAGAAGGTTGTTACCTGCTGCGTGTTTGGAGTGCATTTCTATGTCAGAGGCACCTGAATCGATATATATATATATATATATATATATATATATATATATATATATATATATGCACAAATCCATTACAATGCTTATACCTTTACCACGCAGGTCTTTACCATGCTTTTACAAAGAAAAAGAAATGTAAGTATTTCACAGATAAGTCTATTAGATATATATCTAAATATATATATGCACTGAAAAAAACAAAGGTTACAGGGACATTATAGTTAGGCTCAAATTTCATTTGTACAAAGTCAGTGAAATGTATGCAGTTATAGTTAGCTGAGTTAACTATAACTTACGGCCCCGCAATACACTGCTTATGACATCACATATTACATCACCACAGATTCATGAATTTCACAGCACTTTTTTTAATGCTTTTTTGTGAGAAATGCTCAAGGCACTCTTTGTTTTATGTGCAGTGTGTACTGTTCTCGTGCATTTTCCATCTTGGGGAAAAGATTGAGTACATTTAAATATGTTTCCATTAAATGCAGCTACAGTGGTTTGTACAGAAAATGTCTTCTTTCTGAATCATAAAGTTCCAAGTACATTTTGACATGAAGACAGTAGGAATGGATGTTGAACTTTGTAATGCTAGAGCTAAATACAGAACTAGTTATCCATTGTTGCACCAGTTTTTCTGAAGTGTCGCCTTCCAAAGCACATTCTATGAAACACAGAGCAGTGCCTGCATGTTCGTGTTTCTCAGCTATACAGGATACAGCTCATACACTATCTCAAACATTTTCTAACTTAATGTATGTGATGTAAACAGCACCGTTTCAACGGAATCAGAGCATGAACCATTAGGGGAGAGGTGTGGTGCTGCGGCCAGGGCGACTGACGCTGGATCTGGGGATCACGGTTCGATCCCCGGCTCCGGCGGCAGGTTAGCCCAGCACCATGTGACTCTGGGCAATAGCTTGCTTAATCTTCCTGACGGCCCCCAGCGCCTAGAGACTCTTACGGGTGATTGTTGGCGCTTTACAAATGTGGATTATTATTATTATTATTATTATAGCCCATTAGCACTAAATATGTTCATGACATGGCATATTTACAAGGGGATATCTGCACCAGATTGTTACTTTTAGGGATGTCCCGGTGGCCATATCCCCTTCTCCTTATTTCCAAAACGGCATTAAGCCACTTAACATGGCTTAACACCACATTGTAAATAATGCCCCTATTCATGCAGCACTTAGCATGAAAGGGGCGTGCAATAGGTGTTGCAGTGGGTGTTCCGCTGCAACATCAATTGCTTTTTGATGCTGCCCCATACTTACAAGCTATGGGGCAGTGCCAAAAATACTGCCAGGAAAAAGTTGGTCTTAAGCAGGCGAAACGAGGAGAAATATTTCCTTTCTCCTCGTATATTGCTCTTTCATGCAGCAACACATAGAAATAGCAGTTGCCTGCAAAGATTGTTTGTGTGCAGGAAGGTGTCCCTTCCTGTACATAAACAATCACCCCTGCAGTGCAGGCTCCCTTGCAACATGGACAGATATCCATAGCAGTCAGATATCTATTTAATCAAGTGAATATATGGGAAGGACAAGATTGAATATCAATACAATGGGAGATGTGGTTTTTGAGCTATCAATGCAGGATGGGCTCATTGGCTCAGTCTGATATTGTAGTTTTATTGAAGTAGTCGAAACTGGAAACTTGAGCTACAAGACCCTTCGTGGGGCAGCAAGAGAAAAGCACAGGTGAGAAGCAATGCACGAGTCACATCACATACTAGGGAGTGATTCATGTCTGGAATTGTTGCACATTCACAGATCACGATCAGATGTAGAAAGTACAAGAAAGACTTGCAGTGCTGATTGGACTCCATCTGCAGAATCTGTTTTCTGTGCCATTTGTGGCAAAAGGGCTGTTGTTTCCTAAATGAATGAAGGAAATTAGATTTATATAGCACATTTTAACCCATAGGCATCTTGATGCCATGAGATTCGGTACCAGAGATTAGGATGTGGGCTAAAAGCAAACGGGTTAAGTTCATTGAAACAGCCAAGTTGTATTGTTTTCTTAAATAACTGATGATTGATGATGTTTTTAACGTTTAAAAGAAGGCTAAGTGTAGGAGAGTAGGGTCTGCTTCCTATGGTCACCCCCACTTTTTGCAGTGATACTCTTGTTTTTCGACTTTAGTGTGGCTGTGGGCCTGCTAATCAGACCCACAGCCCAGCTGTTCTCTCTCTAAATTGATACCATGTACTTTAAGTACATACCTAATTGGGAATTGGGTCACCTTTGTGAGCCCCTGTATAGTGTACCATAGGTACCCAGGGCATAGGTGCACCCAGGGCCTACCAGGGGCTGCAGCATGTATTATGCCACCCCTGGCTGGCCATCCAAACTGACACCACAGGCTGATCACTCAGCTTGGGCAAGGTGGTGTAATCACCCCTTGCTTAGATATAGTTTACCTATATCTACCCTTATATATAGACACATATATACCTATAAGTCACTCCTATGGCAGGCCTTGACAATCCTGAAGGCAGAGTGCTTGGTTTTATGTAAGAGGGAGCCCTAGCATGAGCTGAGCCCTTCTGCAGCTTTCGGAACCATGTCCTTATAGCTGTTCTATGATATAGCCTTACCATATACTCTTAAGTGCATTATAATCCTCGCGGTCAATGCTAACTTTGGTTTGGCTTTATCAAAACATGTTGTGTAAGGTGTCAAACACTTTGGAATACTACCCCCCACCAGTTCTGGCGGCGGGGGTAGCATTCCACCCTTCTAGAGGGAGAAGACATGCAGTTACTGCTTTACCCTGTTAAAGTTAAACAGAGCCTCAGCATCACAAAATGGATGCTGCTGCCGCAGACACAAGTCTGACACCCTGCAGCTGGACAAAACTCCGGCAAGGGAGGCCTGCACAATAGGTTTCCTGTCGAGGGAGGTGCTAGCACCTCCCCAGACATCCTGTAGTGTATTGGGGCAGGGTGGGTTCAATGTAAAGATGCTTTTCCAGACACTGCCTGGGGCACACAAGGTGATTCATGCATAGCCTGGTTCAAACCAGTTGCTGGGGTACTCCAGCCCTGCTCTGGTGCGAAACTGGACAAAGGGAAAGGGGTGTAACCACCCCCTTCCCAGGGTCCACCCATAGGAGGGACCTAGCAGGTAATCCAGCCCCTTAAATCAGTATAAAGATAGGAGCTGTGTCTAGAGACATTAGATTATCCTGGACTGAAACTCTGAAACAAAACTCTTGGACCTTCAACATTCTATACCGACTACAAGACTGAAGACATCTCCCTTGTGGGCAAGGAGTGATCACTCTGTGCAAACAGGCCCCACCAGTAACTTGCCAGTTTGCTTTGTCGACGCGCCCGCCGGAACGCGAAGACTCAGCGACTCAGGAACTGGACTTCCAGTCCAGACTTCTCCGACTCCGATCCACTTCCACAGCAAAGCTGAGACCCGTGGCGGACACGAGAGACGTGGGACCGGACACCCTGGACTACCTGCTCTTTGCTAACCGTGCAGCTTCAGAGGCATCCTCGAAGTTGTGCATTGGGGTATGAGAAGCCCCAGACCCAAGCTCCATCTGCACCGAAGCTCAGCCCTCCACACTCCACGAGTGCCGCGTGGGGCCTGGTCTTGCAGTTCAGCTTGATGCGTCTTCCCAGTTGGTACGCCGTTGGCTAGTTAGCCCTCCAAAGACTTTCTTTTGAAACTACACCATTTGCCTGGTTGCTCCAGGCTTGCTCCAGCTTTCCTGCGAAGGTGAAGCTCCCCAGACCTTGCTGGTCCGAACTGAAGCCAATCTTCCCTTCCTGCATGGATTGCGTTTCCCAAGGCTTGTTGGGTCCAATCCGGATACCGACACTGCAGTAAACTAGATCCTTTGTGGGACAGCTTGAATCCAGCTCCTGGTTGTCATCAACACCTCCTGGTCCTCGTGGCTGCAGAGACAAGCTTCACCTTCTTCACCTGAAACACTCTACATCGCCTGGTTCCTTCCTGGTTCCTTCCTGGTCACTGGCTAGTGACCCAGACTCTGTCCCCTCTGCTTTCTGGTTCTTCACATCTTCGATCCACCCGGATACTTTTCTCCTGGTCGCCTGAAGCACTTCTTTGCAGCTCTTCATAGAAAACAGCAACGAAACCCGACACGAAAGAACACCTATGCACCCTGCTTCCCTGGGTGAGGTAACTAGAGTACTCCGGTGCTCCCGTGGGTGTTGACTCTCGAAGTGTCCTAGTTTAAAAGGGTTTTACCGTAGTCCATCCGGAAGTGTCCTTCATCTACTACTTTGTGACTTTTACGTTCCCATTATAACTTTATGGTAACTCACGACTGTGTTTAGACACTGCACGCGTCTCCCGTGGGCCTCCTACTTCCAATCCCTTGGTTGTCCAGTGTAGCCCCAGCAATTCTCCAAGCCCTAGGCCTATTCACTATTCCTGAAGTGGTTCTTATACCACTTACTTAGTATATGGTTCGTGATGCCCCTATGGCAGAATTGTATTTGTGCAACTTATAGTATGCTTAATGAGTAACTTGTAACGCATCTCGAACTCTGACCTCATAAAGAGTGCAGAGGGGTTGTGTTAGTAATAAATACATATATATTTGATATATACCTTATGTGGTGTCCTTTCATTTGGTATTCAAGGGATTATAATTGGTAAACAGCTTGCTTTACATGTTCTCTGAAGTTTTAGCCTAAGACTGCTGGTCCATGCTACCACTAGGATAGCTGGTCTTTAATGTTGACTTTACAACCACCATCATAAGGGTCATTTAGACTGGTGCAAGGTGACAACTAGAATAGTGGACAACATATGCCAGGCTAACTTCTCACAGTAAGCACGAGCCGGGCTACAAGAAGTGAAAAAGATCTGCCACCTTGTCTAATTTGTTGTTCCTGAGAATTGATACGTCTTGATTCATGGCGGGGGTTGAGTGTGCCTGAGGACACCGTGATAGTCTCTGTGATATAGACTGGTCCTCCGTTGGGAACTACTTAATGTAGGAAGCATATTGCTTGGAACATAGCTCTCTTACCTGTATCCCGTCAATATAATGCCTCCGGGTGGTTGGAGATGGAGCTACAGTGAAAGATGTTAATACAGAGAAGTACAGCAGAATTGTGCACCTCTGAAACACATAGAAAGGGGTAATGTGGGGCTCTTAGATACAATACGTTGCCATAGTCCAAACATGAAGATATGAAAGCCTGCACAGCAGTCTTGAGAGATGCAAGGGGATCAGAGGAAAGACTTTCCAAACCATCTGCAAGATGTGAAAGCATACAGATGCAAATAGAAGTCCCAGATTTCTGGTTAAGCTGACGCGTATGGAAAAGGGACCGAGATCTTGTGGCCATTAGGATGACGACTAGATTGTGGATCGCCTACCAAATAGCATAACCTCTGTTTATCTCCGTTGAGTTTCTAGAAATTGTAGCTGGAGCTTCCATTGGATAGCAAGGGCAGGAGTGTTGCTCTGTACACTGCGTTATCTTTACCTTTGTCCACCTCTCTGGTCCTGCATCCTCCCCATGTGCAGCCTTGTGGATGGGCTTCTACCTCACGCCTGGAAAACGTTATTGTCAAGATTCATCCTTTAGCCCCCGAATGTATCAATGTTATTATCCATGTAGGTCCGAGAAGTTCTTTGACAGTTGCAGCTGTCCGTGCCACCCAACCCATCTATGAGTTGGATGCAGTGGATCGACATTGGCGCCTGTGGTCTGTGGAGGGAGATCTGGATGTAGGTCTATGATTGGTGACAGTAGCCAGAAAACATGTGTGAGTCCCAGGAACACTCTTAATTCCCATAAAGCTTACAGGTGCCTTTGCAATTCTTACCTATGTATGTGTCATTGATGCATCATGTACCAGTGGCTTCCTCTCCCTCTTGTGCTAGACAATTCTTCTAGAATGTTACAAAATGCTGCCCGACTCCCCCATGCATATTGTGTTACAGTTGTTGCCCCAGCAGTAGTTTTCGGTTTTTTGCTGGATTGGGAGTTGTATGTTGATGGCCATTTTTTGTAACATGTAGTAGACCTCCAGCAGGTCCTAGGTCTCCAGTGAATAAACCTTAGTCCTGCATATATCCTGATGAACATACTTACATTTCCATTTGAACACACTGATAGCCCAAATGATGGTGCATCGTGCCCTACGTGTGTCCTGTTTTTCCCCTCTGTTACCTTGTTGCTGTAGGGTCATCTGCTGTGTCTTCAGGGTGCATCCGCTGATACGTGTTAGTCGAAGTGGGAGTCATGTGTGATGGGGATATTTTGGTTGCTGTGGTGTCTGTTTCTTTCCATCCTTGTACAGGCTCTACTGGCATCTACTATGGCATCCAAGAAGGCAGCATCATGCCTTAATCCCCTACAAGTGAATGTTGAGGACGGTAGAATCTGTAATGCTGAGACAGACGAATGGGGGCTTGTGGGCTTTATGTAGGCTAGTGTGTACCATTGATGGCCCCCGTCTAAATGCTTGATGGTTTCTGTGGGTTCCCGGCTGTGCTCTTCACAGTGTGGACATTAGTGGGAACCTTTTGGTACTGAGCACTCTTCTCCCTCCCTTGAAGATTCAGGCAGAGCTGATTTTTTAGGCGATGGAGGCTTTCTCACAGGTTCTCTGCATCTGCATTATCTCTGACATAATACTTTGTCTGGGCAGTGGGATTTTGGGTTTGCTGACAGGAGCTGTACTTTTGTATTCTTACAAGAGAGCGAGGTCAATAGGTGCACACCGTTCTGTGATCCATTTTGCATTGTAGGCGATGTGGCAGGTATCTCCAATTGCAGGTTCTCCTGTAAATTTTGCTCTGCCTTGTTTACTATCTCTATAGGTGCCACGTGGTAGCTTTCTATGTCAGATTTGCTTAGAATAAAGCAAAAATCTTTACAATGTTCAATTGTGTGTCGAGACAATTTTTGTGTAGTGCATTGTGGGCGGTGATGGGTTGTTATCTGACGTGTGGGGATGTAAAGTATGGTCATCACGCATTTTAGTTTGTGCAGGTGTCTTTGTATCTGTGATTATGAGATCCGCATATAAGTGCATCTTGGGTTAATGTTATGAATTCTTGATTGCAGAGTGGTTTGGCGAGGTTATGAAAATGTGGTGGTAAATGTGGAACTTTGTCTCCTATTGGTTTTGGGGAAGATGGTTTCATTGTCTAATCCTTTGCTACTTACTTGCTGCATATACATGTATGTTTGTTGAGTCTATATGTATGTGTGTTGTGTGTGCCTGTGTCTTGAATGTGTGCATCTCTACAGGGGTGTTGCCTGCATGCACACGGGTACATATGGTTGTTCCCTTTGAACATAGATGAGTTGCTCCCTTTGTACATAGATGACTATGTTTGTGTTTTCTGTCTGCATGCATGTATGCATGTGTCTGTGTAACTGTAAGTTGTGCCCCTCTGTGTTCATGCACCATGCAAATACTAGCCCAATTGGCTTTTGCAATGCGAGTTTATATTGCTACTGATGAATGCACACTTTCAATCAATTTGCATTTTTTCTCCAGTCCTCTTGCAGGGTGAACAGGAACACACTGAGTGGCTACTTCCTGGCTGGAAGGAACATGGCTTGGTGGCCTGTGAGTATCCAAGAACCCCTACTCCCTTCACTAGAATGTCTGAATACTTTTCTGTCACCTTATACCCCAGACAGTTCTGTCAGGAGGAGTTTAAAACAATAGTTCACTGGTGGGTAGAAATGATGCAATTGCTGAACTCTGGGGCACAGTGGTCATGTGGGCTTCCCAGGGCACTTTGTTATTACAAAAGGGGCATCAGATGCTTACACAACTCTGTCTGTAATACAGATCATGCCAACACACATGTAGCACCAGTGCTATTTCGAGGGGGCATTCCTGCAAGGGATGTTCCCTCAGTAGAGTGGGGGTGGCCACATACAAATTAGGAAACATTTTCCCTCTGCACCAGTGCTGTATTACAGGCTGGGAGCAGGGGAAGTTTAAATAGAATTAAAGTGGATGTGACCTAACGGCTAGAGCGGTCGACCTCGGAGCTGGGGAACCAGGTTTGAGTTTTGATAGGGATGCTCAACATCCTGTGATTCTGGGCAAATCATTTAATCTCCCCATGCCTAACAAAATAAATGTGTTGGTCTGTAACGCAACTGGTGCTCATGAAAAGCTCCAATACCTTCAGGTCGAGTTTGCGCTATATAAAACTGAAAAAAAGAAAAAATATCCAAACACTATTGAAGTCAACCCTGTAGATAAAGGGGGCAACATTGTAATCATGGATAAAGCAGACAATATTCAGGAGGCACTGTGACAACTACATGAATGCTAGGAAGTATTCGATTCCAACCATATCCTGCTTTGGTAGAATGGTATCATGAGAAACTCCGCATCTGGAAAGAATTAGATTTATTGAACAAAGAAGTGTATTATCACTCCCCCTCATTTTCAGTACTGCCAACAATATGTTCCCTTCAAAAGATTCACAAAATTATAAACAGAAATTCTGGCAGACCCATCATTTGTTATCAAATGTCCATGTAAACATTAATACTTTAGCTTTACAACTTATACCTTCAAAAAGAAGATCTTGGAACACATTCAACGCAATCAAGAATCAGAATTTCCCCTATACCATAGCCAAACACTTGCAAAATGTGTAATGATGAAGAACTGTTGAAATGCTATGCAATTGACAAAAATGCAAACGATGAGAGAGGAGGAAATCGAGTAAAACACTGAATCTTGAAAAACAGAGTATTAGAGATTCTGGTTGTAAACATTGCTTTGAAATTTATTGACCATCATTTTAATTATTTATTGTATTTCATCCAGCTCATAAAGTCTACAGATTAGAAGTGGTGTTAAACGCCTACCAAAGGGCAACAATGTAAACATAACAATCTTGGAAGGAACCTTGCTGGTTATTATGAAAGAAATTGAAAAACTAATTGAACTTTGTAATAGACATTGTAAATATCATCATTTTGCGAATGATGAGTACTGATAATCGCAATGAAATACAGTCCGTAAATGCATCACAATAGTGCCTAAGGATGGAGATGGGAGTAAGTGCTATATACAGGAGAGATAAAAAAAAAGTCTAATGTTTAGCTGAGAGAAGGACTTTGCTGGCCGAAACACATCACCTTACCTTAGTGTTCCCTGGTTTATTAATTTGAGAAATTAAAAATGCCCTCAGGTGACTGTGAGTGCCATCCTTACTTGAGGAGCACTGACATATGATAAATGGGACAGCAAGCCAGAATGGGCTACGACTGCCTTTGCCTTCTGCTGCAGGTGTTTTTTGCAAAGATATACCATTGCATCTTTACAATAAAAGTACCAAAAAATGTAACATGTATTATATATGTGTGTGTGTGCATGTATGTATGTATGTGTGTGTATATATATATATATATATACATATATATATATATATATATATATATATATATATATATATATATATACATATATACATACATACATACATATATACATATATATTTATATATAATATATATATATATATACATATCTCTTTCACATGTGTCTCGTAGACACCCTGGCCTCGTCCACAGAACGGGGCTGGTGTAGAACAGCGGGTGCAAGTCCTGTTCAATATTTTTGAAAAATCTAACCTCCCACGGTGCTGAAGCAAGAGAAGTGCACACACAACGCTTCAGATTAGATGAGATTTATTCAGCAACGCATTTCAACCTGAAAAGGTCTTCGTCACAGCCTCATTTTTCAAATGAGGCTGTGACGAAGACCTTTTCAGGTTACAATGCGTTGCCGAATAATTCTCATCTAATCTGAAGCGCTGTGTGCGGACTTTTCTTGCCTCAGCACCATGTGAGGTTAGATTTTTCAAAAATATGTATATATATATATAAGCCAGGAAGGTTTACAATAAAGGAACATCTTGCCTGAAGCCGTGGGGTCGGTCTGTCTTCTTTCGCCGCGCCGCTGGTGTGGAAGTTTGAGGATTTTCGGTCATACATATGTACACACAAACACATATATGTGCATGCACACACACATACGTATATAAATATATATATATACACATACATACATACATACATGCACACACACACATATATATAATGCACGTTACATGTTTTGGTACTTATATTGTAAAGATGCAATGGTATACAAAGCAGCAAATCCAGCATATCAAAAGGAACCTTGAAATATGGTAAGTATTTTATGTCTGCCTCTGAAATATGGATCTTAGGTGGGATTCCCCAAATCACTATAGAGAGTTGTAACAATCTCAGGGCCACCAGGATTATGCTGCATGGAGGACCAAATAAAGCAATGTGGCACTCTGATTCTCCGAGGTATCGGAACCTGCGGGATCGCCTTCGGATCAAGCCTCAATGGTGATTGCTGTGCACAACAGCCCGTGACTGCACGGGGGAAAAGGGATCACTGTATCACCGTTTTCACAAGCCCAGCTTGACTTTGTATCCGGGGGCAGAACGTTGGGGACTCAAGGGAGTTCCTAATTCAAGCTTCGGGGTTTTGGCCGCACCATTTAACTTCCCTTCTTGACTGGCAATTCAGCAGGACATTACCACAGCTCCGCTGGTCTCACAGGAAAGTTGAATTTTGGGAGCTGTAGTTCTGCTATCCAGACTGCAGCTGCGACACATTCAGAGGAGCTTGCTGACCTCACAACAATGGGAGGGGCCTGGCATTAAAAGAAGGAAGTTGGACTCACCTCGTTTTCAGCCACGGCATCTGAGAAAGGCTCACACGAGCAGAAATGCATTATGCCATACAAGCTGCTGAATAAAGAACCCCCGTCAAGCTCCCCGCTGTGTCCTCTCGCTTCTTTGTTAAAAGAGGTATTCTTTGGAAATATATATATATACACATACATACATACATACATGCACACACACACACATATATAATGCATGTTACATGTTTTGGTACTTTTATTGTAAAGATGCAATGGTATACAAAGCAGCAAATCCAGCATATCAAAGGGAACCTTGAAATATGGTAAGTATTTTATGTCTGCCTCTGAAATATGGATCTTAGGTGGGATTCCCCAAATCACTATAGAGAGTTGTAACAATCTCAGGGCCACCAGGATTATGCTGCATGGAGGACCAAATAAAGCAAGAAGGTTATTTAAATTATGCAGGAATATTGTAAATTATTTGCACATTCTATGGAAGTTTTATTTCACCTATTTGAATCAGAAACAATATTTTGGAGGAAATCAGCACATTTTACGAATACAATTGCTAATTATGTGTCAAATACAGTAAAACTACAACTTTGACGTAAATGGAATTGAAACATAATCAACTAAATAGCCCTGACCCTTACTATTGACCATTATTAGCTGTACTTAAAAGAAAATGGAAACGGCAATTTCAAGATAATGACCCTAAAATAAATATGTAATATATAAGAAATACATAACAGGTACCATGTGAAATGTTGGTCAATATTGTCACCCTGGGGTTCTGGTGACATTAACAAATCAACCTCTTGGTTTATGTTATCACCAGAATTCCTCAAAGACACTATAGGCCAAATTTACACAGTATCTATCTATCTATCTATCTATCTATCTATCTATCTATCTATCTATCTATCTATCTATCTATCTATCTATCTATCTATCTATCTATCTATCTATCTATCTATCTATCTATCTATCTATCTATCTATCTATCTATCTATCTATCTATCTATCTATCTATCTATCCATCCATCCATCCATCCATCCATCCATCCATCCATCCATCCATCCATCCATCCATCCATCCATCCATCCATCCATCCATCCATCCATCCATCCATCCATCCATCCATCCATCCATCCATCCATCCATCCATCCATCCATCTATCTATCTATCTATCTATCTATCTATCTATATATCTATATATCTATCTATCTATCTATCTATCTTGTACAGTGGCAGTTGCCACTGTGTAGTTATGGTTCAGCTGCACTTTCCATTGAAAGGCATTTTTTTTTTGCCCGTAATGTTATTCCCCCATCAATATGCACCCCGAATTTGGCACTCACATAGCGTAGTCAAATATGGTCCAGCACCCCAAATTTCATGCAGTTACGTGAGACAAAAAAGTTGAGGAGAGTAAAAACAAATGTGTTTTCCTGGTTGTGCACCATTTGATGCATCCACACAGATTTTGACAGACATTTATAAGGTTTAGCTTCCTGATAGTTCTGTCAAATTGTAAGCATATCCATCTGGGTGGAGCATAGATAAATGAGTCTATAAAAGTTTCATTCAATAATAACTTTAGGTCTGTTTAATGGCTCTGCATGAATTTGGCAGTAGCAAGTTTAGCCCAGTCGAAGGCCCGGCAGACCCTATAACCAATCTCCACTGTGCACAGTCAAAAAGCGTTGGGTGCTTCCAGTGGCATAGCTAGACCTTTTGCTGTCTGTGGCGGTCACTGCTATTGCTGCCCAGCAGCCACGGGTAAGAGCCAGAGGGGGGGTGCTGACGATTCCTGTGTTTGCTGCGATGGTTGCAGGTAGGAGGAGGGGGGGCTGCCCCTCCTAAAAACTCTTGCTGACTGGAGTGGACCCCCGTCCCGCTCCCCCTGGCGTTTACAGCGTAAAATGGGGACACAGCAGCTAAATGTGGTAAATAATATTTTTTTTAACCATAAAATTCCCTAAAATCGCAGGTAAAGGTCATTGGTAGATCAGCAAACACAAGATTGACAAAGCCATGAAACTTGCAAGTTATGATGTGCAACACACAATATACGCAAAAACAAAAGTTGATGGAGAGAATGCAGAACAATGTCATACATTCACCACAGTACAGAGATCTGGGCCTAAATCCATCGTTTTTTTGCTCACCATGCCATTCCAGTTTGAACCCAGCCATATGCAAGTCAGTCTTGACCCTGTGCCCCATGGAAACAGTCCAGCCCGAACTGCAAAGCCAGGTCCTCCCTGGACTGGAAACAAGCATCCTAGGACCGGTTTCGGGGTTTCAGCCCTCATCAGCCAGGATAGCTTGAGTCTAGTGACATGGAGAGCACAGGACTCATGTCCGAGCATACCCGTCCCACTCGGGGTGACAAATGCAAAAACAACAGTTGATGGTCAGAATGCAGAACAATGTCATACATTCACCCCAGTACAGAGAACTAGGGCTAAATCCATCGTTTTTTTGATCACCATGCCATTAAAGTTTGAACCCATCCATATGCAAATCAGTCTTGACCCTGTGCCCTATGGGAACAGAACAGCCCGAACTGCCAAGCCAGGTCCACACAATATACACCATAACTCCTGCCCCCTGCCATGTTCCATACACGACTTAGCTGATGGCATTTAAAAAGTAGACTGTTTACAAAGAGCAAAATGTTGGGGATTGACCATGAGTTATGGTGTGCCATTGTAATGAAAATACATTTGAAAATGTGGCTGAATAATACATTATTTAAAACAACTGTAGTAATTAACACACATTCACAAATTAATTACTACAGTGGTACATGCTGACATGAAAAAATTACATTTTACTGCCTCACAGATAGCATCTCACAATGACTTTACTAATGGAAACAACCCTCCTATATTTATGTGATCTTTTATATAGGAATTTGCCATGCTGCACAAATGTAACCCCTTCATCCTGGGTTTGGTTAAATATACATTGTTAAAACAGGTACACATGAAAAAGTACCATGGCATAAACCTAATAATCAGATATGCACTTTAAAATATTCTATTTCTTACCATTGTTGCGGGAAGGGACGCCATCATGACTCAACAAAGAATTCGCTTCTCATGAGTCATGGCCTCTCCCCACACTCAACATAAAATACATAAGTGGCACTATGTGTAATATGGTTCAATATTGCTACCTTGTGGTTCTCCATAAAATAATGTGATGTTGTCCTTAAGCTGATACTTAGATGGTTTCCTTTTCATACAGTCTGTCTTTCCCAGATACCAAAATCTCTTACAAATGTTGTTCATGTGTGCAGGATCTGTCACATTTCAATAGCCAGCTAGTAGCCTGACTCTATCCTTCAAGCACCCATCATGGATGGGGTGTCATTGAATCTCTATTACTGGAGACACATAACCAGGCAAGCAGTGCTTAATTTGTAAAAAAAAAAATAGTGCCAGGGCCCTCGTCAGCGGCCACCACAACTTGCACACCCATTGCCACTGCCAGATCTGCCAAAGATAGTACCTACACAACTACTAACCAGCACACAGCTTCTACAAGTGTGACATTTCAGACTGTTCGTGGCCCCCAAAGCTTGAAGAATCGTTTTGGTGGCTTATATTAGCTGCTTTTAATGTATATCTATACTAATATAATAAAGAGAGAGTCCAAACCTCTGAGGGGGGTAATCTCAGGAACCACAGCACCAATCACAACACCCAATACAGCGTTGGAAAGGGCAGTTTCAGCAGAAGGACATAGGCTATGCAGACGCCCACCATATACATTTAAAAGGTAAAAGAACCGTGCCAGCAAAGTAGTCCCTTGTGGGCGTGTCTGCATTGTGATGTGGGCGTGTGCTGGGGGCGTGTGGTACGTTTCGCCCTTCATGCCATGTCTCATATCGTGTGCTAATCCCACCCTGCTCCCTTTAAATACCCTGCACCCCATAATCATAACCCACCCTTACTCCTTAAAATACCCCAACACCCTTAAACACTAACCCATCTTAACCCTATAAATATACCCTGTACCCCAAAACCCAAACCTATCCCTAAACCCTAAAAATACCCCTGTACCCCAAAACCCAAACCTAGCCCTGAACCCTATAAATACCCCTGTACCTCAAAACCCAAACCTACCCCTGAACCCCAAAAATACCCCTGTACCCCAAAACCCAAACCTACCCCTGAACCTTAAAAATAACCCTGTACCCCAAAACCCAAACCTACCCCTGAACCCTAAAATACCCCTGTACCCCAGAACCCAAACCTAGCCCTGAACCCTAAAAATACCCCTGCACCCCAAAACCCAAACCTATCCCAGAACACTAAAAATACCCCTGTACCCCAAAACCCAAACCTAGTCCTGAACCCTTAAAATACCCCTGTACCCCAAAACACAAACCTACCCCTGAACCCCAAAAATACCCCTGTACCCCAAAACCCAAACCTATCCCTGAACCCTAAAAATAACCCTATACCCCAAAACCCAAACCTACCCCTGAACCCTAAAATACCCCTGTACCCCAAAACCCAAACCTAGCCCTGAACCCTAAAAATACCCCTGTACCCCAAAACTATATTTGAACCCTTAAAAGATCCAAACACCCCAAAACATACACCTCAGTACCCCAAAACATATAACCCTATACCCATACTTACCTTATCCAAACATTAAAAAAAACATGCTTTTACCATTCATGCATTTACAACGAATGTTTTTGTAAATGTATGCGTGGTAAAAGCATATAAAATGTAATGCCATGTGTTATAATGGCATTGCGGAGTCATGGTACGTTCGTAATGAAAGTATGCGGAGTGATAGTATGCGGAAAGAAAGTTGCGGAATAATGGGTGTTTACCCTCCCCTGGTAAGTACATTGGTGGCACGGCGGCCCACATCTCCAGCAACATACTCATATTTTTTCACCACCCATTTGAAAATTGCACAGGTCTCTCTCATTGATGGTCAACACCGACATACACTTTTAGACACACCTTCCGCCACAAGTTCTAGAATTGCGAACTTTAGAGCTGGGGAGCTACGTTTGAATCTCGGCATCAGCTCAACATCCTGTGATTCCAGGCAAATCGCTTTGTCTCCCCTTGCCTACCACAAATGAATGTGTTCTATTGTAATGTAAATTGTGCTCATGCCATGTTGTCGAGTTCGCGCTATATAATATTGCAAGGAAAAATAAAGTAGGGAAACTCGAGTTCACACACTACTGAACCACTCTTAAGTGCATCAGCAGTGCACTGCGAAATCGGAGCGTTTCACAGGCCTGTCACAGATAAGAAATGCTATTAAAACGAAACCCTTCAAAAGAATATACTACTGGCCGGCAGCAATTCATACCCGGACAACGTCGGGAAGGGCTGCTAGTTGAATTCATAAACAACTGTTGTTCTGCTTATCTTTTAATTGCACAAGCAGCGCGACCATGTGGCAGCTGTCATAAGTGCCGGTGTTCACAATTAAGTGCCGGTGCCAGCACCCCACCGGCACAAATTAAGCACTGCAGGCAAGACACCTATGCTGGAGATGTGAATTTTGCTCATCTAATGATTAACGTGAGCAGGGGGTATAAATGTACACCTGAAGACATGATCCCTGCAGTCAGAAGGATTCATTGCACCCGCTCGTGCCACCAACTTTAATTGCTGCACCATCTGCTGTTTCAGCCTTTGGGCATTGTTTCACTCATTTATCCGGATCTATGTTTGGCATTTGTTCCCATCAGGATTATTGTGTCTTCTGTGATTGCTCGGTGTAGGCATAAAAACACAGAGGGCTCTTTGGTCCCTCCAGCTTGGATGGTGATAGTCGATGGCCATAATCTTCAATTCTCCCTCTCCAATCGCCACTCCCTATCCTACACCCAGCAATTCACATTGACAGAACATCAAGACATGCAGTTCCCGGATGAAACATAAAGTGTTAGACAGGATACCTCTCAAGCATCCAGCATAGTGGAGATGCAGCATGTAGGGCCCAGTTCCAAGTCATGTGGAGTGATATCACCCTCGGAAATACTACGCACCCGATTCTCAGTTCTCCATTTGGAGATATGCACCCGGTATCTTCTCCCCTGTGTTCTCATGCACGGATTGCTCCTACTATAAGCAGGAGGAATTGTGAGTGGAAACATATCCAGAACTGTGACTAAAGAGGCAGGAAAGGCCCAGCAGTCCTACGGCCTATATGGTATTCCCCATTCTAGCTGACCAAACTCAGAAGTGCATGGGTGTGAAAACTGGCCGGAAATGGTAACCATGATTTTCCTGTGTTTCCAGGATCAGGCAAATCTGAATAAATATAATAATATACCCCTATAATATAAATACCCCTGTACCTCAAAACCCAAACCTACCCCTGAACCCTAAAAATACCCCCGTACCCCAAAACCCAAACCTAGCCCTGAACCCTAAAAATACCACTGTACCCCAAAACCCAAACCTACCCCTGAACACTAAAATACCCCTGTACCTCAAAACCCAAACCTAGCCCTGAACCCTTAAAATACCCCTGTACCCCAAAACCCAAACCTAGCCCTGAACCCTAAAATAACCCTGTACCCCAAAACTCAAACCTACCCCTGAACCCTAAAATACCCCTGTACCCCAAACCCAAACCTACCCCTGAACCCTAAAAATACCCCTGTACCCCAAAACCCAAACCTAGCCCAGAACCCTTAAAATACCCCTGTACCCCAAAACCCAATCCTACCCCTGAACCCTAAAAATACCCCTATACCCCAAAACCCAAACCTAGCCCTGAACCCTAAAAATACCCCTGTACCCCAAAACCCATACCTATCCCTAAACCCTAAAACTACTCCTGTACCCCATAACCCAGAACTATATTTGAACCCTTAAAATACCCAAACACCCCAAAACATATACCTCAGTACCCCAAAACATATACTCTATACCCATACTTACCTTATTCAAACATTAAAAAACATGCTTTTACCATTCATGCATTTACAACGAATATTGTTGTAAATGTATGCGTGGTAAAAGCATATAAAATGTAATGCCACACACGCACACGCACACACGTGCACACACGCACGCACGCATGCACGCACGCGCACACACACACACACACAACACTATAATACGCCTGATTGTGCTCAAATAGGACAGTGCACTTTTGCTGTAGAATTAAGGCAACTCTGCATCGGAAGCACTGCTTTATCTTAGTGGAGGTCATGAGATAAGCAGAATTTGTTACTATGATACTTACTGGAGTAGTGTGTGTTCCATTACAGTGGCTGAATATATCTAGGATCTTCCCTTTATGTAAATAAAATGTTATTTTTCCAAACCTAAGAAGGCTGATTTGACCCTGTAGTAACACTGGTTGATAGACGTGTCAGCTGAAATAGGCCTTCTGCCCTACACCGCACTCCAAGAGTAAACCTTGACTGTTGAACCTGCTATCCCAAGAAAGTCAAAGCCTTAAAAGGGACTACCTGGAAATTCGAAGAGCTCGCAAAAGTTCCTGGCGACTGTTGTTACCAGGACAACAGAAAAGCTTGCTAGGTGGATTACCTAAGTGTCCTTGCGTTTCAAATGCCCTATAAAATGGCCTGACAGTAACATTCTAGTAAATATGCGTACAATTATACCTGCAAATAAACCATATTGTCTGACAAACTGTAACATTCAGTCCCTCAGAAAGTAGTTAATCTTTGTTGTAATTAGCACCTAATTGCATTTACATTCGTAATGTGCGTGGTACTATTTTCAAATCCAATGCATATATATATTTCAAAGGCTAACTCGTGCACACTATATATGATATATAGATTATATTGGACTCTAAAATCATTGAAACTTGCAGTTAAAAATTAAAAAAGGAACACTTACATTTCCTTAGTGATGTACAGTCATAGCGGACTGAATTTTGTAGTCTATTTTATTTATCAATATAGCATCAGAAATATATATACCAGTTTATTCCAATTACTTCATTGGAATGTGGTATTCTTTTGCAGAAGCCCAATAGTTAGGGTCAACATTTTGCTATCATTATTTTCTTCCTGGTGTAGGGTGGTCACCTGCTAAGGATGTTTGTTTCAAATTGCTTAAGTGTCTTCCACGATGTTACTTTTTTATGTATACTCTCTGCTGCCAAACAAAATACATTTATAAGGCTACCTTAGCTAACCAATTGCCTATCTAGCTGCAGGGTTGACTAAGGCTCAGACACTGAAAAACACTCTTCATTTACAGCTACAGGAATAACATGATGTTAAGACACTATGGAAGACAGAACAAGTGTCAACATGTGTGAAAGGCCCCTGCTTTAGAAAAAACAAATGTGCTGTCATATGGCTGTTTAACAATTAATTTTAATGTCTGGAGCACTTCAATTGGTAATATATGGACAATGTCCTTGTTAGCATGTCTGGGAACTATCAATTTAAAAAATAACTTTCGAAATGTGAAGGATATATCCTGTATTGGAAACAAAACCAATTCTCGCTGTTTCTAAGAAGCATTTATGAATCTCGTTTCCTTAGAGGATGAATTCTTGATGTTAGTCAGATTCAAAGGACTTATATTAAGTATTCACAGGGGGTGGAAGTGAAAGAGTCAATAGTTCATAATTCTTTTATTTATTCAGGGAGTATGACAGACAGTATTTGATGTGTGTTATGATCACACAGAAAATCAATAAATGTACACAAATCAAGTGCAATGTATGGAAAAGGCAATAGTGAAAGCCTGTTGGGGAAATATAGGACTAGCCAATGAGGGAGGGTTCTACCGTCCCTAGGTAACTGGACAGGGGTTGCATTGTTCTGTCAGCTGACGCCGTGGCAACCAGAATTCTTTACTTGGGATGAGAGATGCTGAGCTGTGAAGCCTCCAGGTGCTGCTGAAGTCGGATGGGTTTGGGAGGAGTTGGCTTCAGTAAAGGAGACTGTGGCTTTGTGCAGCAGATGGAGTCACAGAGCCCTTCGGTGGCTTGAGATTTATCCTCTTCACTTCTAGGCGGCCTAGTGCCCTCCCTTGACCTCCGACTTAGAGAATGTATGGATCTTTCAGAGCTGAGGCTGGGAAAGAGGCAGCACTAAGAGGTTTAGAGACCTCACACACAGCCCGGCCTCCATCCTCAAGGCCTCATCCCACAGGACCAGTTATTGTGACCATATCAAAGGAGCCGTGAGTAAACCGTCCTTGAACTGATAGATCGATTGTTAGATAGATGGATGGATGGATGGATGGATGGATGGAGACATTATTATGTCCACCTTTACGTCAAACTCGGCGCCTTCAAGGTATAAGGACAGTCCATGCTTCTCTAGGACATTGAATCAACTAGTACAAACATAACAGCTCAATATAACCTGAGTGCACGAGTAGGAATGGGCTATGCAATGGAGCATAGAGAGATAAGGGGAGTACATAAAATAATCATATTGTAAAGTGCTCTGATATCCTTCGGGATCAAGTTCGCGCTATATAAAACTTTATAAATAGATAGATAGATAGATAGATAGATAGATAGATAGATAGATAGATGAACAGATAGATGGATGGATGGATTGAATGGATGGATGGTTTAGTGGATATTTAGATACACCTAGTGCTGTGCATCAATGATTACTTGTGCTAGGCTCTTTACAACTTCTAAGGATCTAGGGCAGTTTTTAGATTCTTCAACTCTATAACAGATGCCGGGCTCCATCAGTACCTGCGCCTCATCTGAGCTGATGCCAGTGTGGTGCAGGACCTAGTAATGTAAATAGGATATATCGTTTATGCACAATAGTTTAAGATCATATACAGGTGTATCCCATTGATAGGCAGTGAAGAGTATATTGTGACAATTTCTCTTGTGTGTACTGCTTCTGATAATCATCTTAATGTATTAAATGCCATTTATGGGAGTTCATTGTTTTGCTACCTTCTACGTCCCAAACAGGAGTAAATGCTGGGGTCTTTCCTTGTGTGCTGTGTTAACAACAAGGACCCCCTGATACGGATCAATATCCTGGGACAGGGTAAACAATATATGCAAAGTATCACTCCCAGGCATATACTACAACAAATGCACAATAGATTAAACAAACAAACTAGTCCGGTTTAGAAAATATACATTTTTAATTTGATTAAAAAAGGAATAATAAAAAAAGTCAGTGCAATGATCAAGTTTGATAAAATAACAATATAATGATACATATGTATTCACAAAATTTCTTTTAAAAAGAGGTTAGATGGCATCCGGTCGACGCGTTTCGACATAAAGAATATGCCTTCATCAGGACATTAACCATCAAATTTCTAAAATTGTACTCCTGTACAGAGATAATACTATTCACATGTTATTTAGTTCCAAAGGGATGACATTTCCCCCTAAGCAATTAAAATAAGTTCATCATCTGGGGTCTTTTTATCGGTGTGGCACCACGAGTATACACTGATATGTAGGGAAGAGTCCTAGAAATCGTAGAACGTTGTTTTTTAGTGGTGCCAGTCCTTCCTTATTGCTGGGTTTAAAATATCCTCGGCGTCGGCGTAGTAATTCCTATTATATTCGACTGCCGTTCGCAGGTTAATCTCTTTGAAACTGGACCCGCCGGCAGTGTATCCGTAATCATCTTTACCCTCGTGAATGCCTTCCGGAGTAACGTGCGCATGGCGATAAAAAAGAATATATATCACGAAGCCACCGCCTTATACTCAAATACCTGGCCACGAGGGGGGAAACGGCATTGCCAGAAAATAGTGTTCTCCTACATTTAGGAGCAGTGTGCGAACGGCAGTAGAATATAATAGGAATTACTACGCCGACGCCGAGCATATTTTAAACCCAGCAATAAGGAAGGACTGGCACCACTAAAAAACAACGTTCTACGATTTCTAGGACTCTTCCCTACATATCAGTGTATACTCGTGGTGCCACACCGATAAAAAGACCCCAGATGATGAACTTATTTTAATTGCTTAGGGGGAAATGTCATCCCTTTGGAACTAAATAACATGTGAATAGTATTATCTCTGTACAGGAGTACAATTTTAGAAATTTGATGGTTAATGTCCTGATGAAGGCATATTCTTTATGTCGAAACGCGTCGACCGGATGCCATCTAACCTCTTTTTAAAAGAAATTTTGTGAATACATATGTATCATTATATTGTTATTTTATCAAACTTGATCATTGCACTGACTTTTTTATTATTCCTTTTTAATCAAATTAAAAATGTATATTTTCTAAACCGGACTAGTTTGTTTGTTTAATCTATTGTGCATTTGTTGTAGTATATGCCTGGGAGTGATACTTTGCATATATAGTCTTTCCTTGTGTGTCCACGTTATCTGATTGGTGCTGAATTGTGGCTTGCATTCTACTGCCTCCCATTGGTGGATCCACTCATATATGAAAAGGAAATAAGCATCGATAATTGATATCATCTATCAATGGAAATATTGAAGACTTTGATTCAGCAATGAAGAAAGCCTGTTTGGAACTTCTTGATCATTGATTTGCAATTATTGGCAGAAATTGTTGCTTTATGTTTATGTGTATATGTGATCCTCCTTGGGTAATACTTTTATATGAAATCTGAACAGAAAGCTTTGCATTTTGATGTTTCTGTCTGGGGTTTGCGAAAGTGGAAGGTAGGGGGTGGTGTATGGGATTAAAAGGATTACAGACTCTGACAAGGGGTCAAGTCATCGGTTTGTTCCTGGAGCAGGATTATGTCCATGGACGCCAACCCACCGAAGCGCCAGTGGTAGTAGCAGGGACATCAGGCGCGGTTAGACTCCTAATGACACCCCAGGCGGGACTGCTTGATCAACCCCCTCAATAGGTGTTTATATGCTGTTGAAACAACAGAGAGTAATCTGCCTCATATACATAATTCATTTATATCCATTCCTTCAAGACCTCTAAAATCAGGGGTAACTAAGGTAATGTCGGGGAGAACAAAGGGCTAACCAGGGTTAGTGTGTCCATGGTTAAGTCTTCTGGCATTCGGGAATGAGGTTTGATTGCACTGGTGGTGCATACTACTCACTCTAGGATTCGCTTTAATTAATGTAAAATGGGGTAAGTTATTTGTGATGGAGTTTATTTTCTCTGGAAAGTCGTTTCATTAGTGTAGTATGGAGTTACTTTTTTTGGGAGGGGGGTTTGGTGTAATTAATGTAGTAGCACTTTGGGGTGGGGTTTAAGCACCCGCAACCGGTGTTTCGGTTTAATTATTCTTGGACGTTGGTTAATTACTTGAGATGGAGTTTAAGAGTTCTGAGATTTGATTTATTTAGTGTAGGTTGAGTTAGGCACTTTGGTTGGCATTTAAGTCCTCAGGCATGCTGTTGTAGTGCTCTAACATGGGAAATGATTGCTCAGGAACAGTGTTTGTGCACTTTGCGAATAAAGTACTCCAGGGCGGAGTTGAAGTACTCTGAGTGGCCGGAAAGTATTTTGGAATAGGCTTGAAATTTATCCTGAAATGTGTGTGTTATATTTCCTGACCGTACAGTTTCTAACTGAACTTCCTGGCTGTTGTCTTCCCAGATCGGAGCTTCCTTGTTTGCCAGCAGTGAAGGGTCGGGGCTCTTCATTGGCCTGGCTGGGACCGGAGCCGCTGGAGGGATCGCTGTGGCCGGCTTCGAGTGGAATGTAAGAGTCAATGGGTTAGTGAAAGAGCAGTGGGTGATTCAATGGTTGGACACACAGTGCCTACAGTAAGGGCGATAAGGCACTCTGGCCCTTATTCAATCAATCAAATGACTTTATTTCGATCACTTATTCACAAAGGTAGACTTACACTTTTCGGCGTAAGTTTTCTCTTTTTTTTGCTATTCGCGAATAATATTTTTACACTGCAGACACTGTTCTATCTTTTAATATGCAGAGTTATCCATTGTCGTAAAGATACTACGCGTCAAACTATACTTGTAGTTTGCGACTAGCAAAAAAATAGCAAATTTACCCCAAAAGTGTAAGTTAACATTTGTGAATAAGACCCTAAGTTTTCTGCAACGGGACATTTTTTTAAATCTTTTTTTTAAAAAGCGCCTTTTAACTAATTGCTTAGGAGATGACCTAATGGTACTTCCCCTCCCCCCCTTTCCCCACCCTGACAATGGAACCATCCTTAGAATGTTGGTGGTGTCCGATTTAAGTTTGTTGGAATTGGCACCAGGCATCACTGAGAGGATTTGACGGTGTTCATTTTCGATAATAAACCTTCTTCCTTATTAAAAGATATGTCCCCACATTCAGTTATTCAGTGTGATCACACGCAGTTCAAAATTCGTTTAAATTACTGCAAACCAAGTGCACAAAATAGGAGACTTATGAATATACTTCCCACATATTCTAAGACTGGGGTTAGCGCTTTTAATAGTAAATATGAAGGCACGGTTTCTTGGACTAGTGCAGAGCGGAGGTGTGAGTAGATTGTGAGAAATGAGATGATGTGCTTTGTGGGTGTGGAGAAGCCGTGTGCCTGCTTGTGAGTGGGAATATGCCATACCTTGTGTGGGAAGGAGACCTTAATCCTTCACGGTCCCAGCAGGGGCAACCAGAGATCACACAAGCCCTCACCCCTGACAGGTGTGGCCCTCTGCCTAGTCGCCAGGCGTGGATACACTGGAAGGGGCTTAATATTAGCTCCCTCGCGGTCTTATGATGTTCCATTCACTAATTCAATGGTTCTCTTTTCCCAGGCATAGCTACTGCGCAGCAGATGTGTCAGGGAACGCCAATTCACAACTAGAACCGAAAATCATATGTAATTTAATGTCTAACTATAGGAAACAGATGGAGATTACTTTTTAAGTGGACACTATGGGACTTAGTATGATGGCATTGGCCGAGCATCTGATCGCCATCATTGCGGGATGGATAGCGGCCGACATGTAGTCAGCGGTTCCACCCGCCAAATTAAGGTACGAGCGCCGTGAAGGAGGTCGGAAACATGCTGTTTTCTATTGCGGCTTGGAAAAGGGCTGCAGCACAAGCCACAATAGAAATAGACATGTTTTAAACATCCATGCACAGTGTGCCGGGCACCATGATGTACCTGTTTCAGGGTCCATTGATTTTTGGGGGAGGCACCACATGTACCCCCGTCCCCCAGAGTGGAGGCCAACGGGGGACGGGGTCCTGCTCGTCTGTCTTAACGTGGCGGTCAGACCACCACGTATAGGCCAAGGGAAACGGACATCGTAATCCCCTACGGCGGTGCCTGAGCAGGCACCACCCCCTATTGTAGAGATTACGGTCTGATCGCTGCCCCGACGGGCTCTTTGAGCCCATCGTAAAGGCAGCAGTCTGTCCCTACGACCGATGCCTCTGGCCGCCGGATCATAATCCGGCAGTCGGACTGCTTCTATGACTGGTGGTGGGACCGCCACCGACAGGCTGTCGGTGGCGGTCTCACCGCCATCGTAATTAGGCCCATAGATTAGGGAAGGAGTCACAACGCTTGTGCTCAGATAGAATACTATATCGTTTTGGGACAAATTTGCAACAAAAAATTAGTTTTCACAGTCCAGAAGAAGCAGGTGTTCCCTTCATTCTATCAAGACAAGGGCATCAGTTATGACTGCTTTGGGAGCTGGGCAGGAAGTGAATAAGGAATTTAGGGATCTTTATACTTCAGCAGCAGAGGGTGGGTACATTTATAAAATGTATTATGTGAATTTGTGACCTTGGTACTAATTCAGTTTTGTGTTTGCTGCCCCTCTATTTTTTAGGCCACCTACATCCTCCTGGCACTGGCCTGGGTGTTTGTTCCTGTTTATCTCTCTTCCGGGGTAAGTACGTAAATATATGGAGAAAGACCCATGCACAAGCAGAAGAAAATGTAACTAGAAAAGGAAGCACAATACAAAAAAACCTAATTTGTGCCATTGCTTGATGTACTTGTGTATTTTATGGTATCAAATCGGTGGGTTTGCAAATGGAAAATCCAAAGTCGCACTGTAGCAACGGCACAAAGGGATTTGCAAATATCTTTGCATATCGCGATGTATGTACAATTTGCAACCCATTACAAATCTTCTGGATGAGGTTGTGTGGCATGGTATCTTCTTTCTGAAGAATTTGCAATAGAATGGAAGAGTAGTAGCAAACAGCATTTCCAGTTGCAAGCCATTCATTGGATCCTGACACCTGAGGGGCTGGTATGAATTTGTTGTCATCTGATATCATCTGCTCTAACTCGCAACAATTATCCATTAATGACCTCATCCCTGTACTATGGACTGATCACTCGCTTATAAAATTCTCTATCAAGCTAAACTCACAGCACCCCAGACCCCCTAAACAATCGAGTCTGACCAGATCATGGACAAAATACAGACAGATACTTTCCAGAGGCATTTCATTCCTCCCCCTGCCACCCAATCGGTGAATCAGATGGCAGTGGACTTAGACAAAGCCATTGTAAAAACCCTCGACATAATAGCTCCCAAGCGCCCAACCAAACGTCCACACAAAAAGCAGTCCCTGGTTCACCCCAGAACTGAAGAGATTAAAAGTAGCTACTAGGGCTCTAGAAAGGCGTTGGAGAAAAACCAAAGACTCAGACGACAAAGCCAAATACAAAACCTCACATCACGAATATATGGCGAATATAGCAACAGCAAAAAAAAACTATCTTGCCGACAAAATAAACCAAGCAGGGAGCTGTCAAAAAACACTATATAAAATAGTGAAAGACTTCACGAACCCCCTACCCTGCCAAGCAAACGCACTTGAATCCCAGGAATGGGCAAACCAGCTATCCGTATATTTTAAGGACAAAATAAATAATATATATATGACCTTCCCGAATTCCACCCCCAACACTGATGCTCCACATTCTCTGCATCCTCCACATATGGAGAATCTGACACCCACCATGCAACTACTAGAATTCAACCCCTTTACTACAGACATGGTAATAAAGAATCTAGGGAAGATCAAATCAGGATCCCCAAACGACTCAGCATCATCACAAATTCTAGCCAAAATAGGACCAGCTATAGCAACTGAACTTACCACTATTTTTAATACGTCTCTCGCACAAAGCACATTCCCAAGCAGCTGGAAGGAAGCAACGATCAGGCCCATTATCAAAAAAAAACAATGCTGACCACACAACTCCCTCAAATTATCGCCCAATAGCCCTCCTCCCCCTGTTTGGCAAAATGATGGAGGCAACTATAAACTCCCAACTAATGAAACATCTAGAAGATAACAAGATACTAGACGCCACCCAATCAGGCTTTAGAGCCCACCACAGTACGGAAACGGCTCTACTCGAAATAGTGGATAATATCCGCCTTGCCATTGATTCAAAGAAATCAGCAATCCTGATTCTGTTGGATCTCTCTGCAGCGTTTGACACCATCTCCCACACAGTACTAATAGAGAGACTGGTGGGGGTTGGTGTCGGGGGCAAGGCGCTGGGCTGGTTACAAAGCTACCTGACAGACAGGAAATCTAAAGTTAAAACCGGTCCCTTCCTGTCTGAAACTACAGATAACAACATTGGCGTCCCTCAGGGCTCAATTTTGAGCCCAACGTTGTTCAATGTTTATATGTCCCCCCTAGCCAAGATAATCAGGGATCATGGCTTCCAAACAGTCTCATACGCTGACGATACACAGATCCTGGTCACCATGGGCCCTGACCCAGGTGACACCAAAATCAGATTTCAGTCCTGCATGGTGGCCATCAAAAAATGGATGACTGAGAACTTTTTGATGCTTAATGCAGAAAAGTCCGAAATAATGCTGTTCGGAAAGGCACATCAAATATGGGAACAGGACTGGTGGCCCACTGAACTCGGTCAATGCCCCCCACCCAAAAATACAGTCCGAAATCTAGGAATTACAATGGATGACCAACTTACAATGCAACCACACGTTAACAAAGTGGTACATACCTGTATAGGCCTTATGAGAAGCCTTAGAAAAATATTTAAATGGCTTCCTTTAACTAGCAGAAGACCACTAATCCAAAGCTTAATAACCAGCCGGCTGGATTATGGCAACGCATTGTTTGCGGACATAAATGCTTCTAACATAGCTAAATTACAGACCATTCAGAACAGTGCGGCTAGGCTAGCACTGGACCTTCCACCAAGAACCCCGTCTGCCCCCTGTCTGAATCAACTACACTGGTTACCAGTCAACAGACGCATAAAGTTCAAGGTCTGCTGTCTAGTCCACAAATCTTTAAACGGACAAGGACCAGCATATATCAGAGACAAACTGCACCGATACAGTCCAACGAGAAATCTTCGCTCCTCCAACCAACTACTGCTAAAGACGCCTAGAGTCCGCACAGTGAGGAACGGGGACAGATGCTTCTCAAAAATCGGTCCTTCTTTCTGGAACTCACTTCCCTTGGATCTGAGAGCAGAACCAAGTCTGATTATTTTCCGTAAGAACCTAAAAACTCTGCTCTTTAAACCTTAGTCATCCACTTCCCATATATACTGGTTCTGTTTTTATCCATCTGTCAGCGCTACAAGACCTAATGGGTGAACTAAGCGCGATACAAAAACAAAAACAACAACAACAACAACAACAACAATTAGGGGCAGTTTCCACTTGTAGGGGTGGTGAGGGGAGCTTGGGGGGGGGGGGGGGGTAAGCATCCACACGTTCCAAGGCACCGCTGCAGTCTAGCATCAAAGTCCTCTGCAGGTCTCCTTATGAAGTATAAGCTCTTCTGCTGCTTCTGTGTCCAGTAGGCATTATCTCACCTCTTGATCCTATCGAGCAGTGATCAGTTTGCAAAAATAAACGTATTCAGTTTAAGGGCCCAAGTTTTTTTGCAGGCACTCGTCGCCAGCGCTGCCCTTGCCTTTGTTACTGATTACCTCGACTGCCTAGTCTTGATTGCACCTCCTGGCTCTTCCTGCCTCCACTCTCTCTTTAACTCACTCTTTCAGGTTCTTTATATCAGCTTTCTCCCTATAGTACTGTTTTCCAGTAGCGGCTGCTACCGGCCAGGGGTTGTGGGCCGGGGAACGAGGGAGGGGGGGAATAATAAAAGAAAATAGCTCTTACCTCTTGACCGCTGGCCGCCACCTCTTCTTTCTCCCTTCTCCTCTCATCAGGAAGCACACAGCCTCCCAGAATCCCCTGATGAATCAAACCGCTACCTTAGCAGTAAAATTCAGTGTCTACAACAATGGAATCAAAAACTGCCTTCTGGACCAACTACAGTAATTACAGATCATTACAGAATGTAGGGTATGCTGCAGATATCTATTGTCGTAGCACAGGGCGTCCCGGTACCAGAGTGGACCCATTCTCAGGGTGTGGCCAGAAGATGGTGTAGTTGATTATAATGAAACTTGGCCAAAAGACAGGTCTCGCCTACAAGACACCTAGGCTAAGTAATGCTCCATACCCTGGACAGACTTTAGAAGTAAGAGTTCCTCACCAAGGGTTTCATCAGTTCATCCCCTTCTCTGAGTAATGATGTCTGCTCAAAATAAAGCTCTTTTATGGATAGTAAGTCCTGGGCCACCAAAGAGTTGGGAGTCAAGTAGGCATCTGTTCTCTTGAGTGCAGAAAATGCAGCCTTAACACAGGCTAACCAGGGGATTCTGAGTGAGCCATCCAGGGACAAGCAGTCCGAGAGGATCAGTCTATTAGGCTTCAGTAGGGGACTAAGAGTGACTGTATCAGCCAGAAACCTAATTCCAAGTTCAGCGTGCACCGAGAAGGCAGGAGTACTTTACGGAACCTGGACTAGTAGCCTTAAAAAATAGTTTTCAGTCGCTTGAACTTTGCTAGTCTTCCAATACTCCCAAACCTCACTACCATACTGGGTCAGGGACACACACTTAGCATTATAAATCTTAAGCAGGACTTGCCGAAACCAAGAACCCAACCTACGAGCAAAGCTAGCCACAGCCCTGGTAGTTTTAACGAGCTCAGCTCTCTTCCCCTCCGACAGCGGCTGTCAAATGTTCTTAACATCAAATAGCACCCCTAAATAGGGAAAGGCTGAGACTTTGTCCAGGGTGGGGTGGCCCGCCTTGAAGGTCTTGGCGCTAGTGGAGCATGGATCAACTACCATGACATAAGATTTAGTGAAGATTACAGCCAAATCCAGGCTAGTCATGAAGTTAACAAATTTGTCCAGGAGAACCTACAGCCTCCGACCCGTGCTGGTCATCAGGACAACATCATCGACGTGTAACAGCTACAGAAGTGACCTTGAACCTACTCTGGGACAATGAGCCTGAGCCAAGAGAAGAGCTTGCTCGTTTACATATAAGGTGAACAAAAATGGAGCAAGGTAACATTCCTGCCGCAACCCCCTACTAGTTGAAAAGGGCCAAGTACACAGAGGACTGTTCAAAAAACGCACTGAGGCCGCGGTGTTAGTGTGCAGGTCTACCAACAAAGCCACTATATTAGGCTGCATCCCTAACTCAAGCAGCAGGGCCCATAATTTAGCACGATTTACCCTGTCAAAGACAGACGCCATTAATGCCAGATAGAGGAATTTAGGTTGGGCTATCGTATACTAATTTAGAATTAGGTAAAGGTTCGGGCATTGGCCAAATGTTGACCTCAGTGGCCGAAAGCCATATTGGACCCCCGTGAGAATATCATTAGCATCCGACCAAGCCATCAATCCATTGAGTATGACCCTCACAAGGACCTTCTCTACCCTGTCAATCAATTAAATGGGGCGGTACCATTGGGGCTATTTTTGCCACCCTTATTGAACAAAGGCACGGACACCACCATTGATCACAAAGCCGGGACCCAGCACCGTGCTGCAGCATTCAAGACCTGAGTCAAAAGGGAACCCCAACGCTCATCATTCATCCTCAACAGGTACAGCGAAATCCCATCGGGCCCGGAGCCTTATTCCTGGTTAGCATATTTATGATCTTGGTTACTTCCTCCAAGATAAAAACCATAGGACCTGTCCCAGCTCTCTCGCTACCAAGACCTCACCATTTGCCACTTGCCTAATAGTTATATCCCCTGCAAAATCGCCTACCCACTGTTGCTCAGAAATGTGGGTGCATATAACAGGGCCTGAATCATTTGCAAAGCAGCACCTATTCACTACCCTCCAAAAAGAGTACTATCTCTCATCTCACTTGCCTGGGTTTGCTCCTCCCAGACTAGTTCTTACAAGGTGTATTTACTTTTGACTATTGCTTGCCTTTAGGCCTGCCTCCGGGCTGCCACAAGGCTCCTATCTCTAGGGACCTGCTTCAGGGCCACCTTCAGCTCCCGGAGTCACTTGGAGCAGGTCCTGTCAAACCATTTTGGATGTAGCCCCCACCTAATGGGTTGAGGGCACAGGCAGTATTTCCTTGACTTTACCGGCGATACCCTCAAATGCTTACAAGACTTACTTCTCGGGGGCATCCACGTCTAGACAGATGGGTAACTCTTGGGCTGCATTAGATAAAAGGGAGGCTTTAACCTGGACCGGTTCCACTTGGGACCATTTTAGTCGCCTACTTTCGCCAATAAAAACAATTGATGGACAGAATGCAGAACAATGTCCTACATTCACCCCAGTACAGAGATCTGGGCCTACATCCATTGTGTTTTTGCTCACCTTGTCATTCAAGCCAAATGCAAATTAGTCTTGGCGCTGCACCCAATGGGAACAGTCCGGCCTGAACTGCCAGGGCAGGTCCTCCCTGGACTGTAGGCAAGTTTCACCTCTCATCAGCCAGGATAGTTTGACTCCAGTATCGTCTGGGCACACCCGTCCCATTCGAGGTTACAAACGCAAATAAAAACTATTGATGGACAGAATGCAGAACAATGTCCTACATTCACCGCAGTACAGAGATCTGGGCCTACTTCCATCGTTTCTTTGATTCCCATGCCATTCCAGTTTGAACCCAGCCAAATACAAATCAGTCTTGGCCCTGCGCCCAATGGGAACAGTCCAGCCCGAACTGCCAGGCCAGGTCCTCCCTGGACTGGAAACAAACATCCTAGGACAGGTTTCAGGGGATTCACTCCTCATTAGCCAGGATAGCTTGAATCCAGTGGCATGGCGAGCACGGGACCTACGTCTGGGCATACCCGTCCCACTCGGGCGACAAACGCAAAAAGAAAAATTGACGGACAGAATGCAGAAGAATGTCCTACATTCACACCAGTACAGAGATCTGGGCCTAAATCCATTGTTTGTTTGCTCCCCGTGTCATTCGAGATTGAACCCAGCCATATGCAAATCAGTCTTGACGCTGCACCCGATAGGAACAGTCCGGCTTGAACTGCCAAGGCAGGTCCTCCCTGGACTGTAGACAAGTTTCACCTCTCATCAGCCAGGGTAGCTTGACTCCAGTATCATGGATAACACAGGACCCATGCCCGGGCACACCCGTTCCATTCGAGGTGACAAACGCAAAAGACCAATTGTAGGACAGAATACAGAACAATGTCATACATTCACCCCAATACAGAGATCTGGGCCTAAATCCATAATTGTTTGTGCTACCCATGCCATTCCAGGTAGAACCCAGCAATATGCAAATCAGTCTTGACCCTGCACCCAATGGGAACAGTCCAGCCCAAGCTACCAGGCCAGGTCCTCCCTGGACTGGAAACAAGCATCCTAGGACAGGTTTCAGAATGTCACCCCTCACCAGCCAGGATAGCTTGACTCCAGTGGCATGGGGAGCACAGGACCTACGTCTGGGCATACCCGGACCACTCGGGGTGACAAACGCAAAAAGAACAATTGATGCACAGAATGCAGAAGAATGTCCTACATTTACCCCAGTATAGAGATGTGGGCCTAAATCCATATTTTCTTTGCTCCCCATGCCATTCCAGTTTGAACCCAGCCATATGCAAATCAGTATTGACCCTGTGCCCAACAGAAACAGTCCATCCTGAACTGCCAGGGCAGGTCATCCCTGGACTGAAAACAAGTATCCTAGCACCAGTGTCAGGGTTGCACCCCATATCAGCGGGGATAGCTTGATTCCAGTATCATGCAGAACACAGGACCCATGTCTGGGCACATCCGTCCCATTCGAGGTGACAAACGCAAAACAAATTGATGGACAGAATGCAGAGCAATGTCATACATTCACCTCAGTACAGAGATCTGGGCCTACATCCATCGTTTTTTGCTTTCCATGCCATTCCAGTTTGAACCCAGCCAAATTCAAATCGGTCTTGTCCCTGCACCGAAAGGGAACAGTCCAGCCTGATCTGCCAGGCCAGGTCCTCCCTGGACTGGAAACAAGCATCCTAGGACAGGTTTCAGTGTTTCAATCCGCATGAGCCAGGATGGCTTGACTCCAGTGGCATGGAGAGCACAGGACCTACACCTGGAAATACCCATCCAACTCGGGGCGACAAACGCAAAAAGAACAATTGACGGACAGAATGCAGAATAATGTCATACATTCACCCCAGTACAGAGATCTGGGCCTTCTTCCTTCGTTCTTTTGCTCCCCTTGTCATTCAAGTTTGAACCCAGCAATATGCAAATCAGTCTTGACCCTGCACCCAATAGGAACAGTCTAGCCGGAATTGCCAGGGCAGGTCCTCCCTGGCTGAAAACAAGCATCCTAGGACCAATGTCAGGGTTTCACACCATATCAGCCAGGATAGCTTGACTCCAGTATCATGGAGAGCACGGAACCCACGTCTGGGCATACCAATCCCATTTGAGGTGACAAACGCAAAAAAAGCAATTGATGCACAAAATGCAGAAGAATGTCCTGCATTCACCCCAGTACAGAGATCTGGGCCTACTTCCATTGTTTTTTTGCTTTCCAAGCCATTCCAGTTTGAACCAAGCCAAATACAAATCAGTCTTGACCCTGCGCCCATTGGGAACAGTCCATCCTGATCTGCCCTGGACTGAAAACAAGCATCCTAGGACCAATGTCGGGGTTTCACACCATATCAGCCAGGATAGTTTGACTCCAGTATCATGGAGAGCACGGGACCCACGTCTGGGCACACCCATCCCATTCGAGGTTACAAACGCAAATAAAAACAATTGATGGACAGAATGCAGAACAATGTCATATATTCACCCCAGTACAGAGATCTGGGCCTACATCCATTGTGTTTTTGCTCCCCGTGTCATTCAAGTATGAACCCAGCCATATGCAAATCAGTCTTGACGCTGCACCCAATGGGAACAGTCCGGCCTGAACTGCCAGGGCAGGTCCTCCCTGGACTGTAGGCAATTTTCACCTCTCATCAGCCAGGATAGCTTGTCTCCAGTATAGTCTGGGCACACCCGTCCCATTCGAGGTTACAAACGCAAATAAAAACAATTGATGGACAGAATGCAGAACAATGTCCTACAGTCACCCCAGTACAGAGATCTGGGCCTACTTCCATCGTATTTTTGATTCCCATGCCATTCCAGATTGAACCCAGCCAAATACAAATCAGTCTTGGCTCTGCGCCCAATGGGAACAGTCCGGCCTGAACTGCCAGGGCAGGTCCTCCCTGGACTGTAGGCAAGTTTCACCTCTCATCAGCCAGGATAGTTTGACTCCAGTATCGTCTGGGCACACCCGTCCCATTCGAGGTTACAAACGCAAATAAAAACTATTGATGGACAGAATGCAGAACAATGTCCTACATTCACCGCAGTACAGAGATCTGGGCCTACTTCCATCGTTTCTTTGATTCCCATGCCATTCCAGTTTGAACCCAGCCAAATACAAATTAGTCTTGGCCCTGCGCCCAATGGGAACAGTCCAGCCCGAACTGCCAGGCCAGGTCCTCCCTGGACTGGAAACAAACATCCTAGGACAGGTTTCAGGGGATTCACTCCTCATTAGCCAGGATAGCTTGAATCCAGTGGCATGGCGAGCACGGGACCTACGTCTGGGCATACCCGTCCCACTCGGGCGACAAACGCAAAAAGAAAAATTGACGGACAGAATGCAGAAGAATGTCCTACATTCACACCAGTACAGAGATCTGGGCCTAAATCCATTGTTTGTTTGCTCCCCGTGTCATTCGAGATTGAACCCAGCCATATGCAAATCAGTCTTGACGCTGCACCCGATAGGAACAGTCCGGCTTGAACTGCCAAGGCAGGTCCTCCCTGGACTGTAGACAAGTTTCACCTCTCATCAGCCAGGGTAGCTTGACTCCAGTATCATGGATAACACAGGACCCATGCCCGGGCACACCCGTTCCATTCGAGGTGACAAACGCAAAAGACCAATTGTAGGACAGAATACAGAACAATGTCATACATTCACCCCAATACAGAGATCTGGGCCTAAATCCATAATTGTTTGTGCTACCCATGCCATTCCAGGTAGAACCCAGCAATATGCAAATCAGTCTTGACCCTGCACCCAATGGGAACAGTCCAGCCCAAGCTACCAGGCCAGGTCCTCCCTGGACTGGAAACAAGCATCCTAGGACAGGTTTCAGAATGTCACCCCTCACCAGCCAGGATAGCTTGACTCCAGTGGCATGGGGAGCACAGGACCTACGTCTGGGCATACCCGGACCACTCGGGGTGACAAACGCAAAAAGAACAATTGATGCACAGAATGCAGAAGAATGTCCTACATTTACCCCAGTATAGAGATGTGGGCCTAAATCCATATTTTCTTTGCTCCCCATGCCATTCCAGTTTGAACCCAGCCATATGCAAATCAGTATTGACCCTGTGCCCAACAGAAACAGTCCATCCTGAACTGCCAGGGCAGGTCATCCCTGGACTGAAAACAAGTATCCTAGCACCAGTGTCAGGGTTGCACCCCATATCAGCGGGGATAGCTTGATTCCAGTATCATGCAGAACACAGGACCCATGTCTGGGCACATCCGTCCCATTCGAGGTGACAAACGCAAAACAAATTGATGGACAGAATGCAGAGCAATGTCATACATTCACCTCAGTACAGAGATCTGGGCCTACATCCATCGTTTTTTGCTTTCCATGCCATTCCAGTTTGAACCCAGCCAAATTCAAATCGGTCTTGTCCCTGCACCGAAAGGGAACAGTCCAGCCTGATCTGCCAGGCCAGGTCCTCCCTGGACTGGAAACAAGCATCCTAGGACAGGTTTCAGTGTTTCAATCCGCATGAGCCAGGATGGCTTGACTCCAGTGGCATGGAGAGCACAGGACCTACACCTGGAAATACCCATCCAACTCGGGGCGACAAACGCAAAAAGAACAATTGACGGACAGAATGCAGAATAATGTCATACATTCACCCCAGTACAGAGATCTGGGCCTTCTTCCTTCGTTCTTTTGCTCCCCTTGTCATTCAAGTTTGAACCCAGCAATATGCAAATCAGTCTTGACCCTGCACCCAATAGGAACAGTCTAGCCGGAATTGCCAGGGCAGGTCCTCCCTGGCTGAAAACAAGCATCCTAGGACCAATGTCAGGGTTTCACACCATATCAGCCAGGATAGCTTGACTCCAGTGGCATGGAGAGTATGGGACCCATGTCTGGGCATAACCGTAGCAACAATTGTTGGACAGAATGCAGAACAATGTCATACATTCACCCCAATACAGAGATCTGGGCCTAAATCCATAATTGTTTTTGCTCCCCATGCCATTCCAGCTAGAACCCAGCCATACGCAAATCAGTCTTGACCCTGCACCCAATGGGAACAGTCCAGCCCGAACTACCAGGCCAGGTCCTCCCTGGACTGGAAACAAGCATCCTAGGACAGGTTTCAGGATTTCACCCCTCAACAGCCAGGATAGCTTGACTCCAGTGGCATGGGGAGCACAGGACCTACGTCTGGGCATACCCGGACCACTCAGGGTGACAAACACCAAAAGAACAACTGATGGACAGAATGCAGAAGAATGTCCTACATTCATCCCAGTACAGAGATCTGGGCCTAAATCCATAATTTTTCTTGCTCCCCATGCCATTCCAGGTAGAACCCAGCGATATGCAAATCAGTCTTGACCATGCGCCCAATGGGAACAATCCAGCCCGATCTGCCAGGCCAGGTCCCCCTGGACTCGAAACGAGCATCCTAGGACCGTTTTCGGGGTTTAACCCCTCATCAGCCAGGTTAGCTTGACTCCAGTGGCATGGAGAGTATGGGACCCATGTCTGGGCATAACCGTAGCCTAAGGGGGAGAAAGCAAAAGACACTCTGATTTGCTCTGCATTCCCTCCATCATCTAACATTCAACCTCAGTCTAAAGATTTGGTTTCAATCCATCGTTCTTTTGCTCACCATTTCACCTCAGTTTAGACCCAGCCATATGCAAATCAGTCTTGTCTTTGTGCCTCATGGGAACAGTCCAGCCCAAACTGCCCAAGCCAGGTCCTCCCAGGACCGGAAACAAGCATCCTGGTACTGGTTTCACATATGGTTGAGTTCAAACTGGAATGGCATGGGGAGCAAAAAAATTATGGATTTAGTCCCAGATCTCTGCACTGGGGGGAATGTGTGAAATTGTTCTGCATTCTGTCCATCAATTGTTCTTTTTGCATTTGCCACTTAGTGGGAAGGGAATGACCAGACATGGGCCCCATGCTCTCCATGCCACTGGAGTCAAGCTATCCTGACTTATGAGGGTCAGGGAGGCCCTGGGGAAGTCTTTAGGATCCCTCCTGGGCCTGATGGAACAAGCTGTATTCCCAGATACACCATGAGCAGAGGTGGTACTTCCCAACGCAGCATGAGCCGCAGAAACAAGAGCTCAAGGGGAATAGACTGCCTTGTCTGCATGTCAGTGTCTTCATTAGGTTGAACCAGAATTTTGCCCACTTTGATCTTGATGACATTTAGCCTAGACAGGATTGGTTCACGTTTGCCATTTAAGACTGCTTTGAGCTCAGAGATTAGATCCTTACTAAATGGGTTCACCTCTCCATGTCGATGTAAATTGGAGTCGAACAGGGAGGCTGCGTGGAGCCGGGGCTCCCTGCCTCTTCATGTACCCCCCGTTTCCTTTGTTTACAGCTCGGACTCATGTTGCGTGCGGAGATTTAATCAGAGGTAGGAACCCCTGTGGCCCCACCAGATGACAACCTCCTGGCTTCCAGGGACGGCCCCTCCGAGACCCCTCTGACTCCCTCTCCACACCCCAGTCCCCCTTGGCACACGTCCCTTCCCTCCTCATGAAGACCTCTGAGGGATAACCAAGTGGAAACTGAGATGGGCTGCCCCTAGATAACGATAACCTCCTTTCCGCGAACTCAATTTTCTTCAGACACCACTGATACTTCCCAAGTTTGAAATCCTTCAATGTTCGTAATATGCGTTGCCGGGGGCGGCAGCGATGGTACCTTAACCGCAGGAGTTTTCCTCTCCCCTATGAGTGAACTGCTAAAACAGTATATACCCTCCTAATTACAGACCACAAACACTAACAGTACCCCCAGGAACCCTGCTCCAAATGGGCCAAACCAGATCAAATTCCACAGAAATACAATCCGCCTCCCCCGCTCGTCCTCGAGTGCAGCCAACTAGTCCACCCTAACAAGTCAACAGTCGGAAATATAACAGTACTTTGGTGCAGGCACTAACCAAGCGATCCTGGATGGAGCGATAACTGTTAGCTGGTCACTGCCACCGTTGCCGCCTACCAGGAGTCAGCCCAATGGAGCAGTCAGGTTATCAACCACACACCAGGAAGATAATCAGCCTTAACAGCCAGAACACAGTTCACCCAATACCTTGATCAGCCAGGAGATTGGCCCAACTACGTGCTGGCAACAGGCCCGAGGAGAAAACCAAAACAAGGGGAGTGGCCCTGCCTCTTCCTGGCGTTGACGGGCGCAGGATGGACCCGCCCTTGGCCGTGGCTTTGTCTGGGCGCGGCCTGTGCCGCGGAGAGGGAGACACTCTTTATAGCGCTTAAAGTGCAACAGCTGGTGAGATGATCTGGGCCGCCTCCTAGGGTCCTGGGATTACTGGTAGTTGTAGTCCCCCACAGTGTGAAGCTTGCAACTGGTAACATACAGTAATTTAAGATAACTTTGTATGTGAGAGGTGTGAGCCAGCTACAGCTTAAACACCAAACCCTTCTGCTGCTTAATTTAAATAATTTCTAAAAGTGGCCTCTCATATTTTTCCGTAATATTTTTAACATGTATATTTAAAAAACCACAAGACGTTAACGGGCTCCAAATTGTAATTCCTTCATCGGTTAATATACCAAACTTAAAACTGCTTAACATGGTCTATGCTCTGAAGTGGGCTTTGTAAGCCAAAGACAGACATCTCAAAAGGTGTTCATAAAGCGCGTATTTCCCTGTTTGAGTTCGTCTGTGTGAAACAGTTCACATTCTTTGCGATAACTGAAGCATGAAGAGGTGACAAGTGAAAGAGATGAAACAACACATTCAATGTAATTTTCTGAAAAAAACAGCACACATTCGTTATGCTAATAAACTGAAAATACCCTTGACGTTCGCCAAGTAGCCACATTTTATGTATGCCATCTTTAGCCAGTCCTGGATTTTTGCCTATAGCTCTTTGAATTCAAGGATATTTGTATTTATAATGTGAAACTACAAGTCCCCTAAATGTTGTAGGGCCATTTGGCAGTAACAATCCCACAGAATCCCCTTGTAAAAGGATTTCACTCCACATTCAGAACACCAAAGCTTACCTTACACACTTTTCCAAGAAGGAATATCCAACTTTAACTTTCAAACAAGCAGAGAAAATGTGATTAGAGTCATATTTTAACCCTTTCGCTGCGGCGGCTATTCTGCCGCAGCGATAACGGGGCGGGGCGGCCGCGCGCCGGCCGCATGCTGGTGACAGAACCGTCATGACCCGCCCCGCTCAATACAACTGCCGCGCAGGCGCGAAATCAGCGCCGCGCAGGCGCGGTGGCCGGGCCATGACGGAACCGCTCCGTCATCAGCACAGCCCAACCGTAGCTGATGACGGAGCGGTTCCGTCATCAGCAGGGGAGGGGTTAAAGCTAGGCTGTGGTTTGCACTCATGAGGCCCAGCACCTTATTATGTAAAGGTGAAGTATACAAGCAGTGATGGTGGGAATGCTTGAATTAACCTCAGCCACTGGTGATTTCTTGGGGCCGCATCACAGTCCATCGTTGCCACTTCATTTTGGACCCTGCCATATATAAACCAGCCTTGACCCTGCTCCAATGGGAACAGTCCAGCCTGAACTGCCGGGCCAGGTCCTTTCTGAACTGGAACACAAGCAACCAAGGACTGGTTTCGCACTTTTTAGGGTTTATCAGCAAGGTATAGCTTGGTTCCAGTGTATATCCATCCCTCTGAGTGACGTCACACTGAAGTATACAAAAATAATATCTGGAATGCTTAATTATACTCAGCCACTGATAATTACCTGGGACCAAATCCCAGTCCATTGTTATTTTGCACACTATGCCACGTCAGTTTAAACCCAGCCATTTGCTGATCAGTCTTCACCCTGCTACAATGGGATTGCATGCATTCTGGTGCAGGGAAGACATGTCCTGGCAGTTCGTGCTCGACTGGTTCCATTGACTGGGCCCCAATTGAGGTGGCATGGTGTGCAAAATAACGATGGACTGGTTTGAGGTTCGGAGTAATTACCAGTGGAGATGAATTCAAGCATTCATCCACCACTTTTTTGGGATACTTTATTATGTAAAGGGACACACAGGGCCAGTCTGCGCTGTGTTGCACATTCCTTGAGTGCATCTAGTGCAGAGCAAATCTTTTTATTTTTCTATTCACTTTACCAGACGGAGATCTCCACCCAACTGTGGAGCCTCCCTTTGGAAAAGTATGTGGAAACATTTCAAAATGTATTTCAGTTGAAAATAAATATTAAACATTTTTTATGTTAAATATTCATATAAATTCATTTGAAATTGAAAATTGAAAAAATGCTACACTGCTATTAAATTCGTTTTGAATTAGAACTTTAATTAATGGAAATATAATGAAGTAAATTAAATTTATGGTTCTGAAGTTTAAAATAAAAAATGTATTCCCACCTTTAAAAAATAACTTTTAATTTGCATTAATAATTATTAATAGTGATACATGGAATTAATATTAAAAATAAATAAACAGTATTGTTACTTTATCATTTAAATTCAAAATAGGTTATCAAAATATGTTATAATTAGATCATAAGTATGTGCAATGTTTATATATTTTAACATTATTTTAATTCATATTTTGAACTATTTTAAATAATTTAATTTGCCATTATTTTCTATAGGTTTTTATTGTACGTCCCTTCCTCCATTATTTTCTATGGGAGAGTGTTGCAGTACCAGTGATGGACCATGTATACTGTTGTACTTATCACTGTTGTATTTGTTTAGTTACTTACACTCTAAGTTTGTGAATATCGAAAAGTAGTAAACTTACTCACAAGTGTAACCTTCCTAAAAAAGTGTGAATTACCTTTGTGAAGCGGGCCTATTGTATGTAAATTTATCATTCGTGAGTATCCTGAAATTCTGGCATGATTCCAGCACTCCTTGACCTAGGTTGGATTACCTGCTTTTAAAGAATTAAAAACTGCGGGGCAGATTTACAAGCCCCTTGCGTCTCTTTTACGCCGCCATTGCGTCACTTTTGTGACACAGCGGCGGCGCAAAAGATTCACCATAGTGCGGGGGATTTACAAAGTGACGCATCTGGGAGATGCGTCACGTTGTAAAGCCCTGCGCCATAAGGAGGCGTTCCGGCACAGGGGGGGGCGTTCCTGCGCAGGAACGCCTCCTAAAAGTGGCTGAGTGAAATCTACAAGATTTCACTCAGTCACTTTTAATCCAATGCTGCGTCAAAACCCTGCGCCTGCTTGAAGCAGGCGTAAGGCTTGACGCAGCAGTGGATAGATAGGGCCCCCCAGAGCATTGCTGGAGCTGCGTCGCGCTTGCGACGCAACTCCAGCAATGCGCCACTTTTACGGCACAGATGTGTCACGCATCTGTGCCTTTTTTGCCCCATGGTGCGCCGCATTGTAAATGCTGCGCACCATGGGTGGCGGAGCTGCGGCGCACAAAAACTGGCGCATCCTTGGGGATGCGCCAGTTATTGTAAATCTGCCCCTGCATTTTTTGTGGAGGCACGTGGGAATGACCACAAATGCAGACAGCCGGGGTGGGTGGGAAGGAGGAGAGACGCCATTTTGAAGCGAGCTTTTCTAATGCAAATGTTCATGATAGTGAAACCCTATAAATAATTGTTTTATTCTTACCATTTTGTCTATCTTCCACGCTGGTGGAATTCAAGAGGTGTTTTACACGTATTCATTAATGATCTAATAATGTACTGTTTGAACACTTTATACAATACGAAACAACACCGCATACAGATGATAAAACAACACCACCAAATGAAAGTTTAAAAAGTTCAACCCTTGATGTTTCTAAGTTTAATGAGACATGGGGCTAAATTCAAAGGGATTCGAAGACGAGAGCATCGTCGTCATTACTGTTTGAACCCTAATTCACCCCTTCTTTCTGGTTATTAGATCGTCACCATGCCGGAATATCTGCAGAGGAGATTTGGAGGCGAAAGAATCCAGATGTACCTCTCAGCTCTCTCACTACTCCTGTCTGTTTTCACCAAGATATCAGTAAGTACCACTAGGAGGTGCTGTTGGATAACAATGAACTTTTAGGGGCACGTGTAGCTTTCCATCGCTCCTTACTTGACTTGCAGAGAGGGAGAAATAAAGACGGAAGGACAACTGTACTACAACGTCACATTTCAGATAAGTGAGCCTCTTTAAGCACTGAATTGTGGAAGTTGTTAAATTGCCGAAACCATGATGAAGAAATGCAATAAACATGAGGCGATCCTTGGATGAAGAAAGGAAATAACAAAATGTAAATGTAAATGTAAATGTATTGGCATTTATATAGCGCACTACTTACCCGTAGGGTCCCAAGGCTGCGAAACCCTTCCTGGCTTCCCTGAGAGATGGTCCCTTAATGGGTATCTCCAGGGTGAGACCAGGCATCCCCGGCGGTCTGGTGGGGCCGTTAGTGAAGATGAGGCAAGCTAATGCCCAGAGTTGCCGAGTGTGATCGCTGATCAGAGTGGCCACTGAGGCGAAAGAATTATCGAGTCCGCAGACCCTGGTCCAGAAACCTGCCGCGCCGGGAATCGAACCCTGGTCCCGGGCCGTCCTCTGCTCTCGGGTCTGCCGCCTCTAACCAGTGAGCCACACTACTTCACAACATAAAATACATTCAGGCAATACGTTATCAAATTACAGCAAGGGCATGGGTTAAAATGTGCATTAGAATCCTCTACCTCCCGTTCATATCTTGCGGACTACACAAAAAAAAGTGTCTGGATAAAAAGTTACTAAAAATAGTGCCATGTGCGGTGTCGCGCAGTGGGACTCTTTTCAGAGGTTAACTTGTTACCTTTTGTTGCTGTTTCCTTTAGTCAGCTGTTAATTTAGGACTGAGGATCTGAAACTTTCGTTCAGACGCTGTTAATATGTTTTACTCTGACAAAATAGTCAAATAACACTACCATAATTTGTACCACATTATATTGCACAAAATTGCCTTTTCTTGCTGCATGATTTAGTTAAAACCCTCGGTTTGACCCTGCACAGTGCTCCCTTGTTATCGGCTAGGTTTGTCTTATATAAACACTACATACATACATATACATGCATACCTAAATACATACATAATAAGGTTCTTCATTGTCGTCTATTTCCAGCGGCCCGGGTGAGGGTCAGAGTTAAGGCCACTGAGTATGGGTTCTTATTTATGGCCAGGGCTAGCAGAATTACAAGACTCTTAGGGGCAAATTTACAATAACTGGCGCATCCCCATCGATGCGCCAGTTATTGTGCGCCACAGCTCCACCACCCATGGTGCGGCAAAAACGGCACATGCGTGACGCATCTGTGCCGTAAAGGCGGCGCATTGCTGGAGTTGCGTCGCAGCTCCAGCAATGCTCTGGGGGGCCCTATCTGTCCAATGCTGCGTCAAGCCTTACGCCTGCTTCAAGCAGGCGCAGGGTTTTGACGCAGCATTGGCCTAAAAGTGCCTGCGTGAAATCTTGTAGATTTCACGCAGGCACTTTTGCGAGGCGCACCTGCCCTGGAACGCCCACCCTGCGCCGGAACGCCCACATTTGGCGCAGGGCTTTACAACGTGACGCATCTGCCTAGGTGCGTCACGTTGTAAATGGGTCGCAGGGATGCGCCATGTTTACGCCGCCGCTGCGTGACGCAACGGCGGCTTAAACGTGGCGCAAGTCCGACATAAATCTGCCCCTTAGTCATTTTCTGCACAATTGTTGATTTGAAGCATTTGCCACATCATCCAGTGTCTACTGCATAGCTTTCAGGTTTTTACCACAAAACACGTTTGTTTCTAGTCCAAGTGGATCAGTTACTACACAAAACACCACATGTAGTTCCGAACAGTGGTAGATCCTTTACAAGGGAAAGGAGATCACCTTTCAGTTACTGATTTGTGTATTCAGGTGTTAAACCGGTAATTAAGAGGTGCAACTTTGCCCTGCCAGTATTAATTAATAGGTGTGGAAAAATCAAATAACGAAATAATACTTCCATGTTTAATGCAGCATTCTGTCGCATAATTTTCCTATCCTTGCTGCATAATTTAGTCAAAACTGCCGCATAATTTAGACCTCAAATACTGCTTGGTTCCAGTGACCGTGTTTATGGCTAGCTGGATACAAATTAAAGTGTTTGTAGTTATGGATGCTTTATATGGGGTGGTTATTTTCCTGGTCTTTATTGTGGTATTCTTCATTTTTTATATAGAACTAATCCATGCATACATGAATGACGCACACTTGTGTTGTCAACATTACGATTTTGCTTGCTATGGTGGACATATAGGGCCCGATTCACAGATCTAACTTAAGATAACATCCTAAACTTACTACTTTTGTTATTCTCAGAAGTTAGGATTTTGTCTTAAATTTGTCTTAAGACAGACTTAAGACAGAATCCTAACTTAAGTCTGTTTTAAGTCTGTCTTAAGACAAAATCCTAACTTCTGTGAACACCAAAAGTAGTAAGTTTAGTATTTTGTCTTAAGTTAGTTCCGTGAATTGGGCCCATAGATTGTAGGTTGAATGTAAACTGACCATAGGTTGTACATTGATGGAGAAGGGGTTTACTGGTGATGCTCTCCTGTCTAGAACTTGGGTGACCCAGGGACCACCATGACTAGTAAGAGAATGCCTTGATAGAGATGGGTCTAATATTTTTAGAAGGGTGGGATAGCCCCCAGTGGCAGTTGGTGACATGAAAAAACCGTGGGGAGCTACATATATTAAAACAAACATACATACATTTTAAAATCGCATTACATTTAAAAAAATTGCAAGAAAGAAAAAATAAAAGTCTTGCTTACCTTATCCTGCGGCACGTTCTCGAAGCTGTCCAGTCCCTGGCTCCAGACTCCTCCGGGTGTGAGGTGAGACCGCACAGCCAATTACCTTATGCAATCCAGACACTGCTCCCATGCTGTTAAGAATGTTAAGCAGCATGAGTGAAGCACCTGGATTGGCTGGGGCAGGCGGCCCTCAGTGCTCCGAAAGGCAATGGAGGCCTGGGCCTGCTCTCCAACACAGCTGTCTAAGACAACTGCGTTGAGAGGGTTGAATGGCACTTGTAGGGCAAGCTGTAGTAAGATAGCCGGCCAAACCTACATGCACACTTCAAAGTGAAGGGGCCACTCCTCATTGCCGCCAATCAGCAGCAATGCACGCGCTGGCCCGCCCCTGCACTCCGTTCGGCAGAGAGTAAAAAATAAAATAGTTATAAAATAATGTATTACCATTTTATTTTTCACTCTTTCTGCAGCAGTGTGTGTGTGTGGGAGGGTGACGCTCCTCCGCTCTCATGGAGGAGCCATCGCTGATGGCCCCCAACGGAGTTTCCAACGACGTCCACTGCATTACTGCCCGAGTGGAGCAGCATTTTGGGAGGGTCATCTCAGGTGAGGAAGGCATTCTTGGAAAAGGTTGCTTTAATCGTTTCTGGAAGCTGGACACAATTGACAATGCTCTGAGCTCATATTCCAGGGAAATCCGCAAGCTATTGGCTTGCACCGTGATGGAACTATCCCCATGCTTTGACACCTGAATTCAGACATACAAATGGTTCTAAAACTCATAATGTATTGAGTCGGGTGAATGGGGCTGCAAAGTGTTGCAGTGGAGGAGGCCTACAGTCCATCATCAATCATATTTCCCAGTCAGGGGAGTAGTCAGAAAAAATATCTCCTGACACTAACACTGAGTGAGCGAGTGAAGTGAGCAAGCCTGGCATTCATTCAGCGCTGCCATTGCGTCACTTTTAATATGGGAAAAAGCGACTTACCGGTGGTGCAAGGTGCTTGTAAATAAGCCCCCCAGTTTATAACATTCGAAGAGGTGCATGAGACGTTCAGGGTAGGAGTGGGGCAGTTCCTACAGTTTGCCAAATCAGCGCAAACAGCCAATGAGGTATAGATTGGCTACTCAGAGATATGAGCTTCCTTCACCACCCTGGAGTTTCTCTTGGTGGGTGGGAGGGAGGAGACAAGTGTTGGGGTTCTATACAGCACTGAACAATGATAGATCTTTGCCCCTGTTGGGGCCCTGGTGTGATGGCGCTATTCTGTACCCTCTAACAGACAGGGTAATGACTTGTGCGCAAGTTAGTGAGTAATGCAAAGTTCAAATGAGCACATTTCAGCTAGCTCCACCACACATACTTAAAATGCCAAAAAGCTAAAATAATACTGCCACAGAATATTCCACCTTCAGCTGTGTAGTCTGTTTTTTCTTGACGCATAATTTAGTTTAATCGCAGTGAGTCCTACGGCAAGGAGTCTCAGTAGGTATCAGTCGGTTGGCTCTCCTCAATGGCCATGACTTCTACTCTCTCCGTACTCTGTCCAGCTCACTTACATCTAAGTGGTGTGCTTGCTTTTTTTATTTTTTATTTTTTATTAAGAATTCATGAAACACAATGAAAACCAATTTACATAATTAGGGGAAAGAAGACAAAATAGAAAATATACAATCAATCATTGTTATAAGGGCAGAAGTAATGCCGAGAACGATTTGGCAGCATACATAAATTAATATCTGATTAAATTGATTCCTTTAAATGTTAATAAACCAGTTATATGCGATATCATATATTTTAAAAACATTTTGAGGACCGGATTAGCTCGCTACACTCTGTTTTCCCGCCAAGCAGCCACTGGTGCCCAAAGCTTCAGCCCCAATTCTTTTGTTTTTTTTACCCTTAAGTTCGTACAAGGCCGCCTCAACCTTATGTATTCCTAGGAATCTAGACATCCACATTTGGAAGGTTGGGGCCTCAGTATCTTTCCAGGCAGCTGAGATTAATATACGAAGCACGGCTGTAGAGATAAAGACTAAAGCTTCAGTCTCGATATTTAAATTCAGTTTACTTTCACATCCTATGATCATGAGTGTTGGGGACAGGGTTATTTTAACATCTAACAACCCCTCCCAGAATGCCTCGATTTCCTTTTTAATTGATCCAAGTTTCTCACATTGATGAAACATGTGGATGATGTCAGCCGGACCTTTAGAACATCTGGGACAAGTGGTGTGCTTGCAGTGAAACGAATGCAAATGCTGTTTAGTGTAAGGCCAATCTGAGATGAGTGCAAAGAGCACTCCTCCTGCCTCTTTATGGGCAGGTGTAGTGCTTCATGTGTCAAATAATAAGTGCCAGACCAGGAGGCTACTGTAGCTTGTACCACCCATTGCCCCATCATCGCTGCTAATGAAGGTACCAAAACAGCTACTAACCACCTCTCTCGCCTGAAAGTGCGGCAGTTCAGATTACTCCAGGTCCCCAAAGCTAAAGGTATGGCTGGGGAGGCAGATATTAGTATTTTTTCATGTATATTGTATTCATAAACAACCATTGCTCTGCTCATCTCTAAATTAGATGAGCAACATCACCATATAGCAAAGTTTCATAAGTGTGGTGATCACAATTAAGTGCCGGTGCAGTTGTGATCATCTCCTACTCGGTGGGAACTTAATATGCAGCTTTGTGCATTATGGATAATAAATCATGCAAAATGGAAGCAAATACCATTTGTGCACGGCATTGCCAATTATTTCTCCAGATTTGTAAATTTGGTGAAATAAACAGAATGCAATCTGTACAAATGTTATTTTGCCATGGGCATTTTGAGCCCTCTTTAACTGATTATGTATAAATTATCTTGTACATTTCTAGGCATAAAGCAGTCTAGTCTTCTTCCAGTTCTGTGAGTGTGCTCTATTCATGCATATTTAAGAGCTGGGTCAGCAGTGGCGGCTGGTAACTTTCGAAATTGGTGACACGTAAAACAATTGTCATACTTCACTGGGGTGACTGAGCGTAGCGAGCGAGCCTGAACCACCTAGGGAGGGTTTTGGGGGGGGGGGCGTTCTCCACCCAGAGAAAATTTTGAAAAAAGAGTGGGCAAATGGTGCATTTTCAAGCAAACCAGAAGGTGTGAAGAACAGCTTAGTCAATACTACTGTTTAGAGTTGTGGGAGTGAAGAAACCTTATAGAAGTTTGACACATAATTAGAAGGCTCTGGGAATATGGAACTAAAATGAACAACAAAATAAACTGTAATTTACTGGTACCACAGTAGCACAACTATTCTTAATCACACTGATAGAACCACAAGCTAACATGTACAATACCATGAGTGACAGGGTGATGAATTTACTTGGACACTAGTGCTTAGGGAATCTATAGGTCACTGCAGCTGTTTATGTTGTAGCAGATTTTTGGAAATCCAAACAACTTTTGTATCAATGTATGTAAGTTAGCAAATCTTGACTGAGACAACAACTGACAACAAACATGCAAAGTAAATAAACGAGTGAAGATCTATGCAAAGTGAAATTAAACGTAAGTGTGACCAATTGGTATCATTTTCAAACACTTTGCAGCCCTTCACATATAATTATCTTTTTGAGCAAGACAACAGAATGTGCTAACCTGAAAGGCAGGTCAATGGCCTTTTTTGCATTATTTATACAGCGCGAACTGGGCCAAGGGGCATTAGAGGGCTTTATGCAGTCGTGGCGGTCAAAACGGGCAGGGGGGTTCGCACAGGGGTGGGGGTAATCTATAAGTGATGTCATGCACAAACTGGTGTACAGATGTCCCTTTCTAAGCACTGTAGTGATGGTAGGTGCAATCCTGTAAACACTACTGGCACTATAAATATACAGGTGAATTCAGACTTACATAAACACACTTGTTCAATCACACTACATCACTTGTGCTACAACACCCAGTTTATACAATGGCATGAATACACACACACACATAAACGTACCAGTGCACAGTTCCCCTATCACAACCCACCCCAGAAGATAATGACCCAGATTGAGCCTAATTGCCCCATCACAAGCAGCTTGTGTGAAATCATAAACACACCTGTTCCTTCAAACACACTCCTGACACACTGAGGCCAGTCTTGTGAAATAATATATGCCCGCCATCTTCGTCATCCCATGCATACCAGCGCTGCCATAAACACATTCCAGTGCCGCACAAATAACCCCCATAAATCTGATTAATGGATTTATTCACCTGCTGTCTCTTCATCTCTGTGCCTGTCCTCCCATCCACTACAGCTGCGTCTAAGTCAAACAGGTAGCAGTTGGCTGACTACAAAGCCAGCACCGGGAAGTGAAAGGAGTTCTGGTTCACAGTGCACGAAAGCAAAGTTCACAAGTGTGCGAAAGGTGAGCGCTGTGCACGCGCCTCCGAGGCCCAGGCACGCGAACGAGTCTCGCGCAAGCGGGAGTCACTTACTTCTCAAGCACCTTATCAGACTGTGCATGGGTGGGCCTTGGGCGATGTACGGTGCAACATGTGGGGTAAAGGGCTCGGCCAAGACCAGGCCTGCAGTCCCCCCGATCCTGCACCCCAGAGTCACAAATCCTTCATGGCGACCAAGTGGGAACCAGCCGTCCCTTGCACTATCGGTACCGGGTGCTCCACACAGGTCTGTCAGTGCACCCCAGATCTGACCTGCACCCACTACAATCACAGGGTACAGACACTCACAAGACGGCATTGCCTGCCGCCCACCGAAACAGCTCTCTCTCTCTCTCACTTCTAAAATAAAAACACTTACCTTCCTCCAGTTCCACACCCCGCGCAGCGGGCTCCCGCCACCACCTCAGCTCCTGACGCGTTTCAGGCAGCCTCCCTCCTCCTGCTCCCCTACTTTAATTACAACGCTGCAATGGCAGCGTTGTGATTGGTGAGGCACAGCAAAGAGCGCCCCAGCTGGGCCATTTTCTCTATTTAGGCTGCATAATGCTGCCTACATAGAGAAATAGGGGGAGTGCGCATGACTGCTTTGTTCGGCCCTGTGGCCGACCAAACAGTCAGTACCCACAAAAGTGGGCAAGCCACTCCCCCCTGCCCTCGAGCGGAACCGCCCTCCCGCCCTCCCACAACCAGGCACTTATGCTTTCTCGCATTGTGAGAAGCAGAAACATAAAATGGTAGTTTTACCATTTTGTGTTTCTGCCTTCTCGCACTGCGAGAAAGCAGTGAGGTGACTCCCCTACTTCCCAATGAAGGAGCCGCCACTGTGGGTCAATGTTGTCTGCCTTGTTGCACCCTTAACCAGAATCCAATATCTTTGTGCAGCTGCATGTGCATAGCGAGTACTCACGCCACTATGCCTGGGTTGTACCCATTTCTTAATTTGTAAAAGAATAAGTGACTGGCCAATGTTTTGCTCAGAAACTCGTGTCCAGCGCTACCGAGCATTGGGGTGCTGAATGCCAAGTCTGCGTAGTCTTGAGTCCACTTCATTCCTCATTAATCCACCACCAGACACTCCCTGCCTCTTTATTTCACTCTTGCGGGTTCTTCTTTTCTCCCTTTGTCGCTGTTTCTCTGTTTTTCTCTTCCTCCTTTCCCCTTGTTTGTTTTTCTCTCACTTGTTCTGGGTCAAAGTCTAACGAGTAAAAATAAGTGCAGGGCCCCAAAAATGAGTGCTGGTGGGCCCACCTGCAACCAGTGGCTCAAATTACGTACTTGTTCTACTGCACAAGCCAGCTTACATTGGGACTCATGTCTGTTAAGAGGTGACAGAGTGTAATATGGTTGAGGTGTGGAAGAGACTTATTTTATGGTGGGGCTGGTGCACATATGCCAACACTTTAGTCCCGTCCCACTATGATTGAAACTTATGAGCGGAAACATCGACAGAATAAATGGCAATGGACACTGCAACTCATAACCACCTATTTCTTTAGCTGTAAAGCTACGGAGGAAGCTGATCTGTATTAAATTAAGTAAATGTAAAGTATTTATATAGCGCACTTCTACCCAGAGGCCTCGTAGCGCTGTATTCATTCCGCTGTGGAACCCATCCTGGCTTTCCTGTGAAATGTCCACTCCTGGGCACCCCCAAAGTGAAGCCAGGCATCCACAGTTCTGCTTGGGCCGTTGTGGAGATTAAGCAAGCTATTGCCCAGAATCACAGAGTGGGACCCATGATTAGACTAGGCACCGAGGCGAGAATTATCAGGTCCGGGGAGATTGAGTCCAAGAGCCGCCGAGGCGGGAATTGAACCCTGGTCCCGGGCCAGACCTCTGCATCAGGGTCTGCTGCTCTAACCATTGAGCCACGCTTCTCCGGTACCTAAAAAGGGTGTTGGGAATTAATAATAAGCGTTGCCTTTAAAGGCGTTCAGGTACGTCAGATACACCAGCCATGTTGCTTGCCTTGCAAGAGATTCTAGGAACTAACAGGATCTAGCTGTCATTTTTAACCTGCTTCTTTCTTAAATCAATGACATGAAAATTAATTCATCTTGGGCCCGTGAATTTAATCACATATCTTTCATTATCATTTCAACACATATGAAAGAGTTTCAACATGTAATGAAAAGGGACCACTTAAACATTTTACAAATACATGATACAGCCTGTACATTAAATACATGATAGAGCCGGGATTGCTACCACGCGCTTTCATAATGAACTGCAAAGAAATGCTGAGTAGCAGTTGAATGAACCTTGAAGCTGTGCGCCTGAAGGACAATTTAATTAATTTCACAACAGCACGCAAGTTCAGGAGATACTTGATCCCAGCCAGTCAGGGTCCATAGGAGAACCCCAAAAACCACAAGAGGTTTGAAACACATCAACGGATACCCTTGGGAGTGCCTTTAAATTGCATCCTCTGGCCTGTGGGCAATCTCAATGACCTTTCACTGATCCCACTATAACCAATCAGCTTTGGAACCCCCTAGAGACATTAGTAAATAGAGGTTCACATTAGAGAGAATGACAGTGATTGTTACCTCTGTTCAATGTCAAAATGTATTGACTGGCATTCTTAAATGCACTAATATGTTTCTGTAAAGCATATTTACGTTTGGTGTTTCATGCATAAAGATCTAAGACTGTGAGGAAAATCATGGATTTAGAAAAGTTTAAGTGGTTCCTTTTCTTGACATGTTGAAAATCATGTGCTCAAATGATAATGAAAGATTCGTGGGCCAAGATGAATTAATTTTCTTGTCCTTGATTCCAAAAAGAAGTGGGTTAAACATTACAGCTGGATCCTGTTTGTGTTTAGAATAATTAGTGGTCCAATCTAGCTGGTTAGGGACTCTACCCCTTGGTACGTTGTGTTGCAAGAGATGGCACCTCCCAGGAAAGATCTGCAAGGCAGGTCAGCATGCAGACTTGAAGGAATTTTTTGCAGTGCCATCCTGGCCTGAGGGCATTCGAGCACTTTTCCAAAGAGCCAGATGTTAAACATATTGATAGAGAGATTGAGTGATTTGCCTTGTGTCCCAGGATGTTGAGCCAAGGCCGGGACTCAAACCTGGTCCGCTAGTTCAAAGGTTAGCCATGCTAGCCACCAGTCCACATCTCCTCCACAGTATCACATCCCCCTATTCTCAGCCATGCTGATATGCAACCAGCTTTGTGAGAGATTCTCACCTCGACTTGTCATCTCAAAAAGAGGGACTGCCATTGCAGAGGGAAATGGGGTTAGATGTTTGGGGGCACTGACCACACCTTCAATTTATCAATGCCTGACATTAGCTCTTATCAAAATACGACTGATGTTAAATGGTCTTCCAGGGTGGGCTCTGCTGAAAGTCCCATGAGTCACACAGAACGGATTCTCAATTAAAAGTCGTTCTTTGTTCTGAAGAAAAAAGAAAAAGTGATAGTAGAGGTTCATATCTCGATTACCAGACAAATTCTGGAATGACTTGCCCCCCAGAGGCTCTCGGATGCTCAGGGGCTTGGCACTGTGTCGCAGATTGGAAATGCAACTGATCCCAAACAACTGTGCAGGGACAATAAAGATGCCAACACTTGCCATAACTTTGAAATGTGCTGCAACTAGCCCTTTACTCAGGGCCACTGGAATTACGTGGCTGGGGAGGACCAAGTTCTCCAACATTGGATCTTTTATACATTAATATGCTTGAATCATCCCCTGTCATCAGGCCGCTAATCCCTGTACATTAAAATAGCAATATACAGTGTAGAATATACAGCATATAGTATGCATCACACTATTGCCATAGGCCTGAAACAACATTGCACATTTAGTAACACATCCACCTCATTTTAAAGCACTCAAATTTCAGCCAATAAGGTGGAAGCTTAAATTCTCCTACTCCTACCGCCAATCCATCCACTTGTTAATTCATAGACCTCCTGTAAGCCCATCTAAGAAAAAATATCATCTCAATTTACAAAGAACTTCAAAGAGAATTTTTTCTGCTCTTACTCAGGGGCTTTAGAGGTTGTCCCCAAGTCACAAAGGAATCAAGGTTTTTTCTCCGGGTTTTATCTGATCAAGAAGAATACAGGTCAATGAAGGCCAATCCTGGATCCCAGACAGCTTAACAAATTCTTGAAGTAGCAGTCTTTCTGGATGGTTACTCTACGGGAGGTTCTCCTGTAAATGTATTTTGTATTTGAGCTTATAGCGCACAGCTACCCACAAAGGGTTTCCCGGCGCTTGCTTAGGGAACCCGTCCTGGTATTCCCCTGTGAGATAACCCCGGCAGGGTATCCACAAGGTGAAAGCCAGGCATCCCGCCGCGAGGGGCCGTTGTGGAGATTAAGCAAGCTATTGCCCAGAGTCGCAGAGTGTGAACCCGTGAGTCGAGAAGACACCGGAGCGAGAATTATCGAGTCCGTGGAATTTTTGAGCCCAAGACCCGCCGAGGCGGGGAATTGAACCCTGGTCCAGGGCCGATCTCAGCTTCCGGGTCTGCCGCCTCTAACCCCTGAGCCACACTTCTCCTCCTGCTAATGCAAGAAGGAGAGTTTATGACCTTCTTGGAACTTCAGGATGGATATTTCCACATACTTGTTCATCATGTGTGAGGGAGTGCCAGGCAGAGATCTGCTCTGACCTGTCACTGAACCTTAAAATCTGTTACACTGCTGATCTGCCCTGGATTTGAACCAGCCATACCTTCAGCTAAAGTACTGTGAGTTGATTAAAGGATTTTTTTATTAATTTCTGGACCAGGGAGATCTTTATATCTGACATCCATATGTCACCATGACTGACAGAGAACAAAATCAGTTTTTAAGTCTTGTTCTTCTAGTGGTTTTAAGAAAATTTACATTGATAATCCTCAGTCTCAATGCATTTATTGCCTTCTTATAAGACCTAAGGCGTCTAAATATGCCATTTGTGATAGTTTTATTTCTAAAACCATAAAGGACAGAGAATGGAAGTTGGCATTGTATCTGATGGCTAAGGAGAACTTTCTTCCTACTAAAGAAGATGTCCCTGCTTCAGGGGAAGATTCCTTGAAAAGTGCTCCTTCAAGCACTTCCACGAAGACAGGGCAAAAAGGAGTCTTATTTAGTATTCTGAATTGGACTTGTTTGGAACAGCTCTTGCAACCATCTCTGCTACCACTAAACATGGGAACCATTCCTCTAAGGAATCGGTATCTAAATCAGAAATGCTTTGAAAAAGAAAAAATCAGTTAAAATACCATTTCCAGAAACATAGATGACAGGACCGTCGAAGGCGTCGTCGACATTGACTTCGACGAGGACTCCGTCAATGACGAGACCATCTCCAGCTAAAGTACCTTCGACGACTGACTCTTCAATGTCAATGCCGATTCCCTAAACAACGGTGACTGATTCAGCTTTGATGGTGACCACACCGTAAACATCAACTCCTCTGATGGTCTAGATTGTGCCATCGACGGTGTAGTTGACAGTGATCTCAGCTTTAAAAGAATCAGAAACATTTTCACCATCAAAGCCACCATCATTGCTTCCAACTCAGATTTTACAGTCTGATCAGGACAACTATGCCTCGCCTGCATATAGTTCAACTCAATTAAATGTGAAATGTGTCCGAGACTGTGAAAGCAACATGGAGGAAAATGAATGTTATTCTAAATATGGCTATCAGCAGGATTATATTCCTCATCTTTCACAGTATTATAGATCACCTAAACAATATGGCTATCAGCAGGATTATATTCTTCCTCTTTCATGGTATTATAGATCACCTAAATAATACAGGCAGCCGGGTGTAGTTCAAGTGCCTATGGCTTTCTTAACTAAGTTTCAACAGAAGATGGAAACATTCCCAAGAATATTATCGCAGCAACTGGTTAAAAGTCCTCTACCACCACATAATGCTTTGCCTACCACTCCACCCAGAAAACAATCATCATTGCCTTCTCCATGACCTAAGGGGCCATCACCTAGAGCGGTACAAACATCACTGGTTTTCCCAACATCTGAGGACATGAATGATATTGACACAGATAACTCTATGGTTTCATATGTAGAATAGGAAGAATGTGAACTTCCGTAAGATGATGCAGGACAAAATGATGTTGCATGGATGTAAATATTCCGTTGGATGACATTCTTTTTCCACAAGACTCAACAAATGACATTTAAAAATATAATTCTCTAATAGTAAGAGTGGAAAATAAGTGTGATTTACCAATGAAACCCATTGAGCAACAATGTTTTCTTTACAACTTTGAGGAAAAGCCACAGAAATCTGTAAGGGCAATACCAATTTAGGATTTTGTATGGTCAGAAGGTCTAAGCTAATTAAAACTCCGGCCATGATTCCAGCTGTGATACCTCATCTAGAGAAGAAGAATAAAGCTCCTGATACTGCTCCAGCATGCCTCACCGGGCATACTAAGCCAGACTCTGTTATCTCTTCAGTGGCCCAAAGAAGAACCAAAAATCCAATAACGCCGTCTTCTTGTCCTCCTGTCAGAGATAGTAAGCGTATAGATAATTTGGGTAAAATAATCAAAACTATGGCAGCAGCCTCTATCAAGTCTGCCAATGCTTGGGTGATATGATTGGCAGATGTGGCATGATATCAAGCCATTAATAAAACTATTTCCTGAAGTTTAAAAAGGAAGCAGCAAGGGCTATCCTGAAAGAAGGAGAACTCCCTTCTTTTATTATTATTGTTGCAATGGATGTCTTGAATACAAGTTTTCAGGAGCTTGTCGGAGTACTGTCTTAAGAAGACAAGATTGACTGAAGTCCACAGCCTTTCGTCCTGAGGTTCAATAAAACATTTCAGATATGGCCTTTAATGGGGTTACTTTTTTGGGAAACATGTGGATGACGCCCTTCAAGGCTTCAAAGCAGATATAAACCCAGCCACGGCTTTGGGCCTTCTGTCGTATTGAAATGGATACGGATCTTCGAATTTTAGTGGTTCAAGAAGATCTCAAAATTTCAAAGGAGGATTTAACCAGTATATAAATCAATAATCATACTATCCTCAAAGGCCTTCAGGATATGATCAAATATGCTCCTTCAACTGTAATCAGAAACTTTTAATCAGGCTTTGGGCCTTCTGTCGTATTGAAATGGATACGGATCTTCGAATTTTAGTGGTTCAAGAAGATCTCAAAATTTCAAAGGAGGATTTAACCAGTATATAAATCAATAATCATACTATCCTCAAAGGCCTTCAGGATATGATCAAATATGCTTCTTCAACTGTAATCAGAAACTGTCCTATGGAAGATTGGTGGGAAGAAAGATAGGTGACTCTCAATCATGTAGCGATTATAACCAAAAGAGAACTTGACACTCTGCCTTTACCCGTCCGTCCATCTCTTAATTTACAATTGAGGGAGAAGACTTTGCTCCAGCTGGGGAGAGTATTACTTCAGACAATGGGTGAGGCAGATTGCTTGTTCTGGTCATCCACTGGGGTTCATTCATAGACCTTCTATAAGCCCATCTAAAAAAATATATAATCTCCATTTACAAAGAACTTCAAAGAGAAATTCTTCTGCTCTTACTCAGGGGCTTTAGAGGTTGTCCCCAAGTCACAAAGGAATCAAGGTGTTTAGCCAGGTTTTATCTTATCAAGAAGAATACAGGTCAATGAAGGCCAATCCTGGATCCCAGACAGCTAAACAAATTCTTGAAGTAGCAGTCTTTCGGGATGGTTACTCTACAGGAGGTTCTTCTGCTAATGCAAGAAGGAGAGTTTATGACCTTCTTGGAACTTCAGGATGGATATTTCCACATACTTGTTCATCAAAAACATAGAAAATATCCTCAATTGTTGGTAGCAGGATAAACACTACCAGTTCAAGGTGCTCCATTTTAGACTCAAATAAGCACCTCAAATATTTACAAAATATCTTGCTCCAGTAGCTGCCTTCCTCAAATGAGAAGGTCATCAGGTGTTTCCATACCTTGACGACTGGCTCATTAAAGAATCATCAAAAGAGGGGGCAAGAAGATCTACAATGGCCTCCAGCAACCTTTTAAGAAAACTAGGCCGCACATTAAATAGGGAGAAATTATCGTTAGAACCCCAAACAAGGATCCGGTTCTTGGGTACATTAATCGACGCACATCTGAGAAACGCCTTTCCATTTCAGGAAAGGGCGAAAACTGGGAAGATACACTACAAGTCACAAGGAAGCTGATGTAGGCACTGCTATGGTGGATGCTACCAACACATTTGAAAATTTTCTTTCCTACCTGTACCAACCAAGATGGTATTTACAATGGATGCTTCCATGGATAGAGAGCTCACATGCAAGGGCTCTCAACCAGAGGTTTATGGTCCGATGCGGAAATGAAACGTCACATTATTCTGTTGGAGCTCTATGCCATGCATCTAGGTCTGCAAGCATTCCTTCGCAGACTAACCGGTCAATCAGTCCTAGTCAAAACAGACAATACAACACCCATGTTCTACATAACCAAGCAATGAGGGACAAGTTCCCAATCACTCTCAGAAGAAGCTCAGCTGTTGTGGAATTGACTGTTTCTCACAAGATAAACATCACGATGGAAGCTCTGCCAGATTAACACAAGGAAATGATGGACGGAGCCCTGAAACGTTTCAGATACTCATCCCCAGTCACTATTAGATCTGGGTTAAATCCATCATTGTTCTTGAGCTCACTTCGCCACCCAGTTCAGACCAAGTCATATGCAAATCAGTCTTGACCCTGTTCCTCATGGGATCAGTCAAGCCCGAGCTGCCAAGCCAGATCTTCCCTGGACAGGAAACTAGCATTCTAGGACCGGTTTTGGGGTAACACACTCATCAGCGAGGCTAGCTTGAAACCAGTGGCAAAGTGAGCGAGGGACCTACGTCAGGACATACCCTACCAACTTAGGGCGAACAAAGCAAACACAAGGAGATGATGGACAGAGCCCTGAAACTTTTCAGACACTCACCCCCAGTCACTAATATATCTGGGTTGAATCCATCAGCGTTCTTTAGCTCACTTCACCACTCCAGTTCAGACTCAGCCATATGCAAATCAGTCTTGGCCCTGTTCCTCATGGGTCCAGTCCGAAATGCCAAGCCAGGTCTTCCCTGGACCGGAAACAAGCATCCTGGGACCGGTTATGGGGTAACACCCCTCATCAGCCAGGCTATCTTGAATCGAGATGCAAAGTGAGCAAGGGACCCACATCTGGGCATACCCTGCCAACTTAGGGTAAACAAAGCATACACAAGGAGATGATGGACGGAGCGCTGAAACTTTTCAGACACTCACCCCCAGTAACAGATCTGGGTTGAATCTATCATCGTTCTTTAGGGGAATGATTCAAGAATGTGAATACCAAAGTTGGAGAACTGGAGTTACAAGTAAGTAACTCATTTCTTATGCCGCAAGGTTGACTAAATTATGCAGCGTTAACAGGAACATTATTACTTCATTATTTAGTCCTTTTATGATCTGGATTGACAGCGCAGCTGTCACTATACAATTAGGTGAGAATCACCAGGAGCTAGAGGCTTTGGCTCCGCCCACATGTTGGGAGTCAGGAGTACTGTTTTAAATGGGCAAAAGTGGTGTGCTTTCACACAAAAAAGTGCTTGACCTCCTCCTGTGATAATTTTCTTTATTCAATCAGCTGCCCAGCTTGAACTTTAAGGGACACAGACATGACATTGTAAAGCTATTAAAGTCTCTGGTGTACCAAGATAATTTATGATGCTTTTTTCGAGCAGCAGCACAAATGGGCAAAGGTCAATCATTAACCTACATGGATTTGTAGGTTTGGCTTGCGAGTGCAATTGTCTCCTGACCTTTTAACCTACACAAATATTATTCTGCTGTTCTCGGCTTCCGCGGAAATACGTTTCCATTCCCATACCACCTACTTGTAATGCTTCACATTACCTTACAACAGTCCTTTAAAGCGGGTTCTATTGGCAGTGCTTGTTACAGATATTACCCCTGTCTGTGCAAAGCGTCCACTTCATTAGTAACAGTTTAACACTCAAAACAATCAACAATCAATTGAAAGGTGACTAGGCAACTTTTGCAAAGGCCCTTTACTGAGCTGCAAAGCACTTCACATCGTTTTGTTTGCAACTTTTGATCAGTTTGAACTAGAAACAAAATTTTTGGGCAAAATCTGCAAATCAAGCAGCTGATGGGTTATCTAGCAAATCCATAATTATGGGGGAAATGCCATGGCCGCAGACTTGTATAGTTCAAGTGGCCTTGACTATACTTGAAAATTGTGCTCCCCCACATTTACCCCATGATCAACCATACCAGGGCCTCCTTCTGAATATTAGTTTAGTCGATGCAATCCTTAACTCCTGGGTGCTCGCTTGAAGTCATTGTCAATGCATCTTCGCCACCCGCTGGCACACACACACAGTGCACTGATAGCAGAGCACTGGCTGCTCACGCAGATGCCCAATGGAGGGTCGAGTACCTTGATAGACAGTGGCACCACAACTCCACACAGGGTCTGCAAAGCCTGATGCCTTTATATGGAGAAGTGACTATTGGGAATGGCAGGGGAGGGCACCCTTCCAAGTAGCTTCTGCAGAGAGGTCAACAATTGAATGGTGTCAAGAGCTTTACTAAAGTGTCACCATTCAGGGCAGGCTCTCTGGCCACAGGAACAAAAAACATCATCATGAAGGAAGGAATATTTGAACTAATCTCAGCCTCTGGTGATCTGGTTTAAGCATATCTGGCGTGGTCCTGCTCCAATAGAAACAGTTCAACCTGAACGGCCAGGCTGGTCCCCTCCAGATGGAAGCACAAGCAACCCCAGTCTGGTTTCTACCTCTTGTTTGAGGAATAGCTCGAGTCCTGTGGTAGTGGGCACGGGACCCATGTCTGGGCATACCTGTCGCATTAAGGACATCTACAGCAAAAAAACAAGGTGATGGAAGGAATGTATGAAGTAATCTCATCCATTGGTGATTGGTCATTGCCTTATTTCAGACCACCTTTTTTACCCACTGTGCCATTCTAGACAGAGACCGGTTTTAACCAAATCCATCCTGTTCCTGCTCCAATAGGAACAATTCAGGCCAAACTGGCAAGCAGGTCCCCTCCAGATGGGAACACAAGTTACCCCACAACCTACTTAGGTCTCATCAGTAAGATATACCTTGAGTCCTAAGGCAGTATGCAAGGGGCCCACATCTGCTCATTCCCATCGTACTTAATGCATCTACTGCAAAAGCAACAAAGTAATGGAAATAATGCTTGAATTAATCACAGCCACTGGCAATTGTTCGGGCCTCATTCCAAAAGCGGTACAAAAGGGGGTGGTGATGGACGGAGCATCTGAATCAATCAAACACTCACACCCAGTCAAAAGATCTGGGTTTAATCCATCACCGTTCTTTAGCCCACTCTGCCACCCCAGTTCAGACATGGCTATATGCAAATCAGTCTGACCCTGTGCCTCATGGGAACAGTCCAGCCCGAACTGCCAAGCCATGTCTTCCCTGGACCGGAAACAAGCTTCCGAGGACAGGCCTCATTCCAGGCCATTGTTTTTGCCCATTAATCCATTCTAGACAGAGACCTGCTTTAAGGAAATCAGTCTTTGCCTTGCTCTAATAGGAAAAATCCAGCTTGAACTGCCAGCCAAGGTCACCTCTAGATGGGAACACAAGCAACAACACACCCGTTTGACCTACTTAGGTCCCGTTAATGAGGTGTAACTTGAGTCCTGTGCCCCAGTCAGCAAGAGGACCGTTTCTGAGCAAACCCGTAAGGCATATGGCTTATTCTAATGTGAGGTGGCATGGTGTATAAAAACAATGGACTGGGATGCGGCCCAGGAAATTATCAGTGGCTGAGATTAATATGCATGACATCCATCGCTTTTTAGTATTCTTCATTGTGACACCCTAAGTGTGACGGGTATGCCCAGACGTGAGTCATGTGAACCAAGTTGCATCTGTCTGAAGAGGCTCAAAGAGGCGAAACCAGTATTGGATGGCCTGTTTTCCGGTTCAGGGAAGACCTCACTTGAGAGTTGGGGCTGGACTGTTTCCATTGGAGAAGGACCAAGTCTAGTTTGCCTATGGTAGTCCTAATCTGAGGTGGCATGACGTGAATACCTAAAGTCTTAAAGTTATTGTGAATACTGAAAGTCTTAAAGTGAGGATTTTTCTCAGTTTAGAAGTCGTAAAGTTAGGACTCCTAACTTTAGGAGTCCTAACTTTAATACTCCTAAACTGAGAAAAATACTAACTTTAAGTCTTTCAGTATTCACAAAAGGCATTTAGGAGTCCTAAAGTTAGGAATCCTAACTTCTGTGAATCCCAAAATGAGTAAGTGCCTTCTGTGAATCCCAAAATGAGTAAGTGCCTTCTGTGAATACCAAAATGGTAGTAAGTTTAGGATTTTGTCTTAAGTTAGTTCTGTGAATCGGGCCCTGCGTATCCAAATTTTGGGAGCCCCCATCCCTGCAGGGCGGCTTTGAGAGGGTTATGGAGCCTCCCGTGATTCAAGCACACAAAGAAAGAACTTTTCAAAGCCCAACTCATTGAAATGCTGGTGTTTATTTGTATCCAAACTGGCAGCATTGCTTTCCCTGACGCGTTTCGGCATTCACCTTGTTCACAGGTGAGGAGGATTGTTGTGCCGTAAATCAGAGTTCATGTGACCTGTTAACATGCCTTCAAATACCATAATGCACTTACGAGATAAATGTCTAATCTGGGACTGTAATCCACATTTACAAGTGAGACTGATTTTGACGCTATTAAGCATGATGAAATGTGGATTACAGTCCCAGATTTTATATTTACACTGCAAGTGCATTTTGGTTTTTGAAGGCAGAGGTATATTGAGTGGTTAGGTAGAGTGTGTGAGAGAGAGAGGTGGTACTAGAAAGAGATGAAGCAGTGATATGTGAGTTAGAGAAGTGGGAAAGTGAGGACGTGAGAAAGAGTGGTGTGGTACAGAGAGGCTGAGGGAAATATAGGGCGATGTGAGGCATATAGAGATGGAGAGAGACATGGAGAGGAGGTAAAATGAGAGATACTTCAGTAGATTGCACTCAAAACACCAAATGCATTTGTTTTACTGAAATCTGCTTATTATGCATTCTATGATTCCTATAGTAATGGTTTTAATTAACTGAGCATTACATTTGATTGACTGAGGAGGGGGTGAGAGAGAGAGGAGGTAAGATGAAAAAAGGCCAGAGAGGTGCAGCCTGTGGGAATAGACAGAGAGAGAGAGAGAGAGAGGAGAGGAATAGAGGGTGGTAGAAAGGCAGAGAGGTACATGTAGGGAAAGGGAGTGTAAAGAAGCACAAGTAAGAGAGAGGTAAACAGAAGTGGGTAACAGGATGTGTACTGAGAGAGAAGTGAATTTATGGATTGGGATAGAGAGGGTGTACATACATAGTGATGTAGACGTGGGTAGAGTTGGAGAGAGGAGTAGACAGATAAAAGAGTTAGGGCCATATGTAGGCAATCACATTTTACTGATTCCTAAATACCGAATTTTACCGATTCGGTATTTAGGAATTGGTAAATAAGATGTAGGTAATGAATCGGTAAAATTTACCGATTCGGTAACATTTCTTACTACCAATTCGGTAAATACCGATTCGGTAATAAGAAATTCTATGGACTTGGAGGCCCATAGGAATGAATGGGAAGCCATTCACTGTTACCGATTCGGTATTTACCCAATCGGTAATAAGGGGAGCATATTCGAAGGTGGCAGGGTGTCACATTGACACTCTGTTGCACCCCTGAATCGTGCATGTGTGCACGTGTGGCGCACATACATGCCCTAAGGGCATGTATGTCTAACATATGGCACTGAGAAAAAAGCAAAAAATTGCTTTATGTAAGATATTCGGTATTTACCACCAACTTGTAGTTGGTGGTAAATAACGAATCCTTAATGCTAAAATGCACTCACTTGAGTGCCTCCTACATAGCTTTTAAGGATTCGGTAATTTACAGATTCCTTAAAATAAGGAATCTGTAAATTACCGAATCCTTAAAACCTGCTTCCTACATTAGAAAAAGCTAAATAATGGTCGGTAACAGGATAATTACCGATTTTCGGCCGTTACCGACCGGTATTTAGCTACCTATATATGGCCCATAGAGAGAAGGGTACGAATAAAGGGCCAGATGTAGGTCGGTCGGTAACGGCCGAAAATCGGTATTTTCGGCCGTTACCGACCGGTATACATGATTTGGCATGTAGGGGCACAATTTTACAGAATCGGTAACTTTACCGATTCGGTAAAGTTACCGATTCTGTAAAATACCGAATCGGTATTTTTACCGATTCGGTAAATCTCAGATGTAGGTGGGACTCTTCTGAGTACCAAAGGCCCTACAAAATCGGTATTTTACCACACAATCCTATTGTGTGGTAAAATACCGATTTCAGGTGTGCATGCACATGTGTTCATGCACACCTAGCCATGTGACAGACAGACATGCCCTTAGGGCATGTCTGTGTGCCACATGGCGCACATGCCTATTTGTGGGGTGCCAGAGGGTGTCAAAATGACACCCCCTGCACTCTTGCAAAATTCGGTATTTATCGATTTTGTAAATACAGAATCGGTATTTCCCATTGATTCCTATGGGCTTTGAAGCCCATAGGAATCAGTAAATACCGAATGTGACAGATTCGGTATTTACACATCTGGAAATACCTACATGTCCACCACATTGATTTACCGATTTTCAATTACCGAATCAGTAAAATTCGGTAATTGAAAATCGGTAAATCAATTTTACCTACATCGGGCCCTTAGTGATTGTGACTTAGTATATGGGATACAACAAAAGAAAGGTGAGGCGAAGTTTACGTTTGAGAGAGAGGTAGATAGAGAAGTAGAAAGAGGGGTTAAGAGGAGTGAGCTTCAGTTGGTAGACAGATTATAAAGAAAGGGAGAGGTGAGGAGAGAAAGATAGGTAGAAAAAAGTTACGATTTTTGAGCTTGAGATAAGTAAAGAGAGAGTCGGACTTAGAGAAGGCAAAGGGAAGGAAAGGGGTTGAGATGGAGAAACTGACTGGGGTGAAATAGAGAGCGAGGTGGTCCCCTTAGAAGGTGGGGGTCCTGGGCAATGGCCCACTTCGCCCATGCCGTAAAACATTTCTGGGCCCACTTCTGAACCAGCATGTGTGTGCAAACCTAGACAGACAGAAGGCGTCATACCAGCATCAAAGGCTTGCAGTGTCTGGTGTGCCAGACGCGATGCCATTTACCTAGGTTTACCTCTTGGGTGGTGGTGAAATGAAAATATGTGTTGCAACAACAATATATATTATGTTTTTACCATTTTGCAATCGTCATGTGTTATTAAGCTGTATAAGCGCTTTTAATGGGGCACAGACATTTTAATAGGATTGTCCTCACGTTTAGAGGTATGATCTCAGAATGTTAGACATGCAACTTCCTTGAAAATTACAGGGGAGAATGGGAGCTTTTTCTAAACATTGCGTTTTGAGATCAGATAGCCCAAGGCTTGGAAACAGAAATCACAGAAACGTAGACTGACCAACCCTTTTCGAGCCGTTTTATGCTATGTTGTAAAATCAACAAGAAAAAACATACTCTGATTCATTTGAGCCTGTTGAGGCGGGATGAGATACCCATCACTGTAAAATTAAAAAAAGACGATTTAAAAAAGAGGAAAAGACAAATTGAAAAAGTGGACCTTTTGCAGAATTAGATAAGTGTGAACGTGTGACACGAGTAACAGGTTAAGAGCGAACGAGTTTAGTAATTCAAATATTCAACATGAGAGTGTGTGATCCAGTGGCGGCCAGCACAGGTGAGAGCGGTGAGGCAGGGGGGTTGGGCATGGTAGGGGAAGTCGACAAACGACGGGATAGGTAAAAGTAAGTAAAAAAATAAATAAAACCACTTAACTAGCGCTCGTCTCATCACCAAGTTGGCAATGCAGCGACCGCAAGGTAGGTTGTTATAGTTCTTTTTTTATTTCATTTTACCTATCATGTTGTCTGTTGACTTACCCCACCCCAACCCGTCCCACTGCTCTTACCTGGGTGGCTGCCACTGGTGTGCTCTTCCATGGTGCAGTGCAATAGCATTGTGGCAGTCAATTGCTCACCCTAAGAGGGTGTACGCAGTTCTCAATATAAAAATAACGTAAGTGCTTATGACCAAAGTTTTATTAAGAGTCACTGCTGGAGCTGTCAAAAGCTGGGGTTGCTGAATACCAAGTTGCCTACTCTTGACTTTACCTCCTACCCCTGTCTTCCACCTCCCTACACTTCCTGGCTCTTTATCTCACTCTTTAAGATTCGTTTTTGCCCCTGGTTTCTGCATGTAGCTCAGTTCTTCTGCCTTTCAACGGCCCCAACAGCGCTGGGATGCCTGGCTTCACCTTGGGGGTGCCCAGGAGTGGGCATTTCACAGGGAAAAGCCAGGAAGGGTTCCACAGCGGTATATGTACAGCGCCAAGACACCTCAGGGTATAAGTGTGCTATACAAGTACAAATTCATTTCATTTTTCTCTATTCCTTTGGGTCAAAATTTGATGATGATGAAATACAAATCCCAGTTCCAAAAAAAGAATGCTGGTGCCCACCACCGGCAGCCACTGGCACAAATTAAACACAAGGTATTGGATATAGGTACACTGAGGGCAGCACTCCAAGTGAGAATGTAAATACAAAGGCCCTATGCGTTTTAAAGATGTACACACCCTTAAAGCCAACTTACAGAAAACATAAAAAATAAATGGAAGATCACAGATAACCCTGCAGACGCAGAACAAATATACATTGGTTGATGCTCCTTATTCTGATAGAAGGGGAGCTTTGCGTGTAGTATGTTCTTGGTATACTAGTATGCTGACCCAGATATTGGGACCATTGATTATAGATCTGAACCTGGCATCAGTGGCCACAAGCCCACATTAAAAGGTCCAGTCTGACCACTGTTACTATATACCTTTGGTTCTGCATAACAGCCAGCCATCCAGACAGAGCCCCAGCCCTATTGTGAATGCCATCAAAGAGGAGACAGAGGTTATCTTTCTTAGGCTTCAGTCAATATCTCCCCATTCGGGTGGAGTTTTGGGGCACACAATTAATGAGAAACTCAAACATTCTGTAAGGGCTGCTGTTGGGTGAGACATGGAACTGATACCTTCAGCTTACTGATGATCCCGCTGTCCATTTGTTTGAGCGACGACTCTTTCTTCCTTAAAATATACATTGAATAGACTGCGAACATTACTGTCCTCTCCACTCCAAGAACGGGGAGGGTCAAAAGGTGCTGCATGGGATCCCAGCGCTATCTGTTGGATTCTGTTCCCACAAAATAAAGTAAATTGTAAAAAAACCTTTCAATGTCTCTCTGCATGCATAGCAACAACACCCCTGGTCAAAAGCTCTGAACACCCATGAATGATCCAACATGAGAGGGGCTGAGATACTGCTCTTACTACGGAGCTAAACAATAATGAACATAACAGCCAATGGTAGACTCCTTCTCATTGGGGACTGCAAGGCCCTCACCCACACAATTGTGGATAGCTTCACTATCCGGCATTCCTACCCTTGAACTCACATGAGCTCAAATGGGCCTTGCGATTCACAATGGCATATCTGTCCCAAATTGTTATTGACAGACTGATGTGTGGGCAAAATATTTAGTTTAAAATACTATGGCACATAAATATTGTGATACAAAAATATATTGGCAGTGACTATCATTGTCAATATCGTTGTTTGGTAAATAATTTGGCTTTTGAAAAAAACAGTTTTTCTAAATATTGTTTTCAGTAATATAGTTGTAAAGATATTGTTCTTTAATTATTGTAATGTGCTTTATATAAGATACATTTTTGGTGTTGCCCTTTTAGGGGAAAATGTTCATAATTTTATAAAATATAGTTTGTAATTTTGAGCGAAAAACATTTTTTCTAATAAAAATAATAGTAAATTTATAGGGTTGTAGCGGGCTATTGTATATGTTGGGGGTGGGATAGTGTTTACATTAGTAATATTTTTAATTTGATGGTAATTTGTTTTTTTATTAATTAATGTTGATGGAGAATTAATTATGTACATGTTTTGATTGTTATATTATATTTTTAATTTAAAATTGCAATTTTGTTTTTTACTTTAGTTTTGTTATTAGTAATAGTTAGTTTTATTTTAGTCGAGGTTTGTTTGGTTCGTAGGGATATAGGGGTGGGAAGTATTGAATAGTAAACCTAACCCAGGCAAAGTCCAACACTTTCCCCTACTAATCTTGAGTTACGAAGTAGCGTGCTACTCACCGAAAAAATGCTTCAGTGACTTGTCAGCGGTCACAAGCTCTATATAAATCCATTTACAATTACTATAGCCCAGACTGGAGTGGGAATAGTAAATCTAATAACCTCTGAAGTCCAACACTTTCCCTACTGTTGCTTACACTGGAGTCGAAACAGTAAATTTAAACGCTCCAAAATCCAAACACTTTCTCTAATGTTGTTTAGACTGGAGTATGAATAGTAAATCTAAGGCCTCTGAAGTCCAACAATTTCCCTACTGTTGTTTTTAATGGAGTGGGAATAGTAACTCTAACTCCTCTGACATCAATGTTTTTCCAACTTTTGCATAGACTGGAGTGGGAATAGTAACTCTAACTCCTTCGAAGTCCAACACTTTCACTACTATTGTTAAGATTGGAGTGGGAATAGTAAATGTATTCCCTCTGAAGTCCACCACTTTCTTTACTGTTGGTTAAACTGGAGTGGGAATAGTAAATCTAATCATTCTGAAGTTCCAAAACATTTCCAACTCTTGGTGAAATACGATTCATATTACTACTGGTCTATTTGTTTTTATTTAATATTGTTCATTTTTATTTTTAAATTTGATTAATGTTTATATTATTTCTAGTAAATGTGTTTTGGGGGTTTTAATATTATCATATTTTATGTAACTTGGTTACATTTATTTATTTATAAAGTTTTATATAGCGCAAACTTGATCCCATGACTGAATATAATTATTATGGATTTTTTAAATGTTTTTATCATTATGTCGTTATATATGTTCCACAGGTATGCTCATTCCGTTCTCCCTCGCCCAAGGTAGCTGGTGCACCAAAGCCGGTGGAGCACACTGGACATTGAGATTCCATATATACACCAAAATAAGCACACACTCAAGGGACAAATTCACAAGCAGTTGTTTTTAATACAGTTATGCGTTTCAACTGCAAAGCAGTCTTGATCACACACCGGTAGTATGGTGGATCGCATACTTCATTTAAAATGTAAACATAAACAAAGGACCAAGAAACCATAGATTGGTGTTTCCAAACATAATCATGACATCCATTTTAAAATGGTAAAATACTGTTTGTTAGAGTATCAGCAAAAAGGTTAATGGTTGCCAAAGATATACATAGCAAAATGCATTTTGAGGAAATACCGTGTAATTCAACTATCTGCCTGGTGCATATTCATTGCAAATGTCCATTGTACTTATTCCACAAGTTATACAGAACAAAATAAACAAAGGACCAAGAAACGCAAGGTTTTTTATTTCAAAACGTTATCATGGCATCCCTTTTGAAATGTCAAAGATTGTAAAGATTGCAAACAACAAACTGATGAAACCCAGTGTTGTGCAGTGCAAAACAAATTATCATATACTTAAGGAATCTGCTTAGTGCATACTCATTGCACAATCCAATACACTTAGTAAATGATTGTTACTGTACATCCATTGAGAGACAAAGTGTCCATAATTGTGTGCCCCATATATATATCTTGATTCGCCTTTCTAGTGGCCATATGTATCGTTAACATCTGTATATACAGGTCAAGACAGTTTCCAGCATAGTGTGTTCTTCTATGCTCGACATACTTTGTATTGGCCATCCATCTTGATCATTTAAAGACCTATCACAACAAATCATGGAAACAGAAAACATATTCGTTAGCCTAGTCGCCAAGACCAGGATCGTAATGTCGTGTGAAATCGTAAATAAAGTTATATGATACAATCCAGTAAATTATCACGACAAATCCCGGAAAAAATACAATACATCGCATATAATAATATTTTTTATGATGAAAATTAAATTCATAGCAATGCATGATAGAGGGGCAATACAAATACGTAGTTCACCCACTATGTACATCTATATACATCTATGCAGCTATATACATATGTACAATTTGAGGACAACCTATGAGGCTGTCGGATTTACAGGCTCTTATTCATGTATTTGTGCACCGCAATGCAAATGCAAAAATTGGTATTTGGAAGTGCTGTAAACACAAACAAAGGTGAGCGATACCTGAATAGCATTCTGAGACCATCAGTAAGTCACCAAACATAACCTTCTGCCAAGTGGCCTAATAGGTTCGTATATGGTTTCAAAAGGGGCAAATACCCAATCAAAGGTACTGAAATGCAGCATTATATTATGAAACTAGAGATGACATGATGGGTGTCCTCGGCCAAGTGGCCCAACGTATTCATATATGTTGGAAAGGTACATCAAATGTGTGTGCCCCTGTTCCACCCATACTCACAATGGATATTGTGCCCTAGATTTGAGGAAATTGCAACATCCCAAAGACCGATTATACCAAATGTGCATAGTGTAATGTGAATAAATAAATAAGTAAACAAGGCAGAGGTACATAAGTGAAGTGTAACGTGAATAAAAACCCTAATTGTTGAATGCAATACCAGATTCCAATTGTGGAAAGGAGGGACCAGCTGGTCCCAATCCACCTAGAGCTATTTGGGGCACAAATACTCTGTGATCTGCCCCCAAGTGGGGACTCATCAACCAACACTAAGGAAATAGATTTTCCACTAGTGCCCAATGGAACCTACCATCGAACACGAAGGAGCTGATACTCCAACTTGTGCCAATAAGCTACCATGGATAACTGGAGGATGTGAAGTGCGAACACCTAATTAACCTCAATCCCAAATAAAAAAATAAAAAAATAATAACTAATGAATATATACACATATGCAGCAGCAGAGACAACTTGACGGCTAAGAGTAAATATACAAATCAGATGGAGTGAATATCAGGATGCACCCCTTTGTGTGTGGCTAATTCCTCTTCTCTATTCATTCGAAACATGGGCCTTGTATTCAGGTAAATGATGTACGTAGACTTAAGAATACGTGGTTGCTTCTCTCGGTCACCCCCTCTAATGTTTTTCATGACATGATCCAGCCCTATGTAGCTTAAGAGATGGCTGTTGTGGACATTGTAAAAATGTCTTGGAACAGGATAATTAAAATCATGATTTTTTTATGGCTCTTAGGTGCTCTAAGATACGCTTATTGACTGGCAGTTTCGTACTGCCTATATAGGGAGAGCCACATGGACACTGTAGACAATAGATGACACAGTCAGTCGTGCAGGTAATGAATTTAGATATTGGTCTTTCTTTGCCATTGGAAATAGTAAAGTTTTTGCAATTATGTCTATTAGAGCACGCTTTACAAGCGTTACATTTGAAGAAACCTTTACTGCCAATTATGGGATTTGATTGTATGAGACCCCAATGCTTTCTCATAATGTATCTCATTTTGTTAGATCTAGCATTATACATAGGGATCATTCTAGGAGTGGACGATGACTTATTTCTGTTAGTAACATTCTTACTTAAATAGAACATCTTTCTGGTTCGTATCTTTCAGTTTGGCCACTGCTCCACTCAACACTTTTTCTGAATAGCCCCTAGCTTTGAATCTATCCAGCATAACATCTTGCTCTTTGTTAAAGGCAGAATTGGTACTAAAGTTCCGCTGAGCTCGTAATAGCTCACCGTAACGTATGCTATTGAGCAAAGGTTTGGGATGATGACTGCGTGCATGTACTGTGCTATTACCGCTGTTTGTTTTCTGAACAGGTTGGTGGGCAATTTACCATCTTGGATCGTTATTTGTACATCGAGAAAGTCACATTCTACCTCACTGAGGGTGTGTGTGAACCTAAGATTTAAATCGTTGTTTGACAGACTTTGTATAAATCTTATGTGTTTCTCCTTACTTCGTCCCAAATGATGAAAAGGTCATCTATATAGCGCAGCCATAATGGCACATGATTGGTGAAAGATTAGTTGTTGTCTGTCCACACCACCTGCTTCTCCCACCAACCCAGAAATAAATTAGCTACGCTGGGGGCGAAGCAGGTACCCATGGCTGTACCAGTTTTTTGGAGATAGTCTTTTGTCAAAGAGAACTTTTTTTTCATTGATGCAATACAACATCATGAGTTTCAACATTACTGTGTGTTCATATAGCTCAATAGATCTACGTTGCAGATAGTACAAACATACTTCTACTCCTTTGTTGTGATCAATACAGGTATACAACGAGCATACTTCTAGGGAAATAAGTAGAAAACCTTTGTCCCATTTGACATCATGTATCCTTTTAAGAAAGTCAGTGCTGTCACGGCAATGTGATCTTAAGTCTTTCACAAACGGGGCCAGAAAGTAGTCCAAATTAATAGATATATTTTCCAGCAATCCACCTTTTGAAGAAACAATTGGCCTCCCTGGGGGTCTAGTGGCATGTTTGTGTACCTTTGGTGGGAGGTATTGGCTTGGATCCGTGGGATATTGGTTCTCAGAAATTTCAATTCATTGTCATCAATAAGACCCGCTGAACACCAATTATGCAACATTTCATGATATCTTGTAATGGTATCCTCATAGGTGCTCCAATTAATTTCCTCACAGCACGTGGAGTCATTGAGTTGTCTCATATCCTCTGCTTTATAAGAAAAAGCGTCCATTACTACAACATTTCCCCCTTTGCCTGAGGGTTTGATCACTAGTGTCGGGTCGGACATCAGATTCTGCAGCGCCTCTCTTTGTGCTTTAGGTAAATTGTCCTTGATACAGTATTTATCATCATTCCTCATGATCCTCAGTTCATGCATCAATATGGAATGGAACACATAGTTCGCATCATTTGCCTTTTAAAAAAAAGAATATTTTACAGAGTTTTATATAGCGCAAACTTGACCCGAAGGTATCGGGTATCAGAGCGCTTTACATAGCACCACTTGCGTTACATGAGGAAACATTCATTTTTTTTGTTAGACACGGGGAGATTAAGTGATTTGCCCAGAATCCCAGGATGTTCAGCGTCGTTGCCGAGACTCGAACCCAGTTCCCCAGATTCGAGGTCAACCGCCCTAGCCGTTAGGCGTTCCCAGCGCCTTTTTTGTTTTGCTCCTGTTCAAGTTCCCTCCGGTTGTTAGAGCAGCACAATTTAACGTTTTCCTCCACAGAAACTGAGTTTTGTTTGCTACCTTTCAGGAATACCTGCTCTAACTTCAAACACCCCAAGTCATTTTGGTTCCTGGCATCTCTACTATTGGATGTAGAAATTTGTATTTTGTCACTGGACTGTGTCCTGGTCAGCCACGGCCGGCAGTGGGAGTACCTGCAGGGGGGTGACGTGGGGAGGGGGAGGGGCAGGGTGTGGGGTAGTAATGTATGGATTACGGAATTTTACAGGTAAGTAAGCATTTAAATAAATAAAACGAATTTGGTTGCACGCACTGCATCGCATTTGGGGTTGCAGTGCACTAAACGAAATTCGTTTTATTTATTTAAATGTTTACTTACCTTTGAAGCTCCGTAATCCATACATTACTACCCCCCACCCAGTCCCTCCTCCTCCCCACGTCACTGCCCTGCAGGTACTCCCACTGCCGGCCGCTGCTGATTCTGGTCACATGGGGGCTGAACATGGCCTCTTTAGTTCCATCCCCTGGGAAGCCATTCTACTGCTATTCACAAGACATGCAGGCTGAGCTACCTTGCTGCATGCCTTCCACCAGCTCGTGCTCCTGAAGTCAGCAGGTTGAGATCTTTTCTCTCTATCTCCCTTCCGTTCTTCCCATGCACAGCCACTTCAGATTCTGGAATTCATCATAAATCTTATTTGACTGAAAGACGAACGAAGGAACAGGGTAAGCATTGGCGTCCCTGGCCTGCAGTCCAATGAAATCCTGACTGCTTTACTTAAAACTGCCAAGAGAAGTTAATCTAATCCCTCACTGAGATCATCCTTTACCACTTTTATTTACTAGAGAAGATATTTAAATTTCAGTACTTGGGTCCTCATAACAACTGGCTTATTTGGGTGGTACTACCCATGGAAATAGCGATCACTGCAGGGTGTGCTACTTCCCCTTTGGATCACATTTGATTGCGAATGTTTTAAGTCAGACATAACATGTAGTATCAGAGTTTGTGCACCTAATTCCAACAATACTTTGGTTCTTTTTCACCTTTTTCTCCCTGCAACTTTGTCAGTTTTTTTGTGTGAGAGAAATTGCATCTAATGATTCCCCTAGTGGGTTTACATACACAACATATACAGATTCTTTGCAATTAAACCACTATTAATCACAAACACATTTACCACTGATTGTAAGATGGTTTGGTGAATTAATGTTCCCTGTTGGAATCTAGAGGTCACAATAATAACTCCAAGCAGATCCAATTTAGCCTTTCAGTCTTTCAGATGCATACAATGTATGTAGGAAACTCTGTCTCTGATTTTCGTCCTACAGTATAGTTGTGACATTACTGATCATCTGTAATAAGAGAATGATGCAACTCTTTCACTGTAATAACTTGCTAGAGTTGGGTTGAGACATCACAATGCCTGCTGCCAGAGGAATTGAGGCAGTGAGAACTGTAGGTCAGTGAGAAGAATTGCAATTGCTGTTTTAATACCAAATGGGTCAGTTAACTTATTTCCTGAAAATGTTCTATCATTAACTGATGCGATGGCATCTATGACAGTATGTTTATTCATTGCATCTTTGTGTTCATTACAACAAACGCAGAAAAGTGACGTGCATTAAACCTACCAAAAATATATTTTGTGACTAAATTATTTTCACTCTACAGAATTAACATTTATTCAGTGAATCATCAATATCAGGATTTCTTTCATTACAAGATACAAGAGAGCAAAAGGCTTTAAGAGATGGTTGTAGGAAGGTGCATGGTGGGACCAGGCATTTTAAGGAATAAAGTATCCCCTGGAGTATTTTCTAAGGATATCGAAAGTGACCATTTATTTGTGTTACTTTATACAGTAAAACAGGCTTTGGTCTCTATATGGTAACAGAACTCCCTGATGACTTGCAATATCCTTAAAATGTACAGTAGGCAATACTTCATCCCATATGTCAACAACTTGTTTTCCACATGAAGTGGCAAGCTGCACTTACATGCTCTTAGTAACAGGTGTTACTATTACCCAATGTATTAGTATTCACTTACTCAATATTAGACCACTAAAGGATGAGAATGGGATAGGGTTCACACTTTGTGCATTAATACCCTCCCTATCTTTGAGTAGCCTCATTAGGGAAATCGGACCATCAACGCTCACAATTGGAACAAGTTCTTAAGAACAATTAGAAACAATTGTGGCATTGATTCAAGACTAAGACTTACCAATCGTTGATATGCTCACAGCATGTCCTCAGCCATTGGCCCAATGAAAAACATAAGGAGAACTGTTAACATCCTTATGGTGAAAAGCAAAACACCCAAAAATGCCAACAGCTCTCTCACACCCCATCACAGACTAAAAATCACACACTACTTGAGTCACTTTCACACCCCTCACAGACTAGTAGCAATAGACTACAGATGGCACTTGCCCACCTCTGAAGGACTAGCAACCACACACTACCAGAAGCACTCTCACATTCCCATAAACTAGCAGCCAAACCAGTAGGTGTTACTGATAATAGAAAGTGCCTTTTGACTGAGTGGATGAGTGGTGAATTGTGGATGAATGAATGGTTGAATGCAAGAAAGAGTCTATAGGTGGATGAATACATGTAAGATTGCAAGGGCGACTGACTGAGAGCATGAATGGATGGATGAGTGGTTGCTCAGATGGAAGCACCCAGGCACTTGCAGTTGAAAGCCCAACCTGCTGATATTGCCATGGATTGCATAAAACCTAGCCTTGAATCCAGAGCAGCTACACTTTCTGCATCACAATGAGCAGAATCAAGTAACACCCATAACATAACAAATAATACTTTCGAATTATTGAGGATTTGAACATCCCATCCACAATTTAGAACACTATTGTCCTGCCATTTAAACTGTGTGAGGATCTCTCTATTTTTTCTCAGTATTAGAGATGTTTTTCCCTCAGAGACAATTCCTAGCCCATCGTTTGACGTTGCTAGCCCCTCTGTGATGTCGATGATTACTCGTCAAAATCTTCCACTAGTTTCAGAAATACTTCTTGATGGAGTCCACAAAAGTCCCTGCACTGGATCTCCTTTGGACTAATGTCTAGCAAAACTGATTTATTTGGTGGGATCCCGCCAAACGAAGTACTTTTTGCTGATCTAAAGCTTCTGTGAATCCGTCAACGTATCTAAAACATCAAAGAATATCAAGATTAAAACTTCAAATCTGAATCTTATAGATTGAAACAATTTTCACCCATTGTATCTTCTTTCCTATATGTCCATCTGTATACCCTCCCCCATCTGTGTGTATTCTGGGCATTTTCCAATTCTCAAACCTCGACTGAACATCCAGTTCACAAAGGTTACTGGCACCTACTTTTTTCCAACTAGAAACCTTGTAAGATATTTATCTGTTGTCAATGCCCTAATCCAATCCAGGTTATATTATGGAAACCCTATCTACCTGGCTGCCCCTGAAAAGTTTTGAAACAATTAATTTGCAGCTGATCCAAAAGGTAGCAGCTTGAGTGACCGTGTAGTTGATCACATTTCAGCCATTCTCGATACTTCCATTGGATTTCCATCCACGGTATGATGGTCTTTAAAGCTATGGTTATTGTCCATAGGTGAAAAGATCTGGGTACCCCAGACTTTATGGCTGCCAGATTAACCCAGCATAATCCCTCCAGGTCTCTTCGCTCAGCACAACACCTTCTTCATCCAAGCCACGGACTGTCCCTTACCGAGACATGCCTTTTTCTATCGCTGCTTCCTGAGAGCGGAACTTACTTCCTTTGAAACTAGGAAGAACAGTCTTGCTTGCTTCGGTCCACAAAGCACAAACCTGCCTGCTTCCGATTTTTGTTGCGGGGGGGGGATGTTGACCATATAGTGTGGGAATTCACATTGAATTGACATCTGAAATACTGAACTCTATCCTAGGTTTCCCACTACTGGTTGACGTGATGGCACTTCTACTGGGTCTCCACCTGAGGGTTATGAACGCAACAAGAATAGTGTGCGATTGTCTGGGGGCTGCCCCGCTGGAGCAGTGGTACCAGCGTCTGTGGTCAATGATAGATACGGATAAATTCACCTGTATTCTAGAAACTATTCACTTAGGCTTTGAAGCTAAATGGGAAGTCCCCTCAGGTCATCTCCTATTGGGCACCTCAACTTCCCAAATGCCACCTAGCTGGAGAGCGATGGGCCTGTTTTCATGACTGTCTAAATGGGCTGAGTAGTGATTTGCTGGGTGTTGGGAAAATGTGTATTTGATAACAGGTTAAGGTGCTGACATGTTGAGCCTTTTTAGTTATTGGCTTATCCTATCAGGTTAAGGGCTGTGGGTGGGAGTGGGATTTTAGTTTTTGAGGATACGTTTTATTGTAACTACTTATTATACAGAAGTGTGAGATGCTGATACATTAATATGGTTAGGTTAATGTTGAACGTTAAGCTTTGTACCTAGTTGAGAGAATATTAAAAAATTCAATAAAATGCTTTTGGAAAAAAAACTTGTCTATTTAACTTGTAACATTGCAGCTGACAATTAAACGTTAACAGTTTGCATGTTTATGCCAAGAATCTTTTTGCAAATGTTGCACTTTACATTCAAACATAACATATATACAAGGCCACTGGAATTAAAATGATTCTGCAGCTGTGGCAATTTCAACATAATATGAATTTGTCGCACTTGTCACATAATCCATCAGCGTCTGCGTAATTTCCAGGTTTGAACAAAAAACCCTTTTGCTAGCTCAAAGGGATTAATAGTTACCAAAACGCCGCCACCCATGTTGCTGTATACTGGCAGGCCTTAAGCCATGCACTGTCAGGTCTCCTTCCATTTGCTGATTACTTGTCCTCAGGTGTAAAGAGACATTAATGAGATACAACTTTGCCCAGACAACGTTAACATTGTAAAATGACAAAACAGTGAAGTGATATGGTCACAAAATGTAGCACCTTATGCCACATAATTTAGTCAAACCCACTAAAAAAATGTGGTCCTCCCCTGCAGCATAATTTCCGTGGCCCTGCATAAATCAAATGCCCAGGTGGCACTTCCGAACATGAGGTGCTGCCAAGTTGTTTCATGCCCCCCCTGCTCTAATATCCTCAACAAAAGAGACAGCCATACAGGAGTGGCCAGTATACTGGACAAGCCGTGGGGAAAGTGGGGGGGAAGGGGCGAGGGGGAGTTTAAAAAAAGCAACTTACCTGTAGTCATCCCCATTGCGTTCTTCTGCTCCTCTTCACCTCTTCAGGAAGGCACAGGCTCCCAGAATGCCCAGCGGCCAATCCTGAAGCTGCTTTCACGCATGAGAAAAGCTTCAGGATTGGACTGAGCGCCCTCGATTTGCTCTCCAGGACAGACAGTGACTCTGTGCCTGCTCTGTCCAACCCAGCTGCGTTGGGGGTTGGAGAGAGCTTTCACTGTGCATGAAGGTTTGGCGGGCCTGAGATGGCCGGCCAAACCAGTGGCGTAGCGGGAGGGGGGGCTTCCGTCCTGGGCGGCCTAAGTTTTGAGGGCGGCGCCCTCCCCCCACCACCTGCTCTCTCAGGATGGCAACAGCAACACTCCCCCCGCCTCCCCCGCTCTTCACTGGGGCAAACGCAAGGACTGCCACAGGTGCCCATACGGCTAGCTACGCTACTGTGCCAAAATATCATGCATAGTGAAGGGAGTGCACTACAACTCCACTCAGTGCCTGTCACTACCAGGCCCCGCCCCCAAGCCTGGACAGGAAAGGAAAAATAAACGTGTTTCCGCCATTGTGGAGGAGCCGCCGCTGCAGCCAAACGCTTCTGAAATAGAAGGGAGAGCAGAAACGAAGAGTAGGCCTGAGAGCATAGATACAGACAACAAAAGGAAAGCCTGGAAAGAAGTATGCCTCTCTTGTAATGTAGCTAAGAAAATAAAAAACAAATTCAAACTCACTACCGTGTGGCATTTCTTTATGTTTGAAAATAATGCATGTGTCTAAGAGGAGAGTGTAAAATTAGACCCCATGGCTGTGTCTCTGCTAAACATTAGACTTACATCTTCTCCATCAAAAGGGTGAGAAATGTAGGCTGCATTTTATGCAGTCCAATCCTGTATTGAGGCCACCGCGCCCTGCCATGACCTGAAACACCCTGTAATTTCCTGAAATGAGTCCATGCCTCCTGTGATGTGCTTCCACCTTGCCATCAGCATAGTCAGATACTTATATTAAGCATCAACTGGCAAGAGGGCATTTGGCAGGCATGATCCACGCTATGCTGATGCCAGGAGTACCGAGCAAAGCCAATTAAAAGCATGCAAATACCTGTTTTGTCCTCGGTTGCAGAATGTATGCAGCCCTTGAGATCCTAAAGTGCTGGGTTAGCTTTGAACCCTAAGCTGTCAACGTTATAGAAAAAAAGTTCCAGAGTGGACCTGAAAGTAATAGTTCTATTAATCAACCACACCATTTTGCCTTAAGCTAGCTTGACTTTTTTAAATTTGTAGCCTTAGAATTCTAAATCTTACTTGGGCAATGAAAATGAGCAAACTCAACATGAGAATTCAAGTTCAAAATTCTTTATTTCGGTTCAATTGAAACCATAAAAGATACCTCATAAAATCACTTTTCGATTATTTCAATACAGTTGATGCAGTTTTGTTAATATAAATTCAGCAAGGTAGGGGCATTGGTAGAAAAAAGACAGTAGAATGACCTATCCACAATGTCACTATTAAAAAATATAATATAATAAATACATTAAAACTAGGCTTTTGTTGTGTTATAAAACAATTTGTATAAGTGCTTAAACCAATGACCAACCTCATCTTCCATTATTTATACTTTTCGGTGCAGTTCCTTGTATGATCTTCTAAAAACTATGGGTACTTTTTAGTGCAAATACAAGATCACAATTTTTCATGTGCCACAATTAGATCATAAAGTGCATGTGCAAGGTTTACTAAAATCACAGGCTTGAGTAAACATAATCATAAACTGTTAAAACTTCAGCCCAGCTTTGGCTCTTATGAGACTTACGGTAAATACGTACCTGCTTACACTGAAAACAATTGGTTGGGATGTATCTGCTTTCAATATTCTTTCTGCCTCTAGACAAAACCTAGTGAGAATTCATAAGGTGCTCATGGTCTATTTCTAATCTAGCTATGTTCTTTTGACTGCATTTCTACTAATTGTGCACATCACACTGTGGGACTCATGACAGAAAGTAGATGAAATATTTTGTGTGCCTGGCACAAATTGAATTGTATTTTGCTACAAAACTCACACGCCTTTTTCCGGTATTTTTAAAACCAGGTGGCTCCATGTTCCTCAGAGGTGTAAATGTCGCTCACCTGCATTATGCAGCACTTAGGCACTTTGGTCTAGTTCACACGGATGTATGAACGGTACAATGCTTAGCGTTACAACGCATACTTTTACGACGCAGGTTTAACAACGCAAGTCGTTACAACGACTTGCGTTGGGGGCGCTGGATTGTGAATAGTTTAATTTACTATTCCAACTCCAGTCCCCGTGGATAGTAGGGAAGGTGTGGGATAGTAAATTAAGCTATCCCCTATCCTAGAGCGCCCTCCAGCGAAAGTCGTTGTAACGACTTTCATTGTAAATCCTGCGTTGTAACGGTTCCGTTGTAAAGGATGTTTCCCAGTTCACACCTATAGCCAGGGACCATATGATTTTGCAACCACTGCGTTTTCCACATAATTATGCAAGTGCCATGAAATCCACCATCTGTTGCATAATTTACAGATTTAACCACCCCCCCAAAAAAAATGTTTCTTGCTCAAACGGACCAAAAGTGCCAAAACGTAGTTTCAAGCATTGCCAGACCCTTTGTAAATGTTAACAGATTAACTTTCAGATTCTCAATGCTTTATTGAGGTGCTATACACTGAATCGTTGTCCGGATATCATTGATATGTGTTGAAATCATAAAATAACAAAATATTTCGAGATGGTCAAGTCAGCAAATTCAAAGTGATAGCCCTGCCAGAGCAGAACCATCAAAAGATTCATATATCGGGCAACACGTCATGAAAAAAATATAAGGACTTTTTAAAATGAAAAGAACCAATATTTCAGAGTTTCTCATTCAAGTAAATACGATTATATCACTGTATTGAGTAACATTTGTAGAACTTATTATAGCCTTATAGCCCGCCGTAGAGGGCTATACCGGCTATTAAAGGCCCTCTCCAGCGTTAAAGGCCCCGAGCCGAAGGCGAGGGCCTTTAACAAGGGAGAGGGACTTTAATAGCGGTATAGCCGATCTACGAAGGGCTATAAGGCTATTAGAACATTCTGTCACTAGAGGACAGAATGTTCTAACAAAAAAACACAAAGCCTTTTGGAAGCGTGAGGGGATTGGAATCCCCTCAGGCTCCCTGAAGCATTTGTTCACAGCCAGAGCAGTGAACAAAGAAACATTGGAATGTTGGAGCTCTCTATGATTTGGTAAGGTGCTTGAGGACTCACAGCCAAAGTCAACACATCTTTGCCCTGAGGGGAAAGCAGACAATAGGGTAGATCCCAATGGTTCTCTATTCACATAGTTCTTTTTGGGGTAAATGAGGAATGTGGAGTGAGCAAGTAGGACAAAAGTGCACAACAATCCCCATTACACTTTTATGTTTTATAGCAGGATATCTGTTCTTACTTTCCTGTTCTCTTTATAGCAGGGCAATCCTGACTTTCAGGCATGTAGCTGCAATTGTGCATATCTAAATTACTTTTTCATAAACTCCATTTGTGGAATACTGGAAGTCACTTTTTTGTATTGTTCGAGAGCAGCAGCGGTTTCCTCCGCTAATGCGGAGGAGCGTCGCCCCACTGTATTTTGAGCAGTGGATAAAAGAAAAACAGAATGGTAATAACACTAGGTTATTATCATTTTATTGTTCTGGTTTGTGGGGATTGGCTGTGTCGTAGTCAGCAAGGGGGGGAGTGGTGGGCACTTAAGTGGGCATGACTGCGCGGCCAGCCATCTTGACCCGACCAAACAGCCATGCGCACTTTGGATGTTCCCCACCAGGCTGTAATGCACAACCTGGTGGGAAATATGCACAGATTCCCACTGCCTGTCTGAGCGCCAAACCACGGCGCTCAGACCAATCATAACGATTCATTGCAATGTTGTGATTGGCTGGGGAAGCCTGTTTGTGAATCCTGCTTCAAGCAGGAACAGAAGAGGATGGGGCGAGACGAGGCCACGATCCAGGACTATCCCACCCCGCCACCCCGTCCTTGATACTTGGTGGCAGCCACCACTGTTCGAGAGCTGTGTTGTGGAACAAGTAGAATGCAAATTACTCACTGGTTTCTGTGATGTTATCATCAACCTCCTCATCACATTTAAGATGTGGCGTGATTCTTTTTGCCGCAATATTTTTTCTCTATTTCCACCATGAATGGTTTGTGGCACTGTCTCAATTCCGTAGAATTTCAAGGTTTTCCAGTCACTTGCATGGCATTGCTCCATGTGTTTAGCCACTGCATTCATTTTATCATTATTAATCGTGGCCCGTACATGTTCCAGGATTCTTTTTTTGACTTCGCATAGGGTACTTCCCACGTATTTTAAAGAACACGGGCATTCCATAACATACACCGTGAATGTGCTTTAACAAGTTATCAGATTTCTGATTTTCCAAATTTTGTGGTTAGCCAATCTGATTTGTGTGGTTGGTTTTCCAATTTGGCAAGCCTTACAATTATGGCATTTTACAAAGCCCTGAGTTTTAAGCCATTGATTATTTTTTTGATTGTTTCCTTTGTAGTGGCTATGAACCAATCAACCTTTTAAATTGCTAGACCTCGGGTACGTGATATTCGGATGTTTGCCAACCAGTTTACCCACAGTATTGTCCATTTGTAGTATTTTCCAATTCTTTCGCAGAATGGACGTTATCTCTTTTGATTCCTTTGAGAAATTCATTATTAACCGTATTGGTTCTGGTTCTTCTGACACATTTCGTTGTTTCGAGACCAGGCATTCTTCCCTTGATTTTTCAGTAGATTTCTTTAAACATTTCTTTAAGATGCTTTTATTATACCGTCGTTCCTCAAATCTCTTTGCTGTTGCTCTACTATGTTTTTGCCATTCTTCTTGTTCTGTGCAAATTCTTCGAATCCTCAGGAATTCGCCATACGGTATGTTCGCAATTACCAATGGTTGGTGGAAGCTAGTTGCTTGTAATGTGGCATTGGTTGCTGTTGATTTTCCGTGCAAGGTAGCGTGGATTTGAATGTTCTTTATGTTGATCTCAGTATCCACGAAAGTTACCCTCTCACTGCTGAGCTTGTAGGTAAATTCTTAGTTTCCAATGCTGTTATTCAAGATTTCAAAATAATCATGGAAATCAGCCTCTGTACCATCCCAGATAATTAAGAGATCATCTATGAAACAATTCCACATTATTATTTTCTCCACATATTTGTCATTCTTTGTATGCCACGCAATCATATAGCAATCATAACAACATGATATCAGAAATTATCTCACTATGCTCGACGCAGAATATTTTCGTTTTGGTGAAGAAATTTAAAGTCAAAACAAAGGAACTGCGATGGGGTTTTCTTTTAGGCCCAGCTGCGCCTGTTTAGTAATGGGGTGGTGGGAAAAAGAAGTTGCGTGGCATACAAAGAATGACAAATATGTGGAGAAAATAATAATGTGGAATTGTTTCATTGACGATCTCTTAATTATCTGGGGCGGTACAGAGGCTGATTTCCATGATTATTTTGAAATCTTGAACAACAGCATTGGAAATTTAAAATTTACCTACAACATCAGCAGTGAGAGGGTAGCTTTCCTGGATATTGAGATCTATATAAAGAACAATCAAATCCACACTACCTTGCACCAAAAATCAACAGCAACCAATACCACATTACAAGCAAGTAGCTTCCACCAACCATCGGTAATTGCGAACATACCATATGGCGAATTCCTGAGGATTCGAAGAATTTGCACAGAACAAGAGGAATGGCAAAAACATAGTACAGCAACAGCAAAGAGATTTGAGGAACGACGGTATAATAAAAGCATCATAAAGAAATGCTTAAAGAAATCTACTGAAAAATCAAGGGAAGAATGCCTGGTCCCGAAACAACGAAATGTGTCAGAAGAACCAGAACCAGAGTTTTCTAAATATGTATAGAAATGTTTACCCTTTCAAGACCAGATGGCACATTTTTTAAATTCCAACATCTTAAAAGTTACTGAACAGATTTACAATAAACTAACAAAAGGTCCCTTTCTGAGTAAAGTTCTACTTGCACACCGCGTTTGATTTGAATCTATTCAGCATTTTTTCCTATGAGCTAAAGGTGGCAAACTGGACTCTAGCTGCCTACGCTAAGCGAATGTCAAATTTGGTAGAAGGCATCATGGGAGACCAAAGTTATAGGCAAAGTAATTATACAGGAGGGACCACCACTGTGTAATATCTAAATATATATATTTCCTTTCCTGAAATTTGATGTAGCATCCCTTTGTCACAGATATTTTGTATTCCATGCACATCTAGGAGTAATATTTGTCCTGGAAAAGTACAACTATTTATTGAGAAGCTGGGGTATGTGTTTAGCCTTGCTGATGGGCAGAAGGGTTTTCAGCATCATAGTCAATAGACTTTTAGTACTGCCTGAAGGATCGCAAAAATCAGACATGTTTAGCGGGCTCTGTTCTCCTGTCAGGCACAATGCATACCTATTCAGTATTCAATACGGTGTGCACACTTTTGTCCCAGATGTTTACTATCTTCCTGGACCCTGCCTCCTCCTGTGATTTGCAAAGAACACTTCACCTGGAGGAATTACAACTTCACTTTAATCATGCGTCATCCTGAACTTAAGGTAGTACTGTGTATATATCTCATTTGAGTTATGGTAGTATTTGCAAGACGCCTGAGAAAAACCTGTTCCTCTTGGTTAATTTCCTAACTATAAACCACATTGTGGTTAACAAAGTACACTTGTTATGATTGGGCATCAAGGACCATGGGCGGGTTCCAGAAGGGTTTTCCCTTGCATTCCCTTGACTGTCCTTGCCCGAGTGTCCTCTGATTGAGGGCATGTGAGGTAAAGGGTGACTCCTCTCTTTGGATCTGTTTGTGCAAGGATGTCTTTGGAGCTGGAACCTTATCCCCTGTGCCTCCCACCCAATCCTAAAGTATACTTGCAGGATAGGTGAGGTGACCTATGCCTATACATGGCAATTCTGTGCTATCCGTTATGGTAATTCCATTAGCACTCACTGCAGTTAGTCGCCCAAAAGCTAACGGTATCATTCATGTTATGTTTCAGATTATCTAAACATGTATAGGCTATTTGATATAGGATATTCATATCATGTGTCTTTACTGTACATAGCACATCCTTTGCTGCGGATACCAAGCTTAATTTACTCAGGCCCTAAAGCTCCTGGGGTTCTTCTCTCCTAGTTGTATCTTTTAGCGGGAACCTAGCATGCTTTTCATGACCGAAGACCTGCTGTTTCAGACGCCTCTGCTTCCTGTTCTGTCCAAACTGCTTTGGTGATCTATAACTATCTCCCCATGTCTATGATCTTACTTACCTTTGGGACGGGAAGCCTTTCAGCTACCCTACTTTCTCGTCTACAGGGAGCGTTCCAGCCTGTGTATCTGGCAAGAGATTGATGGTCAGAATGTTATGACCGGAGTATAGCCTGTATTATGGGTAATCTTATTAATATACTTGGACTGAGTACTTCTCAGTTGCCTCTATACCTTCGATCTTGATGTGTTTTGGGTAGGGGTTTTCTGTTTTAGTTAACACACATAGGTGGCCCTAACAAGGTATCTGTGGACTCATTTTCAGCTTCCTGTGCCTATTGCATCCTGTAATACCTTAAGAAGGCATTCTACTTCTGAGTTACTCATCTTCGGATCTATGGGCTAATTGTTAGTTTCCTATGTGTCTTGCACTTGGGTGGTACCTTACCAAGAGAGTTTCTTCTTTGTGGACCTAACACGGGATCTGTGGACTTTTAGTTGCACATGTGTTCTAACTAGAATGTGGTAATCTTTGGATTTTACAATTTATCTGGAGGATCCAACATGGGATTTGATACCTAGCATTTCTCATCTGGGTGGACCTGTCAGTGGCCATTGGGTTAGAGATGCTCTCAGTTCCTATCACATCTTTTCATACGGGTTTACATTGCTTTTTAAAAAAACATTATTTATTAGCAGCACAGGAAAGAAATATAATCAAAAACAAACATATCAAGAAGTTAACAATAGAAAAGATCAGATTGTGGACAGGATTAACATATCATAATCATAATAAATAAATTCTCATTAAACCCAAACACATCAAATATAATTCATGTTGCAGGCAAATATTATAAATCAATATTCATATTCTAAGTGGACCTTGAATAAGTATACGTTTCAACAGATAACAGACCCCCAAATCTTATCGAATTTAACCAAGGCCTTATTACCTCTAATCTTAGCCAGAGTAGATTCCATACAGTGAATCTCTTTAAGTAATGACCACCATTCCATGAAGTGTGGGGGTGTAGGGGAAATCCAAGCGCGGGCAATTATAAGTTTCACGCATTATAGCATAATTGTTATTATAGGCTTTTGTGGAGTGTTCGCGATATTAACATCAAGCAGAACTAGAGCAGGATCCAGAGAAAATATACACCCTAATTTTAATTTCATTACATTCTCAACCGATGTCCAAAATTCAGATATCTTAGGGCAAGTATACAACATATGCACCAAGTCTGCCGCAGCCAGCGAGCACTTAGGGCATTTAGCTCGATCTGTATAGTTACTATTAGAGGCCCATTTGGAAATTCTTTCGGGGGTATGATGAAGCATGCAAGTTGTCTTAAATTGTTGCAATCTTAAGCTTGAGGAGAGTACAGCTTTATGGATATTACCCAAAGATCTGTTAATAACTACTGAGCTAATATTACTCCCTAGCATCCTACTCCATTTCTCCACCAAGGTACTGCAATCGCTATCTCTGTATGTAATAAAACGTTTATAACAGCAACTTATTAGGGATTTGTTTTTTTGAGAGTAAAGGCTCTCCCAAATAATAATAGACTCAGAGATACTCTGAAGCAGCCTTTTTTTTGGATCAGGAAATCATATATTTGCATGTACTTGTACCTCATAGTATCAGTAACATTATATAGTGTTTTAAGAGTCTCAAAGCTCAGAAGCGGGTTTACATTGCAAAGGAATTATTTGGACAGACCTGGTGCCGGAGCAGTGATCTGATATGGGACTTGTGATCTGAGTGACTCTCTACCCTACCTATGCCATGAGCGAGTGATCCCAGTGAGAGTTACTCTGTCCCATCTGAATAATTCCATGAGGTTCATCTTCAATAATATGTCTGATTATGATTCCTCTTCTAAAAGGGACATGATCAGAGGCCTTTCCCTCCCCCACGGGTTCACGGAATAAGTAACTTTCTGACGCCCTCCAACTTCTCCTCTTAATAGCCCTGACATGTATTCTTTTCCTAAATTGTCCTTCAAAACGTAGGTCCTTGTTTACAGCAGATTCCTAGCTACTTGTCCTAATATTTAACTTCAAAGAGTCCTATGAGGCAAGTATGAAAGAACAGCTTCTATATTTTCTGATACACCTTTCTGTGGCATCAGGCTACCTAGTTGCAGCTCCACGAATATAAATGTAAATTGTGAGCTGCCAATTCACGAGTCTTGCCCCACACAAGATACCTAACTCCAACCATGTAGGAGGCAGTCGCGGCTGGTGACATTTGAAAGTGGTGGGGCGATTGTGTGAACGTGCGTACTGTGATGGCTGGCGAGGCTAAATGGTGGACAGCGAAACTGGCTGTGTGTGCTGGCTTTGTTGTATAGAGACAACAAAATAGAAGTATAAGGGGTTTATATGAAGACATAACGGGGCTCTATTAATCCAACAACATGGTGTGAGCGCGTGTGCCTCCATCTCTCTCTCTCCTGTACTGCAATTGAGAGATATGCTATTGTCCTCCAAAACATTCCCGCTTCGTTGGGGAAAAAGGGCAGCTGGTCCATTTTCTTTCAACCCGTGGCTTTTGACACCATTATTATTTAACGACCACCACGAAGTATGTTTCCATTCACAAATAATTGGATTCCTTGTGTTACAACAGTCATGTAAAGTAAAGATTTTCCTTCCCACGGCGTATTTCATGAGTGAATGAAATGTAGTACAAGCTGCTCCGGTAAAAAAATCTAAAGCAGCAATTTACACAGTTTTACCCTCCCATGGGAAAAACATTAAATGTATGTGAACGTTATATGTTCCTCTCACACACCACTCTGTTCTCAGTCAGTCTGCATCCAGGGAAATAATTTTTCATCCATAATGTAATCAAACAGACTAACAGGGTCATCGGTGACAACCTGTTGCTCACTCAGGGTGTCCACATTGATAGCCCGAGCCGAGAACTTTATCTGTCTCCGGCAGCCAGGCTCTTTGCTTGGCCCCACATAGAACAGTCAAACCCCGGTTTGTACATCAGCAGTCTCGGACACTAAGCACCGATATCCGCCCCATGGACATCACCCGTCATTCAGACCTAGTGCTTCGAGTATTATAAAATGCACAATTGAAATATAAAGACTGACTGCCTCATAATAATACAAATAAATGTAAAAAAAACTTACCTTGGCTTGGCTTCCTGCTCTGGCTCTCGAGTCGAGTCCTGTCCCGAGGGCCGAGACTGCAGACTCCCGCGCGCCATCCTGGATTTTTTTTAATCCCTCGTCACCAGTGTCGTCACTGAAGGCTGCAGGCAGCCTCCCTCCCCTCCATGGCAGCCGGCGCTGATTGGTTCGGCCGGCTGCCCTAAATACGTCATGTCTCCTGGTCTGCATGCTGCAGAACGGAGAGTGGGAGGAGGCTTGGGGGAGCGGCTTGCCCACTGTTGCTAATACTGTCTGTTTGGACAGCCTCTCAGGCTGTCCAAACAGTCCGTATTCACAACAGTGGGCAAGCCACTCCCCCCTGCCCTGAGGCTCGACTCGTAAACAGGAAGTAAGTTTGCTGACTGCGTTCTCGCCGTGCGTGAAGGGCAGGCAGAAACAAATGGTAGTTATAAATAAATAACTACCATTTGTTTCTGCCTTCTTCTCGCACGGCGAGAAAACAGGGGGGGCGGCGCCCAAACGCCCCCATGGTAAAACCGCCACTGGTAGGAGGCAATCCATAAATGCAACTTTCAATCCTAAATGATACAAGCTCTTGTATTCCATCTTTGTGACAAGGCAACAATTCAATAAGACCACAGCATTTAAGCATGGTGCTATAGAAACTCCAACGACAATATAATACACGCTTGATCGTTTATAACGGTTGACACGCTGACTATTGAAGTTTTTCTATTCTTTTTGCAAACAATATATTATTCAGTACAGTGGCGGTTTTACCATGGGGGCGTTTGGGCGCCGCCCCCCCCTGTTTTCTCGCCGTGCGAGAAGAAGGCAGAAACAAATGGTAGTTATTTATTTATAACTACCATTTGTTTCTGCCTGCCCTTCTCGCACGGCGAGAACTCAGTCAGCAAACTTACTTCCTGTTTACGAGTCGAGCCTCAGGGCAGGGGGGAGTGGCTTGGGGGAGTGGCTTGCCCACTGTTGTGAATACGGACTGTTTGGACAGCCTGAGAGGCTGTCCAAACAGACAGTATTAGCAACAGTGGGCAAGCCGCTCCCCCAAGCCTCCTCCCACTCTCCGTTCTGCAGCATGCAGACCAGGAGACATGACGTATTTAGGGCAGCCGGCCGAACCAATCAGCGCCGGCTGCCATGGAGGGGAGGGAGGCTGCCTGCAGCCTTCAGTGACGACACTGGTGACGAGGGATTCAAAAAAATCCAGGATGGCGCGCGGGAGTCTGCAGTCTCGGCCCTCGGGACAGGACTCGACTCGAGAGCCAGAGCGGGAAGCCAAGCCAAGCCAAGGTAAGTTTTTTTTACATTTATTTTTATTATTATGAGGCAGTCAGTCTTTATATTTCAATTGTGCATTTTATAATACTCTAAGCACTAGGTCTGAATGACGGGTGATGTCCATTGGTCGGATATCGGTGCTTAGTGTCCGAGACTGCTGATGTACAAACCGGGGTTTGACTGTTCTATGTGGGGCCAAGAAAAGAGCCTGGCTGCCGGAGACAGATAAAGTTCTCGGCTCGGGCTATCAATGTGGACACCCTGAGTGAGCAGCAGGTTGTCACCGATGACCCTGTTAGTCTGTTTGATTACATTATGGATGAAAAATTATTTCCCTGGATGCAGACTGACTGAGAACAGAGTGGTGTGTGAGAGGAACATATAACGTTCACATACATTTAATGTTTTTCCCATGGGAGGGTAAAACTGTGTAAATTGCTGCTTTAGATTTTTTTACCGGAGCAGCTTGTACTACATTTCATTCACTCATGAAATACGCCGTGGGAAGGAAAATCTTTACTTTACATGACTGTTGTAACACAAGGAATCCAATTATTTGTGAATGGAAACATACTTCGTGGTGGTCGTTAAATAATAATGGTGTCAAAAGCCACGGGTTGAAAGAAAATGGACCAGCTGCCCTTTTTCCCCAACGAAGCGGGAATGTTTTGGAGGACAATAGCATATCTCTCAATTGCAGTACAGGAGAGAGAGAGATGGAGGCACACGCGCTCACACCATGTTGTTGGATTAATAGAGCCCCGTTATGTCTTCCTATAAACCCCTTATACTTCTATTTTGTTGTCTCTATACAACAAAGCCAGCACACACAGCCAGTTTCGCTGTCCACCATTTAGCCTCGCCAGCCATCACAGTACGCACGTTCACACAATCGCCCCACCACTTTCAAATGTCACCAGCCGCGACTGATTCAGTATGCAGAATATTTCAAATGATCATCAGTATTTAGGTAGATTCAGCTCAAGGACCTAGTAATAACTTACTCTAATGGGCTGAGTCTTAAAGCCATTTGAACACATAAGTTTCACTTATATATGAAAAATACTCGTTTTATGAGTTCTTAGAGGATTAAAAGAGGAAGAAATTCACTTCCACATATCTAAAGACATTTTTAATACCTAGTTACGCTCTATGCACATGCCTATAGCCATTTCCTTGAACAAACATCAGAATCTACAAAGGTTTATCAAGAATACACTTGAGAACCTTTGTCAATTCCTCAAATTAAAAAATGTGCACCCATGTAATGTAGTGCAGTTTCAATTTTCTGAAGGCTATTTCTCATTTCACTCCGCATGTTCCGAAAATGCCAAATGAGAACTTCTTTTTCATTTTAGTTTTTGCAATAATATTCACATTTGAGTGCATTTTCCCAGTAAAAGTAAACTTACACATACGATTGTAATAGTACCATTTCTTTTTTGGGTATTCACTGAATTCCAGATGATTACAATTGGAAATCTATGATCTAGTGGATGAATAAGGACTTCTAAGTAACAAGCACAAATTCAACTTTTTATGCACCTATGTTGCATGTTCACAAAATGTTTTGAATCCGAAGCTGATGAGCACAATTTTTTTATTTCCGCACAACAGATTTCTGTGAAGTTGGTTGAACACCGTTGCTCCATTTTGCATGTACGAAAACCCTCTTGTTGCGTTTACTATACGTTTTGAAGATTTTAAGGTGCTTTCTAATCATGTTGAGGGTGTTTTACTCTATAAACAGAAATACACATATCTAAGGGATAGGTCTTTCTAGCCGCCCACCCTACTACCCACCTTCGAATGCATCCAAGTGTGGTCAAAGACTAGAGACTGTCTCGTTGCAGACAGAAAGACAGATGGATTCTCTTACGTGCCCTACCTTACACGGGTGGTCCGTTCCTGTAGTGCACCAACTTCTGACCGAGAGTGGCAAAATGAAACAGCGTTAAACATGTCTATAGTGCATTCTAGTGGACTACCTATGCGTAGTACAAGTGTCTTCATGGAACTCTTTGCTTTGTCATCCAGACAGATCTCTACTCTGGGGCCCTGTTTGTGCAGGTCTGCCTGGGATGGAACCTCTATCTGTCCACGGTGCTGATGCTGGTGGTCACAGCTCTCTACACCATTGCAGGTAAGGCGGAACTCTACAAAGCATTGCTTGGTCTTTCAGTGCTGTGTACTACTTCTAGTCTCCACAGAATCTTCCTTGGTGGAATCTCTATCTGTTTGTCCATCCTGCTGATGCTGGTAGTCACACTTCTCTACCCCGTTGCAGGTAATGAGAGTATCCCACAAAGTCTCTGTTTGGCCTATTGCATAATGTTACATGGTCTCTCCCCTGCGGCATAATCACTCTTTCTCCACTGCCATCATGCCGATTGCCGGCTCTCTAAGCCATTATAGGCAAGAATGAATCTCACAAGATCTTATTTTGGGCTTTCTTCAGGAATGCCGCATGTAGGCTACAAGGCCTTCCACCAGGACATGGCTACAAAGGATTCCTTGTAAACTTTCTCCTCATCCTCGTTTTACCCTACTCTTAAGTGGTCAAAAGCACTTTGTTGGATGCCTCTTCGAGTGATTAGATCACTGTTTGATGAAATTGGAGACTGCTATGGAAAAGAAAAATATTACTACAAAGGTTCTCCGGAAAGACATATTGTCATATTAGTAGTATTATGGCAGATTTACTGGGTTTTAAAAGTACAAATAATAATGACATTACAACTCCTCTATCGTTACAATATATTGGAGTGTATGGCAATGTATTGGGCCCGGGAGGGGAACCGTCTGTAGTCCCACTTTGGTCAAGACGATAGTCCGCTAGAAACCTGATTCAGTCTCCAGAGGTCCCTGCTGTAACGATAGAGGGGTCATAAGTATCCACTCCCCTACACCCTCTTTTCCAACACATCTCAGAGCGTGTGTTGTGATTTTATTATTCATGTGGCATGATTTTGCCACTCACCTTTTGCACACGGTCCTGACGAAAGCCCTACACCATTTTCTTTTGGGCTGAAACATGTAGACCTACTCAGAACACTGCAAGTCGAACCACTCCACTATTTGTTCTTTTATGGATTTTAGTATATCCTGGGCCGCCACAAATTAAAATATCCCGCAAGGATTCCCAGAGGTATTTTTAACCTGCACCTTATCACATCACATTTATACACCACACCAGCTTTGCTGTAATCAAGCATTGTGCACAACTGGGCGGCACTCGGCCACCCGGTTGGGACCACAATGATGAAGCATGACACCAAATAGGTTGGTGTGTGAGGGGTCTTTTATAAAAACCTAATGGTTTTTTGGCACTGCAATTACCCACAGTGAGTCCAATATCTCTTTCTTCAACTTGTGGGCATGTCCACATTGTTTATATATTGTACTTGGGGATAGGGACGTCCCCCATCTCTTGCTCGCTCTACCCCCATTTTTGTTTGACAATAAGGTATGGACTGCCATACGGTTTCAAGTCACTGAGGAGTTCCAAGATTGTATGGAGGAAAAATGGATGAATACTTTATAGGTCATGGAACTCTGTGATGACTTTCAATACCCTTTTAACATAAGGCAGAAGGTATTTTATTCCGTATAATACATGGACACATCACCCATCCCACAAACAACTTATGTCCTTGGCCCCAGATTTACTAACACTTTCTGCCAGGTTTGTATTACTTATGTAATGCAAAATGTTTAGGCAATGACCAGAAATGAGAAAATTTCTTCTCGTATTTCTAACTTGGCATGTGAGCTATATTATACAGTACACATACAAAGTGGGAAAAGCTTTAAAGCATAGTTTCTGTGCTGGAAGGAGACCCATTCCAATACAAAATCTATGGTTTAAAGAATGCAGCCACCCTGCCACTATCATGCAAGGGTGTCTGCATAGGTGCATGGCTGCTAAGAGTGCGCCAGCGCACGGAAAGAGAAAAGCACATCTTAGTAGGACTGACACGGTTTTCTGTCTCCATTTTACGCAACTCAGCACAGTAACTTTAGCTGCTGCGTTTTTTGATTTCTTAGTAAGTCTCACCATTGGTGCCTTGAACAGTCATATGAAAGACATAATATGGTTTAAGACATGAACAATAAAAGTGTAATCTGTAATGCACATGTAAATAAACCAAAAAGCAGATAGAAATTTGTCTTAAAAAACGTATTGTGTAATCAGAGTAGAATAGGGTGGGTGCTCAGAATGGTAGTAACATGTAGAGAGATCCTTTGTTTCCTGCGATGAATGAACTATGTGCAATAAAGAAACATTGCCATAAATCTCTCCTTTGTGCTGATCACTATGCATTTTAGAAAAACAGACCATGAGAACAAAGAGTTGAAACTGCAGATGTAATGATGCTCTGAGATCTGCCTTTCTCCTTGGCTGCTGGCTCTGGCAGCAGACATTATAACATTCCCAACTCATCTGTAATAAAAATTACAGTGGGGCAGATACATTATTTTATTACAGGTGACTAGAGGCGTTGCAAGTCCACTAATAAGGACATTAGTAAGGTTTTTGACTGGGTCCGCCCATTCCCGTTCATTATTTATGTATGACGTTGATATGCATAAACTGGAATCATTTCTGAATAAATGATTTGGAACAGATACAAATGATCCACAGAGATTATTGTTCAGATCCCTAGGTTCAGAGGATGTGCCATTAATCTGTGTCTTCTTCTTGTGCAGGTGGCCTGGCTGCTGTCATTTACACGGATGCCTTGCAGACAGTCATCATGATGGTGGGCGCCATTATATTAACAGTTCAAGGTGAGAAGTAGGGATTTAGTGCCATGGGCGGAAGTTGGAATAGGGTTGAATCAGATTGTGATGGTTGGTGTTGTGGCTTCTCTTTGGTGTAGGTGAAGACTTATGCGGTCCCAGTTGCATTTTAGTTCACCTTTATCGGACATTGGGAATACATTTGTTGCTTATGGACTCCATTTTGCACCCACCCTGGTGGTGTTATTGTATTAGTCTCTTGTCGTAGAACCATACCGGCACCTTTTAAGTTCGAAGTTCCACCTTGAATCTGCAATGAACCCCCTCAATTAGGAACATCTACTTACCTGGTGCCCTAACAACTTTACAGCACGGTTTGCTAAATTAGACAAACTTGTTGATAGTGCTTCGACTGGCTGCCGGAGGCTCTGACTCGGAATCTGGGCAGTCTGTAAAGCCGACTCAGTGGGAAAACAAACTGAGACAAGACAATTTTAAGCTGTACAAATATGAAGTCTTTTATTTGTTCCTTTTGCCTTGCAATCTTCGGTTTTACAATACCAGGGTTCCAAAAAACATATAATAAATAAGATAAGATTGTTGGACTGACACTTCCATCCCTGAGTCATACCCATGAACAAAAGCTTTACAAACGCCTTTCACAGAACCAGGGCCCAATATGCAGGAAATGGAGGCTGACTGCCCACCTGGATTTAGCTCACAAATATATATTCCTTTTAAAGAGATATACCAGTAATAAAGTCCTTTTAGCAGCGTAGGCTGTGAACTCTGACTGATTGACCTCAGAGACAACTCACCACTGAGCCAATCAGCAGCAACATACCTTTCAGCAATGGAGATGACGGTAGGTTGAAGATGGTGCACATTGGACAGAAATCTCCTAGTTCGCTTCTCCTGGCGTGGCAATCAAAGTCACTGCAATAGCAACTGAGGGTTACTTGGCAATGACTAGGCATTATCTTACACTGATAATGTCTTATGTTATGTGGCAGCCTAGAATGCTTATCACGCGAACCCCTGGCACCATCGACTTAGCTGATTACTCGTATTAGAGAACAATGCTTTAAAAGTCTAAATAGAAAGTCAAGATTTCTACAGAATCTCTATCAAGATGGCTGCCCTGGCATCAACACCTCAATATTTATCTCCGCCATGCAGTGGAGCAGATGACCTCTGAGCCAATGAGAAAGCAGAAGTCGTTGGCTGGTATCTTGAAACAGAGTTGACAGGGAATACATTAACAAATTAGGGAGCGAAGACAAGAAACTTGCCAAGTACTTGGTGGTTGAAGAGGTAAGGAACCGTCAGCATTTAAGTGACAGGCAAATGTTTGAATGATTTGGTCTCCAGTGGTTAAGGTGATATGGTCTAGAAGCCAGTACTAATCTTCGTCAACGTGACGACCAGAGTTCTCATCCCAACTTTGCCACTTAACATAATGGCGAGAGACACAATCACGTTTACTCTACGTTACACATCTTACATTCTAGAAAAACATAGGGGCATATTATCAAGGGGGTTTATCTCCGCTTTTTGGGCTTTAAAAGCCAAGAAAGTGGAGATAAAATTATCTCCCTATTACCTAGCTGTCGCTAACACCAGTTAGCGACAGCTAGTAGGAGATAGCGACCATCTTGGGCCCCGCTTTGCATGTCAGTGAAATTTATCACTAATGACATGCAAAGTGGACGTGCCAAGATGTTAGCGACTGGACACAGTCGCTAACATCGCTATCTCTTATTACCAACTTTTGGAGATATTCGCGCTAAGCGCGAATATCTCCAAAAGCTAACACCTGCCCCTGAGCAGTTCTTAGCCATGTTATCCAATGGTAGGTGGATAACATGGCTAAGAGCATTAGCTCGATATTGCATGAATATCGCTGACTTTTCAGCGATATTCATGCATTTCGGCCGATTTTTATCGCTTAGGAGATATACCTTGATAATAGCAAGGTTCCTAAGCGATAAAAATCGCCGCAGCTCGGCGATAAAAATATTGCGATAATTATTGCTAGTTGTTGGTAATATGCCCCATAATGCTCTAAAAAACCTTCTAAACTCTCTTATTAAGTGCTATTTAGAAAGCAGGCCATTCATTTTTCAAAATGTAGGCATGTCTATTGTGCTAGTGTCTAGTCAAGATGCTGCAAACGCCTAATGTCATGTACCTGACTCTTGAGATGAAAATACACAATTGACTATATAATTCATAAGATGGAGCATCTGCTTAGCAGTGGCTGAACAGTGACACCGTGCTCGTGCTCTTGCTAAGACAACAAAGCCATGACACCCACTTCCTTCTAAGGCAGTCTGTGATAAAAAGCCAGCCAAAGGCAACATCATTCTGTTAGCAGCTAGTAGAAGCTAGGAGCTAGAGTACCATAACTATTGGATGCTCGTCTTGCTCCTTCCATCTGACATTCCACTCTAGACACGGGTCCTTCTACTATGTCTATGCTCCTTCAGAGAACATCACACATTTGTTCTGAAATGCACAGAAGTGTTACCACAAACTGAGGCAATGGCTCATGACAAAAGAGAATTGGCTGTGGTGGTAAAGTCTTTCTCAGATGTTCCTTTAAAAAAAAGTCAAGCCACTGGTGCAGTATGACAAGGCAAAATACCCAAATCAGATCTTGGCTGACCAATTAGAAAAGGGTGATATTCTCAGAAAGTCTTAAAGCATTACAAGGTGGTTAAGGCTGCGGCTGAGACAGAGAAAAGGTCAAACAAAATTCTAACTTCATCAAGACCTCTAATCAGTTTAATTTATTCTGCATTTCATTTTAGCAGATTTATTTTCTACCGGTTTCCAGATACACCAGTAAGGGATAAGGAATCTGGCATTGTCAACCAAGCCATGTTGCAGGCTGTGCTGATAAGAAGCAGGAGAGAAACATCCTAACACACTTGATACAAAAGGCACCATTTTTAACACAAGAAAAATTCACAAGATATTTACAGTAAACAAAATAAATCTGCACAGTTCATAAAAGATTCTATTTGGTCGTGAAACCCTGCCCTGCCACAAACCCCTCCTCTTTAAAAACGAACATCATATTCACACTGATGCTGCCAGTTAGCATGGCTTTTTTTGTCATTTTCATTTCTCCCCATTCCTCCTCAACCCTAGGCCAACAGGACCCCTCCTCCTCCAAAATATCCCAAGAGTTCACAATGCGCAATAATTTCTACTTACAAACATTCATATTTTTAAAGGTTATTGCAATAAAAAAATAACTGAAAATTCCCCACAACATATACAAAATCTCACAGGAGTCAGTTATGGGACAATTTCATCCCTGATGAGAGACATGTATTTTAAAAAGTTGGCATAGATAGTTTTGTTATACCCCAAGCTTACAATAAGAAATCAAGCCCTTTGTAGCGAAAACTGAAGGAGACGCCCTAGGACTTGTCCGTAGTTTAGCAAGCACCGGAGGAACTGAAATCCCAAACTCTGGTCACCCTACACTGTCAATACTAATGTAGTCTGACCCTCAAGTGCACGGAATACAGGATTCAATATGTGGAGATGTGTGAAATTTTTACTTCCAGCTATTTTGTTTCTAAATACACAGAGGCCATACTTTAGTAACCTTACCTTATTAAAAAACAACAACAAAAAATGAAGATTAAAATGTCAAATGTGGAGGAGAAAAGCCTTGTGACCTGGAGTAGCACTGGCCTTCTCATTTGTGGATGACACCCTATCACTGGGAAGCAAGGGGGCAGACTTTCTCTCTGTCATCACGTTTAGTGCATTGTGCTAGGGGTTGTACGATGGTACAACACAGGCAATTACTTCACATGACTTTGATGCGCATTTTTTAGCGCGCATTTTTTAGCGCGCATGTTTTTACCGCGAATATGCATTTAAAACGCATGCCAATACCACACATTGTTTTTAGATTTAAAAACAAAGTATTTGTGGGCGGAGACCCCCAACTTACCTTAAATGCGTGGTATTGGCATGCGTTGTACATGCATATTGTGTGAGAAGTGCGGCTCACGGGTTAGAGGAGGCAGACCTGGAAGCAGTGGTCAGCCCGGGACCAGGGTTCAATTCCCGGCTCGGCGGGATCTTGAGTCCAAAAATGTCCACGGACTCGACAATTCTCGCTCCGGTGCCTACTCGATTCACGGGTTCACACTCTGCGACTCTGGGCAATAGCTTGCTTAATCTCCACAACGACCCCTCGCGGCGGGATGCCTGGCTTTCACCTTGTGGATACCCTGCCGGGGTTATCTCACAGGGGAATACCAGGACGGGTTCCCTAAACAAGCGCTTAGATACCAGGTCGGTGATTTGCGCTATATAAATACATGTACATTTACATACATATTTGCGGTACAAATATGTGTGCTAAAAATGCGTGGTAAAGGCACGAGGTAAAAACCTCGTTGTAAAGGCTGTTTCCGTTGCTAGGTGTCTTCGGCTTTACATGGGATGGGCAACAGTTACCGTGTTTCTTTATATAGCCTGTTTTGAGCCCTCATAAAGAAACAAAGAAACATGCCTCTCTCTTCCACTAGACATGTATCAGAGAATAGTAAGGATAGAGGAAGATGGCAGCTCCCAAAAGTTCATTTTTATCTGTTAAAGTTGGAAAAAACTGGCATAACAGGTAGAAGTTTCATTGGGAACACTAATGTGTGATTCCTCGCCCAAAAACGTGTTTGGTGGAACCTGCCCATCACATTTGGCTTCTTGGTTTGTTCAGACTTAAATCTGGATTTGTTGTTTTTAAGGCAGTAAGGTGCTTCCCTTTTTTCTTTTTTTCTGAGACATTTTGTATAGAAACCCTACACAAATTTGTAAGTAGCAATTCAAGAGGCAGTATACTGGAAATGCTGATTAAGTCAACCGCTGACAGTCCAGTCTTACCACCAATCTCACATGATGAGGTAGCAATGTGTGGAATTGACAAAGTTTTAAGGCATCATTTTTGGGATGTTTGTAACCTCCGGTGAGACTTACTTAGCACTTTACCCTTCTGAGGTAGAGGCAATGAGAACCAAATTTGTTGGCTATATAGTGTCTTGAGAAAACATAGAAGGCATATGCTATATAAGCGATCCTTAACTCAATGCCAGAGGTGGGATAAGAACAGGCCAGAACTGAACTCCTGAAATTTACAAGAACAAAACATGCTTTCGGTATTCCTTGTGGGAACTTTCACAACCTCAAATTGCAGCCGATGGATCGCACTCGTGTGCCTTATTTTAGAGCTTATCAAATCATACATTCAAAAGAACAGTTTCTGTATCGGAATACAGATGACGAAGAGATATTTGATGGGAAAGTGGCATTTGTAAAAAGAAACAGCATTGATGTCTGAAATTCTTAGAGGTGGTTCACACCGATAGCTCTATCTAAAAACTAAGTGCAGGTGTCCAAATTATGTCTTAGGACCATTGCGACCAAGATTGCAAAATTCCAATGTTGCAAAATGTCAGGCCTGCCTACACTAGAGTCCATCAAACACATCTTTCCTTCACCACAATGTATTTCTTGTCTTGTTGTCTCAGTCCTCTTGGTTATTTTTCATCAATGATTTTTCTCCATTTGTCACCGTTTTCCTGTCTTTATGTTCCTCCTTTCCCGCTTACCCGCCTCTCTCGCTCTCTCTCGGTCTGGGCCAAAGTCTGGTAATGAAAAATAATTCCTAGTCACCAAAATTGAGCACTGGTGCCCACCACATGCAAACAAAGAACTGTCTGCAATTCTCACTTTCTAAAGTGCAATCAAGCAACACTGTCTGCTGTTCAGTCACACCTTTTTGCCCAAGAAACCAGCCAAAGTAGCAGTCTTGTATAACTGTGATAGGTGAGCATTATTCAGAACACGTTTCCAGCACCAAAATAGTTCATTACAAGTTTTCCCAAAAGGTTTAAAGGAAACATTTTTACGTGGGTGGAGAAGTAAAGCTAGCTTAAATTGATATGTAGCCATCTGACGTGAAATATCCTAGGATGCAAAAATATACACCAATCAGACAAAGGATATGAAATTTGCATCAGCTGTATTGTTACAGTATCGACTGACAAAACATCGTCCTGCAACAATATAAGAACAGAATATTGACTACTGATATATTTTCAAGGTAAGTATGTCTACGTAAGTGTAGGCTTACTGTTCTTAACTCCAAATCTACATATGCTAAAGATATTTGATCTTTATGATTTCTAAGATTATATATATACATATTTTTGAAAAATCTAACCTCACACGGTGCTGAGGCAAGAAAAGTCCGCACACAACGCTTCAGATTAGATGAGAATTATTCGGCAACGCATTTTAACTTAAAAAGGTCTTTGTCACAGCCTCATTTGAAAAATGAGGCTGTGACGAAGACTTTTTCAGGTTGAAATGCGTTGCTGAATAAATGTCATCTAATCTGAAGCGTTGTGTGTGCACTTCTCTTGCTTCAGCACCGTGGGAGGTTAGATTTTTCAAAAATATTGAACAGGACTTGCACCCGCTGTTCTACACCAGCCCCGTTATGTGGACGTGGCCAGGGTGTCTACGAGACGCACGTGAAAGATATATATACACATATATATATATATATATATATATATATATACATACACACACATATATATAAGCAGAAGTCCAATCTAACGAGAAGGATAGGCGGCACACCAGTCAAGTGTCAAATAATTTTATTCCAAGTGAAAAAATAACCGAACAATGCGTTTCAGCCGAAACGGCCTTTGTCAAAGTAGGAACTTGACAAAGGCAGTTTCGGCCGAAACGCGTTGTTCGGTTTATTTTTTGACTTGGAATAAAATTATTTGACACTTGACTGGTGTCCCGCCTATCCTTCCCGTTGGATTAGACTTCTGCTTATCTCTGGGGTGGCTGTCAACCCCGCTGGCACCGGCACTTAACGGGCAGGCTATCAGCATTTTTGACAGCACTTGGTGACATATATATATATATATATATACATGTGTCTTCAAGGTACATATATTTAGAGTTATAATAGCAGTCTAAACTTACCTACGCAAATCCACCTTGATGTAATGATAGTCAATATCTGGCACTACATATTGTCACAAGATGATATTAAATACTCCGTATTGTGCTAGTGCACCATCGTATACTGCCCCCGGATATTCTGAACTACATGTGCACTTGAAAGTCCTGAGGGTGTTGAAAGAGGGGTGAAGAGGGTTGTTGAAAGAGGAGCAGATAATAACACTTTAACCAGTAAAGTCTGGCTTTCAGCAGTAACAGTGCACCTAGGAAGAGAACCGATTGTGTTCAATTGCATTGCCCATGTTGTAAAGAGGAATCAAATGTCCAAATGTGCAAAACATACTACAACCACTTTTCAAGTTAGTAGACGACATGTAAAAAGACACATGCAAAGAAAATACTATTATTAACATTATGCTATAGCTACAGTCGGGTATGGCTGAGGGAATGTCCTTAGCATAATTGCTTCTGTATGGATTGGTTCCACCACCGTATCCGATGAGAGAAAATGTTTTTTGCTTATTTATTATTTTTCTAAAAGCATGTTACCACTACCCTTTCAGCGTTCAACAAGATCGGAGGTTATCACGAACTGGAAGCCGCATATGCTGCGGCCATCCCGTCAAAGATTGTAGCCAACACCACTTGCCACTTGCCCAGGAATGATGCTATGCACCTCTTCCGTGACCCCGTCTCCGGAGACCTTCCCTGGACAGGCATGACGTTTGGCCTCACCATCTTGGCCACCTGGTACTGGTGCACCGATCAGGTAATGTAAACACCTCCCTTTGCCTACACAAAAATAAACTTTAAAAATAATAACCTTATGTGCAGTTTCCTTATGATACATTATTAAACAGCAGCAATGTCTAGAATACTTAGATCACAAATAAGGCGCTTTGCGAAGAGCCTTTTAATTCTTAGCTACAAAGAGGTCCCAAGGGTCAGGACCGTTCCACAGAAATCCCATTGTTCCAGGCACCCACATAGTCTGAAGGTTGATCCTGGCTGCTGGCCAATACCGTCACGGCAGATCTTTGGGACTTCTCCTTTTGATGCTGGCTTGCCTCATCCTGGACTGGTGATGCATCTGTGGACATTAGTGGTCTTTGTGGCCTCTCCTTCTGTCCCCCTGGCCTCCCATTCTGGATTTTAGATGCTTTGATTCCGACAGTTTGGAGTAAGGGATGCCGAAGGGGGTAGTTACGCTGTCCATTCCACCATGGGGCTCTGGAAATAGTGAGTTGTGGCTCTGCGTGTTGCCTGCGCTGCGCCGGGGTTGGGACCTGACCCCACCCAAGTCATTTCCAGTCCATAACTTGTGATCCAGCAGGCCCGTCTTTTTGACAGGGCGACGGAAACCCTGCATTTCACCAGGTGGATCCATTCTAAACTGTCCGTGATGCTGATGCATTTCTTGTTGGTTGCTGGGGTAACCCTCCCTGTCCATGTTGGTTTGTACCGACGACCCAGGCACTCGAGATCTGTACTGGAAAAAGTGACCTCCCTAAGGAGAGAAAGACAAAAAAAAATTCATTATAAGTTCGGGAATAGTCAGATATTTGCCTTGTGCCCTACACAATGAGTCATAAATCCCATTAATGTATTTAGATGGTCAATGCTTCATTACTGCTGACTAAAACACCCATCCATTACACACACAAATCACAATACTTTGAATACTGTCAAGACATTGGGTCCTTTTGCTCTCACTCTAACATCAATGAACAATCAGGAAATGCAGAAGGTAAAAGAGATGCCATGGGTCCTGCTATGATCTGGTATGTGATCCTACTCCAGATACGTCTGCAAGGAGGTGAAAACCCACCTCTTCACATGCTAGACTTGCAGATACCGGACCAACCTTGATGAGGTTCCACTGTCAGCTCTGCCGCCTCCTTCGCTGGCAGACCCTCTCAGTAAACAACCCATCACCCTTTGTCTCTCTACTGGAAGCCCTCTCTCTCTCTCACTCTGTATCCCTTCCCTTCTCAGCCTCCTCGTTGTTCCGACTTGCGGAGTAATGGTATGCGGAATTACAACGCACTCGTTGTAACGACTGCATTGTGATTCCCTGCGGGGAAAAAGTTTGGTGGTAAACGTTGTTTACCGATGCACACCCTTGACCTCATTTTGCAAGTGGCAAAGGTTGTACTGCATAATAACAGTTACTTTCGGGTTATGTGGCAGAGCAAAGGACCAGGAAATGAGATGTCACAGAAATCTCCACATATCCTGCGGTACAAATATAGGCAGTTTATCCTATATGTCGCATTATGCAGTGTTCCTGGCCCATGTTTACAACTATAAAGGACTGCAAGTTACAGGTTACATTCTCACTCACTGGTACCCATTTTATCAATATCAGAAGGATGAGACGTTGTGTGGGAATGTCAGTGTTCAAATTAGTGGCTTTCAAGTTGCACAGATCTCAACTGCTACAAACTTAGCTCGCTAAGCCCTCTCATTGTTTTGCTAGATGACTGGATTAGGTAACACTGGCCGACATTCATTTTTGTCTCTTGTTCACAGCGGTCTGCATGTCCGGTGGGTGGAGGCGGAACTGAACGCAGCATTTTAGTAGACATCAGTCATCAACAAGAAATAAGCTTAGTGCATTTCCAAATAATTACCATGTAACTTTAATTATTACCATCAGAAATGTAATTTAAGATTGGAAACCAACAGTTTAATGTTCATCGTATTGCACAGAAATGCATAATTGCAATATTACTAAAGTAGAGAGACCCATTCTCAAAGTCAAAACATGGACCTTACTCAGTACATAGATTTTGCCTATTTTTTCCGCCCTAGCTGCTATGTGTCTGAATAGGGACACATACTATCGCTTTTAGGGGCACCTGCTATCGCTTTTAGTGACACCTACTATCGCTTTTAGGCACAAAGGAAGTTAAGTGACTTGCAAATTTTCTGTCAGGAGCTGAAACCACTTCTCCTGATCCCAAGATCCAACCTCAGCAGTTCAGGCACTAGCGCAATCTCCATCCTACTGGTGGAAAGGAAACTGCAGAAGTAGGGAGGGGAAGAATGGAACGTGTACGAGAGCAATATACAGATAAGTCCTTCTGCACTCAATAGCACCAGGTGTAAAATGAAATTCAATATTAAACAGTATAATCATCACAATATATGTCATTAAATAAATATTATGGTTATTAATAATAGCATTAGCATCATTATGAGTGTGGTCCTTATTATTGCTATTAATACAGTATTATTATTACTATTATTATTATTAGTGGAGATTATGCAGAACTTTCATGTTAGGTTTTGAGGGCCTGAGTCTCAAAATATTTTGGGTTCAATTTCTGAGTACAAAAAAGTAATTTGTGAGAGGAACGTTCAAAGCCTGAATCAGGACTGGTAGAAAATGACCCTCAAATTGTGTTTTTCCGTATTCTATCCGAATGGAGGAATTTAACCAATCACAAGCTTGGAGTTATGGATGGGTTTGTGAGCATTCATCCAGGTTGATTCCACCCACAAATGTAGGTGATCACCCATACATTGAATGCTTGTGTGTATTCACATACCATTGGAAGTAGTGTCTCACCATGGACATGCTCTCAAATGAATTTCTAGTGATGGCAGGAGTAGCGTCAAAAAGGGGAGTAAGCACCCCATATTTAACGAGGGAGTAGCGGCAACGGTTTCTCGCTTGGGAAAGGATTATCTCCTAGGAGAACCATAAAAGTTAACATTTACATCAAATTCAAGGAGTCAGAATTTACCACCTCTTGGAAAGTTTGCATGAATATTTTACACATTTGAGTACTCGGGGTCATCTCTGACTGGCGTAGAATTCTAGTAGTACTCATTGAATGCTTAGTGATACCCATAAAAGTCAGCAATTTGCTCCAAAGGTGGAGTAGCTCTATGGGAACTAAAAACGTACTTTACCAAGCAGGGCTTTGTGAAACGGGCCCAAGTATGCATTCCCATTGTTGGAAACTCCAACGAGAGACAACAGCTACTAAGTCAGAATGGCGGTCATGCAACATCTAGCGTCAGAAAAGCCATAAAATTTGGAAAATGGAACAAAATGCCTATTTTACAAAACTAGAAACAAATATTTTGGAGTAAAATACATATCTGGAGTAAATGAAAATCTTAGATAAATCATTCAAAATACTTGAAAAGAATATCAAACATAATCCGAAAAGCCCAATCAAAATATAGCAGCAAGTGTTATTTAGTCTTTGCCTCTATAGTGCCTTTTACCTCTGTTTTACGCGACACTCTTTTATACCACCTATGTGGTGGGTATTTACAACCAGTTGTAACCATCTAATGCAGGATACAAATCATACCGAACACAAAACGGTAGAGGAGGACCTAGGGGAGATTTAAAGACCTAGCTCTGGGTACTATCCCCAACAGAACCAATATATACCAAAGGTACCAGAGGGTCTAAGGTAAGTATGCCCACATACAAGAAACCAAACCAGGACTCACCCTTACAACCAAGTAGTGACACAGAGAGCTCTCCGTGGATGAGGACAAGTACCCATCAGTCACCATTCGGATCCGCCCTTCATCATTTGGGGATTTTGTCCGTACCACCCGTCAGAGGTTTATCGGTGCTCTCTTAGGAGGTCAACCCGGTGGTAGGGGGTAGCCTCACTAAAATAAGAGGACGACAGTGTGGTATACCACTTGATGTAAGTAAGTGGTAAATGATCCAGATGGCCAGGACGCCGGCCAGGAGTACCGACGGTTAGAGCGGTGCTTCATTCTTCCCCTGAGCCACAGCCAGGTGGGGTGAGGCCCTCTTACCTTACACGTCTAGTGTGTACAGACTGTAAGGACACCCAGAACATCCAGGTGACTGTTTGCACTTGTTGTGTGTTCTTTAGGGTGTTACTTTCTTTTACTCACTTTCTTTCACAAGGTGTAGTAGCTTTTTTTGATATTTTCGGTCCTGAAGAAAGCAATTGACATAACAAGTCGCCAAATTGCTGAAACTAGTCGACCACACTGCCCTGAGGCTGTCCACATCATTGGTCAGTGAGCAGGCATATTGCTTTTAACATTGGTACGGTAAGCACAATTGGAATAAAATCATTGTTGGGTGCTTAGCCCTAACCAATTTTAAATCCACTCCCTTTGGTTTTTTTGTTCCTTCACTTTCTCTTTTGCACTACACACCCCAGTCCCATTTCATTTACCACTTACTTACATCAAGTGGTATACCACACTGTCGTCCTCTTATTTTAGTGAGGCTACCCCCTACCACCGGGTTGACCTCCTAAGAGAGCACCGATAAACCTCTGACGGGTGGTACGGACAAAATCCCCAAATGATGAAGGGCGGATCCGAATGGTGACTGATGGGTACTTGTCCTCATCCACGGAGAGCTCTCTGTGTCACTACTTGGTTGTAAGGGTGAGTCCTGGTTTGGTTTCTTGTATGTGGGCATACTTACCTTAGACCCTCTGGTACCTTTGGTATATAATGGATACAAATCATACCCAACTGTTTACATCAGTCAATGTGGACTAATGTTCTAAGATGGCGACTCAGCCCCTTTTTACACAGGCTGTGATGGGCTGAGTAAACAAACAGTGCTTACAATCAAAGAGAGATACCCAATCAATTAGAAGCGCAGAATAGGGAAATGGAGCATCAAAGGTAGTGTCTGCAATGTAAGTCTACTGCTTTTTAAGTTGTTGAAGCGCCGTTTTTAGGTTTGCCCTAGAGACAGCTGTAGATGTTTCACCCGCCTAATACACAAAACATAACCAAAAATACATACACATATATATATGCTCAGTAGCATTAGTCTTGCTATGAATTATAAAGACGGAAGAACGGTATGAATAAGAAAAAAAGTTACATTTGTACTGTAAAAATATGTGTTATGTAATTTAATCACAAAACTGCAATTGGTGAATGAATTGATGTTGCAGAGTAAATAGCATAAACTGCATAAATCGTTAAGAGGCTATAGAGTTTCTTTATGTACATTAATTGTAAATAACTTACAGAGGAATTATAGTTTAATAATTTGGGTACCAGTAATTTGTTTACATATTACCCATATACACCTGATATTGCAAGAAATGTCTTCCCTGGAGAGCAACACACTGGCTACCTCTCTTCACCGTGACGGCATTTTGTCCGGGCACTTTCACCTAAAGAGTAGTCAACTTCAGTGCCACAGCTGGTGAGCCAATATCTGCCTTCATTTCATTCTTTCATTTTTACGTTGGGTCATTTTTTTTACTTTGTTTTATGCACACAGAAGCATACGACCAGAAGAAATCGGTATTTTTTTTACTGTTTAACATTTTGATGCCAACGGCATATTTTCCAAGAAATATTGCTGGCACGTAAAGCCAAAGCAATTAGCTTTGCCAATGCTTATATAAGACTTGAACTGCTCCAAGAATCATTCTCCGTGTGCAGTGTCTAAGTAATGACAACCATAACATATATGGCACTTTAATTATAATGATATGCTTCTAGTTTATACATTGAGAAAACAAGCACAAAAACCTAATAAACAGGTTCACATGGGAGATGCTACCTCTATGGTCAAAGTAAACAGCGCCTCGGGGTAGGCCTCAAAGCTCTGCACTTTCAAATGTTCTTTCTGGACAGAAGACTGTTTACAGGAGGTTCCTGATCTAACAGTGAGTGCAACCAGAGATTGTAACCAGAGGCCCATCACACCTCTGGCCTCTGCTCCATCCAAAGGCACACAGATTCCACTCAGCACTAGGGTCTCCTGGTGCTGGGTGGGGTTTGTGCATGATTACTGGGCGTCAAGAATAGTAACGCAAAACCTGATTGTGCCCCAAATCGATAACAAAAAGAATACAGAGGGAATTAGCTCAGGTACACTTCACATGGTTTTATACCAAAGACTGCAGTGGGAAAAAACATTCATAGACTGGATAGCAAGTTAATAATATTAATAATGTACTTTATTGAGCACAAATTGAATTGTCTACACGAGTTTAAGTATCAGGGGTCATAGTTACAACACTCAGTTCTTTTATTAGCCTCAAAGACTGGTCATTTGGTAACCTTATAACTTGGGCTGCTTGTCTGACTGAGGCCATTGTATGGCCAGGCACTCTAGCCTCATCACTGCGGCGCGAATTCCGCCGCAGTGCTGAGCATTCCGATCGCGGCCGTGGTCATGACGGCTCCCGGCCGTCATCAGCACACGCCCACCGTGACTCATGACGGCCGGGAGCCGTCATCAGCATCGAAGAGGTTAGACAGGCGAAGAGATACTTGTCAACCTGGGGAAGTCATTTTGGGGCATTGACATGGGAGTCATTTACAGCAGGCTAGCATAAGTCACCATCAATCTAGGCGTCTATGTAAGTAGGAGTAGACTACAAACCTACCAACAGAGCATCAGGTACATGAATTGGGGATAAACTGGGTAATTTCCATAGCTGACTGACGTCAGGGTGTTGACATCACACGCAGCTGAGGTATCGTCTGAAGAGAGGTCTACTTCGCTAGATGTGACTTAGAGCGTACGCATTTCAGATCAACTTCTGAATGGAGATCCCCAACCTAGGAGCGCGGCAAGGTCGAATGTGCTTACATCTAAAAACTGCATATTTGGGTCAATGCACCAGTCCTTAAACAAGGATTTGCAATGCAATTGGTCTTGCATTTGCAAGAGTTTAAGCTATTGGCATTGTAAATGGCAATGCCTTTTATTTATCTTTTTTGATAATTAGCACACAAATAAAAGGTATTGTCATTTACAATGCTAATTGCTCAAACTCTTGTAAACGCGAGACCTATTTCATTTCAAAGAAGCGGCCGCCATTGTCACAGGCTGCTTGGAAAGTGAAAGCATGCATGGCGCGCTGAATGTTGCATGAAAGCATGTTGTACCTGCATTAGGAGAAACTCAATAAAGAAAATAGAAGCGCTTACAGACTAAAAAAGACATACTGTGTAACAAAAGAAGTAAAAGGGCCAGTCCTCATGGGAGGTTACAAATGAAGACAAGGCGGTACTAAGGAGAGACTAAAAAGCCTATTAACGAATCTGAATCCAGCATTTACAAAGGACAATGACACAAACCAATGAAAAATATGGGCGGAGAGTGGGCAGAGCTTCAAGTCAATACTCTAATACTGAATGACTCTCAGAGCAGCGCATGTGCTGCCCAGGCGCGACCTAAAAAGGAAACACCAGTACCAAGGGCTTAGATCTGGCATTGGTGCTTGCTAAAAGAAACATAGGTCCACATTGGAAGGCTACACATGCCCTAGTGATTGGCACATGGAACAGGGAAGTAATATAGCGGATGTAACTTCACTAAATGTGGAAAGTAAGAAAGAAAATAGAAACAGTGAGTCCATTCAGGCATGGCAGGAACTGTTACAGGTATGAGTAAATGGAGGTTATGATAATATGCCTCCTTCAACACTAGCTTGGCAGTCACATGTACAAATGAAAACATTACTGATCGATGCCTGTGTTACATTGACGTTTCTGGAGACACCACCCATTGGCAAAGAGAACCATTAGCAATGGAAATTCACTTCGCGCCATTTTACTTCTCTCGAAGATGGACCCGTCCTGTACTTTTGTTTGTTTCTTCAATATCAAAAGCTCCATATTATCCTGCCTGCAACGATCCTAGATTAATCCGTCTTGGGCAGATCATCTGATGAATGAAGCCATATATACTGTTTGCTTACGATTAATGGCACAATGTTTTTCGATAACCCTTTTATCTAGAGTCCTCTGATTTTTTGTTATTTCTAAACTTTTTTTGGTACCTTAGCTACCATTTAATTTTACTATGTAAACCAATAATCACTCACAGAGATAGCGTTAACAATTTGTTACAGAAGCACAAAGACAGATGCCATGCAATATGTTTATTACAAAATGCAATAATTTAATTGAAAAAACCTTGGAATGTAGCAGGAGAAGGAATTACATCTTCCTTCTTCTTACACTATTTTGATTCAGTGTATAAAGGTAGTCGTGTAACATAGGCCCTCACAGCACCCGCGGTGCGGCGGCCGAGCTGCAAAGGCCCTCAGCACAGTACCCTTGCCTGAGAGCTCTTGATTGAGTCAGGAGGGGTGACCCAACACATACGTTGCTGGGGGGGGCACCCTCAAGTTTCGTTGCACCACTGCATAGAGGAGATCTTGATCCTTCTCCCTAGGAGTCCACTTACTGAGCAAATCTCAGACTCATAGCTTTGTAGTTGAGACAAAAGACTCTGCAAAAGATGCGGGGATGATGAGAGTGCCAGTCGAGCTTTCCTGTCTGTACCGTCCTTTCCACCCTTTGAGGAGGAATCAAAGGCTGTCTGGACTCAAACGCAAATTGAAGATGGACTCTTCACATACTTGTGTCGTTGTTCTACATTCTGAAGTGTGATCCAACCATGTCACATATTTTGAGTCCCCAATTCTCTTGGGTCCCACACACACCTCCTTAGGAAGCAGTGTGTTTCTTTTGATTGTAGGAGCACATGAATAGATAGCAGCTTTAATTGATAAGCTTTCTCTTCAGTCTACTCCTGGCTTCTTATACTATTACGCATAACACTGGGGATGTGCAACTAGTCTACACACTGCTGCCACTGTAATAGTACGATCAATGTGAAAAGTGAAACTCACTAGAGACAGTCTGGAGCCTTAGTAAGGGTGTGGAGGAGTTCCACCGGTTACTGAGACCAGAATTAGCTCAGCAGGACAAGCCAACAAGACTGGATGTCCAGGTAGGCTGCAACCCACTTCAAGACAATAATACTGAAACCATTCTTGAGGTGGTTGGGTTGAACATTACTTTGAAGTCAATGGTATAGAAGGCTGCTGAGAAGTTGATTTATGGTTATCATCATCAACCACTTGATAGTTTTGAAGGAGGCCATTTGTCTTGATCTTTTCATGAACATCGACAGCAATGTTTTTTTGATGATAATCTACAAATGGTAGGTACGGCACGTGCCTTTCTTCAGAATTCATGCTGTGGCCCATCAGAAAATGTAGAGTCTGTCCTGCCTGGAGGAAGTCTGGGAGGATGTCTTGGGTGATGAAGGCATTGATGAACTTGAGCAGTGGTCTTGCAGCTAGACCGATGATATTTTCTTAACAGTGGCGGTTCCTCCGCTAAGGCGGAGGAGCGTCACCCCACTGCTTTTCACAGAGAGAAAAAAGGAAAAATAAAACGATAGTAACTCAACGTTGTTATCATTTTAGTTGTTCCTGCTGTGGTGTCTTGGCCATGCGGGGCTGCTCTGCTCTCAAAACAGGGGGGTGAGTGGTGGGCAATATGTAAGTGCGCATGAATGCTTGTCTGGCCCTCTCACACCGGCCAAGCACTCATGCACTCTTTGCATGTTCTCCACCCAGGCTGCATTAGAGCCTAGGTGGAGAACATGCCAAGGTTCCCATTCCCAGGCTGAGCGCCGAATCATGGCGCTCAAACCAATCACAACATTGCATTGCAGCGTTGTGATTGGCTATGGGGAGCCTGGGAGCCCGGTTACTTCTTGCTTCCCATTTGCCCAGAAGAAGCCAGGAAGAGGACGAAGAGGCAGCGGCTGGCCAGCCAGCCAGCCGGCCTGCACATGTTTTTTTTTTTTAACCCCCTTCCTCCCCATTCCACCCCCTGTTGCTTCCCGGGAGCAGCCGCCACTGTTCACTAAGCATGCAGAAATGAAGTGTTCCTCTTAAGATGTGTCCTTCAGCAAGTTCTGCAATCTTGGCAGGTCGTCTTTGGAAAAAATGTTGAAATGTGTCCATCTCGTTGCTTTTGGGTGTGTGAGAGGGCGATGGTTGGGGCTCCTCTGTTTTCGATGCGTAGTCTGCTGATTTTGTAAAACAACACTCTTTATTAATATAATCCAGACTCAAGTTTCCAAAACAGATATTTTTAATTTGATCGGGGTCATAGCTCAAGCGATTTCACTTCATGCAATGCCTTCTGGGAGAGTCGATGGGCATGTATGGAATTTCTGCTATCCCAGTTGTTTAGTGAAATGATGCAACTGTTGGGGGCAATTAGTCAAGCGGGTACCTTTACTCGCCAAAGCTGAATGGCGCTCCCTGTGGAATAGACTAATATATTCCAGCTTTGGGTGCTCCTGATTTATTTTGGGTTTAATATTTGAAGATGGTGCCCCACCTTCTGCCTTGAAGAGTTTGCAGAAGCATGCACACCGGCCTGAGCCTGCCAGCCTTTGTCATTAAAACATGAAGGTCTTTGATCAAGGAGGGGAAGGTTTGCGCATTTCCACCACACCTCATCAGCAAACAGGACGCGGGGAGGGAAAAAACAGCAGTAGGCAGGTATCAAATCTCCAGTGGTTACGACACTGACTCAATGTGCTTTTAACACTTCCCTGTCAACAGATGCAACAAACTTGCTGCATGAATGTCTAACGCATATTTTTCAATTTTGAGCCAATAACACTAAGACTTGTAGTTGCGCCGTTAACATGGTAAGTAGAGGCTCATAAATACCAGCATGCAAAGTGTTGTTGGCTAAGATGTCAGAACTGGGTGAATGTGCCACACGTGGCCTCGGGCCTTTTGGCTGCAATGTGTGTGTTTCTACCTCACGTGTGTCCTAGACATGACAGAACAGGGCAGGAAATCTGTTGCCAAACCACTAGATTTGTTCTGTAATCTTCTCAGTATTTTTGCGAGACTGGCAACAGATATGAGCTTTTGGTAGGAATCACTGAAACCATACTCCCCAGTGAAAAGATTCACAACACAACATCTTTTATCGGTGTTGTAAATCTCGGTTGTAAACCTGCTGAGGGCCTGTAAGAGCTGCTAGTGGGCAGCGTGATAGGTATTGATTTTATTGTCAAATGTATACCTCCTACTATGTTACTAGGCCTGGTCGGTAATTCCGTTCCGCTTGTGGAATTTGGGTAATTTCGCATTCCGCAGAGAACGCAGAGTTGCCAAAAATTCCACGATCCGCGTAATTTTTTGCTTGTTCGCACTTTCAAAATGCGTGTTTGCGAGATATTGCCCCCGAGCATGCAAACAGCATTCGCGAACAGGAATAAAGCATCGCGAACTGGCGGAACAAGCAATTCTGCGTGTTTGTGGAGATTTTTCACTGTTTTAAAGAGCTTTGTGGAGCGCGATTACGCAAATTCCACCCACACCTACTTGTTACAGGGTTTTAGTTACGATAACTCAGCAGGAGGAGCAATATAGAACGTGCAGGTCTAGGGGTCCTCTGCTGGCGAAACCACCTCAGCCATCCACGCTTCAGATCTTGCCATTGAGTTAAGTAAAAATAAAAATAAAAGACTCCTCTTTAAGAGCCAATAGACGCTGTAGTCTGTGGTTGAGGCCAAATGAATATTCAATATAAATCGGTACTAGAAACAAGCCACTTGGCTCAACTCAACCGTACAAACTTCCATAGACCAGGCATGGCACACGCTTTCCCTCACTGTCCTATCAGGTGATCCAAAGGCCTCCCTGCACATGAAACACAAGGGACGCATGTACAGCTCTGATTCGATAAGCCATTCTGGTTTTGGCTGCTTCCTTGGAGCCTGCGCAGTGCTGTTGAAAGAAGGCACCTTGTCCCTAGAGATAAATGTTCATATAACATTTCTGCATTTTTTCATTGTTTGCAGCCAGGGATATGCAAAAATCTAGAAGGACTATCAACCTGTCTCGAATCATTCAATCAAATTGTGGGCCCTTATTGAATACTTGAAAGAAAATATTGGTACCCCGCAAAGCTTGGAGCTCTAAGAAAGTAACTATTTTGCTTTAAAAATGTTGGCAGTGCCAGAAAGAACTGTAATTACAGGGAGCCTGGTCCATAATTTACCACTGCACACGCCGACTACACATGTGGTCAAAGGTTGCCCTTGATGGAGAAAATTACTATTTCTATCCAGCGGCCATGTTTCTGCATATGGAGTTACTTGCTACAAGCCCATTGATACAGATTCGGTGTACAGTGCAGTACATTCAAATAAATAAATAAATGGTGGTGTTATGAATTGCCAGCCATGCCGTTATAAACATGCCGTTATAAAGGCACTAGTTCTTTTTGTGATGTAGGCATTTGATTATCTAGATCAGTGATACTCAAAGTATGGCCCGGGGGCCGCTTGCGGCCTTCTTGGCCTTTACATGCGGCCCCCTGGTGAACAGCAGCACAAGCTGCTGTTAAATTGCTGAGCACTAATATTCAGAAAAAATGTTAAATAAATGAGCAAGCATTTATTAGCCTGCCAAGAAATAAATTCTTGCCCGTTTATTAAAACATTTTTTAGACCGCCTTACACAATCCCTGACCCACCCAGACGCCCTACCACTACCATACTGGCATCTGTGCGGCCCTTGGTCACACCACAGAACGTACTTTGTGGTCCCCTGGGCAAATATTTGCGAGTACCCATGGTCTATATCTTCTGCATCCCAGATTGAGGCACTTGTTGATAAAACTGGGCAAGAAAATAATAACTACATGCATACTGCTACTTGAATTGCTTGCAAGTTTAAGCTGCCAATATCTCTCCCACACTTCATTAGGGTGGAACGAAGCAAGCGTTATGTGATTTGCTCACGGTTACACTGAACCAGAAGCAGAGAGGGTCTTCTCTTTCTAATGAGTCTCAAAATAATGTCCTCCCAAATTGTGATAACCCCCTCCCCCCATCCCCAGTGGCTCCAAAGTGTTTTTGCAGGCTTAGTCACACTCCCTGCACCTGCTTCCTGAAATTCTGCTGGAAACCCAGAGCTCTGAAGTGACTGGGAGGAGGCATTGTTGTCCTAAACCAACCTCAATAAACCAACAGATTGAATGACTTTAGGTTCCATGATCTCCCTCTCTTCCCTTCCAGCAGAAATTATCTGGGTGAAGGAACCAATCTAGGGAGTCTATAGAGAATGCTAGGCCCAGATTTGCCAGTTGCTTCCTCAGCTGAGCTTTTCATCATGGCCGATCACAGCACTGATGGTTTATGGGTCTCTCTCTCGCTCTCTTTCAGGTCATTGTTCAACGATCACTGTCGGCCAAGAACCTGAGCCACGCCAAGGCCGGCTCCATCCTGGCTAGCTATTTGAAGATGCTGCCCATGATTTTTATTATCATGCCCGGGATGATAAGCCGAGCGCTGTACCCAGGTAAGGCTTGCCTAGAGCAGAACAAAAGATGGAAATATTTTACTGATGGGTTATCGAGTCAATCAGTCAATGGGTAAAACGGCTCCGCTGCAGACTACAACGGGATCCTCTCAATGCTTACACTTCTTTCTCCGTAAAAAGGGTAAACTATGTTTATTTGGTTTTGCTACTGACGTCAAAGCTGCAGGTGGATGTACAGTTCCGGAAATTGGGTTGAATGTACGAACAAATAAATGACAATACTATAAAGAGAGGATTCCAGAAAGGGAAGGAGGGATCTGTGTTTTCTATAGAAAAGTAACTGGTTGGGCTATTGTTTTGTTTAAAACTGTCAAATTTGACCACAGAACTCAAGACACAAACAAAATGGTGCAAATCCTATATGCCACGGAATCCCGTGGAAGTTGACCTCAACATCGCCAACCTCTCTTGTTCTACTAGGAAAGGGGTAAAGTCAAGAGTGACAAAGCTGCTACCTTTGGGACCTAATTTCGAATCTATGCCTCTGAGATTATTTGACAATTTTGGGATTCTGGGCAAATCAATTTATCTCCCAGCACCTAAAAATGTAAATATGTGAAAAAAAATATGTTAAATATAATGTAATTCTAAAGATGTACATCCCCACTTCACGTGCATTATCATTTAAATACCCAGTTAACGTACACCATCTTGCATTGTCCCCTAACAACCTCCATAATGTACCCCTCTCTATTGCTTACCAGCTAAATTCCCTTTTATATAATATCAATATATAAAAGTTGTGGAATTTACTATTTTATAGCATTACACAAACAGCTTTGATGTGCAGTCTCATTCCTTCTGAGAGGTTTCTTCAATTGATTAAGTGGGAATGGCAAGGAGATAAGCAAAAATAATTCTGTCTCTCAATGAGATCTGCGTCTCGAATATTATTTAGAACCTGGCGGAGCGGCAAAAATGTCCAACAGCCTGGTCAATGGACATTTCCACCACCACACCTCATTACAACATTGCCGGAAGTACTACAACAATAGCAATTGTCGGCAACGTTTTCTGCCCGCTAAAGGCCGCTGATAAACACGTTCCGAAAATTGTGGGATATACTAGTGAGTCCACATTAACATTGGTTATTGCTAATCATTAGCATCAAGTAGACGAATGCAGTAGTAATTGCTCAAGAAAACTGAATTACCAACATGGGTCACTCTTGTTTACTGGTGGGTTTTAAATGAAGGCCTGACAAACTTTTTGTATAGAAGTATCAATACAGCACGAAAAGATTTATTTGAACATTAAACTCTAAAAAGTGTTTTCCTTTCCTACTTGGCAATGCTTCAATCCATAATGGAATGAGATCAGGCTGCTTTTAAAAAATAAAAATCTTCTTTGTTAGTGTCGGTGTAATGTCAGAAAGCACAGCCGATGGCGAGGTAGTTTGCTTTTTTCAGGTCAACAATTGTGAGAATTGTGATTTCTGAACTGCCAGTATCCTCATACTTAATGTACAGGCCTGCCACACATTGTGCATCCTGCTATCAAATGATACTAGGGCCAAAGAATGACTTTGAAGAAGAAAAAAAAGGTTTTTAGTTAGAGATTACTGGATTTATGGTAAATTTAAATCTGATGAAGAAGTAAATATGACGTATTTCTTTTGGGGCTGTTTAAGACAACATATGAAGAAAAATAATGCACCCTAGAAAGCAGATTCTGAATATCATTTGGGGAGCTTTACTCTTCAACGTGGTTTGAGCCAGGGCATAAGTCGGGGTACACGCAGGTACACAGCATCCACCCACTCTTTTTACAGGGTGGACACCGTCCCCCCTGCCAAGAAGTTAGACCCCACAAAAATATGCTTAACTTGTCCCAGTGTTATTTTCAGACACCAGGACACATTCAGCAGTGCCTGTATGTTGTCTGCTTTCGATTCCCAGCAGCTACGTGCAGACAGGGAGGCAGCTTTTTTTTTACCTCGAGCTGGGCCAAAGTTAAGGGGTGATCAGGCCTCCTTTTGTTTGAATATCCTGACTGGAGGCACCCTGGAACCTCACACTTAAATGTAAATGCCATGGAGGGGAAACAAAAGCACACAGCTGGTTATTTCTTCACAGGTACTTAAAAGAGACAAGCTTTTGCCTTTGTTCAGTCACTGTATATAATAGATGCATGCACTGTAAGAATGTCAGGTGTGTTGGTCTGTCCCAGTATTTATGCAAATAATTTCAATAGCACTGTTTTATTTCTTTTATACCGCTATGCAACCCAATGCAGAGTATCAGGGTCTTTCTATAACATACACATTATACACTGACAATACATTATGTATATGTGTAAATCAATGCACAAGATGAGTTAAATGAAACAGTGAGGGTTACATGGTGTAGGCGTCACATGTCCATCATACCTCACTGTGGTCTTTTAGAAGGATTGCAATTTATGAACTGCAGGTAACAAAGGATCTCTGTGTTAAAAGCAGTAGTAACCCACTTTACTATCTACATAAAATAAAAATCTGTCATCTGCGAGTTAGATGATGTGCTTTGCAGGAGACACATTTACCTTCTCTACTACTTTGATTCAAATCTGGGACTTTACAAAACACAGATATCTCCAGCGAGCGCATTAACCACCAGAGTTATCTCACCATTTTTACTATTGCCTGAGATTTTGGGATTTACTGGACACTTTCACAGTAGATGCCTTAACCCAATCAAATATTTTAAAATGTAGACTTTGTAACCAGTTAAGCATAACAGTTCTACTACCATGCTTCTCCTTGTTGCCAATGACTTTGTGGCAGGGTTTAAAAAATAAATGTATTAGTTGAAACCCAGACTTTGCGTTGGGATTGCGCCACTTTTTTGGCACAATCCCAGCGCCAAATCTCATTTGTTAAATCTCATAACGTGCTTAAATGTACTCCTGATATACCTGATAAACATATGAGTGAGGTCTTAATATCTGATGTCACTTCTTGTGATATCACTTCCAGTGCGGTCACTTCCGGTGATGTTACGTGCAATGTCTCGTGTTGTGACATCATGCGCTGTGATGGCACCCATCATGATTTCACTAGCATACTGCCTAATCTGGTTAGTCCCCCCACTTCTTTTTTTAGAACTTGTGCCCTGGTTTGAGCAGCTCAGAAAGCTTGTAAGTGTGGGCTTGCGTCTGGAGAAAAAGCTGCTTTGTACTTTGTAACATACCACTGTGCTGTATTTTAGATTGCTGTTTGCACCTTAGTCAAACGTGGAATGGGAATACAGTGCAAACCCAGTCTTTGCAACAGATCTGGCCATAGCAATCCCCTCACTGCACTGTTCAGCCCACACAATTTCCTCCAAGAAATACCTGGAGGAACTAATGCTTGAGAAAATGTGAGTGTGCACAATGTGCACAAAAACCATAATTCGCACTAAGTCCAAAATTGGTGCAAAAAGTGCTGACATCAAGTTTTGCACTTACTACATTATTCTGAATGAGTTGTTAGGTGTGAATGGAACGCCTGCCGGTTAATAGCGCTGATGCCTTCAGTTTCGAAAGGATTAAATTGTCAGCATGGAGACCTGGCTTGGGTAATGACATGGAGGCAAGCCCAGGGAGGCACCCCGAGTGAAAGCACTTTCATGTGGTTAGTGGGGATCGTCTTGGCACTCGCAATGAAAGGTGTTGATCTCAGGATCTAAGGAGTTGCGCACTCAAGGGCTAAAGTTTATTAGGGATGCTCACTTAACCGGGTGGTGTGGCCGACACCATCCTACCTGTCTTAAGAGGCTCCTCCTGTAATCACCATAATGATAGCTTACCTGAACGTTTCCTTGAGGAGCAGCGTTTAATTTTTGGTTACAATCCACAGCTCGCCTGAGCTCCTCCTCTAAAGTCTTATGCCTTTGCCTGCCGTTCTCCTCTTTCCGTAAATCCAACACGGACTGCGAGCCCTTCAACGGGTTCATAAAAGTACCCCTGCTGATGTGTCCGTCGCTCAACTGCCGATGGAGGCGGGCATGCTCCCCATTCGGTATAAATTCTGAGAAGCTTCTCTGCCCACGCCTGCTATTGTAACAGCCGTGTTGATCATTAAAAACGTCTGAGTTCGATGAAGTGTTTGAGAGACAGTGATTGGCATGGGTGGATCCATCAGAAGAGCTCTCTGGATCACTGAAAGAGACATATTCTTCATCGTCATCGTCATTCACGACACCATTTTGGGTAGCCCGACTGTGATGGGACAACTGGTGCGTTCCATTGGGCGTGCCAACTTCCTTAGTGCTTCTGGGTGGATCTGCTTGAGAAGAACTGAGATTAGTCTGTTCACCTGCTCTTTCAATTTTCCCGTGATTGAGTTCATTGTTTTTGCTGATTAATTCCTTTACAGGAACTGTCCTAGGTTTTGGGACTGGTCGATGTGGTTTCTGTGTGGCATCTGGTCTACTGTTGTCTTCGTTTTCTGAGAACACAAGATGTTGACTACCAGCCAGAAGTGCAAAGGCCCCCACAGGCGTATCTGGAGTTTTCAGTTCTAGGATTTCTGTTGTCTCTGTATTGCCTACAGATTGGTGGACCTCTTCTTTTTTTGCAACAGGCTCCTGGACACCTTTCTCCGTTGGTACCAGTATTGGGACAGGGTCCTGCAGCACAGGATGCTGGAGCGAGTCTACCACTGTCGCAGGCTTTGGTTCTACTTCGGCCCTCTGATCTTGAGAGGCCTGCTGCAGTTCCTTCTGTTTAGCCTCCTCCTGTTTAGCCTCCTGTTCCTTCATCTGCATGTGTTGAGCAGTTGCCTGTGATGTGTCGCAGATTTTGATTCTGTTCATTTGTGAGAGCTGAGCATTCTTTATGTTGGGGTCAATGATATTAATGTAGCCCAAGACCTCACTACCAGGCTCGGGTTCAGGTTCAACCCAAGTGGGCAAATAGTCGAACATATTGACTTTTTCCATATTCTGCAGCGCTGGGTGCACGTAGGGCTCCTTTACTTCAGGTGGTGGGCCCTTGGCTTTGCCTTTCAGTTTTTTATTGCTTCCTGGATCATTGGTCCCTTCTTTTGACCCACTCTGATTACCCGATGAACCAGTGCCAAGATCCACAGACCCTTTCCCGCTCACAAGAGCATATTTCGGATTCACTATTTTCTTAGCGACGTTAGTGGGCATGGGTGGAGGTTGAAGAATCGGCTCTGGCTCTGGTTCCGGGTCTATGCTCACACTCTTCAAGCTGACAGATTTGGACATTAGGTACAGCTCCTGGAATTGCTTATCGAAGGTCTCAACCACTTGCCCGGTAAGGACAGTAAGGACGTTTCGGTCAGTCCTGGATGCAGACCACGTGAAGCTGAAAAACAAACAAACAAGGAAGTGTTATAAGGAGACACTTGTATAAAAATCAACACATGATGGCTTTTTAAACTAATTTCATCAAAACCTTAGATTTTAACAATTAGAAATGTGTGTATGTGTGTGCATTCATTTCAATCTGTCTATAAGTGCATGTGTATGCATATGTGGGTAAGTGTACGCTTGCCCATCTGAGTGTCCCACATGCATCTGATTTTTGACTCAACTTCCTCACGCCTTTGGACCCCATGTCCTTAGATAACCACATTAGTTAGCAGTTTGTTTCCAGAAACAGTGATGTTCTCAGCTAACCATATTAACAAGCAGCGGGCCCTCAAAGTACGCATCTGCTGTGGTGTCCCTCTTCATAAACAGCCTCTGGGTGCGCCTTTTACAGGAACAGCATTAAGCAGGCATTGACGTCCCTTTTGATTTAACGTCCCACATAAGTTGTCTCAGCTACTGAATGCTCTGTTTCAGCTAAGAAACACACATGGTTTTCAGAAGACTACCAATTTCTTGTCCAGACTTTCACCTGATATTGGAAGCCTTTATTCATATCAGGGTCGTAGAATCACATTTGATTTCCGACTTAAAACCATATGCTGGTTAAAATAGTGGCCTTACAATCAGGGATTTACTACCTGAAGTCCCAGACACCAGACATATCCTTTGATCTTGGACAAATCCAAGTATCAAAGCATAAACACTCAACATAGTTGTCATTTGTCAGGCCCACTAAAAGCAAGGTTGTCCAGTTTTAGTCCATGAGACACCGATCTATACCCGCTATTCAGGATAGCTACTGATTAGTCAAGTTATTTTGATTTATAGTATTTTCAAGTACAAATATCCTATATGGATAACCTGAAAATCTGCCATGCCGCTGTGTGCAGCACTGCTGGCTGCCCTTGACCTACAGGCTAAAATATCCAAATTCTGGAGCCTGAGGCGGGTGAACCATCAGCTCAGATGCAGTGTACTCTTCTCAAACTGCAGACATGTTGCTTGCTAGTGTTTCATCAGATATGTATTTCTAGATGACCTTTGTCTTGTTTCAACTCCATGCTTTCTGCCGGAAAACAATAGAAAGACAAGACATGGGTAGTAGATTGGCAGCTGTGAAACAGGGGCTTAACAAAGATGTTCACATTTCTTTTAAATTGCTCGGAAACTATTTTCAGATTACCCTCACACTTCTCATGATATGTGGGGGCACTATGAGAGCATTCTTCAAGAATGTTTTCACCATGTGTAGTAGTGTGTAATAAAAGGGTATATTTTGAGACAATGCAACAATGAAAGTCAATATTTTTAGCACCCATTGTCCGAAGTAGTGAAAATTACATACACATTTCACCTACAACGCATGTCAAATTAAGGTAGAATTTTGTGACAATAAATTCCAAACCAACATTTGGAATGCAATAGGTCTCGCATTACTGATAGTTTGAGGTATTGGTGTTGCAAATAATAATGCAATGCCAATAGCTTATACTTTCAGTGATGCAAGACCTAGTGCATTGCAAATGCTTGCAAAGTGAGCCAGGAACCAGCACAGCATGTCTCAGTGCAGTACCACAAGCTGCTCCTAGAGGTCCCTAGTTAGCAAGGCACCAGCACTGCATGTCTAGGTGCAGTACAGCAAACTGCTCCAAGAGGTCCCTAGTGAGCAGGGCACCACACTGCATGTCTAGGTGCAATACTGTAAGCTGCTCCTAGAGTTCCCTAGTGAGCAAGGCACCAGCACTGCATGTCTCGGTGCAGTATGGCAAGCTGCTCCTAGAGGTCCCTAGTGAGCAAGGCACCAGCACTGCATGTCTAGGTGCAGTACCTCAAACTACACCTAGAGGTCCCTAGAAAGCAATGCACCAGCATTTTATGTCTAGGTGCAGTACTGCAAGCTGCTCCTAGAGGTCCCTAGTGAGCAAGACACCAGCACTGCATGTCTACAAAGTTGGAGTTATTGGCATTATAAATGGCAATGTTTTTTTACCTAGCCATGTTGGAGGGTGCAGTACCATATGTGGCCAAACGGGGACCTCTTTTGGTAACATATGGTTCTGCACCCTGCAGACGATATGGTAAATTCACCCTGCCCATAATGCATTGCATGCAAGACAGTACTATGGGTACATTCAAATAGCTATGTCCATATATACAATTAGTAGCTTTGAAATGTGACAAAAGAATTATTATATTAATTTCGGATTAGGTTGTACTCTGTGTGGAGCTGATGAACGGAAATTTATAGACAGTCTCATATAAATGTGAGATGTCTAGTGAGTTAAGTAACCACTGCCAGCCTAGCTTAGGACCAAGTGTGTGTTCTGCCTGAAGCCTTTTAAGAAATGTAACAGGGGGCGTCCTCATGGTAGGTTACAAGAAGAGACAAGGCGGTACTAAGGAGGGACTACTAAGCCTATTGACCAATGAAAAGACGCCATTTACAAAGGACAGGGACAGTAGACAATTAAAAAGATGGGCGGAAAGTGGGCAGAGCTTTATGCCCATATCTTGAATACAGCATGTCTCAAAGAGACCACGCAAGCGCTGCTTAGGCGAAACCTAAAAAGTGCTTCTGGTACCTCCACAATCATATTCTGAGTTTTCATTAAGAAAATGAGGATTCAGTGATTTCTGAGCAAAGTTCCTGCGTGCAATGGGACTTGACCAGCCTAAATGTGACAGGGAAAAATTCAAGGGGTGAGGTAATTACAGTTTTAGTCTGAATTCCAATGCCTGTGTAAACTCCTGTTTGAAAGGAATTGGAATCTCCCTGCCTCGGTATCAGATTTACAAATCTCTTTCTTCAGGACTCTCTGGATCCTACACCCAAGGGCATCTTAATTTTAAGATATTTATTTCTTCTTTGCGCCAGCATGGGCATTCCAAAGAGGCATTTGTGTTTTACCAATCCTGTCTGATTGGCTCACTGCCATAACAACAGCGAACGGTTCCAAGATATCCAGCTACATATTTGAAAAAGGAGATTAATGTACAGTGCCAGATTAAACCCGTGCAGGTCGCTAGGCAGTGGATATTTCGGGGCCCCCTCGCAAATTGTCTCCTAATATCCAATGCACTGTTTTTTTTCTTCAAACTGATAGCTGCAAGAAGATGAGCTTTTAAGAGACAAACTGTTATGTGAATGATGTCTCTGACTTATGTACTTTAAGTTGTTAATGAGTACATTACAGCAATACAGTATTGTCTCTATAGAGTCTTTAATGTAAAGTTATTATTTCTTTGAGTTGATTTGTTTCTTTCTATCTTTTGGAGAAAAAAAATTAAGAAAGCTTGATGGTAATTTTCTTTCAAGATCAAATCAATATTATTTGATCCATAGTCGCAGGCCCCTAAAGGGGGTGGGGCCTATAAGCCAGTGAATACTTTGCCTATTTGGTAATCCAACACTGTGAATGTGTAATGTTTGGCCACATATTACGTTCCGGTATGCTGTGTTTTAGGAAGTATAATTGTTTTATTTACTAAGCCTGTTCAGTGCTAACCACTACCGAATGTAGGTTCAAGGCACCAAAGGAGGCAATCAACACTGAACTGAGTAGTACAAGACAAAATACAACAATGTATCGCAAGCATTGGTAAAAGCAACAGGTCTCGTCTTTGAGACCTATTTGCTTTGAGAATGGTGTTTAACTATACTGCACAGCATCTTTGGTGGTGTGCACCATGGCTAATCTTGAGGAAAAAAAGCCTTTGATGCAGTGCCTGCGTCATTTTGGAGGGACCCCCACTACACCTGCATGAATGTACCAAATGCCATGGGTGCTTTTTTCAGTTATCATCCAAGTTGGATTGCTAACTTAAAAGAAAAGAACATGTGGAAAAGTTTGTTTGCTATCTTTAACTTTGTAGGTCAACACTTACACATTACTTTGTAGAGGTATCCTTGTGACATTATTGCCTGTCCCTCAAATTGATGCAGCAACTAGCAACATGTAAATCAAAAAACACGAATGGGCAGAAGAGAACCACAGGGTACAGAAATCTCAGCTGAGTGGAATGGGGTATAGTGGAGAGGAGTAGAGTGGGGTAGATTGGAGTGGAGTAGAGTAGGATAGATTAGGGTGTAGTGGGATACACTGGAGTGGGGTGGATTAGAGTATGGTAGATTGGAATCGTAGTCGAGTGGGGTAGATTGGGTTGGGGTAGATTGGAGTAGAGTAGAATGGAGTGGAAGGGGCGTAGAATGGAGGGGTGTGGCATGGAGTGGCGAGCTATGTCGTAGAGTATCTTATATTGGAGTGGAGTGGCATGGCATGGAGGGGAAGTGGAAGGGCATATAGTGGAGCACTGGTGTAGAGTTAAGTAGTGCAGAGTGTTGTAAAGAGGAGTAGTGTAAAGTGGAGTGGAGTATTGTGGAGTATGCATGGTGTGGAGTATCATGCTGCAATAGCACACTGCCATAACAGACAGCACATTCCTAATTATATCTGCCCATTATATTTTCACAGACATACAGTTTTACTGCGCACAAATGATAGTGTGTGGAAATGTCTTCACCAAGTGTATTGATTTGTTTTGATCCTATTAAATTATTTGTTTTCACCACACTGCAGAATTACAAAAAAATTTGCTTAATTTCTACTGTTTTCATTCTGATCTATTCTGAAATATCAGCATAGTTCATTTTTGTTGAGAGCAAGAAAATAGAACATCCTACAGCCTGTCCTTTCACATGGGCACGCAGGATGGGTTGTCACATAAATGATCTCACTTTAAAGTCAGGGAGAGAAAAGTAAACATTTGGCCCATGTCTTTGAATGCACAGCAAATGAGACAAGATAAGAACACGATTTAAGGGCCTGTTTACAGATGGCGAGAACAAACAGGAGAGACAAAGTCAAGCTGGACAGCCTAAAAGCAAATGACAGAGTCATCTAGGAAAGATGCACTCTGTAGAGTGTCTCAACAAAAAGAAAGTGCGAGCAGTGTAAGGACACAAGTACTTGGGCCATGCTCTTGGGAGGGTCACATGCAAGAAGAGGGAAATGCTGATCGCAGAACTGACCAGCAGGAAGCAGGCAACTGAGAGTGGCTTTGAAACCCACCATTGGTAAGTAATGGGAGGACTCCAAGCCCACTAACAATAAACAAAAAGTTGCGAAGAGACAGCGCATTCGCTGTCTATGTGAGACCTAAAAAGGAAGGGAGGCTGATTAAAGCAGTCAGGCGAAAGAGCAACATGGACTGAAGGTGGAGAGAAGTACGCAAAGGAAACAACTCAAAGAAACACACTTTCATGGAGTGCTTCACACAACAACAAAAAAAGGTAGCATTTGAAAAGCAAGCAGTGGAAGGTGACATGCTGGCCAATCACAAAGATAGTAAAGAGGCAATGATCCATGGGAAGAACAAATAGATGATTGACAAGATGGGGCATGAATAAGAAGTAGGCAAATGAGTGTAAAAAAAAAAAACACCTACTGGTAAGGAATAGGCAGTCTCCAAGCCCTGCAATGTTATTTTATGTTAAAAGCTTTGTAACGTGCATGGCTGCCCCAACAATAGGGCTTTCCAGCGCCGGGCCCAGCGACAGGCTACCACTGCTGGTATCACGGAAAGGAAGAGGGAGAGGTTAGGTGGATAAAAGCCATGTCTTATGAGATTTCCAAAAAGCAAGAGGTTCTGGATTTTCCTGCTGTAGAAAGGGAGAGCGATCCAGAGACAGGTGCCAGGGCACGGAAAGTGTGGCCTCCAGCCCTTACCCTACAGACTCGGGAATAATGGCCTGGTTATGGCTGGCAAAGTGCAGAAGCCGCAAAGGCCGATAGGCTGAAGCGAGGTTAGACAGGATGGCGGCCCACTGGGACTGCACAATCTTGTGGGTGATGCACAGTCTTGAAAGGGATGTGTTTGTCCATAGGGAGCCAGTGCAGCGTACGGAGAAGACCAGAGGTGGAGCAGAATTTGGGAAGGGAGAACAGCAGCCTAGCTGCAGTGTTCGGGGCAGATGGAGTATTCTGGTGACAGATTTGTAATGTTCTTAGGTACAGAGTGTTACAGTAATCTAATTAGGACAGAAGTACCACCTGAATGATGGCTTGATGGGTGCATGGATGAAAGACGCCCAGGATGGGTTTAAGGCTTCTCATAAGCCCAAAGCAAGTGCTGACTACCGATTTGGCTTGAGCCTCCAAGGCCAAAGTGCCATCCATCCAGACTCCTACGTTTTTGAAAGAAGACTTGGGCTTAGAGGGGAGACCCAAGGGCGGTAGGCCACCAATAGTCGTCCCAGACGCGAGCATGTTTGTCTAGTAATAGTATTTCGGTTTAATTAGTATTCAGGCGAAGATAGTTGTTGTTAATCCACTCTGCTACAGCAAGCATTCCTTTTTGGAGGTTAGCCATGTCCTGCGTAGTATTACCACAGAGGGAAAAAACAAGCTGGGTGTCGTCAGCATACAACACCAGCACAAGCCCTGAGGATTTAACGACCTGAGCCAGAGATTGACTATATATATTGAACAAGGTAGGGCTCAATAAAGAGCCCTGGGGGATGCCATAGTGTAAAGTGTAAGGTTCGGAGCTATGAGGAGGAGAGGTGACCTGGAAGGAACACTCAGATTGAAAGGAGGCGAACCAAGACAGAGCAGACTCGCCTATGCCAATGCGAATGCCCTTTAGGCGATCGAGTAGAGTTTTGGGAGGCACTGGGTCAAAAGCGGCGCTCAAGTCAAGCAGGATCAGGACTGATGATCTGCTTCATCCAGAGCATGCGAGTTGCTCGGTGTGCGAATTCTGTGCGGTGTGCAGGCTGGAAGCCATTTTGTTGGTAGGCCACAATATGCCTCGTAATAGAAATCGGCCTAAAAATCGATTTATTTTTGCATTCTCTATTGCTTCGAGTAGTTTTCTCTTTGGATTCTGGCTGCTCATTTCTTATATGTCTGGCAGTGATGTGAGTGGTATAAGCTATTACGTATATTATAAATCCATACTAGACTATCCAAAACGAACAGCTCTAGTGCCTGCATTGTATTTATACAGGAGGAATATGGTGTCTTCAAAGGTGAGTTAAGTGGCAAACTTCAGAATTTGCAAAGCATATGAAGTACGCCGCCCTTCTCCTTTACTGACCTGTGCCAGCTGGAGATGTTTAGCCAAATTAAAATTGCAGGAGCTCAAACTTTTTTTTCTCACTAAAAGTGGGGTTTTACGATTTTTTCTCTCCAAGGACCTATTTTCAGGAAACATTCTTTCTATGTTTTGTTATTTTTCAAACTCTGTAAACTAAGAAGTTGCAGAGGAAAATCCTTTGCAATTTTGGAATTACTTTTGGCCAGCTTTCTTTTTGTTAATCCTGTTCTACTCAACATTTTTTTAGAGTAAGGGCACAGTCTAGTTCTGCCTTTTCATCCAGACCATTCCCTGGTGTTATTTTCATAGACCCCCTCGGCAAAGCCAACTTTTATGCACGCATTTTCTCTGCATCAGGGTGGTGCAAGCTTTGATCTCATATAAGAAATGATATCAATAATTTGTGGAGTGTATTAACAGACTGAAGAAATTCACAACATTATTTCTCCTTATGGCCTTTATGAATATTGGAGAAATAATATCCATCCATTTTGGGGTCATGAAATGTTGATGAATGAGAATGTGATATATGATGTTGCCGGTAATGTCATTAATAATTTCGATTGTGATGTCATCTGTGACATGAAGTGTGCAGGTTCGAAAAGTGCATTATGGGAAATTGCGATTGTGTAGCTCATCATAACTTTCAAACTCCAGTGCCTCTTTTTATTTTTTAGCCTGAATTATAGCTTCCTTTCGATTGACGTTTTAGACTTCAAATACTTTTTCAGAAAAAAAACAGTATTTGTTTTCTGTGTGAAGAATCATAACATTCCATTTTATATTTTTTCTTTGTTTTGTTGTGATACACGTTTGTGTCTACCGAAAAGAACTACCTAATCCCCATGGTCATAAGATTCAAGCTACACACTACTGATGTGGCCCATTAGGCAGAAATCGGTTGGTGGTTGCTTGTGATCCCTTCTAGAGAAGGCCTCTCCACTTAGCAGTTCGGGTTGGTGAGTTCCCATGAGGAGCAGGGTCAGTACTGATTTGCATGAGGTGGGATTCTGTTTGGACTCTCATGGTGGATGAAAAATTATTGATTGGAATGGGAGTATATTGAAGGTGGGTGACCCAATAAACCCTTGCGAGCTTGGGCTAAAATATGGTATATGCAAAATTGCTTGCAAGGGATTTTTTTTAACCTTATTTTGAAACAGAAGGCTGATCAAACTTGACTGGCAGATTTGAGATCAACTTAAATTAATTGGCAACCTGTTTCTCATTTGATTAAACATTTACTTATTTGACAAAAGTGGTAAGAACTCACTATAGAAAAATGCTACACGTGAAGTAGTTTTTATGAAAAATTATTTTATATATCAAATATTCATTTCATGGGGTACAATTTAAAAAGCAGTGAAAAATAATCAACAATGAACAAGTGGACAAGATATATAGATTAATTATTCTTTGAAATCCACTTGCGTTGTCCACACTTTTTGAGTATTAACACAACGAGTCACTGTCACTGTAACCAAAAATAACGTTGCATTGAGTTAATCTGATACACAAAGAGAGATGTGGACAGATATGTCCACATCGGAATGGGGTCCTGAGCAATTACTAGTGCACGACATTGATTTAACTCCTTGCATGCTCATGACGGCCCCCGGCCGTCATGCGTCACAGTGGGTGTGTGCTCGCGATGGCCGGGGCCATCCGAATCCCGCCCACTATGTAAATCGCCCGCACAGCACGAAAATGCAGCAACTAGCAACATGTAAATCAAAAAACACGAATGGGCAGAAGAGAACCACAGGGTACAGAAATCTCAGCTGAGTGGAATGGGGTATAGTGGAGAGGAGTAGAGTGGGGTAGATTGGAGTGGAGTAGAGTAGGATAGATTAGGGTGTAGTGGGATACACTGGAGTGGGGTGGATTAGAGTATGGTAGATTGGAATCGTAGTCGAGTGGGGTAGATTGGGTTGGGGTAGATTGGAGTAGAGTAGAATGGAGTGGAAGGGGCGTAGAATGGAGGGGTGTGGCATGGAGTGGCGAGCTATGTCGTAGAGTATCTTATATTGGAGTGGAGTGGCATGGCATGGAGGGGAAGTGGAAGGGCATATAGTGGAGCACTGGTGTAGAGTTAAGTAGTGCAGAGTGTTGTAAAGAGGAGTAGTGTAAAGTGGAGTGGAGTATTGTGGAGTATGCATGGTGTGGAGTATCATGCTGCAATAGCACACTGCCATAACAGACAGCACATTCCTAATTATATCTGCCCATTATATTTTCACAGACATACAGTTTTACTGCGCACAAATGATAGTGTGTGGAAATGTCTTCACCAAGTGTATTGATTTGTTTTGATCCTATTAAATTATTTGTTTTCACCACACTGCAGAATTACAAAAAAATTTGCTTAATTTCTACTGTTTTCATTCTGATCTATTCTGAAATATCAGCATAGTTCATTTTTGTTGAGAGCAAGAAAATAGAACATCCTACAGCCTGTCCTTTCACATGGGCACGCAGGATGGGTTGTCACATAAATGATCTCACTTTAAAGTCAGGGAGAGAAAAGTAAACATTTGGCCCATGTCTTTGAATGCACAGCAAATGAGACAAGATAAGAACACGATTTAAGGGCCTGTTTACAGATGGCGAGAACAAACAGGAGAGACAAAGTCAAGCTGGACAGCCTAAAAGCAAATGACAGAGTCATCTAGGAAAGATGCACTCTGTAGAGTGTCTCAACAAAAAGAAAGTGTGAGCAGTGTAAGGACACAAGTACTTGGGCCATGCTCTTGGGAGGGTCACATGCAAGAAGAGGGAAATGCTGATCGCAGAACTGACCAGCAGGAAGCAGGCAACTGAGAGTGGCTTTGAAACCCACCATTGGTAAGTAATGGGAGGACTCCAAGCCCACTAACAATAAACAAAAAGTTGCGAAGAGACAGCGAATTCGCTGTCTATGTGAGACCTAAAAAGGAAGGGAGGCTGATTAAAGCAGTCAGGCGAAAGAGCAACATGGACTGAAGGTGGAGAGAAGTACGCAAAGGAAACAACTCAAAGAAACACACTTTCATGGAGTGCTTCACACAACAACAAAAAAAGGTAGCATCTGAAAAGCAAGCAGTGGAAGGTGACATGCTGGCCAATCACAAAGATAGTAAAGAGGCAATGATCCATGGGAAGAACAAATAGATGATTGACAAGATGGGGCATGAATAAGAAGTAGGCAAATGAGTGTAAAAAAAAAACACCTACTGGTAAGGAATAGGCAGTCTCCAAGCCCTGCAATGTTATTTTATGTTAAAAGCTTTGTAACGTGCATGGCTGCCCCAACAATAGGGCTTTCCAGCGCTGGGCCCAGCGACAGGCTACCACTGCTGGTATCACGGAAAGGAAGAGGGAGAGGTTAGGTGGATAAAAGCCATGTCTTATGAGATTTCCAAAAAGCAAGAGGTTCTGGATTTTCCTGCTGTAGAAAGGGAGAGCGATCCAGAGACAGGTGCCAGGGCACGGAAAGTGTGGCCTCCAGCCCTTACCGTACAGACTCGGGAATAATGGCCTGGTTAGGGTTGGCAAAGTGCAGAAGCCACAAAGGCCGGTAGGCTGAAACGAGGTTAGACAGGATGGCGGCCCACTGGGACTGCACAATCTTGTGGGTGATGCACAGTCTTGAAATGAATGTGTTTGTCCACAGGGAGCCAGTGCAGCCTGCGGAGAAGACCCGAGGTGGAGCAGAATTTGGGAAGGGAGAACAGCAGCCTAGCTGCAGTGTTCGGGGCAGATGGAGTATTCTGGTGACAGATTTGTAATGTTCTTAGGTACAGAGTGTTACAGTAATCTAATTAGGACAGAAGTACCACCTGAATGATGGTTTGATGGGTGCATGGATCAAAGAGGCCCAGGATGGGTTTAAGGCTTCTCATAAGCCCAAAGCAAGTGCTGACTACCGATTTGGCTTGAGCCTCCAAGGCCAAAGTGCCATCCATCCAGACTCCTACGTTTTTGAAAGAGAACTTGGGCTTGGAGGGGAGACCCAAGGGCGGTAGGCCACCAATAGTCGTCCCAGACGTGAGCATGTTTGTCTAGTAAAAGTATTTCGGTTTAATTAGTATTCAGGCGAAGATAGTTGTGGTTCATCCACTCTGCTACAGCAAGCATTCCTTTTTGGAGGTTAGCCATGTCTTACGTAGGATTACCACATAGGGAAAAAACAAGCTGGGTGTCGTCAGCATACGACACCAGCACAAGCCCTTAGGATTTAACGAGCTGAGACAGAGATTGACTATGTATATTGAACAAGGTAGGGCTCAATGAAGAGCCCTGGTTGATGCCATAGTGTAAAGTGTAAGGTTGGGAGCTATGAGGAGGAGAGGTGAACTGGAAGGAACACTCAGATTGAAAGGAGACGAACCAAGACAGAGCAGACTCGCCTATGCCAATGCCCTTTAGGCGTTCAAGTAGAGTTTTGGGAGGCACTGGGTCAAAATCGGCGCTCAAGTCAAGCAGGATCAGGACTGATGATCTGCTTCATCCAGAGCATGCGGAGTTGCTCGGTGTGCGAATTCCGTGCGGTGTGCAGGCTGGAAGCCATTTTGTTGGTAGGCCACAATATGCCTCGTAACAGAAATCGACCTAAAAATCGATTTATTTTTGCATTCTCTATTGCTTTGAGTAGTTTTCTCTTTGGATCCTAGCTGCTCATTTCTTATATGTCTGGCAGTGGTGTGAGTGGTATAAGCTATTATGTATATTATAAATCCATACTAGACTATCCAAAAAGAACAGCTCTAGTGCCTGCATTGTATTTATACAGGAGGAATATGGTGTCTTCAAAGGTGAATTAAGTGGCAAACTTCAGAATTTACAGAGCATATGAAGTACGCCGCCCTTCTCCTTTACTGACCTGTGCCAGCTGGAGATGTTTAGCAAAAATAAAATTGCAGGAGCTCAAACTTTATTTTCCCACTAAAAGTGGGGTTTTACGATTTTTTCTCTCCAAGGACCTATTTTCAGGAAACGTTTTTTCTATTTTTTGTTATTTTTCAAACTCTGTAAACTAAGAAGTTGCAGAGGAAAATCCTTGGCAATTTTGGAATTACTTTTGGCCAGCTTTCTTTTTGTTAATCCTGTTCTACTCAACATTTGTTTAGAGTAAGGGCACAGTCTAGTTCTGCCTTTTCATCCAGACCATTCCCGGGTGTTATTTTCATAGACCCCCTCGGCAAAGCCAACTTTTATGCACGCATTTTCTCTGCATCAGGGTGGTGCAAGCTTGGATCTCATATAAGAAATTATATCAATAATTTGTGGAGTGTATTAACAGACTGAAGAAATTCACAACATTATGTCTCCTTATGGCCGTTATGAATATTGGAGAAATAATATCCATCCATTTTGGGGTCATGAAATTTTGATGAATGGGAATGTGATATATGATGTCGCCGGTAATGTCATTAATAATTTTGATTGTGATGTCATCTGTGACATGAAGTGTGCAGGTTCGAAAAGTGCATTAAGGGAAATTGCGATTGTGTAGCTCACCATAACTTTCAAACTCCAGTGCCTCTTTTTATTTTTTAGCCTGAATTATAGCTTCCTTTCGATTGACGTTTTAGACTTCAAATACTTTTCAGAAAAAAACAGTATTTGTTTTCTGTATGAAGAATCATAAACTTACATTTAACCTTTTTTCTTTGTTTTGTTGTGATACACGTTTGTGTCTACCGAAAAGAACTACCTAATCCCCATGGTCATAAGATTCAAGCTACACACTACTGATGAGGCCCATTAGGCAAAAATCGGTTGGTGGTTGCTTGTGATCCCTTCTAGAGAAGGCCTCTCCGCCTAGCAGTTCGGGTTGGTGAGTTCCCATGAGGAGCAGGGTCAGTACTGATTTGCATAAGGTGGGATTCTGTCTGGACTCTCATGGTAGGTGAAAAATGATTGATTGGAATGGGGTCCTGAGCAATTACTAGTGCCCGACATTGCTTTAACCCCTTGCATGCTCATGGCATCCCCCGGCCGTCATGCGTCACAGTGGGCGTGTGCTGACGACGGCCCTGGCCATCCGAATCCCGCCCACTATGTAAATCGCCCGCACAGCACGAAAATTCGCAGTGCATGCAAGGGATTAAGCATTCCATCGATCACTCACTTGTTTGTAAAGTATCAACAGGACATGGTGCACAGCATGTTTTCCCAAACCTTTTACTTAATACCAGGTAAATTCTTCCCCTTTGACTAATTGACATAAAACTTTTCAAATTAAATTTAAGGACACTTTAAATGGCCATAGTTATTTGCAAAATAGGCCTTCCTCAAGGCTTATTGTGATGAACCAACTCCAGTTGCTATCATTTTCTCTGTTGCATGCACAAACATTTACACATATAACATTAACATAGAAAGTCAATAAGAAACTAAGACAGAAAAATGAAAGATAAGAAAAGGTCAGGCAGCAGGGAGAGACAATTTAAGAAAGAAGGCGGGGGAGAACATGTAAGATCGAGGGAGGAAAAACACCTAGAAAGAGAAGGCAGCAATGGTGAGAGAGAATGAGAAAGTTAGAAAGGGAATGACAGAGAGAGCGCAAGAGAAGCATATACGAAGATAGAGAGGGAGGAAGAGACAGAAATAAGAAAACGAAACAGATACAACATTGCAATGAAGGAAAAGAGAGAAAGAAAAATAGGTTACGGAACATAAAGCGAGACAGAGGGGAGGAAAAAGATCTAGAAAGGAGAGGGTCGAAAAAACTAGGGATAGATTTTGGGAGAGCAACAGAGACAATGAGGCAACTAAAGAAGAAAATTAGAAAAGGTGAGAATGACTGACCGAGAGAGAATGCCTATAGCACAGACTAGAAGAAGCTGGAAAAGAAGAGAAAATCACGTAGAATGAGAATGATCTAGCGAAAGGGAGAAGAGACAGACAGTTAGGGCTCTTGGTGCCTTACCTGTAGGACCCGCAGGCCGCTTTATCCCCATCCACAAATATGAACTTCTGTGCCAGGGCGCCTTTGAACTTGGTGGAACAACGGGTGTGGAATTCCGTTCCTCCAATGCACTGAACTCGGAGGTTCTGCAAAAAACACAGGAAGAAGAGCGAGAAGCTGTAAGAAGGGGTGGCAGCCACAGCCTTCAACCTAAAATGGCAACTATTTCACCAGTCGAGAGGAAACATTCACAAGTTTTTTATTCTAGCTCTAACTCCAGACCAACATGAATATCAATATAATGCAAAGAACAGGCTGGCTGGGTAACAATTGCGCACAGTTGTAAGAAAGTAAGTTGAGTCCATATGTTTACAGCACAAAGGATAAGGTGACGGCCATCCACCACTCACCAGATGGTATGGAAAACCATACCATTAAGTAAAACCAAAGAATATATCTCGAGCTTATAGTCCCAATAAAGAATCCTTAAGGACAAGATGATCTTACCAATCTTCTTTTTTTATTTTGTGGTATCTCTTCAGCACAAAAAGATCTAGCCGCCAACACGTGTTTCGTCCTATGTGGTGTCAACCACGGGCTTCCTCAGGGCTAATCACCAAAAACAGCTGTTCTAAATGTTCAGCAAGGTATATAATATTCAAAAGTAAAATCTGTCACGCACCCAATAATTTATTATATTTCTCCAAAGCATACGTCCGAGTTTTCTTCCGGTAGTTTATAATAATAATTTTTTCAGCAACCAATTAAAGCAGCACAGTCCCGAACAGCAATCTCTGCAAAGTGGCGTCTAGCAGCATGAATATCAAAACTATTTTTCCTTTTTATTGGATTCCATACAAAATTTGCAAAAAGAAAAACCCTGCATTATTAAATCACTTAGTTGTAAACGTCTTCATTGATTAAATTCTAGAACAATTCATAAAATATTGTTCCAATATAAGACACAGCTACCTGGGCCGACAATCCTACTTTTGACAGTCAATCGTCTCATATTTCTGACCCTTCAGCTTTTCCACTGTGCCATGCTCAGGGAGTGGACCGTGTGTCCTCCAGGAGGATAACATGCAATATTTACATGGTTTTAATCAAGGCATCTTATTACTCACTGCCAATGTTTAACCTGGTTATAAGTACTACCCATCTATACAAAAAAGAGAAGCAGAGGAATGTTGAACATGTGATTGCCCAAGTGCGCCATCTTTATTGGTTTCACAGTTTCCATCTTGTTCACTAGGCCACAACTGGGGTGAAGAAGGCTCCGATGGGGAGATGTGAAGGGAAGGAACATTGCACTTTGTTGGTGCTCAGGCCCAGATTATTGCTAAGTGTGTTACCAGCATATAGTGGTAAAGCCAGGACCAGATCTCGCGTCCCCTAGTGCTACAACCAAATCTACCCACTGGGCTGCACCAAATGGTGGGGCTAGGGCGGTTGGGCCTACCCTTCATGCGGAACTGGAACCTTATTGGGAGGTAAAATCCAATTAACGTATTTAAAGCACTCACCACCTTTCCTGAGCCTGTTTCTAAGCAATATGTCTGAAGGGAAGCAGTCCAAGGCAAAAGGAGACTGGCTGCATTTTCTAAAGATCCTGGAGCAGTAGGTGGTTACCGAGCAGTATCCAAGGCAGATACTGCCACTTAACAACGGCGTTCCAATGCTCTTGATTCTCCAGAAGTAATAATGGACAGAGCGTCCATCCCCCAAAATGAGGGAGTGGACGCAGCGCTTAGGACCCGGGCCCCCGTGGGCCGGGACTTGTGTGATCCGGTGGGATGCCGGCCTTGGGCAGCCAGAACCAGATCTGGCCTTTGCGCCTTTTGGCCTCACGCTTGGCAGGTGACCGGAAGTGAGTCATCCCTGGGCGCCGCTGCCGGGATGGCCAGGGTGGGGTATAAAGACCCCGTGGCCCTTGGCTTTGGTCTTTTCTCACCTGGCCATGCCAACGGTGTAGCGGAGCGCCGCTGCATCTTTTCCCCCCAACCCTAATTTTAGGCTTACTGTGGGTCAACAGGGTCTAAGAATACATACCTCACCCCCCACCAGTTAGCAGGGGGAGGGGGGGGTACTTCCGAAGTGGAAACCCTCCCCCCTCAGGCCAGGTCCAAGGGGGGAGGGTTAGACAGTCATGGGCCAACCAGAGGATGTACACCAGCTGTGGGCTAGGGCCCACAATTAGATCTTGGGGGTCGGCACGGTGTGCCTTGCTCCTGCCCACCTTTTCCGCAGCCCCCTGGGAGCTTGGTGTTTGGGGGGCAGTGCCCATTGTGAGGACAAGTGTACAGTGGCATGGGACCGCCCCTTGCTGATACAGGTGGTTGCACCTTTTGTAGTCCAATGGTGTTCAGGATTGCGAGGTGCCCCCCCTTGCGGTAATTGTCTGGAAATGTTTCAATTCTCACATAAAGTTATTGTTTGGACAGTTTGTTCCCTCATGATTTTGAATGTGATTGACGTACACATAATAGTATGACTTTATGCACCTTTTCTTGTGTTGAGTACTATCTTTTGCACAAATGTTGAATAAAATGATCCGCAAACTAAGCTTATGTTGTGTCCTGTTGGTAACTCGTATGGGTGGTGCTGGTCCGGACCTATTGGGGGTTCCTGGTCCTATGACTCTCTAGATGTAACAATAGGGAGTGGTTGGCGCTAATCCCCAGAGGTGAAAAAGAGAAAGCAATGCGGGACGTGGGTTTATAGGGAAATAGGGTGGGAAGTTATTTAATTGCCTCAAATTGTAAAGCGCCAAGTTCGCGCTATATCAAACTTTATAAATAAATATACAGTGTGTATATAACAGTAGTCACACTCAGACTCCGCGTTTTTTCAGATCCAAGTTAAAAAGACCAGTGACCTCATTTAAAGGATTGTAGGGAATGAATCTCCAAAAATGTGTTCCACAGCTCATATCCCAGGCCCCATACACAATGCCCTTTTTTTCTGCCCAATGAGGTCCTTGGTCACAACCCAGGATGGACAATTTTGCCCATGAGAAGATATTTTCAAGGAACACTGCTCTATGGTATGAGTTGGGGTTCTACTACCAGCAACAACCTCTTCTACTTTGCTTCACTTAAGTGTGCTGTCCAGTAGCATTGTACTATAGTGGCAACTTACCCATTTTAGGCTCTCTGATGCAGTACGCAACTTTTACTTAGGTCCTCTAAAGCAGGTGACCGGGTCTCCCTCCTGTTCATGTTCATTTTCAGAAGTCCAATCAAGCACTGGCTTGTTGCAACTATTGACAGTGCGTGCAAAGGAGTCGGTGTGAGATCAAAGACGCATTCCTCTATAGGCAGACAGTGTGGGCCGCTGGCTCCAGATGCAAACTTTCTGTGAGTACTTTACGTATCAAAAGGAGAATGCAATGTATTTTTAGGAGAGCAAACATACATTGCAAGTCTAACCATGAATAATATTGGTAAATTGTACATAGTGTTTTGCAACTGGTTCTTATGTAAAGCTCTCTGACACCTTCGGGTAAAGTTTGCGCTACATAAAATCGCATTAAATAAATGAAAATAAATTTAAAAAAGCACAAAAATAAAAGGTTTGTTGTACCACAGAGACTCTCTTCGGGTCACACAACATAGCACCCCCTTGTTGAATTGTGCCGAGAGGCAGCCTAACCTAAACAGATCAACAGACTAGTGATGGGGCAGGCTACGTGGAACTCTAAATACTAACGCTGCTTTTGAGGAATACCTCCCATGCGAAACAAGCATTGGTAATGCCAATAGGCCTTACTGTTGAAACGTGTCAGGCGATCTTTTGGCTTTTCCAATGCTTTTTCAGAAACATAACAGCTTTGACAAAAAGAACAAATGTAGAACAATGCCTGTTTATGACGCTGTTCAGCATCTGCAGTTCAAATAAAGAGAGTGAAAGAAAAAAAGGCAAAAGGCGGACCAGGCGTGTTGACGCTGCGCAGTCAGGACACAGGGGACATTTTTCCGTTACTGTTCCAAGATGGCAGAGACCCATATTGGAGCAGTAAGCTAAAAATATATATATATGCTGAAGAGCATTAAGGAGAAGGAGCAAATCATTGCAAAGGTCCTCCTAAAAGTGTTTTTTTAATAAAAAAATGGGATGGGGAGAGGCAGAGGGCGCAATAGAAGACAGAAGAGCAGTGGTGGGTTGAGGTTCAAGTGAAGCAACCAACGATCAGTGGTGAGCAGGGAGAAGCTGAAGAACTATGGAGGAGATGGGTGTGAGGGATTTATTCAAAACATAGCTAAGCTTGGTGGGAATGTATGGGTAATACACCAGACAAACTTGTGTCGTGGGGGGAGCAACACAAAGAGAGAGCAAGGAAATACATACACTCCCATGCTGTGCTCACATTAAAAGAAACAGCCATTGGCAAGGCCAATCTTGCCTTCAGGACCTATTGTTTTTTAGACAATGCTGCACAACATCCCCGATACTGTGCAGCCTGGTGAAAGAAGTCTATGATACAGCCAGCTGCACTCTTTTATAGTCAGACCCCCCAGGATTTCGTGATTTGCAAAAAAATAAATAGCAAAAGTCACTTTTTTAAAAAATCCTGCGATTTTTATAAAAGTGCCTTAATAAAAACCCATGGCATTCACACTCACTTTACTGGTCCCTGCTGCCACTGAGTCAGTAAAGGGAAGGTGAGAAACAGGCCAGCAGGCAGCAGAGTTGTTAAATTCCTCTGCCCCCTGCCTTTGAAATGCATAGAGCCCCATCCTGTGCGATTATCCTGTTGCTCGCCTGACACGTTTACGTGCACCCTGCGGACGGACGCAGCAAGCCCTTTAAAGGCTCTCCTGACCCCCACCCTCCACTGCACTCCTATCCCTGTTCCCGCTCTTGCCTCCTATTAGTCCCTCCCCTCCCCTCCCCGAAGTTTTCTATTTTTTTTTATATATACCCTCAACCTTCACTGCCGCCCCCCATTCAGGGCCAGACTGGGAACCAAAACCGGCCCTGGCAAAGTGCTCGGCTGGCCCCCCCAATCCCCCCCCTCACCCCCCCCCCCCCCACCGAGGGGTTGGGGCTGCCGCCGAGCTCCTTCTCAGGGCCTGCTGCAAAAACGGCCCTGTAACAAAATCGGCCCTCTGGAGCCCAAAACCGCCCCCCACCCTTGCGGCGCACCAGGGCATTGCCCGGTGCCCGCTACGGCCAGTCCGGGCCTGCCCGCATTCCCCTCTCCCCGCCCCTGCTGCCGTGTGCACACATGTTGTCTGATGCCAAGAAGAGGTGGTGTCATACAGTATTCTACTCTCTCTGGCATCAGACACCCTCCGGTTCCAAGCGCTGTGCTGCTGCAGACTCTGCAACATTAGACAGTGACACAGCACAGTCTCCAGCAGTGACAGAGCACAGACCTTCAGTACACACCACATTGTTTGGTCAACCTTACAAATATCGCAATTTGTGAGGTTTTGGGCCGAAAATTCTGCTTTTTTTGGCCGCAAAATTTGCCACCCAAAGCTGCAATATCTGGGGGGATTTGTATAGTCTCACACGCCAAGCATGCGTGCGCCTACAAAATGACGTTGCCACTTTTTGTCTTTTTATTTACAGATCAGAGTTCAATCGGTAAATAAAACATAAAAAAGAATCACTAAAGCAAATAATAATACTAATAATACTACTACTAATAATAGCATTTAGAATAATAATGACAACTAAAACTATAGATATAACTGGCAGGATCCATTGTGCATGTGTTACTTTCCTAAAGTGGTAGTAGGCGTTGCTTAGTAAACACTATTTGGGTGTCTATTTGGATCCATTTTTATTTGATTTATGCATTACCTCAGAGAGCGCCTACATATCAAGCCGTGATGCTGATAATTCGACTGTCGTAGATTGCAACGTTCCATTTATAGGTGAATACCCACCAACATGAGTATTGAACACATAGCAATGTTTTTCTTGCACTGTGCTCTGATGTCCCATGAACTCTGTGACTCCCATGCAACAGGGTCAATGTAATTTTTTTTTTTTTTTAAATAAACACTTACCTTGCCACCAGGTCCCGCGCCTCTGCTCCTGCTCTCCTCAGGAGCAGGAAGCAGGCTCCCCTGGCCAATCAAAATGCAGCATTGTGTTTGGTCTGAGCGTCGTGGTTCGACGCTCTGCGAGGGAAGGGGGGGGCCTGGGCATGTTTTCTACGCAGGCTGTAATGCAGCCTGCGTGTAGAACAGGGTAAGTGCGCATGACTGTTTGGCCGGTCCCAGAGAGCCAGTCAAACAGTCATGTGCACTTAGGAGTGGGCAAACCACTCCTCCCCTGCCCAGCTCCTAGAGCAGAGCAGCCTCGCCCACCTGCATGTTTATGTTATGCATATGTTTATACAGATTTTTGTCATTCTATTACTGTAAGGCGCTCTGCTACCTCCGGGTCTTGACAGCGCTATAGAAAACTTCCTAAATAAAATAAAAAAATAAATAACAGCTCTAAGTTATCATTTTATGTTTCCTTTATTTGCACTGCTTAAAAGCAGTGGGGCGATGCACCTCCACCATAGCGGAAGAGCTGCCACTGGAAAAAACATAAAGCCAGTGCTGCTGCGCTTTTGCTTTTCTATTTGCTGATCCCACTCAGATCAGCAAATAAAAAGAAAACATGCTCAAACAGGTTTTTTTTCCTTGGATGGTTGGGGGTGAGGAAGGTTTGAAGCAATGGGAGGGTAGAGAGAAGCACACGGTTGAGGCGCCTCAGAGGAATAATGAAGGGGGGCAGAGAACCACACAGTGATAGTGACAGGGAAGAGTAGTGACAGGGAAGAGGGGTGGAACTTGGAAGCATACATGGGAGACAGCTGGAAAAGACATGCACTCCCATGAAGTGCTCAACTGTAAATAAAAAAATTGTTGCTGGAGAGGGAGCTTTCGTGGAAGAATAGGTATGGTCAAGGAGAGAGGTTGTAAAGAGGGTACACTCCACAACACAAGCTGCAGGGGGCTAAAACAAAGACAGCAAATAGTATGAAAGCCAATGATTAGGAATGGTCGGAAAGTCTGCAATATGTCTTTCAGAACCAGACAGCTTTGCTGTGTGGTAGACTTCGACCTAAAAAGTGGTTCCCAGAAGCTGGGCAGTAGAAAGATACAAGTTATCCAATAAAAAGGATGGTGAAGAAGCTATACTACCAGGCTAGGACAAACATAAGGAAGGAACACACTTGAATAAGAAGTTAGCAAATGAGACTGACAAGAAAGCCAGCCAATGAGATGATGCAAAGCCCACTCCAGGTACTGGTATTTTACACAAAAAGAATTTGACAAGAAAAGACATAAAAGTGGTCCTTAGGAAGGCCTTCAAACAACAACTTATTTTATAAATATAATCAAACTGCAAAGCTTTGCACGAGACAAACAACACTTATGAATTAAAAAGGGGTTCGGAGGTGTCCCATATGGGCTGAAAAATTCCCTGACCTCACCAGGGTTGGTCACTTGTTTTCAGATACATCATTTAGACAAGGAACGGTAGAACTTTTGATGCCCCTTTCTATGGGTTTACAAAGAAATGTTTCCCCAAAAATATTATGCTAATTGATATTCATTTTATGCCAGACATATAAAGCAAAAACTATTTCCATCTATAGCATTCATATTGTAAATTGCTTTAACCGTTTGAAACAGGAGAGGGCGTCAGAAGAGGTGAGAAAGCAGTATATTATCTATTACAGCTGCATATGCGGAAAATAAACTCTGTTCTTTCTTTTACTTTGCACAGCTATACAAATTCAGTGTGTTACTTTTGCCTTTTAGCTGATTTAACAGATTGACCGACAGTATTTCCTGTCCTCCTCTGATGTCATTTCCTGTTTCAGGCTCAGAAAAAAGATCACAAAAGGAAGCATGAAAAATACCTGCACATAAGTTACATGGCAAGAGTTTTCAATTAATAAATCCACTAAACCTTAAAACATCAATAGTAAGGAAAAATTATATATGTTTTTTAACGTATAATTTTGTCTCCCTTTAACCCACTGACCTAATTTCAAGTAAAATAATGAACACTGGCGCTATCATTATAAGAGGCAAACGATTAAAACACATAAAACGCCCTGCCCATATCAACATATTATCAGCTCGGAGAGATTAAAGAGCTCATGTCTCCCAAAATCAAAAGTACATTTGACCTGTAGCTAAAGACGCCTGCCCCCTGTTGGCTGTGGGACTGCACCTCCTGCCTTATCTTAGCCCTGCATCTCAGTCTGGGCTGTAGCACACTGAAGGCTGCCAGACTGCGTGACTCAGGCTGCACCACACCCAGCCACTTGCACGTGGGAAACATGTTCACAGGTGCAGCACTTATCACTCCCATTCAAGAGCGGCTGGAGGCTCAGTCTCGAGTTGGAAAAAAAAAAACACATGGCATCCAAGATGGCGGCTTACATATAACCCTGAGATACCCAATACCATTCTTAAGCTAGTGGTGGCACAGCCTTGGTTTCCCCCACATACTTTGGGAGGGTGGCGCAGTTCAAGGATTGCTATGGGTTAGGGCCTCTTGAGGGCGGGCGGATCATAGTGTTTTGTTAGCACCGGCACAGCAAAAGGCTTTGTCTTTGCGCTCCTGGCAATCTGCCTTCGTGTGCTCATGCCTACTGCACAGCTTTTTAGATTTTATGTGCAATTTACTTATACCAAACATGGTGAGCATATTGTATTATATATATATATATATATATATATATATATATCACCTCCACAGTGGTTCCTATGCGGGAGTTGCGCAGCGCTCCTGTATGTGCGGTGTCCTGCGGCAGAACCAAGCCGCTATTATATTTGCCAAACTTTTCCACCAAGGAAAATAACGGGTCGCACAGCCAACCTGGATTCCAACAGTGATCCTCTTTATTCTCAATGTTTTCAAATAAGGGCAACAGGCGCAGAGATCTACGCGTTTCGGTGTCACTTCACCTTGCTCACGATCGTGAGCAAGGTGAAGTGACACCGAAACGCGTAGATCTCTGCGCCTGTTGCCCTTATTTGAAAACATTGAGAATAAAGAGGATCACTGTTGGAATCCAGGTTGGCTGTGCGACCCGTTATTTTCCTTGGTGGAAAAGTTTGGCAAATATATATATATATATATATATATATATATATATATATATATATATATATATATATATATATATATATATATATATCCAAAAACAAAGGCAAGGACGCGGCACTCTTCTTATCACGGTAGATTTATTTAGGTCTCAAGCAAAACTCTTACGCGTTTCGATATATATATGTGTCAAGGGTCTTTTGTTTAACCCATGCTTCTTCAACGAGTAGCTCATGAGCTAGCAGTAGCTCTCGAGGGTGCACACAGCATTCTAAATTAGAAACTTTCAGAGCTGCACTCATCCTGTTAGATCTGACTGCAGTCTTTGATACTGTAAACCATGCAGTATTGCTGCATCGATTTAGGGATGCGGGTATTGAAGATGTGGCTCTGACTCTACTTACATCATTTCTAACATCACGAGAACAACTTATCCACTGGAATGGCCTGCAATCGGGAATCTTCCATCTCCCATGTGGAGGTCCACAAGGTTCAGCCTTGTCTCCGACATTATTTATTCTATATGTCAGTCCTCTGGCTCGGATAATCAAAGAGCATAGCATAATGTTGGTGTTGTACACCGACAACACTCAACTAGTGGTCTCTGTGACACAAAGTGTGGGCTTAACAGCTGAGATTGCTGTCCTGATTTCTGGACTGACGCTGGTCTTCACGCAACGCCTTCTACTTTTTTCTAATAATTAAAGATAAACAACGCATGGAAGATTGTTCTCCTGTTTGTTACGGATGTTTCCGCCGACTTTAAAATATGCACTCCTTACACACGTCAGTGTTAAAATTGACGGCTGTGATCACTGATCCATTTCATGGTTCCTAGTTGTTTCTCATAAACAACATAAGAGTCTCTTTTAGCAAATACCATAATCCTGAAGATGGTCTGACAGACGGAAGCCAGAAAGACCGAAACGTCGACTCCGCCTTCTATTCCTGAGAAATTGTGTTACTCTCTAGCGACATATATTTTCATTATGAGATTTGTCGTCACATATTCTGTTGGAATAGATGTTAGTCATGAATTGTTAGGATAATTTGATTTCACTACCTTTCATGATTTTTTGCTGATGTATTTCATGTGTTTGTACTCCCTTTTAACTGTTTCTATACATAAACAAATTCATACTTTCAAAGAATTAGGATCTCCCGTGTGTTTTGTGCTTATTAATAGCATTGGTTGGTGTTGTCTAATGACACGTTGGTGTTTGTTCCAGATGGACTAACATAAGCTTGTTGCGAATAAATTCCCTGGTTGGCACCTTTTACTTGGTATTGTATTGCCCAAGCCTCCAAGGGTGTATTGGGTCTCCCAATTTAATTTCTATATTGTGTGGGAGAGGGCACATTCCACTTGAAAGGCTGGGTCTATTTTTCCCTAAAAAAGTTTTTTTTACATGGCTAACTTTGCAGTTCGCAAATTTCACCCATGCCTATACATAGGCCCAGCTGAGAACTACGTATGTGAAGAGTTGTCACCTGGGAAACCTTTAGCAAATCCAGATCACATTCCTAAAATAGGAAATATGAAACCATTAAAACCAAGAAAGCAAAGTGTGGTTGGCTCAAAAGCTGCCTGTCTGAAAGTACCAAAAGAGGCAGCATTTCACTTGAAACACTGTAACGTTAATTCAGCATCACCTGAAAAATATTTAATAGTTTCTAAACATGGCACGTGTTTCCACTGGCGCCGCTCCAGTCTTTCACAGGACCCCTGATACAGCCAGATCTGTTCTGGGGAGAGTCTTGCCAGATGACCTTGAATAATTCAGATAGATTTAAATTTCGTTTCCCTTTATTTTTAATGTGGAGTCTATTACAGGCATTTTGCAGAGAAATGTGCTTCATGCAACATCCATAATAAAAATTCTTCTAGATCAAATCAGGACCTCACATATAAGAAATGGGGGGGTGTCACAGAGATTATTTGCAGTAATATTGATGAGCTGCTGCTGTGCTACAATATTGAAAACACGTCACTATCCCTGAATATTTGATGTAAAAACATTTAGAATTTAGAGGAGTGTGCCTGTGGTCTGCCAGTGAGCTGTCCAAAGAGGGCATGAAAGAGCTGAAACTGGGTCATAAATCCAAAGCCGTTCAGTACATGCAATAAGCAATAGAAAGGGTGCCCAGTCACCCTTTGCGAATGGCATTGCAGACTTTTTACTAATTTTCAATCAGTTTAAGCTAGAAACATGTTTGTTTTGGGTAAAACCCACAGATTATGCAGCAGATGACGGACTATGCAGGAAAATGCTATGCCTGCAAAATTACTTCATTCCAGTGGCCCAGCCAGTAACTCACAGACTGAATCAATCAGGTCTTTAGTTGAAGGTGCGGCTAACCACATCGATCTAACTTGCAGACATAACTAGGGCGTTGGTGGGTTCCTGAAGACTTGGAGGGGGAGGGGGAGTAGCATGTATCTCTCGATGAGCAATGATCACCCTATTTACTTGGACTGTCTGATACCAGCTTCCACTTGGGCTGCATGGTGTGCAAAGTGCTCAGAAGCGCTAATAAGGCAGTATGGTAGCGCTATCTAAAACAGCTCAACAAACCAACATCAAACACGACCAAGATGGACTGGCTTGGACCCATGTATGTGGTCATAAATTGAAGATCGAATGTTAGGCTTTATTGTCATCAAGGCGCGTGGCACTGGTTACATTTACCTCGAAAGAGTTCATGTCGTTTTTGTATGCTTTAGATGCCAGGTGAGGATCGTGAGAGCAAGGCTGAACCGACTGAGCTAACTTACACACTGTAGGAGGCTTTGGTCGTCTTCTTTGTGCAGTAGTAGGTGGCTAGCTTGTGGCAGTCTGGGCGAGTTACTTTTTCATTGAAAGAGGTGTGAATAGTAACTCACTGAATAATACACAGGACGAGTGGATAGCAGCAGCGAGGGGAATTTGTCGAGGATGGAGTTAAGACAAAATGAAGACTTTTAAAAACTCACAATGATCCATCCCAGGGAAAGGGTGTATCAGATAGTTTCACCTTTTTGTCGTGAAATAAGTATCAAGCTAGACTTTTAAATTCGCATATAACGCAGCAATTGCTGACTCGGTACAGCAGGAGCAGTAAATACTGCCTTATAATTTACACATCGCCTAAAAGGCCAGGAGGACGGAGCATAGCACAGTAAAGAAAATATGCTGTTGATTTCCAGTATTGTTTAGTAGGAATCCGCCTCCGCAGTTTAGGCGGCATTTCCCTAAGGAAACAAAACGCGTCAGATAACTGTCGAAAAATGTCCTTTCCCGGACCACGTCCGCCCCGGAGGTTCTCACGCTTTTCCTGTTCCCCAGAAAGTGGAGATAAGATTGTGACGCAGTAAACCCTACCGATGGTGAGCGTGTGTAAACGCAAACCCATCACCCGTGAGCGCAGCAGCCTGGTCCTCCCTCCGCGTGTCGGCTGAATCTGGATTATTCGCAGCGCGTGACAATCGTGCTTGGAAACGCAGCGCATTGTGACCCTGAGCAGTGCAGCAACCGCTCCGATAATTCAAGCCTCTACGTCACGGTGGTTTTCCTGTCTCTGTTCACACTAATTAATGTGTAAATAATATATAAATAGGTCCCGGGGCACAAAGTTTGCCTTGGGAGCCGGAGCCCCGGGCTGCCGAATAACAAAGGCTAGTTAGTTAATATTTGACCCGATGGGTCTTTTTTTTCTTTAAAAAACGTACACTTCCTCTGTGTCTATTTCACTCCTGCTGGTTCTTTTGCGTGCCAGTTTTCCCCGTTGTCAAGGTTTTCTTATTTTTCTCTTACTCGTTCTTTCTCCCTTTCTCGTGGGCTGTCTGCCCTACCCCTCCGGCCTTTCTTTCTTGCTTTGGGTCAAAGTATGATGTTGAAAAACAAGTTCCGGTCCCGCCACCTGTTACCTCCGGTACAAATTAAGCACTGCCCGTTCCTGTGCGTTCCGTTGAAAACGTGTTGGCCTTCGTGGGAGTGCAGAGATATGGTGAGTGGGGGATGTCTGAGAGGGAACAGACTAGACACAGCCTTACCCTTCAGGCGATTAATGCCACTCTCAGCTCAGGGTCTACACACTGTGTGATCTACCACTGAAAAGATCTGCAGTGAAGCCTTGCTGTACTTGAAAAACTACACTATACTTTGTTATAGTTATTTATTAATATAAATAATCTTTATTCGGAAGTAATCACATCCATAATAGATACATTGAAAAGAGGGGAAATAAGGACAAGCAATAAAACACATCATCAGTACAACTGAAAGTAATTCTAAAAATAATGTGCAAAAAGGCAGAATCCATTCAGCTATCAACACACCTAGAATTTCAAGATCTAAGTGCTGCTCTTAAGAAATTCGCGACTGCAAAGAGCGTATAATCAGCCCTCCGCTCTTTGTGCGGCGTGTCCAACAAGGGTTGAGTCAGTGGCACACTTTCTGTTCGAATGCCCCGAGTACCGTGCCCCAAGGAAGCGATGGCTGGCACCTCTGTGCAGGCTCCTTGGCACCAGACAACATTTGGTGGCCCTCCGCATTTTAATAACTGATACTTCCCCTTCTACAGTTTGTGCTGTCTCCAAATTCCTAAAATGGGCTTGGATAATTAGAACAAAAAGGCTTTCTATTTCAATTTAATACTATTTTTAATTATTTATTGCTTTTTTGATCTGACTGGTTTATAAAATTATAACTGTAAGTCCCCTTTTTAATGCTTGAAATTGTATGTTTGTAATGTATTGCTTTTAAGATATTTACGTATCGAAATAAAGCCTTTTTTCATAATCTTTATTCGGAAGTAATCACATCCATAATAGATACATTGAAAAGGGGGGAAAAAAGGACAAGCAATAAAACACATCATCAATACAACTGAAAGTAATTCTAAAAATAATGTGCAAAAAGGCAGAATCCGTTCAGCTATCAACACATCTAGAATTTCAAGATCTAAGTGCTGCTCTTAAGAAATTCGCGACTGCAAAGAGCGTATAATCATTAGGCAGATACATTAAGGCAACACAGGCTTGTATAAAACTCATCGCTTTTAAAAGTGGTTTAAGATATAATCTCCTAGGGTGGGTGAAATATCTACATAGGAGAACAAAATGTAAGGTATACTGTGGACACCTATTGTCGCAGCCACAGGGACCTCCCGTCTCATCATGTAAAACAAAGTCAGCGGGCGAAGCTAAAAGATGATGGAGATGATTAAATCTAAAACAAGTTATTAGAAATCTATCCGAAGCATTTGTTAAAATGAATAGATAATTATGCCCTGTACTGATCTTAAAAGAACGTGCCCTCTCTCCGCTGGTTTGGTAAGCTTAATATTTTCACGAGAGAAACTCGTGAAAGGGTATATTGAACAAAATAGCTCCTTCACTGTACTCAGGTCCCGAGGCGACATTGGGTCAAGTTTAAAGAAAATGTTTGCCCTACCAATAGCAGTAAAAGACTCTCTAACACAGCGTAGCCCAGGGATTTTTAGTGCATGGGCTAATGATAAACAATCTAAAACGATCAAACGATTGAAAGTTGACTCATTGTTAGACCAGATTTTCACCCAGCTTGTCAAGAGTTTTACTGCCACCATATCTGCTATATAGTTTAGTCCTAATTCAACATGTACGGAAAACAATGGGGTACCCTGGAGAACCTTTAAAATGTGTTTCAAAAATGTATTTTCTGCAATCTGAAGTTTATTGGTCACAATGTAACCCCAGACCTCACTTGCATACAAGAACCTTGGAAATGCAGAAGGACTGATAGAGCTTTAAAATCGCACCCGGGGACCAGGTACCTAGTCTATGAGCATAGCTAGCTTTAGCTCCCATAGATTTGTTCATATCGCCAACTTTCCCCTCCAGCAAATGTACCCAGTTCAATTTTCTATCAAATAAATTTCCCAAGTAAGGGAAGGCTGTGACCTTGGCTAAAGTATGGGCACCTGCTTTGAATGTCTTAGAACGGGTCCCCCGAGGTCCAACTTCAAAATGTACGTCTTGGTGAAGTTGGCCGACAAGTCCAACCCACTCATAAAGGCAACAAATCCATCAGTCAGGGCCTGTAGGCTCATCGGTGTATGTGCCATCAACACTGCGTCATCGGCATATAAGAGAACTGGAATTGCTTTCCTGCCCACTCGAGGACAATCCGTCTGAAAAGATGTCAGGCCCTCCTCTAAACCATTAACCCCTTCGATGCTGATGACGGCTGGGAGCCGTCATGGCACACAGTGCTCGTGTGCTGACGACGGCTCCCAGCCGTCATGACCACGCCCGTGATCGGAATGTGCCGCACAGGAGCGGAATTCCGGCCGCGGGCAAGGGGTTCTTATATATAGTGTGAATAAAAAAGGGACTAAAATACACCCCTGGCGTACCCCCCCTGGTACAATTAAAATAATCAGTGAGCCCCACCCCGTGAATGTCTATCTGCGGCTGTGGTCTTGGCGTGGAGGGTCCTTAGTAAGTTTACAATGGCAGGCTCAACCCAAGGGAATCGAACAGGGCTCATAATTTTTTACGATTCACCTGGTCGAAAGCAGAGGTGAGGTCCATAAAACCCCCCAAAAAGAGCACCAGGTTGAGCAACTGTATATTTAGAAACTATTAGATAGAGGTTTAAACATTCCTCCGTAGTTGATTTCCCCAATCAGAAGCCATACTGCACCTTAGAAATAATATTATTCCAATCTGCCCACTTGGAGAGCCTATTTAGTAAGGCTCCACCCTGGACTTTACCTGTGGAGTCGATAAAAGAAAATGGGCAATAACAATGGGGGTTATCCTTGTTACCCTTCTTGAAGATCAACACAATTGTGGCAGTAGACCAAGAAGGTGTCAACCTATTCCTTACCACTGCATTTAACATGTTAGAACCGGGGCCCATACATTAGTGTTGTCCCGGAATAAGTCCAGGGGGACCCCATCAGGTCCAGGGGCCTTTCTCCGGGCCAATCCCTCAATGCCCAACCGCACTTCATCGAAAGAAAAAATGATAGGGGAGTCGGTCTGGGGTAGCCCTGTCTCATGAATGGATCTCTCATTTTGTCCAAAATTATAAACCCCTCCAAAGTGGGCAATCCATTTTTCCGGGGTGATATGATGACATAACGCGGGTTTCACTGGTTCAGAAAAACAAGGTCTATTTATAACGTGCCAAAATTAAATACTATCCCACTGCTCACTCGCTTGGGTCAACTCATCCCATGCCTGCCTTTGTAGCATTCCTCTCCGTTCCTTGAGGGCCCCCTTATAGTTGGTGCGGCCATTGGTCACACAAACTCTAACCCTGGGGATCTGCTTCAAAGCCCTCTTTAAACGGAGAAGGGCCTAAGAGCACTTAACATCAAACCATTTTGGATGATCAGGGATGTACTGGGCTGCAGGAATTGTACTATGTTTTATAAAGCACATGGCAATCCGATGGCATCCCAGCGCTGGGTTTAAAGAGGTTGCACCATACAGAACAGGAAGGCATCTAGAGACGGGTATTATTTAAAGCACCAGGTATTAAGGGCTTTTTGAAAACAATTGTCTTTAACTGTTACTTGAATAGCAAGCGGAAGAGAGTTACAGAGCTTAGCTGCATTGAAGCTGGAAGATCAACCTCCACTTCTAGCAGACAGCATTTGTTAAGCACAGCTGCTTCAACAGAAGTGTCCCGGTGTGCAAAGCAAACACAGAAATCACACTGCTTCATCCAGGCAGCTAGGCTGCATCAATGAACCACGTTTTAGCTCTCTTTTAAAAATGGCCACTGACTCAGCCCTACGCAACTTGGGGGGCAGGTTGTTCCAGAGCTTGGCCATAAGTACCTTGAAGGAGCTCCCTCGTTGAAGGACCTTGGAGCATTTAGGAATCCACATCAAGGTTGTTAGACCTCATCACTCATCTCTTGAGTGAAGGGGGTCAATCAGTTCCTCGTTTAGCCAGGGTCTAATCCAGCAGGTGCTCTAAAAGCCAACGTAAGAGCTTTAAATTTAATACGCTTTACTGCAGGGAGGAGCCAATGCAGCTGCTTCAGGTGGGGGGGGGGGGGAGGAGATATGCTGAATCAGTCTCGCAGCTGCATTCTGAATGATCTGAAGTCTGTATGTCAAGCAAGCAGGCAGGCCAAGATAGAGGCTATTGGCGTAGTCCAATCGAGAAGTTGCCATAGAATAGTCTGTAGGTTTGCAGGTCTCTTCTAGGACTAAATGCAACAGCTTCCTTAAGGTTTTCAGTTTCAGAAAGAGGCCAGATGTAATTGGTTTTATTGGAGCCAAAAAGGAGAGGTCTGAGTCAGACATGCAGCCTAGGATCCTAGTAGAGCAGGTATGCGTGGGGGGAGGGGAGTAAAAGCTGCAAAAAACATAGCCAGACCTCCAAAATGTAAACATTACATATAGGATAAAAGAGGGCACTGAGAGCAGCATGGCCGACAGAGGGTAAACACAGCACTTTAAACATTGTGGCCTGGAAAAGTAAACCTTGTGGTGTACTCCGGTCTAGCTACAAGGGTCAACCACTGAAAACACCACTGCCAGACCAACACTGCACTAGAAGCAGGTGTTCATGCGTGGTGAGCACTGTGTAGGGGCGCGATCAGTCCTGTAAACAAAGGGACAAATAGGACTCCTATTTGTCCCTTGAAGTGGCCCGGCCTAGAGGAGTCAAGACTATAATGAACACACCCTGAGCAAGATCCCATGAGCATAGCCCAAATAGGATAATCGGCTGCAGTGCGGACAGGGTGACATAAAGGACGAAAACACTGCACTCAAACACTCTGACCTTCAGCGGTACATGCTCCAGTAGTGGTAGACAATACTCTAGAATCAGGCTGACCGCTAGTGGGTCCTGATTATGCATTACCTCTGTTACACGCTATAGTAAATTTGTATTCTGACGTGGCTACGGATTATGGCTGGGATTAGCCATAAACTAACCACTAGAATTCCAGTGCTGAATGGCTAAAAAGAGGGCATTGTTGTTTTGTATTGTATTGCAACATTTTTATTGCGTTTACTAACCCTATGTAGGATGCTGACGCGCTTACCTACATGGGTTGCATGCTACACCATGTACGGTGCTTGGTTGGAAGTAGGTTGTCTTTATTTTGATCCCATGTGGAAGGGATTTCCATGTTGTATGTGATGACCACCAAGGTGCTGTTATCGTGTTATGGGATACAACGCTTAGCAGTGTGAGGGATAAACAAGTGTGAGAGACAGATGCACAGTTTATGGTCTTCAAGCATTTCTTATTTTCATAGTAGACTTTGAAGATTACTGCACTGGGATGTCCCTTCTGAGATATCTTGTTTAAAGTGTATGGTCCTGAACAGGTATAGGTTGGAGGAAGACCTCGACCAGAGATCTGCTGGAATGGACTTTGTTACCATCATCCCAATAACTAGTGCCATTTTGAGAGGTCAAAAGCCGTCATAGTATGTAGCTAGTTCGGACCCGCAGTGGTGGTCTAAATGTACCTCCTCAATTGGCCCTTGTCTTCGATGTATATATCTGATTTTCCTACATTAGTAAAATTGTTTGATCATTTTCCTCCCAAATTAGGCATTAAAGCTTTCTATGCTAATATATGCAGAAAAATTTGTGGTGAACAATATCACACCAATAGGGCTACAGTGGCAACTTGAAACTTTGGTAACTTGCTCAAGTGTCCATAATTTGGTGGTTAATAAAAATCATGATTCTGGGGTTTCGGGGTTAGCTGCCTCTCGCCATCAGTCGATTAACTGTAATCATATCAAAATTGCTAAGCACTGTCTCTACTTGGGAGTAATAGTTTCGAATAATGTTGCTATAGCTCACCCATTCAGAAACACAGTCCGCAAGAGCTAACTCTGTAGGACATGGTTTACTGCAATTTATTCAAACTCTAAGTAAGAGAGATATGATTTTGTTATTAAAAGTACATATTTTTCATAATTCCAGCTATCACATTTTACGCTATTGAAGCCCAACCTCCGTCTTATTCGGCAGAATGGATAACATAGAATCTCAACCTTGGAGTGCTTATTTTGAAATAAGACTTTCTACTGCGGTCTATTGTAAATACTCTCAGGCGGCCTGTTCGTTCTTTTTACAGTCTAAGGCCCCATCCTTTGTTTTGAAAAGCATTCTTGGGAATTCATTATTGATTTTGATGTTAAATTTTCCATCTCTAAATTATTCTCTAGTTCCATGGAGGCTTTTAGAATTGGAGTTGAGCAAACCGCTCATGAACAAAGAGATAAAAACAGAGCATTGACATTTGAGGTAAAGAGGAAACTCAAATACATATCCTTTTTGTGGCTGATTTGTACAACGTGAACCAGAACACCTGGATTAATCATGGCTTCTCAGCTTAACTAAATTGTGTGACCTTGGGCAAATATTTTCTTTTACCAGTCCTCCTTTTTCTTCAGTATCACATATGAAAGTACCTTCAAATATGTGAGTTCAGCATACCAGAGGACGTATTACAGAAAGTGTCCCGGGGCACAATAGGCAAATGCTCCTGCTTTATGAGCTCCCGGGGCACTTTGGTATTACAGAAGGGGCCATGGACTCTTGTGCGGCCCCTTCCTTGATACAGATAGCGCAGGTGCACATGTTGCCCTACTACAAGCCTCTGCACCCGCACCCTATTATGGACATAAGCACAAAGGCAAATAAGCTGTCAGGAGGGGCACTGAAAGGGCAACCCAAAAAGGTGGCACACTCAGTGCGCCCCCTGATGGCAGCTCTCTGGAGTGGCGGAGGGCATCCTATGGACCCCCAGACACCCCCTTACACTCACTGGGCAGGGTTGCCTTCTGCAAGGTGAAACAAGGAGTGGTTTTGAAGCAGCCACTCAATATTCCACTTGAATGTGCTGTCCCTAGGGCAGCACGAGTGCGCGGCTGCCCTGGGGGCATCGCATTCACTATAATAGGGTTCACTTTCCCTGTTTACACATGGTGCACCTATTTAAAGGTGTGCCGTGGTGCAAACCGGAAAAGTGCGACCTATGTGTAATATGGCCCCAAGCTGCACAAACACCTATTGTGTTTAATTTAATAGACTATAATGTTTATCTATCTATAAGAATCTGCACCATATACAGGTTTCACAAGACAATGGTATTTTCTCTTTGTTCACTAATGGCACTGTCGCCAGGGTGCGGGTGGGAATGGTTTTAAGTTCATGTTTAAAATCTATCACTTTAAATAAGTACTTTTCCATGCAGTGCTAAACATGTGGTGTATTAATGTCAACGCTGCCCCATGTTAAAGAAATGTGCTTTTTTTCATTTTGAAGAGACTTTATCCTATTTTCTGTGATAGTTTTTGTATGATTTACATGGAAAACGTTTATAGGGCTCTTCTCGTGCACGGGCGCTTCGAGTCAAACCAGCCCCTGTGCTTGGCTCTGGCTCGGCTCACCCAGTTAATTTGTTGGATTGCCCACCTCTATTTGGAATAACTAAACAGGAGATTTTAGGCCAGCCCTCTACAGCCAATATTAAACTTTTGTTAAAAAAAAACAACCAGGAGTAAAAGCTTTGATAAGGATCTTGCTAATCGCATTAAAAAACGTTGTATTTTAATTGGTCTTTCGTGAAACTCTGTAAACTCCAATTTTACCGACAAGTGAATTTAAATCATTTTTTACTAAGTATAAACTTTCTGAAGCACTGCCCTTTCTATATCAGCCTACGGCAGTTACTGTCTGTTACCAATTGAAGGCATTTTAAAATATTTTCTTGATTTGTGAGGTAACGTTCTTTCTTGAAATAACGTTGATGGGTGTAAACTTCTTAGAAATATTCCAGATCACATTTATTTTGATAAATTAATAAATAAAGAAGAGGTAAACTCTGGGTCTCGAGCACTGACCAACTGGGGTACATGCTCCACCGGAAACAGCAGAGCTTGTAGTGGGCGACTGTGCTCTAGAATTGGAAACAGCCTGACATTTAGGGACACATTCTGTACTGGAAACAGTTTGGTTTATATAATTATATAATTATGTACTGTGCAGGAACAGCCTAGATTATAGGGGTACATATTGCACTGGAATCAGCCTGAGCTAGGCAGATACCGCACTGAACACCGCTCTTTCTACAGAGTACAAACTGCACTGGAACAGCCCTGCCTAATGTGCGATCTACTCCCCTGGAAATAGTTGCCATAGACTTTAAGGTAAACTTACTGCATTGGAAACCGCCCATCATAAAGATGTAACTGGTGCACTAGAGTACATTAATACACTGGAAAACGCCTGCCCTACAGAGGAAGAACTGCCAGTGCTTAATTTGAGCCAGTGGTTTCCGGTGGGCGGCACCAGCACTTAATTGTCAACACCTGCACTTATGACAGTCTGCCACACGGAGGCACTGTCTGCCTAATTTGGAGATGGGCACAAGTTATTTATTGATTCAGTAACATTAAAAAAGACATAATCGTGCCACCCAATCCATTCTTATAGCTTTAGGGGCGTGGACTAGTCTGAATTGTCACACCAGTAGCCTCTTGAACAGAGCCACGGCACATAACATTTTACGAACTAAGCACTGGTGGCTGCCATGGAGAAATCCCGGCCTAGGGTGGTGAGAAGGCCCCGGCCCGGCCTGCAGTGTGTGGTAAAGCCGCTCGCGCCCGTGCCTTCAGCCAGCCTATCTTATCTGAGGCGGGAGAAGGAATGTGCGTTGCAACTGCTCTGCGGAGATAAGCCATTAGCTCACTGTCTCGTAAAACCATTGAAAGTGACAGTGCAAGTGTTAACCTCCTCTAGGGCAGAGACATTTTATGGAGACGAATGCTCGTATCCGCAGATCTTTATCTTACGTAACGACAGTCATGCCCCTGGTCTGTGAACGTGCTCCATGACATCATCCACGCCAATCGTAGTCCGTTCTTTGTTTCAACCACTGCACCATCTCCAGTGGTTCCATCCTTTCCGTCTGACACGTAACCTCCTACCATTTTGATAGTTGATGCAGATAAAGAAATGCAGTCAAGGCCGCACAGCGCGACGATGTCAATGTTAGCAAGGCCTGTCTCCTGGTATCACAACGGACTAGACACCAGGCCAGGTCTGACCTGAAGGGCGCTGTGCCCAAAGACATACACAATTTGCGCAGTGTGGCTCTTCACATAGCAAGCAACGTATGAGGTTGGTTTCCCCGTCAATTAACCTATTCCGTTTCCCACGCTCCGCCTTTCATTATCTTACCTTATAGCCGAAACTACTTTCAGAAGCAAATTCTATTTCTAAGTCTCTCCTAGACACTATCTTTTTATGTTATACCGAATCCTCAACCCACTATATGAAACTTGTACCTCATTTCCTTGCTCGAGTTTAGTAATGACATCACTACTCGCCTGCAAAAAATAAATGACATCACTTTTGTACTATTAATTATTATTACAGCTGAGCTGTGACAAGACAAGATCTGCTACGAAAGATAGCAGGCAGCGGGAAAAGCAGTTCAGGACGACCAGCTTAAAGGCAGCTTCTCTTAAACACTGTTCCAGAAAACCCGAGAGCTTTTAACTTAAATATGTCATTTATATGATAGTATCTTTATGTGACACAGAGCTGAAGCTCAGGAAAGGAGAACAGAAATATATCTGCACGTTTTCACACATTTTAAACGACGTGACTGGTTTTAAAAACGACTCCCAATAAACAGCAGTAAATATGTTTAAAAAAATCAAAGTTATATTTTCGTCTTTCTTGTCACAGTGAATACTCCACATATTTTCTATAAATTGACATAAGAAAAAATCTATTAAAATGTTCATACAACACATATACTGGTTCTAAGCACTGTAAAATAATGGCTGTTACAAATGGAATACTCCAAGCATTAAAACTCACAACCTACACACTAACTGATGTCAGTGGCGAGAGTTTAAGTCACTAAGGCATCCTGCCATCATTTATTCCTCTTTGCATCTTAGAGAAAAAGAGGCCAAGTACTGAAAGTGGTTAACCGGGTATAAGAAAGAATGAAATACACATTACCAGACGGTAAAGAAGGTATATCAAGTTACCATATACCTGTCATCCTAAAAGACTGCGTTTTTTGGCCTGGGTATTCTATGCAATCATGGAACATCTCTGAAATTTACAATAGTTTTGATCAGGGCCACTGTAATTATGCAGCAATGTGGGACCTAATTATGTGGTAGTATTTGACAGTACAGAGACATGACTGAGAGTAACAAAAATCATTTAACTAAACTGCCTACTTAAGACTGACATACTTTCTGTGAGAAAAGCGTGCACTCGCTCAAGGCACGCCACTTTTCACCTTTACATCAAAACAGGTAAGTATACTTAAGAAAAGGATGACAACTATGTTAAGTGATGTTCCAAAGACGAGATTCCAACATCTCTTAGGAGGCCCTTAGTGTGGTTTTGCGGTGAGCAAATATCCGTGGAACGCTCGCCTTGCACACACCAATGGTGAAGAGAATTGAGGATTCGGCCCCTGGCGTAAACTGCCCGGCAGACCCAGGACTGAAGATTACTGTCACACTGAGAGTCGGTTCAGGCTTCAAATTTACCTCACATTTTGAATTCCCCTTCTTTTTAGAGTTTCTTTTTTTAGGTTTTAATTCAGTTAATGTTTGCAACTTTTTTTACCAACATTTGGTCAATTTTGTTAGGTGTGAATTTGTGTGTGATACAATTGATATGGTATATGATAGAACAGCATGGGATAGGATCCAACATGTTATACAACAATTTATTCTATATTGGCCTTTCGGATAGCCAGATTTACAGCTCGCAGCCTCCAGACCCATATATATTTATCTACGGACATTAGCATTCAGGCTGTTTAGTTCCAATTAAAGAGTTCTTTCAATTCAATTGATGACAATTTACGGTTCTTATGAAAATGCTGCCTTACTTGGAGGCCGAAGAGGAGGACGTTTTTGCGCTATCCTTGGATGTTGCTATAGCCAAGCCTGCTTGTCTCTGCTACTCTTCTTCACCATTGAACTTGAAGGGATAAAAGTGTGGACCCTTCAGTTTGCTATGTTTACAGGCAACAGTGCTTCTGGAAAGGATACACTATGCCGACCTCAAAACTTATTAATACTTTTGCTGTGTGAGGAGGGGGCGGAGCCTCTTTTCAAGAGCTACCTAAGAGGCACTCTGCCCTCCAAAAACCTATCCCCCGCAAGCACCCCCCAAAAAAAGGGTTGCTAAGGCTGCTGCTGATTTCCTGGGGTGTTTTCACACCCCTTAATGGGCATATGCTGCTTGCAAACTCCAAGACCAGCTAGAAAGCCACTTGGGTCACTGGTTTCCAAGTTTGTCTTCCCGGCCAACATATGATTTTGACTCCTCACTGGGTAAATGTGTGACGGGAGCTGATATCGTGTGACACACTGTGGCACTGTGTGAGTTGGCAGATCTGGGCATGTGATATTTATGCAGCAAGCAGCTTCCACTAGCATGGTGCTCTGGCACTGTTGCCTTGTTTTGGAGCAAGAGTAAGCAATGGTGGGCATGAGTGGTTGGAAAGGTGCATGGGTGGAAGGAGCCTTTTGGGGAAAAAAACTGGGTGTGGTGTGCGCTAGAGTTGAGAATACGTCAAACTGCCTGATGGACATATTGCTGAAGCTAGGCGGAGGTGTAAGAGACAGCTGTAGAATGCAGACATTTCATAAATACCTTGGTGAGGTCTCCCCAAGGCTCTTCAGTGGGGTGGATATAGTGTTGAGCAGGGGCGGCTCCTCCACTAGGGCGGAGGAGCGTTGCCCCACTGCTTTCTTGCAGTGCGAGAAGCAGAAACGTAAAATGGTAACTTTCAGTTATTACCATTTTATGCTTGGTTGTGGGTGAGCGGGGCTGCTCTGCGAGCAGGCAGGAGAGGAATGGTGTGTCTGCCCACTCCAGAGTGTGCAAAGACTGCTTGGTCGGCCCCCTGGGTCCGCCCAAACCAGTAATGTGCACTCTGCTCATCTTCATGTAGGCTGCATAGCAGCCTTCAGAGAGAAGATGGCCTCCCCACAAGCTGTTGGCTTGGTGGTGGCTCGACCATTCACATTGCTGCTTGCAGCATTGTGATTGGCTTAGAGGAGTGAGCCTGGCTGCCTGCTTCTGCTTCCTGTGAGCAGGACAGCAGGAGCAGAGAAGACGTAGGACCCAGCCGGCGGAAAGGTAAGGTGATTTTTTATATTATATATTTAAAAACCATGCCGGCCGCGACTGGGGTTGAGGCTTGAGAGACTCAAGTGCTGGAGAAGAGGAGCACCAGGGTGTCAAGAATGCTCCAGACTCGAGAAAGCCAGCTCCAGGAATTTACAGAAGCCTATGAGGGCTGAGCGCATCTGGTGCGGGAGGAGCTGTACAGGAGCATTTTTTGAACTCTCCACAAGGAGAGATGGTTTTGTATTCTCAGTTGCAAACTGGTAATGAATGCTAGTTTTGCAAACTGAATACAGGTGGCACCTCCCAGATGCTGCCGGTGGTAAGAATACATTTACACAGCGCTTTCACTGAGGTGTTTCCCAAAATAGTTTTTATATACAACTATTATAAAACAATTGAAATTGATAGTCATGTTGTTGACCTCGGTAGGAAGAGAGCATGAGGTGACCCTGCATATATTCGAACCTGGTACCTGCTGGCTACCCAAACAGATCTGCGCAAAGATATCTCAAATTTCTGAGCTCTCTTTTACTACGGATTCATCTGGCGCTGGTGTTGTGTCTTAGAGTGCCTGAGTTAACCAAGAAACAGCACCTTGAAAACAATTTTTAAATTGTGTTTTTCTGCCTTTCTCCAGTGCTTAAATTGAGCCGGTGGTTTCCGGTGCTCGGCACCAGCATTTATTCACCAACACCAGCGCTTTTCATGAGCACCAGTTAAGGACCCATTAATTTACGGTGAGATTACGTGATTTGCCTGGAATCACAAGATGATGAGCCAACCCTGAGACTCGAACTTTGTTCCCCAGCTCCGGAGTCGGCAGCTCTGGCCACAAAGTCTCTCCCCATTTTCATGGTTAGTAGTTGGTTGTGTTTTAGGCAACGCTAACAGGAGAAATGGGGAAGTGCAAGCTACCTCCTGATGAGAGCCCCGGCATATATATATATATATATATATATATATATATATATATATATATATATATATATATATATATATATATATATATATATATATATATATATATATATATATATATATATATATATATATATATATATATATATATATATATATATATATATATATATATATATATTTTTTAAATTAACTACTGCGCCTTTCTCCTTTTTTTTTTTTAAATGACCTGTAGTTTTACTAAGTGTGACACTTATCCTGTGCCTGATGCCTTCTTCAAAGCAACTGCCTTGTGGCTTCCCTCCCCAGCGCTCAGGTACTTTGCAGCCTCCTCCTCACGTGCAACCTGCACTCAGGTGTCAAGTCATACCTGCAAAATTGCTGGTAGACAGAGGCAAAAAAATGCAAGTCAACAAGTCCCTGCCTGCGAGGCCGCAAGGCAGGGAGGGTGCTCAGGTGACATCAGCAGGCACCCCTCCGCCGGCACTTTGGGTGGGGCAGGGAGACGGCAAGCCGAGGTGAAAGTCGAACTCCTCTCAGGGGCCTGGCAGGTGGCAGGCTGAGGAAACTGCGCCTCTGTAATCATTTTCACGCTCCACGGGTACTGAAAGGGCAGGCGCTGCTTCATTGCAGGCCGCAGGTGTCTGGCAGTGTCAGACTCTACCCAGGAGGCCCCCACAAGGTCCCAAACGTTCAAGAGCTGAGAAATCCCTTTTGCACTCCCTTAAAACACTCTTTTAGTGTATAGTGGATGATGTCGACGTGGGCTTGGGTGAGTTTAGCAGTTAGTTACTAAGCCTAAATGAAGATGTTACTAAGCCTAAATGAAGATGTTACTAATCTATAAGAATGTGTCTAGTATTTCACATGAGAACGACCCGCCTTCCAAACATACACTCCCCCAACTCCCCAAACTTAACAGCACTCTTTTTATTTTAGATCTGGTGTTAGCCAATACCTTTTGATTTTACTAAAATTATATGCGTGATACACTTACATAAGGCCTTTCAAGACAGCCCTCTTCAGCCATTGGCTTATTTTTGCGTCAATCTCTGTTTTCTTCCAACCACTAGAGAATGATGCACTGGGTCAGCCTGTCAGCCATTGGCTAACTACACTGCGAGTGATGGTATTCCCTAAGTGGGAAGGGCATGCCTGGACGTGGACGTGGGTCCTGTACTCAATGCGCCACCAGATTCAAGCTAGCCTGGCTGATGAGGGGAGATACCCCGAAACCAGCCCTAGGATGCTTGTTTCTGGTCCAGGGAGGACCAGGCTTGGCAGTTCAGGTTGGACTGTCCCCGTGGGGAGCAGGGTCAAGACTGATTTGCATATGGCTGGGTCTAAACCGGAATGGCGTGGCGTGCAAAAAAATAATGGATTTAACCCAGATCTGTGACTAGAGGGTGAGTGTTTGTTTTTTTCAGCATTCCGTCCATCATCTGTTCTTTTTGCATTTATACAGAGGGACCAACGCACAGAATTTCATCATGCCACTTCAATAGACAGTGCCCTATAAGCAAAATCAATGACATTTTCATTTTATCAATCAAAGATGAACCAATGGGCAAGTATGATGTGCAGATTGCAACCAGATCCCTGCAGCAGTCTATCAATCCTGGTCCTCCTTTCATCCACAGTCGCTCCAACCATCAAGCTAGTTTACCACATAATAATAGGAGACAATGTGCACTATTGCCACTCCCAACTTACTAAGTTAACACAACAGATACATCTGCGCAACTGGTTAATCAGTCTCAAAGGGAGACTACATTTTTTATTATAGGAATTGTGGCCTGTCTGAAAACGTGTTTGCGAATATTTTGGAAAAAAACCAGCCCCACATCTTGGCAGTGAAAGTAAATATGGTTGCGTGCACTGTCCATGGTCAAGGGTGATTTACTCGAGACGTCAAGTATGTAGAAACACATTAAAAAGGAGTGTTATGTCTGGAATGTATTTCAAATTAGCCCGAGGAGGCCTAAAGCAACTATCATTTGTTTTAAACTCGGTATGTGGGCCGCCTGACTTATCTTTAAACTCTGTAGAGGAGCCCAAACTTTCCCTGCTATTAGCAACAATGGTCAAGGATTTTTGGGGTCACTTACTGCCCAGGCCTTGAGGGGAGACATGACCCTACCTGTCAACTGACCCAAGATAACGAGAGGGAATAAAACCTGCTTTGACGGTTAACATGCTGTAAATGTTGAAATTATCAAACATTTATTGTGCAAAGCCTGTGGACCCGCTGAAGTTGGTCTGCTTCTTTAGGTCAATTGCAAAGCAACAGGGGTCATGCAGTCTCCCAACTTCATTCGAGAAGTCACTGGAGAAGTGTGGCTCAATGATTAGAGCGGCAGACCCTGATGCAGAGGTCTAGCCCGGGACCAGGGTTCAATTCCCCACCTCGGCGGGTCTTGGGCTCAAAATTTCAGGGACCTGATAATTCTCGCCTCGGTGCCTATTCCAATCATGGAGTCCCACTCTGCAACTCTGGGCAATAGCTTGCTTAATCTCCACAACGGCCCCCACAACGCTAAGGATGCCTGGCCTCCACCTTGGGGGTGCCCAGGATTGGACGCCTCACAGACAAAGCCAGGATGGGTTCCACAGCGGTATTCGAACAAGCGCCTTGAGACCCTTGTGGGTAAGTAGTGCGCTATACAAGTATCAATTTACATTTACTGTAGCTGCCACATTATTTTACCCTGCGGCCTGGGTTCCAACCAGGAGACCCGACGGAGACTTTGTGGATGCCGAGGCGCAAGGGGAGCTGGGGGACGTGTCTTCGAGCTGCTGGCCAGACAATTTTGAGCTGTAATATTAGGTCGGCCGTATTCAAATCCCATACAAAAGTCAGCAATAAGGTAAAATACCAGTTGTGGACAAAACGGCGCTCTTAGATTTTGGTCCAGGCTTCAGAATCCTGACAACTCTGTAAAGAGACTCCAGTTTTACAGACAGCATGTTTTTGAAGGCCTTTCTTATCAAAAGCGGTGTGTGCCCCATTGATTCTCCTAAAATGCCTTCTCCCTCGTGCCAATATTGTTGAGATTAGAAAATCTGCACTTGCGCCTCAATTATCTTCGAATTTCTTGACCCAACACCCTTAAAATGTCAGAAAAGCAAAGGCAACATTTTTTTAAATGAGTACATTCCGTACTTTTTCCATCATATTTCTGATATGTTTTTGTCTCTGTCTCTTTTGAATGCATCTGTATTTTTGAATTGAGAAGCAGGCCTCATTGTGTTTTAATACCACCATGTGACCAGAATTGAGTACGGTGCGGACTGTGCCTAGTGTCAAATATTCAAGGGGCAATTCACAATGGCATTTAGGAGTACTCGATGGAGTACTCCTGCAGGACTACTTTACATACTCATAAGTAGGTCTACTGGAATTATGGAGCAGAAGAGGGTCAAATCACGTGGCACAGTTGAGTAAATTATGTGGCAAGAAAAGGCAAAGTATACGGCGTAATCGCTACATTTTATGAATGCATTATTTTGTCATTTTTACACTGGTTACCACTTCCTGGGCATTGGGTGTACCTGTTCAACACCCAAATATAGCAATAAGCAACAGAAAGATGACCAGTCAAGCTTTGAAAAGGGCATTCCACTCTGCAGTAACACGTGTTGCTACGTTTTTAGCAACTTTTGAACCGTTTGAGCTAGAAACATATTTTGTTTTGTTAAAATCTGCAGATAGTTGCTTACAAAGGCCGTTTTTTATTAATATTTGTCTGTATTCCAGACTATGGAGTACTATTTCATGTTCTTATAAATACCTATTTGAACTGGCCCACTGTGTTCTGGTGAAACTGGCTAGTGTCTCTGAAACGACATCAATTTAGTCCACATCTAATGGTTTCCAAAAAGATCATGGATATTTTTTTGGGCCAATTTGGATGTTTTGTCCACGCGTCTTCTTTCAGCTTCTTTGTGAGAAGGAAAGGATCCATTTATTTCACTGTCTCAAATTTAAACTTTTCAAATTAACGAAATTGTTGCATGACACAGAGATATATAGGCTCTTGAAAGCACTGATGTGAGTGTTCCGGTATGGCCACTATAGAATTTTCTTATTGGGATATCCATTTCTACCCAGTTGTCTCTGCCATTACATGCAATATGTTTATGGGAAGAGCCGATTAAGTGTGGGACAAAAAGATGGGCTCTGGTGTCCAACTTGCAGATGTAGCGTTAAGAAGACCTGGGTTAGAATCCCAGCTTCTACCCTTGAACAAATTGTGTGATTTAAGTGAAGACACATATGGTCAGGTATTGCTGAGTCCCAGCCCCTTAACCTGTTACCAGACCTGCATCCCTCCATAGGCGCGTCGTCCCCTAGTCAGGCCGCCTTGGCATATGTTCCCGTTACGTCAGTGCCCTTATCACTGTTGTAAGTACACAAGAGCATTCATTTATGTACACTGATGTGTCAACCTTTCCGCTCCACTTTTGCTTGTGGCAAAGAACTGTCATTTTAATGTATAGAAATTATTAATTTTATGAGTTTTGCACCCCGAGGCCTGGGTTGTTCTTATCCCAACTTCAGTGCAACATCAACACTGTGACTAAGAGCAAACTACGTCATTTCCCGGTGCTTGAAGCTGTGTATACCGGTAAGGACATGAAATAAATATATGCGGCTATGTAATGTAAAAACAAAAATGAGTAATATAAAAAACACGTTTAGTTTGCGCTCCCATGTAATCACATGTCCCGGTTTCTAAGCCACGCCCACTCGGCACACTGCTCTTTGTTTGAAGTGCTGATGTCACAGGTAAACACCCTGCTATGAAGCCCTCTGCTGCTGCTATGAGTTGCATCTGTGCTAGACCGAAAGAGCTAAATAAATAATGCATTAAATGTCTGAGTGTTAATGCATTTTGCTGCAAAAATCCCGGAGGGACCTACTTAACCATTTAGTCTTTTAATGTAGATGGAGTCAGTAGCTCCCAGGACCAGCGAGGCTACCACGCGGTGGCAGAAAGCTCTATATCAACTATAACTTTGTTGTTAATAACAATTTTGCCTCACAACTCTAATTATCAAAGACTTGGAAACACAAAATTGCCTCGGAAACGTCCCCGGAAGAAGAGATTCCAGCAAAACAAAACACAAGGCGGCTCCTCACTTTTAACTGTAAAACGATGACGTCATTTGAAAGCTGGCGTCGTTGTACGTCGCTGTGAAGAAGCAATGGTCTCCCCTAACAAAGATGTGGGGCTGTGACAGTCCGCTCTGACGCAGGAGCGTTTGTGGACAGGTGCGTTCAGTCGTGCTCTTTCCCAGGGCACCTGACGGAGTTTAACCAACACGGGGCCGGCCTCGCGGGGCCTCCGCGGACTCTGTTGACACGCCCGGTTCCCGTTTCCATATGTACCGAGGCGGACGCCGCTGCTGAACAAGGATACCTGAGAGCTACTGTGTGCACGTCACACCTCCGGGTGTGGGCACTGTGCTGCCGAGCCAAGAATACACTGGCCTAGATACCTCTATTACTTGTGCCGGTAATAGGGTGTGGCTTAGAGCTCCAACAGATTATAGGTTTTCGTGCACAGTTGGATAACAAGCAATGGCAAAGCCAATAGGTCTCACCTATGCAATATGCTTTGCACTGGCATAGCTAGGCCTTAGGACGCCCGTGGCGGTCACTGCATCTGCCACCCGCGGCCTAATCGAAGAGCGAGCGAGATGCCTGTGGCTTGATGTGGCAGCGACGGCCGCACGTAAGAACGGGGGCTCGGGGGGCTGAATGCCGATTTTCAGAGCCGCAAGTAAGAGAGGGGAAAGGGGGGCCGGCCACTGCCCCAAAACCCATGCCGCCGGGGGCGGTCGGCCTTCCCACCCCCACCCCCCTCACCTTAGTTACACCACAGATGCTTTGGCCATATTGTACACCATCGTGGCTGCTGTTCAGCATGGCTAAAAGTTAGTGGCGTAAAGGAGAGTGGATGGAGTGTCGTGTAATAGAGTGGATCTTAGGGAGTGGCATAGAGAGTCGCAGAGTGGCGTTGAGTTGAGTGGCAACAGTGCCAGTGTAGAGTGGCATAAAGTGGAGTAGCATAGAGGGTCGTGAAGTGGAGTAGAGTATCTGGGAGTGTCGTGAAATCGAGTGTCAGAGTGGAGGTCCATAGAGTGGATTCGACTGTCAGAGTTGAGTGGTGTAGAGCCTAGAGGGGTGGCGTAGATGGTGCTGCATAAAGTGGAGTAGAGTGTTGTAGAGTAGAAAGGCGTAGAGTGGAGTTGATTATTGTACAGTGGGGGCATAGAGTGGAGTAGTGGAGTAGAGTGGAATGGAATAGAGTGGAGTAGAGAGTCGTAGAGTGGTGTGGCATACTATGGAGTAGAGTATCATAGAGTGGAATGGCATAAAGGGGTGAGGAGTAGAGTTGCACAGAGTGGCATAGAGTTCAAGTTCAAGTTCTGGCATTTGTAAAGCGCACTACTCACCCAGAGGGTCTCAAGGCGCTGAGGGAAGGGGTTCATTATTTGTCGAAAAGCCAGGTTTTGAGTTCTTTTCTGAAGGAGATGTGGTTCTGAGTAAGGCGGAGGTGGGTGGGGAGTGAATTCCAGGTCTTGGCAGCCAGGAAGGAGAAGGATCTGCCACCCATGGTGGATTTCCGGATGCGTGGGACTGCGGCGAGGGCATGATTGGACGATCTTAGTTGGCGGGTGGGTTTGTAGAAGGACAGTCGAGTGTTGAGGCATTCGGGTCCTAGATTGTAGAGGGCTTTGTGTGCTTGGGTGAGAAGGCGGAAAGTAATTCTTTTGTTAACGGGAAGCCAGTGGAGGTCTTTTAGGTGTCCGGTGATGTGATCTTGGCGTGGGATGTCTAATATGAGTCTCGCTGACGCGTTTTGGATGCGCTGGAGTTTTTTCTGTAATTTTGCTGTGGTTCCGGCGTAAAGTGTGTTACCATAATCCAGTCGGCTCGTGACCAGTGCGTGGGTGACGGTCTTTCTTGTCACGAGGGGGATCCAGCGGAAGATCTTTTTGAGAATGCGAAGTACGTTGAAACAGGAGGACGAGGCCGCGTTGACTTGTCTGGAAATCGAGAGAGAGGAGTCTAGGATGAATCCAAGGTTACGTGCATGGTCTGTGGGTGTGGGTGCTGCGCCCAGCGCGGGAGGCCACCAGGAGTCGTCCCAAGTTGAGGGGGAAGATCCTAGGATGAGTACCTCAGTTTTGTCTGAGTTGAGTTTTAGGCGGCTATGTTTCATCCATTCGGCTACTTCTTTCATGCCTTCGTGAAGATTGGTTTTGGCGGTGTTGGGGTCTTTAGTGAGGGAGAGGATTAACTGGGTGTCGTCGGCGTAAGAGATGATGTTGAGGTTGTGTTGACGCGCGATGGAGGCGAGAGGACTCATGTAGACGTTGAAGAGGGTGGGACTGAGTGAGGATCCTTGAGGTACGCCGCAGATGACTTCGGTGGCCTCTGAGTAGAATGGGGGAAGTTGGACTCTTTGAGTTCTCCCAGCGAGGAATGAGATGATCCAGTCCAAGGCTTTTCCTTGTATGCCGATGTTGCTGAGGCGATGTATAAGGGTGCTATGGCAGACTGTGTCGAAAGCGGCGGATAGGTCGAGTAGGATGAGGGCCGCTGTTTCTCCGTTGTCCAGGAGTGCTCGGATGTCGTCGGTCGCTGCAATGAGGGCGGTTTCGGTGCTTTGTTTGGCTCGAAATCCAGATTAAGATGGATCAAGGGAGTTGTTGGATTCAAGGAAGGTGGCGAGCTGGCTGTTGACGGCTTTCTCGATGACTTTGGCCGGGAATGGGAGGAGGGATATGGGGCTGTAGTTTTTAAGTTCGGAGGGGTCTGCTGTGGGTTTCTTCAGAAGGGCGCTGAGTTCGGCGTGTTTCCAGCTTTCTGGAAAGGTGGCAGAGTTGAACGAGCAGTTGATGACATCACGTAGATGGGGTGCGATGATGGAGTCAGCTTTGTTGAAGATGTGGTGGGGGCAGGGGTCAGTGGGCAAGCCAGAGTGGATTGAGTTCATGAGGCGAATGGTGTCTTCAGTGGTAATTGGGTTCCAGGCGCTGAGGTTGTTAGTTGGTGGAGTAGGATCTGAGGGGGGTGGGGAGGGTTGAACGCTGGGAGAATTCTCGAAACTGTTGTGGATGTCGGCAATATTGTTGTAGAAGAAGGAGGATAACGCGTCGCAGAGGTCTTGGGAGGGAGTGATGTTGTTAGATGCTGCGGTGGGGTTGGTGAATTCTTTGACGATGTTTCCTTGCTGTTATGGGTGTTGTTGTCGAGACGATCCTTGAATGCTGATTTCTTAGCGGATCGAATCAGTTGGTGGTGTTTGCGGTTGGCTGCCTTGATGGACGCCATGTTGTCTGAGGTTGGGTTTTTTCTCCATATTTTCTCCAGAGTGCGGCATAGCTTCTTGGATTTTTTAAGGTCATCATTGAACCAGGGAGCTTTTTTGCTGGCTGAATTGATCTGGTGCTTTTTCAGGGGTGCTAATTCGTCAGCACTGTGGGTGATCCATTGCTTGAGATTGGTGGCCGCTTGGTTTGGGTCCGATGAGAGGGTGGGAGGGTTTTGGTTGAGTGATGTGAGGAGTTGGTCGGAGGTGATTTTGTTCCAGTTTCTTCGAGGAATAGGTTGAGGGCGAATGTGGGTTAGGGAGGTTTTGTAGCTGAAGTGAACACAGCTGTGGTCCGTCCAGTGGAGAGCTGTGGTGCGATCGAAGGAGATGTGCTTGCTGGAGGTGAAGATAGGGTCGAGCGTGTGTCCGGCTACATGGGTGGGGGTGTCCACAAGTTGTTTGAGTCCGAGATTGGCCAGGTTGTCCAGAAGGGAGTTGGTGTTGCTGTCGTGTTTGTTTTCAATGTGGTGGTTGAGGTCTCCTAGAAGAATGTAGTTCTCGGAGGCTAGGGCGTGTGGGCTGACGAAGTCTGTGATGTCATCGCTGAATTGAGTGCGGGTACCTGGAGGCCTGTAGATGAGGGTGCCTCTCATTGTGGTCCTGGGGTCGATGTGGATCTGAAAGTGGAGATGTTCGGCGGTTGCAAGATTGTCGTCGGAGCTGGTTGTGATTTTGATGGTGTTCCTGTGGATGATGGCGATGCCTCCTCCTGTTTGATTGGTGCGGTCTTTGCAGATAATCTTGTAAGCGTCTGGTATGGCTATGGCGATGTCGGGAGCTGATGATGTGTTCATCCATGTTTCAGTAAGGAAGGCAATGTCAGGTGACATAGTGTCGATTAGGTCCCAGAGTTCTGTTGCGTGTCTGTGGACCGAGCGGGTGTTGAGCAGGATGCACTTTAGGCGGTTTGAGTCGGAGTTGTGTTTGGAGGACATGGAATTGGTGCGGGTCCTGAAGCAGTTGAACTTGCAGGAGAGGCAGGCGAATGGGCCGTGGGTACGTCCCGGGGTGGCTTTGCAGCATTGTGGTGCGCGTTCGGGATTGAGGGCGAGGAGAGTAGCGGCATCATAGGGGATTCTAGAGGGTTGGGCGCAGCGGGGACCAGGGGGTATGGCGCTGGGCGCGGTCCAGGCGCGGACGGGCGTAGACGGGCTTACCTTTGGCGCACCTTCGGCGTGGACGCTGCGCGTTGGAGCATCTGTCATAAATGGAAAGTGGAGGGGGCGGAGCATGGGAGGGTCAGATGGGAGGCGGTAGCGGGGAGGGGAGGCGGTCCAGGGGGAAGCACAACAACAAAAATGGTGGTCGGAATGGAAAGCGAGGAAGGGATCAACAGGCAATACGTAAAACAAAGCAGAGTGTGTAAAAAGTATAATCAATCAAAGTGAGAGTCTCTGAAATGACGCGCAGCTTGGCAGGGCAGTGAGGGTGGCTCTACGATACTAGGCGCTATATTCGTGTACAAGCGCAGTTGAATAATATAAATTAAGAATTAGGCTACGGTATTACATATGCTATGTAAGTGAATTAGGCTACGATACCACACGCAGCAGCGTGATCGGAAATGCGCTTCAACTGTGGGCGCTGCACAGAGGAGCAAGACCAGGGATCTCAAGCCGGGGAGCGACCGCTTAGGCACAGGTCCAGTGTGTCGTTGAATAGAGTGGACTAAAGCGGCATAGAGAGAGTTGCGTACAGCATCGTAGAGTGGAGTAGTGTTGTAGAGTGGAGTGGCGTGGAGTAGAGTTTAATATAGTGGAGTGGAGTGAAGTATTGCGGAGTGTTATAGAGTGGAGTATTGTAGAATGGACTCGAGTGGCCTAGAGTGGAGTGGCGTAAAGTACTGTGGTGCAGAGTAGACTGGGGAAGATTGCAGTGGTGTAGAGTGGAGTGGTGCAGAGTAGAGTACAGTGGAGTATCGCACCGTAGATTGCAGTGGCGTAGAGCACAATGGTGTAGAGTAGTGTAATGTACAGTGGCACAGAGTGAAGTGTAGTATAGTGCAGTGGCATGGAGTAGATTGTTTCAGAGTAGAGTGAAGTGGCATAAAATGGAGTGGTGCAGGGTAGAGTGCAGGGGTGTAGGGTGGAGTGATGCAGAGTAAAGGCATGCAGAGTGGAGTGGCATAGAGTGCATAGGTGTAGAGTGGAGTGATGCAGAGTAGAGTGATGCCAAGTTGAATGGCGTAGAGTGCATTGGTGTACAGTGTGGTTGAGTGGTGTAGAGTTGAGTGCAATGGCAGAATGCAGTGGTGCAGAGTAGAGTGGCAGGGAGGGCAGTCTCGTAGAGTGCAGTGGCGTAGAGAGCATTTGTGTTTAGTATAGTGCACTTGCAGATAGTAGGATAGTAAAGTGGTGCAGAGAAGAGTGGTGTAGGGAGCAGTGGCATAGAGTACAGTGGTGCAGAGTTGAAAAGAGCGTAGAGTGCAGTGACGTAGGGCACAATGGTGTAGAGTGCAGTGGTGTAGAGTAGCGTGGTGTAGAGTGGTAGAGATTGCAGAGTAGACTGGTGTTTAGTGCAGTGGTGTATAGAAGAGTGCATCAGCATAGAGTATAATAGTGTAGAGTGCAGAGGCTTAGTGTTGTAGAGTAGAGTATAGTTGAATAGAGTGCAGTGGTGCAGAGTAGCTTGGTGTAGAGTGCAATGGCATAGAGTGCATTGGTTATGAGTAAAGTGGTGCAGACAGCATTGACAGAGTGCAGTGGTTAGAGTAGAGATCAGTGGTGTAGAGTACAGTGGTGCAGAGTAAAGTAACATGGCGCTGCACAGACTGGTGCAGCGCAGAGACCAGTGGAGTGGCACGAGTGGGGTGGCTTAGAGTAGATTGTTTCAGAGTAGAGTAAAGTGGCACAGAGTGTAGTGGTGCAGAAGAGAGTAGGGTGGTGAAGGGTAGAGTGCCCTGGCATACAGTGCAGTGGCGCAGGGTAGATTAGAGTGGAGTGGTACAGAGTACAGTGCAGTGGCACTGAGTGGAGTAGTGCAGAGTAGAGTAGAGAGGTGTAGAGTGAAGTGACAGAGTGGAGTGGTGCAGAGTAGAGTGCAGTGACTTTGTGCAGAGTAGAGTGGAGTAGGGTAAAGTGGAGTATGCATGTTGTGGTAGCACACTGCCATTACAGACTAGACATCTTCAATTGAAATGACCATTACATTTGCACGGACCTAGAGTTTTACTGGTAAAAGTATACAACGCACAATTGATAATGTGTGGAAATATCATCACAGAATGTATTGATTTGTTTTGATAGTATTAAAATATTTCCTTCCACTAGACTTCACAGCATTCCTCCAGTGCATGCTCAGTATCCAGCATGATTGTCACATAAACCCTCTCACTTTGAGGTCAGAGAAAGAAAAGTAAACACCAAGCTCCCTGGAAGACAAAGCCTGCATTTGACCTCTGTCTTTCAATACACAGCAAATGCGACAAGATAAGAAAAATATTTAACGGCCTGTTTACAGAAATCAAGGTCTGTTTACAAAAATCGAACACTGGTGAAATGATACAGTGAACAAGATGTAGGCCACAGAAGGGACAAAATCAAGCTAGACAGTCTAAAACAAATAAAGCCAGCAAATAGAAAGCAAGACAATGTGAGTTACAAACTACAAAGCCAATGGTAAGAAATAGGTGAATGTCTTTCCAGGGAAGCTTTCCAAATGTCCCCAAGGTGTTGTTACTAAACCAGACAGGCCTCGACCTAAAAATGGAAGAAGATTTTAGTGAGTGAAAGTGGGTTGGGGGAACTGTGGGTTCGGGAAAAGGTGTGCCTGCCTAGGACGTAGCAGACTCTGGGAAGCACTTAGCCTTTCAAACAAATACCACAAGCCTCTATGGCCAGGGGTCACAAGCCTGTATGGCCACTGTCAGCATGTGAGCATGGCCTTATTTACAGGCACGAATGAGTTGTGTTCATAAGCTGGCCTATACTTGCCTTAAATGAGCATTAACTTGTCCACAAGCATATATTTCCTGTGTATATAAACATGCATGACCTGTGTCTACAAACCTGCATGGCCTGTGTGCACAGACCTGTCTGGTGTGTGCTGATAAGCACACATTACCGGTCTCCATAAGCTTACATGCCCTGTGTCTACTATAGTGCATGGCCTGTGTTAGTGCTTAATTTGTAAAGAAACATATGTGCCAGGCCACTTCTCATAAGGCCACTGCAGCTTGCACCACCCACTGCCCCTGACAGCACTTCCAATGCCAGTACCAACACAAATACTCCTACAAGTGTCACAATTCGGATTCTTCCAGGGCACCTAAAGCTATAAAAATTGCCTGGGTGGCAGATATTTTTAAATGTTTAATGTGTATTGCATTAAACAATCTGTTGGTGTGCTCATATCAAAATTAGACAAAAAGTGCCACCAAATGTTGGGCTTTTATACGTGCTGGAGCTGAGAATTCAGTGCCGGTGCCGAGCACCAGCAATCACCAACTCAAATTAAGCATTGGATTGTGTGCACTAGCGTGTACACTCTGTGACCACAAACATGCATAGCCTCCCTCCACAAGCTTGCATAGTCAGTATCCACAAACGTGCACTGCAAGCATGAATGGCCTGTCCCCCACTATTGCATGGCAGGTACTTAAAAGCAGTACTTAACTTTACAGCAAAAGCAGTTGCAATGCCAGCTTATACCCATAACGTTTACTGCAGGACTGAGTAGCTGTCACCACCTGCTGCAAGGACTGGGTAGTGTGTTCTTACACAAGTAAAGTTTGACATCATGACACAGTCGCTGCAAACATGAGTACATACAAGAGACACACATAAGCCTGTACTTATAAACGTACATAGCTTGCTGCTTGGTAGTCCACATTCAGAAAAGAACTAACCATTGCACTACCTGGTACTCTGACCTCTTTGTGGTTGCAAAGTGACGCCCCATCCCCTGTAGATTGAGAAGAAGTTCCCCTTAGTCTTCAATATCTCACTGATTTTCATTGACCATGTCTGAATGGGGGCCCACTAAAGGGTTGCGGAGCCCTTAAATGGTTATGTTATGTTAATAAAAATTATTGAGCGCACGAATACCTGGAGGTGTCTTGGCGCTAGGACTGCGGTTAGCCCAGGAAGGAGCACCTAGTTCTGAAATAGCCACGTTTTTAGCCCTTTTCTAAAGGAGGTAAGTGAGCTTGCACTTCTGAGATCCATTTGAAGCGTGTTCCATAGTTTTGCTGTGCCATACGAGAGGCTTCGGCCTCCCTAGCTTGAGGTCCGGATCCTCCAAACCTTCATAAGTCTGGCACCTGTGGAACGTAGTTGTCTGGCCGGTTCGTACCAGGAGAAGAGGTATCTAACAAATATTGGTCCAGTGTTGTTCAGGGCCTTGTATGCTAGGCATAACGACTTGAATTTAATATGTTGCGCCACCGGAAGCCAGTGGAGTCTTTGAATTTCCTTAGCTACTGATTCGTGCTTAGGGACATTCAGTAGAAGTCTAGCGGCTGCACTTTGTACCGTCTGAAGCTTTTTTGGTACTGTTTCTGCATATTCAGATAGTCTGTTGCAGTAGTCTAGTTTTGACTGTATTAGTGTAGTTACAACCGTCCTTCTGGAGTAGACGGGGATATAAGGTAGAATCTTCTTCAGTTTCTTAATCAGAAAATGGAAAGAGGACACGAAGGCATTGGTCTGCTGAGATAAGATTAGTTTGTTATCCCCCACCCCTGCCGCATGGGATGCGGGGGTTCGCATTACAGTGATCAGATTGGGGGAAGTGGTATATGTTCTGGTACTTTTAGGACATGGTACAACTCATCATCCTTACAAAATGCACTGTCCTGTAATTACATTCACATAGCACTTGTAAAAAAAAAAAATTAAATCCGTATTTGTAAAGCATGAACTACTCACCCATACGGGTCTTAAGGCTCTGGGGGCTGTCGTGGAAATTAAGTGAGCTATTGCCCAGAGTCACATGGTGCTGAGCTGAACTGCCGCCAAAGCTGGGGATCGAACCATGAACCCTGTGCTCCAAAGTCAGATGCCCTGGCTGCTGCACCACACCTCTCCACTTCCTACCTATGACCACCCTAGGCGCCAGGTTATAAGGGCTAATCATTTAAGACAAGTGCTCAAGGGTTGGGCCAGACCTACACTGTTTGCTGACTGTACCTATGCGAGGCTCATATGTTGCCAGGAGCTTTCTTTCAGAAAGACAAGTTGTGAAGGAGTGATCACCATTTGTAATGGGGACAGAGGTGGGGAGTCAGTGACATAAGGTCACACCCTTAGTACTCAAGCATTCAAGCAGTCAGAGCAGAATACTTTTAAAATGCACGAAACAAGTGAATTTGTTTAGTTTTAAAATGTCACTGACTCATTCTTGAGGTGTACTCTCAATACGTGGAAAGTGTGCACGTGATTTACACTAGTATAATAACAAATGTTCTTTTCACGTTTCCATGCAGGGTTAACTTGTTTATTTTTTATAGTGATGGAATAAGAGGCCTCTTCAGGGCACCCATAAAGACAAAATGAGGCAATAAAACTCTTAGACATGGAGTCACTTTACATGTGCTAATTTTGTCCTCTCCTGTTTTTATTAGGGCTTGGCCCTTGCTTTTAGGGTTCAAGAGAAGGCACGCTTGGGCGTCCAGCACTGGCGGGTTGGCGCTATGCATAACTATAACCCGTGCTTTAAATGGAAAAAAATAAGTGCAGGTACTCATTAAAATGAGCTAGAGGTGTAATGAGTGGGTGGGGCTAAGCCCAAGGCATGATGAAACTTAACAACTGCTATATTAGTTGCAGCACACAACAAAACACATGAGAAATGTGTTTATATATACACAGCAGGTTAACTCATTACAAAAAATGAAAACGAAATGAGATAATATGTTAACATGTCCATTTATTTGCAATAGTTGCACCTTCTTAATGTCATACTGTTAATTGCTGTTCTTAGGCACAATACTTTATATTTTTGAGCATGCGAGTAAAAGAAACTGAAAATACTACCACGTCGCACCAAAGCTCTTATGACACCAAGCAAATGAAGCAACTCATCATGACCCTCCCCAGAAGATATGTCTTGTCTCTTCCATCAATCTATCCATTCATCCTTTCACCCTCCCCTTCACACCTCTCTCGCTCACATGCCCCTCTCTCTATCTCACACCCAAATGTGCTCTCTCTTCAATCCTCTCTTTCTCATGTTCACTCTGTATCTCTCGGTAGCCTCTGTAGCTGGCGTTGTCACCCTTGCGTCCCTCCAAGCTGCTTCTCTTTTTGTCTTTCTCTGGCACCCTCCACTCCTGTTTTACGCACGCCAGGAGCCCTTCTCTGTTTCTTCCACATCTCTTTCGTTATCATTTACACATCGGATTCTTTACCTGCTTCGCGCTCTTTCACTGTCCACCCTCTCGCACCTCTCTGCTCGCCTGACGTGATGGCGAGCACCCGGACAATATTCAAAGGAGCCCTGCTGAATAGCTCAGCTGGGGCTCAGATCGGCGAGACCGAAGCGGCGCCTTGGCTGCCAGAGGCACATTCTACTCCTGCTCCCCGGCACAGCCAGTGAGCCTACCTTTTTCATGAGTACCGGTACTCTCAAGGGCAGTAGAGAAGTGCCGGTACTCAGAGCGATAATTCTAAGAAGTGCCGGTACTCAGTACCGGTGAGTACAGGCCCATTTAAAGCACTGACTAAAACAGACTGATGATTAAATGAATGATTGGTTAAAAGAGTTCTTAAGTTCATTAACCCCATTGATGCTGGTGACGTCCAACGGACGTCGCGTGCACTACCTCGCTAGTGCTGCGCACGTCCGTTGGAAGTCGCGGCCCCACACGCGAAATACAACGTTCTGCACTAGCGCGGAACGTTCAGCGCAGGTAACGGGTTAAACACTGTACTCTAACCGAAAACTGGTATCACTGAGGACAAAAAGAAGAAATAGACAAAAATGAAGGGAAAACTGTAGACATAAGTTTTCTAATAGTTGTACCAGTAGATCCACGCTGTGATACAATGTATACTTGCTGTAACATGTATACCACTTGTTACAATGGATAATAAAGAAATGTTAAAAACAAAAAAAACGTAGACAAGCCTTCACATTGTGGCTGTAAGCAAATCTTCAATAAAGCATTATTGGCAAGCATGTTAACAAAAAAAAAAACTAAGACTGATTATTTGTTCTCGAGTTAGGGGTAGTTCTTTCACTCCAGGGTCTTTTGCATGAACCACCATGCATGTAAGTAAGGGCTTGCTGCAGGCTTGGGTGTAAAGGAAGGCCCTTAAACCCCCATAGTACGGGGAGGCCCCTGGGGTGCCTTCTTTTGGAGGGGGCCTGGGCCCCCTCACCCTTTACGCCATGCCAATGTCTGCCTTTCAGAATGCGTGCAAGGTCATGGAATAAGAAATAGTTAAACACTCCAGAAAGCCACTCTGCTTTACCAAGCAGGCCCCTGTAGTGTGTGTGTGTGTGGGAGGGGGGCGGGGGGGGGGGGGGGGGGGGGGGGTTTGGGCAAACCGTTTAGGGGGCCCACAGTGAGCCCATTCTGCAAAGGGGGCATCAGTTTGCATCTCGCCTCTGGCTGTGGGCCACGCTTGTAATCTAGCATCCCCATGGAACTGCTACTATGAATATTTTTTGCGTCAAGCTGTAAAACTAATAATCGTTGACAAAAATGTGCCACATCTTTTACTGTCAAATCATCACTTGTGTGAAGTACCATTTTAAATACAGAAAAACCTGCTCTACTTACGAGCGATCTAAGAAAGTGAAATAAACGTCATTTCCCCGTTTATGCTCCATTTGTAAGGGGAGCAAAATGAGAGGAGTGGCCTAACGGCTAGGGCGGTCGACCTTGAATCTGGGCAACTGGGTTTGAGTCTTGGCAACGACACTGAACATCCCGTGATTCTGTGCAAATCACTTAATCTCCCTATGCCTAACACAAAAAAAATGTAATGTGTCCTCGTGTAACGCAACTGGTGCTATGTAAAGCGCCGGATACCTGATACCTTCGGGTCAAGTTCGAGCTATTATAAAATACATTTTGCTTCAAGCATAGTTTCATGTTTCCAATTTTAAAGGTACAGAAAAATATTGTATGTGCAAAGAAAAATAGTGCAAAATCGGTCTTCTGCATCTTTTGTTCTGGATAAAAACAATACGTAATATGGCCTGCAGCCAAAACTGGCTACTCGGTTCCCACCTTGCATAGATCATGTGTTTCTCCTTTGCACCTGTGCAAAGTGTATGTATTCTGACCCCTCATCAGTTAATGTTTTTTATTAAAAGCTCTCCTAGTAACAGCATACGTTCCCTGAAGACACCCAGTGCCATCAATGTGAACTATGACCACGCCATGTCCAAGGCAAAGGCACGCCAAACTGCACAACTATTTATGCAACATGCACTTTATATGGAGCAAGGGACATGGTGCAGGCGCAGAAATGTGCACTTTAAACCATCACCCATTTCCTTTCTTTAACAGTTGCCAGGAAAGGCTGCCAATAAACAATACCTGCTTCGAGGCATACTCAAAAATGTTTAGCAATCATAAACTTGTCTTGTCCTGTTTAGGATTCTGCAGCGTGACGCATGTGAAACTCCCTGAAAGTAATGTTATGTTTCCTGGTTTTTAGATAGTGTGTTGCATACGGTTTTCACGCCTCTTGGTGCTTTGGCTGTGTTTGAAGTGTGAGTGACTTTTGGTTATTCACAGCGAATAGTTCCTGTGAGCAGTCATTTTCTGCTCCTGGGAGGAGGACATTTCCTGTCCATTAGAGGAGGAATTCACTCTTGCCCTTGAGGAGTCAATCCCTGCGAGGAGTCATTCCCAGCAGAGAATCATCCCTTGTTTTTTTGAGAAACTATTTCCTGTTCCGGGTAGGAACCATTCCATTTTCCAATATAGTTATTCTTAAGACCTACCATCTTTATGATGTGAGTGTCCCTGTTGCGGTCTCTATGAGAAAGGGGTGGGGAGATTACCAGTTGTCCAAGACTACTCTTTATCTCCCCCCACACACACAAATGCTGACGATGAGACTCTTATATGCCTGCATTTTAAGATGTACATACTAAGGTTCTGGCATGAATACACAATTTTTGCAAACATTTGTTTGCTCTGTTGCAAAAATAACATATGCCATGTCCACCTTTAAGTGTATTCTTCTCAATTAGAATTAATACAAATTTGAAGTTTGGCTTATAGTTGCTAAAAGAGTTTTTTTTTTTACCTAGTTCATTTGGGTGCCCATTCCAGAGCCGACCTCTGCGAGAACTCAGTCATCAACCTCTCATGGTCTAAAATGTGTAAGGCCACTTCCATAGCGTGTTGTCGCTGCAGTGAAGATCCTCTGGTGGCTGACATGTACACTTTTATGGTAGGGATTGTGGGGCAAGTATAGGATTCCTTCGATGAGTAACGAAAGTGGGGCATACTCTAGTGTTTTTAGACCTTTTGTAACTGAGAAATCCTACTCTCTGCCGTACCACAATAAATGCCATTCACTTTATTGAATACCACAGATTACCATCCATCGGGAAATGGCAGAGATCTTACATTGAGCCATGTCAGCCAAGAGTTGCTGTGCCAATCCTGGTAATTCTGCGGTACATAAGAGGGTGGTGATGGACGGAGCATCTGAATCAAACACTCACACCCAGTCAAAAGATCTGGGTTTAATCCATCACCGTTCTTTAGCCCACTCTGCCACCCCAGTTCAGACATGGCTATATGCAAATCAGTCTGACCCTGTGCCTCATGGGAACAGTCCAGCCCGAACTGCCAAGCCATGTCTTCCCTGGACCGGAAACAAGCTTCCAAGGACCGGTTTCTGGCATTCCAGCCGTCTTCAGCCCGGCTTGCTTGAATCCAGTGGCAAAGTGAGCAAGGGACTCACGTCTGAGCCTACCCTGCCACACTTATGGCGGCCAAAAGCGGTACAAAAGGGGGTGGTGATGGACGGAGCATCTGAATCAATCAAACACTCACACTCAGTCAAAAGATCTGGGTTTAATCCATCACCGTTCTTTAGCCCACTCTGCCACCCCAGTTCAGACATGGCTATATGCAATTCAGTCTGACCCTGTGCCTCATCGGAACAGTCCAGCCCGAACTGCCAAGCCATGTCTTCCCTGGACCGGAAACAAGCTTCAGAGGACCGGTTTCTGGCATTCCAGCCATCTTCAGGCCGGCTTGCTTGAATCCAGTGGCAAAGTGAGCAAGGGACTCACGTCTGAGCATACCCTGCCACACTTATGGCGGCCAAAAGCGGTACAAAAGGGGGTGGTGATGGACAGAGCATCTGAATCAATCAAACACTCACACTCAGTCAAAAGATCTGGGTTTAATCCATCACCGTTCTTTAGCCCACTCTGCCACCCCAGTTCAGACATGGCTATATGCAATTCAGTCTGACCCTGTGCCTCATCGGAACAGTCCAGCCCGAACTGCCAAGCCATGTCTTCCCTGGACCGGAAACAAGCTTCAGAGGACCGGTTTCTGGCATTCCAGCCATCTTCAGGCCGGCTTGCTTGAATCCAGTGGCAAAGTGAGCAAGGGACTCACGTCTGAGCATACCCTGCCACACTTATGGCGGCCAAAAGCGGTACAAAAGGGGGTGGTGATGGACGGAGCATCTGAATTCTAGCATTGGAAATGTTGCTTGGCACAAAATTGCTGGAGGTCTTTGAATACCAGAATAAAAACAAAGACAATGATCAGCTGCTTATCCCTGATCAGGGAAAACTTGACATTGGTAGGCTAGGATATTTTTAATGTTGAAAGCAGATACACCAAACCGGTGTATATGCCTTCCACCTCTCCTTTTGATCATTACACTGTTCACTGCCCATTTTTTCTCTCATGATGCAGAATCTTGTCTTTGTTCACTTATCCAAGGTGATTCATAAATTCAGATATGTGATACAACATTTAGATTTTCGCAACATCAGTTTGAATTTCAAGAGATCTGTAATTAGAATGTAATAGAAATAATCCCTATTAAATAACACTTCCCACATTTGCCCTCCATGGAATTCAGAGACCTGATTCAGCCTCATGTTTGAGGAAAGTACCTTTCCTTCACCAGTATCAGGTGCTTGCTAATTATCCTTTATGTAAAAGGTTTACACGCAATACTCACACAAAAATTCTTCAGGACAAACAATGACAAAAAACCGTACCCGCCCAACTCGACCAGAGGCCCTGGAGCTCTGTGGTTACACTGATTGCAGTAAACTTTCACAGGGGTTATTACTGGCTCTGCCGGCCACAGAGCCCTACGGCTGAGCCCAAAATCCCTACCGTTTTGACTCTTCTGTGTGACTGGACTAAACGTCTTTGGTCTGACATCTAAGCCTTAAATTACATATTTCTCTCTTTCAAATAAACGCTTCCTTATTTGATGACGAGCTAAACGAAGGTGTGATACCGCAGACGGGAGAGGTGTTTGGAAACTGTAACTTGATGAAACCTCAAAATGCCAAGGGGAGCACTTACTTCGAGGGTCTACCCTCTAGATTTATTACATAGGTGGTCTTTCAGAGTGTGAAGAGACAATTGACCAGTCGCTGCATTAGAAGGCAAAGGAGATGCCAAACATCGATTAATGAATGAATCTAGAGTAGACCCTACAAGATGGCCGCCATCACATCAAGCACATTTCAATTTCTGTGTGAGAACATTGACAAGCCATTCACAGAACATATAGGGAACAGAGGCAACTTTAAACTCCTTTAATGGGATCACCAACACACAATGTAAAGTACTCTTTCTTGGAACACTGATCCTTTCCTTTTTGCCGCAGCCTTTACTTTTTTGTCTGAGTATCTGTGTCAGATAGATGTTACTCTTGTCTTCTTTTGCAAGTTACACACACATCTATCACAATCTCCCCTCACACTTCCTGCTTTGCTTTTGCATCTATGCTTACCACACTTTTTCATATTCTTGAAATAAAATAGTGGGCTATGCTTGGTCTTTGCTGTGCATGACAAAGTCTATCAAAGTACTGTTTATCAGGTGGTTTGGCTTTCGATGTGTGTGTGTGTGTGTGTGTGTCATTGTGTTTGTGCCTACCTGGTTGGGGCTTCAGAAGCCTGCACTATTTCCCCCACATGCAGATGTCTTGGGGCTTTCCTTTCTCTATCGCAACTAGGATGTGCCCTTCACAATTTGTTTACTAGCCTTTTTGGGTGCATATTTAGTCCCAGGACAACCTGGTCCCACATAATATAAAAAGATATATTGCAACCACAACAATGCACTGTGTTCATGCGGGCAGACGATGGTTGGCAGTTAATTGAGTCGTAGTCATGTTTCGTTTTTTGGTTAGTTGTATAATGTGGCTACTGGTAGCCCGGTGTTCATCTTTTCTCTTTTTTGCACTATGCACTTTGTTGTTCCATTATAAATTGTCAACTTGGATTTAATTTGCTTCAGTGCCTACTTGCTACCTCTGTTCTTGCTTCATCAGAGCCAAAACCTATAAAATAACAGTAGCATATCATGTTAAGCATAGCATGACCAATTGAAGTTACTATTAGAGTCAGTTACTACTGATATAAGACTGCTGTGGAATCCCTCTCAGAACACAGTGCTCATTCAAAGCTTTATCAAGGAGCAAAAGCGAAACATACATCTGCAAGGAGTGAGAAACGTTCACGTGCTAATGGCATTGATGACCTGGCAGCTAGTCAACATCTCTAGCTATTACTCTTATGGTTCTTATATGTTCTCTTGTGCATCCTTGGTCTGTAAGTAATGGGACGGATTATCACTGGCACTACTGACCTCAGTCAGTAAATAGTTTGAAAAAGATGGGCAAGAGGACTGTGTGGCTAAAGAGGGATGCAGAGGAGAGAGAGGCCCTGGGGAAAAGGAACAGCCATCTTGTTACAGCTTGTACGCTCTATCACCAATATTCATTCCGCGTACAAAGGGTGAGCTGCAATGTGGATGCTGCTAAAACAAAAAACAGGGAGAGAACACAGTTCACCCATTTTAATGGGAATTATAGGACATTTCTGTGCATTTCAAGAGACTAACCTAAAATGGAAATGAAACACATAGGACAAAAAGCATAAAAAGTAAGACTCCAGACCAAAACAGAGCAAACACCCTTTATAATCAGGAGAACGCCTGGCGACAAGAGTGAGCCAAGTTACTGTTGGCTCCCAGCAGTGCCCAAAAAATGCCCTATGACTTGAATTGATGGCAGTTATATCATTTCGTAATAGAGATTTTGGATAAAAACGATGCAATTTGTAGGTGCTAATAAAAGCACTTCTTCTCCAAAAAGCAGTGGCAAAGCCAGACCTGGTATTTTGTTAGGGGAAGTGTTGGTAATTGTTGGGTGACTTTGTGTGTGTTCCCTAAGCAGTACTAGAAAGAAAATCTGATAATGAAGCGACATCTTCAACAGCTGTAGACAGCAGAAGTATGGAAGCTGAAAGGATGGTCCTTTTGCTCGATGGACTGCATTAGCACAGTTGAGGTGCACCCTCAGAGAACAGTGTTACAAAGGAGACAAAAGATGAAGTTGACGTTGTATGCGGTGAACTAAAAGGCATACACTGCAAAACATGACACAATGGATTCTTGCACAAAAGGGCAATATTTCCATTGCATCTTTGAGAAACCAATGTAAGCATTTCTTTACTTTGTGAAACAAAAACTGTAAAGCAGCAATACGCTCTCATAACTGCAAAGTAATACAAATGAGTGTGCGAAGGCAATGAATAACACTGTGCCTTTATGAAATGATAATGCATCTAAATAGCATGTACTCCCTAAACAAAAACCCCATAAATGAGCAAGTAAAATATTATCATGTCACCAAAGTAAATACACCAAAGAGCACATACTGGTTCTAATTTAGCTTAAGGAAAACTTGATAGCTCATGACCAAAACTGAGCCAGACTAGAAAAAGGAGCCTAAGTAACAATGTTCAAACCAGCTCCCAGTTCCAGAGACCACTAACTAGAACTGGTGGGCATTCATGGTTCAGCCACAGCAGGCCTTATAGCGGTGAAAGCCGCCCTTGAGTTTACAGTTCACTGGGACAGTCTACTAAGAAAATAGCAGAGTAACTGAATGGCCAGTCAAGCCATGCATCAAAACCTAAAGGGAGCACAATTGGGGCAATGTAACCATCCACAAAAAAACAAGACCATAATGTACAACCCAACCAAGCCATGAAAAACTCAGGTAAATCATGAAAAACACATTAAAAGAATGTCTGGAGGAGGTGGTCCCAAATCCTACTCTCTCACTCTCACACCCTCCCTTTCTCTGAACTTCCTACTGTACTGATGGCACAATTTCAACTTTAGTTAATTGGCTTGTCTGTTTTAATGGTTCCATAAATTACAACTCAGAAACTGCCAGGCACAGGAACCACAAAAAAAGTCATGGGCACCTCCCTTACCACACAAATAAGCAGCGATTTCAAGTCTGACATCTCAGTGATGCCGCCCAACACACTACTAAATACTAGGTCAAAGAATTCCCATCTCTATATACCTCTTCCTCAACTTTAATTTAATATGTGATTGCTACGGCACATTGCTTGGACTTTCCCTAGGGCACGTTGCAATCCTGCACTACTTAATGTAGCATTAATTAATGTTCTAGTGGTTCTGTTGCTTCAGTTGGCTATCTTCTTATTGAGTCTAGCGCCTAAACACCTTCAGGTATTAGCGAGCTTTTACAAATGTTATTTCATTCATTTATTACCTGGAGATAATTTGTTACCCGCGTTATGTGTCCCAAGTCAAAGGCAATGTAAGTAGCAAGGGAAAATTTCAATTCTGTGAATAGCGTCGTCAACAATATTAATTAACATGCTCCATGGAAGCATCAGGTACTCAGGGACCTCCTTCAAACTCTTAAGATTTAAAGAAGCTACCAAACGGTTAAGCGATGTAGTTGGACTGTGTGGTATGGAATGATTATAGGTGATGCTGAGATGAGTTCTCAAGTATAAAATAGAACAGGGGTCTCATTCTGATTGGACGAGAGGCCATCTATTCTATCACATGATTCAGATTTGCAGAAAGCAAACTTTTACTGGCAGTAAGTGCCCCCTGTCTGAGGGAGCTGATTGGCCAGGACACCACACATTAAATTTCAAGTTCTAACCTCTATACAGAGTTTGGAAAGCAAGTCTTTCCAATTACAGGAAAGTGAGACAGTACCAGGAATTTAAAAGCAAAACATGTTTTGTCAATTACAGTACAAGAGGAAAATAGTTTTAAAGTGTTTGTGAAAGGACCTGTCAACAGATTAAACAATTCATTGGCACTGCACGGAAATGATATTAATGTTAATTTTTGTATTTTAATTCTCTACGATTCATAGATAAAATCATTACATTCCCATATTTCTGGACTGGTTCCAGCTTTACTGTGGTTTGTTTTCCCAGAAACGGTTCCGCTAAAATGTAATGGGTGTGTAGGCCATGGCGCTTGTTTCAGTTGGGAACAGGCCAAAGGCGACTAAGAAAAGGGTGGGGACTTTCAAATCCTCAGAGACGTATTCACATTCCTACAGAAGCTGAACCAGGGGGTCGGCAGGACCGGGCATTCAAATCCGTGGTGAGAATAAACACGGATGTGACATTTGAGGAAGCAGAGCTCCCAAACGCCCCTGGTCCAAGCTGAGGAGCTCATCTAGGTAAGTTTTTGTTGTGCTGAATTCTGGGTTTTGTAGTTCTGAATTTATAATGGAATAAGCAGGACTAGAAGTCCCGGGGTACAAAGCAAAAACTGGAATTGGGGGATCTAGTCACATATCGACTTGGTAAACTTGAGAGCTTTGAGGACGTTACTCTCAATTGACTTGTTCTTAGACTAAACGGATGAACAGCAAATGAAGATTAATTTAATAGAATTTTTTCAGTCCATGGTTCATGCCACAGTGGTGAGGGTTCTGAGGGAGCTGGGTTCCACGTTGCACGAAAATATAACTACCACTTCACTTTACATGTTATTAAATTACACAATCTAATAAACAAAGGTTAACTTGACAAAGAATTATATGTGGGTGCAAAGTACTCATGATTATAATGCACCCCTACAAATGAAAAAGCAAAATTGCGCTCCATCAGTTTGTAGGATTTAAAAGTTTTTTTTACAGACCCTGGAGTGCATCTTATCAATTGCTATGGCTCTCCAAAGGATGAGATGCAGAGCAAGGCCCCCCAATTGCTGAATCTTTGATCTTCACTTTGCCCCTAACATTAATAGGGCAGATGCATTAACCCCTCGAGCTCTCATTTTCTTTTATGGAAATTGGTCTTTTTAGAAAGCGGTGTAAATCCCGGTTAAGCGAAGCCTATCCCATTTCAAAGCTGTCCTCCTGTGCCCTCAGTATTTGTGGTCCGTCTTCTATGTCTAGGTTGAGACACGTGTACCCGTGCAGAGTCTACGTATAATAGTGCTGTGTTGGGGAACAGGCAGCACCGCTGGGCAGGTGACAAACAGATACAAATCATTTGTGGCCGCCCATGTTCCGGAGTCGCAGACAGGACATGCCTCTGTCTCGTGTGCAATATCCCTCGTGTGCCAGTTCTCAAGGCCCAGCCACCACCTTTAACGCTGGCTCTACCGCCTGTGCTTGTGAGGTTAGGACACAATTACTGCTCGCAACAGGTCATAAATGGGCCACAAACAAACGTAGAAAACAACACGTAGTAGACGTCCATAGAGACGTTCATCCCAGCCGTGTATCCACGTCACCAATAATGAGCCAGTTTCCCTAATTAGTTTGAATTGGTTTGTGTGTAAGGATCTCTGTTTTCCGTTTTTACTGATTTTTACAGATAAATGCAGACAGAAAACATTGATTTTCTTGTCTGTGTTTATTTTTAAATGTGGATAAAAACCGAAATTAGGTGTTTTTTTTTAGTAATTCTAAATACTGACTGTCATGCCAACAGATCTATGGATTGATAGATAAAGGGGGTTTACTAAAGGAATTTTAGTAAAGAGGCTTTAGCATTTGTAGATATACACAAGGTGGATACTGAAACTTGCATATTTTCATTTAAGTCACTGATTTATCTTCTGCGGGTGTTCGCAGCACTGAAAGCTGGCAGACATTCAAGCATGAGTGCATATTTATCGGTTAAATAAATGTGGAAATACACTAATTTCAACTACATTTTTTTCACAAATTCCAAAATAAATATGGATAAATACAGATAAAATTAGCAAAATATAAACATTAGCAAAAGAATAAATAAATACAGACGCAAATGGCAAAACAAAAAAATACCATAAAACCGGGAGGGAGCCCTATTTGTGTTTCATGCAGGAGGTTGTAGAACCTTCCTGAGCAGGAAAAAAGTCTGTGCCCAGACACAAAAGCGATCATTACAAATAGACTGACGCCCACTGGGGTAAAATTAGTTTTTTCACGATAGAAATCCAGCGGGGTATCACTGTTTTATGTGAATGACAGAGCCATATTATGATGCTATATAGTGCTGTACAGTTTAAACAGTGCTTCATACCACAGTCAAGGCTCCACAAACGAGTTTATCCACCGAACTTATAAGAAGCACCTATTCATTTTGTCGTGTGACCCTGGGCATCTAGAATTATGGGGCAGTGGAGAACCAAGATAAATTCCAGGACTATTACAAAGTTACACATTAAGAAAAGGCTGATTATACGGCACAGGGCAGTATGTTCTGTGGCATTATTAATTCACTACGGGCCTCATTTATGAAAAGTGACGCATCGCTGCGAGAAAACAGCGATATGTCATCTTTCATTGCGCCCTCCTTGCGACGCTAATGATGTGTCATAGTTACAGTATGAGGCATCGTGTCGCAAGGACTTACAGATACGTCAGTATTTCTGACGTATCTGTAGGCGCAAAAATTACGCATTGCTGGAGTGTGTCACAAAAGTGACGCAACTCTAGCAATGGGTCATTACACATGGGCAAGTCATGTGAGGCAGGCGTAAGATACTTACGCATTTGCATCCTAGATAAGGCGCAGTGAAATCTTATAGATTTCACTGTGTCACTTCTATGACCTTTACTTGCGTCGGAACGCCTCAACTACATACATTATACCTGGCGCAGGTATAATGTGGCGCAAGGGTTTTCAAAGTGACGCAGGGTGGCGCAAGGACTCATAAATAAACCCCTAGATTGTTATTTCACACATAATGCTATACGGGCAAAGTTTTCACCTCATTCGTACTAAACACCTAAATGTACCAACCAGCAAGTGAAAGGTGACCAGTTATTGTGAACTCTGCAAATTATGTGGGAGATTGTAGGTTATGTTGCACGAGCAAATAAAATAAATATTTATGCAGAAAACACGATATTAACTGAAAGACACAATTCTGTTCTCCTGTGCCTTACTTTATCTTCCCAGTGCAGATTTCCCAAGTCTCTCATCAGCGAGTAGCTCATCCATTTCAGGTAATTTCTTGGAATTCTGGGACCTGTAGTCCTGCATTATTTTATTGTCAACCGTGCCACTCCAGACAAAGACTAGCCATATGCCTTTCGGGCCTGGTACGGCTCCAACTGGAACAGTCTGCAATTCCAGAAGCCAATGCAAAAAAAGCAACCCTATACCTCCTTGTACTAAGTGCTATATAATACTGTTACATAAATTCAATTATTAAATAGATGTAGGAAGACACAGTGGAGGCATGGAGCAAAATTAAGGTGCACCACGGCATACAATATAGATCCCACTGCTCAGCTTCAAGAATAGAACCTGATAACCAAGGGTGGAGTGTGTCCAACCTAATTTTATTTTATTTTGTTAGCTATTGTGGCTAAAACAACTCCATTTATATTCAGTATATACAAACAATAATAGCTACTTTAAGTCCAATCACAATCTTTAATTCTCCCAAAGCACTTTTAAGTATAATGAAATTAAACCAGTGTTCTTTCATGTTCAAACTATATGTTGCTTCATAGAGGTCTACTAATGATCTATATTTAGAATAGTAACTGATTTTTAAAAATCTAGCACTAGGTAAAGCAGGTTCACTAGGTTGAAAATAATAGACCTCAGAAGGATGAAAGAATGATGTGGCCCTGTCACGTTCGAAACAAATGAAGTGCAAGTTGCACATAGATCTCAGCAACAAGTGCATAACTCACAGAGCAATCCTACAGTCTGGTCCGCGTTCATTTGAAACAGCCTCGGGTGCATGTAATAAGCAGTTCATACAAAGCCTCGCTGCCTAGGTAACACAATGGCAACCAAACTAACAAAACCACTAGTTGACTCTCACTCCTTTGGAGCTACATTATTATTATTATTATTATTATTAATGGAAATTTGTATACAAAGAGCGCAACTAAACCCGTAGGCATCAAGGCGCTGAGGATGGTAAACAGCTCAAATATCACCAGCGGGGGAATTAGAGATAGGCTTCTTGGAATAGCCAGGTCTTGAGTGCCTTACGGAACAGAGTGTGAGAGGAAATCACCATGAGATCATTAGGGAGCGTATTCCAAAGTCTGGGTGCAAGGAAGCGAAAAGCGAAAAGACCTGGCCTTGGCTATACAGGGGACAGCAAGCAAGTTTTTGCTGGAAGAGCGGAGTGTTCTCCCAGGGATGTAATGGGCCACCAGGGCACGAATAGCCTCCGGTCCAGATTCATTGAGGGCACGGTGAGTAAGGCATAAAGCCTTGAAATGAATCCTTGCCTGCATGGGAAGCCAGTGCAGGTCTTTTCTAAGGGTGGTGCCCGAGGAACGTTTAGGGGCGCCGACAACAAACCGGGCAGCCGCATTCTGCACGGTCTGGAGGCGCTGGATCAGACCACTGCTAATGCCAAGGTATAGGGCATTGCATTACGTAGGCAATAGCATTTATGCTCATTTAGTCATGTGTCACACATGGGTGCATGGCTGGCTCTCGCCCAGGTCTTCCAAATTCTTTGAAGTACTGCCTCACTGGTAAATCTTCTGTTTTCCTGCAGGTCAGCAAAGCTCTACTTGGGAGGTGAAGTGGTCAAGTAGCTAAATTGGGGATTTGCATCAACTGAACTGCTTTCCAATTCTGGCTGCAAACGTGATACAGTGTGTAATCCTCAATTCTCTTATTATTCTAAAATCAGAAGGGCTTAAAACTAGTTGTACACCTAGGTCCATAATTACTAGAACTACATCAGGTTAGAACAGGAGGTGCTTACTTTTCTCTACTGGGGGTTATTTATTTTAACCGGTCTGGTGATGCATGCCCTATTACATGAAAAATGGCTAATATATAAAAACCTAGATAGTACATGCTTTTTTATGAAAAAATAAATTCAACCATATGAAATAAAAGAAGGACATGGTCCAAGTCAAATTTCATCCACGCTAGTGGAAGATGGTGCACTTTTGCTACCACTTGAACATCTCAAAATGCCTATAACCTTATTAGAACATTGGAATGTTGGGAGCTCCATTGAAAACAATGGAGTCCTCTGGGCTTATAATGGCTGGTATAAGCCTGGAGCTCCAACATTCCAATGTTTCTTTGTTCACAGCTCTGGCTGTGAACAAAGGCTTCAGGGAACCTGAGGGGATTCCAATCCCCTCACGCTCCCAAAAGGCTTTATTTTTTTTGTTAGAACATTCTGTCCTCTAGTGACAGAATGTTCTAATAGCCTTATAGCCCTTCGTAGATGGGCTATACCTCTATTAAAGTCCCTCTCCCTTGTTAAAGGCCCTCGCCTTCGGCTCGGGGCCTTTAACGCTGGAGAGGGCCTTTAATAGCCGGTATAGCCCTCTACGGCGGGCTATAAGGCTATATTAGAAGTGTGTGAGGCCTTTTACATTTTACACACAATGTAACTTTACCAAGAGAAATACTTTACTAAAAAGAGGAAGCTTTTTTTTGTTTTGAGAGAGGTTTTTCCATCTGTACATAAGCTTATCCCATCTCCTGCAAATACAATGATTACAATATAATTGGCTTTTGCCTTATCTGCTTTGACACAAGTCTTTCTCAGATGAAATAAAACGTTTACAGTTGTGCTATCTGGGAAAATGTTAGTGCTGGAAAATACCTTCTGGGAAAAAAAAAAGATGCGTGGTCCTCAGTGAATATTTCCACAGTAACCCTTTGCTCGATATTTTGTATTTGATGCTAGAGGGGAAGCTCTTGATCGAGATCCACAGGATAAATTCAGATTCACCTGATCCATAGTACCTCGTTTTGGATCTGCGCATCCTCTGATGCAATATATTTGTTTTACTACAATTTAGGGATCTGTTCTTTTAGGATAGCTCAAATCCTTCGTTGGGTGAGATGACAGAGGACTTTAAATTGGGTGAGCGGCATGTGAAGGATCACACTGAGCTGGGATGCATGCCCGCCAACGACATTTATCTATTCACTACAAACCACAAAAAACACACTGATCTTCCAAGTTCAAAAGCTGGGAATGCGGAGTCGAAGACGGAGGATTATCATCACAGTTTTTCAAGGGAGGGGCGGCTGGAGATTCCTACTACACAGAATCTCTTACTTTATACTGCAGTAAGAAGATGCACACAACTAAAATAACTCTGAGGTCAGACTACTCAAGGCATTTTCAGTATGGTCCACTCCAGGACTAAAAGAAGAGTAAGTTGTTACAAGAAACTTCTCCACCCTACTGAAAATGTGCTAAAGTAGGTCTTTAAACCATGCATGTCCCTGCCACTTAGACCATTGATGGCGGTACTCACTTTCAGGTGACCCTCATGCATCTGGGCCCGCTGGCACATCTGTAGGAAGTACTTGACGTTGGACTCGTCCAGGATGATGTAGATAGCGACCTTCCTCTTGAAGCTGGCATCCAGCATGTCCTTGAAGATGTCCACATCAGTAAACATGTCCATGACCACGGCCACCACCTTGGGGAAATGAAAGCATTGTTATGAGGAGCTCTGGGAAGCACAATGTCATTTTTGGTGAAAATTATTTCAGAGATCCTAAGAAGACCTCTTCCGGACATAACCAACTTTATTGCTTTCTGTGAGCGGTTTCTTGCAACCGCGTTACTTTTCTACACTACGATAGAGGACTGTATGCTTGGAAACTTAGACAACTCAATATTATTGCAATTATCACTTCTGGCACAAAAGGCATTTGTAAAAAATATGTTTTGGTTAAAAAAACTGATATTGATTGAACTTTTTATTATGATCTCCACTTTTTATTCCTAGAAATTCATATAAAACTAGGCATCTGAACTACACTAACTTCAAATTAAACATACACATTAGCTTTCTAAATCCAACAGAAGTGCCATCGTAAAGGATATTTTAGGTTACCCACATCAGCATAGCTCACTTGTACCATTCCTAGGGTATAACAATGCTGTTGGAGACTGCCATTTACACGTGTGGGGTTAAAAAAGAGAATTCTTTCCATGTTGAGGCAGATACAATGTTTATATATTCTTTAGCATAAAAACTGCTCATTAGAATAAAAACTGGCATAAAATAGATCTGTTCTTTGAAAGACCCTTGTAGTTTATTGTAAATCCTTTCATACTTGCTACGAAAAGTTGTCTGGCGAGCGTTGACGTGTTAATAATAAGGTTATATTGCCAGCTTAGTTTGTGAACGCTGGAAAAAGAATCTGTTTTAATTTCATTTACAGATTTTTTGGGCTGAAACTGGCGTGCCGTCGTACGTGGAGTTCTCACTGGTTTGTAAGCCTTTCGAGAACTGCTGTGATCTCATTTGCTGTCACAGATTGAAACGTTTACTCCGGCCCCAGTCACACACCACGGGAGGTTTGAAAACTGTACTCGAATCTGCGTTAAGGATAAAGGCTTAGGAGACCTGGTAGAGCTAAAGGGGGCACTACTCGAATTAGAGCAACTTGAGGACATCCCAGAAGAGCGAACGATGGATGCTCTTTAATTAACAAAAATAAGGAATACCAAATGTGAGAACTTCAAACTATAATGAACATTGACCTTCAAGAATGATTCAAGACCACCTACAAGAGGGGGTCTTCAACAACCCTCAGGAGCCCTGCTTTAAGTTGGATAACCTCCTTCATTGAAGGCCGCACACAATCAGTGCGATTAGGGACCTTCACAGCTTCTAGATCTCTCTCCACCTATGGGGTCCCTCAGGGATCCTCACTTTCCCCGTTATTGTTTAATTTATACCTTCGTCCATTACTACACTCCCTAAAGAATTATAAAGTCACTATTTTTAATTATGCAGACGACCTTCAGCTTGTCTTTCCCTTAAATACTCCAGACTCTGTGGCCGAATTCCAAAAGACTATGAAACACATACAGAGATGGATGAATGTCAACCATCTTAAGCTGAACCCGGGTAAGACGGAACTGATCTTGCCCGGGAAAAGCGAACTAAGCTGGGGTCCATACTTTTGGCCACCTGACCTGGGCCCCCCCCCCTGCTAAATCTATGTCGGTCAAGAGCCTGGGGGTTACGCTCAGCGCAGATCTTTCTCTCAAAGCACAGGTGGGAGCTGTTGTATCTGCCAGCTTCTTCTAGCTTAGAAAGATTAAAAAAATAGCACACTTGTTGTCACATTCTGCACTGATTCAGGTGACTATCGCACTTGTTCTCTCCCGCTTAGACTTCTCAAATAGCCTTTACTTAGGACTCCCAGTAGGTCTTTTGAGAAGACTACAACTGGTCCAGAACCAGGCGGCCAGACTCATCTGGAAACAACCAAAATGGAAATCTATTAGACCTGGCCTAGAAAAGCTACACTGGCTTCCGGTAGCTCAAAGAGTGGCCTTTAAAACCGGATGCATCACCTTCAAAGCTCTACAGAACAAAGGCCCCAATTTTATCAGGGAGCTAGTGTCAAAATATGTCCCCTCACGGAACCTCCGTTCCGCTCATAAGGCACTGTACCTCGGTTTAACAGGGAAACGACAGGGCGGTAGCTGCTTTCACCACCTAACGGCTTCCCTCTGGAACTCCCTACCATTATCGATCAGACAGAGCCAGGATCTCCTGATATTCAGACAGACCCTAAAGACCTGGCTTTTCAAACAGGCCTACCATTAGAGTATTATGTTGTGTTTTTACTTCCCTCTTCGATAGCGCCATGAAGCCCACGGGCGTCCAAGCGCTTTAAAAAATATATATTAACATAACATATTATATTAACATAACATAACCCAAGAAATGACTGAATAGATAGGGGCTTCGGTTAGTATTTGAGTCCTGACACTATTCAAGGCTCGGCTGCCCAGTGGAATTTGTTCAGCAACCTTCTCCACCCGCAGCCTACTGTGTACAGTGACCAGAACCTACTGTGATGTAGGCTCTGAGGGCACATGGAGTAGGTGAAGGATACAAGGCTGGTGCACTCAACCAAAAATCATATGTAGCAGGCTGGTTGGTCATGAGGAGTGGGCACACGGCATGGCCTGGTATCAAAGTCTGCTGCGAAAGGCAATGAGCGGTAGGCTCTTTGTGTACATGGAGTGGGCAGAAAGTCTGGCCAATGGTCATGACCTTCACCTAAGGTCACTGTGCATGACAAATGGTCATGCATATCAGGTTCTGTGGCCATAGGGAGTTTGGATCAGAGCATGTCAAGGTCATGTCCAGTGACTAGAGCTGGCAGCGCGATGCAATATGTTGTGAACAGGGGTGCATGGATTGGGCATGGAAATATAGAATCACAAAACCTAAAAATACTGTAAACATTTTGTAGAAGGGTTTGTATTTTGATATTGTCCAAAAATAGTCAGCTAGTTCTTATGGTTTAATACAAAATCTAAAAACCACTGCAATTATCCAATTATGATGAGCAAGGCACCTGTAACTTCCCCCTAGGGCATGGTTCATGGCTTCACCTGTGATGCCATGGGCAACATCAAAAATGACTTCAATAATTGTAGTTGGTACAGAAGCTGGGCCACTCAGGGTGAAGTGCTGGGTCAATCTGAGGGGTCGCTCATGCATCCACAGCAGAATGGGTTTGGTTGAACTGCATACACATACACACCTAGGTTTAAAGGTAATCAGAACAGGCCTTGACTCAAGATCAGGTCTTGCACCCAACAGTGGCTGAAGTACTCACAAATGAATCTTCCAACTGACTTGTTAGGATCTTGGTCCTATGTATTACTAAGGCTAAGAAATGTTTTGTGTGCCGTGTTGGGGTTTTAGCCAGTCTAACATCTAATATTAGTTACAAGGTGATTACCTCTTTTTTTACAGGTTTATAGAATGAAGTGTATCCTGTTCTTAACATATGTGCCAGGTGTATGTTTTTTTTAAGTTCTGCAGCTCCAGGCTGAAGAGAATAGAATTAGCAGATTTCTACTTGGTCTCCCGCCCAGCTGCCATTCTTATACATTTCATGAAAAATTGGGGCGTATGTTGAAGATCATACAATTCTCGCGCCTTTGATGTTGCGGTACTCTGTCTGGCTGAGCTTATAAGAGAAACCATTGACGATTGCCTATGCTGTGCCAGGGTAAATCTCATCCCTTGGCTAGAATATATCAGTAAGACATTCATTACCGTGGGCAAACCATCTACTTTCTTTAAACTGATGTGCCTGCATAAAAACGAAAGATTATGGGTAAAAAAAAGTTTATGGCCTTAAGGCAGCGAGAGTGGGAGTCGATGGAGTTAGTGGAAACTCAGAATAAGGAATACATTTTGATTCTGACTACCCCAGGGCTAGAGCCTAATTTGGATTTCATACCACATTCCGGGCATAGGTATCTTCTTACTAGATTTTGTTTAGGGATTATTAGATGGCAGCTATGTTTCACCCGGGGGCAGTTTGAGCAGATCGCGCATCTGTCCTCCTCTACCTGTGCGAGGAAAGTTCCCCGCAAAGCCTGCTTTATTTTGTATTCCTTTGTGGATATTATTCTGGTTTTACCAAGCGTTTTTTAATTCCTGTTTTAAGAGAATCAGGTTTTCTTAAGTGTAAATTGGTCCTACTACATCTGCAGAAATTGAGCACTCCTGTGATTAGTGTTAATGCTTTGTTGGTTTTTCAAAAATGTGTGAAAAAGGAATGAATTGTCCTTTTACCGGTGTTAGATTGATGTATACATTCATTTATGCATTTGTGGCTGTGTATGATCTTGATTTTCTAATGTGCTTACTGTTGTAACGTGTCTATTGTATTGCATGCTTTTATGATCATTGTATAATGCTCGAATAAAGCTTATCGGCCGAATCTGCAATTATGGCCCAATCTCTTTTCCAATGTACTGCTTCTGATTTCACACATAATTTCATAGATGACATAAAAAATTTGATTTACATCAATGAAGCTGGGAAGGATACTCGGGGCTCAAGTCCAAGTCCATGGCCAGACCAAAGTCCAGGTCCTCCACGTACAGTACCTTGGGCATGGTCATACTCACCACATAGGCATGTGGAACACTTTCAGCACACCCTCCTCCCACAGCTTTGTGGTCAGGCCCTGCACCCAAAAGGCTGAGGAGACTCAGAATTAAAGTGCCGGTACTGGCCCTGTATTCAACGTACCGTGGCAATGGGTAAAGAGCATGCTCGATCACCACATAGGGTAGCTGTAAAGGGCTGAAGACCAAGCTCTGTATCCATGGCACGTTGGTTCCAGATTATCGCAGAAATTGTGCCAGTAATATTACTGAATCCGTCATTCCAATAACATCTTTTGGGCATGTTTAAAATTTGGGTAAAGGTTTTTTATCTACGGACAGTACATTATGTTTGACATTTTTTAGTTTTAAGACACAGGAGGAAATAATAGTTTGTAAAGAATCCAACGTTTGGGAAAATAACAAGATAAAGTTAAAGCTGAGTGACTCCAGTAGGCATGTTAAACATTGAGCTAATTTTTTTATAATATCGGTGGTGTAGCTGGAGGGGGGGGTATGCGGAACTCTTTTTTCGGAGCAGCGGAGGTGAGCAAGTCAACTGTCAACTACCACCCCCCCCCCCGAGAAGAGAACATGTAGACTGTTGACCATACCCACCCCCCCAAACCCCCGAGAAGAGAACAAGTAGTCCGTCGACCATTATACACCCCCCCCCACACACACCCTCTCTTACATGCACAGGGCGGGAAACTCAGGGTCGGCCCCAGGCAGCAACAGGGCTAGTTACGCCACTGAATAATATCAGCATACTTAGTTCTTTTTGAGCATTGTATTGAATTATATTGCAGCATTGATAGCTCTTAATACACCTGATGAGGCCACAGGTATTCTGATTTGCATCTATGTAAACAATACTCAGCAGGAATACTCCTTACTTTAGGTGACCATTTATCAAATGGCTTCTAATGTAGCCCTTTACCATGAGTTTTTGGGCATCTACTTTTGAGCTAGGTTATACGTGTCCAATGGAACACATAACAGCCCTTCAAACATTTATTTAAATACTCAAACTGAGGTCAACAGAGACCTCAAGACGCAAATTGAGCAGGCACTGGCAAAGCCGACAGACATGGCCTATACACACAGGAGCAATTATTATTTTTGTTGCAAGCATATGCCACAAGGAAAAAGAAAACTTGCTGACAACAGGGAAATAGCATATCTGATATTTATTAATTTATAAAGCACCCGAATCACCCCCCAGGGGTATCTCCGTGCTATAGGGTTATTACAGCCAGCCACAGAAAAGGAGCAAATCAGGACAATCCGGTTTTTAGAAGCCTTCTGAACTTCAAATGATCTGGGTATTGTTGCAAGTGAATGGGAAGTTGGTTCCAATAAGAAGGGGTTAGGTGGGAGCCAGCTTTACCACCCAGGCGAGATTGTTTATAGCGTGGAGTAAGAAGTAATGATTTGGTCCCTGATCGAAGGGACCTAAGTGGCAAATATTTGATAAATGTATCTGCTAGGTAACTGGGACCTAGGCCATTCAAAGATTTGTTGACAATGCAGTAGATCTTAAATCTGATCCGCTTCCACACCAGAAGCCAATGCAATTGTTGCAGAAGAGGGAGGGAGGCCATTCGGATAGGGGCATTGGAAACCAAACGAGCCACAGTGTTCTGGACTACTTGCAATATATTTAAGGAGGCTTCATTAGCTGAGATCAGCATATCTTTGCAGTAGTCCAGGCGGCTTAGCACTAGTGCCTGGATAAGAGTTTTTTTGAGTGGTTACAGTTAAGAAAGTGAATACTGTGAGGAGAAGACTTAGCACATGGAAGCATGCGCCAACAGTAGTTTTGGCATGCTCCTTCATTAGTAGTTTCTGATCCAGACAGACTCCCAGATACTTAACCACCTGTTTGGGAGTCGGCGCGGAGTCCAATTCCTCTGGCCACCACCTTGGGGACCACCTTTGATGCATCTCCAAACATCATTACCTCAGTTTCCCCCGCATTAAGCTGGAGGAAGTTATCCCTCATCCAGCCGGCGATGGCCGTCATGCCCCCCGAAAAAGTAGACTGGACATTGGGAATGTTTTTATCAAAAGAAAGTAGGAGCTGAGTATAATTAGCATAAGATATTGGGACAAATCCTGAATTCCTCAGTAATCCCGCTTAGGAAGTTACATATATGTTAAATAAGGTAGGGCTTAGACAGGAGCCCTGAGGTACTCCCTTAGTCAGTCTTGTAGCCTTAGAGCAGAAAGGGCCTAAATTAATGGTCTGAGTTCTGTGAGACAGAAAACTCTATATCCATTGTAGTGTAGAGCATTCCCTTTGAGGCCAATTTCCCTAAGTCTCCTGAGCAGAGTCTGATGGGAAACCATGTTGAAGGCTGCAGATAAATCAAGCAGCACAAGAAGCAGTGCTTGTCTGTTGTCCAATGACATTCTTATGTTATCAGTGACTGCAACCACACTGCACTAATATACATTGCAGATAATTTTAAAAGAAGAGTATAGGTGATTCCTACTATGTAGAAATACCTAGAACTCTTTTAAGTATTAATGAACATCACAGGACAATACGATTCTTATTGGTGCAAAAAAAAAGGGGGGATTACTTGCTTTGAATTACTCTAACTTGAAAACAGGTTAAACACACTAAAATGCTAAAAAATACAAAATTGAAAAGGAATTATGGAATGGGAATTTAAAAGCATTTTCAAAGTAAGGTATTGGCCCACCAACCCTGTTATTGAAGTGCACTTCTTTTTAGACGGATACTCACTCGCGCAAGAAAGTCATTGTCCACAACTCCTTATTCAGCGAGAAAGGCCACTTTATTAAGACAGGTGTGAACACATCAAACAATTTTGTTTATTTATTTAATTAATTATTGAATCAAACAGCTCTCAGCCTAACAGAACCTTCCTACCCAACTGATAAACCCCCCACCAAGTTAACCCTAAACAAACCAGAAGCCCCTAACTCTTATGCATACCCCTTCCTTTCCTACAACTGCCTTTTGAGGATGGACCAACCCACTCCAGGCTGCCCACCCCCCACTAAAAAACCGCCTACAAAGAAAAACAACCTGTCTTAAAGTGGCAAAAATAACCCCCCCTTAGTCCCCCAGCACGAAAGTGCTTGAAAAACAAAAAAAAAGACCCAACGAAAAAACCCCAGGGGGAGGGTGGGTGGGACAAAAACGAACCTCACCGCCCGCCTCCCAAGTGCGCAATGCATTCCTTGCCCTGCCTGACCCTAATTAACCCACCTGACCCTCTCTCATCAAGACGCACCTGCCGTGGCCACTGACACGCGCGAATCTACCCGGGGAGAGACCGGCTCGCGCACGGCTCTCCCCAGGTCCCCCCTTGGAAAAATACTATCACTTACAGTTCAAGAGAGTCCATGGCTGAAGTGGGCTGACCCATTGCCCCAAACTGTAAACTGTGGTGGTGGAAGCAAAATATGAAATGACAGCGGAACATACCAATGGATGAAGAAGGCTATGTATATATATATGTACATATACAAATGTTTGATTATATGAAGGTGGCAAGACAGCTAAAGCTATCTCTAAGCGAAACATAATGAAAAAGAAACAGCAACATTAGCAACTGCTTTGAAGCGGTTGCTGAACTGTTGAGCAGAGCAGTATAGCCATTGCTTTAACCCCTTGCACGCTGCACAAATTCCCCCGCTGTACGGTCGAATTAATGAGTGGGCGGGGTTCGGACAGCCCCCGGCTGTCCTCTGCACACGCCCACCGTGACGTCGACGGTACACAAGAGGTTAAATAGGCCGGAGTAAAATGCTGGGTTAATCTCCTCACATAATTCTGCCTAATCTTGTGTAATTTTGCGCAACTCAGTGGCGTAAAATAGGCTCCCTGCAGCCCCCGCGGTGCAGGAGGGCCCAAAGCTCCTGGGGCCTCCTCAGCACTTTGAGTCCGGAGGAAGGGGGTGGGGGTCATTGTACCTTGCAGGTAGGCCACCTCAGGTTTCGTGACGCCACTGGTGTGACTACAGCAAATTTAGTTAGTTACGACCACCCCTACTTTAAAATGGGCAGATACTGTCCTATACTGACTGGAATGAACCGTGTTCCGTTTAACAGGACAAACCTTGCCTTTTTCACGAGGACTTCGGAGTTTTGGGAGTTTAATGCAGTCCTGAATGACGCATACTTGACCATGACTATCCTCTGAAAGTTGAATCCTCTGTACCAGTGTCCTGTCATTGCCGCCCAAAATACTCATCCTGACGAACGAACTTGAAGCCAGGTGAGCATTCGTATATCGCAGCACCCTCTTGGCACACCTTTGAGAGTATTCATTATATATTTTCACGCTGTCATTAAGTGCACTTCTGGGTCAGTCCTCAAACAATAGTCCTCTTATAAGAGCCCTTAAAATATATAAGCCCAATAACAAACGTCTTCGCTGTAAATAAAAAGGTTTATTGCCTCGAACAAGCTTAATCTCCGGCAGGCGCGGAGGTATGTGCTGACTTCCCCTTTGCGTGCGAAGAAACTATACGCAGGATCAAGAATGCGTGGAATGTAGCGTCAGCGCGGCGATCTGATTGGCCAGAGTGTTTTATATACAGAGCGCGAGGGCACAGAACCGGATAAACAAGGGCGGGCAGTACAGAGGCTGAGTGACAGGGGGGCCTTTTCGTTCACCGAGAACTGATGCTTTTTTAATGAAATTCTTGCACTAATCTTAGCTCAGCAAGAAAGGTAAGGTTATCTTTGCGGGGATGTTTTTCAACTTTCAAAAGACCGACGAGTCAGCCTGAGAAACAGACGGTACTCTCTCGGCTCAATCTATTTTTCACTTAAAATCAAAATGTAAAACCTTTGTAATGTAAAAGTATATATTTAACATTTTCCGTGTTCCAAGAGAATACATTCGCCTTCTTTGTTAAGGCCAGACCCCAGTAACTTTATTTAAACATGCTGCCATTGGGCTGAATTATGCCGGTCATTGGGCCTACTGAATTATGTCACACTTTCTGTAGCATTTTCTAGCTTTTTGACTTTTGATTACACATAAGTGTCAATTTAAAATGCTTGAAAGAATACAAAGGCCTCTCAAAAAATAAATCTATAAACATTCACTATATCACATTTAAAATGTTATTCACCATCCATTACTGAGTTGGTCTTGCTTGGAAGCAATAGAACACCATTTTATCATTACTAACATGCATACCACTACAGTCTGTTTAAAAGTTATACAGTATTGAAGCCAGCTCAACACAAACGAGGTACACATTTATTCACATTAAAAAAATAAACCTCTTTTATACTGCTCCCTTTTAAAACCTATCTTCCAGAGTACAGGATATGCCTTACTCTGTGTTCACAGTGTGTGACTTTCGGAAATACCATGAGCCAACCAACAGTAAACAACCCTTACAGATCCATATATGCATTACATATCAAACATGAAAGTTTCTCCTCTGATTATGATACAGAATGAAGATATTAGGCCTAAACAGAGACAAAACGTATGGAATTCATTCTTCGAATCTAACATTACTGCTGCTTTCAAAACATTGCGTGGGTGCCGTGCTCACTACGCCACTGAAGTCAACTATCCTGGGTGATGAAGGCTGATAGCCAGAAACCGGTCCTAGGATGCTGGATTCCGGTCCAGGGAAGACATGGCTTGGCAGTTCGGGCTGGACTGTTCCCATGAGGCACAGGGTCAAGACTGATTTGCATATGGCCATGTCTGAACTGGGGTGGCGTAACGATGGATTAAACCCAGATCTGTGACTGGGGGTGAATGTTTTGCCAATGTGCAACTTTCCGTCCATCATCTTGTATGTTTAGCTTCTTTTTAGTGGCAAAATATGCCATAAAGAAAAGAATACTTGAACACATCAGGGCAGTTAAAAATAAAGATGCTAAACATTATTTACAACAACATAACAGCAATTGGAAGACCATTAGATATTATAGCATAGCATATGTACCTAGAGACAAAAGGTGGGGGAAACACGACATTGAAATTACGCCAACTAGAGTCGAGATTCATCGTCTAATTAATAACCAAAATCCCAATGAGACTGAATGCTGATGAAAAACTTTTTTTTACATTTATAACTGATTACTTGGTATAATGTAGAATGCTGCAAATCTATAGGACGGGTTATATAGAAGTGATGATAATGACAAAGACACGCTGGTGAAACAATTGGTTTTACATTTTTCTGTTGCAATGGAAACACAGTTAATGTTTACATTTCATAGGACTTGATAATGGCACTTAGCATATAATCTACTTTGATAACATCAAGCAGATAAATGATACACATAGCCTCCTGTGACCAATATGGCAGTGAGCTATAATAGGATATGATAACACACAGACCAATACAACATAATAAAATCATTATTAATGTTGTATTAATGTAATGAGGGGATAATACAATGCTATAGTGGCACTTAGTCTATAGTGTACTCTGATACCTGCCAACGTACATTTTTTTTCACTGTGTGAGGAGCAGCGGGCCTGGTGCTGAGAGCTAACTAAAAGGCACTCTGCCCCTCACCAAGCCCCCACCCCCTCCAAAAATAAAAAAAAACTAAGGGTTATTCAGACTGTTGCCGATATCCTGGGGTGTTTTCGCACCTTTTATGGACATCAACTGCTTACAGCCTCTAAAAACTTTCTGAAAATCCCCTGTTTACAGTGATTTTCAGCTCGTTTTACATGCCACCATGTGATTTTGGCTCCTCACCGGGTGACGGTATGAAGGGAGACGAAATTGTGTGACACACAGTCGCACCATGTGAGTTGGCAGGTCTGTACCATTAAGCAGATAAACAACACACATGGACTGTTTTGAATATGGCACTGAGTCTTAATAGGTTGTGTTAATACACAGACCAACACAAAAAAAAATAATTATCTTCAATGCCGCATTAATGTAATGAGGGGATGACACAGTACCTTCATGATATGAGAACATACTTAGATACATGGTATTACATAGCTGATGAGCGGAATATGATAACATATTGATTTGGCCAAATTGTGTAAATATAAACAAGAACTCCAAGTCCCATAATGCATTGTAACGTAGCATATTTTGCAACTATGAATGCAATAGTGAGAACGGACTCACCGACCGTGACAAAGACCTTTGGGTGGAAATGCATAGGTTGGAGTGTAATGGGATTGCTTTTGTGATTAAAAAGGAATTGGGAATTTGACCCCCTGGAGTAAAGCATTCTTCATCTTATTGTATAGGAAAATATCTCTCTCTCTTAGCAAATTGCTGATAGCCCTCTACAAAAACTCTAACATACACTTACAATTTCGTTTTTTTAACTGAACGATTAAGTGGCAACCGCCATCTTAGATCAGTCAATACAAAAATTCATTCTGCAGGCACACATGGGTAATGATGGATGCAGGTGCTTATAGATTGATGCACCTATTGGTTTTGCCAATGCGTGTGTTCAAAGACACTGTCTTATAAGGAAATCGTCAAGCCGCAACCCACCTCCGTAGCAGGGCTCTCATTGTTAAAGCCACATCTGAGGATGCCCGTTCTATATAGTTGTCAAAAGTTGCCACGTGTGCCAATGCATGCAAGGAAAATTGATCCACCTGCTCCCTCGTTAGGTAGTAAAAAGACAGTCGTCACTTGGGAAGCGATAGGCCACTCTCCCTGGCACCACTGCCACTGAACTTTCTGCCCTAATGATAGCCGAACCCATGCCCTTGGATGACTGAGAGCGGAGAAAGGTCCTTAACCGTGCGAAGGTAGGAAAGATCCAGCCACTCCTGTCAAGTCAAGTCAAGGACATTTGTATCGCGCACAAATCACATCCGAGGAGTCTCATGGCGCTTGCAGACGGCTCTGACAAGATAAACAAAATGGTCTAGTATGCAAATAGCCACATCTTTGGCGTTTTGCGAAAACAGCTGTGTTCAAGAATATTACGGAGATAAAGAGGCATTTTATTCCATGAAGCAGGGGCAAGGAAAGAGAACGCACGTCTCCGTGGGAGAGAATCTGACCTGACTGCGCCTACTGCTGTCCCCTGGGCTCAGGTGGTGCCATATCAGATGTACCTGGCCCGGATAGACACTTCCAAGAGTTTGCTTGTGTATTAGCCCTGTATTGCTGGGTGTTGCTATGTAAATAGCAACGAGCTGAATGCACTTTGAGTCCCTTGTTGATGCTGATCGTACGACAAGTTAGTGCTATCAGTTTCATTGCTACAGATAGTGTGCATGCTTCTCGGTTAAACACATCTTATATAAGGGACGAGTGCTATCTATAGTGCTGAAAGGGGCCAAGATATGTTGACCCTGAGGACGTCAAAGATTGACTTCTCAAGCTACTCCTGCCCACAAACTCAACTGGAAAAGCTCTCCTCTACTTCACCGTTCCGAAAACCTCCATATGCTTCTATTGCCCTTCATAGTCCCACCGCAGATGGAGTCCATCCGCTTACGTCAATCTTGTTTAGGAATGGTACAAGGATTTTCAGTGCTGCCAGCAAAATAGAAACTTGCTTGCTGGAGTGTTTCACATAAAAAACAATCACTGGCAAACTCAATAGTCTGGTGTCGGCTGCCGAGCTCTCAGTTTTGACAATGCTTGTTTTGTTCTGTCATGGTTTTTGCAAAACGTTATTGTTGGGAAAGCTGCTAGGCTACCTGCAATCTAAAAAAAAGGGTAACATTAAAAAATATACAAATCCTGGTCTAAAAAAAGAACTGATTGCTATAGTACTTCTTGGCATTTAAGGGTACTGCTGTGTGTGGATGTGCTTCTTGGGAATACGAAGAACGCTGTCATTCACAGTGGTTTTATCCAATGGATAAAGGAGGCTGACCCACTGCCCATGCTGTATGTTGCAGCAGGCAGAAGAAAAATGTGAATGACTCAACAAAAGAGTAATGTTTAAAGAGGGCTGGTTGAAAGCCCCTATGAGTAAGTATGTCATACATATACATTTTAGTACAATAAAACGGTTTTGGCTCATGCCAAACCAAGCAAAGGGCATTTTTTCTCTCATTTTCATATCATTTGGGGCCATTGTTACAAGGCACTCGAATACTGCCTTATCTCGTCTTATGAAATCGCTGGATCTGCACAGAGAGCACACCCTCGAAGATCACAAGACACCTTGGCTGTAAAGTTAGCTCAGGAAACATGCAATATAGCATGACAACCAGTCAGACAAATGATCTTGATGACTCTGAATCAACAGTAGTGTTATGGCAGGTGAAGCTTGCAAGAGGAACAGCATGCATATATCTTAGATAATTAACATTCCCCAAGGTCTTCGCCACTTCACAGCTCAGGCAGGGCCGTGATGAGGGCTTTTTTTGCCCAAACTAATACACAGGCTGGGGGTGAAAATATTCTCCAAGAAACACCCCCTTTTAGTGTCAACCGCTTCAAACAGTTGCACAAAATAATATCAAACTCTAAACATTGTTTATATAATGCGAGGAACATTTTTAGAAATGTTTGGATGTGACGGGTTGTTGGAACTACCATTTAAGCTGATAATGAAGTAGAATGGCTTCAAAGAACATTCTTCTATTAGCCCCAAAGCAACATATGGAGCCCCAAAGCAACATATTTCTAGGGGCCTCATATTTCTTCCTTCTATGACACAAATGGCTAATTATGGGAGAGGCTCTCCTAAAAAAAAAAAAAACACTTAGCAGCACTATACTTTTGGCATAGTGCCGGCGTCTGGGTCTCTTAATGAGACAGAGAGGCTTACATTTAATGGCTTTCAGCTCTGGTCTGCAGCCAGAGTCTGGTCAGGGCCAGCTTTAGCACTGGTGGCACCAGGTACGACAATGTTTGTTGCCCCCATCCTTGGTGGAGGTGGTGACCACCTGCACCATGGATTCCTTCACTTCCATCTTTAAACAGTGCCCCTTAAGTCTCCATAACCACTCCACTTCAGATGCATTTAATTAGTAATATAGCACCACTCATACCAATGTAGGATGTCAGAGCACTTTGCATCACACACATATTACACAAAGGCAATCAATCATTGGAGTATAAATCAGCGTATGGGGAATGTTACATAAGACAGAGGACTAGAAGGTGTTGGAGTGGCATGTCATCCATACTGGTGGGCAGTGTAGTTTAAAGAGTGATTGGTCTAGAGAAGAAAAAACTTAGAATTGAAAAAACTGAACATTTTAGTGATAAGATTCAATTTCTACCCAAAGGAACCCTTTTTGAAACATTAATCTAAACTCGAATCTATACTTTGCAGAGTGAATGCAGTAATCTGACGACAGTTAATAATTCACTGTTCTATATTAGGATTTTAACTTATAAAACTACAATTAACAAAAAGATGTCTCTTAGAAAACCTGTAACCCACTGAACTATTTACAATATAGGCCCTTTGTGATCTGCATGGTACATGTTCTTTGCAGTAGGCACATTTACCCTCTGTGCTATTTTATGATCAGTCAAAAAATCTCAACTAGACAAAACTTCGTTCTCTCTCCAGGAAGAACATTAATCAGTGGAGGTTTCTTGACATTTTTATTGTTGCCTGGAAATTGCTGGAGGCAAGGAACGTGGCAGCAGGTGCTTATAAAACCAAAATAAACTTGAAGTCAGCAACCACCGGTGCGGTGGCACCGGACGCACCGTCCTGGGGCCGGCCTGTGTCTGGTGACAACTGATAGACTGCCAAGCTGGGCTACCGCCGCTTAATGTTCATGGACAAATCATGGTCTATAGTCAACCACCTAATGGCTTCAATTTGTTTCTGACAGGTGTTACACGGGGGCAGTGAGAGTGGCACCCCCTGTGCCGAATGTTGCATATTACACCCACAGCTGTACTTTCATCGCCCTTATTTTCATTGCAATCTGGGGTTAACGCTGTGGTCACCTCAAAAATAATTAATGAAAAAACTTAACCTCAACCAAGAGATTTATGTAGCCAAAGTGGCCACTCCACTCTGCTTGTATATTTGTGTTAGATTTCAGTCAAGATAATTTCTAGGCCTCTGAAATTTATATTAGGCCAGCATAATCTACCATAATTCCCCAAATTTGCAATACACGAAATGTGTGAGATTTTTGCCACTTTGCAAAACACAAAATGGTATGTCATTTTTGTACACAGGAGTCTAGTTTTGAATTGAAAATATCTTGCCGAGAGACAATGATGCATTTTTCTCCTCAAACCAGTCTCCTGCCAGTATTGCGAATAACTTTTTGAGCTATGTAGACCTACCTGAGATAAGCTACCCGAGATATCGAGTAAATGTCTGCATAAAATGCATAATTTTGCATATTTTGGGTTCCATATTACACGTATTTTCATGGGGGAAAAAATCACACATCCCAAGTAATTACAGACAAGCCACTAGCAAGCAATGTCTCATTTTGTACAGTGCTCTTACTGTTGGACGGAAACTGGTTAACGGGTGAATAATAGGTCATTTCATAAACCTCGGCTCAGGTGTGGGACCTTTTTAATTGTTCTCAGATTATTTCGAGTATCAGCTTGCAAGCCTTGATTGCACTGGTGGAAATAATGCTGGTAGCCCACAAGCAAAGTCCTTTTGGAGATTTGCAGAGAAAGCTGGATTTGCAGAGATAGCTGGTTGGAGATTTGCAGAGATAGCTGGTTGGAGAGTTGCAGAGAAAGCTGGATTTGCAGAGATAGCTAGTTGCAAAGCTTTCTTTTAGTGCGTGGGATGTGCAAGATGCAACATGTGTTGTGCTTACAGATCCTAGCTAGCTGGTAGGTTGAAAATGACCTGCTCCGCCAAGGGTGGCCAGCCTAAAACAATCACTACACAAATTGACAACATCATATTTATTTGGATAGGTTCAACAGTGCATAGAGTGATCCACAAACATAAACTTCAGTTTTTGGTAAATAAGTGTAGCTGGCATACTCTTAAAATGGTGTCTCTGGTCAGCTAACCAGTCTCAGCAGAGGCGGCTGAGCTTTCAAATCTTTTTGCATACACACTGAAGCCTAACCCAGGCAATCTAGTTTGTCCCAATTGAGAATCATCTAACTTTTGGGGTGTTTCAGAGTTTGTTGGCCACACTAATCTAGCCCCAAAATGACCTTAGACTGTGGGAGTCTTGACATTGAGAATTTATTTTTAAGCCTGGCTGGGGAACACAGACGGTCAAGGCAATATTTTTATTTAAAGCCATCAGGGGGGGGGGGGGGGGGCAGATCATAGCCCACCGTGCTGTACTTGTTCACCTCGGCATCTGCAATAGACATTTACTCCAACTGGTTCGCTTAGAGCCAATACGAGCAATGCCCTTCTTTTATTCCCAACATCATTCAACTCCTTATACCCAATGAACAGATGGTAGTCTTTCTACAATATCTGCCAGTGAGGCGGGAGGAAGGATGCCCCGCAGGATAAAAGTTTCTAATTCCATAGAAAAGTAAGCTACATTGCATTATAGGGCCGAAAGATGCTGGCTTTAGAACCCAGGGTACTTTGGCAGCAATAGGCAGTATAAAATATTAGAGGAATGGCACCTTGTATTCTAGTGGACTCCCTCACTGGCTATAGATATAAAAGAAAGACTTGAGTCTAAGGCTGGCCTGGATTCTTTCCTCAAAAGATTGAATTATTTTTCTTACAAGTCTATCATAGCGAGAGGAACTGGATGGCTGACAACTGTCTTGGTCCTCGAACTACAGGTGGCTGAGCAATTATATGTTTTCCCTGTCCTTCTCAATTGCAGAAGGAACACAGGTAAGAATGTCAGCTGTGCAAGCCGACCGCCCACAGTAGTCATAATTGACGGTCAACTGTGTCTATCTCAGGAGTTTTATATGTAGACTTGCTCATCTTCCAATTATATCTGTAGAGGGAGAAACTCGGTCTAGCAATTGATTTTCTGGTCGTCTTTCTTCTATTGAAATGCGCCTCCTGCTGTGGATATAAGATAGCTGCCTCTACAGACACGAGTTTCTGTCTAAAGCAGGACAGGGTCTGGTACAGCTGACAGCTGACAGCGTTCCAGGTACTCCTGCTATTATGACAAAAGGAGTGGATGTTATCTCCCAAAAACAGCCACACTTCACTGCCTGGCTTTACATTTCCATAATGGCAGTGAAAAAACAAATTAAACTGTACTGCAGTACAGGACCTCCCCTTCCAGGGCTGTGAAAAAGAAGACAGAATCAGCACTGCCCTCTGCTTACCTTCCTCTCGTCTCCAGGAAACATTAAAAAAGACACTACCTATCTAGGGTAAAAAATGTTTGGTCAGACTTTCAAGTTCCCACTGATACTCAACCACAAAATCGAGAGCCCACATAAACTCACTTTTGGCAGCTTACCATATTTAACCTGGAAACCTACAAATATTCGTAGGTTAATCCTGGGGGATTCCCACAAGAACACTAAAGAAAAACCCAAACATGTGAACCACAACATTTGAATTGAAGTTAGAATTTACTTATTTATAATTTTGATTTTCGTAAGACACAGCACACTGCTTAAATGATAAACCAAAGCAAAAGGGGAAGCGGTAGTGAGTATACTAACCTTATAAGTTGGTCTGTGCTTGTTTATTTAAAAGAACATTGCAAAGGTCAGTTACTTGAGTTTTGCTTTCTTGTGATGGCAAGTAGATGAAAAGGACTTATTTGTTGTCTAGTAGGCAAGGACTGGTCCTATTCATCTAACCAAAATAGGAAGGTGGAATTTGTGCCTAGTCCAGAATTTGCAACAATGGCCGCCTAGTACAGCAAGATGCAACAGCTGGCCCATGTCTTTATGGAGGAGATAACAGGCTAATATAAATAGATATTTTAATTTTCTGAAGGACAGATGCAGGATTTCTTTCAGCATGGGTTCTTTGATGTGATAATAATAATTGTGTCATATAGTGATAAAGACCACACTTATGCCGTTTCTAAACAGTGCAAATAACAGGGGGGTACTGTTATCGCTCAGAAGGATGCGGGCTGAATCTGCCTTACCAGGATGTGATCTCATCACCCTAAGAACAACATATTTGTCAGCGGCACGTGTCCAGTGCTCCTATTACTTTATTTCTGGTTCACGACTTGCCCCCATTCAGCCTGCTCATGAAGCCATCCACCCCCAAAGTAACTGGAGCTGTTCCATTGAAAAGCGCCACATGCAACACGTATTAGCAACGCCAATTGGTCCCTTATTGGCAAAGCCAAAAGATCTTGCCTATGGGACTAATGACTTGGGAAATGGTACTTAGCCAAGCTGCACAGTACCTCCAATGCTGTGCACCACGGCTAAAGAAAAAGAAAAAAGCCCTTGACACCCCCAGCCACAACATTTTGTAGGCGCTTGTACAATACATGAAAAAGCAATACACAAAAGTGTTTGGGTTTTTTAAAAGCAGATGGGCAGAAGCAACCCAGGGGATAGGCGAAAGCCGTCAAGGTGGTGGAAACAACACGGGGGACCGTTCGTGTGGTGCTGGAGCAACAGATAGCAATAACACAGAGAGGGGGGTCAGGGAGCTGATAAGAGGTCCAGTACCCTTGCCCCCAGAACAAATATGGAATAAATGATAGGGTAACTATTCCTATGGAAGAGTCTTTCAGGGTGGATAAAGTGAGAGGGTATTCATATTTAGGAAGTAGTGCCCTCACACACCAGTAGGTTATCATCGGGCTATGCTCCTCATGGGGTCGGCGCTGCATTACCAAGAGGCTTTGCAAGAGGGGTACCAAAAAACATATTTATTCTGAGGTCCTCTTGGTAGGGATAAAAGCAGCGTGAGAGTTGTCAGTTCCTAATAATGAGGAAAAACAACTTAGCAATAGGTGTAGGTCGACATGTTTCAAGCATTAAAGGTCCAGGAGGCATCCTTGGAGCTTCATCAGGCCAAAAGTATGATAAAAGAATATCCATACGCTTAATTGGGGTGGGAAGAAGAGTGCTGGCATCAAACGATTACAACATCGTACTCTCACAGAGGTGAAAATTAGAAAACATTGTAGAGGATAAACCAATTGCAGTTGTCCTATATTCCAGCCCTACAATCATATCAATCATGGCCCTTAGGTCATAGCAGACGACCACATCAATGCTGCGGCGTGACATATTTTCAGAGCGGATTCTGGCGTTGTCACCTAAATCCACATCCACTTGCATACACAATTCCATAGGAAAAGTTAACCTATCATTTATTCCATATTCCAAAGCAATAGATAGGCAGCGGGTGGGAGGAAACACGCGAACTGCAAGCAGCACGTAAACAACATAAGTGAGGGAGAAAAGCAAACGGATGAGAGACAGCAATGTGGAGTGGGCAGGTAGACGTGCATGGGGCAAGAAAGAGGAATGCGGATTTCTGACAGAGTGTGGGGAAAAGGTCATGAGAGCGACAGCTGGAAAACATGTGCACAACTGTTGAGTGTTTATATGAAGAGATAAACAGTAGTGCTTCGAAAGCAAGCAATGGTGGGACAGTAAGTAGGGTGTCCATGCTCCAGAAAATGGACAAACACAAAAAGAAGAAGGAAATCCCACACAAGCTGACAAATAAAAAGTAAACAAATGAGACTGACAGTAAAGTCAACCAATGGTAAGCAATGGGCGGTCTCTAACCCCACTGTAAGCTAACAATTCATCACGTAACAGAAAGCAAATGCCCGGTCTAGTAGGCAAGACCTAATAAGGTACACGAAATTTGGGCGGGGAAATTAACCTTCTGTTGGGGGCTTCGCTACAGCAAAGTCGTAGTCACATTGAGTGAATTGAGACTTTGGCACAGTGTGAAGCTGCGGTATCCTCAATGACACAGTACCGCTCAAGAATAAATGTGTTAGATGAAAACAGAGTGGTAAAGACAACAGTCCTACTAGTGTCTGTGAAACCGATCACTATATGCATTTTTATTGAGGTGTGGATGCACAATTTGGACAATCACTTCTTGATAAACTCATTAATTATTCAATAGGCCTTATTGAACGATTCTCAATACTTCTGAGTTGTGTGCAAACAGCAGTGACTTGGCTGTCTTTTAGTTGTGGATACTCAGAAGGAATGTTATGCCACACTGGAGTGACTAGACACCTGTTTACAAAGCCTGCAGTTACAAGGACACTTTTGTAATAACCACACAGTGTCTACCGGTCAGACTAAGCACACAGTCTTGAGATAACATTGCCCAGTGAAGCACGGGGTCTGTTTACCATGTTTCATTTGTTTTAAGTTTTCTTTTGACTTTACACTGTCCACTTAAGGGACCTGGCTTTGAAAATGTTTATTCTTACAGTGTTTCATCGAGGCTGTGAGTTCCTCATTGGCGGACTAGTAACTTTGTGGCCTGCAAGAATGAGGGGAGTAAGTGAAAAGGGATGGCAGTTTCATTCACCAGCTCTTGAGTTAAAGGTTGTGACATCACTGTCCAGAAAAAACAAGCTTCGGGTCACTTAAAGAGGACAAGCCCATAACTGATAAACTTACACAGCAACTAACAGTGGATGGGATGCAGGTGAGGCGCTTAACACACCCAGTAAATACCATTACCACAGGGCGAGGTATTCATGCGGTGCAGTAAACACCTCCTATTTGAAGTTTTTCACTTGAAAATGAGGCACAACATGCCTCATCTGTATTACAAGGACTACATTGCACGTGTTGTGCCTTCTTACTGGGACTATTTGTTTATCTATTTCACCAAGTAAGCTCTGAATTCCAATACCATGCACAATCTCTTGTTTGCACAAGGTTAGTTCTTGTAGAGCGTCGGTGAACTTTGTGCCAGATTTTATATCCTCCCATTTACAAAGGGTACATACGAAATCTGGCCCATATTAAAGTATTTTCTTGATCAAAGTAGGAAAAGCGCCACAGGCTTGCTTACTTCAATAGTTTATTGAGCAAACAGTATCCAGCCACTGAAACCGTTGCATTGCCAACCTAGCTTCACCCAAATACAGGTTCCACATCTGGAAGTCATAATTTAAAGAGGATGCAATCGAGAGAAATATTTGACTTTCCGGTTCATATTTTTTGAGTCTTTGTATGTTTGTATGCGGTTTTTCTGTAGCGTTAACCCTTGCAAAAGGTAGTGGAGTTTTGTACAGGACTAAAGGCACTGATGCAGTCAACAAGTGATTTCAGAGGTAACTGGTTTGTGGACTGTTACTGTATTATCATATAGTGTCTTTAAAGAGATACCTGTTCAAATCTTCCCGAGTTGGAGTGTTGATGCATACAAAGAGGTTGCTCCAGATCCACAGGGTCAAGACTGATTTGCATATGGCCATGTCTGAACTGGGGTGGCTTGATGAGCAAAAAAACAATGGATTAAACCCAGATCTGTGACTGGGGATGAATGTTTTGCCATTGTGCAACATTCCGTCCATCATCTTGTGTGTTTTGCTGCTTCAGATTCCGGTGCATAGCTACAAAGGCATGCTGGCCTCCTTATGTTTTCTGGACTGAAAAAAACTCTAAAGGGTTTAACAGAAGTTCTATCCAAAGTTTTCCATTTTTCTATCCAGGTGGGATTCCTATTGGTCTTCATTTATTGTACAAACACCCAAATGTACAGAAAACCATCAATGACATTTATCTTAAGAGATTTCTCATCGTTTTTCTCTCCAAATTATAGAATTTACACTGGTACATTTAGAATCCACCAGAAAATGATCCAATCAAAGGCAGTGCAAAATTGAAACCCTGCCAGAAACATTGTGTGAAATTTGCAACTCATCTCGCTCACTTAGAGCCAGCCATTGGTTGGCTAAGGTGCCCCACTGCTCTGTGCCCCCATAACACCTCATGCACCATTATATGGCACGCCGTTACTCGATGCGGTCCTGAGGACCAGAAGCGCTCTCTGCCAGTACCGAACTCTGAACCTAGCTTGAATGCGCTGAACAAGTGGTGGCCGTCCTCACAGTGCAAGATTCAAAGGTTAGAACCAATGCTGAGTGTGCATTCCTGGAATGCTCAGACAAGGATTATAGGATTTAAACACTCAAGGCTGATCACGTGTTGCAGGAAATGGAAAACCCTGAATATGCAGGACCGCTGGTCTAAAAATTAAAGTAGGCATCCAAAACAAACTTGATCTGGGAATGCGTGCGCAATGCAAATGCTCAGGTTAAATGTACAGTGCTCTGTATTTATCGAGGAGTGTAGCAAAGCACTACCGGTTGCCATTTGATTACTTAAGAGTTCCAGCAGCTTTTATATTGAAATGGCAAGTTGGAATGAAATCGGTTGGGACAATAATGACGGGCCTCAATCAAATACGATTCTCTTTGCCTCTTGTATGTCCAATAGAAATATATTTTTTAAAATATATAGCAGCAGAGAGCTGTACATACTCAAAATCAAGAATTAAGGCAACCACTACTAAGACAGAAGCAGTGTTGTGGATTGCTAATGCATTGTGATTTAGTGTTCTTGAAAGAGGCAAGTCTTCAACTCTTTCCTAAATTCGAGCAGCGTTGTGGTGGTCCAGACAGATAAAGAATATTTTTCCAGATCCGGGGTACAAAAATGGAAAAGTTCTGCTGCCTTGTTTTTCTTTTTTACACTTTTAACCTTGCAGTCTGATGGTGTACAGTCCTGGCTGCTGGTGTGTCCAGATCCACCAGAGATTGTGAGTTTGTCTGCAAGATAAGCACAGGTGCTGGTTAAAATGGCTCTGTAGGGCTACAGATAGTCTGAAGATGGTGTGGGCCACCAAGAGGAGCCAATGGAGTTCTCTGGTTCCAATGGCTACGCTTTATCGTCTTGAAAGATTGTACTGATGTTTAGCTCGGACCTGCGATGGGGATGGCACAAAGAGCGCACTCAGTTCAACTGTTTGTGTTATTCTGTCTTCTGTGCTAAAGCTCATACGTAGCATCAGCACTGGGGTGCTAGATGTTATTTCCCCCCATTTACCAAGGGAAAAATTACTGAAATTCCCCCGTGGTCAGTTTATACTTTCCTATGTGGCATGGCTCATAAAGTCAAACAGTTAGCCTTCATATTAACACAGATACAACAAAATTAGTTCTCTCATTTTAAGTATTTTATTAAACAGAATCTGGTCTATATGAAAGTCTGCTCTTGCATCAAAGTAGGAAGAGGTCCATGGGCTTGCTTACTTCAATAGTTTATTGAGCAGACAGTATCCTGCCCCTGAAGCACTTGCATTGCCAGTTTAGCTTCACCCAAATACAGGTCTTTAGAGAGTGGGCAATCTTACACCTGTAATGCCCATATAGCCACTGCAGATATGTAAACGTACCGGCAAGAGTCAGGGCTGTTGTCTCCATGACGATCTTTATATTAACAAGTGGCTCAAATGTCTCTGCCCCAGCGTTTTTGACCGGATCTCAAGACGCCCCCCCTCCCACTTCCGGGCTATAGAGATTCGTGGGGGCCGACTGAATTCGAACTTTCAAGGACTCGTCTCCCTTGCCTGACTTCTAGATGGCCGACTCAGTGAGACCCTCCGTGATGCTCTTTCCTCCCTTGGTCTATAATCATTGATCATCGCCTGGACCTCGACCAGCCTTCACCCGACTCTGTTGCTGCCCAACGACCAGGACCTTTACTCTGCAAACTTCCCTCGACAGCTAAGACCTAGCCATTTTGACTGATGCCCGGTGGAGCTACCTCGCGAGCTAAAGGGGAGATGGACTTTGGATACCCTTCTTGACCATCACCTACCCAGCCGGACTTTGTGTAAACTCTCCTGCGTCTCTCCTGACCTTATCTCCCCCTCCCCCTTCCCCATCCCCATCCCCTACCCTCGCCTCTCCGCTCTACTCTTCCCCTCTTTAAGCTACTGACCTTTGCCCTCACCTTTCCTTGCCCTTAGTTTCCACCCTGTTTTTCTGTGAACTTTCCCTTGCCACTTGAGACCTAGCTATTTTGACTGATGCCCGATGGAGTTACCTTGTTTAGCTAAAGGGGAGACGGGCCGTGGATTCCCTCCTTGGACGTCACCTACCCAGTCGTCTTTAGATAGACTTACTGTCGTCTCTTCCCTCATTCTCCCTCTTCTTACCTCCCCTCCTCCACTGTGTTTGTCTCTCCTTTCTCTCCTCTCTCAATGTATTGCTTATTTTTTTACATAATGTGTAATTGTGATCATTTAAAACATTTATTTTTTGCTAGACATTCTTCCACCTCCTATGTACCTCAACATTCCTTTGGCTCTTCAACAAACCTCGTCACACTCTTTGGAAACTTTAAACTTTGGAAGGCTGGACTCACATTTCTGGCAATAATCAGCCCCATCCACTCCTTCGTTAGAAACCGCCTGTCCTTGGCGGGTTAACTTGTTTTCGAATAACACTGGGTAAAAATAGATTTTGAAAAGTGGCTACCTATGTTCATGGCAACATTTTGAGATAACAGTGGCTTATCAAAAGCACATGTGCATCATAAGAACATTTGGCAGGGCTAGAAGATATTAGTAATCCGGAAATATATGATTAGCAAATACAATAAAATACGAATTTATCTCACTCATATGAACACATCGGAAGAGAGTAGAACCAGCGCCATTAAACAAACAGGTAACCTTGGGAATCCTTTGTAAAAAAAAAGTTGTGCATTGCACCTGGTAACCCTAATCTATTTTTATGATAAAATGAAGTTTAATGTTCATGTATGTAAGAATGTTGTGTTTGGAATGGAAAGTACACATGCAAACGTTCCAAAATGGAGTAATGTATGTTCTATGGGAAATTGCAGATGGAATGAATCAAATGGGGCAGTTTTGGCTGCATTGGGGTGTAAACATGTTGCCGGCAATTCCTCAGTGTTGGTTTCTTCATTGTCAACAAGGATGGGGTCTATGCAGGGTGGGGCACATCCATTACTACGTGGTTTCTACACCGCGCTACCATTACAACGCAGGAATCCCAACGCAAGTTGTTACAACGACTTGCGCTGGATGGCGCTAGAGACTAAGGAATAGTAGATTTACTATTCCAACCCCTTCCTGGCTGGAGTTGGAATAGTAAATCGTACTATTCCTAAGTCCAGCACCTACAGCGCAAGTCGTTGTAACGACTTGCGTTGTGATACCTGCGTTGTAATGGTAGCGCGGTGTAGCAACCGCATAGTAATGGCATACATCCATGCAGGGTCGTTGCTGTGGTGTTTATCAGCGTTTTGAATGATGCAAGAGGGCTCAAGTACTATACACTGGGACGTTTGGGCTTGTGTTGGATGCCTTTCTGTCCTGAAGAGCTCCAGGGTGGTCTAAATCACTGTTGGGTTCTGTGATTCTAAAGCCAAGCAGAAGAGGTGGAAACTGGTGATGTGCTATGGACTGTACAGAGAGCACTGCAAATATCCCCCGGTGATTGTTGATCAGTTGGGGACACAGGACCACACTAAAGGGAGCAAATAGTGACTGTAAGTATGTGTTTATGCTTTCTCTTATTATTGATGGTTAAGGATCAGTTGGTAGGCGGGACCCAGAAAGTATGTGCCATGGCGGGGTCATAGAACAGAAAGAAGCGTGGGAGTGGTAGGAACTCATAATGTTTAATAGGAAACAGAAAGGCAGCGTCCACCTGTACGTGGACCTGAAGACGCATAGTATTTGGGTGCACTGCGCGCAGTGGGCGGGGCAGCCCGCTGCTGCTTCTGGATGTCCTGCGGCCCCAGCCTGGACTCTAGTGGGGGTTGCGGGGTGACAGAGCTCCAGAAGATTGTGACGTAGCAAACATCAGATTCCAAGGAGCCAGCAAACACTATTACCGTCGTCTCTTTATAGCAGAAATGTTGTCGGCACCGAGTAAGGTGGGGTGGCCAACCCTTGAGCTCTCCTCGGACTACCAACATTTTGACATCCTGTGCGACACCACATGTTGCACACAAGGCTAGATGCATCCCATTTGGTGAACTCTCTCTAGATACAGTCTTAAACATGCAATATAGCACCTAAAATAATTATATCCCATTTTCAGGATGATATTCTAGCTTGTGATGCACTGAAGAAAGTCGTTTCCAAGATAGTTTATGCTTTGCAACTTTAAAAAGAAAAGAAAATGATAGGTGAAAGTAAAGAGTGAGGCATACTATTGACTGTAATAGAGAACTTTTGAATAACGAGTTAGGGCTCTATGGGAAACGCACCTTAACAGAGGGACATGGATCAAGCGACGTTAGGTCCTGAGTCTGAAAGACTATTATTCAACATTAGTTTCGTGTTTTGCAGAGATTGCCCCTCCTAACAGAATTATTTATTTGTGTTTTAGAAGGTTTATAGATACTTAGAGCAACCTTTAAACAAAAAAACAAATAAATGTGTATATATATATATATATATATATATTATTATAATTTTTTATTATTTCAACTCACCAGCTCTCAATTCCAAAACAGGCTCCAGCATGCTCAAACTCGCTTTAAAATAGACTTTATTGTGGCTACAGGTGATGCGTTTTGACCGCCTCCGCAGTCTTTCTTACAACCAATTATATATATTGGAATGGACAGCCTCGAGAGACATCTAAATGGATCAAGAGAGCTGCTGTATGATGGGCGACTCCTCATATCTTTACAGCTTTGCATAAAACTGCCATCAGTGTGGATTCCTGCGCTCATTGGCTGAGTGCTGTTCCCACTTGAATCCTCTGTGGCCAGGAAAAGATAATGGTGCTAGAAGTGCCTAGCATAGGCTGTTGGCCAGCTGAGTTGTTTAGCTGTGGAATTCAGTACTTTATCGAAGATGGCCAGGCAACAACACAGGAGGCACAGTCATTTATACTTCCCAGATTAGGCTGTGTTCATCAATAATTTATAAGTGCAAAGAAGCAAGTCTTTCACGCACCAACTATTTAATTTTGAGTATGCAGAAATTATTGTGTAGAAGGCCATGGTGTAATGTGTATGAATGTTATGTTTTGAGGCTGAATTTTGTATTTCAAACGGAAAGCAGTGACTGCAAAACGCAAGAATGAGTCGAGGTAGAGTTCTTCTGGAACTATTCGGTTTGTCAGTTGATTCGAACGATGAAAGTGCCGAAACCTGTCGGCATCTTCAGTGGACATGTATGATAAACAGGCTGCACCCTCCTGTTTTTTTTATATTCTATCTCAAAGGCTATAGGACTTCCAAATCACAATTTCCCAGTGTCATCTGGTGCTTAATATTAGTGGGTTCCCAAAAAAGGGAACTGAAATACCGGGAGATAAAGTGATTAATTCAGGGTCACTCTGTTCAGTCAACTTGGAAAGCTAATATTAGAACTTAGATCCACTGGTTCTGAAGCCAGAAGATTAGCTACCATATTATGTGGTTTTATAAGATCCTGGAGGAAAAAAGTGCCTACAGTAACCTATTCTGGAAAAACTGTCTCCATAAATATGTTTCATATATTTGTTGTAAATGTTGACTCTGTCCTGCGTAAAAGTCCCTTCAGCCTTTTTGCTTTCAGTGACAGTCATAGGACCAGTGTGGCGGGTCCCTAAACATATCACACATTAAAATGAATGTCCAATATCCCTACAATTACATGCTTTCCGACTTAAAGAAAGCGTACCCAGTGAATTCAGCTGCGGACATCAAAGGGGGACTAACTTGGTAGCCTCACAATCCCTCAAACTTGTCCTTGTAAAAAAAAATCTTCCCCCGTGAGCCCTCTGGCATACACGCAAAGAGAAGGTTGATGTGGCATCACCAACAAACCTTCAAAACTCAAACTTTCGTTTTTCAGCCCAATGCGAGATGTTTGTGGGCTTTTCTTCAGCTTGCTCCAGGGTTTGTTGGACTTTAATAGGATTGTATTAGTTCACTAACATGGCAACTGCGCCGAACAGTGGCCGTATTACAATAAGTGCCCTGGGGACACAATGGGCATTTGTGCCCACTTTGGGCACCCCCGGGGCATTTGGTATTACAGAAGGTGCGCAGACGCTTGTACTTCTCCTTCAGTAATACCGAAAGCGATGGCACACTTAAAGTGCCAGCGCTACGTTCAGGGGGTGTTCCCTCATTTGCATAGTGCCCTATGAAAATGAGGGAATCCCTTTGCCTCTGCGCCTGCGGCATATCATAGACACAGGTGCAAAGGCAAAGAAGCTCTGAGGGGTCGCACTCACATTGTGCCACCTTCTAGGTGGTGCACTGAGTGCGCCTCTAAGAGCAGTCCTCTGGGAGGGAGAAAGGGGGTCCTATGGACCCCCCAGACATCTCCTTGATGGCGGGTGCAGTCACTGACTGAACCCGCATGCAAAGTATTTCTAAACCCCTTTAAAAGTGCAGGCGGGTTGCCACAGCCAGCTCCGTGTTTTCACATGAATGCGCTGCCTTGGGGGCAGCGCAAGATCGCAGCTGCCCTGGGGGCAGCGTATACATCGTAATAGGGTGCATTGTCATTGTTTGTGCCCAGCGCACCTTTTAAAAGGTGCGCCCAGCTTAAAAAATGACAATGCGTAAATCCGCCCCAGGACTATGAAACTGTTGCTTCTCATGGCTCAATTAACCACCACATGACTAATCTGCACCAGACAATGGGTAGAAGGGACCCCGGACAGATGCACTCTGTTCCTTATTGGTCCCTAACTTATTTTATGTATTCCGGAGAGACTCCTAGAGAGGTACTGGGAACAAGAATCAGCACAGAAAAATGCCTAAAACACATTGCATTGAGAATGCACTGTGAGAGAGTTTGACTCTCTGGGTGTTCAGGAATCATGATTCTTCCCATAAGCAGATTTTCAAAACGAACATTGACAAAGCAAGTAAGTCCCAGCTTTGGGACGTTTTGACTTCACTAATGGTTTTAGCTATCCAGAAGAGCACCCCAGATGATATGCCATGCAAGCAGGGCTAGCTTTTAGGTGAGCTGGTCACAGGCTCAGGGTGCCAATCTTCAGAGGGGCAAAAAGATGGTCTGCATAAATGTTCTGCAAACAGCAGCGCCCTCTACCTTGACTTCAATGTTTCCATTGTAAAGGGCTCTAATTGTTTTCAAGGTTCTGCAGCCTATGAGAATTACAATGAAACCAACCAATGGTAAACATTGGGCGGGCTCTATGCCGCTGTTAGCTAAAAATATGTTTCAAAATAGACAGAGCATACACGCTCTTAGGTGCGACCTAAAAAAGGTGCAAACGTTATATTTATACTTCAGAGTGTGCCAGTGTCACAAATTAATATTCCTCTGCAGCATCAAAATAGGCCCAATTTGTGGCAGTCCACTTTGGAAATCTCCTGCCTGCAAAAATGGGTGAAAAAAACAGCTACCTGCACCTCTGTATCTATCATTAGCAAAGGTTGTCTAGGTGGAGTGACGCATTGACTGTCAACGTGAGTCAGGCCTACTCAGCAATCTTGGTGCTGGCCTATGAAGGTGATGATGTCACAGCTGGGAACATGTGGTGAGTCGCCCCTTACATCCCCATCCCCTTCAAGGGAATGACTGCAGGGCAAAAGGAGGGTGCGACTTCTCACACCAGGCAGCCAAGTAAACCAACACACAGCTCTCTGTGCTGGTATCAAATTCGCAGTGTCATTTATCTCTGGAGAGGAATGGGGTGGGGAGGAATCCGACACCCTGTGAGATGATGTGGGAGATACAGGTATGCTGTGGGTGTGTGTGTGACATACAGCCAGCGGCGACTAAGGGGTAGAGCGGGTGGCCTTCCAAATGTCATTACAAAGCCGTCAGAACAGGCATTTAAACAACCTCTAGCTCGAAAACATGGACTGGCCATTGCTCACACAGGCTCTGCAGATGGCCTGAGGTGGAGACGTAAGATAACCACTTCCTTGCTATGTAATCATATAATGTATTCAGCTATCTAAATATATGAGTGTGTGTGTGTGTGTGTATATATCACACATATATAAGTCCATATGTGTGAATACAAACATATATTTTATGCATTTTGCCATGCCAGTGAACAGAAAGGTGGAGCAATAAATGTGCAAGTTTAAAATTACATGTTAATACCATAGTATAACTAAGTAATGTGCTACAATACACAGATTGTACCGTACAGTGACTTTACAGTGGAAAACAAGGTATCTAATAGTAACACACCCCGTACACTGTGATTTAATCGCAGTACAAGGATTCAACCTAACCCCTTGTGTTCGGTTCAGAATAACTTTCTTACTAATTATTGCACGAGAAAAAACAGCATGGCATAAAAGATAAGAAGATTTGAATTAAGGAAAGTGTTATTAATTTCTGTCGTTGAGGTAAGGAAGGAGCGTCATGGCCAGCGAGGGTTTGCCTCCAGTGACTTTGGCCCTTACACCTCCTCACCAAGAGCAAAAAAAGCATATTACACCCTGTGGATCTGTGTATTAGTGCCTGAAATTCCAATGGATGACACCAACGCCCTAGGTGGGATTACCGGTTTTAAGAGGCAAGGCAAATGAACTCTCGAAATAACTTCTAAAAACAACTGCTACCATGCTTACCCCATTGATTCCAGCATCTTTTGCCCCTTGTATGAGGTCAGTTTTGTATCGCAGGGCCGAACTGATGCACTGTTTTGCAATTATATATATAATGAGCTTCATACCCCTGACAAGGCGCAGGATAATTTTTAGTGGGTGGGTAGGTAGCACCCAACTTTGTAGATTTCGGAGAATGAAAGAGGTCACTAGCATAATCAAGCATTATCTAAAATACCTCAATCTGCCAGGTGTCAGTGTCAAACATCAACCCAGTCACAAACTGACACACTTGGAAAGTTTGAGGGTCTTTGAGTGCAGGTCCTAATTGCACCGTGAGCCGCAGGGCCCCAACCAGCTCCTCAAACGGAGGCTAGGGTGGTGGTCTTGGAGATGTCGAGAGTTGGGCTCTAATTCCGATTTGGGACATCAACCTACCAAGCTCTGGCAAACGTGACGTTTTGAGTGTTTACAAACAGAAATAAAAGGTGAATAAAAAATTCCCAAACACAAAAATAATTCCTCACTTTAAAAAAACAAAAAAACTAAAATTGGCCTACCAGCCCTAGCACTGAAGTCAACTACTTTCTAGGTCAATGGACACATGTCCAAGAGCGCACCACAGTCACTCACAGTTAACAGAGCCAATGGCTGATGTGGGCTGGCCCACTTCCCCATGTTGTACAGTGTGATGGGCATACGCAAAATGTAAATGGCATTTGAACAGACCAATGGATAAAGAGTGCTGACCGAAAACCCCTGAATGTATACATGTCTGCATATATTTTTATTAACAGCTGTCTCTACGCCAGACCTAAAATGTTAGTTATTCTCAACAACTAACTTGATCTCCCTGTCTCAGTTCAAAATATCTGCAATTTACTTATCTAAAATTGTACATAACAAATCCCTAGGCAATTATTGTTCTACTTCGCATTATGTAACATCATTGCTAAATGATGCTGAAAAAGGCTAAGTGATCACATAAATATAAATATAAACATCTTTTATTAATTCAAGTTGTCTAAAAACCTACGATGCATCATGTCTGTACTATTACATGGCAAAAGATAAAATACAAACACTTTCAAATCAAGTCATTACAATGTCAACCATGAATGTCTAAATATTTATCAAGAATCAATATATAATGAGAAAAACAAAGAAAGTTACCAAGTAACACATAAATCCAAAATGAGAGACTATGGAGATTTGATCATAGATAGATCCGGTTGTGTTGTGTCTAGGATCCATTCTTGATCAATATTTAGACATTTATGGTTGACATTGTTATGACTTGATTTGAAAGTCTTTTTCTAATTTGATTATTAATTCTGAAATATTCTTACATCAATCTATATGTCGAAATGATATATATGAAATCAGTTTTTTGTCACAGTTGAATATTGAGAGACATTTAGATAGTGGAGCATGTGTTTTTTTCTTCGTTTGTATTCTAACTTTTGCCATGTAACAGTACAGGCAGGATGCATCATAGAATTTTAGACAATTGTATTAATAAAAGTTGTTTATTGTTATATTTTTCAACATCATTTAGCAATTACGTTACATAATGCGAAGTAGAACAATAATTGCCTAGGGATTTGTTATATATAATTGTATTTTTCCTGTCCTAGGAATAGGTACAAGTAGCAGGGGGTCCTTATATACACATTGATGTACATATCTAGAACCAGCTGTAAAGTGATTGTCAAGCCAGTTAAATACTGTGTTTCAATTCCCCCCTACACCTGGCGTCTATAATCCAGGTGCTCAAAGACCCACACACTATAATGTTCTACATGGAGTACCTCAAATTGAAGGGGCTCCTGATGAAGTAATGTTCTCTGTAAAGCTTCTCAAATGAAGATGCATTTCCAAGAATCAATGCATATTTTTATAAGATAGCTAGTGCACCGTGACACAGGAACTTGGCTCATGAAGGTGGTGATACCCCTGAATCCTGCTGTACACTCGGTTATCTGGGAGTTGGTATATTGTTTTAGTCTCTCATTCCATTTTATGTTTAACACTTCAATTAGCTTATTGGAATCCCATCACTTTCAACCTAATCTTCAAAGCTGTTTGCGCATCTGAATGTCAGGAAAGTTGAAATTCACAGAATCAGGATTTTAAAAGAATTTTAAAAATGGAAATTAAAAATGTCCTGCTGGAAAGAGAAAGCGAGAGGAAATGGATGTTTCAAGGGTGGCCAGGTTTATTTTACTTGCATGCACACTGCAGAATTAAATTGCTTTTAGGTGCCACGAGCATGCACATTCTTCTGAACCCCCACCAACGTGTTATTTTGCGGGTATTCCCTAGAAATTCCAAGGCACCTCACACCCTCGAAGCAAAAATCAAGCTGCTTCTGCAAAAGGTCGAAGTAAATGCTTCCAAAGTGGAAACGTGATTAGAACATCACCTATCCTTAGTTGGGATGCTATTGAAGCAGTTTTTTCCCACAAAGAAAACTATTTCCCCTGCACAGAAAAAAAAACAAGTTTTAGCGAAAAGTACTCAACTCTCATTTAGCCCGTTTCTGAAGCCTAGGGGAATAAGCTTGCAAATCTCTAAATGTCACTGCTTTCAAGGTATTGCTCTGTGGAATTCTGTGCATTCTCCCTGAGAGAACAATTGCTGCACGTGCATTCCGAAAGCAGACAAAGGTTGATTCTTTCAGGAAACATATCAAGGACTTTTAAATTTTAAAATATGAATTCTGATTTTAAGTGAACCTGCAATGTAGTTTCCCCAAGGAGGACCACCTACTGACAGCCAATGACAATCCGTTCAGTTTAACTTGTTTTTTTGTTCATTACAATTGACACGAGGTTAATTTGCCTGTGTGGATAATACTGTCCTGATGGAAACGGTTACTCAACACTCTACAGCATTAAATAATGAGGTTCTCACTATCTAACAATATTCTGTAGTTGTTGAATTGAGAGGGGAGGGGCTGGTTTGATGGGTCAGTTTGTACTGATAACCAAGATCAGCTTCCAAGCACGCACAGGACCAAAGTCAACTTAATTACCTGTTTAACCTCAAAGGCATCAGATTACCCCTCCAGGGATTGAGTGTGAACTTCACCTCAGTCACGGCTCTCAATCACTTCATTGCACCAGGGCCTGACGGTCTAGTTAGACGGCTCTTTCTATTGTACCTTTGACCTTCACACTCTGACCTCAGGCTCTTTAAATACCTTGCGTGCCACCGGCAAGCAACCAGTGATCTGGTTCCTGGGAAGCTTTGCTAAGATTGAGCCAAAAGTGCAAACATTTTGTATGTACAGGAGAAGCAGATCACCTGCAGGCTAACAGCCAAACTGGGACTGTCTTTGGGATAAAATCTCACAACTGAGTTTCTAACTCACCTCAAAGCAACACGATCTATAATATACTAGATAGAATACCAGAATATGTGTACAATTAAAATCTGCATCTTGTGGTTTCTCCTTTGAGGTTTTTTTTCCAAGTGTTCACACAGCGTTAGTTGGGTTGCCTCGATGTCCATGTCTCAAAGTGGTTTTCTCTGTCAAGGTCAGTATCTTCATGTTGGTGATTGTTTTTCCAAGTTATGTTCCTCTATTTGATTAAGGTATCCAAAACGTTTCTGGGGCAAGGTTCTTGTAATCAGCCTAGATGGGTTTGAAACTCCTTGAGGTACAGTCAGGGTTGTGGGAAAGTTCGACCACCCTCTGGAGACTGTACCACTTCTTGCTTACCCTAAATCCTTTAAATGTTCGTGGACTGTTTTCACACGAAAAACAAGCAACAACTTAGTAATTCAAACTACTCCTTACAGTACAGAAGTGTGTCGGGAGCTGAAAAGTGTGTTACTCCATGGGACAGCATGGGTTGGTAAAAAATGTCATTGCTAGTGAGACCAGTACGAGTACCACAATGCACCTTCCTTTTGTTCTAGCAGCCCTATGTACCCCATTTAAAGAGGCCATCCAGTGTAAAGAAAAAGTCGTTCTGTTTTTCCCAGTCCTGTATCACTAACAATCACCAGCAATAGCATTCTTGAATGGTCCTTTGTTTGATGATGTCAGCTGGGGTTTTGAGATCTATTGTGATATCATTCATCGGGTGGCGTCTTTAAGGAGGAGGTGGCTTAGACAATTCCTTGCTGGTGAGTAGAGCATGAAGCCCACCACCGTCCACTTTTTCCAGACAGCAAGAGGGGAAACATCCTTTACAACGAAACTTTTTCCACGCAGTACCTTTACAACGCAGGATTTACAACACAAGTCGTTACAACGACTTGCGCTGGGGGGCGCTCTAGGATAGGGAATAGTTTAATTTACTATCCAAAGCCTTCCCTACTATCCACGGGGACTGAAGTTGGAATAGTAAATTAAACTATTCACTATCCAGCACCCCCCTACGCAAGTCATTGTAACGACTTGCGTTGTAAAACCTGCGTTGTAAAGGCATGCGTGGAAAAAGTATGCGTTGTAACGACATACATCCCAGCAAGAGCCATACGGAATAACTGTGCTTATCATTTTGTATACAATGATTTTATAACTTATACACATTCTTTTCATATGAGAATCTGGTTTCTTATATCATGTCACTCAATGCTAGGATTATTAACGTACTTGGGACATGAATGAAGTACTTTTTCATGTTCTTGAATTATAATGGCATTGCCGAACAACAATAACATTAGATTATGATGAAGAAAGTTAAAGCGGTTAACCAATATACTCGACATCATGCACCGGCCGAGGAAGTCCCTCAAATCCAATTGTATTTACTCTCATCATATTTTTTGTTTTATAGTTTTTCAGCTGTCCTTTTTGTCTGCTTCCGCTCAGCGCCTGTTCTCAACCCTTGTCCCGCTGGTGCAGTGAGGGTCAGTTGATGTGGGCAGATCAAAGGCATAACAGGAAGTTACGCTGTGAATGCCGGGAAGGGAGGCATGTTTAAAGCGCTGATATCTAGGATGGTGTTTTTTTAAGACTCTAACTTTAGAAGGAAAAGAGTAAATCTTATGAGTCACAACGTAAATCCGATGAACATCTATTGAAAATTTAAACATGTCATTTAACAGTAATTCAAAGGCGTTTTTTTTTTTTAATTAGTATGTGGAATCCGAACGCCAAGTGTGAAAATGTAACAGTGGTAGGCCACAAAGAAATACCTTTGAAAGCCAAAAAACTAAAAAGGCCAATGAGAGCTGGCGTCAGCCGGGTAAGGCTGAAGATCACATACGAGGGAAAAGTCCAGATATCCCACCGGTTTGGGTGTGACCTGGGCAGTTTCAGTTTTGGACAAACTGTTTATGTAACTACAGCACGTCGGTCCCAAAGGACTCAATATTGAGGACTTGAGAAAGCTAGAGGATAACTCAATGATTTGAAAGTTCACTACAGGAGCCAGTTCATGAGTTCAATCCTGCCATGGCCGAATCTGCCTTCACTCCCACCCATAGGCGTTCACATTGAGTGCTATAAATAGGGTAATAGTAGGGGTTTGTAGTTCTGGTGCCCTGCAGCTGATCCAATTCAATTCAAATAACTGACCTGAAAACAACGATCGGTAAAAGAAAAGGCCGTGCCTGGAGCACTGCATTCCTGATGACATGGAGTCACCTGGTAACACAAAAAATGGCTACTGCGAAGCACGTGGGCTAACCGCAAGTGTGCACGTACAAACATAGAGCGCCAGGAGTATGCTACTTCCTGCTTAACCACCCTAGGCAACTGTCCCATCAGTCCAACGCATCTTTACTTCCTTCTCCACAATTCATCGTCAGCTTCGCCACGTGAGCAAAGAAGAACACCGCCATTCAGGGGCCAAAGTCCCAACACATCACCTTCCAGAACATACTCACAGTCATTGGACTCGAAGTTAAAATAAGGCAGGTGCAAAGTCCCCCCCCACAACACAATTTTGTGAAGTTCACCACTTTTCTTTTTTCAAAGCTTGCAAAGTTTGTTGACTTTCCCTCCCCCATGTCACGTTTTTCTCCTTCTCATGAGATAATTTTCACGCGAATCAAACGAAATCTATGAAGAGTTTTTCTCTGAATTTGCTGCTGCTTTTATATGCGCAAAAAGTATTACGCAGGAGAAGAACGCTAACTGTTTTAGGCAACGTGCATCTCTTGCAGAACAATTTAGTTGGTGCTAAATAAGGCTATTTGCAGCATATATCGTCACGCAAGTAACAAATTTCACCTGAATTTAACACAGAAATAAGTTTTGAAAGCTCCACCAAGACTGATATGAAAAGAATTCAACTACACACACTGCGAGCTAAAAGCAGCCAGGGAAAATGTTTTAATGCCTGTCACATATTGATTGGGACAAGAGAGTCTAGGGAGACAAGCCATGATTGACCCAATGCATGCATCCGGGGCACTTGCAACAAGTACAATCCCCACGCCTACTCTAACTGATAATAATGTTTCTACTCCCACTGAACTTAACATTGAAACACTCGATCCAGGTGACCAAGATCCGGATCTTGCTACCATCAGCTTTGGTCAATTAAACGAGGAAAGTGAGGAAAATCAGACTATAATCTCGAAACTGAGGAAAACACAGACATCGATTACAGAAACCCTTATAGAGAATATGGCCAACAGTCATGGAGGAAAAGACAGAGTGATGAGATCAGACGACTCTCATAGTAAGACCCAAGATACGCCTACAGATCCTGGAGTGCTATATGAAACAAACGGTCAAGCAAGGGTACCACAGGAATTTCACGAATCCATTAACCCCACTAACCCTTCTAGTTTTTCTCGCCTTCCTAATACCCATGAGTCTCCAGATCCAACAAGGATGTTCATGGAATCTATAATGCAGACTCTCCTAGAGCAGAGAGCGGAGATTCAACAACAGTATCTGCAACTTAGAGAAGACAACACTAAGATGCAAGAAACAATGAGCTCTATCTGCCAAGGCCTGGGGGGCGCGACTAAAGAGATCGAGGACATTAAACAACGTATTGTAGAAGTTGAAGGAGATGTTAATAAGACCTCAGCAACCGCAAAATATAACACTTTAAGAGTTACTAAACTAGAGGCTAAGGTGGAGGATTTGGAAAATCGCGCTCGAAGGCAAAATCTCCGCCTTTTTGGTATACCGGAAGGAATGGAGGGGTCCGATCCTAGGACATTTGTGGTGAAACTTTTCCAGAGATCCTTTTCTGACCTGGCGGACTGGGACTGGGACTCACAGTTGCAGAGAGTTCATAGATTGCCCCTGATTCAAAAAAACACTAATAGTAAATTTCCTCGACCGTTTTTGATTTATTTTGGTAACTTTCTTTTGCGGCAAGCTGTATCATTGAAAGCAAGACCAAATAATCCCGTGACTGTTGACAATTTAACGTTTTTTGTGAAATCGGATCTTAGTAAGGGCACCATGGATAAACGCTGGGAGCTTAGGAAGTTGATAGATCCTTTCAAAAATTTGGGGTGTATGGCCTATCTCCAAGAACCTGCTCGACTCAAAGTTATACGAAATGGCAAGGTGGCTTTTTTTACAGACTTAGAAGACGCTGAACAGGCTCTAGAAAAATTTTCTAGGGAAAATGAAAGAGACAAACAAAATGAAAATTAGATAGCATATCGGCATATTGGCTAAATTGTTGTGGATAAAAGAATGTGCAAACAAGGAGCTATGTAATTGTTATGTAATAATGTAATGGTGGCATGAGCATGAGCAGAATATCATGTTAGCTTTCTCTCTCTGCTGCCTTTTCAGCGGCAGCACTAGATAGAGGGGTGCTCCCCCCTAAGGGACGGGTGGGCGCGAGGGCATTGCTGGGGTCCTGGCAGGGGAGGGGACCAGTTTGGTCTGGGGTGGGGGGGAAAAATATGTGTAAAAAATGGATCGCAGGAATCATTTATTGCTTTAAGTTTAACAAAGAAAATGGAATATATATGAAAAGGGTAAAGGTAGCTGGGAGAATTTTGTACTGGATAAGTAATAGGATAGTAACATGTCTAAATTAAGAATAGTAAGCTGGAATGTGGATGGCCTGAACAGTAAGAATAAGAGAAACTTAGTAAAGGAGGAGATAAAGATGTATAACCCGAATATAGTTCTACTATCAGAAACACATATTAAATATCAAGATCGTAAGCTGTTTTCACAATTGAATTATAATTTGGTGGTATGCTCTACTTTAGATGAGACCATAAGAGGGGTAGCTATTTTAATACAACGAGGTGCTAGATATGTAACAACAAAAACTGCATCTGATGTTCGGGGGAGGTGGGCAATTGCACAGATGCAAAGTGATAACTGTAAGATAGTATTATGTGTAATATATGGACCAAATATCGACGACCCTAGGGTTTATGATGAATTAAGTTTATACTTACTGGATTGGGAAGGAGAATTAGTAATAGCTGGGGATTTTAATTGCACAATTAACTATAAAATTGATTCCACTGGGCAAAGTAAACATAAAAGAATGAACAAAGTTAGAACGGCTATTTTGGATTTAGCTAGATTGAACAATGTCAGAGACATATGGAGATCAAAATACCCTCTTCAGGCAGGGTACACATACTATTCTGTACCGCATAGATCTTGCTCAAGAATTGATATGATTTGGGCCTCAGAAAAAATTTTAGATAATTGCTCGATTGATATATGCCCTAAAATTACCTCTGACCACAATCCATTATTACTTGAGGTTATGTTTCCTGACCAAGCTAAAGAAACTCGAAAATTTTCTTTCCCGAGACATTTATTAACAGATACAAGATTCTCAACCTTACTCAAGCAACATATTCAGGAGTTTATTTCAATTAATATTAATACTGCTAATATTAATATGGTATGGGATTCATGTAAATGCAGTATCAGAGGCTTCGCCCAACAGTACATATTTAGGCAAAATGCTGAGATTCGCCATGAGACGAAACAAATAATAGACGAGATACGAAATTTGGAAATAAACTTGGCAGAGGCAACGAAATATGCAAAGAATAACATTGAGAGTATTAGGCTAAAGCTGGCGAAATTACAAGCAGGTTTATTAAAAACACTGAGAGAAAGATACACTACACAACTACAAAAATATAAATTCAGACAATATGAAGGCGGCGATCGCATTGGAAAATTACTGGCCTTTAAAACCGCGGACAGAAAAGCTAAAACAAAAATTAAAGAAATAGTAGGGAACGACTTAAAGACATACGATAGAACGGATCAAATACTAAACCAGTTTGTCAAATTTTACCAACAATTGTACACTCCAGAGACTTCACCTGCAAAATCAGTCATAATACAATATTTAGAAAAATACTTAACTGCATCTCAAACACTCAGTATAGAAACTATTGAACAACTTAATTCTGTAATAACATTAGAAGAAATAAAACTGGCCATAGATAGTTTACCATCAGGGAAAGCGGTCGGAGAAGATAGCCTACCAGGAGAACTTTATAAACTTTGCGCACAAGAACTCTTACCTCTATTAGAGAAAGTGATAAATTCAATTAGTGTATCCAAAAAAGCACCCCCTTCATGGAAAATAGCGAAGATAATATTTTTTTTGAAAAAAGGGAAACCGGAAAAAGAATGTGGGTCTTATCGACCGATTTCTTTACTTAATACTGATGTCAAAATCTTTTCTAAGATACTGGCAAATCGGTTGGCCCCTAGTATGCCCTCCATGGTTAATCTACAACAACACGGTTTTGTTATGGGAAGGGATACTACCACACATGTCAACACCTCAATAATTGCCTTCGATGTTGCTGAAGGTACACACACCCCACTCGGTATGATTTTGTTAGACGCAGAAAAGGCTTTTGACCGAGTGGGGTGGGATTTTTTGTGGGAAGTATTAAGGAAATTGGGTCTTTCCGGGTCTTACCTGGATTGGGTTATGTCCCTTTATGACGAACCTTTAGCTTTGATTAGTTATGGAGATAAAGAATCAGCAAACTTTAAAATACTAAGAGGCACGAGACAGGGTTGCCCCCTTTCCCCTTTACTTTTTGCCCTCTCCTTAGAACCTTTTTTAAACGCACTAAATGACCAAGTAAATATTATTCCAATGAGTCATGGAGGAACTGTCTTGAAATTAACGGCTTATGCCGATGACATAGCTATTTATACGACCGATTTTAACAGAGCTATGCCAGAAATTATTAACGAGGCACACATATATGGTCTAATCTCAGGTTATAAACTGAACGTGAGTAAAACTCAAATTATAGCTAATTATACTCCCGATTTACATGTCTATGACACCTGCAAAGAAGCTACTTATTTAGGTATAAAGGTAATGGCGAAAGTAGGGAAAATATTGGAAACAAACTATGATACTTTTCTAAAAGAAACTTCCATAACTCTTAAAAAATGGCATAAAATCCCTCTTAGTCTGTTAGGTCGGTTAAATTTGATTAAAATGAAAATACTCCCCAAGCTACTCTATTTGTTCAGAGCCATACCACTACAACCGAATCAATCTTTCTTTAAGAAACTAGACTCCGTTTGTAGCAGCTTTATTTGGGGATACAAAAAGGCACGCAGGGCTATAAAATTTTTGAAACTACCAATCTCTAAAGGGGGACTTGTTTTTCCAGATTTTAAATTATATTTCCTGGCAACGTTTTTCTTTAGAATTCGGAGTTTATTAAAGAAAGAGTCTTGTATTTTTTTTTACCAATTTTTGTTAGGTACTGATTCCAACCAATTTCTGCTCCGCACACATGATCCAAATTACTACAAAAGGGTGAGATTTAAGACTGCTAAGCACGCTATAAATATTTGGAAGAAGATTATGCACATCAGTCAGATTTCATTCTATAATACTGAACTCAGGCTATGGGACAACCCGGGTCTTCCAGGAATTTTCTCGGATGGGACTGGGTATCGTTGGATTAATTGTGGTCTTAATACATTAGGCGATATATTTGGACATAATGGTATGTTAGATTTTGACACCATGAAAATGTTAAATGGTGTGACAAATGATATGCACTACCGATATCGCCAGCTGAGAGACTTCTTTATCAACAAAATGAAATTAACATCAATTACTCAGTCTGAAATAATAGAGTGTATATATTCCGATAAAACTAAATCACTTATAAAGGTGGGATATCAACTTTTAACCAAGGATAAAAGTGAAAATACTACCAACTTAGCTACTAAATGGTCTCGCCGGTTAAATAGGGATATTAATTCAGAACAGATCAGTAAAGCATTAACTCATATAAATGATGTTGTACACTCCTCCAATTTAAGACTGCAATCATACAGGACTATTACAGAATTATATTATACCCCAAAGAGGATTTCCGCTTGGACTCAAGGGAACCAAATATCAGAAAAAACTAAATGTATGAAGTGTAACACCTATGCTGCTGATATAGAACATATGCTTTACTCCTGTCCGGCGTACTCTAGCTATTGGATGGGAATTATAAAACACCTTCAAGACAGTCAGATTAAATTACCGGACTTATCACCCCAATTGGTTTTACTTGATATCTATGAGACTCACTGTCTAAATCAAGATCTCATAACAATCTTATTAGCCTGTGCAAGACTAATTATAGCAAGAGCTTGGATATCTAAGAACACTCCAACGGTAGCCGAGTGGCTAACACTGTTATAGAAATCAGAACTATGGAACTTACACTCGCAAAACATAGAGGACCCAAAACTTTAGTTAGAAAAGAAAAAATTTGGAAGCAATTTTTTGAGGTATAAAAACTGCGGATTAGTGCGGATATATGAAGATATTTGTGAGAATTAATTGAATTACCATTATTTGTTTTAGGGAAATAGCTCTTTTATTAAATAGGGACGTCCAGAAGCGGTCAAATCTAACTCTTGCTCTATCTTAGTTTTTATCCTTCTCCCTTATTATTTGTGCTATTTGTGTTTTTGTATCCCAATACCCTAACCCTTTAATATGACCAATGTAAATCTATGTTTTCTAACAATATTATGAGAATGTAACAGTACTTATGTATGATGTTTGTTTCTTAACGATTCCTGCGACAATAAAAAAAAAAAAAAAAAAAAAAAAAAGAGAAAGCTAGAGGATAAGCCAGTTCATGAGTTCAATCCTGCCATGGCCGAATCTGCCTTCACTCCCACCCATAGGCGTTCACATTGAGTGCTATAAATAGGGTAATAGTAGGGGTTTGTAGTTCTGGTGCCCTGCAGCTGATCCAATTCAATTCAAATAACTGACCTGAAAACAACGATCGGTAAAAGAAAAGGCCGTGCCTGGAGCACTGCATTCCTGATGACATGGAGTCACCTGGTAACACAAAAAATGGCTACTGCGAAGCACGTGGGCTAACCGCAAGTGTGCACGTACAAACATAGAGCGCCAGGAGTATGCTACTTCCTGCTTAACCACCCTAGGCAACTGTCCCATCAGTCCAACGCATCTTTACTTCCTTCTCCACAATTCATCGTCAGCTTCGCCACGTGAGCAAAGAAGAACACCGCCATTCAGGGGCCAAAGTCCCAACACATCACCTTCCAGAACATACTCACAGTCATTGGACTCGAAGTTAAAATAAGGCAGGTGCAAAGTCCCCCCCCACAACACAATTTTGTGAAGTTCACCACTTTTCTTTTTTCAAAGCTTGCAAAGTTTGTTGACTTTCCCTCCCCCATGTCACGTTTTTCTCCTTCTCATGAGATAATTTTCACGCGAATCAAACGAAATCTATGAAGAGTTTTTCTCTGAATTTGCTGCTGCTTTTATATGCGCAAAAAGTATTACGCAGGAGAAGAACGCTAACTGTTTTAGGCAACGTGCATCTCTTGCAGAACAATTTAGTTGGTGCTAAATAAGGCTATTTGCAGCATATATCGTCACGCAAGTAACAATTTTCACCTGAATTTAACACAGAAATAAGTTTTGAAAGCTCCACCAAGACTGATATGAAAAGAATTCAACTACACACACTGCGAGCTAAAAGCAGCCAGGGAAAATGTTTTAATGCCTGTCACATATTGATTGGGACAAGAGAGTCTAGGGAGACAACCTTGCACTCTACAGAGCAGCTTTAATGGACTCACCTTGCAAAAATATATTTTTTAAATGAGGTTAAATGATTCATTTTACAACGCAATTTCCCAAAAATATTGGCAAAAATATCATTATATTTTCATGTAATTCTAAATAGAAACGCAGGAAATATTACATTTCCTCAAACCCTGGCACAGGCTCGATATGCTGGGAATGACTAGGCCCACCACTTCTGAGAGTCCAGCCCATCCTCCAACCCATTGGGTGTTTTTAAGTCGAGCCTGGGCAGCGCATGCACTGCTTTGCGAGGCATGCTGTATTGAAGAATGTACGTGAAACCCCGCCCACTCTCCGCCCATATTTGTCATTGGCTTGTGTCATTGTCCTTCGTAACTGCTGGCTTCTGATTCGTTATTAGGCTAGTTTGTCCTTCCATCGTATCGCCTTGTCTTCATTTGTAACTTCCCATGAGGACTGTCCCTTTTACTTCAGTTGTTACAGGGTACGTCTTCTTTAGTCTGTAAGCATTATTCTCTTTAATGAATTTCTCCTACTGCAGGAGGGCAGGGGGGTCTCTCATGCACAGCTGAGACCACCTGCTTGTTTATTTAACTCATAGCAAACGGGGAGCTCTTCAGGGGCCATGGGAGACAGAAGGGGGCAACTCAGCGATGCCTTCAACCATTTGCAATGCATTTGGTCTAGCATTTGCAATATTTAAGGTATTGGCATTGTAAATGACAATGCCTTTTATTTATGTTTTAAAACTCAAAACATAAATAAAAGGCATTGTCAGTTACAATGCCAGTAGCTCAAACTCGCATAAATGCGAGACCTATTGCATTGCAGATGCTTGTTTTGTTTGCAGCGGGTATTGGAGATCTGTTATGATCCTATAAATTTACAACTACAAGTACCAGAGTTCAAAGAAAACACCTGGACTGGAGGGGCTGCTCAGGTACAGCGACTCATGCATGAAACAGTAACACCAGAGAGCCTAATGATGCGGGTGGTCCCCACCCCTTAGTCGGTTTACAGTCTGGGAGTGCAGAAGATATATTTTGACACAGTCCCTCAATGGTAAGCAGGGGCGTGCTCTCTTTTTCTCGGCTGCCTGCGGTTTGTGAATTCACCTACAGTTTTGTATTTCTGAATGCTATAGTGCCCCAAAACACACGGAATGTGACCAATTTGAGATCTTGGCACTACATAAAACAGCATCTATGTGAGGCTGCCTAGATGACAATACGCCAATTCAGACTCTATTACTTCTGACCGTGTCATTTAAAGCTTGGTTGACTTTTCTTTAGGAAGCTAGGAGTCAATTGAACGTTTTGCATTTTAACCACACTTGGCACAACAAACTACTGGAGGCAATCTTCTCTGTTACTAGAACAACCACAGTTGTCAAGTGGCCTTGTATCATAACTAAATCTTTTAGTGGGCCCTGTTTTTTTCAGTGAATGATGCACTGCATTCTGGGATTTGTAGTTTCACTTCTAACATTGTACGGATGAACTCAAAAGTCCCAGCATGCAAAGTGTAGGTAGCTAAAAAGCCAGGATTTGCTTATGCTGTCAGACTTGACATGTATCCAGTTGACTACTATGGTAACTCAAGATTACCCAAGTTGTAGAGCAAATCTGAAGCGCCTTTAAATCTCCCAGAACAGTAATCAAATGCCAACAACTACATTTCTCTCCAGTGGTTTATCAAGGTTGCCATTTGCCCTAATGCAAACAAAGAGAATGCATTCTGGCCTCCAGCTGGGTGCCAGGAAACAGCCAGACTTTGTAGAACAGATACCCAGGCAACAGTGGCACTGAACCTGCTGCCCTAATGATAACATCTCACTGCCAGAATCTTTTTTTGGCAGCATCTATCTGCCTTTCAATCAGCCTCACTCTGCCAGGTGGCTCTTGAGCAAAGTCCACCTGGCACCTGGGAATCCACCCAGAGTGTACATACGGAACAACGGAAGAACCGGTGGGCTGTAAATTCCTTCTCTATCTTTTCGAGATAAACACATTCAGAGTTCTATTGGAGTTAACCTCGAGGGGGAGTAAAGTAGAGAAGCACGCTCATTTTTAGAGGTCATCCTGATGTTCAGGCCTCAGCTCTCTCATTGCACGAACACCAAAAGACCTACAAGTTGGGTCTAAATTCTATAAAGGGGGCATCCAGTACAGCTAGAGGAAACATAAAATTCTATTTTCACGGTACTACATCTCTAACAATTAACAATGCGCATTTCAAAATGTTCCTTTGTTTGCTTATATCTGCTTGGATTTTGAGATCTAGTGTGACATTATTCTCTGGACGACCACTTTAATACCTGCCCTGTATTGTCCCTTCCGAGTGAGTGAGTCCGGCCCACAGGCATGTCATGAGGGCGTTAGAAACTTCCTCCACTGTCTCCAATAATTTTGTTTGAAAAATTGGACAAAGGGATCACGGTCACAGCTCAAATTTACAAAAATACATTGGATAAGAAGCAAGTTGTGTGCTAAAAAGAAACTGGTAGCATTACATATTGTATGGCTCAACCAAATGGTATGCTTGTCCTCCACTGTGACTTTTGTGGCTAAGAATCACATTCTACATTCTTGCCTTTTGCATCAGAATTTACATAATACATATGATGTAAATATATATAAATGAATGAGAATTAAGCTGCAGGTTAGGCTGTCAGATTAAAGCAAGAGAAGAACTCTATGCGCTGTGAAGTGGGGCAGCATTGAAATTTCAGAGAATTTGGGAGGGGGACACCACGGAGCTATAGTAAGTGATGAATGGCCTCTACCCAACTAAGGATGAGGTTTTGGACGGTAGGGTCTTGTTTTTGTAAGGGTTTTTTTTACTCAATTGATATGGCAACCCTGTGTAAATGAAATGAATTTGTCTCTAATATTTTTCACATCTTAGATTATCCTTACTCTTAGCATGTATTTATGAAGGAAATTAGGCAACATACAATTTTATCGGATTCATTCTTACTGGGGGAATAATGTATTCTATCTACCCCATGTATTTTTCTTCTATTTCTTTTGTAAATTCTATCTGCATCGAAAAGATGAAATGTATTTCAAAATATTTTATTTTTTAAAGAGAATTATTCTGCAGTTGTTTCCGTCTTTTCCATTGTGTCTACGTTTGTTTACAGAGCAGAGGTTCTAGTGTAACCCCTTTTCCCTGCCTGAACTTACTTGCCAGGAGTTATTTTGCCTGAACTTACTTGCCAGGAGTTATTTTACAAATCTACCAGGCAGAGACCACCAGATGCTCGAAGTACAAAAGAAACTTGCAACCAGTAGAGGCGAGGGCAAGTGTGGTTAGGTGCCTTTAGGGGTGTCTGTTGTGGGTGGGTGATTATCTGCCCTTCAGAGGCCCATGAGACAGAGCCTCAAGGGTCTTTCCCGAAATGTCCTAATGCCAAGAGTACACAAGCATACACACGTATTGTTGCTCCCACGCAGTGCAGTCAGTAAACGAGAGTCCTAGCGACGCTCAAACAAAGCCCAACCGATTACAGTAACAAGCAATCGAGCCCTTCTCTCCACTCACAATGTTGTGCATGCATTCTGCTCTCTTTGTCGCTCTACGGTCAGATTTGGCTGCTGTTTCTTGCATAATGCATTGTCAGGGTCAATGCAATGATCTGCCTACACTAGGCAACCCTATAATGAGGTGCCAGGAAGGAGTGACTGTGACAGGCTGTCTCTGGAAGCACACGTCATGGTCCCACTGCCAACAAAGGGGTGGCTAAAAGGTGTAAATTTGTCTAGGGTACAACATATCCTAGCATTACCCTCCCCCTGTGTAATGTATTAGAACTCCCCGGAGCAATTTCAGTTCCAGAGTTCAAAACAGAGAGGTTTGGGCCCCTGTCTGTGTGTTCTCAGGGCCGCTTCAATGTTCATTGGCAAACCTGAATTTTTGACTGTGCATCTGACAGAGGCAGGAATTCGGACTGTTTTTTTTATTAAAAAATTAAAATACCGGCCACAGTCACGTAGATGAGAGAGGTGTTAAGAGTTGGGGATCTTTGGGGTTTAAATTCACCTTTAAGAACATTATTTACTCTGTATATAAGGGTGACAACCTTTCTCAGACAAAAAAAAGACGTGCCATGTATAGCCATTCTGAGATTTGGAAAGGGGCACTTGGCACTGCTTAAAATCGACAGTATTCTTTTTTAAACATCACATTTGTATCTCTGCTTTAATAATAATTTCGGCCTCATCTTCTAGATCTACACAACCCCAAAGGGTTTCTAAAATTATGCCGTCTTGGATTTGGTGTTTTTATTTTGCATTTCAAATGAACAATTATCGCACTGTTTAGCCAATTTCATGTCACATTAGTCTTGCATAACTTGTACGCTCATGTGCCCCCTGGGCTGCTTCAAGGTGCTGTTGCGAGAAGAGGAGGCGCTATTAGGGTGGGATGAAGGTATGGCGCATAAAGGGAAGGGAGAGCACGAGGTCATGACGCATGATCGCTTGTTTAAATCTTATTCCGCCCTGTAAATTGAGGATTAAGGCATGAAAGCCTCAACCACCCGGTCATAGCTCCGCCCCCTGCGTGCCCTGCCCTGGGAATGGTGTGAAGGCAATGGGAATCCTGAGGTGAAAACCGCCGTCAACAGGAAGTGCGCACCTGGCCAGAGCCAACGCGGAGGTGGCGCACACAGACAGATGATATTCTTGCGGTGAGAGAGATTTTTATCGCGCAAAACCACGGCTGCCTTCAGAAGTTTCCGTTCCCGCGTCTCTATCTTGTTTGCATCAGGACCCGACCGACCGGGTCTAATTAACTGACGCACTTTAGGGACAATCGGATCCTTGACACAAGGGGGTAGCCAGCAATTTAAAATACCCCCCACTTTGAACCATACCTCGAATGTCATTGGGTGAGCGAAGGGAGTAAGCCCTACAGACCCTAGATGAGGTCCCCTATTAACCCCTTCCGTTAATCTTTCAGCCTTCCATGTATACATCATCTTTTCATACTTTCATTCATCCTTTCACATTCCATCCATCCACCCTGTTATCCACCCATCCTTCCGCTCACACTTCCAAACATTCATAGATCCTGTTACCCATCCATCCATTCTCCATCCATCAATTCACCCTCCTTTTATCAATCCAGCAATCCATCCTTCCACACCTCCATCCAGGCGACTATTCATCCAGACTTTTATTATTCCAGTCACTTTCTTCCTCTCCCTCGTGCAAATATTGTTTTATCCTTACATCAGTCCACTCCTTTAATCCATCTTTTCATACTTGTTACCCTTCCTTCCCGTCTAAGTTTCTTGTTTATTTTCATATTCCCTTTCATCTCCCTCCTCTTTCCAGCCCCTTCTCTCTCTCTTTCTTTCCCTCTATTTTCCTCTTAATTTCTTTGTTGTAATTAACTTTCCTTGCTGGCCTCCGTTATCAGTGTCCTGCATTTTTAAGATCTTCTGTCTGCAGTGACAGGACAGGAAAGGCTCACAAATAACGACGAGTGTCAACACCTTCCCCCCAACTACGCCACTGCCTTAACATTACAGAGGGGCGTGCTGATGGTGCACTCTTCGTTACCACTTAGGAAAAGGCCATTCATGTTTTCTCCCATAGGATAAGTATAATATAGTGATGCAATAACGGTGACTAGATGGCTACATGTCATTAGGGATACCACTTTTCGGTTCCTAGACTTTGCTTTTGCATAATGATGCATTCTGGGAGTTGTGGTCTTGGTTCATTTTAATTGAGACAGTTGGACAAACACACGTGCTGATAATTAATGTCAAAGCACAGGAATGGGGAAGAGGTGTCCATCTGGTCACCCTACCCTGACCACCAGTGAACCCCCACTAATGTTTGTTGGTTGCTGTGGGATATCTTCTATTTGCAGACGTGTGTCACACAATGCCAGATCTCTTCATACAGTGTTCCTGTGAACAGCAGTGTAGCTCATGGTAGTTGGAAGCCCCTGCACATATTTGGTTTCCAGCTCAAGCAGTACTGATGTCTGTCAGGAGGTTTGCAAACTCCCCGCTTTCATTTGTAGTTTTGGGGAAGGGTCTGGGTGACTAGAGATCTTGCTGTGCCTGGCAGTCTTCGTGGCCTGCTCCTCCTCAGTGCCCCTCTGTGGCTGGAGGGGCAGAACTGGACTCAAATCCCCAACCCCTCCAGCCCACACTCCCTCTCTCAAGGTGAAAGTATTTTCAAGGTTGGTAGGCCTGAGTCGCCTCATCCTGGACTTCAAACAGGCGCCATTCACCAAAGTCAGCTAAAATAACACACTCTTCGACAACTGATGCCATTACACGGTGGGCCCATCTTTATCCCTGACTGCTTCTTGTTTGGTGCTGAAAGGCCAGGGGTGAAAACTACAAAAAGACATGCTAGGCAGGGTTGCTATCGTTCCCAGAGGAAAATACTGACCATTTTTATGCACGTTTTGGGATCTCGAAGCACAAGAAAATGAAACTTGCGTAGCTTATTTAATAAAATCTTCTACATTTTTTAAAACCTAACATAACATAACGTGTATTTGTGAAGCGCACGTTCATCCGGAGGTATCTTGGCTCTGAATAACAGATGTTTATTGTTACCCAACTCAATGGTACTCATTTTGTCGACCTCAGATGGATGAAAGGCTGAGTGGACCCACCGGGATTTGAACCTGTGACCATGAGGTCGAACACAGGTCCCTGAAGTGGACACAATAGTCCACTGAGCCACCAGACCCGGCCACCTCAGTTCTGCCTCCATTTGTAACACATCAGTTCTGCCTCCATTTGCTTAAAAAACTTTTAAGAATCGTCTAGGCAACAGTTAGTAATCGTCTAGGCAGCATTAACAACTGTTGCTCCTGGTTACTGCTAATTAGCATCCAGTGCTTATGGCTGAATGGTTCTTTCACGGATGCTAGACAAGGTTTCCCTGAGGAAACTAGAGGCCAACCCAGGACAACAGCTGTGTCAGTATTTATGATTTCGCCATCCTTGGCTGCTCCCGGCTTCCTCGCTCCAGTGAACCGCAGTGACAACCTACACTTATGTGAAGTCTTCATTGTGATCTTGGGATACAATAATCGCTTGTCTTCTATAGCGCTTCCTGCGGTCAGGCCTGTGGCTTTGCAGCGCTGCATCTAAGGACTGTTTACATCACCCAACAGTGACCTCGTTTTTCTCGAGACTGAATCGCTGTTGCGGAATTTGAACCCATGCCTCTTGGAAGTTATTAACACATTCCTGTAAAACGTGCAGCTACCCCGTTGGTAAAGATCTATTTTTAAAGCACATTTCCCCACAAATATTGACTAAAAGCGAGAAGTTTTAAATCCATTTTTTTTAAAGTGAAACTAATTATATATTCCAATGATTTAAGTGTCTGACTTATTAACCAGAATCATATTTCTCAGCAGAAGCAATTTATCTATGAGCACCTAAGAATATAGAGTGGAGCTCGAAGCTGTTTTCAGGCCAATCGGCCCTAATAACAACCCCAATGAATACAAGGGGCCCCATACCACGAGGGACACCATATACGAATATAATCTGAAAAAGTGGAGCAATTCATTCACTTGTGGTGAACCAGTACTACAATTTCCAGAATGTATAGAGTTTTAATATGAACCTTCTGGGCCAGAAATCCGTTCCCCTGGTGAATGGGATAATCCGGTTACCTAACACGACTTCTAGGGTTTTCCCAGCGTCCCTCATGACCAGTCCAACCCTGCCAGGCTGGCAGTTTAAAGTTCACAGCGGTATGGGTCTCGCGGATGCCTGTTGGTCTCTGCCAGCACTTCCGCTTCCGGTCCCGCCTCCGCAGTCTGGACTGCACGTCAGCCGAGCGAGAGTTTAACGGCGTGCCGCCTCAACTCGCAGAAGACCTCACAAAAAATGCTGCTGTTGCACAAGGAGCTCATTCTAGTTCCGAACACTGGGAGAGCATTAACGGTTTGGAAGTCGCGTGGCCGTGACGCACACACGCCATGTATTCACCCCTCGGCAGAGAACATTTTTCACATTTTATGATTTCACATGTATTTCGAGTCTCCCAAAAGGTGGTATGGCACAAGCCGCAGCTCAAGAAAGAATCATGTATATTGTAGGCAGAGATTCCCTTTATTGAGCCCACACAATGAGTACAAAGATGTATAAATATAGATTGTAAAAAGAATTGAATTAATTGAAAACGAATGATGTCTGAGGCCGACCTAGACTGCTAATTGATCCACCTGGTGTAGCTCCTTGTGAGACCAAATACATGCATATTTTGACTTGAAGTAGCAGCAAAAATGTGTGGTACTAGTACTTATGTACATTCATAGTGTAGTTTGCAGAAACATTGTGAATGGTTCCGCCACTAAAAGGCTGGTGGGAATCAAATGTATAAATGTGCGTAAAAACGTGTGGGAACATAACTTCAGATTACTTTTTACAATTTCTGCAAATCTGTCATTCAGGTGGTAAAGGCAAGCAGTAGTATTGTCACAGCTTCACAGTATTATCTCCAAATTTAGCACAAACCTTAAATGACGGACGCAGTCTTCAGTTTTGCCATAATTTTTTAGATAGATTTGCCTGGATCATCACCATGAACCCTCTTTAAACAACCTAAGTGCTCCCAAACATGGACGAGCTCCAGGTCAAATGCCCTATACAGGTTTCTGCCCTATGTGCCAGTAGGTGTCACCCTACAAACCGGTTGCGGAAGCTATAGACAGGTGGCAAGCACTGTGCCATCAGAACTTGGTTGACCCGGCCTGCTCTTGAACAGTCCTTTAGCCCATCTCAATCTCTTCACAATACTTAAAAGCACGTATGAGACTTCAGCTTTGCCCCCGCGCCTTGAGACCCTAACAGGTGAGTAGTGCACTTTACAAACTCCTGAATGATTGACCGATTGACCACCAAGTGGTCCGCGCTCTCTCTCTCCTAGACAGACCAAAACATGTACCAAGTAGAGAGAACATGTACTGTGCGGCTAATGGAATATGAATGTTGTGGTGGTCACCATCCCACCAAACGTGTAATGGAGCATCTTAGGGAGTATTTCTATGGTTACTCCTGAGCTTATGGTAATTCCCTTTTATATCTATGAATGTCTTGTGTTGTGATATGTATGGATGTATTTATATGGATATGATTACAATAAACAATATACATTTTTTATAAAACTTCGGATTATGACAGTGATGATCTCTCATGTGTTCTTTGAGCATAATTGCTGAATGTATATACATATATTCAATGGCTCCAAAGATGACTTTATAAGAATCCTTGTAGTATGGTGAGATATTCTGCCAATTGAATTTATCAGGCAGTTTTCTCTGTTTTTTGCCTGATGGAAACATGGTCATCCATAGCTGATACATATAAACCGTTGATATCTTTGGTTTGTTCATGAACATAAAAATAGGAGTTTTTTCATCGCTCCAGAGTGGAGGACACTTGACCTCATAGTGCTGGCAGACACAAGACGGGGTTTTTAGTTTTTTCCTGCTCATGTCATTTTTGACACAAATCGCAACGATCCATCCACTCATGAAGCAATCATTTCAGAAAACCGTAACAAGTATGGTACGTGTGGTGCCCCAGTCATCAGGATAGGTTCTTAAAAAGGCCTTCTCAGGGATGACACCCAGATTAGGGTCTTGCTTCACAAGAGTTCACCCACAACACCCAGCAGTTGCACCCATGTGGCACTGGTGAGGAGCTTACATTGTTACGTCGGCAGCTCTTTTCCAAACAGTTCAAACTTGGTGTCCTTTCTGGCAGGAGTCAAATATTTGATTTAGATCTGGAAATGTGCCTGTGAAAATGAGGGTTGCGCATGATGACGGTGAACAAACTAGAGTGATAGAGGAGCGTTACCGAATAACTTGGGTGTTAAATATGTTGCTGCTCCATTGAAATAGGTTATTTGACTTCCTCAAAGTTCACACTTTACAGGTTTTGATAAGGATCATTTATGTAAGCTGAATTGATGCCTCTGACAGCCACATTAAAGTATTTCGGTTTAGAACTCTGTACCATCTGATTGGCCCCAACGCGTATTTCAAATGTTTCTTAAGTAATCATTTGGGTAGAGTATGTGGAAACAAGTTATTTGGGGAGTGTGTCATGACTCATCCCTCATTTCTTCACCAGTAGGAGATCTGGTATTGGAGTTCCAATTGGTTGATGCCTAAATGGTGATTCATGACACCCTCCCAAAGTAAACTGGTTCAACCAACTTGACCTCCATGTTTTAATATCTGGATGAGATCCAAAACCCAGTTGGCTTTGTGGGTCACCCAGAACTATTCACTTTCAACTGACTCATGATGTACAGAGATAAATTATACAGATTATTTATGTAATTTGTTCTGAGGTACATACGGACGAAGTAGGGCTTTGAAGCATTGAGGAAATGATAAAGGAAGCAAAAGAAACAATAGAATCTAAGTTGCCAAGCTGTAAGGTAGGCACACAGATGTGATTGCTCAATGTTAATATCTTGGCTAACAAGAAGACTGATTAGCTGAAAAATACTTTGCCCAGGTCTAAACTTGGGTGGTATGGGGAGCAAAAGAATGATGGATTTAATCCAGATCTCTTGACTGGGGGTGAATGTTTTGATTTGTTCTGTATTCCGTCCATCAATAGTGTGTCTTTTGCAGAATGGAGTTTGGAGCACCACTCCCAAAGGCAGGGGTAGATTTCAGAGCATCTTTCAGAGCTTTCCAACAGTAGTAGTTGGTCCACCAGGGCATTCATTATATTAGCTCAATCCAACCAAGAAAATGAGGCAAAGAGACACAAAATTTGTCAGTTATGGGGTTGAACTTTACTCTTTCTGCTCCTGGGGGAGTGCCTTTAATGCCTCCATGACCAGCATAGTACCCAGGGTTGCAGATTAACCTGGGCAGCGCATTGCGGGACATACTGTCCTAAATTATGTGACTCAGTACTCCCCATGTAAGTAGACCGGGCCAATGATTGAGAGGATGAGAATGTCAGCTACCGAGAGATTGCCAGAATGTTGCGGAGTATCACTGTAACATTCCTCGCCTTCTCACTTTCAGCAAACTTCTCTAAACTTTAGCTTTTCAATCAGTAAATATGTCCCCTTGGCTAGGTCCTCAATCTTTAGTGCAAAGACTACCCAAAGGAAATCAAGCCCTTTTCAAATTGAAATACATAAATAGAAGAGTTGCAGGAGGTTTTATTACCATTGCGCCAAGCATTTGACCATTAGTGGTCCAGGCATCCATATTGGGAATTGAGCCAGATAAGGCTCAGCCTGTGTTTCTGTGTTCTAACACAGGATGGATATCACCAAATCATGATAATATGTTTCTGAACAACGAGGTATTTGCAACTTGAGATCCCCACATTGTAGGGCAACAACTGTACAAAAAGGTAGTTCTACGGGAAGAAACAGGTTTTTAGATGCACTTATAAGTCATTTGTACACTAACGCAACTGTTTATTATAAACACGTGTCTCCAGGGTGGGCGACAGGCTGCTACCAAGGGCCGCTCTGGTGTAGAACAACTCTGTACAAGGATAACACTGCATTAGGAGGAGGACAAAGGGTAATTGAACCACAACTAATCTCTTGCGTGGCATCACATAACTACATTATATACCTGTTGCTCAAACAGCATACACATCACTGTGGATAGAAGAAACCTCAGTGTAATTTTAGTTAAGAAAAACCATCTCACCTTCTGAGCACTGGTGACCATCTTCCTGACTACCTCCTTGATATGCGCTTGTCCATCCATTGGTGGCTGCATATACACAGTGGCTCTGGTCACACCTCGGTACGCCACGGTCTCCGGCCACCCCATATCCAAATCCGGGATGGAGTGATCTGACCTCTGCGGCCAATACTGCAGAGACATCGGTCCTTCGCCATCTTCACCATCCCCACCACTGCCAGATCCCCTACTACCCTCCTCCACCTTGGGCCCACTCGACCCGGGGTCAAAGGCCTCGACTCGATCCAGGATCTTCTTCAGCTCCAACTCAGAGAGGAAGTCCCTGATGTTTTCCTTCTTGAGGACTTCATAGAAGGAGTCCACTCCCTTCGTCACCAAGGCCTCAAGCGCCAGCCTTTGCTCCTCACTATAGAAGAACTCTGGCTTCGACTCGCTGGACCGCCAGTTCACATTGTTGTTATCCAGACACTGGACCTGAGAGAGAGCCATTGCGCCTCACTTGTTATAGCCAAATACTAAGAAATTCCAAGAGGCAATGTGGTGTCCTAATGTTTTAGAACCACCAGTTTCCTCTTCCAATGGACTCCTGGCGCATTGTTTTTCAAAGTCTGTTTTTGTTTGCAGCTCCTGCGCCTTTATTGTGGCATAAAAACGGGGCTCAGATTCTATTAATTATTCCAGAGCTGTTTCCAGGTACTACCAAAGCTACTCAACAACACTCCGGTCATATCTTATCCCGGAGAAAGAATATTTCATGTGGACAAACCTCCAAAGAAGACCTCCTGAGAGTTTCGGATTAGGTAAAAGATGTGCCAATTCACAGATGGAAAAGAGAAAACAAAGAGACGCTCGCTGCCTTCTTCTGCCACTGCTCCACAGACAGACAAAGACGTGACATTTCAGTATTGTGCTGAGTTGGGTTGAATCAGAGCCCACGGCAGAGTTTTAGTTCCCTGAAGTTTTGAGTGACTCGCGTCTGACTCCTCGTGTCAGGGCACCTCCATGCAGGCAGGGACAGGTCACTTCCGCTCGTGGGGGGATGAGTAGCTCCCTGAAGCTGTGCGGGTCGATACTTCTGGCTGGCGGCAACCCAGCCTCCGTGAGCACCCCTTGAAACTGAGCAACACTCCTGCGACCACTGGTTCTCTCCTTCAGTTGATCGATTCCAACAGGAAATCGATCAGTTTCTTAATTTTAGAGCAGATTTATTCCCAGATGTAGTTGCTCCGTTACGTCTCGCAGGTGATCCGGTCGGCTGCCAGTACAGACCAGTTGTCCAGTTTCAATAGGTGCTGAACACGTGTCGGTTCCCTACTGTGGATCGGTGGTCCCCGTGGAGCACTGGGTGGGGGGTCTATCGCTGGAGCCCCCTCCTGTGTGTGCCCCGGGTCCCCGCGCCCGCCAGCTGCTTCCAGACGCCTGTGACCGGCAGGCAGCACTGAGGCGGACAGGGAGCAGCCAGGCTGGGGAGGGCGGGGAGAGGCGAGCGAGAGAAAGGCGAGGGCACCTCCCAGCCACACCTGCGATCCTCCTCATCTCACGAGGTGCGGATCACCCAGAGTCTGTCTGCGGACAGGACACGAAATTCCCTGATCTCAGTCATTACACGCACAGCAGAGCCACGCCCACTGGAGCCCCGCCAAACCCCGCCCCGAAGCAGCCAGCAAGGCAAAGGGCCGTGCCTGTGACCCGGCGCAAACACAGCCGCCTGATCCGAGAGTGAGCCCGCGCCAACTGCAGCAAAACACACAACTCAATTTGAGGCAAGACACACAACTCAGCCTCAGAACCAAACTTCTTCTGCAAGATAAGATACACCAGTCCCAGCTCTGTGAGTACTGGTGCCCCTGTTGCAAGACACACAGCTCAACCTCAGACCACCACCTGGCTGCAAGACACACAATTTAAAGTTACACAGTCAGCATCCTGCTGCAAGATAAGCTACACCAGGTCCAGCTCCGTAAGTACTGGTGCCCCTGTTGCAAGACACACAGCTCAACCTCAGACCACCACCTGGCTGCTAGACACACAACTTAAAGTCACACAGTCAGCATCCTGCTGCAAGATAAGCTACACCAGGTCCAGCTCCGTGAGTACTGGTGCCCCTGTTGCAAGACACACAGCTCAACCTCAGACCACCACCTGGCTGCTAGACACACAACTTAAAGTCACACAGTCAGCATCCTGCTGCAAGATAAGCTACAACAGGCCCAGCTCTGTGAGTACTGGTGCCCCTGTTGCAAGACACACAGCTCAACCTCAGACCACCACCTGGCTGCTAGACACACAACTTAAAGTCACACAGTCAGCATCCTGCTGCAAGATAAGCTACACCAGGTCCAGCTCTGTGAGTACTGGTGCCCCTGTTGCAAGACACACAACTTAACCTCCGCCCAAACTCCTGCTGCAAGATCAGATACACCAGGCCCAGCTCCGTGAGTAATGGTTCCCCTGTTGCAAGACACACAGCTCAACCTCAGTCCACCACCGGGCTGCAAGACACACAACTTAAAGTCACACAGTCAGCATCCTGCTGTAAGATAAGATACACCAATCCCAGCTCCGTGAGTAATGGTGCCCCTGTTGCAAGACACACAGCTCAACCTCAGACCACCACCTGGCTGCAAGACACACAACTTAAAGTCACACAGTCAGCATCCTGCTGTAATATACATAACTCATCAGCCGTCCAGCCTTCTGCCCTGCTGCAAGGCACGCACTCCAACTCAGCACGCACTCCAACTCAGCACAACCTCCTTCTGTAAGATGCACAACTCAACCTTTGACACATCAGTCTCAGCTTCATAAACCCATGCCCCTGCAGCAAGACACACAATGTCAGCCCAGCCTCCTGCTGCAACCTCTTGCTTCAAGATGCATACATGAATCCCCATTGTGTGAGCCAGTGCATCAGCAGAAAGACACACAACTCAACTTCAACGCAGCCTCCTGCAGCAAGATACTTAATTAAACGTCATCCACGTCAGCCCAACCTTCTGCTGCAAGATGCACAACTCAACCTCAGCCCATCCTCCGGTTGCAGGTTACCCACATCAAGCCCAGCGCCTCCACTAACCCATGCTCCCGCAGCAAGACACACGTCAGACTGGCCACCTGCTGCAAGACACATAACTCAACCTCATCCCAAACTCACATTAACCCGAGCTCCACTAACCCATGCTCCTGCAGCAAGACGAACGTCAGCATAGCCATGTGAGAAGTTGGCCTGGTATACGATGCTCACTATTCTAGTGAACACCTTGCACCAGTCCAAACAACCCTTATGGTGATGGTTGTAAAGTCAACCTTATAGACCAAATGAAAGGACACCACACAGGATATATATATAAAATATATATGTATTTATTTACTAACACACTCCTCTGAACTCTTTATGAGGTCAGAGGCAAAAGCACATAACAAGTTACACTTAGAAATACTTTAAATAGCACAATTTACAGTTAGGCCCTAGGGGCTCGTAAAACCATATACTAAGTAAGTGGTATAAAAACCACAACTCGGGAAAGGAGAAGGCCTAGGGCCTGGGGAATCGCTGGGGCTACACTATCTGACCCTTAGGTTAGGAGTTGGGGGCTCACAGGCGGCGCGTGCAGTGTCAGTACACTCACGCGAGAGTCAATAGAAAGTTAATGGGTATTTAAAAGGTAAGTAAATGGAGATTTAGGACACTTCCGGTCTAACTAGGAAGATACAACAAACAAAACTGGACACTAGGATAGTCAATCCCTACAGGAGCACCGAAGTACTCGCGTTACCTCACCCACGGGCTGCGGGTGCATAGGTGTCAAAGTGTGTCGGGTTTTCTCGTTGATTCCTATGGAGCCTTGGAAGAAGATGCTGCAGGCGACCAGGAGGAAGATGTCCAGGTGGATCCAAGGGTGGATCGTAGTTGAAGAAGACCTGAAAGCAGTGGGGACAGAGTCTAGGTCACTAGCCAGTGACCGGGTGGAACCAGGAAGGTACCAGACGTCATCGAGGAGCAATCAGGAACTGTCGTGAAGCTTGTCGTTACAGCCACGCGGACCAGGAGGCGTCGAGGACGACCAGGTGCTGGAGAGGAGCTGTCCCACGAAGGTTCTCGCAGATGGAGGGGTCGGCTTCAAGAACGGAGCCAACACGCCTAAGCAAAGGCAACACACGCAGGATACAAAAAAGGCTTCTGGTGCAGACCAGGAGAGTCTGAGGTACTTCACCTTTGCAGGGAAGCAAGGGCCAGTCTGGAGCAACCAGACCAGCGATGGATTTTCAAGAGGATCGTCGCCACAGGGCTACTAGCCAACGGGCCAGCAACAGGACAACGCGTTGAGCAGAACACAAGCAGAAGGGCCCCACGCAGATCTCGTGGAGTGTGGAGGGCTGGTCTTCGGTGCAGGTGGAGCTCGGTGACGGGGTGTCTCAGTCCCCAGTGCACAGCTTCGAGGATGCCTCAGGAGCTGCGCTGGTAGCAAGTTGAAGACTTTCCAAGTTGCCTGATTCCACGGGTTCCGACGCCTTCCACGGGTTTTAGCTGTGCTGGAGTCGTGCAGCGGGGTCAGAGAGGTCCGGGACTTGAGGTTTTGTCAGGCTCTGTGCTCGGGTTCCGGCAGGAACGGGGACAAAGCAAGCCGTTGAGTTGCTGGATGGTGCCTGTTTGCCCAGGGTGGTCACTCCTTGGCCACAAGGGAGATTTCTTCAGTCTTCAGCTCAGGTGAATGTCGAAGGGTCCAGAGTTTCGTCTCAAGACGATTCCAGGATTAATCTAAAGTCTCCTGGGTCAGCTCCTACCTTTATACAACTAAAGGGGGCTGGTTTAGTTTCCAGGTCCCTCCTGTGGGTGGGACCCGGAAGGGGGGTGGTTACACCCCCTTTCCTTTGTCCAGTTTCGCACCAGAGCTGGGGCTGGAGTGCCCCGGCAACCGGTTTGAACTGGGGTATGCATGAAGCACCTAGTGTGCTCCAGGCAGTGTCTCAATCTATTCAGCCCTCCCTGTCCCAATGCACAAAGTCCTGTCTGGGGTGGTGCTCGCACCTCCCCAGGCAGGAAACCTATTGTCCAGGCCTCCCTGACTGGACGGACTCCCAGCAGCAGCAGGTGAGACTTGTGTCTATGGCAGCAGCATCCATTTTGTGATGCTGGGGCTCTGGTTAACTTTAACAGGGTACAGTACTCTAACATGTCTTCTCCCTCTAGAAGGGTGGAATGCTACCCCCGTCACCAGAATTGGCAAGGGGGTAGCATTCCAAAGTGTATGACACCTTACACCACATGTTTTGATAAAGCCAAACCAAAGTTAGCATTAACCACAAGGATTATAATGCACTTAAAAGTATATGGTATGGCAATATCATAGAACAGCTATAAGGACATGGTTCCGAAATCTGCAGACAGGCTCAGCTCATGCTATAGCACCATCTCACATATTACCAAGCACTCTGCCTCCAGGATTGTTAAGGCCTGCCATAGAGTGACTTATAGGTAACTATGTGTCTATATATATAGTAGGTGTAGGGATACTACAGCTAAGCAAGGGGTGATTACACGACCTTGCCCCAGCTGAGTGATCAGCCAGTTTTGTCAATATGGATGGCCAGCCAGGGGTGGCATAATACATGCTGCAGCCCCTGGTAGGCCTTGGGTGCACCTATGCCCTGGGTACCTAAGGTACTCTATAAGGTGACCCAATATCCAATTAGGTATGTACCTAAGGTACATGGAGTCCATTTTAAGGAGAGAGCAGATAGCCTGGGGCCCTGAATAGCAGGATCCCAGGCTAACTAAGTCGAAAACGAGCTAAACACTAGACAAAAAGTTGGGGGTAACCATAGTCAGAAATCCACCTTCCTACACAATCTGCTGCAAAAACACACAATTTAACCTCAGCCTAAACTCCGGCTGCATTTAGACACATCAGTCCCAGCTCTGTGAGTTGGTGCACCGTTGCAAGACATTTAAGCCAACCTCAGTCCAACCTCCTGCTTTAAGAGGATGTGGGATAACGGCGAGAGCGGCTGACTTTGAAGCTGGGGAACCGGGTTCCACGTTCGGCAGGGAGCTCAAATCCTGTGATTCTGGGCATATCACTTAATCTCCCTGTGCCTAACAAAATGAACGTGCTCGTCTGTAACACAGCTGCTGCTCATGTAACGCCCCTGTCTCTGCAGCAAGTCACACGGTCCAGCTTCAACCAAGCCTTCTGCCAAGATGCTCAACTCAACCTCAGTCCAACCCCCGGCTTCAATATACACAATCCAACCTCAGCCCAACCTCCTGGTTAAAGATGATGCATACATTAACCCCCCTTGTGTGAGCCTGTGCCTTAGTAGCAAGGCACACTACTCAACTTCAGCCGAGTCTCCCAAAAGGTGGTATGGCACAAGCCGCAGCTCAAGAAAGAATCATGTATATTGTAGGCAGAGATTCCCTTTATTGAGCCCACACAATGAGTACAAAGATGTATAAATATAGATTGTAAAAAGAATTGAATTAATTGAAAACGAATGATGTCTGAGGCCGACCTAGACTGCTAATTGATCCACCTGGTGTAGCTCCTTGTGAGACCAAAGACATGCATATTTTGACTTGAAGTAGCAGCAAAAATGTGTGGTACTAGTACTTATGTACATTCATAGTGTAGTTTGCAGAAACATTGTGAATGGTTCCGCCACTAAAAGGCTGGTGGGAATCAAATGTATAAATGTGCGTAAAAACGTGTGGGAACATAACTTCAGATTACTTTTTACAATTTCTGCAAATCTGTCATTCAGGTGGTAAAGGCAAGCAGTAGTATTGTCACAGCTTCACAGTATTATCTCCAAATTTAGCACAAACCTTAAATGACGGACGCAGTCTTCAGTTTTGCCATAATTTTTTAGATAGATTTGCCTGGATCATCACCATGAACCCTCTTTAAACAACCCAAGTGCTCCCAAACATGGACGAGCTCCAGGTCAAATGCCCTATACAGGTTTCTGCCCTATGTGCCAGTAGGTGTCACCCTACAAACCGGTTGCGGAAGCTATAGACAGGTGGCAAGCACTGTGCCATCAGAACTTGGTTGACCCGGCCTGCTCTTGAACAGTCCTTTAGCCCATCTCAATCTCTTCACAATACTTAAAAGCACGTATGAGACTTCAGCTTTGCCCCCGCGCCTTGAGACCCTAACAGGTGAGTAGTGCACTTTACAAACTCCTGAATGATTGACCGATTGACCACCAAGTGGTCCGCGCTCTCTCTCTCCTAGACAGACCAAAACATGTACCAAGTAGAGAGAACATGTACTGTGCGGCTAATGGAATATGAATGTTGTGGTGGTCACCATCCCACCAAACGTGTAATGGAGCATCTTAGGGAGTATTTCTATGGTTACTCCTGAGCTTATGGTAATTCCCTTTTATATCTATGAATGTCTTGTGTTGTGATATGTATGGATGTATTTATATGGATATGATTACAATAAACAATATACATTTTTTATAAAACTTCGGATTATGACAGTGATGATCTCTCATGTGTTCTTTGAGCATAATTGCTGAATGTATATACATATATTCAATGGCTCCAAAGATGACTTTATAAGAATCCTTGTAGTATGGTGAGATATTCTGCCAATTGAATTTATCAGGCAGTTTTCTCTGTTTTTTGCCTGATGGAAACATGGTCATCCATAGCTGATACATATAAACCGTTGATATCTTTGGTTTGTTCATGAACATAAAAATAGGAGTTTTTTCATCGCTCCAGAGTGGAGGACACTTGACCTCATAGTGCTGGCAGACACAAGACGGGGTTTTTAGTTTTTTCCTGCTCATGTCATTTTTGACACAAATCGCAACGATCCATCCACTCATGAAGCAATCATTTCAGAAAACCGTAACAAGTATGGTACGTGTGGTGCCCCAGTCATCAGGATAGGTTCTTAAAAAGGCCTTCTCAGGGATGACACCCAGATTAGGGTCTTGCTTCACAAGAGTTCACCCACAACACCCAGCAGTTGCACCCATGTGGCACTGGTGAGGAGCTTACATTGTTACGTCGGCAGCTCTTTTCCAAACAGTTCAAACTTGGTGTCCTTTCTGGCAGGAGTCAAATATTTGATTTAGATCTGGAAATGTGCCTGTGAAAATGAGGGTTGCGCATGATGACGGTGAACAAACTAGAGTGATAGAGGAGCGTTACCGAATAACTTGGGTGTTAAATATGTTGCTGCTCCATTGAAATAGGTTATTTGACTTCCTCAAAGTTCACACTTTACAGGTTTTGATAAGGATCATTTATGTAAGCTGAATTGATGCCTCTGACAGCCACATTAAAGTATTTCGGTTTAGAACTCTGTACCATCTGATTGGCCCCAACGCGTATTTCAAATGTTTCTTAAGTAATCATTTGGGTAGAGTATGTGGAAACAAGTTATTTGGGGAGTGTGTCATGACTCATCCCTCATTTCTTCACCAGTAGGAGATCTGGTATTGGAGTTCCAATTGGTTGATGCCTAAATGGTGATTCATGACACCCTCCCAAAGTAAACTGGTTCAACCAACTTGACCTCCATGTTTTAATATCTGGATGAGATCCAAAACCCAGTTGGCTTTGTGGGTCACCCAGAACTATTCACTTTCAACTGACTCATGATGTACAGAGATAAATTATACAGATTATTTATGTAATTTGTTCTGAGGTACATACGGACGAAGTAGGGCTTTGAAGCATTGAGGAAATGATAAAGGAAGCAAAAGAAACAATAGAATCTAAGTTGCCAAGCTGTAAGGTAGGCACACAGATGTGATTGCTCAATGTTAATATCTTGGCTAACAAGAAGACTGATTAGCTGAAAAATACTTTGCCCAGGTCTAAACTTGGGTGGTATGGGGAGCAAAAGAATGATGGATTTAATCCAGATCTCTTGACTGGGGGTGAATGTTTTGATTTGTTCTGTATTCCGTCCATCAATAGTGTGTCTTTTGCAGAATGGAGTTTGGAGCACCACTCCCAAAGGCAGGGGTAGATTTCAGAGCATCTTTCAGAGCTTTCCAACAGTAGTAGTTGGTCCACCAGGGCATTCATTATATTAGCTCAATCCAACCAAGAAAATGAGGCAAAGAGACACAAAATTTGTCAGTTATGGGGTTGAACTTTACTCTTTCTGCTCCTGGGGGAGTGCCTTTAATGCCTCCATGACCAGCATAGTACCCAGGGTTGCAGATTAACCTGGGCAGCGCATTGCGGGACATACTGTCCTAAATTATGTGACTCAGTACTCCCCATGTAAGTAGACCGGGCCAATGATTGAGAGGATGAGAATGTCAGCTACCGAGAGATTGCCAGAATGTTGCGGAGTATCACTGTAACATTCCTCGCCTTCTCACTTTCAGCAAACTTCTCTAAACTTTAGCTTTTCAATCAGTAAATATGTCCCCTTGGCTAGGTCCTCAATCTTTAGTGCAAAGACTACCCAAAGGAAATCAAGCCCTTTTCAAATTGAAATACATAAATAGAAGAGTTGCAGGAGGTTTTATTACCATTGCGCCAAGCATTTGACCATTAGTGGTCCAGGCATCCATATTGGGAATTGAGCCAGATAAGGCTCAGCCTGTGTTTCTGTGTTCTAACACAGGATGGATATCACCAAATCATGATAATATGTTTCTGAACAACGAGGTATTTGCAACTTGAGATCCCCACATTGTAGGGCAACAACTGTACAAAAAGGTAGTTCTACGGGAAGAAACAGGTTTTTAGATGCACTTATAAGTCATTTGTACACTAACGCAACTGTTTATTATAAACACGTGTCTCCAGGGTGGGCGACAGGCTGCTACCAAGGGCCGCTCTGGTGTAGAACAACTCTGTACAAGGATAACACTGCATTAGGAGGAGGACAAAGGGTAATTGAACCACAACTAATCTCTTGCGTGGCATCACATAACTACATTATATACCTGTTGCTCAAACAGCATACACATCACTGTGGATAGAAGAAACCTCAGTGTAATTTTAGTTAAGAAAAACCATCTCACCTTCTGAGCACTGGTGACCATCTTCCTGACTACCTCCTTGATATGCGCTTGTCCATCCATTGGTGGCTGCATATACACAGTGGCTCTGGTCACACCTCGGTACGCCACGGTCTCCGGCCACCCCATATCCAAATCCGGGATGGAGTGATCTGACCTCTGCGGCCAATACTGCAGAGACATCGGTCCTTCGCCATCTTCACCATCCCCACCACTGCCAGATCCCCTACTACCCTCCTCCACCTTGGGCCCACTCGACCCGGGGTCAAAGGCCTCGACTCGATCCAGGATCTTCTTCAGCTCCAACTCAGAGAGGAAGTCCCTGATGTTTTCCTTCTTGAGGACTTCATAGAAGGAGTCCACTCCCTTCGTCACCAAGGCCTCAAGCGCCAGCCTTTGCTCCTCACTATAGAAGAACTCTGGCTTCGACTCGCTGGACCGCCAGTTCACATTGTTGTTATCCAGACACTGGACCTGAGAGAGAGCCATTGCGCCTCACTTGTTATAGCCAAATACTAAGAAATTCCAAGAGGCAATGTGGTGTCCTAATGTTTTAGAACCACCAGTTTCCTCTTCCAATGGACTCCTGGCGCATTGTTTTTCAAAGTCTGTTTTTGTTTGCAGCTCCTGCGCCTTTATTGTGGCATAAAAACGGGGCTCAGATTCTATTAATTATTCCAGAGCTGTTTCCAGGTACTACCAAAGCTACTCAACAACACTCCGGTCATATCTTATCCCGGAGAAAGAATATTTCATGTGGACAAACCTCCAAAGAAGACCTCCTGAGAGTTTCGGATTAGGTAAAAGATGTGCCAATTCACAGATGGAAAAGAGAAAACAAAGAGACGCTCGCTGCCTTCTTCTGCCACTGCTCCACAGACAGACAAAGACGTGACTTTTCAGTATTGTGCTGAGTTGGGTTGAATCAGAGCCCACGGCAGAGTTTTAGTTCCCTGAAGTTTTGAGTGACTCGCGTCTGACTCCTCGTGTCAGGGCACCTCCATGCAGGCAGGGACAGGTCACTTCCGCTCGTGGGGGGATGAGTAGCTCCCTGAAGCTGTGCGGGTCGATACTTCTGGCTGGCGGCAACCCAGCCTCCGTGAGCACCCCTTGAAACTGAGCAACACTCCTGCGACCACTGGTTCTCTCCTTCAGTTGATCGATTCCAACAGGAAATCGATCAGTTTCTTAATTTTAGAGCAGATTTATTCCCAGATGTAGTTGCTCCGTTACGTCTCGCAGGTGATCCGGTCGGCTGCCAGTACAGACCAGTTGTCCAGTTTCAATAGGTGCTGAACAAGTGTCGGTTCCCTACTGTGGATCGGTGGTCCCCGTGGAGCACTGGGTGGGGGGTCTATCGCTGGAGCCCCCTCCTGTGTGTGCCCCGGGTCCCCGCGCCCGCCAGCTGCTTCCAGACGCCTGTGACCGGCAGGCAGCACTGAGGCGGACAGGGAGCAGCCAGGCTGGGGAGGGCGGGGAGAGGCGAGCGAGAGAAAGGCGAGGGCACCTCCCAGCCACACCTGCGATCCTCCTCATCTCACGAGGTGCGGATCACCCAGAGTCTGTCTGCGGACAGGACACGAAATTCCCTGATCTCAGTCATTACACGCACAGCAGAGCCACGCCCACTGGAGCCCCGCCAAACCCCGCCCCGAAGCAGCCAGCAAGGCAAAGGGCCGTGCCTGTGACCCGGCGCAAACACAGCCGCCTGATCCGAGAGTGAGCCCGCGCCAACTGCAGCAAAACACACAACTCAATTTGAGGCAAGACACACAACTCAGCCTCAGAACCAAACTTCTTCTGCAAGATAAGATACACCAGTCCCAGCTCTGTGAGTACTGGTGCCCCTGTTGCAAGACACACAGCTCAACCTCAGACCACCACCTGGCTGCAAGACACACAATTTAAAGTTACACAGTCAGCATCCTGCTGCAAGATAAGCTACACCAGGTCCAGCTCCGTAAGTACTGGTGCCCCTGTTGCAAGACACACAGCTCAACCTCAGACCACCACCTGGCTGCTAGACACACAACTTAAAGTCACACAGTCAGCATCCTGCTGCAAGATAAGCTACACCAGGTCCAGCTCCGTGAGTACTGGTGCCCCTGTTGCAAGACACACAGCTCAACCTCAGACCACCACCTGGCTGCTAGACACACAACTTAAAGTCACACAGTCAGCATCCTGCTGCAAGATAAGCTACACCAGGCCCAGCTCTGTGAGTACTGGTGCCCCTGTTGCAAGACACACAGCTCAACCTCAGACCACCACCTGGCTGCTAGACACACAACTTAAAGTCACACAGTCAGCATCCTGCTGCAAGATAAGCTACACCAGGTCCAGCTCTGTGAGTACTGGTGCCCCTGTTGCAAGACACACAACTTAACCTCCGCCCAAACTCCTGCTGCAAGATCAGATACACCAGGCCCAGCTCCGTGAGTAATGGTTCCCCTGTTGCAAGACACACAGCTCAACCTCAGTCCACCACCGGGCTGCAAGACACACAACTTAAAGTCACACAGTCAGCATCCTGCTGTAAGATAAGATACACCAATCCCAGCTCCGTGAGTAATGGTGCCCCTGTTGCAAGACACACAGCTCAACCTCAGACCACCACCTGGCTGCAAGACACACAACTTAAAGTCACACAGTCAGCATCCTGCTGTAATATACATAACTCATCAGCCGTCCAGCCTTCTGCCCTGCTGCAAGGCACGCACTCCAACTCAGCACGCACTCCAACTCAGCACAACCTCCTTCTGTAAGATGCACAACTCAACCTTTGACACATCAGTCTCAGCTTCATAAACCCATGCCCCTGCAGCAAGACACACAATGTCAGCCCAGCCTCCTGCTGCAACCTCTTGCTTCAAGATGCATACATGAATCCCCATTGTGTGAGCCAGTGCATCAGCAGAAAGACACACAACTCAACTTCAACGCAGCCTCCTGCAGCAAGATACTTAATTAAACGTCATCCACGTCAGCCCAACCTTCTGCTGCAAGATGCACAACTCAACCTCAGCCCATCCTCCGGTTGCAGGTTACCCACATCAAGCCCAGCGCCTCCACTAACCCATGCTCCCGCAGCAAGACACACGTCAGACTGGCCACCTGCTGCAAGACACATAACTCAACCTCATCCCAAACTCACATTAACCCGAGCTCCACTAACCCATGCTCCTGCAGCAAGACGAACGTCAGCATAGCCATGTGAGAAGTTGGCCTGGTATACGATGCTCACTATTCTAGTGAACACCTTGCACCAGTCCAAACAACCCTTATGGTGATGGTTGTAAAGTCAACCTTATAGACCAAATGAAAGGACACCACACAGGATATATATATAAAATATATATGTATTTATTTACTAACACACTCCTCTGAACTCTTTATGAGGTCAGAGGCAAAAGCACATAACAAGTTACACTTAGAAATACTTTAAATAGCACAATTTACAGTTAGGCCCTAGGGGCTCGTAAAACCATATACTAAGTAAGTGGTATAAAAACCACAACTCGGGAAAGGAGAAGGCCTAGGGCCTGGGGAATCGCTGGGGCTACACTATCTGACCCTTAGGTTAGGAGTTGGGGGCTCACAGGCGGCGCGTGCAGTGTCAGTACACTCACGCGAGAGTCAATAGAAAGTTAATGGGTATTTAAAAGGTAAGTAAATGGAGATTTAGGACACTTCCGGTCTAACTAGGAAGATACAACAAACAAAACTGGACACTAGGATAGTCAATCCCTACAGGAGCACCGAAGTACTCGCGTTACCTCACCCACGGGCTGCGGGTGCATAGGTGTCAAAGTGTGTCGGGTTTTCTCGTTGATTCCTATGGAGCCTTGGAAGAAGATGCTGCAGGCGACCAGGAGGAAGATGTCCAGGTGGATCCAAGGGTGGATCGTAGTTGAAGAAGACCTGAAAGCAGTGGGGACAGAGTCTAGGTCACTAGCCAGTGACCGGGTGGAACCAGGAAGGTACCAGACGTCATCGAGGAGCAATCAGGAACTGTCGTGAAGCTTGTCGTTACAGCCACGCGGACCAGGAGGCGTCGAGGACGACCAGGTGCTGGAGAGGAGCTGTCCCACGAAGGTTCTCGCAGATGGAGGGGTCGGCTTCAAGAACGGAGCCAACACGCCTAAGCAAAGGCAACACACGCAGGATACAAAAAAGGCTTCTGGTGCAGACCAGGAGAGTCTGAGGTACTTCACCTTTGCAGGGAAGCAAGGGCCAGTCTGGAGCAACCAGACCAGCGATGGATTTTCAAGAGGATCGTCGCCACAGGGCTACTAGCCAACGGGCCAGCAACAGGACAACGCGTTGAGCAGAACACAAGCAGAAGGGCCCCACGCAGATCTCGTGGAGTGTGGAGGGCTGGTCTTCGGTGCAGGTGGAGCTCGGTGACGGGGTGTCTCAGTCCCCAGTGCACAGCTTCGAGGATGCCTCAGGAGCTGCGCTGGTAGCAAGTTGAAGACTTTCCAAGTTGCCTGATTCCACGGGTTCCGACGCCTTCCACGGGTTTTAGCTGTGCTGGAGTCGTGCAGCGGGGTCAGAGAGGTCCGGGACTTGAGGTTTTGTCAGGCTCTGTGCTCGGGTTCCGGCAGGAACGGGGACAAAGCAAGCCGTTGAGTTGCTGGATGGTGCCTGTTTGCCCAGGGTGGTCACTCCTTGGCCACAAGGGAGATTTCTTCAGTCTTCAGCTCAGGTGAATGTCGAAGGGTCCAGAGTTTCGTCTCAAGACGATTCCAGGATTAATCTAAAGTCTCCTGGGTCAGCTCCTACCTTTATACAACTAAAGGGGGCTGGTTTAGTTTCCAGGTCCCTCCTGTGGGTGGGACCCGGAAGGGGGGTGGTTACACCCCCTTTCCTTTGTCCAGTTTCGCACCAGAGCTGGGGCTGGAGTGCCCCGGCAACCGGTTTGAACTGGGGTATGCATGAAGCACCTAGTGTTCTCCAGGCAGTGTCTCAATCTATTCAGCCCTCCCTGTCCCAATGCACAAAGTCCTGTCTGGGGTGGTGCTCGCACCTCCCCAGGCAGGAAACCTATTGTCCAGGCCTCCCTGACTGGACGGACTCCCAGCAGCAGCAGGTGAGACTTGTGTCTATGGCAGCAGCATCCATTTTGTGATGCTGGGGCTCTGGTTAACTTTAACAGGGTACAGTACTCTAACATGTCTTCTCCCTCTAGAAGGGTGGAATGCTACCCCCGTCGCCAGAATTGGCAAGGGGGTAGCATTCCAAAGTGTATGACACCTTACACCACATGTTTTGATAAAGCCAAACCAAAGTTAGCATTAACCACAAGGATTATAATGCACTTAAAAGTATATGGTATGGCAATATCATAGAACAGCTATAAGGACATGGTTCCGAAATCTGCAGACAGGCTCAGCTCATGCTATAGCACCATCTCACATATTACCAAGCACTCTGCCTCCAGGATTGTTAAGGCCTGCCATAGAGTGACTTATAGGTAACTATGTGTCTATATATATAGTAGGTGTAGGGATACTACAGCTAAGCAAGGGGTGATTACACGACCTTGCCCCAGCTGAGTGATCAGCCAGTTTTGTCAATATGGATGGCCAGCCAGGGGTGGCATAATACATGCTGCAGCCCCTGGTAGGCCTTGGGTGCACCTATGCCCTGGGTACCTAAGGTACTCTATAAGGTGACCCAATATCCAATTAGGTATGTACCTAAGGTACATGGAGTCCATTTTAAGGAGAGAGCAGATAGCCTGGGGCCCTGAATAGCAGGATCCCAGGCTAACTAAGTCGAAAACGAGCTAAACACTAGACAAAAAGTTGGGGGTAACCATAGTCAGAAATCCACCTTCCTACACAATCTGCTGCAAAAACACACAATTTAACCTCAGCCTAAACTCCGGCTGCATTTAGACACATCAGTCCCAGCTCTGTGAGTTGGTGCACCGTTGCAAGACATTTAAGCCAACCTCAGTCCAACCTCCTGCTTTAAGAGGATGTGGGATAACGGCGAGAGCGGCTGACTTTGAAGCTGGGGAACCGGGTTCCACGTTCGGCAGGGAGCTCAAATCCTGTGATTCTGGGCATATCACTTAATCTCCCTGTGCCTAACAAAATGAACGTGCTCGTCTGTAACACAGCTGCTGCTCATGTAACGCCCCTGTCTCTGCAGCAAGTCACACGGTCCAGCTTCAACCAAGCCTTCTGCCAAGATGCTCAACTCAACCTCAGTCCAACCCCCGGCTTCAATATACACAATCCAACCTCAGCCCAACCTCCTGGTTAAAGATGATGCATACATTAACCCCCCTTGTGTGAGCCTGTGCCTTAGTAGCAAGGCACACTACTCAACTTCAGCCCAGTCTCCTGCAAGACACACAACATAAACTCAGCCCTACCCCTGCTGGAACACACCACTCCCAGGTCTATGAGTTTGTGCTTCTGCTGCTTCTGACACACAACTCAACCTCTGCCAAACCTCTGGCCACAAGATGCACAGCTCAAACTCAACTCAAACTCCTGCTGAAAGATACACACAACTCAGCCTCAACTTAACCTCCTGCTGCAAGATGCACAACTCAGCCTCAACTTAACCTTCTGCTGCAAGATTCACAACTCAGCCTCATTCCAGCTACCTGCTGCAAGATGCACAACTTAGCCCAACTTAACCTCCTGCTGCAAAGTGCACAACTCAGCCCAACTTAACCTCCTGCTGCAAGATGCACTACTCAGCCTCAACTTGACCTCCTGCCGCAAGATGCACAACTTGGCCTCAACTTAACCTCCTGGCCCCTGCTGCAAATGCACAACTCGGCCTCAATTTAACCTCCTGCTGCAAGATGCACACCTCAGTCTCAACTCAACCTCCTGCTGCAAGATGTGCGCATTGATCACTGCTCCGCGAGCTGGTGCTCCTGCAGCAAGAAACACAAATCTACCCCAGCTCAACTTCCTGCTGCAAGTTGCGCACATGAATCCCTGCTCCGCGAGCCCTTGTCCCTATTGCAAGATGCGCACATCACTCACATGCAGTTACACAGGCACGTGAACACACCCCCCAGAACAAACTTATTCAGAAATTAAGAGACACAGATAGTATCCAGATCAGTCTTAGCCAGTTTCACAATCACAGCCCCACACCCTTTTCTTGTTTGTTTGTTTATTTATTCATTCATTTATTTATTTATTCCATTGTTTATTTATTTATTTTGCGGACTAGAGCTCTTTACAAAACCCATTCCAAACACATGGACAGGCATTCTTGCCACATCCATTCAACATATAGATACAAAGGCCCCTCCCCCGAAGAACTACAAACATGTCTGAATGTACGTATGAGCTTAGCCCCCTCAGTTATATCAGTAAGGAAATACAGGCCCACCCATCTCCTCCACCACACAAGCCTGAAGCTGCAGGAAGCTGATTCATCTCGTAAACATGCTTTTGGTTCTCTTTCACCTCACTCATTCTCTGTCTACTCACAGCCCTTCCCAGACATCAGCCCTCGGGTCACGAGAGGGATGACCCGAGCAGCCAGGAAGCACCCCGCCTCCCCCTTCCTGAGGGTGGCAACTTCATGTGAGGTGCTCTCACCTAAGTGATAAACTGACTGGAAACCTGTCACACCACCACCATCCAACAAACAAATGAAACATTCAAAGATAAAGAGTATTTAAAAAAAAGATTTTTAGTTAATTGTTTATATATTATTTGGTGTAGGGCCATACAGACTGCCAGATGAATCAACTCTTGGAAAATCGAACAAGTTGTAGCCTTTTGGCTTTCTCAATGGGTTTTAGGTCGAGCCTAACGTAGCGCGCATGCGCTACCCTAGGAAAACGACCTCTTGGAATTACTCGGGCTTTCCACACCCTTGGGCGTGTGTTTTTTTTGTTGCTTTATTTCTATTGGGCTTTGCGTGCGAAGACAGCACGCAATTGGCTAAAGACGGGTGCATGTCCCACATTTCCCAGGAAATGTATCCGCCCAGGGCCTACGGCTTGCTGTAACAAGCAGCAGCGCGCAGGGGGCCATCTGTTCAGGTTCATATTTTAAAGGTTGTTTCGACTTTGATGGGCGCGCTTTTTTTGTATCAGAAGAGAGGCATGTTGCATCTCGCATACGGAACGGACTAGCCAGGTCTGTGGAAATTCCATCCAACCACTTCCAAATGATCTTTATTAAATCAAGTTGGCTTTATGGTTTATGGGACTTCAAAGCACTTTGTGGTTTGTGGACGGAAAAGACTAATGGATATATTTTTGGGTTTGGCGCCGGATAAACGTGTGGAAAGTGAGTGTGGTTTCAGCGTTCGTGAGCTACCCACAGGGACCGCTTGCACTCATTGGGTTCCCTTTCCACTGCCAGGTTCCTGTCGGAATTGCCCTGCCGGGGCCTTTCGGTAGCAGGCACCGTGGAAGTGGCAACTTTCGCAGCTGAGGCAGCGAGCAGCGTGCTATTATGAGTCCCCGGTATACCCAAACACCACAGCGCGAGTGAGGAGTCTTGTCGTTGAGTGCCACTGACGTCCTGCCACAAATCAGCAAGGTGCGGATGCGCCTGTACATATATATAGACAGCAGTGTGTATGTGGTACCCGCATGCATGTATGCTGCTGCGCTCCTCGGGCCCCTTTAATCCACTCCTCCGTTCGCGCGCGAACAAAAGGACTGCAATATTATTAGCAGCATCAAAGACGGCGCAGCTCTTTCCTGGCTGCAGAATGCACTCGGAGGGCTGTTCGTTCTACTTAGAATCACAAATGTGCCTTTTTGAAACCTCTCAGATTTAGAGAAGCGCCGCAGGCTTGTCTTTTTTTAACAAGGAATATTGATTTTGTTTGTGTGCCGAGAAGGCCTCCATGACTCGGCATAGGCACTCAGAATACTGCGGAAGGGCCACAGTGCCCATTTTATTCTGGTGTCTTTGCCTGATGTGCAGCTGCATCGTGTAGAGGCTCGCTGTATTATTAAGCTTTGGCCTCTCCCTACCTGAACCTCATTCCCCCATACGCCCACGTTGATGGTATCATCCATCATGACTGCCATTACTTTACAGCTTGCCATCCTTAGGGATGGCACTGATGAAGCAGAGATGACCGCGCCAGGGTGGCCTGGGACAAACACACTGAGCTTTCACTTTCAGAATGTGGGGAGCATCAGCAAAGGTGTACCTGCCCTCCCCTCCGGTGCAACCGCGCAGGCGCATTCGCCTGCGGTAGAGATGAAAAGCAGAGCTTCGAGCCTGCTGTGTTTGTTGGGTCCTTTCTGTGATGGCCCGTGTGTGTGAGATGGTGCTTCCCGTCTGGGTGAGATGGTACTTCCCGTCTGGGTGAGATGGTACTTCCCGTCTGGGTGAGATGATTCTTCCTGTCTAAGTGAGATGGTGCTTCCCGTCTGCCTGACAAATGGTGGTTCCTGTCTGCGTGAGAGATGGTGGTTCCCATCTGCGTTAGATGGTGGTTCCCATCTGGTGAGATGGTGGTTCCCGTTGGGGTGTAAGGAGTAGTTTCTGTCCTGTAACTCCAGTTCTGTAGTAGGGGTATCTCTGTTATAGTCATAATCTAGTGAATAGTCCCGCCCATGTGTGTGGACCCCGGCAATCAAAAATAATCTCTTAAATTGTCAAAACATGCAGAAACTGCAAAGACACTTAAGAGAGAATTTAAAGACAAATAATGCAGCCTATATCCACAGGCTACACTGTCCAGTACTTCAACTAGAAATTCCACCAAATAACACCACACACAACACAGCCTGCCCAGTTTCTACCATAGAGAAACTTGCCTCTACCAGTAAAAGACTCTGGAATGATAGAGAGGAAGGCATGGACAGACAAGCTCCATAGGCTGCCATTATGTGGCTTAAAATAGGATACTGTGCCTTTAAGAGAACTTTCCAGAACTTCTCCCAGTATCCCAGAATGCATAGCAGGTCCCTCTACTTTCAGTTCTTTTTGAAGGCGAAGCACGCCAGACCTGTCGCATTCCTTACATGAAGAAATATCTCCACCGGGGAGGAGGGCGGGCGCTTATGACTATAACAGAGATACCCCTACTACAGAACTGGAGTTACAGGACAGAAACTACTCCTTCTGTAGTAGGGGATCTCTGTGTATAGTCATAATCTAGTGAATAGAATGGCAAGCCCATCCCCACACCAAAGCGGCGGTGGAGAAAGAAAACAACGCCACTACTGTGCGAACAAATTCCGCAGCGAAGCCTGCCCAACCTGAGCGTCTGCCCTGGCATCAGTGTCCAGGCAGTAATGCTTAGCAAAGGTGTGAACCGACTTCCAAGTGGCTGCCTTGCAGATTTCAGCAATTGGCACGTTACGGAGCAAGGCCGTCGTGGCAGCTTTGCCCCTGGTGGAATGAGCCTTAGGCTTACCTCTGATAAGCGTGGCTCAAATCCACCCGAGTGACTTACCGCACTCACCTATAGTAACTCTGTAGGAAGTCAGCCGGACAGTGGAGAAGAATAAACAATAGTCTTTTATTAGGCCAAACACACTCATATGAGAGGGCCCTGTCCGACCTCACTCCTAGGAGTGCGAACGAGAGGACTGACTCTCTTCATCACAGCAGTACATTTGCAACACAGTACATTAGGGTACGCCCCTTCTGGAAAATTACTGAAACCCAGACAGAGGAACAATGTCCTCATACAGTAGGCATCTGCACCTGCAAGGGATACATCGCTATCTTTACTCAAGGCCGCGGAGCTAGGCTTCAGCGTCTCTTGGGCATGAGAACATTACTGATAAAGAGACTTGTTAGTTTCGGCCACAGTTAGCTGAGAAACGAAAACTGCTGTCTTAGTGAAATTCTCTATTCCTACGGGAGGGGCAGATGAGCGAGTGCGACTCGCAAGCTCAGGGAGATATACAAAATGGAGGCACACGGGCTAAGCTAAGGAACTAATATCATCACACATATAATTGAATAATAATGTCACAAGCAAGAGTAATGCGAACACGTGCATATATACGCATTTTATCAGTTAGTCACATGATGCTAACTCGCATATGGAAATAAGGATGGGTGAGGCATCGAAAAATGAATTCTATTACCTCCTAAGGTCTTATTAGCCTTGTGGTAACACAATTGTATGCAGGACACAATCCACCTAGAAATGGACTGCTTAGAGGTAGCAAGACCCGTCCTGACTGATCCGTAATTAATAAACAACTGGTCAGACCTACGAATATCATTCGTTTTATCCAGATAAAATTTCAACACCCTCCTAACATCCAGGGAATGGAGAGCCTTTTCCGCTGGAGACAAAGGATTCTGAAAAAACGTAGGCAAAGTTATGGTCTGGTTGACATGAAAATCAGAAATAACCTTGGGAAGAAATTTAGGGTGAGTACGCATAAGAACCTTAGCAGCATGAAATACAGTATAAGGTTCAGTACAACACAACGCCTGAATTTCACTCACCCTGCGGGCCGATGTAATGGCCACGAGGAACGCCGCCTTCCAGGACAGGTGCTGCAACGAAGCCTTATGAATAGGTTCAAAAGGCTCCTTCATCAACCTGGACAGCACCACAGTCAGTTTCCATGAAGGCGAAGGAAGCCTGACAGGAGGGAATACTTTCTTCAAACCTTCCAGAAAATCTTTGATCACAGGGATCTGGAAAAAGGAAGTCTGTGAAGGGCATTTCCTGTAGGCAGTCAATGCAGTGAGATGAACCTTAATGGAATGAATATTAAGTCCAGACTGCGCCAAATGTAGAAGGTAAGGAAGGATGACATCTTCCTTGCACGTCGTCGGGTCATAGTTCTTGGACGCACACCAGATACAAAACCTCTTCCACTTGTAAGCATAGGATGTCCGAGTGGAAGGTCGCTTAGACTCCTTCAGTATCCATACAATCCGCAGGCAGATTCAGATGTCCATATTGCACTATCTCAGGAGCCATGCCGCCAAACTCAAAGACGAGCGGTTGGGGTGTAACATCCGTCCCGCGAACTTCGTGAGAAGGTCCGGCCTGCACGGCAGCCGAATGTGAGGAAGGAGAGATCGGTGAAGCAGGTCCGTGAACCACCACTGCCTGGGCCACTCCGGGGCAATGAGTATTATCCGAGCCCTGGACCGGGCCAGCTTGATGAGCACCGCCGGAATCAGGGGAATGGGAGGAAAGGCGTACAGAAAGCTGTTCGTCCAGTTGATCCATAACACATTCCCCAGCGTCCCCTGCTTGTAGTACCTGGAGGCGAAGTCTCTGCATTTGCTGTTTTTGGCGGTGGTGAACAAATCTACGTCTGGAGTTCCCCACCTTGCGAAGACTTCTCCTAGTACTTTGTCGTTTATGACCCATTCGTGGTTTTCCTGAACCAGTCTGCTCAGTGCGTCTGCCTGAACATTCTGCACACCTGGCAGATGGGTGGCCGTTATCGTCAGTCCTCTGGCTAGGAGCCAGTGCCAGATCGACTGCGCCTCCTGTGACAGAGTGCGTGATCTCGAGCCCCCCTGCTTGTTGAGGTAATACATCGTGGTGGTATTGTCCGTCTGTACAAGCAGAGAGTTGGTCTGGAAGGACGGAAGAAAGGCCTTCAGTGCCAAGTGAACAGCTCTGAGTTCCAGGAAATTGATGTGATATGTGGCCTCCATCGGGGACCACGTTCCTTGAATCTGTAGGCTCCCGGAGTGCGCCCCCCAACCCAGGAGAGACGCATCCGTCACCACAGTCTGCGAGGGAATGTCCTTGTGGAAGGGAACCCCCCTCAGGAGATTCTCCGCCGAACACCACCACTTCAGCGACTGAGGAGCATGCAGCGACAGTCGTATCCTGTCGTCCCAAGATCCTTTCCTCTGATCCCACTGGTCTTCCAAGCACTCCTGCAGCGGTCTCATGTGCAGCCGTGCGTGTGGCGTCAGGAAGATACAAGAGGCCATCAAACCCAGTAGAGAAGACACCGTCCTCACTGTTGTAGATGGAGTTGTCATAAGAGCCTGAGCCTTCCGAAGGAGAGATAATCGTCGCTCTTCCGAAGGAGACACGCTTGCTGACAGCGTATTGATGGAGGCTCCCAAGTACTGTATGCATTGGACCGGAGTCTGGACAGACTTGGCCATGTTGATGTGCAACCCCAGCTTGTTCAAGAGAACGCACGTCTTCTGGAAGTGTGCTCGCGCTTCCGAGAAGGAGGATGCCTTGATCAACCTATCGTCCAGGTATGGGTAGACAAACACCTTGTTCTTCCGCAGGTGTGCTGCTACCACCGCCATGCACTTCGAGAACGTTCTCGGCGCAGACTTTAGTCCGAATGGGAGTACTGTGTATTGATAATGATTGGCGCCGACTTGGAATCGCAGGAACTTCCTGTGTTTGTGTGCAATGGGCACATGGAAGTAAGCATCCTGTAAGTCTATAGCACATAGCCAGTCTCCCTGCTGCAACTGAGGATAAATCTGATGCAACGACAGCATGCAAAACTTTTCCCTGCGAATCCATTTGTTTGCTTGTCGCAAGTCCAGAATGGGCCTGAACTCGTTCTTGTCCTTCTTGCGAACCAGGAAGAACCGGGAGTACAGACCTCTTCCTCTCTGAGACAGAGGTACGTCTTCTATCGCCCTTTTCCTTAACAGGATATCCGCTTCCGCCTGAAGCTCGCGCAGTTGAAACTGCGAGCTGACCGGTGGAATTGCTGGAGGCGGGCTGATGAACCGAAGACTGTATCCATTGCAAACAATATTCAGCACCCACTTGTCCTGAGTAATTTTTCTCCACTCTGCCAGAAAAAATTGAATGCTTCCCCCTACCGGAGTGGGTAACAGATCCGGGGGAAGTAGGTTCCTAGGGCCTAGACCCAGACTGGCCCTTGGGCGCCGGAGCCGACTGCTGGCCTCCTCTGCCCCTCTGGCGCTTCTGGAACGGCTTACGGAACTGTTGTTGTTGTTGCGACTGTCCCGAAGCTTGGCCACGTCCTCTGCCTTGTCCACCGAACCGCCGTTGGAAGGGGCGGTACGATTTCTTCGTGTCTTTAGGCTTCTCCAGGCCCACAGCCATGAGCGTTTCGGCCTCCGCCTTCATGCGGGCCATCTCATCATCCGCATGCTTCCCGAAGAGGGTCTCGCCAGAGAATGGTAGGTTGGCTACCCTCTGTTGTGCGTCCGGTTTCAGGGACGTAAGACGGAGCCAGGCGTGACGTCGTTGGTTAATGCCATGGCAAAACCCATGAGCTGCCAACAGGGAAGAGTCCGCTGCAGCGCTGATAATCTGGTATGCCACCAGCATCCCTTCATTCAGCACTTCCTGGAAGTCCTCGCACTTCTCGCGAGGTAAGTGGTCCGCAAACTGCTGGAGGGAGTCCCAGAGGGCGTGGTCGTAGCGTCCCAACAGCGCCGTGGCACTCGCAGCCTTCATAGAGGTCGCCGACGTTCCACATACTTTCCTCCCTGCAGAATCCATCCACCTAGACTCCTTATCCGGGGGAACCGTGGATGACGGGGTGGTGGCATGTTGTTTGCGGGCCGCCGTCACAATCACAGAATCCGGAGGGGGTTCCGCCCTCAGAAAGGCCGGGTCCGAATCAGGAGCCCGGTACTTTTTCAGCAATCTCGATGGAGCCGCCTTCGTCACCGCAGGGGTGAGAAAAAGGGCCATAGCCGGTTCCTCCAGGCCCGGCACCAGGGGCAGCAGTGGACGAGGCAGGTGCTTCTGATGCAATGTCTCGAAAATGACTGAAGTCTTAGGTGTAGGCACCGTCAAGGATATGCCCAACTTCGCAGCGCCCCTTAAAAGGACATCATGGAACGCCACCAGGTCATCAATCGGGGAAATCCTCGTGTCTGGTGACTCCGACAAGGTCGGAGAATAGTCTCTGGTCCCTGAGGACCTCGTGTGAGAGCGAGAGCCGTGCCCCCTTAGGCGAAGGTGGCTGAGACTCAGCCCCTTCAGCAGTTGTTCGCTTCCTCTTGCGTCCCCCACTAGAAGCAGTCTGACTTCTGGGGCCAGAATCCCTCTTGCGCCGTTTGGGAGTGGAGGAACGACTCCTAGACACCGATCTCTTCCTTCTCGACGCCGAGCGTCGTTTTTCCGGCGTCGAACGTCGCCTCCGCGACTCCGGCGTCGAACGCTGCCTCCGCGACGTCGACCTCTTCTTCCACGACGTCGAACGGCGCCCCCGCGACGTCGACCTCTTCCTCCGTGACGCCGTACGCCGCCTCCGCGACGCGGAACGTTTCGTTCTCGACGACGAGCGTCGATTCCTCCTTCTTGAGGCCCTCGACGTCGAGGAGCCCCTCGACGTCGACCGGTGGTTCGACGGCAAACGGCAGTGTCGCCTCGACGGCGAGCGCCGATGCTTGTCACTTCGTCTCCGACGTCGATAGTAAGACTCCGACAACGATGATGACGATGACGTCGACGGTGGTTTCTTCGACGGCGACCTCTCCAGGCCTTTCGACGTCGAGTCGTCACGCCGTCTCGACCCGGAGCCCCGGGGAGATGGGGAACACACCGCCGTCATCCCTCTCGACGTCGTCGTCGATGCAATCGACGTCGACGGAGACCGGGACAGTTTGCTGGTCTTCCTGCCTCTGGGGAGCCCCCCAGAGGCCTCAACAGAGGCAGAGGGAACCTTCCCAGTCTGCCCAGACCCACCTGCAGCCTGCTGACGTCTCTCCTCAAGGCCTGACAGCCTAATCTTCAGCCTGTCCCTCAGAGTCAGAGCAGTAAACTGCTGGCAGATGACACAGTCTTCAGGGACATGATCCTCAGGGAGACAGACGATGCAGACGTTGTGTGGATCACTCTTGGCCTTCTTCCTTCCACATGCTGGGCACTTGTCAAAAAGACCAGGCATTTTAGAGCCCTAAAACGCCTGAAACAACACCCAGAAGAGAAGAAAAACACCAAGAAAGCTAAATTCAAACACTTTTAAGCACAAAAAGTGTCAAAAAATCGAATAAACCCTTGAAACAAGGGAGAGCTCAATGCCAGGGTCCTGTTAGCAGGAGCCGGAAAAAAGAACTGAAAGTAGAGGGACCTGCTATGCATTCTGGGATACTGGGAGAAGTTCTGGAAAGTTCTCTTAAAGGCACAGTATCCTATTTTAAGCCACATAATGGCAGCCTATGGGGCTTGTCTGTCCATGCCTTCCTCTCTATCATTCCAGAGTCTTTTACTGGTAGAGGCAAGTTTCTCTATGGTAGAAACTGGGCAGGCTGTGTTGTGTGTGGTGTTATTTGGTGGAATTTCTAGTTGAAGTACTGGACAGTGTAGCCTGTGGATATAGACTGCATTATTTGTCTTTAAATTCTCTCTTAAGTGTCTTTGCAGTTTCTGCATGTTTTGACAACTTAAGAGATTATTTTTGATTGCCGGGGTCCACGCACATGGGCGGGGCTATTCACTAGATTATGACTATACACAGAGATCCCCTACTACAGAACAGTGGTTCCCGTCTGTGTAAGATGGTGGTCTCTGGTGTGGTTTATTATGGGTTAAGCATTGTTATAATATTGCCGTTTACTTTTCCATGGGTCCACACAACTTAAGCACCACAGATGAGTGACTTTTGTTTGCCGCTGGCTTTACGAAAGGATGGTGGGGTATTTGTAGTCACTTTTTCTTACGTGTGTAGGGTCAGCAGGGATAGGATGTCCTCTGTACAGTTTCATCCACTTACAAGGTCCCAAAGGTGAGACCTATTGGCTATGCCAATGCTTGTTATTCTTACTAAAGAAGAGGAAGAAAAACCACAATGGCACAGGTGCTTTTGGTTGTTTACTTACCGATCTAAGACTGTGGACGTCATTTGGTTTGGAAAATAAAAAATGTATTTGTTTTTATGAGAGTATATAAAAGCTCTTTTTCCGCTGTGGAGGGAGCCAGCAGATATTGGAAGCTACCGGTCCGCCACCCCCCTTCCCCGCCCCCCTCCATACCACCCCGCAATTAAAGAACCATGAGTGGTCCAGGGAACATCGGAGGGGCAGAAAGCAGGAGCAGGTCAGGGGGGACAGTGTCCGGGGAAGAGCAAGCATGAGAGGTGTTTGAGGCTGAGCCAAGGGTTGAATAAAATAAAATAAAAATCTATGGGGGCTGGAGGTGGGTTAAGAACGAAATTGATGAACTTTGAGGAAGGGATGAGGGGGCAATTGTAGTGCACGGGGTGCAGGTGTTTGGTGGGGAAACAGCAGACAAGTAGGAGAGCTAGAAAACGTGCAGTTCCACGGAGTGCTAAAAGAAAAAAGAAACTAGCATTGGGAAAGTTCATAGCTCATACCTTTTGGACCTATTGACTTTGACAATGCCTTTTGGCAATGCTGTCCGTGAAGTAATATGCTTTGTTTTAAGTGTATCACCAGTTACATTACACAGGGTCACATTCGTTTTTAGGCACGGGAGATAACGTGATTTGTCCAGATTCACAGGATTTTGAGCTGACGCGGAGTCTTGTACCTAGTTCCAAAGTTCCATAGTCGTCAGCTTTGGCTATAATGCCATGTTCTCTCCTGGAGTTGAGACTCCAAAGCAACAAACACTGCTATAGCCAACAAGGGTACGGTGGAGGACTATGAGACCTGAAATCCCTTTACCGAGCAGTGCCAAGTCTAAGTCATGGCCCAGTAAATACTGTTGTGGGATAAGGTACAACGTTGCAAGATCTGCTCCGTTCAGGACACCAGACTGGTAAACTCTCAAAATACAATCCAGCAAACCACATTTCCCACTTAAACCAGGCAGACGAAGACTGCTTGACCATCCCTTGCTTCTCATCGAAAGTCTTCATCAGCTAATTCTACATTTTAAAAGCTGCAGTCTTCAAATTTACCTGCAATGTAAATAGAACCAAAACAACAGTAGGAAAAAAGTGACAAAAGAAACAAAATTGACAGCAAAGTCCAGAGTTAGCTAATTAATGTAGAGAAAGGCCTTGAGAACATTGAAGTCACAGGTGAGTATGTGAGTACTATGCATCAATTTCCTTTGTTTAAATCTAGCAACAATTATATTTCAACAAAAACTACATTATGTGTATTCCATAGAAATAAAACTACCAATTTAAGCTGTAAGACTCTTCCTTTCTGCTTTCAGTTTTCCGGTATCCCTTGAGGGCCTCAGTTCCCCTTTCTTTGATGAGTCTTCATCTAGCGACAATTCTCATACTCATCCTCAGCAACTAAAGCTGTTTGTTTCGGACATTCCATTGATGAAAAGGAAACTATCTTTTCCAAAGTTGATTCGCCTCAACATCAATTGGCCTTGGAAGCATGAATAGATGGAGAACACGAATATCAAATTGCAAAGTGGTCAGGGGATTTTGAGAAATTAAACAACATTATTTAGCTCTTCCGTGCCTTCAGTTTAGAAAATCTGCATTCTGTGTCAAGAACAAGAGGGTTCTTGTACTGGTTTCAACTGTCTGAAGAGATAGATGGCCATATAGTGCAAAGCACACATACAAGCAAACATATGCATGAAAGTAGTGCATTAACCACCCCCAGCTACAGGTGATCTTGATGAAAGAACCTGAAATCATACTCTGCTCTAGGACAGAATCTTTGAGACAACGAATGAAGGACTCTGTGTTCTAGGTTCTTAATATATTACCCTATGTTACAAATGGTGCTCTGACAGAATATTGAGTTTTAAAATATCGACATACACAAATATCGAGATGGAAATATCGTGATACAGAAATATCGACAGCAAGAATATCGTGGTCAAGAATATCGACTTTAAGGCGTTGCAGGGATTCTGCTCAGACACAGAACTGTGCACGGAGACTCAGGACCGCAGTGAATTAGGGTGAGCCAAAAACTAACCTTAGTACTCATAATCCCCTACCAGACTAGCATCAGTGTCTCATCAGCTCTACATCCTATAGCAAAGTTTCCAATGATTAGACAACCCAGAACATGCGACTAAGGTTACCTCAGGTAAGGTGGGAAACATGAGCACTCTTTCTTTATACTCTCAAACCAGTCTAGAACAGGGAGTAAAGGGAGACAGGTGCAAGTTTAAAATATTTATTTTATCGCCGTGATTTCAGGTGCAGCATCTTAGGTAATACAAGCAGACATATGATAAGAAAAAAGATTGTCAGCATAGTTACGATTCCCTAAAATACAAAGGGAGAAAGCATGTTATAATGCTAAATGGAAACAGGTTAAACATATACCTATATTTCACCCTCCCTTGCTAATAGGTTATTTTATAACTAAATAAGGTCTCTTAGGCTTGCATAGGCGACCCCATACCTCAAAGATTGGCAGGAGTGAATCACATTGAGCTCTGCACAAACTCTCAGCATACGAATGTTCCCCAAGTGTGTTCAATCATGCCTACACAGTGCATTGTTAAAGGCGCCACTATCTGAGTTGGCTACAGCTGCATATATGTTATGGCTAGAACGTGCGCTGATCAGTTCGAACAACAGCTACAGTGTTGAGATAACCTTGAAGGCCTCGGCACTCACTGTGCAGACTAAGCTTACGAAGCAAGTCTAGCAATGTAGAAAAACAAGTTATTCTCATGTGAAGCAAAACACTCAGCCTAACTCTAAATAATAGCTAACGTGTGTGCCGTGTGCAAAAGACAGCAAAAGGTAAAATGGCGTTTAAACTTCTAATAAGCTCATGCTAACTTAACACTGTATGAATGCAAGGCTCAGCCCCACTACAAAGGTAAGAGATATCGTTTTTGAAAATATCGAAGTTAGTAATATTGTTTGTAAAAAAATAGTTGTCTAAAATATCGACTTTTAAATATGTGTTATGTATTTTAGTATGTATTTTAAAAGTATGTGATATAATTTTTTTGCCTAAGTATTGCTTTTGTTTTTTAATATACATGTCACATCTTTAGTAGTGATTCATTTTATGTTAATTACATTTTAAGTTTTTTAATTCTGTAGCGGGTTGTGGGTTTATAGGAGAATAGGGTAGGAAGTAATTTAATTATAGTAAAATTAATTAATATTTTTTATTAGTATTTATTTAATTAAGATTGTATAGTGTTCATCGTGGGAATTAATTTTTTTATTAATTATTGTGTTGATATTTATTAATTAATTAATTGGTAATTATGTTAATTGTGTTATTCTTTTTAGGAGTGGATTGTGGGTTTATAGGGGAATAGGGTGGGAAGTAATTTAATTATAATAAATAATGTTTTTATTTATTTATTAGTATTTACTTAATTTAGATTTTATAGTGTTATTGTGGGAACTAATTTAATATTAATTAATTATTAATTGTTTGGTAATTAATATTAATTAATTGGTAATTATGTTAATTGTGTCATTTGTTTGGAATGGGTGGTGGGGTTTATAGCAGAATAGGGTGGCAAGTAATTTATTTAAAATTAATTAATAATAATTGTTAAGTAATGGTAACTAATTAATTAAAAATTAAATATGACAATTGTGTAATTAATTTGAGATGTGAGTTTTGGGGTGTATACTGGTAAAGAGTGGGAAGTAAGTTATTTTTAATTAATTAATAAGTTGTTAATTGATAATAATTTAATAATGTAAAATTAGTTATGGAAATTGTGTAATGATTTTTAGGTATGTGTTGTGGTGTTTATTGGGGTAGAGGGTGGAAAGTGTTTTAGGTTTTATTAATTAATAATTAGTTGCTAATTATTATTCATTCATTAATTGATAAATATTTATGGTAATTATTTACTTTTATTTTGTGTGTAGATTTTGGTTTCATATGGCTAATGTTTGGTGAGTAAATTAATTTATATGTTTTAATTTGTTTTTTAATTAATAATATTTGTTTATATGATAATTAATTACGTTACTTATGGAGGTACACTTGTTTTTAAATAAATTTAGACGTGTGTTGTGAATTGTGTGATATTATAGGGTGGGAAATAAAAAATATTACTTTTATGTAACAATTAATGTTTTTGTTTATAATTATTTTCTATTAAATATAGCTATTAGTAAATTCTTTTAAAAATGTTCATAAAATAATGTTTATAGGTAATGTAAATTTTTTTAACATTATAATATGTTTCTATCTTTTGTAATTCTTATTATTTTTATATTTTTTTTGTTTTTAACATTTTTAGTAATGTAGTTGATATTTTGTTTATTTTTAATTTTGAATTGACTTGAGTGGGAATATACATTTTAACCCTCTGCTATCCAGCACATTCCCTACTTTTGCACTCAGTGGAGTGGGAATAATAATGTGTACACCCCGCTATCCAACACTTTCCCTACTGTTGCACTCACTGGAGTGGGAATAGTAATTTTTTCCCCTCCGCTATTCAACACTTTCCCTACTGTTGCACTCACTGGAGTGGGAATAGTCATTTTTACCCCTCTTCTGTCCAACACTTTCCCTACTGTTGCACTCTTTGGAGTGGGAATAGTAAATGAGTCCCTCCACTAGCCAACACTTTCCCTACTGTTGCAGTCACTGGAGGGGGAATAGTAATTTTTACCCCTTCACTACCCAACACTTTCCCTACTGTTGCACTCACTGGGGTGGGAATAGTCATTTTTACCCCTCTGCTATCAAACACTTTCCCTACTGTTTCACTCATCAGAGTGGGAATAGTACATTTTTCCCCTCCGCTATCCAACACTTTCCCTACTGTTACCCTCACTGGAGTGGGAATAGTAAATTTTACCCCTTCACTATCCAACACTTTCCTGACTGTTTCAGTAATTGGAGTGGGAATAGTAATTTTTACCCCTACGCTATCCAACACTTTCCCTACTGTTACACTCACTGGAGTGGGAATAGTAATTTTTACTAATTCACTATTCAACACTTTCCCTACTGTTTCACTCACTGGAGTGGGAATAGTAATTGTTTCCTCTCCGCTATCCAACACTTTCCCTACTGTTGCACTCACTGGAGTGCGAATAGTCATTTTTACCAATTCGCTATCCAACACTTTCCCTACTGTTGCACTCACTGGAGTGGGAATAGTAATTTTTTACTCACTGGAGTGCGAATAGTCATTTTTACCAATTCGCTATCCAACACTTTCCCTACTGTTGCACTCACTGGAGTGGGAATAGTAATTTTTTCCGCTCAGCTATCCAATACTTTCCCTACTGTTGCACTTACTGGAGTTAGAATGGTAATTTTTACCCCTACGCTATCCAACTCTTGCACTCAATGGAGTGAAAAAGTTGAAAGATTATTAAATATTTTAATGTTTTAATTTATAATAATATGTTTTTCAATTAGATTTTATGTTATAGGTGTATGTATGTGTATATATATATATATATATATATATATATATTGACAGGACTCAGAAACCCCAAAGCTCCCGGGTTTCAAAAAATGAGAGCACTCAAAGCAGATGTGGCGTAGGTCAGCCAAGTCTTTATTCAATAAACTCCCTCGATAGTCAGCTAGCAAACGCGTTTCGGCGTTTCCGCCTTCGTCAGTGTAACTGACATTATTCACAAATCAAGTTTAAATCAAGTAACAACGTGATCGTCATTGGTCACGTGTCAATTCATTGGCATTGACATAAACGAAGGTACCTTAAACAATACATTCACTGCTTCGGCGGCGGCCATCTTTGAATATGTGATTCGCTATGTTACATATGCACAAATAAACGTAATGTCGAAGAGATAATAACTAATTCATTTGTCTTATCCATTCAAATATTTAGAAAGAAAACATTCAATTAATAAACATGCTCAATCGTGCTTATAACCTATAAATTTAGATGGTAGGTATGCCGCTCGTACCAACAGATGCGAGTTTCACTCAAACTTTATCGTGAAAGTCGCCTATGTTCACATGGTTTCACGTTACCATTTTAGTATCGCAGTTGTTATATATACACTTTCAGCCCTGAATGGGCATACGCATTATTTACATTATATACATCCCTGCCTTGAATAGGCATTTCATCAATGACCAAATCTGATCAACTGATAAATAACTGCATTTGTATTAATCAACACATTGGGAAATAATATACTTGACATTAATGGTAACTTCACTCTACTCTGTTTCAAGGAAACTATATACAAATTTACATCACTGGTTCTTCAGCAAAGAGAAAAGGAGACAAAAGGAGGGATGCTCAGATGTGAGTCCACATCTCTTCTTCATTGTTCATCCCTCCCGGGGTCTTGGTCTGTAACTGGATAATGAATCGTGATTCCAGTGTTCTCAGCTTTTTTACCCAATTGCCCCCTCTTTCTGTTCTAACCAACTGATCTAGAATGTAATAGGTCAGGAGATTGCTATTACTGTCATGTTCCTGTTCAAAATGACGGGCTACTGGGTAAAAAAAAAAAAAAATATATATATATATATATATATATACTGGCGGTCGCGAGTAGGTAGTTATAGTTAGAACCAACTTTCTATAGGAAAATAATTTTTTGATTTGCTAATAGATTTGGCGTTGTTTGACGAATCTTCACGAAATTCTCCAAAAAAAGGTCTATCCAGGTCAGCTCCTATCCTGAAAGTCTGGGGGGATTCGTCAAGCGGGGGCTGAGAAAAAAGGGGGTCCAAAAAACGCATTTTCCCCATGTTAATTTCCATAGGAAATTTTGAGACAGGCTACAGCCCGAACTGCTGAACCGAATTACCCCAAATTTGGCAAAAATGTAGTGCTTGGTTCAAAAAGCGACCTTTTTTTAAATGGTGTAAATTTGTTCAGTAGTTGCTGAGAAATTCAAAAAATAAGAGTCAAAAAATTAATTTCCCATAGGAAACTTTAGGCAAGGCTACAGCCCAAACTGCTGAACGGAATTACCTCAAATTTGGCAAAAGGTAGTGCTTGGTTCAGAAAGCGACCTTTTTTAAATGGTGTAAATCTGCTCAGTAGATGCTGAGAAAATGAAAAGATAAAAGTTTTGATATCTATGACTCCCGACCACGAGCTTTATTCTAATTGGCTGTGAACACTCTAAACCAGGAAGTGTTGGCAGCCATCTTGTGATTCGGTAGAACCCAGTCACAAGAAAACAGAGAATTAAGCAGGCTTTCTCAGGGGGTCCCACAAGGACCCCCAGGGCCAAAAAAAGCATTTTTGTAAAAAAATCGGCTGAATTTGTGCTGGATGCGCAAATTCGGATGAAATAAATAAAAACCAAGCTCGGGCTCCTGGGCTTCGCATTAAAAAACCCCCAGGTGGGCCAGGTCCCGGGGGCACTTATAAAAAATGTTGGAGGGGCCCACGGGGGCCCCTGCAGCCCCAGGTACTACCACCTCCTCGGGCTTCCTAAAGAAATGCGTGAGGGGGTCCCTACCCTCCCCACGCTGCTCCAGGGACCACCATCTCCCCAGAGCATTTATGAAAATTGGCGGGGGCCTAACAGCCCCGAGCACCAGGGACCGCATCCTCCCCGGGGCTAAAAAATAATTGGCGTGGGGTGGCTCAAGCTCCACCACACTGCCCCGGGGCCACCACCTCTCCGGGGCACTTAATATTGAGATATGGGGGTCTGTAGTGGACCCCCGGGGAACTCCACCTCTCCGGGGCTCTGAAATGGAGAGAAGGGGGCTGTGCGGCTCCCCTCCCCCTCCTAGAGCCCTTGATGACCCTCGGGACCGCCACCCCCCTGGGCCGGCTCCTGCAGTGTCCTGGGGTGCCAACCCCTGGGACACTGCTGTTTGCTATGGCAGGCGCTCCCGCCCTGTAATAGCAAACTTGCTTTGGATTTTGGAAGCGAGCGCAGGGAAACCTGCTCTCACTTCCAAAATCCAAAGCTGATTGCTTTTCCACACAGGGAGCTGCCCCGTGTGGAAGAGCAATGCCGGCTCCCGCAGGAGGCAGGGATCCGGCGGGACCGTGGGGGCCTTGGGGCTCCCCCCACGGTTCCCAACGGATAGGACCTGCCCCGGGAGATGGGGTCCCAGGGGCTAGAAGGGGCCCGGGAGTGCCTCAAATAAAATAATAAATAAATAAAGGCCGGCCCCGGGGGATGGGGTCCCCAAAGCCAATAGAGACCTCAGGAAGGGGGGCACGCAGCCCTCCTCTGTAAAAAAAGAAATATATGTGGCCATGCCCCGGGGTATGGGGTCCCCGGGGTCGGAACTGGCCACAGGAGGGGGGCCCACGTAGCCCCCTTCCTGTTTAAATGTTTTAAAAAAAATTTAAAAAGATGTCAGGCCCTGGGAGATGGGGTCCCCAGGGCCCAAAAAATGTTAAGAGCCCAGGGCCCAAAAAAAGGAAAGAGAAGGGGAGCTACACAGCCCCCTCTTACATTTTTTTTTTTAAAAGCCTGCATCCCGGCTAGGCCCCGCCCCCTCCCTGCAGCACTCAGCAAACGCACCCCTGGCGCGTTGTAAGATGGAGAATTTTTTCCCTTGAATACTGAGGGTCCCTAGGGGCCAGGTAGCCCGCCAGGTACCTTCTTCCCACTTCAGCACCTGCACCATAGCTTTGTGGCTTCCATCCCTGGTGGATCTGCATTAGGATCTCTCACGATATCTCGAGTAACCTAGCAGATACCAGCCTGATCAAAATCCCAGATGATGAGTTTCCTCCACTCGGTGGGCTGATGGGTATATTTCCACACTGTTTCTCACCTGACTTTTGCTTTTACATGCACCCACTTCTCAACAAGCAGATATTTTTGAGTCATGCTTAGACCGTTAGCATCCCTTGTGTATTTGTTACCTCCAGTATGCGCCAGGGAGCTGCTTTGCAGAGAGATGTTCGGAGGCCACGCCCCTTTTTACACCTCTCTGCAACACAGCTCTGTGGCGCTTACTGGAGGTACCTGGTGGGTTAGTTGGCCCCCAGGGACCCTCAGGACTGAAGAGGATGTAATCCCCAATTTACAACGTGCAGGGGGCGCGTTTTGCACAGTGGTGCAGAGAGGGGGCGGGGCCTGACATAGCAAGTGTGTAAACGCATCTCCCTGGCACATTTTAAATTGGGGAATTAAGTCTCTTCAAGCCTGAGGGTCCCTGGGGGCCAACTAGCCCACCAGGTACCTCCAGTATGCACCAGGAAGCTGCGTTGCAGAGAGGTGTTCAGAGGCCACCTCCCTTTTTAGACTTCTCTGCAACTCAGCTCCATGGTGCTTACTGGAGGTAGCTGATGGGCTATTTGGCCAGGGTGTGCGTTTGTACAATGGTGCAGGGAGGGGGCGTGGCCTGATGTGACAAGTGTGCAAACACGCCCTATGGTGCGTTTTAAGTTGGGGAATTAAGTCCCCTGGAATCCTGAGGGTCCCTGGGGGCCAACTAAACCACCAGGTACGTCCCGTATGCGCCACAGAGTTGTGTTGCAGAGAGGTGTAAAAAGGGGAGTGGCCTCGGACCACCTCTCTGCAACGCAGCTCTGTGGTGTTTTTCTGAACTTTGAAAATACTTTGTTTTATTTTTACATGTGGGTTGCTTCTTGTTTGTTTTTCATTTTCTCCCAGGAGCAGGGACCAAGTACTGTATCTTTACTATACCGTTGTTTATCTGTTGGTTTCAGGAATTCTTTTTTCTTTGGTTTCCTGCTCTTGTTTCAGTATGTGCGTGTTCAGCTTAGAGCCGTAGCTGCTTCCATTTTCTTTTCAGCATTTGACCCTCCCAACTCTTCCCATGTTACTCTTCACACAAGTGTTTGTGTGTTTCTCTTGATCAGCGCAGCACAGTGGAAAGTCTGCCTCCCTACTCGTCTATAGTGAGCCCGCAGGGGGTACCTGAGGCCTCCTAGTGCTTTACCTGTTTTTTGATAGATATAGAGGCTTTTTATTTCTGCTTTTCTACAGTTTACTGACTGCAGCGGTTTAGTCCTTCTGCCACTCTAGTGTGTGCTCATGTGGGAAAGTCTTTCCTCCAGCTAATCTCAAGCGTGCTTGCTGATATTCTTCTACCATCCATAGGGCCATACAAATGTCCATCTATCCCACAACTCTTTCTAGTGCACCAGCTGCTGGGGAATTCCCAAATGGCACGCATTCTGGGGTGCCTTGCTCTCCTACCTCTCATGTAGCTTGCATGTGAAGGTATGTGTTCAACACAATTACACAACACACCACACACATTCATTTCACACCAGATAATTCCACATCATTGCCACAACATTCAACTGCACACCACATACTTAAACTCCACTGCATACCACTCTAAAACATGCCATTACACATCATTACACTTCATGATACACAATCCAACTCCACATAATTCCAGTACACTCAATACTACATAATTACTATTCACATAATTCGTCTGCACACCATGCCACTTACTTCCACTCCACAAATCCACTCAACACCACACAATTCCACACTTAACAATTTCAATCTAACCCATATAATTCCACACCACATACAACTCCTTCACTCCATAACTCATGTGTAAAAGACACTGTCATATACAATGCCAATAGCTCTAACTCTCACAAATGCGAGACCTGTTAGCTTTGCTAATGCTTGTAGTCATATGTTGCCACGTACCAAGCGTATTATGTCGTTGTCACAATTACATCCCAGTGATCTTCTCTGCTTCTTTGATGGAGGAGATGCGATGCCCCCTATATCTCCTGTGGTCTAGAAGTGGGTGCTTGTAGAGTGGTATTCGCCTCACTCATCGCATCGAAGTATACTAAATCGGCAAGCCAATGAGTACATTTATGTGGGGAGCCTCTGCCCCATTGCATCACCGTCTCAACACATCCTATGTTTCTCTACGAGTAAAGCCAAGGCTGATACTTCTCTCATTGACTTTGGTAATTCTTAGACGTAGTCTAGAATGGGTACCAAGGGGGAAGGTTGCAAAACTATTCCTAGTGTCTCTGATATAATATGAAACATTTTCACCCAGAATCTGCTAAATCGCGACAAGATCAAGCTTGTAGAAAGTCAGCAGTTGTATTACCGCAGTGAGAAAACCTCTTATCTGGTCTTTATCCCCTCTCCATCAGACTTTACGGACTGAACATATTATGTGCAGGTATCCACAGTGTATAGCTTTTTCCTTGCCATTGAGTGATACTTCACTTGTCTGTTAACAGCAGAATTTCCTTTGCGTGTCTGTTAGTGGCATGGCTACATCCATCTCCTAGGGAAGTCTAGCTTTGAGTTGGTGTTTCATGTTCACCTCCTGTGCCAGTTTGCGGCGCTTAGATGCTAAATGAGTGGGTGTTGGCACCATTATTATGATGGCTGAAAAATTGTTTATATGTAAACTGATCCCCAAGGTGTTTTCTGTTTCACCACTGCCACTTCACATACGCTGTATCAAGATGGATCCTAACCATGCTGTGATCAGCAATAAAGAAGAGCAGTAATCTTGAAATTGTCTCTTTCTCCTACAAACACAGACACACAAGCACACACACACACTGACCCTTGCTGGCAAAAAATTGGACACTTCAAGTCCACTCTTGTGTAAGAAGCGTTTGTGTCAATAATTCATTTGTAGAACTTAAAATTAATAAATAAATAATCTCTTGTTAGTTAGTGCGTTTTCTGTCTTGGCATGTCATATCAGTCTACAAAGACGCAGCAAGATCCCTAACCTAAGTAGGGTGCGTAGGAAGGAAAAGTAGATAGTCTTGGTACTACAATTTCCTAAACCAAGGTTTGGTTGATTTTGCACTTGGTAATGAGGTTTATCCATTGATATCATTGATAGGTAAGCTGATACAGGGCCCTCTGTCCCCTGGAGCATCTCATTCATCAGCTTCTGTCAGCGCTGCTTGGTAATTCCTTAGGTCGAACACCATGACTTAAATTTGAGACAAGCCCTGCGTCAAGTGATCTTCTCCTAGCCAGGGCCGCCTGCCAATTCTGATGAGTTGTTGTAAAGATCCAACAACTCCATCATATCACCCGCCCTTGGGAAGGAAGGACCATCTTCATTATATCTCCAACTCATGGGAAGAAGTGAGCATCAATGGAAGAGTACCCCCTAGATGCAAGGTATACAGTGTAGGGATTTCCTCTGTATCTAAAGCATAAGGCTTAGGTTAGCAATAAGTGTCCCAACCTTGAACCGGACAAAAAATTTCTTTTTGAGAAGACCCCTCACTCACCAACCTAGTTGGTGACATGCTTCATCATCGGGGTCCCACCCCATAAGCCGAATGCCTATGGGGTGTGCTGCGACACCTGGTTACAGTGGAGCGGGTTCTTTGTTTTTTTTATATGTGAGAAAAAATTGTGAAAAGTGTGTTAAAAAGGGACAAAGCTACTCACTGCAAAGACTTTATTCTTGAGTGATTTGTCCCTATTAAAAATATCGTGTGGCACCAGTGCCTACTTAGGAAGGCTGTGGTGTCTCAAAACGTGTGGTATATCTAAAAATAGCGTAGTGTGCTATGTGTGGTTTCAAAATTTAGGTCTACATGTTTCAACCATTTCAAAAAGATTCTATTGGTTTTCTTCAGGACCGTGTTTTTGAACGGGGTGGTCCGCACACGCTAAGGCGCGTCCAGCCCTCGTCCAATATAAAGACCACAAATTATGGTCTTGTGAAAAAGTGGTGTTTTATCCTGAATCAGGAAAAACCTGTGGAGAAAAAACATATAAAGGGTTGGGTTGTACCGGGTAAGACAATACAAAGGTACACACTTAGTGAATAGGTGAGCTTAGTGGAATCACCAGAGCTGTAGTGGTAGAAAAGCTGAGGTTCAGGTCGTACCAGTGGTCTGTCTCTGATAAACGACAGTAGTGCCCAGGCAGTATTTACCGCGTTTGTGACGTGTTGGGCTAGACTGTTTTGTTCATCAACTGGTTCTGTGCTAAACGATCTGTATCGTATGCTGGTGGTAAAACATACTGTGGGGAAGGGGAGGCAGGGGGAGAGCGATCACACCCATTCACGCAGCAGACACACAACATGCCGAGGCATACCTATAGGTGACCGTCCAATATACGGCAGTGCTTTGGAGGTGCCGCATGCGTTTATATAGATTGTACTATGCAATTAGTACTTGCGTTGCTTACACGTGAAGCGTTAAAGTATTGCTTCATGGGCAGCGGGAGTTCCAAGACGGCAAGTGTCCATCACCTGGAACCATGTGAAAAGTAAAAAACACCGTTAGGATCGTGCCTCGTGTTAGAGGCGTTTCGGGCAGAGAAGCGCGACAGCGTCGTGCTTAGATTCATATCCCAATTACTTGCGGCTTCTGCTCGTCTTGTTTTCAAACCTACTTGGTTTCCTCTCAGTCCTGCCCCGTGGAGTCAGCCGAAATGGAGACGCCGTGCAGAAGTAAGCAAATTGCTACTTCCTGGTAGGGCATGGCTGTAGTCAGAGGGGTACCGCAGGCCAATGGGAGCGCGGTTCGGGGGCGGGTGATAGATGACGCTTTCAGTAGCTTCTGTTTCGAGTGGTTGTCAAGGCAACCGATTAGCCTGAAAGCGAGTGCAAAATAAATACGAAAAAGGCAGAGTTAGAGCTATTTTTGGAACATAGGAGTTTAGGAACTTAGGAGTTTTGGAACGATGCTTGATTTTGGGACAGTATTTTCTCCATAACAAGGGACCCACATGGCTAAATGCGGAGATTGATAAGGTATTCTGGGGTGGCAATGATCAGGGGAATATGATAGGTGCCTGGGACTACACCTAAATCCTGATGTTATTATTGTGCCTCAAAACGCAAGGAAAAGTTTTCAATGTGTCTCAAAAAACAGAGTTTTCAGTGTGTCTCAAAAAAGGGGAAAATTAACCCATTACAGAGTGCCATGGGATATTGTCATTCAGACCGGTCAGGTGCGTTGCCAGTCTGTAGACCCATCGCTGCTCCTTTTCAAAAAGGCGTTGGCTCAGGTTTATACCTGGTCTCACTTGCTCGATGATTGTCCATTGGATCTCGTCTGGACTATGTCCAGCAGAAAGGTAATGTTCGGTAAGCCTAGTATTGGATTTTTTGCACCTGATGGTGCTTCTGTGCTCTCCTAGGCGTGTTTTTATTTTTCTGCTGGTCATTCCTACATAACGTAGGTTACAGGGGCAAGTTAGTAGATATACCACATTTTCACTATTGCAGTTAGTGTGCCCTCTGATCGTCCATATTTTGTTAGGCTCCAGTTGTAAGGTTTTAGTATTTTTTGTGAAGGGGCAAGCACTGCAATTGCCACATTTGTAGTGGCCAGTTACCTTTGGTAATCCCCAGGCATTGAGGACTGATTCATTTTCCATCATCATTTCTCTTGGTCTTGTGTTAACCACTGCATCTCTGATGCTTCTAGCTCTTTTGTAGGAAAATAGGGGTTTTTCCCATCTCATGTTTCCGGTGTTTAAAATTCCCCAATGTTTTCCTATTATTTTTGTCACATCATTAGATATTGTGTTATAGGTAGTAACACATGTTAGAGGGGTTTGCTCCTCTCTTCTGATTTGATCCTCCAAGAGAATTTCGCGTTGTTGATTGCGAGCTCTTTTTTGACTTTTGTTCACAATCCTCTCCGGGTATCCTCGGTTTTTCAGCTTGGTTGTGAGCTCCTGGGCTTGTTGTTTGTAATTATTCAGGTCACTGCAGTTTCTGCGCAGCCGTAAGTATTGTCCGTACGGTAGATTTTCCCGTAACGGTCTTGGATGAAAGCTCTCGAATCGGAGTAAGGTGTTTTTTGCAGTGGGTTTGTGATGCGTGACTGTTGACAACTTTCCATCAGCTTTCATTATAGTAAGGTCTAGGAAGACCAGGGAGTGATGGTCCTTCACACAGGTGAATTTCAGGTGATCATCTAGTGTGTTAATCCAGTTGAAAAATGATGTCAGAGTCTCCTCACTACCTTTCCAGATTGTCAGCACATCGTCTATATATCTTCTCCAGAGTAAGATATTAGAGCTATAGGGGTTGTGCTGGTCGAGAATGAATTTTTCTTCAAAGTTATACACATACAGGCCTGCTACACTAGGAGCAAAAGTACTGCCCATGGAAGTTCCACCCGTTTGAAGAAAGATCTTGTCTTCGTATTGGAAATAGTTGCGTGTCAAGGCCAGTCTTGCGCACTCCAAGATAAATTCCTTTGGAGTTCTGTGTGTCCATTCTTCTTTGTCCAGGGCCTCCTTCAGTACTTCCAAGGTTGCTTCCTGCGGAATGCTCGTATAAAGGCTCTCAATATCAAAGCTTACCAAGATGGTGTCATCATCTATGGTAAGTTGATCCAAAAGTCGTAGTACACTCTTGGTATCCTGCAGGTAGGTGCTTGTTTTCTGCACCATGGTTTTAAAGAAGAAATCACAGAAACATGATAAAGGTTCAAGTAGTGAACCGATCCCGGAGACAATAGGTCTGCCTGGTGGTGGTGTTATGTTCTTATGAATCTTTGGAAGAGTATAGAAATACGGGATCTTACCGTCACTTTTACATAAGAAGTCGGCCTCCTGTTTTGAGATGTAGCCTTCCGCTTCTCCGTGTTCTACTAGTGAAACGATTTCGCTTCGGAGATCGTTTGTGGGATCCAGAGGTAATCTGCGATAGTTCTTTTCGTCTCCGAGTAGTCTGAGACACTCTGTCTGGTACGCTAGTTTGTCAAGGATGACTATCCCTCCGCCTTTGTCGGCCGGTTTAATGACGATGGTGTCTGAGTTTTTCAAAGTGTCAAGTGCAGTTCTCTCATGTTTTGTAAGGTTGGCGAAAGGTTTTTTTGGGGAGACTTTTTCAATGTCGTTAAACACCGCTTGTTCAAATGTGGATATTTCCACTGGAACTGTGTGGGGTGGTGGCATAAAAGTTGATTTTTTCTTTAGTCCAGTTTCATTGGTATCTGGGCTATCTTCTGCAGTGGTTTTCTTTTCGAAGAAAGCCTTCAGTCTCAATTTTCTAAAGAATGCCGCTAATTCGCAGTGGAGCTTAAACTTATCCAGGTTTGCAGTTGGTACAAAACCCAGCCCTTTGTTAAGTACTGACTCTTCCTCTTTGCTGAGGGGTCTGGTTGAGAGGTTTACTATTAGGTTTTCCGATTGCTCGGTCCTGCCTGTTGTGTTTTGTTCCTGTTCTGGTTGGTGTTCGAGTCGTCCGTTGTCCAATGGACTTGGTTGCCCTGATTGGTGTTTTTCCTCCTTCCTCATCCTCTTCCGCCCCGGTTTAAAAAAGGGGGCATGTAAGGATTGGGGGGAAAAAAAGGTTGCTGGAACGGTGGCTGCCATCCATACATAGGGTAGTTAGGTGGGTGGTTTACATCTCCTGGTAGGGCGGTATTGGCATCGGATTGTATGTCTGCCAATTACTTCTACCTCTCCCTCGACCTCTACCTCTTGTTTTTGTACTCCCATTACTGGAGTTTCCACTGGAGTTGGAAGCTGGATGCATTGCTAGAGGCATTGCTTGACGCGTCTGAGTTGTCATCCCCCTTGGATGGTGGTACATATTCGGGATCTGAGTAGGGGTATGCTTTCACCATCGTGAAACGTTTCAGGTCCTTTTGGAATTTTTGCACTTTTTGTTGGGTTAAGTTGTCTTTGTAGTCTGTCATTTCCTTATTTAATTCATCAAGCTTTTTTTTGAAGCCGGTGATTTTTGTTTTCATGTTTCCTTCAGCTATTTGTATCTCGACTTGGATTTTTTCGGATAGTCTTAAAGCTGTTTTTAAAATTAATACTATCCAGTCATGGGTACAGTGCCATGCTATGGCTGCCCAGTCTTTTCGGAAGATTTCATCTTCTAAAAAGATTCGTGGGGCGTTGGAGACTAATAGTCCCTTTGGCGCCATGTTTTTGTCTAGGTATTGTTTTAAAATTGTCCCATGTAGAATCGTTCTGATTCTGTTCCGTTTTAGCTCAGATAGATTTTCCCAGTCTTTGGTTGCAGAGATGCTCTGGGCAATGCTGGGGTCCGCAAAAATAGATAGATCGCTCATGACCTCCTCAACCTCCTCAGAAGTATAGGAGAGGCCCTGGTTTTCGGCCATGGTTGTGAGAACAAAGTTTTATTTTGAATATATGTAGCTCTCGCAGCTGTGCGCTGCCAATTATGTGCAAATCAAAGGAGAGAGTAAGGGAAATTACACAGGCTATGTGTAGTGGGAACTCCTGGTCCCCTAGTAAAGAGTTTAACAACAATGGAGGAGTACCCCCTAGATGCAAGGTATACAGTGTAGGGATTTCCTCTGTATCTAAAGCATAAGGCTTAGGTTAGCAATAAGTGTCCCAACCTTGAACCGGACAAAAAATGTCTTTTTGAGAAGACCCCTCACTCACCAACCTAGTTGGTGACATGCTTCATCATCGGTGTCCCACCCCATAAGCCGAATGCCTATGGGGTGTGCTGCGACACCTGGTTACAGTGGAGCGGGTTCTTTGTTTTTTTTATATGTGAGAAAAAATTGTGAAAAGTGTGTTAAAAAGGGACAAAGCTACTCACTGCAAAGACTTTATTCTTGAGTGATTTGTCCCTATTAAAAATATCGTGTGGCACCAGTGCCTACTTAGGAAGGCTGTGGTGTCTCAAAACGTGTGGTATATCTAAAAATAGCGTAGTGTGCTATGTGTGGTTTCAAAATTTAGGTCTACATGTTTCAACCATTTCAAAAAGATTCTATTGGTTTTCTTCAGGACCGTGTTTTTGAACGGGGTGGTCCGCACACGCTAAGGCGCGTCCAGCCCTCGTCCAATATAAAGACCACAAATTATGGTCTTGTGAAAAAGTGGTGTTTTATCCTGAATCAGGAAAAACCTGTGGAGAAAAAACATATAAAGGGTTGGGTTGTACCGGGTAAGACAATACAAAGGTACACACTTAGTGAATAGGTGAGCTTAGTGGAATCACCAGAGCTGTAGTGGTAGAAAAGCTGAGGTTCAGGTCGTACCAGTGGTCTGTCTCTGATAAACGACAGTAGTGCCCAGGCAGTATTTACCGCGTTTGTGACGTGTTGGGCTAGACTGTTTTGTTCATCAACTGGTTCTGTGCTAAACGATCTGTATCGTATGCTGGTGGTAAAACATACTGTGGGGAAGGGGAGGCAGGGGGAGAGCGATCACACCCATTCACGCAGCAGACACACAACATGCCGAGGCATACCTATAGGTGAGCGTCCAATATACGGCAGTGCTTTGGAGGTGCCGCATGCGTTTATATAGATTGTACTATGCAATTAGTACTAGCGTTGCTTACACGTGAAGCGTTAAAGTATTGCTTCATGGGCAGCGGGAGTTCCAAGACGGCAAGTGTCCGTCACCTGGAACCATGTGAAAAGTAAAAAACACCGTTAGGATCGTGCCTCGTGTTAGAGGCGTTTCGGGCAGAGAAGCGCGACAGCGTCGTGCTTAGATTCATATCCCACTTACTTGCGGCTTCTGCTCGTCTTGTTTTCAAACCTACTTGGTTTCCTCTCAGTCCTGCTCCGTGGAGTCAGCCGAAATGGAGACGCCGTGCAGAAGTAAGCAAATTGCTACTTCCTGGTAGGGCGTGGCTGTAGTCAGAGGGGTACCGCGGGCCAATGGGAGCGCGGTTCGGGGGCGGGTGATAGATGACGCTTTCAGTAGCTTCTGTTTCGAGTGGTTGTCAAGGCAACCGATAAGCTTGAAAGCGAGTGCAAAATAAATACGAAAAAGGCAGAGTTAGAGCTATTTTTGGAACATAGGAGTTTAGGAACTTAGGAGTTTTGGAACGATGCTTGATTTTGGGACAGTATTTTCTCCATAACAAGGGACCCACATGGCTAAATGCGGAGATTGATAAGGTATTCTGGGGTGGCAATGATCAGGGGAATATGATAGGTGCCTGGGACTACACCTAAATCCTGATGTTATTATTGTGCCTCAAAACGCAAGGAAATGTTTTCAATGTGTCTCAAAAAACAGAGTTTTCAGTGTGTCTCAAAAAAGGGGAAAATTAACCCATTACAGAGTGCCATGGGATATTGTCATTCAGATCGGTCAGGTGCGTTGCCAGTCTGTAGACCCATCGCTGCTCCTTTTCAAAAAGGCGTTGGCTCAGGTTTATACCTGGTCTCACTTGCTCGATGATTGTCCATTGGATCTCGTCTGGACTATGTCCAGCAGAAAGGTAATGTTCGGTAAGCCTAGTATTGGATTTTTTGCACCTGATGGTGCTTCTGTGCTCTCCTAGGCGTGTTTTTATTTTTCTGCTGGTCATTCCTACATAACGTAGGTTACAGGGGCAAGTTAGTAGATATACCACATTTTCACTATTGCAGTTAGTGTGCCCTCTGATCGTCCATATTTTGTTAGGCTCCAGTTGTAAGGTTTTAGTATTTTTTGTGAAGGGGCAAGCACTGCAATTGCCACATTTGTAGTGGCCAGTTACCTTTGGTAATCCCCAGGCATTGAGGACTGATTCATTTTCCATCGTCATTTCTCTTGGTCTTGTGTTAACCACTGCATCTCTGATGCTTCTAGCTCTTTTGTAGGAAAATAGGGGTTTTTCCCATCTCATGTTTCCGGTGTTTAAAATTCCCCAATGTTTTCCTATTATTTTTGTCACATCATTAGATATTGTGTTATACGTAGTAACACATGTTAGAGGGGTTTGCTCCTCTCTTCTGATTGGATCCTCCAAGAGAATTTCGCGTTGTTGATTGCGAGCTCTTTTTTGACTTTTGTTCACAATCCTCTCCGGGTATCCTCGGTTTTTCAGCTTGGTTGTGAGCTCCTGGGCTTGTTGTTTGTAATTATTCAGGTCACTGCAGTTTCTGCACAGCCGTAAGTATTGTCCGTACGGTAGATTTTCCTGTAACGGTCTTGGATGAAAGCTCTCGAATCGGAGTAAGGTGTTTTTTGCAGTGGGTTTGTGATGCGTGACTGTTGACAACTTTCCATCAGCTTTCGTTATAGTAAGGTCTAGGAAGACCAGGGAGTGATGGTCCTTCACACAGGTGAATTTCAGGTGATCATCTAGTGTGTTAATCCAGTTGAAAAATGATGTCAGAGTCTCCTCACTACCTTTCCAGATTGTCAGCACATCGTCTATATATCTTCTCCAGAGTAAGATATTAGAGCTATAGGGGTTGTGCTGGCCGAGAATGAATTTTTCTTCAAAGTTATACACATACAGGCCTGCTACACTAGGAGCAAAAGTACTGCCCATGGAAGTTCCACCCGTTTGAAGAAAGATCTTGTCTTCGTATTGGAAATAGTTGCGTGTCAAGGCCAGTCTTGCGCACTCCAAGATAAATTCCTTTGGAGTTCTGTGTGTCCATTCTTCTTTGTCCAAGGGCCTCCTTGAGTACTTCCAAGGTTGCTTCCTGCGGAATGCTCGTATAAAGGCTCTCAATATCAAAGCTTACCAAGATGGTGTCATCATCTATGGTAAGTTGATCCAAAAGTCGTAGTACACTCTTGGTATCCTGCAGGTAGGTGCTTGTTTTCTGCACCATGGTTTTAAAGAAGAAATCACAGAAACATGATAAAGGTTCAAGTAGTGAACCGATCCCGGAGACAATAGGTCTGCCTGGTGGTGGTGTTATGTTCTTATGAATCTTTGGAAGAGTATAGAAATACGGGATCTTACCGTCACTTTTACATAAGAAGTCGGCCTCCTGTTTTGAGATGTAGCCTTCCGCTTCTCCGTGTTCTACTAGTGAAACGATTTCGCTTCGGAGATCGTTTGTGGGATCCAGAGGTAATCTGCGATGGTTCTTTTCGTCTTCGATATTGGACGCTCACCTATAGGTATGCCTCGGCATGTTGTGTGTCTGCTGCGTGAATGGGTGTGATCGCTCTCCCCCTGCCTCCCCTTCCCCACAGTATGTTTTACCACCAGCATACGATACAGATCGTTTAGCACAGAACCAGTTGATGAACAAAACAGTCTAGTCCAACACGTCACAAACGCGGTAAATACTGCCTGGGCACTACTGTCGTTTATCAGAGACAGACCACTGGTACGACCTGAACCTCAGCTTTTCTACCACTACAGCTCTGGTGATTCCACTAAGCTCACCTATTCACTAAGTGTGTACCTTTGTATTGTCTTACCCGGTACAACCCAACCCTTTATATGTTTTTTCTCCACAGGTTTTTCCTGATTCAGGATAAAACACCACTTTTTCACAAGACCATAATTTGTGGTCTTTATATTGGACGAGGGCTGGACGCGCCTTAGCGTGTGCGGACCACCCCGTTCAAAAACACGGTCCTGAAGAAAACCAATAGAATCTTTTTGAAATGGTTGAAACATGTAGACCTAAATTTTGAAACCACACATAGCACACTACGCTATTTTTAGATATACCACACGTTTTGAGACACCACAGCCTTCCTAAGTAGGCACTGGTGCCACACGATATTTTTAATAGGGACAAATCACTCAAGAATAAAGTCTTTGCAGTGAGTAGCTTTGTCCCTTTTTAACACACTTTTCACAATTTTTTCTCACATATAAAAAAAACAAAGAACCCGCTCCACTGTAACCAGGTGTCGCAGCACACCCCATAGGCATTCGGCTTATGGGGTGGGACCCCGATGATGAAGCATGTCACCAACTAGGTTGGTGAGTGAGGGGTCTTCTCAAAAAGACATTTTTTGTCCGGTTCAAGGTTGGGACACTTATTGCTAACCTAAGCCTTATGCTTTAGATACAGAGGAAATCCCTACACAGTATACCTTGCATCTAGGGGGTACTCCTCCATTGTTGTTAAACTCTTTACTAGGGGACCAGGAGTTCCCACTACACATAGCCTGTGTAATTTCCCTTACTCTCTCCTTTGATTTGCACAAGAAGTGAGCATTGTCAGTATTTCCCCTACCCACGGGGAGGAGTGACCGTCTCAGAGAGTATCACACACCCTCGGGAATGAGTGTCCATCTCCAGCATATCACACACCCTCGAGAAGGACTGATCATTTCCAACATATCGCTCACCCTCTGGAAGGAGTGACCATCTCCCGCATATCTCCCACTCTTGGGAATGAGTCCCATTTCCACCATATAATCTGCCCTTGGGAAGAAGTGATCGTCTCCAGCATATCACCCGTCTGCCGGCATGGCGTGAACATCCTTGATTGTTATGTATCTGGGTGTAAGAATAACTGAGAAATAGTCGAAATAATTGATTTTGTTTTATAATGAGGCATAAAGCGCCATAGGATAAAATTCAGCAACGCACCCTTGAGGCCAAAATCTCCGGTACCTCTTCTGCGAAGGATCCTTCCCTCAAGACACTTGTCCTCTCTTTTGGGGGAGCATCTCTTTTGGGGGAGCGACCTCCCCACAAGCTTCCTCTCTGATGGGTGAAGAGCTCGCAAGGTTAACCCTAAGTTGGGACACACCTGTGTGAGGGCGATCTCTGCCCTGATATTTGCCACATGCTAAGGCTCGCCTGTGATGCAAAAGACATCTCGTGTGGACACAACCACATGAGCCATCAAGCACAAGGGCGGGTTCCACGTGAAAGAAAAATGAATGAGAGATCTTTCCCCTCAGAAGGGAGAGGCGAACAAAAAGGCTTAACCCTCCAGGACTTCTTCAGAGAGGGAAGTCTGTAGGGTGAGCCCCCCTCACCCTACAGACTTCCCACATGATGATGGCACCCAACTTTTGCCTTTCTGCCCCAATGGACAAACATCCCAGTCACCACTCTATTCTTTCATCACCTGGCGTTTATATAGGTCACCATCTGCCTTTGGTACAGTGTTTGCTTATTTTTGTCTTAAATTTTCTTATCTTAAAACATAACGTGGCCGCGTCGTCTCCATTTCACCCACAAAGACCGCCGCCGAGCTCTCGCTTGCTTCCTGCATTCATTGTCGATTATTTATACACGATTCTGTTATCACTTAGGAAACCGACAAAATGGAGGCACTGCAGTGGAAATATCGCGATGCTGTATTGACCTTGGGGGTGGGAACAGGTGGAGAGACAGATGGCAGGGAGGTCTGAACACAGGATGTTGTTTTCCTAAGGTGTGAAGGATAAAGACGGTCCATCATTGCAAGGGCTATCAAGGGCTGTCAAACTGGTCTTTTTTTTAAATAAGTAAATAAACCGCAGAAAAGAAACAGAATGTATAAAATTAAAACAAGCCTCGGTTCCATTTTATGGAACATGAGGATTAATGCGCTTCTGCAGAATTCATCAAAAAATATTTCTAGATCAAACTGATGCAAACTTTCTGAAAAATGTGGTGCGGCATAGGGGCAGAACCTTAGCAAATGTTAAGTGTTCACCTTTTAGTTGCTGACTGTTGTATTGTAGCCTTTCCGTTAAACTGGTATTAAGGTGATGGAACTTCGACCAGGTAGTATTAACTTAGTAATAAATAATGTCAAACAATGTGCCACACCACTCTGCATAAGTTATCTTTTCTTGCAAAGTAATTTAGTCATCCATGCCACATAATTTGGTGCTTCATTTCCATGTTATTCGGTTGTATGGCATTACAACGCGGGCTTTTACCCCGCATGCCATTACAACGCGGGCATTACAACAAAAGTCGTTACAAGGACTTTCGCTGGAGGGCGCTGGATAGTGGAATAGTTAAATTTTCTATTCCAACTCCAGCCCATGTTGACAGTAGGAAAGGTGTTGGATAGAAAATTAAACGATTCCCTATCCAACAGCGCCCTCCAGCGAAAGTCGTTGTAACGACTTTCGTTGTAATCCCTGCGTTGTAATGGCAGTGTGGGGTAATCCCTGTGTTGTCATGGCTGTTCCCCCTTGAAATAATACACGCCATACCACCATGAAGCGTAAAAGGTCACTTTATTAGGACAGGGTTGTAAAACGGTCAACTTCAACAACATAACATAGTGTCAAGTGTTTTGAACCCCTTCCTCGCCCACACCGCTCACATTGCACCAAGCTTTCAATCCAATATTCCATACCGTGCCTCATTCTTTTGCCCTTTCATTCACTGATCTTCCATCCCCCAATCTCTCTCTCATTTCCCCTACCACACATCCTCCAATGAAGCCTCCTTATCCAGTTCCAAGAATCTCGCACCCCGTCTTCCTTTGCCTGTGCTCTCTTTATCCCCCCGAGGGGTGGATACGCCCGCATCTGACTCTCTACCCTTGCCAACTATTGTGACATTCGCTGTTGCTCATCAGTTCCCCACCACTCCATCACAAATTGTAGGGTGGGTGGGTGTTCCTTTTGAAAACCCTCCCACCCGGTGGTGCAAGGAGTCAGGAAGAGGCCGCCATGCCTTACTAACTCCTAAATAACTGTCCCTAACTCCTGCCCCTTCCCGTGTCCCTACCTATCCCCAGTCCTGGCCTCACCCATTTCACGAATCCCTTAGGGGGGCCTGGTCTGCGCCTGTCACTCCCCCCGGCTCCCCTCAAACCTCTGCAGACTTTGGGATCCCATGCATGGTGATGTGGGGTAGCTCAGGTCTGGGAAGTGGTAAGGAAAATAGTGATCTCCAAAAGCAATGCAGAGAGTCCACTATTATTTGTTGTTTTTTTAATTTCCCAAAAAGATAAGCTCCTGGGCAGAGGAAGGAAGCACTTCTCTGTCACGTGACAATCAAAGAGATGAGAATGACCTTTTAACTATTTGTGCTACCTCCTGTCTTTTTGTCCCAGGGTTGTAGCCTCTTTCTTTCCCTTTGTGTTTATCTCCACCCCAATGGAATCTGCAGTCCTGTAATCATTATATGAACCCAGAGCGGCAAAGCTGGCACCGATTCCCCGCCCTTAACCCGCCAGCCTACACAAATGCCTCCTGTGTGCATCATACTCTGTGGAACAATGGCCGGGCCCATTTATGACTTACAGGCTGAGAACAACTGTCCCAGCGGGGTGAAAAACTCAGCAGGCAATCTGAATGAATCAGAACATTTACATATACACTGCCACTTCCGCCTTCAAATGGCGGAAGTTCCGCCACATTCCGACTCTGACCCACTGACGCATTACGTTCAGTCCTACGCTCACACGGGACATGACTGACTTCCTGATATCTGTTCAGAAGCAATCATTCAAAGAATCACACATATCCACATCCCAGCAGGAAACCTAAACCTCTCAACCCCTTAAAGAAACACGTGGCAGGGCGAATACCCGCCCCAAACGCCGTATAATTGCACACACGCACGCATACACGCACAGTTAATATATAGCTATGGGCACACACACCCACCACACGACCACACAACACAATAACCGCACAATCCAGGACTCTTCCTGTTGGTCAGTGCTTCTGGAAGCCTACACGTGGCATGTGCTGGCTGACTCTGTCCCTGTCCCAGCAGCCTTTCACAGGGACCACCCTATTGTGATATATACCCTTTGGATTCCCCCAGTACCCAGTGTATTTTCTCCTCAAACAGTGTTTCTCAAGGAACGTCTTTGCTTCCCAATGGTTTATTGTTCAGAATTAATACTCCCCCCTGCTGCGTGTTAAGGAGAGAGCCATGCCCGAGACATATACCCCATCTACAGCTACCTATGAGCCTTCTTTCACACTAATAGAGGACTGCATTAGCCTGCTTCCGCTGCATACTTAAAAGTAATTCACGCATAATAACTGTTTAACAAGACCTCTGGGTCGAAGCCAGCCTGATCAGACATCTGGGGTAAGTGCTGAGCCAGGGTATCTACCGGTACCTTCCTCAAATTTCCTAAAATCAAGGCTGGGATTAGAATAAGGAAACATCGTATGGGAATAAAGAAGGCTATTGGAAATATAACCCCCAAAATAATCATTCCCCTTCTCAAATCGAAGAAGCGCAGGTACTCCATACCTGTGAGTACTGACCCACTTAAAGCACGGCTGCAAAGTCTCTGATGGCGAGGCGGCCCTTGATTGCAGACCTAACATTAACATGAATAAAGAGACCTGTTTAGGGGCATGCCCTGGGTAACCGCCCATATAAAGAGAAAGGAAAGAGTGGGTTCATTGTATAAATGCAAATGATGAACGTTTGCTTGTTTAAACACTAAAAAGGAGAAAACAGCAGTAATTGGTCATGGGACTATAGCTGCCTGGGCAAACACTTTCCAAGTAATTCATCGAATTAACATTAACGGGAATGGTCTGGGTGTGAATGGGCACGGACGGACTTTCCTTTGGCGCACCTTCAATCGATCAATCAGGATTTATGAAGCGAGGCTAATCACCTGATAGGGTATTCAGGCGCTTGCAGGCCCCAGAGGCTTATTGAAACCCATCAGGTCTTGAGGGCCATTCAGAAGTCCAGAGGTGAGTTGTTAGTCCTGAGGTGTGTGGGGAGGCTGTCCCAGGTCTTTGCTGTGATGTGGGAGAAGGAGCGTCCTCCACTTCTGATTCGGTAAATGCAGGGAGTATGGGCAAGCGAAAGGGAGGCGGGCCGTAGTCTTCTCGATGGTTGGTGGAAGTTCAGGTGGTTAATTCAGGCCGGTCCTTGGTTGTGTAGAGCCAATGGTGGGTCATCTGATGGTGTGTCTGCTGCAGGTGGGCAACAGAGCCAAATTTCGGGGGGGCTAAAAAAAAATCCGGGGGGGGGGGGGGGGGGGCTTGTGGCAAATTCTTCTAGCCATATGCAGAGTGGCTCTAAGAAGGGGTGAAAACACAACAAAAGCCTCATTGACAAGTAAATGGTCTTTTAAAGACCTGTGAAGTACCTAGTACTTAGGTGCGGATGCAATTAGATGGTCGCCAGCTTGCGAAGCTGTCTCAGCCCGGGCTGACACACACGACGGGGGGAGGCTCAAACCCGGTGAGCCCAATGGGTGTTGCACGCCTGGTCTGCTGTGCCTTACTACTGCATGGACACTGTGCAGATTGAATGATATACTCAGATTCAAGTTTATTAGTAATTTATTAGTAAATTGCATAGTCAAGTAAAACCATTACACCTAAGTACATATTAAAACCATTGCAATAAAAACAGCATAATAAAACAATAAACGCGTTGGGGTCATGACTTATATACTCGGCCCTAGACATGTAAGGAGGGATCCTAGGAAACTACTGGCGCATCAGTGGTCAAAAAGAAATGGCCCACTACTCAGGAAAAAGCCAACTATAGAGCTGGATGTTAAAAATGCATAATGTCTGAAAGCAAAACAAAAATATATATATATTGCACAAAGCCCCAGTACAAAAAAAGGCTTTCCCACAACACTAGTTTAAAAAACCTCTACGTGGTAAGACCAGGTCAAAATAGCAATTTGAGAGGAGTTAGAAACACAGATAATGCAAAACAACTATAAAAACAGTAATCACACGTCACAAGAGATTAGCAGCAAAACGTTCCTTTTATTTGTTACAACGATCTGGAATTATTGTGGAAAGCCACAGTTGCATCCTGAAAGACCTGTGTATCTGCGACTGAGCACAAGACTTTAATGTGGTTGCCAGGTTACTTTTGTACCCAGGTTTGCGCAGCAATTGTTTACCCTTGCTTAGGGTGCCTGGCCAGACACCGTCCCAGTACATCTCTCTGTTGCCATATCTGTGCTCCTTCTTTGGGTTGTGCTGGCAATTACCTGCAAACGTCACAGGTCTCTTGATTCCTGAACTGTGTGTCTCTAAAACAGACATCCCTTTAACTGGCTGGTGCGTCCCCTGAACCCTCCAGTGTTGAAATGCTGGTAAGGCCAGTGCAATGCCCGTGAAGCTGTCAGGATGGCTCAGTGAGCTCAAATGTAAAAACCACAGTGCTCTCCACACCACTGGAGTCAAGCTATCCCGGCTGAAGACGGCTGATAGCCAGAAACCGGTCCTAGGATGCTTGATGCCGGTCCAGGAAAGACATGGCTTGGCAGTTCGGGCTGGACTGTTCCCATGAGGCACAGGGTCAAGGCCGATTTGCATATGGCCATGTCTGAACTGGGGTGGTGTGGAGTGCAAAAAAACGATGGCTTTAGGCCCAGATCTCTGCACTGGGGTGAATGTATGACATTGTTCTGCATTCTGTCCATCAACTGTTGTTTTGCATTTTGTCAGTGAGTTCAAGTTCTCTGCTGACAAATGCTGTGATCTGAAGGTCACTAGTTAGAACCCGGTTAAGGCAGACTCAGCCTTCCTTCTTTCTGAAGTTGGTAACTTCAGTACCATCAAATGATATTGGCAACATCTGTCATTTACACCACATAAAAATAAATGTCGGGTGTGGCATGAAGCATAGTAGAAAAGACAAGTTGTAATTGGTATGTTGTTGTGTTTCCTGTGCACTGCTTGTTTTGGTTGCAAGATGACACACACCAAATTTGGCTTTGACTTTCCACCAGTTCCCCAAGACCTGGATAAGAACCATCTCCACAGAGCCAGAAGGTTATATTCATGTGGACATCTGAGAAAGTGCTGGGGCACCGACTGAGGGGGATGGCTCATGGCCTTGTGTTATTTGCCCCCTCAATCCTAGAGCCAAGCATTAGGCTCCAAATCCACGTTGCTCTGCCCTTGCTTTCTGGTTGCCTGTGAGAGGAAGTGGAAAGAGGAGCAGAAATGCTTCAGTTTCACTAGGCAGCGGGGGTCTTGCTGTCTTCACTGGGTGAGTGGGGCCACTGCTGTGGCGGCTCCACTGAAGGCATTGAAGCTTTGCTGAGCGGGCCCGCGTTTGATACACCCTCTCAGTGAAAGAACATAAATGGCCTCCAACCTACAGGGACTTGTACCCCAGCACAGGGGTGACAACTGAGCGATTTTCACAGCAGGGAAATCTAGCGATGGTCGCCGCATCCTTAATATGGCTTGGTGGTCCTGTTGAGGACAGGTCATGAGGTCATCTGATGGAGCCAGCTGAGATTCTGCCCTCGGATGCCTAGTGCTTCCCACAACTCTAAATGGAATGGAGGAACCCCAAATTTGGAGGGGCAGGACAGTATAGATTTGCCGAGGAGCCCCAAGTCCGTCAAACTCTAACCCCTAAGTCTGCCTTCATTTGTTCATTCATACATTGTATGTAGTGTCAGTGTCATCTGACACTTGCTTCACAGGGAGTGATTCACAGAAACCCACTGACTAAATGGGCATCCTGATGTGGCTGTGGGTTATTTGCAGTGTTAGATTTAGCGTTATCAATGCTGGCACTTGCATAGTAGGCAACATCGTTTGCAGGTTGAGCGGGTCCCTGTATGCATGTAAGAAGGGTCCTTTCACTTTTGAGTCAAGGATTCAGACTTGTGTGTGTATCTCCGGTTACCTGTGTATGGTAAAAACAAGATGGAGGGACCTGCCCAGCCTACATCAGAATCTGCCCCTTTGCGACTGGTATTTTTGCATTTGGGATGCATCATCCCAAATGCAAAAATCACAATTTAAAACGCAAAATTTGCGATTACTTAAATTGTGATTAAATTTAAGGAAATCTCAAATTGTGATGCCTCAAATGCAATTTATGATGCCATTGAAAATAGCGATTTCGCTATTAGGGGACGCAAATTACCATCAAATGAAACTTGACAGTAATTTGCAAAAACTTTGAAAAATGCACTAAAGTGCATTTTGTCAAAGTTCCTGGTTACACACACATGCCCTTAGGGAATGTGTGTGCGCAACATGTGTTCACATTACAATTTCAGGGGTGCAACAGGGTGTCCTTTTGGCACCCTTTCACCTTTGGTCGCCTATAGGCCCATAGGAATGAATGGGAAGCAATTCCTTAATTGGGACTCGCAATTTGCGAATCGCCGTTTAGGAATCTGTAGGCATTGCAATTTTATTTGCGATTCCTACATGCATAGGCAATAGCGATTCTTTAATTGCGATTCCTTAAAAATCACAATTAAAGAATCGCTATGACTTCTTTGAAGGATGTACACCATTGTCTTGTACTGCTTTCACCATATCTTACTAATAGGAGACCCCTACACAAGTCTAAACACTCAACTCTGATGGCTTCTATATACTCACATATGGATATGTTTGAAGGAACTTAAAGTGCTTTTGTTTTGTGATTCTGTTTGTTTACTAGCTAGTACAAACCTGGGTACTCTGCTACACTAGAATTAAAACCCATGTTACAGTTCCACCACAGAGCGAAACAAGTGTTACAAATTGAAACAGAGGTAAAGAATGGAAACAAACTGAAGCACAAGTACAAAACATAAACCAGATAAGGACTAAAAGCCTAGAGGGCTCGCCTATTGGCTTTATCAATGATTTTCAGCATTGCAAAATGAGGGGGAAAAAGTCTATGACACAGCCAGTTGCCTCATAAACTATGTTCAATACTCACATATACAGCATTGTTTTAAGTACAGTTAGTACTGACAGCACAGTGTACCCTAAAAAAGGGCTGTTGTGAAATAAATGCAAAGAGAACAGCAAGATCTGGTAAATAAAGTGCCTGGAATCAGGGCCAGCTTTAGTTCTGGTGGCAGCTCGTGCGACAGTCTTTGTTGGCGCTCCCCAATGCCCTGCTTCGTCACAGATGCCAAAACTACCATCCTTCAATGGTGCCCTTCATCTCTCCATATCCCCTCTTTCACTTGTTTTATAACGCTACTCAAACCCACGGGAGGGTGTCAGAGCCCTTTACATCACACACACATTAGACAGAGACAATTTATTTCTACCCAGACAAACACTTGGAATAATATATCCTATAGATTTGACGTAGGTCTTATGTCTACTAGGTCTCTATCGAATATATTAAACTTAATTGTGAGTGCCAGCTAGCTCAGAGGTCACTAGAAATGCTCTCGAATTCACAAGAAGGGATTCGTTTCTGACAACCACATAAACATGACAAATTTGTTTCCCCAAGAATAAATGTATCTTCAGAGTCGTGGAAACAATAGATAGATATTTTACTCAGTCAATTGTGCATGCTTCGTTTCTACAGAGTTGCAGAGAGATAGAGAGACGGGTGTTTTCAATAAAAGGATTTATTGGACAGTTTTCTTTCTCATGCAAGAGAAGTGAACTGCTACAATCGTAATACATACTGCAAAGTATAAAGCGAGGATAGTATTATAAAATAATACTGTAAAAGCATTGTATGGTTTCTAAGCCATAAAAATACATACATAAATAACAATGGCTAAGAGTACTCAACTGGTGCTTCTAAAATACGCCTACTCCAATGTACCTAACCTAAGTCTAGTACATGGGAAGAAGTAAGTGTGGTGTAGCATAGGTTTAGTTTATTTGCCAAGAATCTATCCAAGATTTCTCCTAGGGTCTAATCAGCTCCATATCTTAGTTTAGAATGAAGGAGGTCTGGTATCTCTGTCTCAGGACTCGATTTCCCAACACCCCGCAAGGGTAGCTTGGAAACACTGGAGCTGGGGTCTCGGGTGAGAGAAAGGACAGCTTCCCGGTTATTGCGTCAGCTGGAGGGTCGGCTTCCTTCAGCACTTGCTGTAGCGAGCTGCGTCGGGCAAGTAGATAGTAGAACTGCTCCGAACCACCGTGTCCTTGCTAGAGCAAGTGAAGGCATATTTATACCTTGAAGGTGCCTAGTTTGACTAAAGTTGGGCATAATAACGTCAGTAAAGAACCCCAAGGGAATGAGAGTTCTTTGTAGACTCCATGAGTTCTTGGACAAATCAATATTCAAGCAAGGGGATGTCCCTGACTGCTTAAGCCGATTTTCCAAGAAATCGTTGCGATGTTTTGGTACGGGTGGAAGTAGCCATGCCTGTATTTGCACTGCATGGGCTATGTCTAAATAAGGGTATGATTTATATGCCTATATTAGGGCAATGTGAATTGTACCTATATAAGGGCATGAATCGGGACATTTTGCTCAGATCCTAAAACGCCATACAACACTGCTCCCGCTCTCCAGCCAGGAACAGGAAGCAGGCAGCCAGGCTGCCTCCCCTAAGCCAATCACAATGCTCCAGTGAAGCACTGTGATTGGTCGGGATGACGCCCAGCCAGGGGCTGTAGGGGATGGCATGTTCTCCATGCAAGCTGCAATGCATGTAGAAGGGCAGAGTGCACATGGCTGGTGGGTGTGGTCAGAGAGGGCTGAATTAACAGTCTTTGTGCACTCAGGGGTGGGCAAACCACTCCTGCCCCGCTCGGAGAGCAGGGCAGCTCTACCTACCTGCCCGCCCGCAATGCGCAAAGAAATAAAATGATAATAACCAAAAGTTATTACCATTTTATGTTTTGGCTTTCTCGCACTGCGAGAAAGCAGTGGGACGAAGCTCCTCCACCAGCTCTGCCCACCTGCCCGCCCGCAATGCTCAAAGAAACATAAAATGGTAATAACCAAAAGTTATTACCATTTTATGTTTTGGCTTTCTCGCACTGCGAGAAAGCAGTGGGGTGACACTCCTCTGCCCTAGTGGAGGAGCTGCCCCTGCAGCCCTGCCTGAAACAAAAAATATTCTAATTTAAGTAAAAATGTGACTGTGCTCCAAAGAGGAGGAAATAAATTCTTATGTTGAATGCGATTCTGCTATCGGACATGCCATATTTATTACCGCAGCCCTGCTAACAGTACATATTGTATTAGTATGCAAAGTACACACATGTTCACAATTGTGGATTGAAGTAGTTATTTCTTTACAAATTAAAGATGGGTTAGCTTGCAACATTTTGAAGTTGCACTGTTATTTATTTGTGTTATTGAAACAATGGCAGGGACTGGCTGAAGCAGGCATGTACTTTCTAAATTGCCGAGCCATGGCTCTCAGGATAGCTGAATTTCTGTTAGCCTTTGGTCAGTTTTGAAGTAAATGAGATCTGGGGAAAAAATATCAATCAATCAATCATGATTTATAGAGTGCAGCTAATCACCCAATTGGGCATCCAGGCGCTTGCAGGTCCCAGAAGGCTTATTCGGACAGCCAGATCCGGAGGGCCCTTCAGAATTTCGGAAGAGAGGTGAAGGTCCAGAGCTGCATGGGCAGGCTGTTCCAGGTATTTGTTGTTAAGTAGGAGAAGGCGCTTCCTCTACTTCTGCTTCTGTAGATGCGGGGAGAGTAGGCAAGCGAAAGGGAGGCGGAGCGTAATCTTCTTGACAGTTGGTGCAAGTTCATGCAGTGGTTGATGTAAGCAGGTCCTTGGTTGTGAAGAGCTTTGTGTGCAGCTTGAATTGGCATCTCTTCTGTATGGGGACCCAGTGGAGCTGCCTAAGGTGGGGTGTGGTGGGATTTCGTCGGGGAGATTGAGGATGAGTCTGACTGCGGCGTTCTGCATGATTTGAAGTCTCGGTAGGAGGTGAGTGTTGATTTCTATGAAGCGAGTGTTGCCATAGTCTAGTTAGCTGGTGATGAGGGCTTGTGTCACAGTAGGTATTGTGTGGAGGGGCAGCCATTTGAAGAACTTCAGTTGCATGCGCAGAGTGAGGAAGCAGGCGGAGGAGATGGCGTTGATCTGTGATTTCATGGTGAGCTTGTTACCAATGATGATTCCGATGTTTCTGGCATGATCGGAAGTTGTGGGTGCGAGTCCCAGGTCTGATGGACACCAGGAGTTGTTCCATGGGTTGCTGTTGTTGCTGAAGATCAGTACTTCTGACTTGTCCATGTTCAATTTAAGACATTTGTTCTTCATCCAGTCGGTGATGCTTGACATGCATCTGTGGAATTTGGTCCTGGTGGTGTTGGGGTCGTCGGTGAGTGAGAGGATAAGTTGGGTGCATACTGCGTAGAATATTATGCCGAGACTGTGAGATCTGACAATGTTAGCCAGCTGAGTCATATATGATATTAGTATGGGGCTGACGGATGAGGCCTGGTGGATACTGCAGAGGATGTTCTTGGGTTGGGAGGTGAAAGGTGGTGGCAGACACTCTGTAATCTTACGGTGAAGAAGGAGGTGATTAATCTGAGTGCATTCTCTTGGATGCCGATGTGTTGAAGTCTTTTGATCAGCATGTGGTGGGATACAGTATCGAAGGCTGCCAAGTGGCCGAGAAGGATCAGAGCTGCTGTTTCTCCTCGGTCAAGGCACTTTATCCCTAACAACACTTGGCACATCCAACTGTCGTCTCACTTCAGCAAGGAAAGAAGAAAAGCAGCTTCAAGTCTGAAAGTGGTGGTCTAGTTAAAAGCAGTGGCTGGCTGGCTTATATTGTAAGTTGTTAGATTTCTTTAACAACAGATGCTTGTAGCAGATGGGTGCTTATGACGAACTCTGCATCAGTCCCAGTAGACTTTACCAGTCCCTCATATTTTGGGTAGCCTCCTGCAGTCAGCCTACTATCAGCGGCTGAGAAAGGAGGGGAAAAAGTCACTCTGGACAAATCTCTAAGCTTGGTATATTCAGAGGTGTACTCCATTCATTTAGAAAGGAGATAGAAAAAAGAAACAGAGCAGGATAAAGGAGTGCAGGAGTTACTGTGGCAGCAACAACGGTGGGAGGGGGACAGGGACTGGCAAGCAATGTTACGAGGGGGAAGGGTGAAGCAACACTGATGGGGGAAAAACGACCAACAACTATGAAGAAGCAAAAGAAGATTAGTATTAGCTCCATCAAAGAGATAAACACTAAAAAGAAAGTAAAACCGGCACATTCGGACTGACCAATGAGAAGCAAGAGAATGAGAGTGACAAGGAAGCCAACCAAAGAGGGCTCTGAGCCCCCTTCAAGTTTTTTTGTTAACAAGAGATCTCACCAGTGACAGCGCATGCGCTGTCTCAGGTGAGTTTGCACAGGGACCAGAAGTCCAAGTTGTGCGATAATTATGTCACTGTCACAGTCTGCAATTAGGAAATCCCTATATCCGGGAAGAATGGTGAGAACAACAAATGAATCTGATTTTGTGGCTATCAACTCTGCACCCTCATGTTTTGCTTTATTAAAGGAGTTATTTACCACACACAATAAATACCCCGATTGAATTTTTCTTAGTTTTTTTCTTTGATGTGTACTATAATCTATTGAGTCTCGCTTCATATGTTATTGTGTTCTTGACTTACTGAATTCTTCACGATTGTGTAATGTGCTCTGATACCTTCGTGTCTAGCTAGCGCTATTTAAAACTGATAAAAAAATAAATAATAAATAAATACCCCACTAAGGAATTATGATATATACTGGGTGCATTACATAATCCACAAGCTACATCCTTTTCCAAGCATCGGATGGAAAAGGCAAAAACGTCATGGTGGGCGGGTGCGGAGGACGGCCGCTGGCAGTCACAACTACGTACGCGTAATTTTTTTCCGCATAGCGGATATACATCTCAGATTCAGGCCGTATTCTTCAACACTCATACTTCGTTTCAACACTGAAACTGCTAAGCATTCTCTACAACCAACAGATTGTGGCAAAAAAGCCAGCAGTATACCTCATTTCAAAATGAAGTATCCTGATTCATTGAATCACACAATTGTAACAGGCAAAGTGACAGCATCTATAAGCACAAGCTTTGCCCAACTGACATCCCTGGGGCCATAGAAAGAACAATTTGTGACTGTAAGAATAGTTTTTGCACCTAAGTGTGCCCTCATGCGGTTACCTTTACTTGACTTACATACCTACCTATTGGTGTATAGCGAGAAGCACTTATTACATTTTTCATTAGTTGGTGCACATTTTATGAAGTTGTTGATTACTAAGCACATAACAAATACATGTAAATTGTGCGCCCAAACTGATTTTTGCACAAGCACACTTTGTTTGCATTACATTTTAAACAAGATTTCCTTACTCCCAGAATTTGTTAAGAACATGGACCTAAACCAAAAGCTGAATTAAAAGGTTTTGAGACCCAGACATGCATTGATGCTTATTTCCATTTCAAAATAGTAGGAGGAGTTTTACCTAAGACGGGTGCATATTTCCAAGCACCATCTTGCAAAAAATGCAGGGTGTAGCCAAAGCATGTTTTGCACAAAGGTAAGCTTACGCTTCATCAACTATCAATACTTATATACATACTCCACCCTTGTTTGTCACAAAAATCGTAATGCCTTGTATATCTTCTTCTCCTTATATTAATGTAGTTTAATCTATATCCTAGCTGATTACTTTAAAACTGTTGTCTAATCGCTGGTCCTGTCGAGAATCGACTATGGCAACACTATCCTTGCTGGAACACCTAAAGTCCACCTCGCTCCACTCAAATCTGCGCTCAACCTAGAAGCTAGACTTATCTCCGACTACAACTGTTTCGATCACATCTCCCCCGCCCTGAAAACCCTCAAATGGGTACCCATCGAAGGCAGATCCACCTATAAGATTGCATGTATCATGAACAAAGCCCTTCACCAAAACACCCCATGTTACCTCTCAAATAAACTCCAAAAAGCAGGCTGCGCACGACTGACGAGAAACACGAACACCCTCACTCTTATCCCCACCCCTGTTTAAGAAGAAAGGCACTGAAGTTCGCTCTTTCTCCGGTAACGCTCCCTCCTCCTGGAACTCCCTGCCTAAAGACCTACGCTGTAACCCCTCCTACTTCAACTTCAAAGAAGATCCTCAACAAATACTGGGGTCCTTGTTTCCTACCTCTGACACTGATCTCATGCGCTGCGACCACGTCATGTCCCCCTCTACTGCCCTCCAATTCTATCCCCCCACCTTCTCCTACCAATCCCCCCTCCCTCTCACACTACTCTTCTCCCCTCCCCTCCTCCTGCTCTCTATATCTACTTATGACTCCTAGGCCTGCGCACGACCTCCCACTGATTTACCATTCCTGCTACTCCCCTGACTCCTACTCTCGTCTTCCCCTCCTTTTTCTCTTCTTCCCCTCCTTTTTCTTTTCTCTCTAACCCTCACCCACCCTCCCTAACCTAAGTTCTCACTACCCATGTTAGCTTAACATAGTGTTCTGTAAATAGCTTTCGTAATTTTTCTGCTTTCTTTGTTATATTGGCTCTTGTTTTGCTCAAATGTTTTTTAATACTGTACCTCCTCACATTCCTGTAAAGCCCTTTAAAATAGAAATAAATTAATAAATAAATAATATATTGTTGTACCGACGTAAAATAGATTATTGTAACTGCAGTGCTCCTTGCAAATATTAGGTCATGAATTTCCTATATGTAATCAATTGCTTGTAATGGCTTCCTCTAGCCCTCCAGTAAACTAAAAAACTCCATGTATTAAATGTATATAGCCTGCCATAGCGGACTATACCGGCCATTAAAGGCCCGCTCAAGCGTTAAAGGCTCAAGCCGAAGGTGAGGGCCTTTGAGAAGGGAGCAGGACTTTAATGACAGTATAGCCCAGTTACGGAGGGCAATAAGGCTATTGGAACATTCTACCACTAGAAGGCAGAATGTTCTATCAAATAGGGCTCCGTGAAGCCTTTGTTCACTACAACAGCTGTGAACGACAACATTGGAATGTTGGACCTCCGGGCTTCTACCAGCCATTAGAAGCCCGGAGCTACTACATTGTTTTCAATGGAGCTCCCAACATTCCAATGTTCTAATATAAATTATACCTTAGGAGCTTCAAACATCAGTAATCTAATTCCTACTTGGCATAATTGACAACCTCGGCACAATGCTCCGTAATGCTCTGTAATGTTTTGTATGCTGTGCACCTGGTATCGTTATTACTACCCTGAATCACTGGCCTCTAGAGATATTCAGCTCCGGATGCATCCATTCCTGCTCTCCTTTTCTTTCCACAACAAAAGCTTTACAAACCACTCTCTCCTCAACTTAGATATCCTCTCCGACTTAATGCCTCGCTAACACTCATGCCGCATTGAGCTACCCTCACAACTTCCCAACATATGTTTTTGTTTGCTGAATAGTCCTTCTATTTGCAGCAATTTATACCACTCTACCCTTTGACAGCAGTACCCTTTCCATACACAGTTATGTGAGAGAAGTATTGTCTGACATAAACACTGTTCTAAATACCCCTCACAAAATTATCATCCCAGTGAGAATAGATTTTGCATTATTAACTTCAATGGGGCAATATTTTTGTAGGCATATTAAGAGCATGACATTTATGTTGGACAATAATTTGACATCAGTTTTATGGTATCACACACCCTGCACTTCACAGCTATTTACGAAACATGGATCAATCCTAAAAATACAGCCACACAAGTTGAAAAATAATTTGTGCCGGTGCCCAAAGCTCTACTCAGAAGCCTGAGTCTGGTGCTATTAAATGTCGTCACGCTGAATGCCTAGTTTTGTGTCTGCCTCATGCCTCGTTAATCCACTAGCAGACACACTCTGCCCATTTATCTATCTCTTGCATGCTCCGCCTTTCCTCCTTTGTGACGAGTGTCCGTCTTTCCCTTTCTCCTTCTTTCCCCACTGCTTGTTTTTCCCACTCTTGCTCAATCTTTGATGAGGAAAAATAAGTGCTGGTCCTCAAAAATTAGTGCCAGTGGGTCCTACTGGCACCACCAGCTCAAATTAAGCGCTGATTTGCCATCCTTACTGAATTGGACACTTTCCCTCACACACAGTGGACTAACCGCAAAGATGATAGACTAGACCTCATCCTCAACAAGTGCGTCTCATTCCTCCCCACCACCATGATAGACCGCACTCAATCAAATTTGAAGGCGTATTATATTTGTGCCAGCAGACACTTTAATGCTCACAGTAAGAACCTAAAAATTGAATGGCAGATGGCCATCTGCCATGACATTACTGTCACTTGGAATTGTTTTTTTAAATTTCAGATGCAAACCCCGAAAGCAGGTGTTTGTTTCTGATCTACGACAAATACACGGCTGTGACGTTCAGGGAGATTTGGCCCTGCTCACAGGGGCCAGGCTGCCCCTTGGCACATGCAGCACTGGTCAAAGGTTTCCGACGACTCCATTCCAGATAGAGGCGGGTGAGCCGCAGCTTTGGTCCGGTGGGAGATCTTCTTTTTACGGCGGTTCTCCATTCCACCATACTTTCAAGGATGCCCTAATCTCTCAACCTCTACCATTGTACATATGTGTAATGTAAAGAATGTATGCAGCAGATATGTAAAACTCCAGAATGTGCAAATGTTCATGCTCTATTGCTCTTCCGCTTGCTTTGTGCTAGATAAATATAGGGTGACCAGGAGTCCCGGATTCCAGAGACTGTCCTGGTTTATGAACAGCTGTCCCAGTAGATTTAGGAAAATTTAGCTCATGTCCCGGTTTTTAGAGAGGGTCGAGGGAAGACGGTGGGAGGTGTATTTGTATGTTTCCCAAAGCAGGGTTAGTTAGCAGCTATTATAAGAAAGCATTTTTATCATCAGGCATGCTACTGGCTTTAAAAATTGCTTTTTATTTATGTTCTTACTGCCTCTTCTGTAATTCTCTGCTGAGGAGCGCTGCCATTCTGTGCACTCTGTTGAAGCAATATTTTAGTCCTTCTTCTATTTTTGTATAATGCCCCGGTTTTTGGCTTCAAAAGTCTGGTCAACCTAGTTAAATACCATCACATTTTCTCACTCCAAAATCGGTTCCAAGAAGGCCATCCTTCAATATATTTAGAGTAAGGAACTCATGTCTTATCCGTGCTTGGATAGGTACCTTGTAATTTTCAGACTGAGTGAAGAAACGACATCCAAGCTGGAGTTACAAAGCTAGCAGCTGCTGTTTTTGATTATGGTCTTTCCTTCATCTCGTCTTGTTCTTCTTGGTTGGGGCTCGGTGAATGAGGCTTGGGAAACGATGAGGAAGTATCAGGAGGACATACTGTACCTGCCAATATTTAAGAACTCCAGGAGACCAGATTTTTAGGGAATAACAGGGCAAGGCTGTAGCTAGTCCTTGACTGGTGCCAATGGTTGTAGGTGGTGGGCAGAGGAAGGAGGACTAATTTTTCTATCAACAGACTGTGATCCAATGCAAGAGAGAGGGCCAGGCAGAAATGTGAGAAACAAGGAAGAAGAGTAAGGAAAACAGCAGAAAAGGGAAAAAACAGGAACTAAAAACAACAGTCAAAATGAGATAAATAGGCCGGAAGTGTAGGGTGGTGGAAGAAAGAGGCATGAGATGGAAAGATGAAATCAAGATTAAGCAGGTTTGGTTTCCAGCATCCCCGGTATTTGACAGCACCAGTGACGGGCTTCTAAAATAAACTTTGGACCCCAGCAAAATCTATCTACAGAGGAAGAGCTGGCCAAGAAATTCATTATTCGTGGACATTCACGGGAAAAAAGGAGGAACAACCCTTTCCTTAACTCTGTGCCAGTACAGAAACTTTTTACTCATGCCAGTGGGCAGGAAGCACCTGGGCAGACGTGGTAAGGTAAATTACACTGTCACGGGGTGGTAACAGCTTTCACACCCCAATATGTCTCATTTAACAGACATTGAAGCCCTAGCATTGAGACATTGAATATTTAGCACTGAAAATCATTCTTTCTTACGGTGTGTCTATGCAGACTTCCAGATCACATAGCACGAACATACCTTGTTGAGGATAAAAGCAGACAAATAATAAATAAAAAATAGAACTCCTCTAGCCCCAGACGGACATATGGCTAAAGGTTCTGTACATTTGAGGTACATGTCCTGAGACAAGTGTCTAACACAAATTTAGTCTTATACGTTTACACAGCAGCCAACACTGAGCACTCCTTCAGGCCATGTGACTGACAGGCCCTGGGCCAAGGGGAAGACAAGATGTTGAGAGAAGGTTACAGGGGCTTAGACTGCACCACTCCAAAGATGTGCATTAAAGCACATTCGTTTCCTGGTGGTAGGCCGCCCAAAAATAGATGCTTATTATGTTACACCAGAATCAAATTCAAGTGACTGCGTTGAATGCTTCTGGTTCAGGGGATTTGCGACCCAAATCTGCATCAAAAGACATGGTGCAATCCAAAGACTATAAGCAAGATATTTGACGCTGTTGGTATAGTGTGTCCAGATGAGAAACTTTACAGCCGATTGTCAAGAAAACTAGAAAGCAATGATGCCCATGTTGGGGCCAATCAGTCACAAATTCTGAGGCCAGTTAGAGGCAGAAAAGGCCCTGTGCTCTTGGGCAGTCAGGTTTTGTATGCAACGAGACGTCATCAACTGCTCCTTCAACTCCGCCACCTTCCCGGAAAGCTGGAAACACGCTGAACTCACCGCCCTTCTGAAAAAACCCACAGCGGACCCCACCGAACTCAAAAATTACCGCCCCATATCACTCCTTCCTTTCCCGGCCAAAGTCATCGAGAAAGCTGTCAACAACCAGCTCGCCGCTTTCCTCGAAGCCAACAAATCCCTCGACTCCTCACAATCTGGCTTCCGAGCAAAACACAGCACTGAGACCGCCCTCATCGCAGCAACAGACGACATTCGAACTCTACTGGACAATGGAGACACAGTCGCCCTCATCCTCCTCGACCTCTCCGCAGCCTTCGACACAGTCTGCCACAGCACCCTTTTACAACGCGTCAGAAACATCGGAATACAAGGAAAAGCACTTGAATGGATCACCTCGTTCCTCACCGGAAGAACCCAGAGAGTCCGCCTTCCACCATTCAAGTCCGAGGCCTCTGAAGTCATCTGTGGCGTACCACAAGGATCCTCACTCAGTCCCACCCTCTTCAACGTATACATGAGCCCCCTTGCGGCCATCGCACGCCAACACAACCTCAACATCATCTCTTACGCGGATGACACTCAACTGATCCTTTCTCTCACCAATGACCCCAACACCGCCAAAACTAACCTACACGAAGGAATGAAAGAAGTTGCCGAATGGATGAAACACAGCCGTCTGAATCTGAACTCAGATAAAACAGAAGTCCTCATCTTAGGTACATCCCCCTCTGCATGGGACGACTCTTGGTGGCCGGAAGCCCTTGGAAAAGCACCCATCCCGACAGACCACGCACGGAACCTAGGCGTTATCCTGGATTCTTCACTTTCAATGAACAGACAAGTCAGCGCCGTATCCTCATCCTGCTTCAACATTCTTAGCATGCTCAAAAAAACTTTTCGCTGGATCCCCACCGAAACTAGAAAAACAGTCACCCACGCTCTGGTCACGAGCCGACTGGACTACGGAAACACCCTCTACGCAGGTACTACCGCTAAACTCCAGAAGAAACTCCAACGAATCCAAAACGCCTCAGCCAGGATCATATTAGACATCCCGCGTAACGAACACATCTCTGGTCACCTGAAAGACCTCCACTGGCTACCCGTAAATAAGAGGATCACTTTCCGACTGCTAACCCACGCACACAAATCACTCTACGACATCTGACCAGAATGCCTCAACTCTCGACTGTCCTTCTACACCCCCTCCCGCCAACTACGTTGTTCCAGCCAAGCCCTCGCCACTGTACCTCGCATCAACAAGACAACCATGGGAGGCAGATCCTTCTCATACCTGGCTGCTAAAACATGGAACTCACTCCCCACTTACCTTCGCCTTACCCAGAACCACCTAGCATTCAGAAAGCAACTTAAAACGTGGATTTTTGACAAGTAATCCTCTTCCCCTCCCTAAGCGCCTTGAGACCCTCTGGGTATGTAGTGCGCTATATAAATTCTTTGACTTGACTTGACTTGACTCAAAATGATACTCACCCTTCCTACAAAATTCGCTGAGGGCCTAATAAGTTACACATAGCTCTGCTTCTACAAAGATGTGGGAACATATTGGACTACTCGGTTTGGGGGACTCTAAAGGGTGTACCCCACAGTGCTACGGAGCCTGCGGAGAGCGAGTGCAGCTAGTGAAGTAGAACGGGCGAATGTTGCCTCTTTTACTACCCAACTGGTGGGACTGAGCAGTGGAGTAACGAAACTTGAGGGAACCCCTCTGCAAAGCCCGGCCCACCACCTACCACTTTGCCCTTCCATCGGGCACCCATCTGCTGTTTTTCATCTTGGATGGGAGTAAACCATCCTGTATCGTGTGGTTAAGTTTGCCGTAATTTCAAGCTGAATGAGGCACATTTTCATCACTTGCGTCATTGGTGGCCGCCTTCATGGGGATTTGTCATCAGATTTCGTAGCTAGTGCTATCAGTGGGGGGTCCTAATCTACATTTTCAACCTCATTACCTAGCCTCTGTCTTTGGCGTCTGCATACATCCTCATTTGTCGAGCTCAGATTTCCATGCTGTAGGGCGGCTGCACTTTCTGCCAGGATCATAGCCAAGTCTGTGAATTTAAGTGGTATTTTTCCGACTTTGGCACGCGTCCCAGGGAACACTCAACCTGGGCTTCTGGAGGTTTCCCCTCCCTTTCGGGCTAGTGACCTACTTGTTCGGTGACTTTTCTTTGATCTCGGGGCGTGCCCAGATCAGGTGGAGGAAGTTGCCATACTCCGCCTTGCACGTAGGGCATACCTGTTGGATGCCGGGGTACATAGCCTGCAACTGTGCTGTGGTCAAATATGCGTTGTGTTTTAAGGTAAATTGGATCTTTTTCAATCTGGCATTTCTGGAGACCCTACTGGAAGCCATTTGACTATTTGCAGTCTGTTTGTTGCTTAGGTCTCTTTCACCTGTACCTCATTTTTGCTAGGTTCTTCCCCTGTTAACCCATGAGTCTTTTTGTAAGGTCATCACCATGCAGTTTTGCCTACACCAGTCTAAAGCTGTGTGTAGTAACCCATCTTTTTCAGGCTCGTCGTTGGAACTGCCCCATTTCAGTCTGGTTGCTATGCGTGGGACTGCATGTGGTAGAAAGTGCCCCTGTGGCAGCCCATAATCCTTGCTGAGCTCTGCAAGTGTCATGAGAACTACAACTGTCATACCTTGCTGACGAGGCCCCGCTCTGTATGTTGGGTGTCATTCACTTAAAGAGAACTCTCTTGGACATACTCCGAAATCTACCTACAGTCAAGTGCACAACCAACCACAGTTATCACCTAATATGCACTGTTATATCATGCATACTTATATACCCACTTCAATAAAAACACAAATCTGAACACAAAAAGCAACCATCTATTGCACAAAGATAAAGTACTCACATATATACCACAATCAAGGTTTATTAAAAATAGCAAGGAAACAATATACAAATTCATACATTAAAAAACATAAAAAACTTCATGAGAGACAAATAAATATATATTGGGTGATAACTGTGGTTGATTGTGCACTTGACTGTAGGTAGATTTCGGTGTATGTCCAAGAGAGTTCTATTTTTGTATTTACCAGGGGTACACTGTCTCTTGGCAAGTGGGGTCGCTCCCTGTGTTTTCTCTACATGTCACTCAATGAAGCTTGACAAGGAACAACCAGAGCACGGGGGTAACTCAGCGGAGTATGCCTTGCGCTTAACTGTTATTTTGCATGTATCTGTTTTAGCTGTATATAGAAGTTTACATCTGTTTACATCTGTATTGAGTTTAGTTTATTGTCAAGGCTTGTAGTAAATAGGTATTGGTTTACCCTTTAATGCTGCTTGTATGCTTGCCTCCTCTGGTGTCATGCTCAGCCATTCCTCTGGCCATTGGAACTGTGCTGCTAAATAGTAGGCCTCAATGTAGGCGCTTATAGGCCCTCTCCATTGATTGGTTGAAAAAGGGTTTCTAGTGTCACCTTTCGACTACCCAACATGCCATGTTATGTTAGAGTTATTTATATAGCTCATATTCTGTGATTAGTATGACATAGTATGGCTTCACAGAAGATGATACAGCTTATTGTGGACATTTCTGTATGTATTCTAAGCCTTTGTTTCACACCCCATATGCTTATAAATTGCTAAGAGAATGTTATGAAATCAACATTTGTGTAGCATAATTTACTATTAGCATGGCCTGAGGAGTTACCATTTTAATAAGGGCACCCTTACTCTACAGTTCTGGCATTTCCTTCCATGTCCATCAGCTGTATATGGTTGTTTGGTTGTGTATGCTTGTATTTGTTAAGTGTCAATAAAGTATGGTACCAGATTATCACACATTATTGTGCCAGGTAGCTATTGTGTCCCAAATATAGTTCACAAAAATGTCACCCCAGTGGTGTTAGTAATAGAAAATGTACAGATGACTGTGAAAGAAAGATAATGTTAGAAAGTGCATTTTGGATACAATATTTATGTTAGACAACATGTCCGCCGAGGATATGCAAAAATAGAACCTAGTAAATTATTTCAGTTAGTTAATGTGGAAATACAATTAATCTTATCCTGTTAAAGTCTTCGTAGCATGTTATGTGTACGGAAGGGTGTGCTGAATGATACTTCTTTTTTAAAAATTGTTTTATGCCTCTCTTTTCTAGATAAAATTGCTATACATGATGACATGTTTTGCAAACGGTAGTGTGGAAAGTTTAATCTAACTTTATCTGAAAATAAAACAATTTAGCAGCGCCAGCTATCGTTACAGATTCTGGGTCACTCTATAAAACCATTTTATTTTTATTAAATATGTTTAAGCTCTTATCAAAAACCATAAAAATGCTTCATATAAATGTAATTAAAAAAATAAAAGGGATCATTAAAGTTCACTACAAACATGTCAACTAACAGTTAGGGTTCTTAGAAATTGTTAGGAAATCAGCTGCATATATCTATTTGCTTTCAAAGTTGCTTTTAGCAGTTTTTATATATATTTTGTTTCGCCACCTGTGCATGCTTTAGCAATGGTTCAGTTTACACTGCCCACAATCCCTTTAATAAAGGGCAGTAGAATCTAGGCCCAGTTGACATAATCGCTCCTTCTTTGGAGTCCTGATCTGTATATGCTGGTCGGCAGTATGGCTCCTATATGGGTTTTGTGTTTGGATGTTCTGAATCCACTGTTTTTGATGTGCACAACAAGCACTTCTTTAAAATATCTTTGCCTGTGCCACCCTTCTCTAGGGTTTCATTAACAGCTTGTAAACCCATGTCTTGCTGGGAGTGACTACTTATATCTTCTCAAATTGCATGCACAAGTGTGCATATTTTGGGCATTGAGAAATCAGAAGAAAATCATTTCCATAGATATGCACTGTGCTTAATCTGTAAAAAACCATAAGTGCCAGGGCCTAAAGGTTTTCTCAAGAGCATGTCGTAGGTGGAGCTAAATGCTGGTGTTGTCTAGTTCCAAGGCAGCCTTATCTTCATTCTACCTCCTGACTCTTTCTGCCACCTCCCTATAATTACCACCCTTTGATCTCACTGTTTCATCCCTGCTTTCATGCTTTGTCACTGCCTTTATATCTTTTCCATCTACCCCCTTTCTTCCTATCTCAGGCTATGGGTGACGGTTTTATGAAGTTGCCTGTTCCTGTTCAGAGAAGTCTAGTCTTAAGGGAGTACAGGGCTTGTAATATGAACAGTGCCCGAGGGCACAATTGGCATGGGTGCCTGTTTTCTACACCCCAGGATACTGTTGTATTGTAGAAGGGGCAGTAGATGCTTCTACCTCACATCTGTAATACAGATAGTGCCAGCGCACATTATTATTATTATTATTAAATTTCTTTATTCAGCATTTACAAAATACCATAAAAGTACATAAAAACTGTTAAAAAAGCCTTAAAATACAATTCATTAGCCAAGGGTCAATCAGTTAATGGGCAATACAATCAGCTCCTCCCTCTCGAGTTCCTTGTCCTGACCGCCATCTTAATAAAATTCATAATACAAAACATAGTATAAGCATCGTTAGCCTTTTGCAGGAACAATAAAGCTACCTTGGCATGTTTAAACTTTGCTCTTTTCAAGATTCCCACCAGGAACTTGCGCCTAGGTAATGTATAAAAGGGACATAATAAAACAAAGTGAAGGGTATCCTACGGAGACCTATTGTCGCAGCCGCAGGTACCCTTCTGCTCAACTGTTGCAGTAAAACCAGGGGGATCAGCCAATATATGATGTAAAAGGTTGAGCCAGCGTACATGCAGCAATATCTCATGTACATACAGCGCTATCTCAAGGGGGTGTTCAGTAATTTATATGAAGGCGTGGCCTCATTTAAATGAGGGAAACACCTTGCCTCTGCTCCCATGCCATACTGTGCACACAGGCGCAGAGGCAAAGAGACCGTCAGGAGGCACATTGAGTATACAGGACAAAGAGGTGGTACACTATCAGTGCTCCCACCCAAGGGCGCCCATTTGGAGAGGCACAAGGGGATCCATGTACCCCCCAGACATCCCGTCACAGGCAGTGGGTCACTACTGCACCCACTGGCTGTGGGATCCATGCCCCGCCCCCTTTGAAGAGTGAAAGGCAATGTGTCTGCTTCAAGCAGCCGCTTGGTCTTTCATTAATACACTGCCTCCAGGGTCAGAGTGAGTTCTTAGCTGGCCACAATGCATTGATTGCAATACACTGCATTGATTGCAATACACTGCATTGATTGCAATGCAGTGCATTGATTGCAATACAGTGCATTGATTGCAATACAGTGCATTGTCTCTATTTGTGCCAGGCCTCCCTGTTTGAAGGGGCGCTGTGGCACAAACAGGGACAGTGCTGCCCTGATTTTTTCCAAAACTTTTAAAAAGTGCATTTTAGAAGTTGTCCAGAGACAGTAGGCTTTGGTTCGGCCCGCCGCAGTTGTCGGCTTTCATGGATTCTCGATGCTTACAATCATTTGGACGCACTGTCCCACAAAGCAGTGACATTTCTTGGATGGTTACATTGTCCTACCTGTGTTCCCATTAGGTTAAGGTGATGGGTTCAAGTGATTTAGTTAGACTACAGAAGCAATATGATCTGTAGCTTTGGGTCTAGAGTCCCATGTATGCTCTATGAATTATTTAATTTACTCATATACTGATATTTTAACTGCTAGTTTAAGGCATTCTGTTTGTTTTTGCAGCAATCCAAGGGTGTTAACTAATCACACTTGGACATTCATTTGTTTGACTTTACTGCCATGATAACATGTTTTTGTATATACAGCTTTTTTAATTAAAAAGTAAAGACATGTGCACACATACTTTCTTAGAGATGCACTGAATAAACGGGCTCATTTTTAAAAACATCCACAATGCAATATTGAGCTGTTTATGCATTTTAATTTAATCACTTAAAATGTCCACTTCATTTTTAGATTCATTTTTATAACACTTTTTTTGAGGATCCAGCTTAACTCTCTGTTCAACAAATGTGCCCTGCTCCCAGCCACCAAACTGTTGTATCCCATATGGTTATTTCATTAGGATGTTTTCTTTCAAGAACAGTTGTGAGCAACACACAAAGTTGCATTTTATTACTAAACACTTCACCTTGCAAAAGCCAGGCCTATTAGCTTTTCCATTGCGTGTTTTAAAAAAAGGTAAATCTATTGCCTTTGTAAATGTATGTTTATGTCTGCTTTCTCCCTTTGTCATGTTTTCTTACCTTTCTGTTTCTTCTTCTTTCTTCCCTTTCTGTCTTTCTTTCGTTTGCTCTGGGTCAATTGTGATAAAGAGAAATAAGTCAAAGCCTCAAACAAGCATTGGTAAAGCCAACAGGTCTAGCCCTTCAGTAGCATTACTAGACCTTTTTTGCTTTGCCAGTGTTTTTTGCTGATGCATTTCGTCATTGGCACTGTGGAACAGCATTGGCAAAAACAAACAAAGGGATCTCAGAATCATAACAACATATACACCATCATCACCACACATGCACACTTATGTGTCATGAAACGGCAGCCTTTTTTAAAACTTTTAATTTACAGTTCCAAGATGGCAGACATGAATATTGGAGTGGCAATTTAAATGAAAAATTCTCAAAAGTGCTTCAAATATGAAACAGCAGATTGGTTGCAAATTGCAGATGCTGGGCCCTCCAAAGAAAGATCAATGCCTTGGCGAGAGCAATGTTGGGCCTTGTGGAGAGGGATGGATTTAAAAATAAAAAAAAAAAAATAAATAATGATCAGAGGAACTAACGGATGAGCTCGGAGGGAGCAACACAGAGCATGTGGGGGCAGGGATTGTGAGATGAAAGCTTCACAAAGAAGAAACATACATTTCCATGAAATTCTGCAAAGAATGGTGAAGAAGCTACGCTTCAGTGGATAAAAAAAACGCAAGAAGACAAAGAAAATCTACTAAAGACGTTGCAATCAAAAGAGATGGACGATAAAGCCAACCAATGTTAGGCAATGGGCTGATCCAAAGCCAGTGTAAGTATTGTCCACAATAGTTCTTTGACAACCCATAGCGAAAACCTCTCAGTAGGCGAGACATAAAAATAAGTGCTTGTTGTCCCCACCTGCAATCACCGGCACAAATTAGGTACTGGACATTTAACACACAGCCCAGGCAATTTTATATCACAGGCGAATTAGCTGTTTTGAGTGCACTTATCAAAGTCATGAGGCAAAACTCCTTATAGAGGTTTTGATGACATCAAATGACTTTAATTCACCAAAACGCCCGGTGTGGAAGAAGTGATACTGATCCCCAACAACATCTCAGGGTTGAACGTTTGACTCAACCCCTCTGATACTGATCCCCAGCAACACTTCAGGGTTGAACCTTTGACCCAACCCCTCTGATACTGATCCCCAACAACACCCCAGGGTTGAACCTTTGACTCAACCCCTCTGATACTGATCGCCAACAACACCCCAGGGTTGAACCTTTGACTCAACCCCTCTGATACTGATCACCAACAACACCCCAGGGTTGAACCTTTGACTCAACCCCTCTGATACTGATCCCCAACAACACTTCAGGGTTGAACCTTTGACTCAACCCCTCTGATACTGATCGCTAACAACACCCCAGGGTTGAACCTTTGACTCAACCCCTCTGATACTGATCCCCAACAACACTTCAGGGTTGAACCTTTGATTCAACCCCTCTGATACTGATCCCCAACAACACTTCAGGGTTGAACCTTTGACTCAACCCCTCTGATACTGATCCCCAACAACACTTCAGGGTTGAACCTTTGACTCAACCCCTCTGATACTGATCGCCAACAACAACCCAGGGTTGAACCTTTGACTCATCCCCTCTGATACTGATCCCCAACAACACTTCAGGGTTGAACCTTTGACTCAACCCCTCTGATACTGATCCCCAACAACACCCCAGGGTTGAACCTTTGACTCATCCCCTCTGATACTGATCCCCAACAACACTTCAGGGTTGAACCTTTGACTCATCCCCTCTGAAACTGTTCCCCAACAACACTTCAGGGTTGAACCTTTGACTCAACCCTTCTGATACTGATCCCCAACAACACCCCAGGGTTGAACCTTTGACTCAACCCCTCTGATACTGATCCCCAACAACACTTCAGGGTTGAACCTTTGACTCAACCCCTCTGATACTGATCCCCAACAACACCCCAGGGTTGAACCTTTGACTCAACCCCTCTGATACTGATCCCCAACAACACTTCAGGGTTGAACCTTTGACTCAACCCCTCTGATACTGATCCCCAACAACACCCCAGGGTTGAACCTTTGACTCAACCCCTCTGATACTGATCCCCAACAACACCCCAGGGTTGAACCTTTGACTCAACCCCTCTGATACTGATCCCCAACAACACCCCAGGGTTGAACCTTTGACTCATCCCCTCTGATACTGATCCCCAACAACACTTCAGGGTTGAACCTTTGACTCAACCCCTCTGATACTGATCGCCAACAACACCCCAGGGTTGAACCTTTGACTCAACCCCTCTGATACTGATCCCCAACAACACCCCAGGGTTGAACCTTTGACTCAACCCCTCTGATACTGATCCCCAACAACACCCCAGGGTTGAACCTTTGACTCATCCCCTCTGATACTGATCCCCAACAACACTTCAGGGTTGAACCTTTGATTCAACCCCTCTGATACTGATCCCCAACAACAACCCAGGGTTGAACCTTTGACTCAACCCCTCTGATACTGATCACCATCAACACCCCAGGGTTGAACCTTTGACTCAACCCCTCTGATACTGATCGCCAACAACACACCAGGGTTGAACCTTTGACACAACCCTTCGGATACTCAACACCCCAGGGTTGAACGTTTGACTCAACCCCTCTGATACCGATCCCCAACAACACCCCAGGGTTGAACCTTTGACTCAACCCCTTTGATACTGATCCCCAACAACACTTCAGGGTTGAACCTTTGACTCATCCCCTCTGATACTGATCCCCAACAACACTTCAGGGTTGAACCTTTGACTCAACCCCCCTGATACTGATCCCCAACAACAACCCAGGGTTGAACCTTTGACTCAATCCCTCTGATACTGATCCCCAACAACACCCCAGGGTTGAACCTTTGACTCAACCCCTCTGATACTGATCGCCAACAACACCCCAGGGTTGAACCTTTGACACAACCCTTCTGATCCTCACCACCCCAGGGTTGAACCTTTGACTCAACCCCTCTGATACTGATCCCCAACAACACCCCAGGGTTGAACCTTTGACTCAACCCCTCTGATACTGATCCCCAACAACACCCCAGGGTTGAACCTTTGACTCAACCCCTCTGATACTGATCACCATCAACACCCCAGGGTTGAACCTTTGACTCAACCCCTCTGATACTGATCCCCAACAACACCCCAGGGTTGAACCTTTGACTCAACCCCTCTGATACTGATCCCCAACAACACTTCAGGGTTGAACCTTTGACTCAACCCCTCTGATACTGATCCCCAACAACACCCCAGGGTTGAACCTTTGACTCAACCCCTCTGATACTGATCCCCAACAACACCCCAGGGTTGAACCTTTGACTCAACCCCTCTGATACTGATCGCAACAACACCCCAGGGTTGAACCTTTGACACAACCCTTCTGATCCTCAACACCCCAGGGTTAAACCTTTGACTCAACCCTTCTGATTTCTGGGCCACTTGCATCATCTTAAACTACACCTTATAACCCCCTTGGCTGACGACTAGCCACCTCCTCTCTCACTTTGCCCCCTCCTCCTCACTCTATACATGACAGTGATTCTCTGCTATATGCTGCACTCTCTGGGTTGGTTCATGCTACATATAACCCAATGCAGAGGATGAAAATTCCTACACTGGGTGAGCTGTGTGCTTCGAGGGTTTCCTTAAAACAATACCCGTGACGGGTGAGAATGCCACAGGTTCCCTGGAATGCGCTTTCTGGTAAGTGAACCTATGAACAAATATTAGAGTCACCTAGTTGTACAACAACCATTACTGCGACGCAGCATGTCGGCTTTGTAAACATGTGGCGAGCAAAGGCTACGGTTAATATTTTGTGGAAACTGCCACAACATGAATATACATAGTGAAAACATAGCATTGAAAATGAACTTGTGTTTTCGCTGTGTTTTTTTTTACTACAAAATGTTGCATATTAGTGGCAGAAATGTAACAGAAAGTTTCTGATGCTGAAATGGGCTGAGAAGAAAGGGGGGGAAGTGTGAGAGAAAAAAACACAGTATTTCTGGAAGCTCAAAACGGTATGGGAGGCAAGGAAGCCCCAGAAGGTTGAAAAGAGGGGCCATTAAGGATAAAGTTAAAAAAGGATATAACTGTATGAATGTAAGTATAATGTTCATTGTAATCTCACTGGGCTTTTATACTATGTAATACTACAAGTCCAAGTGCCACTACACACACATAAATGTAATGGCATTGATACAACTAGCCCAGCCGTGCTCTTCCTTCCCTTCTCTTCCTTTCTCTCTCACTTGTCCTCTCTTTTGCCTGTCCTTCCATCGTCTTTTCTTTCGGTCACTGTTTGACGTGATTATTCTCACGGTAGCCATAAAGGCGCAGTTCCCTCAATCATGTAATCACGTGTACATTTTACCTGAGATACATTATGCTTACCCTGTGTTATATGCCTTCTGTATACCTTTTGAAAATCAATAAAGTATTTTGAAATTAAAAAGTGAGGCCCTCCAACAAATAAGGGGAAACAGGACCGTTTAAAATGTAAATTGTGCATGTGTGAAATTAGCCCATTTTTCTGGGGACCTGCAACAACAGAAAACAAACAGTATCCTTAATTAAACAGGAAGAAATAGTGAAGCCAATTGATGACTCACCAAACAGGTAAGCTTTCAAATGATGACAAGGAGTTAGAGAGGCTTGTCAGTTGGTTTATCATTCCTAAAAGTGGGAGCATTTATGAGGCGGAGACGGTACAACGAGAAAGGCGTGTCACAAGGAAGTTTGGTGGGTCAGCATCTGTGACAAATGTCTGACTTTGCTAAGATCATGCTTAAAGTTTCCCTTTGATTAGAGAAGGGCATTATTCTACGTCATTTCTTGTGATTATTGATTGAAGAAGCGAAAGTGGCTCAGTAAAAATGTATATTATCATAGACTGGGTTTGACTCCTAATTCCGAAAGGAGTACCCTTGATAAAATAATGACCGGGGATGCTGAGGCAAGAAAGGGTGGGTGATAAGACCAGCAGAAGCTGAATTACATTTCATTCCTGCATGAGAAAAACCTGAAATCGTCCAAATAAATTAGATGAAAGCAAACACAGAAACAGTATCTTCGGGATTGCATGAAACAATTCCTCTCACTGTCACCTGTAGTCCCAAGGAGACCGTAAGTTCGCAAATTCGAGTCCACCAGTAGAGTCAAAGTGTACATTGTATATCATAAAATTGACAATATACTGACAAATCTATTCTAATTTATTAGTCTTATTAGTATTTTTGTAAATGATCTTTTTATTGAATAGTTGCTCAGTATACAACAATGTTTACAGAATTGAAAGCACGTATAGCAAGTCAGTATGGAGAGGTTCAAACCACAACAGTTACAGCCAATGATTGTATCCTCAGATATGTCACATATGCATTTTCATAGGCACACTGTACTGTAAAGAACAGTCCAAGTAAGCACTATCCACTTCCCACCCTCCCGCATAACCCATGGCCTTCCTCAGGACTCTCTATATTGGATCCAATTACCCCATATTTTCTCATTCTTTCGGGGCAGCCCCGTATTAGTCTTGTTTTTACTCAGGCAATATAAAAGCGCTCTTTCAGTGATTCAGATTTTTATCTGGTGCCCCTGAAACTCAAATTAGGCCTCTCCCCACTCCTATTTGGCTAATGTGGGTGAAGCAGGGGCAACACTTTCTCTTCATTTACTTCATCTATTGAGGTGATACAAACATTCCTATGACTGGCCAAGTAAGAGTTTTCTTTCAGAAGAAACCATGAATCACTTAAAGCCACTGGAGCAGGAACTCTTGGCCGATGGTCAAAAAGGTTCCGGAGAATACCCTTCTATTCTCTCCATTAAGGTCACTGCGGATCTTGCTCATTATTTATTTCAAACTTTCTCAGGCATTAGAAGGAGACTGGTTCTTCTTGACTGGAGAAACTGAATGTTAGGCTTGATTGGGGCATGCTTTTATTGTCTTGCGGACGATTTGCCCACTGGAAGACCCAGGCTCTGTACAAACACTAAGCTCAAATATGAGAAATGATGGTAAAAGACTCCTAACCAGTGCCAGGAAACTGTATTATCCTTTAAATGGGCACTTCCTAGCATGTCACATACTGCAGTAAACACAAAAGTGTACACTTCACAGTTTAATGAGAAGGACAGCTAATAGAGCAATTTGGAACGGAACGGGGAGAGGAGTTGGCCTAACAGCTAGGGCGGTAGACCCCATAACTGGGGAACCGGGTTCCAATCTCGGCAATGACGCTGAACATCCTGTGATTCTGGGCTAATCACTTATACTCACCGTGCCTAACAAAAATTAATATGTCGTCATGTAACACTGCTGGTGTTACATGGTGTTGATAGTAAATTAAAAGCAACCCTGATCCAACCTGATGGTATTTGTAAATGTGGCCTAGGTGTGAAGAATGATATTTTACATATACTACTGGATTGTAAATAGATTTTAAAAGAGCGTAAAATGTTTTTACGTCCAATATTTTTAAAGTATAAAGTGAACAAATGATCAGAGGCTGTCGTTCTCCTTACAGAAATGTCATTTTTAGATATTACAATTGCGTTGGGGAAATTTTTGAAAGCAATAAGAGAAGCTGTAAGGGAGACAAGCAAGGAAAACGGGAAATTTTAAGATATTAAGATTTTAAAATATGAAAAATGTCAATTTAGTGTTTTTAGGGTTTTAAATGTGTAAATTGAACTATGATGTAAAAATTACTATTGTTAAGTGGATCCATGGTCATGTGTATGGTTTATAGACTATTGTCTAAATAAACTTTGATTTTACTACTAAAAAAAAAAAAAAAAAAAAAAAAAACACTGCTGGTGCTATGTAAAGAGATCTGATACCCGATACCTTCGGGTCAAGTTCGCGCTATATAAAACTCTGCAAAAAATAAATAAATACATAAAAAACCTGATTTAAGCATGTTAGATAGGGTTGTATTGTTTACAAACAAGCTTGAGCATTAAAAAAAAAACTCAGCGTGGGCCCTGAATATTGAGTAGGGAATATCAATATACCTTAATATCGTAGCCTCAATATCGAGAACACAAATGTCAGCAAGTAAGTATGCATAACTTTTCTATACCTAACTCCATGTATATTTACCATGACGATATGCATAAATATTCAAGTTACGTAGATGTAGAGTTAAGAATAGTAATTCTGGTTTACACTGTAGCTCTTACCTTTTGATATTTTTGTCCTTGATACTTTGGCTACGATATTAAGGCATAACACTATTTATTCTCTGCTTTGATATTTCATACGACAGCAGAAAAAAATCAACTTCCTGGCTCCATTGAATTAAATAATAAATAATGTAATACAGAAAATTTATGAAAGGGACACCCATTCTGTAGTAGGGGATCTCTGTGTATAGTCATAATCTAGTGAATAGTCCCGCCCATGTGCGTGGACCCCGGCAATCAAAAATAATCTCTTAAGTTGTCAAAATCATGCAGAAACTGCAAAGACACTTAAGAGAGAATTTAAAGACAAATAATGCAGCCTATATCCACAGGCTACACTGTCCAGTACTTCAACTAGAAATTCCACCAAAAATCACCACACACAGCCCAGCCTGCCAGTTTCTACCATAGAGAAACCTGCCTCCCCCAGTCCAAGACTCAGGAATGATAGAGAGGAAGGTAGGGACAGACAAGCCCCATAGGCTGCCATTATGTGGCTTAAATAGGATACTGTGCCTTTAAGAGAACTTTCCAGACTTCTCCCAGTATCCCAGAATGCATAGCAGGTCCAGCTTACTTTCAGTTCTTTTTGAAGGCGTATAAAACGCCAGACCTGCAGCATTGTTCACATGAAGAATTCTCCACCGGGGAGGAGGGAGGGCGCTTATGACTATAACAGAGATACCCCTACTACAGAACTGGAGTTACAGGACAGAAACTACTCCTTCTGTAGTAGGGGATCTCTGTGTATAGTCATATTCTAGTGAATAGAATGGCAAGCCCATCCCCACAACGAAGCGGCGGTGGAGAAAAATACATAATGCCACTATTGCGCGAACAAATTCCGCAGCGAAGCCTGTCCAACCTGAGCGTCTGCCCTGGCGTCAGTGTCCAGGCAGTAATGCTTAGCAAAGGTATGAACCGACTTCCAAGTGGCTGCCTTGCAGATCTCAGCAATTGGCACGTTACGGAGCAGAGCCGTCGTGGCAGCTTTGCCCCTGGTGGAATGAGCCTTAGGCTTACCTCCTAAGGTCTTATTAGCTTTCTGATAACACAATTGTATGCAGGACACAATCCACCTAGAGATGGACTGCTTAGAGGTCGCAAGACCTGTCCTGACCGATCCATAATTGATAAACAACTGGTCAGACCTACGGATATCTTTGGTTGTTGTTAGGGGTAGAAGATTGGTTGGGAAGGAGTAGTTTCTGTCCTGTAACTCCAGTTCTGTAGTAGGGGTATCTCTGTTATAGTCATAATCTAGTGAATAGTCCCGCCCATGTGCGTGGACCCCGGCAATCAAAAATAATCTCTTAAATTGTCAAAATCATGCAGAAACTGCAAAGACACGTAAGAGAGAATTTAAAGACAAATAATGCAGCCTATATCCACAGGCTACACTGTCCAGTACTTCAACTAGAAATTCCACCAAAAATCACCACACACAGCCCAGCCTGCCAGTTTCTACCATAGAGAAACCTGCCTCCCCCAGTCCAAGACTCAGGAATGATAGAGAGGAAGGTAGGGACAGACAAGCCCCATAGGCTGCCATTATGTGGCTTAAATAGGATACTGTGCCTTTAAGAGAACTTTCCAGACTTCTCCCAGTATCCCAGAATGCATAGCAGGTCCAGCTTACTTTCAGTTCTTTTTTCCGGCTCCTGCTTACAGGACCCTGGCATTGAGCTCTCCCTTTTTCAAGGGTTTATTGAATTCGTTTTTGCACTTTTTGACTTTTAAAAGTGCTGTGTTTACTGCTTGGTGTTCTCTTCTCACCCTTGTGCTGTTTTTTAGGCGTTTTGGGGCTCCGAAATGCCTGGCCTTTTTGTTAAGTGCCCAGCATGTGAGAGGAAGAAGGCCAAAAGCGACCCCCATGATGTCTGCATCGTGTGCCTTCCAGAAGATCATGGCCCTGAGGAGTGTGTGATCTGCCAGCAACTTCCTGCTAGGACACTCAGGGACAGATTGAAGATCAGGCTGGCTGGCCTGGAGGATAGGCGCCAACGTGCTGCAGGTGGGTCTGGGCAGCCTGGGAGGGATCCCTCTGCCTCTGCTGAGGCCCCTGGGGGGCTCCCCGGGGGCAGGAAGTCCAGCCAACAATCCCATTCTCCGTCGACGTCGAAGGCTTCGACGGCGGCGTCGAGAGGGATGACGACGGCGTGCTCCCCGTCTCCCCGGGGCTCCGGGTCGAGACGGCGTGACAACTCGACGGCGAAGGAGAAGCCGACATCGAAGCCGCCGTCGACGTCATCGTCTTCGTCGAGGTCTTCATACCGACGCCGAAGGCGCAGGGACGTGCATCGGCGCTCGCCGTCGAAGCGGCACCGACGCTCGCCGTTGAGGCGACACCGTCGGTCGTCGTCGAGGCGACACCGCCGATCGTCGTCGAGGCGACACCGCCGATCGGCGTCGGGGGGCTCCTCGACGTCGGGGACATCAAGACGACGACGACGATCGACGCCGAGGGCGGACCGCCCGACGTCGAGAGGACGACGTGAGAGGTCGCGCAAGAGGGGATCGACGTCGAGGAGTCGACGTTCGACGCCGAGGATGAGAGGGTCGACGTCGAGGGGACGACGTTCGACGCCGGAGTCCAGGAAGCGCCGTTCGACGCCGGAAAAGCGTCGTTCTGCGTCCAGCAGACAGCGGTCAGCGTCGAGGAGTAGGTCTCCCTCTCCCAAACAACGCAGAGGGGGCTCTAGCCCCAGGAGTCACGCCACCTCCAGTGGACGCAAGAGGAAGAGGTCGCCTGCGGATGGGGATGGATCTCCGCACCCGTCCCCTAAAGGTTCACCGGGCTCGGTGTACTCGGAAGTGTACACTCCATCTCGACCCGGGACTCCTGCTCCTCCACCCGTACCGAAGGAGGACCCTCCGCCCGTGCCACCACTTCCTACGGAGGATCCTGCTCCACCTCCGGTCCCACCGCATGGGCCCGCCCCGCGGCCGGTGGTGCCTCCGCCGAGGTCCGCTTCACTGCCGTCACTGCCTGTTCCTCCCAAGGGGACCCCGAAACCGAAGCCCCGGGAGGATCCAAAGAGTCCCCGTGAGAAGCCACGGAAGACCCCTCCTCGCAAACCGAAGGAGCGCCCTAGAGCTGGCAGGTCTCGTTCTCGCTCTAGGCGCAGATCTTCCACGAGGTCGAGACACCGCCATAGGAGGCGCGAATCTCGCTCCCGCACGAGATCGTCTGGGACCAGGGACTATTCACCTACGCTGTCGGGGTCACCGGACACCAGGGTGTCCCCGATAGATGACCTGGTTGCCTTTCAAGACGTCCTGTTGAGGGGCGCGGCGAAGCTAGGCATTACACTGACAGTGCCTACTCCGAAGACGTCCGTCATTTTCGAGACTCTACATCAGAGGCACATGTCTCGTCCCCTCCTGCCCTTGGTGCCGGGCTTGGAAGAACCGGCTATGGCGCTGTTCCTCACCCCGGCTGTGACGAGAGCGGCCCCGTCCAGACTACTGAAGAAATACCGGGCTCCCGACTCGGATCCGGCCTTCTTGAGAGCGGAGCCTCCGCCTGACTCCGTCATCGTCACGGCGGCCCGCAAGCAGCACTCCACCACCCCGACCTCCACGGTTCCCCCGGACAAGGAGTCTAGGTGGATGGACTCGGCGGGGCGAAAAATCTGTGGGACTTCCGCGACATCCATGAAAGCGGCAAGTGCCACGGCTCTGTTGGGGCGTTACGACCGCGCCCTCTGGGACTCCCTCGAGCGCTTTGCGGAGCATCTACCTCGGGAGCAGCGTGAAGACTTCATGGAGGTCCTGAGTGAGGGGATGCTGGTGGCCAACCAGATAATCAGCGCGGCTGCGGACTCTTCCCTGTTGGCTGCTCACGGGTTCTGCCACGGGATCAACCAACGGCGCCACGCCTGGCTCCGGCTGACGTCCCTGAAACCGGACGCGCAGCAGAGGGTGGCCAATCTGCCGTTTTCCGGGGAGACCCTCTTCGGGAAGCACGCAGATGATGAAATGGCCCGCATGAAGGCGGAGGCCGAAACACTGACGGCGGTGGGCCTGGAAAAGCCCAAGGAAACCAAGAAGCAGTACCGCCCGTTCCAACGGCGGTTCGGAGGGCAAGGCCGAGGCCGGGGACAGGCTTCGGGGCACTCGCAACAGCAGCAGCCGTTCCGTAAGCCGTTCCAGAAGCGGCAGAAGGGCAGAGGAGGCCAGCAGTCGGCTTCGGCGCCCAAGGGCCAGGCAGGGCCTAGGCCCTAGGAACTTACTTCCCCCGGATCCGTTACCCACTCCGGTAGGGGGAAGCATCCAACTTTTTCTGGCAGAGTGAAGAAAAATTACTCAGGACAAGTGGGTGCTGAATATTGTTTGCAATGGATACAGTCTTCGGTTCACCAGCCCTCCTCCAGCGATTCCCCCGGTCAGCTCGCAGTTTCAGCTGCGCGAGCTTCAGGCGGAGGCGGATATCCTGTTGAGGAAAAGGGCGATAGAGGACGTACCTCTGTCTCAGAGAGGAAGAGGTCTGTACTCCCGGTTCTTTCTGGTTCGCAAGAAGGACAGGAACGAGTTCAGGCCCATTCTGGATTTGCGACAGGCAAACAAGTGGATTCGCAGAGAAAAGTTCCGCATGCTGTCATTGCACCAGATCTACCCTCAGTTGCAACAGGGAGACTGGCTTTGCGCTATAGACCTACAGGATGCTTACTTCCATGTGCCCATTGCACACAAACACAGGAAGTTCCTGCGGTTCCAAGTCGGCACCAATCACTATCAATACACAGTACTCCCATTCGGACTGAAGTCTGCGCCAAGGACATTCTCGAAGTGCATGGCGGTGGTAGCGGCACACTTGAGGAAGAACAAGGTGTTCGTCTACCCGTACTTGGACGATTGGCTGATCAAGGCATCCTCCTTCTCGGAAGCGCGAGCACACTTCCAGAAGACGTGCGTTCTCTTGAACAAGCTGGGGTTGCACATCAACATGGCCAAGTCTGTCCCGACTCCGGTCCAATGCATACAGTACTTGGGAGCCTCCATCAATACGCTGTCAGCAAGCGGGTCTCCTTCGGAAGAGCGACGATTATCACTCCTTCGGAAGGCTCAGGCTCTTATGACGACTCCATCTACAACAGTGAGGACGGTGTCTTCTCTACTGGGATCGATGGCCTCTTGTATCTTCCTGACGCCGCACGCACGGCTGCACATGAGACCATTGCAGGAGTGCTTGGAGGATCAGTGGGATCAGAGGAAAGGATCTTGGGACGACAAGATTCGCCTGTCGCTGCATGCTCTTCAGTCCCTGAAGTGGTGGTGTTCGGCGGAGAATCTCCTCAGAGGGGTTCCCTTTCACAAGGACATTCCCACGCAGACTGTCGTGACGGATGCGTCTCTTCTGGGATGGGGAGCGCACTCCGGGACTCTACAGATTCAAGGCACGTGGTCACCGATGGAGGCCACGTATCACATCAATTTCCTGGAACTCAGGGCTGTTCACTTGGCGCTGAAGGCCTTTCTTCCGTCCTTCCGGACCAGCTCTCTGCTTGTACAGACGGACAATACCACCACGATGTATTACCTCAACAAGCAGGGGGGCTCGAGATCGCGCACTCTGTCGCAGGAGGCGCAAGCGATCTGGCACTGGCTCCTAGCCAGAGGACTGACGATAACGGCCACCCATCTACCAGGTGTGCAGAATGTTCAGGCAGACGCACTGAGCAGACTGCTTCAGGAAAACCACGAATGGGTCATAAACGACGAAGTACTAGGAGAAGTCTTCGCAAGGTGGGGAACTCCAGACGTAGATTTGTTCGCCACCGCCGAAAACAGCAAGTGCAGAGACTTCGCCTCCAGGTACTTCAAGCAAGGGACGCTGGGGAATGCGTTATGGATCGACTGGACGAACAGCTTTCTGTACGCTTTTCCTCCCATTCCCCTGATTCCGGCGGTGCTCATCAAGCTGGCCAGGTCCAGGGCTCGAATGATACTCATCGCCCCGGAGTGGCCCAGGCAGTGGTGGTTCACGGACCTACTTCACCGGTCTCTCCTTCCTCACATCCGGTTGCCGTGCAGGCCGGACCTTCTCACGAAGTTCGGGGGACGGATGTTACACCCCAACCTCTCGTCTTTGAGTTTGGCGGCATGGCTCCTGAGATAGTGCAATATGGCCATCTGAATCTGCCCGATGATTGCATGGACATTCTGAAGGAGTCCAAGAGACCTTCCACTCGGACTTCATACGCTTACAAGTGGAAGAGGTTTTGTATCTGGTGCCAGTCTAAGAACCATGATCCTACAACCTGTAAGGAAGATGTCATCCTTCCCTACCTTTTACATTTGGCGCAGTCTGGCCTTAATGTGCATTCCATTAAGGTTCATCTGGCTGCATTGACTGCCTACCGGAAATGCCCTTCACAGACTTCCTTTTTCCAGATCCCCGTGATCAAAGATTTTCTGGAAGGATTGAAGAAAGTATTCCCTCCTGTCAGGCTTCCCTCGCCTTCATGGGAATTGAATGTGGTGCTGTCCAGATTGATGAAGGAACCTTTTGAACCTATTCATAAGGCTTCGTTGCAGCACCTGTCCTGGAAGGCGGCGTTCCTCGTGGCCATTACATCGGCCCGCAGGGTGAGTGAAATTCAGGCGTTGTGTTGTAATGAACCTTATACTGTATTTCATGCTGCTAAGGTTGTTATGCGTACTCACCCTAAATTTCTTCCCAAGGTTATTTCTGACTTTCATGTCAACCAGACTATAACTTTACCTACGTTCTTTCAGAACCCTTCATCCCCAGCGGAGAGGTCTCTCCATTCTCTGGATGTTAGGAGGGTGTTGAAATTTTATCTGGATAAAACCAAAGATATCCGTAGGTCTGACCAGTTGTTTATCAATTATGGATCGGTCAGGACAGGTCTTGCGACCTCTAAGCAGTCCATCTCTAGGTGGATTGTGTCCTGCATACAATTGTGTTATCAGAAAGCTAATAAGACCTTAGGAGGTAAGCCTAAGGCTCATTCCACCAGGGGCAAAGCTGCCACGACGGCTCTGCTCCGTAACGTGCCAATTGCTGAGATCTGCAAGGCAGCCACTTGGAAGTCGGTTCATACCTTTGCTAAGCATTACTGCCTGGACACTGACGCCAGGGCAGACGCTCAGGTTGGACAGGCTTCGCTGCGGAATTTGTTCGCGCAATAGTGGCATTATGTATTTTTCTCCACCGCCGCTTCGTTGTGGGGATGGGCTTGCCATTCTATTCACTAGAATATGACTATACACAGAGATCCCCTACTACAGAAGGAGTAGTTTCTGTCCTGTAACTCCAGTTCTGTAGTAGGGGTATCTCTGTTATAGTCATAAGCGCCCTCCCTCCTCCCCGGTGGAGAATTCTTCATGTGAACAATGCTGCAGGTCTGGCGTTTTATACGCCTTCAAAAAGAACTGAAAGTAAGCTGGACCTGCTATGCATTCTGGGATACTGGGAGAAGTCTGGAAAGTTCTCTTAAAGGCACAGTATCCTATTTAAGCCACATAATGGCAGCCTATGGGGCTTGTCTGTCCCTACCTTCCTCTCTATCATTCCTGAGTCTTGGACTGGGGGAGGCAGGTTTCTCTATGGTAGAAACTGGCAGGCTGGGCTGTGTGTGGTGATTTTTGGTGGAATTTCTAGTTGAAGTACTGGACAGTGTAGCCTGTGGATATAGGCTGCATTATTTGTCTTTAAATTCTCTCTTACGTGTCTTTGCAGTTTCTGCATGATTTTGACAATTTAAGAGATTATTTTTGATTGCCGGGGTCCACGCACATGGGCGGGACTATTCACTAGATTATGACTATAACAGAGATACCCCTACTACAGAACTGGAGTTACAGGACAGAAACTACTCCTTCCCAACCAATCTTCTACCCCTAACAACAGCCCACCCTCATTGCCCTGTTGCACTGGAACACCACATACCTGTTGTTCTCTGGAATTAAATGCCCCACCTTTCTGGGTCTTACTGTCCATATTCCAAGCCCACTACTCCACCTTTTCCCACATGCCTTATGTCTGTTCCGTCAATAGTCTTATTGGCCCTATGAACAGGTTCCTGTAGGACAGTAGTTAATTAATACCATTGTCTTGTAATTAACCAAGATATTCGTCTCCCAACAAAGCCCTGGTAATGATCCCAGATTACCTTCCATAAATGCATAAATGCAACAACTCTCTGGGTGTCATATGACCCCTCCTCCGAGTTTTGTACTTGAAATGTACAATAGTACAGCACTGCACAGCTTCCTTCAGGCTTTTCTGCTAGGGTTGCTGGGGCCACACCTGAAACTAAAGATCAATGTAGACCCTCATTTACATCTTAAATCTGCAAGAGGAAGCTAGGACCAGTTTATTGCATACTCCCTCCCCTTCATTCTCTCACTCACACCATACTCCAGGGAGCCAATTGGTTTCAAGGAAGAGCTTCACTGGTTTAGGGACCATTTAGCAGCGTGTTTATATAGTTTGTCCAGCTTGATACGGTAGGGTGACGGTGGCAGTGTCATCCGATCCGCTTGCTTGCTAGAGGTAACAGAATTGTGCCTTGCGCTGTGCTGAGAGAATTGCTAACTATTTTATACTGTTTGCTTTTGACTTAAAAACGCTGCAGTCTATGTTAAAAAACGGAAGGCTATCCTGACATGCAACCATTTTAAAGAATCGAATTTCTTGTGTCTGTAGACATTTTTAAACGTGTACATATTAACTGTGTTAGCGCTACCTGAATCACTTCGCCTCAGCCCTGAGTCAAAGAGGGGGAGGACGACATCTGTGGACAGCAAGGAAGCCTGGGCTCGATTCTCACTCCTGCCCGCCCCGGTCCGACGCGGTAGCCAGTACCGTTGCGCGGAGGGCGCGTCAGGGAGAGCTAGGCACTTCCTGTGGGGTGATTGCTGGAGCAGTTAGCGCTCTAGTTGCCTGCATTTCTCTGGGCTATTTAGCCCTCGCCCCCTCCCGAGCGCGCAGCAGTCTCGCGCGAGGGAGCCGAAGCTACGCCGAAGAGTAGCCAAAGAGTTGCCCGTCTGCGCCCGTCCGCGCCAGGACGGGGCTAGGGGCCATACTCCCTGGCTAACTCATAATGGACATCATGAAAGTCCCTAGACTAAGGTACTCTTCCCAAGCGCTACACAATCTTCGTCCTTTGAAGGAAGGGGGGGCTGTGTCCGTGACCAATGGTCATGCTTGGAGGGTCCCTTTTCTTGCATACTTTGCAGATTCCAAACAACCCATACTGCTATCTCTATTGGACATGTGGTTACTGAAATACCTATAGCTAAGGGATGGAAAAGTTTCCTCCTTAATGTTCGCTCATTACCCAAACATTATCTGGAGATCTGGGACCTTATACATACTTCTAGTCCCGAAATATGCTTCTTAACAGAAACATGGTTAAAACTGCATCCACCCCAGCTGTAGCTTTGGGAATTCCGGAAGGATACAAATTTCTCAGGCTTGACCGCCCTACGAAAACTGGAGGCGGATTAGCTATAATATATAAAAAAGATTTGAAAGTCTCCATAATTGACAAAGTTGTAGTCCAGTGATGGAAATGATGATTTTCATGATAGAGTCAGGTTCCAAACAAAACTGGAAAGGAGCTTTGATCTATCGCCCACCTGGGCCTAGTAAGGAATTTACTTTATCTCTAACAGAACTACTAGCACAACACCTAAAAGCCAAAGAAAACTTTGTGTTAGTAGGTGATTTTAACTTTCATGTTGACATTCCCGACCTCCCTGAAACCATGTCCCTACTGTCAGACCTCTCCTTACTAGGATTCCGATTACAAAACAATGGTCCCACTCATATAGGAGGCCATACCTTAGACTTGATTTTCTCTAATGGCCCAAAGCTATGTAGTCGACCCCCTTCTCGAGTTAACTGGTCAGACCACTGTCTTGTTGAATTCACTCTTCCCAGATTAGCAAAATCAATTAAAAAACTATCCGCTCCTCCCATATGGCGCAGACAATGGCATAAGGTCACAGTAGAGGAAATCCAGAAGGTATGGAAGGAACCACTTATCACAGAATTAGACAATGCGGAATCAGCTCTTTCTAAATATACCACAACCCTTAAAGAAGTTGTTGACCTCATTGCCCCATTGAAGCAAAAAAAAACAATATCCAATATCGGAACAGGAGACATGGTACACTGAACAATTGAGGACTGAAAAGCAAGGTTGTAGGAAATTAGAAAAGGTATGGAGAAAGACACACACGAAAGAGAGCCGGAAAAATCACTCAGAAGCTCTAAGCTCCTACTACAAAAACATTAGGCTAGCCAAAAAGAACAGCCTAACATCACAGTTAGCAGAAGCAGGGAACTCCTCCAGAGAGCTGTTCAGGATCTTACAGACCTTTGTAAAGCCCTTGGCCTATGAGAGTCCTGATGAATTTAACCAAACAGTATGCAATGATATTTCCCTCTTCTTTGAGGAAAAAATTGACACCATCTATCAAAAGATCACAATGGCTAAAAACTCTGGGACTAACACTAAAAATACTCTGACGCCCTCTGACAATACCCAACCTAAGTTAACTGAGTTCCCTGAAACCAATCAAACAGATATCCTATCCTTGATCAGTAGCATTAAAACCGGCTCCCCACTTGATCTCATTCCAGCAAAAACAACGGCCTTAATAAGCAATCTTCTGTCTCCCATGATACAGACGATCATCAATTTATCTCTCAAAGATGGACGAGTCCCCCAAGACTGGAATAAGGCGGTAGTAAATCCCATCCATAAAAACACGGCCCTGCCTTGGTCAGAAATATCCAATTTGCGCCCTATCTCCCTATTACCATTCTTAAGCAAACTGGCCGAAAAACATGTGAACACTCATGTATCACGGTTTGTTGAGGCTACAGGAGGCCTGGACCATTCTCAATCAGGGTTCAGACCCAACTACAGCACTGAATCTGCACTCCTCTCCGTGTCAGATAACATCAAAATGACACAGGATAGAGGAGGCTCCATGATTCTGGTGCTGTTAGACCTGTCTGCAGCCTTCGACACCTTGTCTCATGAGATTCTCCTCGGCCGGTTGCAGCAGGGGGGGATCGAAGGCGTAGCTCTGTCCTGGCTGGAGAGTTTTCTCACAGGCCGCTCACAAAGCGTCAGCCTGGGCTCCTTTCACTCCATCTCTAGGGAGCTCACCAAGGGGGTTCCGCAGGGCTCATGCCTAAGCCCCACATTATTTAATGTGTATTTGGCCCCCCTTGCTGACATTGTGAGACAGTATGGGTTTACCCCTGTGTCGTATGCGGACGACACCCAGCTCTTGTTCCCTTTTCAGACCTTAACCCCAGAAATTAAGAACTCCTTTGCTGAGGGTATGAGAGCGGTATCACACTGGATTGCCTCTAATTGCCTCCAGTGTAACGTGGGCAAGACAGAAGTCATGCTGTTTGGGAACGCAAATCTTCTGTGGTCACCAGACTGGTGGCCTCTGGAATTGGGACCCATTCCAAGTCCAAAACAATCAGTTAAGAACCTGGGAGTCAGATTAGCCCAGAACCTGGTCCTAAAAGACCATGTGAATCTAGTGACTGGATCCTGGTTTCGGACAATTGGTCTTCTGAGAAGGGTTTTTCCCTACCTATCAGATTGCTACAGAACGACCTTAGTCCAGGCGCTTGTAATAAGTCGGTTGGATTACTGCAATGGCCTCCTCATTTCAGCAAATGAACATGTAATCAACCGACTCAAAGTGGCCGAAACACTGCGGCCAGATTGGTTCTCAATGTTCCTTCAAGAACTCCATCTAGGCCCCTTCTGGAAGAGCTTCACTGGCTGCCTGTATGCCAGCGAATCAAATTTAAAATTTGCTGTATCATCCACAAAAGTCTCTTTGGATCAGGTCCTCATTACTTGACTCAGCTATTTCAAACCCACAAATCGGAACGCCTTCTGCGCTCCAACAGCCAATTCCTACTAAAAATTCCATTCATAAAAAAGGCAAGGCAAGGAGGCCGTGCCCTCTCTTATGTTGGACCTTCCCTCTGGAATAAACTCCCCTTAGACATGCGCCATAACACCAATCTTCTCTCCTTCAGGAAGGCACTTAAAACCTACCTCTTTAGGGAAGCTTAGACACCTAAACGACTCAGCACCCAAGACCCTACTTTTTTTACCTACAAACATGCGAAGCGCGGAGATACCCCTCAGGGGGTCGAGTCCTGCGCTATAGAAGCAAATAAATAAATACATTCTACCCATTATCTACTTGGACACAGGAGGTGGATGAAAGTAAGGGAGAGTTAAAGATCCTCAAACTCGTGTGAATATAATTGTAAAATCTGTAAAACCCATTTAGGTTTTTTTAAATGTAGGAATTCCAGAGGTCTGTTGTACTAGATTGATATAATGTACTTTTTAAACATTGTTTGCTCTTTTATGATTCTATGAATTGAATAAAGATGTTTTTGACTTGAAATGGAAGAAGATCATGACAACCCAGAAAAGACTACAGGGAGAGACAGCACAATATTAACCCCTTCCACGCTGATGACGAGCTGGGCTCGTCATGGCGTAGCCTCCTCGCACGCTGATGACGAGCCCAGCTCGTCATGAATAATGTAAAATAGCAATTCCCAGCACAGGAGGGGAATTGCCTTAGCAGCCATGGAGTTAACCATTCACATTTGTAAAAGGAGAAAGCTGACTGCATTAATAAGTGTGCCTGCTTTGATGAAGGTACTTCTACCCTGCCTGTGGTAGCTTTTCCCCGAGTCACAACAAGGATCTTCAAGAATGGCAGGTGGGCCCTTCCTTGGGTGGGCGGAAGCAAATGGCCTGTGCCAAGCAGGCTGATGGTGGTTTCTACCTTCAAGGTCTAAATAGCCTCCTAAGTCCTCTGCTGCTCAGCATCTATCTCTTATTCTTTCTTCTGTGCTGTTATTACAATCAGAAACACTGTTACTCAGTTCGCGTTTCAGTGTTGCTCAGTATAGTTTGTTTTATTACAGTATAACCCCCCTAATTTCTCTATTGCTGAACGTCTGAACCAAAATTGCTATCTCTCTTTCTCCTGTGTTATCACAGTTGAACTCCAGTATTAAATACACAAAAGGTGAAGGGAAAATACTTGCAATTTGTATAACCACTGGCGAGCTCTTGGGGTAGCATCTTAACCTATTGTTCTTGTGCTCAACATGCCACCTCCATTTGGACCCAGATATGCAAATCAGTCTTGACCTTGCTCCTCATGGGACCAGCCTAGCCTGAACTGCTAGGCCAGATCCCCACCGAACCGGAACACAAGCAACCTAGGACCAGATTCATCCTGATAAGGGGTCATCAGCTAGGTGTAGCTCGGTTTCAATGGCATTGAGCACAGGACCCATGTTTGGGCAAGCACTTGCCGCTTAAGACAATACATCAAACACACAAATGGTGATGAGAGGAATTTTCACAATCTGTCTAACTACTGGCAATCCCTCTGGGTAGCATCCCAACCCATTGTCCTTTGGCTCATCGTGCCACCTCAGTTTGGACCAAGTTATATGCCAATCAGCCATGACCCTGCTCCTCTTGGGGGAAGCCCAGCCAAAACTGCCAAGCCACCTCCTCACTGACCAGGCGCACTAACAATCTAGGACCGTTTTCCCTCTGATAAGGGCTCATCAGCCAGGTGTAGCTTGATTACAGTGGCACAGTTCGCACCTGACTCATGTCTGGGCATACTCTTTCCACTTAGGGTGGTACTTCAAACACACAAAAGGTGATGTAACACCATAAGTGGTCATGGGGAGGCCCAGACATGGGTCTCTTGCTCACGCTGCCACTGGAGCCAAGATATGCCTGACCTAGGAGCCTCAATCAAGGTGAAACCACTCTTGGGTTGCTTCTGTCCTGCATCAGAGAGGACCTGGTGGGGCAGTTTGGGCTGGGCAGTTCCTAATTGACCAGAGCGATGACAGATTTGCATACAGCAGGGTCTTCTCTGAGGTGGCATGGTGGGCAAAAACTGGTGGGTTGAAATGCTATCCTGGGCGATTGCAGGTGGCAAGACTTACTACAAGCATTCTCCCATCTCCTTTTGTATGCTTGATGCAACTCCAGTTCTACTCAGTGCCACATCGGTACTGCCCTGCGCAGTTGCAAAATTTTTACAGTCCACGGGATACATTGTTTATGATCTAACTCTATTTTACTCAATTTGACTCAAGTGTAATGTTATGTTATGCTACAGTGAGTTTATATGGCACAGCATTCAATGTTTTTAGCTGCTCCTTAACTCTGCTGGGCTTTTAACTCTGGCGATGGTATAGATCAGACCGATCCTATCTATGTTTGCTTAGGTCTTGTGACCTTGAACCCCTCTCTCTGTGTTAAATTCCATAATATACCTGAGGTGGTTGAATCTGTTCTGTGAGCAAGTGTAACTATTATTCTAATGTATGTTTCTTGCTCTGATCATCTGAGGTTATGATGGTGTTGCTGTATTTACCCTCTTGTACTCTGTCTCAGAGCCCCTCATGTCTAGCTTCTGGTTGTGGCTTTTCCCTATGGATGTGTCCACAAGGAGGATGGCCATGGAACCATTTGCCAATCCTATCATTAGGTGCATGGTGTAATGACTTGTGGTCGTGTTTTATTTTTGTTTGTGATTTTGGTTTCATGGTGATAGTCTCACTAATGATGTGTGGGGATGAGGTTGGTGCACATATCTTTCTTTGAGGTCTGTAAACAAAAGTTCCCACTCTTGGCTCACCTTGCTCAATTGTAGTCCACTTTGCTCAGTGGTGCTTTCTAGCCCACCCTGTATAATACTGCAATTGGTTCCCTATGGTTATGTTCAGTGTATTATTGGCACTATTGCAGCTGGACTCCCCTATTGTTTAGTGTGTCAGCAATGTAACTGTACTTTAACTCTACTACTGGTTTAACTCCAGTTTGTTTAAAGTGTCTGCTGTGTCCTAACAGTTGAATACCCTGGTTTCTGAGTGCATCTGTAACGTTATGTCAGTATTGCAGTGTGCCTGGAGTTTTCCTGCTGTCTACTTCCAGTGTCCTATCTGTGTCTGCACCATTTACAGTACCTATGAGTATCTAAATCCAGTATTAATCAGGAGATCTGCAGTCCTTTAGCATTCTAATGACTGTGTTGTTCAGTATTGTTGTGTTTGTCTTGCTCCAAGCATCTGCAGTGTTGTTACAGTCTACCTCCAGTACCCCACACTGTGTTTGGAAGGTTATAATTCCAAGCATATTCCACTTTAAGTCTGTCTTCAGTATTGGTCAGTATGCCTGCATTTTGATTACAGTTTATATTGCTCAATATTTAGCTCAAATCTGTCCAGTTTTATTGCACCATAGTACTGTTCAGTATCTAACTTAAGTTTGATGATTGTGTTTACATTCTTACAAAAGGATAGTGACCATTTGCTCAATCTGCCTGTGGTTTTATTACAGTTGAACAGTTTATCCATCTCAAGTAATTATCGCAATCCTTGTCAGGGTCATCCACTAAAATCACAAAATAAACCTGAGATCAACTCCCATGCAGCTATTGCACAGAGAAGACAGGCTCAACTAAGAGGCAATGTGTATCGTTTTTATGCAGTATCCCGCAGTAAAAAAATATCAAAATGCAAAACAATAAAAAACCCAAACTAAATAAAAATAAATACAGCAAAATTTAAGAAACGAAATGACACCAAATTGACAAGAATCCAATAAAGGTCCCCAGAAATACGATTTTTAAAAGTTGTAAGGAGAAATAGTGTCAAGAAGCACAAAGTTCAACTGATAGTTAATGGTCGTGGTATAGCAGGACCTAATCACAATTTGACACTGACCACAATGGAGTGCGGGTGGGATACGATTTTACCTACTAACTTCAGTCCTTTATGCTCCAATCCACCACAGGAGAACATATATAAAGCCTTGTGGAAAGTAGGATCTGCTTTCATTGTTACCCCCACTTTTTGCTGTTGTCAGTATGTTTTTTTGACTAGTCTGACTAGGATCCTTCTCATGAGGACCCCAGTCACTGTGCTTCCTCCCTAAATTTGACATGGTAAGTACTTTTTAGGTCCCTACTATATGGTACTAAGGTACCCAGGATATAGGTACACCAGGGTCTCCCATGGGCTGCAGCATGTATTATGCCACCCATGAGAGACAACTCAAACTGTGATTACAGACCTGCAATTGCAGCCTGTATAAGCTGGTGCTAGCACCACTTACAACAGATATATGTTTTCTTGTATCTGAGGTCAATACACTTAAACCTATAAATCACCCCCAAGGCAAGTCCTTCAATCATCAGGCTGGATGCTGGGTTGCAAGTGTGTGGGTGCCCTGCATGAGCAGGACACCCCTACAAACCCCAGAGTCGATTCTCCAGGCTTTGTAAGTGCGGTCAGCTATTTTGATACATATAGATGCTATCCGTCATTATGCGATGGCTTACTATATAGTGGCTGTGCGGAACCTGGTATCAAACATTTTGGAATCATACCCCAACACGTTACCTGTGTTGGGGTATGATTCCATGCATTGGGGGCTCTTACGGGAAGCTCTCAGTAGTCCCGGTAACAGCCTTCCGGGGTCTGCCAGCAAGCTAGCGCAGCTGCCGACCTCCGACGCGATTCTGCCTTTCTGCTGCTGAGCTGAGCTCGAGCAGGGGAAGGTAGAACAATAGGCTTTCTGTTACAGGAAGGCGTGACCACCTCCCAGACAGGACCTTGTGTAATGGGCTGGAGAGTCAGAGCAAGCCGATAAGCCCACTGAAGCAGGATAAGAAACTTGAGAGGACCCACAGGCCAAGGGCACAGGAGTTGCAGGAGAGCCTCCAGCAGCTCACAGATGCTAGAGGCTGGAGCTACTTCTGTTCTTCCACAGGTCCAGAAAATGTTCTGTAGTAAGTGCCTGGAGATGCCACATTTATGCCTGGCATGAGGTAGTGGGTGGAAAAGCCCCCTGAGAATGGTCTAACCAATGGAATAAGGGTTCCAGTGGCTAACACTACCCACTTTGGGCATTTTCAAGATACTGGCAGTCTTTGGCTATACTATACTTGAGTTCTGAGTGTTGGTGGTATGTGCAACAAATTTACTATGGTAATCCTAGTGTCCCCCCACATCTAACACCGAAATTCAGCTTAAGACAGCCCCTATACCCCCAAAAACTCAGAGACAGAAGTCTAGTAGAACAAATTCCCATTCATCAGGAACCAGACAGTGGATACACAAGAATTTATTCAGAAATCAGCTCTTGCCCTTTGAAGTGCATCCTGTGTATGATATGTAGAACCCTAACAGGCCTGCCAAGCAGGTCTTGACATTCCAGCAGGATTTGACAATGTGATGTCAACAAGACACCCACTGTGGTTGGGCTTGGTCTGGCTGGGGGTAGGGTATAGAAGGGTTCAGGCCTGGGTGTTAGCTACATCTGCTTGTGACAGAGTATTCCTCCTTGAAGTTGATCTAGGTCCTGGGGTTAGTCCACAGGCCATCCTGTCAAGGGTCACAACTAATAGGAGCCTAAGGGGGAAAAGGAAGTAGGCCGCCCCCCACTCGAAATACCCTTATACAACAGTGGCCTACCCCTGATAAGCTCTATGGCTACAACACAGTTTATTGTCCAATGACAGAGGAAACATCTACCTTCTGTCTATGCAGTTATGCACTCCGTTGCACTTTGGAACCTGGCACAGTCGCCTGTATGTGTGTGTCCATTCGTTGCACCAATCCGCTATATGTGACCCCTATCTTCCCAACGTGAAAAAAAGGGGGAGGGAAGGTTGGCAGTACCTCACGGAAGCAACACCAAGGGGAGGATACTATCAGACTGGTTCTCGCCTGATTCCTCACTTCTCATCATCGGCTACTGCCAACCCCAAAAGAAATGGGAGACAAACAAACATAAATAAAGTGCATGTAGATCAGACAGCCATCAAGTGTTGTATGTGCTCGAACCCGCTGTGATATATCCGTGCCCAGAATCGTGAAAAACAAATATACCACGATTAAAAAGAGTAAGGCTAACTGGCAACTACTGACTTTATTCTGTGCTGTTAGCTCACTCTATTAAAAGTCAACCGACATGTTTCATCACTTTATCTTACATTTCAGTGATTTCTTCAGGGTTTTATGGGTCAGCGTATAACATGCACCTTTCTGAATCTTCCCTTATTGTACATGTAGCGGTTGGTAAAACATAAAACACACATTACATTTCTACATAAAAAAGTGTCTCAGCAACAAGCACCGGATCCGGTGCGCACTGGCAAAAGACCGTGTTATGAGTAAAAGGTTGTATTACCAGGTGGCCTTCTCTGGCAAGCCTACCCGGCCCCCGTGGAAGACTGTTTGGCGTGTATCGTCCCCTGTCTCAGTAGTGGGACGTTGTGAACCGCCTCGTGGTCGGTATCTGTAGTAACAAAAGGCTAAATAAGTGTTTCCGAATGCTTCACTTCTGCCTATCAATTTTTGAGCAAACCGCTAGTACCGAGGCTGCCTCTTTCATTCAGCCGCCTCGCCCACTAACGGTGTCCAAAAGGTTCCCCTCTTCGAAGTTATCCAACCCAGTTCAACTCCTTACCGCTTACGCCTTCAGGTGTGGTCAGCGCTCACCCCTCATGTGTCTAAGCGGAGATCGCCGTCTGTTTACAAACCCGTTTCCTGATCACGTGAACGGGCGTGTCGACGTGACGAACCGCGTCACGCGTTCCACTTTTACGGGCTCCATCTTGGAACGGGGAATTTTCGTCAAAGGTGTATCTTTGATGCCGGAAACATTAGCAATTGGGGCAACGTGCTAATGTGGTGGGGTGCCAGTATATACATTAGGCACAAACAAGCATTGGTAATTTGGGGCCCTACTACAGGAATAGGAAATTTTTTCAGTATATTTATACTATGTCCTGTCTGGATGTTACTATTGGGAAAAAAACATTTTGCATCATTCTCACTCTAACCTTCCACCGGGACACCATCCTTGTGGAGAGTGCACCATCTGTCCGCTAACCATGAAAACCAGTTCCATCATCAGGACTAATGGCAGCACTTGGCACTTAAACAGTTTCAGTAACTGTAACACGTGCAACGTGATATACAGACTATCCTGCCCCTGTGGTTTGCACTATATAGGGTTAACCACCAGAAAAATCAAGGTGAGAATTCAGGAACATCTTAGCACCTTGAAATCAGCAAAACTCTCGACCAAATTGGTGCAACACTTCAATAGCTTCAAACACAAACCCAGGGATCTCCGGTGGGTTGTGATAGAGAGAGTTCAAGGAGATCCTCATAATATGAGCAACAGACTACTCAAGAAGGAGGCACGGTGGATTTATGAAGAATCAACAGCTGACCAAGGCCTCAACGACATTATTGAGTGGAACAAGGTCTCAATGATCTAGAGGACCACCCCTATGAATATACTGTAAGGATCAGGTAGTGACTTCCTGAGACTAGCTGGATAGGGACGTCCCTTTCACACAATTATGTCGAGTAACTGCAGGGGGTACCAACTGGGGGCATTATGATCTCTGGGTTTCTATACAGATGCCGTGTAGATGACTGTGAGAATGATGCAAAATGTTTTTTTCCCAATAGTAACATCCAGACAGGACATAGTATAAATATACGAAATTTTTTTCCTATTCCTGTAGTAGGGCCCCAAATTACCAATGCTTGTTTGTGCCTAATGTATATACTGGCACCCCACCACATTAGCACGTTACCCCAATTGCTAATGTTTCCGGCATCAAAGATACACCTTTGACGAAAATTCCCCGTTCCAAGATGGAGCCCGTAAAAGTGGAACGCGTGACGCGGTTCGTCACGTCGACACGCCCGTTCACGTGATCAGGAAACGGGTTTGTAAACAGACGGCGATCTCCGCTTAGACACATGAGGGGTGAGCGCTGACCACACCTGAAGGCGTAAGCGGTAAGGAGTTGAACTGGGTTGGATAACTTCGAAGAGGGGAACCTTTTGGACACCGTTAGTGGGCGAGGCGGCTGAATGAAAGAGGCAGCCTCGGTACTAGCGGTTTGCTCAAAAATTGATAGGCAGAAGTGAAGCATTCGGAAACACTTATTTAGCCTTTTGTTACTACAGATACCGACCACGAGGCGGTTCACAACGTCCCACTACTGAGACAGGGGATGATACACGCCAAACAGTCTTCCACGGGGGCCGGGTAGGCTTGCCAGAGAAGGCCACCTGGTAATACAACCTTTTACTCATAACACGGTCTTTTGCCAGTGCGCACCGGATCCGGTGCTTGTTGCTGAGACACTTTTTTATGTAGAAATGTAATGTGTGTTTTATGTTTTACCAACCGCTACAGGTACAATAAGGGAAGATTCAGAAAGGTGCATGTTATACGCTGACCCATAAAACCCTGAAGAAATCACTGAAATGTAAGATAAAGTGATGAAACATGTCGGTTGACTTTTAATAGAGTGAGCTAACAGCACAGAATAAAGTCAGTAGTTGCCAGTTAGCCTTACTCTTTTTAATCGTGGTATATTTGTTTTTCACGATTCTGGGCACGGATATATCACAGCGGGTTCGAGCACATACAACACTTGATGGCTGTCTGATCTACATGCACTTTATTTATGTTTGTTTGTCTCCCATTTCTTTTGGGGTTGGCAGTAGCCGATGATGAGAAGTGAGGAATCAGGAGAGAACCAGTCTGATAGTATCCTCCCCTTGGTGTTGCTTCCGTGAGGTACTGCCAACCTTCCCTCCCCCTTTTTTTCACGTTGGGAAGATAGGGGTCACATATAGCGGCTTGGTGCAACGAATGGACACACACATACAGGCGACTGTGCCAGGTTCCAAAGTGCAACGGAGTGCATAACTGCATAGACAGAAGGTAGATGTTTCCTCTGTCATTGGACAATAAACTGTGTTGTAGCCATAGAGCTTATCAGGGGTAGGCCACTGTTGTATAAGAGCATCCTGTCAAGGGCACAAGTACACCTTCCTATACCCAAGGCCTTTTTCTCCTGTCCTAGGGCAAGTTAAAACCTTATTCACAACTATTCAAATGCTAATTATTGTCTAGCAGAGGTGAGGAACAAAGTACAGATTTGTTTCCAGTGACTTTAGACAGGGAAAAGGTAACTTTCTAGAAGTAAATTTTCTTTAATAGTTATACAAAATGTTATTTTACTATTAAATTGGATTTTGAAAAACTATAAAAAGAGTCCTTAAATTAATTTTCTAGCTGCTTCCAACCCAAAATAAGCAATAGTGGATGTAATAATGTAATCCAGTATTTTCCTATGGAGCAGCTACACTTGCTACTGTGAAAATATAATTTGGTCTTTTCCACTGTAAGGGAATGTGGAAGAATAAACCTTTACATGTCCCACTTTAAAATACTATGCACCCTGTCTTATGAGCAACACGGCTTACTTGGGGTGACTTATTATTATGTCTAACTCATTTGGTCCTCAGTTTTATTAAGCCACTTTTGCTCAGTGTTTAGCTTTACTGTATTAATTGTGGCTACAGTGTTTCACAAACAAACATCAGTACTGCCCAGTGTCTACCACAAGTGTCTAACTCCATAATTGCCCATTCTATCTGCTTGGTTGTTGCAGCCTAATACTGGGGTACTTACTATACGATTCCACTTACAGTAATATGCAGTGTAGTTGCAGTGTTAGCCCGGTCCATACTGTGTACAAATAAAAGAATACCTTGGGTACTCTTCAGAGTTAAATTGCGCTTGTTCAGCCTGTTTACGGTGTTATTAGTGTCTAACTCCTGCATTTGTAAATATTTGATTGCAGTTTTCTCAGTATGTTTGCACTACTGTTCCAAGTCAACACCATTGTTAACCTGGGCGCCAGCAGTGTCATTGCAGTCTACTTCCAGCATTGCTCAGTGTGCTTGCGGTGTTGTTACTGTCCAACACCAATGTTAATCACAGTTTCTGCAGTGCTATTAACTCCAATAATGCCCAGGGATTAATTCTGAAGAGTACCTGAATAGTTAAATAAAAGTCTTACTTCAGTGTTGCTCAGTGTCTAACACAAGTGATGAAAGAAGAAAATAACAAAGGGGGAAGAGAGAGACCACGAGCATGAGGACCCCTACAATTCCTAAGGCTCATGAGGCATTGGAACCAATACATAACAGTCAGCTAAATAGCGACAAGAATCGAGAATTTGTAGGTACATTGCATAACCTACACCATATCTCACTTTTTAAATTACACGATTTTTAAAGTAGAGAAACGTGAGTAAGGTGGGGATTTGTGTACCCCAGTCCTGAAGAAGGAGTTACGACTCTGAAACATGTTGACACACACACACAGGAGGTGATGCACATTGTCCTGCATACTACACCTCCGTTTATTTCACCCTTTTAACAGCGCCAGCCCGGGGGCCCATTAAAGTATTTTTTGCGTTTACTTCACGAGCCAGGCACTTTTTAACATCACTCGCCGATTACCTCACCACTCACGCACATAAAACATAAACCCTCACACACACCACTCATAGTTGTTTATAAGTGCATCCGCGTAATCGTAGGTCGCAGCACGCCGCATCCCCTAGAGGGGTGCGAAGACCCCGATGATGAAGCATGACACCAAGGGGCCTTTTGGTGTGTGAGGGGTATTTTAAAAACTCTGGTGATCCCAACCATCGTAGGGAACCCTCCCTATTCTAAAAAGTGGATTCATCTTGTTTATACAAAAACAAGTGATGCTCACTGGTTCAGTATTGTTATTTTATTACTGTCTTAATTCATTGTTGCCCATTGTCTGCATCCAGCTCCTCTTTTTTAATGAGCCCGTTTGTCAGCAGTACAATTGTGCACCATTTTCAGATTAATGAGACTCAAGTATTGGTGGCTAATTGAATAGAAATCCTTTTACTTCAATGAGAAGCCACCAACATGTGCCCAGCAAGAAAAAAAGTCAAGTTTAATAATAGCAAGTGCTGCAGAGATCACAATTGTATCTCATCCTGCCCTAGCATGTAGATGCAAAGTCTGGCTTAACTTGTAATGCACCCTGCTCTGGGGCTTGAGACCAACTTGTGTACCCACAATTAGTAATGTCAACAGTCACACTTACAAACGAAATCAAAATTTCAAATCTTTAAGTTATGGCAATTATCTTATATTTTTAATATGTTTCTTCGTTCTGAACTATTTCATTATTTTATGAGTTGGTAATAATGCTATGCAAATATATTACATTTCTCAGACAAACATTTTGCTAATAGGTTTCATAAAGCAGCTGCCATGATTGCGTGGAATGCTGTTCACTCTGCAAGCCTTTGCACACATGCCATTGTGTTTTGGCCTTTTTTATTTGCTTTGATGTCTGATAACTTGATCACGAGTGCCCCACAAACACCTATTTGTGCAGGGATTGCAATTACAAGTGGTGCAGACTCTACCACACCCGGCGATTACCAGGTGTGATAAAATCTGCAACCACCAGATACGTTTTGGCAGGTCAAACCTTCTGGAACTTAACAAGGGAAAAAGGCCTGGCAATTAATTGGGCATACTGATTTTGATGCAGAAAGCACCAACATTTGTATGCTATACTCATTTTTCTAGAAAACTCAGAATGGTCACTATATCTTTCACCCAAGTAATTGTACAGCCCATGATGTTGTAAATAGATCCTACCCCGTCACAAGCAGTTGTACATGTGACCCAAGTGGCCCACATAGAGTTGGGTGGTAAAATACATTTCTCCAATTTCTGGTGGTAATGATAAAACTAGAGAAGAATCCAAAATAGGAATATTGATCCCAGTTGAATTATATAGATAAGGAAGTTACTTAGTCAGATTCCCCCCTTGGATTCATCATTTCCTCAAGCTTTAAATAGGGTTGTACGCTTTTGACGCTCAATCAAATGTACTGTAGTAACAGGTTGTCAATGGTAATTGACGTATAATGGTTTTGATCAATCCCTTTACCTCAACGGAGTGTTTCCTACATTTGTCTCAAGCTCTTCTTTGTTTTCCAGATGCCGTTGGCTGTGTGGACCCGGAGGAGTGTGTCAAGGTGTGTGGTGCCGAGGTGGGCTGCTCCAACATTGCATACCCCAAGTTGGTCATCGAACTCATGCCCAGTGGTAGGTGAAGCCTCCTTGGTGATAGTGTCTATGATTTGCGCTGATCTTCTTCCCAAATCAGCGTTAATGGTTTTGTGAGCCCGCGTTTGGGCGTGTAGCACCCTCCCAGTGCGGTTACGTTGTTATTAGTATGATTACTTTGTTATTATTTGCTCTTTGAAGTTCTGCAAATGAGAAGCTGGAAATAGGATGGAATGAGCTTGGCGCTTCAGTAAAAGGAGCAAGACTTGGGAGAGGTCTGTTTTTTCCTGTCAGACGGATTACCACACCCAGCTCCTGTTCCAACAGCGCCGAAACCATAAACTTTCTTTCCATTTTTTTAAATTAGACGTCTTCACTTCCTGGTGTTGTACAACTGGAAAATCGTTAGTTCTGGTTCTCTGGTTAAGTTCCATGAAATGCCATTGTTTACAGGTCTGAACTTTGCAAATTAACATATAGATATACCCCTCTTTGCATTGTAACTTAGAAACTATGAACTAGCAATCAATGGTAATGGCTTCTTATTTAAGTCAACGCTTACCTTAGCATTACACTCCATTTACATAACTTCATTGTGCATTGGGAGCAGTAAAGTTGAAACTTTATCCTCCTCATAAACCTTCACTGGCCTCCTATTTGCTGCTAAAAGGCAAGGGGAGGAGCAAGCAGCTGAAACTAGAAAATCTCAACAGAGATCTATTCACTTTCTGCTCCAGGCACTGCCTTCATGACGTGAAACGAGGGGGCGGAAAAAGCAGTGCCATAGTAGAAAAGAAAGACAACAGTAGCGTAGTTGATGGGAAGGCATGACGTTGGAGAGTTTCCCACCTCTAGGTCATCAGCCTGAACCCAGCCCAGGTTGTCAGACAACCAAAAGAAAAACAATCCTGTCACAGTTTGTGGGTCACTGTGAAATAGGTTTACCCCATTTCTTGTTGAATAGAGTGAAGAGATAAAATCACACACACACCCTCTCTCTCTCCCCACAGCTAAATGAAATGAATTTGCACTTGTAGAGCGCACTTATACCCCAACTGGGGTTTCCTGGCACTGTATTCATACCGCTGTGGAACCCTTCCTGGCCTTTCCCTGTGAAATGTCCACTCCTAGGCACCCCCAAGGTGAAGCCAGGCATCCCAGCACTGTTGGGGCCATTGTGGAGATTAAGCAAGCTATTGCCCAGAGTGGGACCCATGATTAGAATGGGCACCAAGGCGAGAATTATCAGGTCCAAGGAAATTGAGCCCAAGACCCGCCGAGGCAGGAATTGAACCTTGGTCCCTGAACCCTGGTCCCTGAACCCTGGTCCCGGGCCAGACCTCTGAATCAGGGTCTGCCGCTCTAACAATTGAGCCACACTTCTCCACATATATAAAGAACATATATGCATTTGAAATCACACCTGACTTACTGATCTTAGAATCTGAACTAACCTTAGAATTCGCAACACTTCAGCATACATGCCAACATTTTAGCAGAGAAACATGGAAGATTTAAAAAATATATAATCTGGAGAATGTATTTCTCCCATTGACTTCTACTGCGGCCTGAATCGGGTCTATTTGCAATGCATGGGATTTGCAAGTGTGCTGCTGCAGGAGCAAGTTACTGGCAGTGCATACTCTGAGTCACACAAGACCAGTCCCTGTTTTGTATTTGTTAGGGATTGGCCTTACATCTGCTACTGGCCAGTGCATGAACCCCCTGTATTCCAAAGAATGCAGGGGCCTTGGTGACACTCATAGGATGGTAAACTTTACCTCGCTTTAGTGCTCCACCAGCCTACGCCTCAAGGAAGATCTTGTCTCGACTATGGCATGGGCAGCGGCCAGGAGCAGTCTGGAGCAGCCGCGGTCGGTAGTGGGATGACCTGCAGGGCAGTGACGTGGAAAGGGGGAGGAGCAGGGTGGGGGTTAGTAATGTATGGATCGCAGAGTTTTACAGGTAAGTAAATATATAAATAAATAAAACGAATGTCGTTGCACGCACTGCATCGCATTTGGTGATGCAGTGCACGTAACGAAATTCGTTGTATTTATTTATATGTTTACTTACCTGTAAAACTCCGTAATCCATACATTACCACCCCCCACCCTGCCCCTCCCCTCCCCACGTCACCGCCCTGCTGGTCATCCCACTACCGACTGTGACTGGTCTGGAGGTCTGTCCACACAATTGGAGAAGGACAGCCTGTGCACCAGTGAAGCTCTGGTCGCCAACCACTAAGGAGACAGTATCCGGTACGGAGGGGGGCGAGGTAGTCTGTTTGACACCCTTGCCTAAGAGATGTCCAGATCAGGTAAGTAGTGATTTTGGGCTGCAGTAACTTTCAAAGTCTCCTTCATAAATGTGGCTGTCAGGCTTGCACTAAACCTGGTAACCTGGATCCACCAGGACCAATGCTTGTATAGACATTTCCATGAACTCTTTGACGACCATGTAAAGGAGGTTTATGCCACTTAGGGGTAAATGTAGGAATGGGGAAATGAAACAAGAGAAAGAAAATAAGGCCCTCTGTACCCTCATTCTGCGTGTTCCTACTGCTGGGCTCAGCCTGCTCTGTGGAAGCGTTGATAAAATAACTGTGTTGGTATTTTGTCGTTTGCATTACAGTTTACTATTTCGAATATTGTGACAATCTCTGCATACATTCCTGTCAAAGGCTGACGAAAACTCCAAGAAAGATGAATAAAACCTTTATAGTAGATAAACTTTACTACATATTCCAGTATGGATAACCCCATTCAGTGAATTGTTTGTAAATCAGATCTGTGGTCTGAATGAACCTAAATGTACATAGTTCTTCAGGTGGACATACAGCCATTTCTCTGACGACCCAGGCGGGCCATCGAAGAGGTTTAGCTATAGCGGTGACCGAGTAGTCACTGCTGTAGCCAAACTGAAGGTCTACCAGCATTTGAATCGGGAGGACGGACCTTGATGTTGGCGGTATGTATACTTCATCACGGTTGCAATGGTGTATACATACCACCTACTTACAAATCATCCCAAATTCATGTTAATAGCTATTTCACAGATTTGATTTAAATGGCAAACAAACTTAGTATTCTTTATTTTGACTTGAAGTGGTGAATTACCTGTGTGCAAGTAAATAAAAAGTAAACTATATTATGAGGGGTGTGAGAAATAATATTTTTCTACTCAAAGTTCTACAAAGCTTATGAAGTTTGCACCACTGTTAGATTTATACTTTGCCACATTCGCAAAAGTTCAAATGCAAGCAAAGGTTCCAGCAAAACAAGTCTTTAGGCCTCATCCTGTTGGCCCTAGTGAATCGGAAGTCAGGCTCAACTGACGCTTGGGCCTGAATTCCGATTTTGAGTGGTGCAGTGAATTCCCCCCCCCCCCCCCCCCCCCCCCCCCCCCCCAAAAAAAAATTCTCCAGGGCTTACTTGAAAGAATTTGCAGGGAGAAAAGGTCCTAAGTCCAATTTTTTAAGCCTAGAATAAAAGGAAAAGTTCAAACAAGTTACCACTCATTGTGACCTGCGGTAATACTCTTCAGGAAACAACTGCAAGGGGTGAAAGCAAAATTTCATTGGCCAGTGTTTCTTTCACAGAAATACTGCAGGCCTGTGAATGATGCTATTTGTGTGAGAATTTCCAGCATGGGAGTGATAAAACAAGAACACACATTTTATAGGGCTAGTTTGGCTAAGTTAAGATAAGGTGTCTGTATCATGGAAGAATGGAGAAAAGGCATTGCAATGGCGGGGCAATTGATGGCTTTGATGAGGGCTGCACTGGTAAGTGATTTATCTATAACTATTCCCCTCCCCGTTTCCGGTATACTGCACCAAAGACTGGGCAAGCGTCCAATAATAACCTAGGATGGTGCCTGCTGGGTTTTAAACTGGTGTTCCTTTATCTGACATCAGTGCAAATTTAAGCGTGAATGATCGAAGTGCAGTGATTGTCATTCAGTCATGAAGTCTGTCTATGTTATGTTATGTTATTCATAATTTGTATAGGGCACTAATACCCATGGGTGTCTAGGCGCTTCCGGATCTGCATACTGTGCCAGGAAAAGCTAGTTTCTAAAAAAAAGCCTTGTCTTGAGTTGTTTCCTAAACTCAAGAAGGGAGGGAATCTTCCTATGATTTAGGGGAAGGAAGTTCCATTCCTTGATGGTATTGTAGCTGAAACTCTGGTGTGTTGTGTTCTGTTATTGTAACCTGTATTGCTCCAGTTCCATTTGAAGTATACAAAAAGTAATGGATGGAATGCTTGAATTAATCTCAGCCACTGCTAATTACTTGGGCCACATCCCAGTCCATTGTTATTTTGCTCCACCATGCCACCTCAGTTTGGACCAAATTCCATTCGGGCCACCATACCTAAGTATTCCTGAATCTGGAGTAGAGGGATTCCAGGTGACAGAGGTTGGCGATGGAAGAAGCGGCAACAGAAAGAGCTGTCGTCTCCAGGATAGGGCTGTAATAAAAGGAACTAAACTTTTACTGAACCACCAGGTTCTGAGTACTATTTATAAGAATTGAAGACGGGTCACAAATTGTGCAACCCTGCCACAAGATTCATGGGAAATAATTGCAAACAGTGCCGCGTTTCTCGAGAATCGTAACAAAGAATACAGAAATTCCAGAGGATTACACGTAATTTAAGGATTGCTCTGACGAATGCAGTGCTGAGCCTACACAGAGGAATACTCCATGGACAGCGCCTATACCTTGCTGATTTAGATACGTGTCATATACATTCAAAAGTAAATAAGGGGATGCAGGAAGGAATGGTTATCTTTTAGCCGTTGGTCTCACTGTTCCGCTGTCACTCTCCATCAACCTCATTAAGAATGCTCTCGCCCTATGCGCCACGTACAGTAAAGTCAAAACGCTGGGGGCCTGATACTCAAACAGCCTCCGCAGTTGCAGCGGAGGTAGGGTGACCAGAATTGAAAGCCAAAAACCAGGACATTTCACAAAAGTAGAAGGACTACAATTTTACTTCAACCGAGCGTAGAGAATGGCAGCGCTCACCACAAGAGAATTACAGAAGAGGCAGAATGAGCATTAAAACATTTAATATTTAAAGCCAGTAGCATGCCTGTTAATGAACTTACTTTCTTATATTAGATGCTAACTATCCTTGCTTTGGAAAACATAAAAAAAGGCACCTCCCACCGTTTTCAGTCGATCCTCTTTAAAAACCGGGACATGAGCTAACTCTCGCGAAATCTGCCGTTACAGCTGGTGAAAAACACTCGGAGGAATAAAGACGTGCACTACAAAGCTCCTTGTGTGGCATAGCCATTTAAATGTTACTGGGTTGGGGAGGATGCTGCAACTGGCGACGAGTCAGGGGAGCAGTAACCCAAGGATCCGAGTGAGCTCTCACAGAGGGTTTGCCAAGATTCAGCAAACTTCTTGTGTGTGCCACGTGTGCCTCGTCGAGGTGTTAATGGACGACTGGCTTGCGTGGAGTTAAAGTTTCACTGCAGCCAATGCAAGGCTTTCCAAGAAGGCGCAGGCCCACAGAAAAGTTACATCACAAACTGCCAAGAACCTATTGGTAAGGCCAAGAGAAGAGATAATGTGCTACGGCATAACACAGAACCATCAGTCATACGAAGAAACGCTAAAGGCAGCGTTAACCAGGTACAGAGAAGTGATGAAGGCCACGATAGCCAGGTGCGAAAACACACCAGTAGCAGGAACATTCAGGCGCCAAGAAAATACTTAAGGTAGTGAAGGCCAGGTACACAAGGTCGAGAATCTCAGTGAACACATGCAAGATATAAAACCACCACAACTGATGTAAGCACACGGCTAGAGCCTCAAGATGGTCTGATAAGGCAGCCAACATCATCGTAATAGGCCCTGCATTTGACAGCAGTAAGTTCCACAGGCAGTTTTGATGCTGCCACTTCCTTTCCATGCCGCCAAAACCAAAATATTGCTGCCAGATGGACTGCCTAGATTGAGAAGTTTGATGGTTTCATCAACGTGCTAGAAGAAGTAGATGACAAGAGGATTATCAAATACTTAAAGAACCTTGCAGGTGATGGAGTGAAAGAAGCGATAAAGAAAATACCACATGCTGATGAAGTAACTTACTGCCAGATTAAAGCAGCTTTAGAAATCAAGCTTAATCCAATGCCTACTGTTGATTATGAAAGGTACATCTTCAACCAAGCCTGACAGCAAGCTGCAAAAAACTATGGAGGAATTTGCTAAAAGACTTGAGACTCTCATCAAGTATTGCAAGTTCAATGAATTCAATGATGAACAAGCCATACGACTCAGAGTAAACGATGGTTGCCTGTCTGACTTGTTCAGGCGGCGTATAGTGCTCGAGACACTCAGTCTGGAAAGAGTACTCATGGCTGCGAGAGCAGAAGAATGTGCAGATCAACAAGCAGCTGATACGGAACATGGAGTAGCCCAGAATGAATCAGCGTTGAACATAAAAAAAGTAAGCAGAGACACAAGGTCAAGGGCCATAAATTGATGTCTCTGAAGAAAAAGAAAATGCGTAATCAATGCGGATTCTCCTTTCCATACAAAGGTAAATGCCCCACTATTTGACTAGTATACAACGGCTGCTGGAAAGTGAACCTTTTCATGGCTGTTTGCAAAGCAAAAGCCAAACCAACTGTGTTGCATCAAGAAGTGAAAATAGATGCCATAAAGTTCCAGAAGCACTCTAACCACACCCACAGGGTCAAGTGATGACATAATTTAAGGCTAGTGGAGACTAAACAAAGTCAATGGTCATCAGAGTCATCATCCAAAAGCTCTTCAATGTCATTATCGAGTGACTGTGAAGAAGATGGCTGTGCGATGATGATGTCTACTAGTGAGGGAAGTGCACACGTAGGTTTGGCCTCATGCAGAGAAGAGTCCAAGTCCAAGAACATCACCATGTGAAACAACCAAATTCCTTTGAACATTGCTCTAAGATCACACTCAAAGTGAATAGTTCTCCCATACCTTTTATCATCAACAGTGGTGCATCGATAAACCTCAGAAAAGTACCATGGCAGAAAAGTACCATGAACTGTCTCTAGTAGCCCCTCTCGTGCCTTTGAAGGCCAAGTTATACACGTGGGCTGCTTCTATGCTATTGCAGAGTCAAGGATCAATTGTAGCGGCCATGCGACACAAGAAAATAAAGGTACAAGCACCAATACATGTTCTTCAAGGCACTCCGTTGAGCGTATGCTAACTCAGTTTCAGCACTGCTGCTGCCATGGGTCTGATTTCTATCAACTATAACATAACACATGCAGACATAGTAAGTCATCTCCCGTCATTGTTTCATGTACTAGGAAAGCTTAAGACCATGAAAGAACAGCTTCACATTCCGTTCTGTTGCTTAACGACACAGTCAAATTGCTTTTCACTTGCAGGAAGCTGTTGAAAAGGATCTGGAAATGCTGCTAAAGCATGACATCATTAACGTTCTACTGATTCGAAGCCATGGGTTTAACTCATAGTCGTGGTGCCAGAAAAGGACAGTGAAGGTGCCGTGTGCAGCTGTGTTGATCTGAGCCAAGCTAAGAAGGCTATTGAGAGAGAACGATATCCAGTTTCACACATTGCAAACACGATTACACAGCTGAATGGCTCCAAGGACTTTTCCCACCTTGATCTGAACAAGGGATATCATCAACTCGAACTGGAGGAAAATTGCAGGTACATTACGACCTTTGCAACTCATGTTGGTGTGTTCAGATATAAGCGGTTAAGCTTTGGGGAGTCATCAGATCCAAAACTCTTCAGCATGTAATTCGCTGCATAATACATCCTAACCATTAACAAAATGGGGTGACCCAAAAAAGTCATAGACCTGGGTATAATACGGTATTGAAAACAGTGGCCCGTGACCCTTTCCTTCGTAAAACTGAATCAATCAGTACATAGTCAATATTTCTATACCATTTCAGGGTGTGTCCCTTAGATCAACCCTAATCAATAAATGCACAAAGTTCACAAAAAGAAAATGCAACAGGGATAATTACAAAACCAGAGACAATTTTAATTCATTGTATCTCCATTAAATGCGAAAAAAAATCACAATTATCCAATGATAGAAGCATATAGGTTGCCCCAAGGGAGTGTGCAAAGAGCAAAGGGTGATTGGGACAGTGTAAGGTGATTAGGGAAGGAAGAATTCAGATAAGGACATAAAATTATTCACAAAAATACTGTACACAGAACCGGTTACACAGTTCACCGTCCTACAATGACCTAGCCTCAAATATCAATTCTATACACATTTATCTGCTTCTATCATTGGATAATTGTGATTTTTTCGCATTTAATGGAGATACAATGAATTAAAATTGTCTCCGGTTTTGTAATTATCGCTGTTGCATTTTCTTTTTGTGTGCATTTATTGATTAGGGTTGATCTAAGGGACGCACCCTGAAATGGTATAGAAATATTGACTATGTACTGATTGACTCAGTTTTACGAAGCATAATACATTCTGTCACACATGCTTGTAATTACAGTTATGATATACTGGTATTTGGGACCACTCGAATGGAACATGACAAAGTCCTTACACAAGTCTGCAGTTTGCCTGCTGATGCATGTCTCATATTGAATACAGAAAAGTGTGAGTTTCACAAAACCAAACTCTGCCATGTTTTCTCTGAAGTGGAAATGACATGAAATCCAGCGAAAGTACTTGCTTTATTGCCCACTACTCCCCGCCGGGCTTGACCATGCTGTGATCCTTCCTTGGCATGGCCAGCTACTGTTCCGGGTACATTTGTGATTTTGCGATGGTCAGTGCCCCATTGATAGTCTTGACAAAATGGAACACTGCTTTCAGGTGGTCGCATGAATGGGATCACAGCTTCAAGAAAAATAAAACATGCAATAGAGAATGCTACTAAAATGTCCTATTTTGATGCAAAACTGCATACTGAGATTGTGGTTGATGCAAGCCCAGTGGGGTTCGGTGCGATCTTGGCTCAGCACAATGCTCATGAGAATGCACAGAGACACATGTGGCCCATGTGAGGAGGAGTCTGCCGAAGACTAAACAGGCTTATTCCCAACTTGGAAAAAGAAAGCCTAGCTGTGGTGTGGGCTTGTGAATACTTTCATTTGTTTCTATACGGAAAACATTTTAGACTTGGCACTGACCACCAGGCGTTGCTCGCCATTTTCGGAAATCCAATAGCCAAGATTCCCCCTCAAATATTAGAGGTGGGGGTTGAGACTACAAGAGTATGATTATACTATTGGGCACCGACCTGGGAACGATCAAAATCCTACTGACTACTTTTCATGAGTGCCATTGCAGTGTCATGATGACAGGTCTAAAGCAGCTTAGGTGTATGCCAACTTCATAGTCAGATCCAGTACCCCTGCTGCTCTATTGGTAGAACAAATTCTGGCTGCAATAAACACAGATCAAGATATGATTACTCTCAGAAATATTATTTCACAGCATTCCCAGAGGAAACATACTTGACCTCTAATGGATGATTTTGAATATCAAAAGCTCAAAAATGTCAGAGTAAAACTTTCTGTTACTCAAGAAGGCATTATATTATGAGATACGAGGATTGTCATTCTCGAGAGCCTGAGACAAAAGTTATTGAACTAGCACACAAAGATCATTGTGGTATTCTAGCCACTAAGAGAGCTCTCCGAGACCGAGTGTGATTTCCTCACCATGATGAAAGAGAATTAAAGGCCTGTCATTTGTGTAACTGTTTGTCTCCCAAGACAACGCAGTACCCACTAACCATGTCCGATCTTCCATATGCTAGCATAGGAGAGGATTATTGTTGATTTCTTTGGTCCCCCTCAAAAATGGACATCATCTTATGGTATTCGTTGATGAATACTCCAGGTTTCCCCTTGTGCATGATGTCATCAACTACGCATGATAAAGTAATTGGGGTATTGAATGACGATTTTGTAACATGGGGTGTTCTTTCCATTCTTTAAGTCTGACAATGGCCCATCTTTTAATAGTCGAGAATTTAAATATTTTCTCACAAGCATGAATAACAAGCATCAGAAAAGCACACCTCTCTGGCCCCTGATGAACAGGGTTCTTGAATGATTCATGGGCACCCTTAAATGAGTGGTTAAGCGCACCGCGTTGGAGGGAAGTGACCTCTGATTTGCTTTGTTTTCAGCCCTTTGTGCTTAATGGGCCACTCCCCATTCCACATCAGGTGAAAGCCCTGTCACCTTGATGTTTGGGAGAGCCATGGGAATGAAACTGCCACAATGGACCACCACAAGACTGACTGATGCTGACGAGATCCGTAAAACAGATTCTGTGAACAAGTGCAAAACGAGGACTTATGCTGATGAACGCCAAAGTACTCGGGACACGGTTTTCAAGGAGGGAGACTGATTCCCGGCCAAACAAAAATAGAAATACAAGTCTGAGCACTGTTTGATGCCAGTCCGCTGAGGGTCTTGACGAGCAACGGGCATATGGTGGCTGCTCAACATCCCGGAAAGTCCTTTACGAGAGCCTTGTCATATTTCAAGCCCCTGCTTCAATGTTCATAGGCTCCAGATGACCGAATTGTGGTATGTCTGCCTGAGAGTCTGGAGACCCCAACTCATACACTTATGATGAACTCAGCAGAGCCTAAATAATTTTGCTCACAAATTATCCAAACATGCAAAACAGGTTAAGGATGAATGAGGAGTCACATCTAAAAGAGGTTTTAGCAATAGTTAAGAAAGAAGAAGTTACAGGTAGGTAGATGTGCTAAAGCTGTGTTAACAGATGACAAAAACAAGGATATAGTATGAAGAGTAAAGGGAAAGAAAGTCGACAAATCCAGTGATCCCGGGAATCCTCTTAAAAGGGCAAATACGAATTTGAATAGTGACAATCAAAAAGGGATATATGATTCTTTAGATGTGGAAGTAAAGATAATTAGCCAGTAACAAAAACTGTGTGGCTTTGAACCAAAGTGTTGGGAATGTGGATGCAAGGGATATTCTTACAGGGTGTGCCGAAGAAGATGTGATGACAATGTTAATTGTATTGTGGAAGAGGAAGTTGTTAATTATGACAGTCGGAAAACAAATTTGTACAAAAGATATACAAAGAGGATTATTGTATATTGAGAGTTGACCAATATGTTACAGGAATGAATGGCTCTTCCAAGAACAAACCTGTGTGTGAAATGATCCTAGGAGGTGTGAGGAAGAATATCGTTGCAGACTCAGGGTCACAGTATTCAATTGTTCAGAGGAAGAATGGAAAAAGCTTTTTAGAGAAAAACTAGGAGAAAACCTAGAGCCAACTGATGTTAACCCTGAGAGTTTCAGAGGGGAACGCATTGAAATGCCTGTACTGGGGAGCAGTGGTGGCTGGTAATTTGAGCAGAGGGGGTTGGTCGGGACACACACATTCACACACACATTCCCCCACCATTCACAAACACATACATGCACACTCATTCACAGCTGGCACTCAAAAATGCACATATATTCATACATGCACACACGCACCAAACATAAAACAAATAACACTTATCAGACTGCAGCGGTGATCAAGGTGGCGGGAAGGAAGACTCTGTGGTTCCTGAGGACTGGCACTGCTGCATCCTCTCACTGGCCGAACTTGTTACGGGTCAACCAATGAGAGGAAGTGTCAGTTGCTTGCTCATCACACAGTGGGATGGGCTCAGTGAGACCGCAGACCCCACCCCACTCTGACAAGTGTCAGTGAGAAACACTCAGCCGTGGGCACTTCTGATCTTAAAACTGAAGCACCCAGGGCAGAGTCTATCAGTGATGCTTCCCTTCATCACGAGGGCGAAGACCACCAATCGCTTTGCCGAGGTGAGGAGGTCACACTCACCAGGCTGTCACGTCTTCAGCCAGAAAAGTTCAGCTCAGGCAGCTAGGTGCCTGTGCATTTAGTGCATGTGGAGCACCTGGCTGCCTGACCTAAACAAAGATAGGGTCTGTCTGGCTGACATTTGCTCAGCCTGACAGAGACTCTTCCTGCAGGGAAAAAGGTTAGGACGAATGTTAAGCTTGTGAATAGCCTCAAACCCTTCCTAGCTGGCCTCAACCTGATTCAAATATGTGACAGCTTCACACACATCTTGGGTTTGATCCTGGACCTAATCATCTCTAGTTCCAATTCCACCTATCTTGAAGCAATTGTCCCTTGTGATTGGACAGACCACCATTACAACACCTTCCACATCATAGAATCATGGTCCAAAAAAGATAATCAACCAAAGAAACACCCAGACATTGGAAAAGATCCTTGCAAATTGTAAACCTGAATGAAATGATATCCCATAGCAATAACACCTTGCCTCCTCCTATTATCATGTCTATCATCCGTGACCTCACTGAGCACTACAACAATTCCATGTTGAACATTCTGGATGCAATTGCTCCCTTACAACTAAAAAGAATGTCTAACAAAGACTCCAAAGCATGGTTCAATGAAGTTTAAATACAGACAGATGCAATCTGAGATTAGCTGAACGTTCTTGGACAAGCTCTCCATCCCTTGAAAAACCTTATGCTTTTGAGATCGAGAAGGAGTATGTACAATGAATGCACCAGAAATGCAAAAGCGATCTTCTTCAGAAGCCAACTTGACAAAGCCAGAAAACGCCCCAAAAAATGTTTTGAATTAATTAAACTCCAATCCAATAATCTTCCCAGTTCTATCACCAGTGGTTTCCAGTCCACAGCCAAATTGTGAGGACTTTGCCTCCATCTTCATTGGAAAGACGAATAAGATAGAAACTGATCTACGGACAGCTATGAACCAACTAACATTTTTACCCCCTTTCAACTCAACCTCTCCCTTTCACTGCAGCCTCCTCCTACAATAGGTCACCCCCACCACCCAAAATCAGTGCCTACTGGAGTCAATTCACAACCTTTAAAAAGATCTCCATACTCAACATTCTTTCAGCACTGAAACCCCCAAATCCCTTCAGTGATCCTCATCTCTCTAATTTCTTTAATGAGATGAAAAGGTCCTTAGTCCCACTCTGGACCGAGATAGTAAATACCTCTCTACTACAAGGTGAGATCCCGGACTGTCTAAAGTCAGGGCTGGTTATGCCCATTCTCAAAAAAAAGCCCACAGTTAAACCGGAGGACCTTAATAACCTCTGACCAATCACTAACATTCCAACTCCGTCGAAGCTCCTTGAGAAATGTGTACATGTCTCACTATCTAACCACATAGATGAATTCCACCTACTAGATCAATTCCAGTCTGGGTTCCGTCAGAACTTGTGAAGCCTATTACAGATGCACCGGCAGCTTGGATAATAGATGAAGTTAGATAATTTCTGGGTGATGCTAAATTTAATTCTAAATTTGGGAACAATTTTTCAGATAAACCATTCCCTATTTGACAACTGTTAAAGAAGGAAAATAAATTTGATAGGGTAAGAAAGGACATTTGTGAAACTTCACATATCCAAGTGGAAAGGATCTTGGGCCTGTGCTTACACAAAATGGGAAAGATGGAAGGCAGGTGGTAATAGCTAAAGCCTCCCGTTTATTACTGAGGAAACATTTTCAGTAACTGAAAGAGAAACATTGGCATGCTTATGGTGTTTGGATTGCTACCATCAATAAGTGTGGGGTTTTCATGTCTCAGTGAGATGTGAGCATAAGCCACTCATCAAAGTACTTACCGCAGGGGGCTGATGGGTGCATTTCCACGAAGAGATTGCATGCCAATGAGACTGCTTGATTGCTATTAAAAATTACAGAACATGTCTGGAGTAAGGAACAAAGTGGCGAATTGTTTGAGCCGATTGGAATTGTAAGTGAAGTTGGTGCACAATGATGAATGGGATGCATGTTGTGTTGCTAATCGTCAGGAAAATGGAATTCAGGGTGAGAAGTGAAGAATAGAAAGAGAACATGGCTAAGGATAATACAATAAGTGAAATATATAGATATGTGGGGGAAGGTTGACCGGTGAAGAAGGAAACAAGTAAGGCTATGATTGCTTTTTGGGAAGTAAGACATTATTTGTCTGTTGAAGAAGGAAGGTTGTTGGGAGGGGCAGAGTGGTTCCATCTGATGGAATTAGAGAAATGATACTGAACAATTGTCTTGAGGGACATCTGGGGATAACAAAAACCAAGGACATACTTAGAGATTGTAGTAAGGAATTGTGTTGAATGTGAGAATTGAAACAAAACTTGTGTTACGCTTAGACCACCGCTGAGTGCTTTGAACAGCGCAACATGCCTTGAGAAGGGATTGTAATACACATTATTGGACTAGCTCAAGGAAGGAAATAGCGAGATGAAGTACATCGTTGTAATGTTAGACCATTTTTTGCAGTGGCCTGAAATTGATTTTGTTCACAAGGCTGATGCACATGCCATAGTCAAATCTTTAGACAAGGAGTTCATAAAGAAAGGTCTACATAATTAAATTATAAGTGATAATGGTACTTACTTAATCTCTGAACATTTTCAGAGATTTTTGAAGAGAAATGGTGTGGAGCACAAAACCCCATCAATTCTTCTCCCTGCAGGGAGAGGTATTGTGGGACGCTTTAATAGAGCCATTAAGGGCACTATTGAATAGCTGAAAGGCATAACATGGACTCGGAGAGAGAAGTGATGCTTATGATGTGCTCTTATAGGGTAACATGTTGTGTGAGTACTAGACACAGTCCGTTTGAAGTGATGAGAGGGAGGATACAATTTACGAAGGATACTTTGGGATAGATGCAGAAGTCAAGCAAAGGTAGAATGGTCACTTGAGAAAGTAAGAAGGAAAATTGTGTACACACAGCAAGCGTATAAGTCCTGGTATGTTTGTAAACATTGTGGGGCCGATTCACAAAACTAACTTAAGACAAAATCCTAAACTACTTACTACTTTTGGTATTCACAGAAGTTAGGATTTTGTCTTAACCCCTTGCATGCTGATGACGGCCCCCAGCCGTCATGCACTACGGCGCTTGTGTGCTGATGACGGCTGGGGGCCGTCATAAACCTGCCCACTCGCGATTTTGCCACACAGGCGCAGAATCGCGGCCGCATGCAAGGGGTTAAGTTTATCTTAAGACAAACTTAAGACAGAATTAAGACAGACTTAAGACAAACTTAATACAGACTTAAGACAAACTTAAGACAGACTTAAGACAAAATCCTAACTTAAGTCTGTCTTAAGTCTGTCTTAAGTCTGTCTTAAGTTTGTCTTAAGTCTGTCTTAAGTCTGTCTTAAGTTTGTCTTAAGACAAACTTAAGACAAAATCCTAACTTCTGTGAATACCAAAAGTAGTAAGTTTAGGATTTTGTCTTAAGTTAGTTCTGTGAATCGGGCCCGGTGTCAAGTTATTGACTTTGAAAGTTGATGACTGGATCAGAGTATAGTTAAACAAAAAAAGAGAGGTACGGTCAGTCTCAGTACTGCCACTGAAATAGGAGCGGGAAGGATAGTCACACACTCACTTCGGGTGAATAGGAAAGCCCTCACACACCGACCTAGTCAGTGTCATGCTTCATCACTGGGCCCCACCACAGAGGCCGAATGCCTCTATGGTGTGCCGCAACGCCAGAAAGACTGCGGAGCTGGTTGTGTGAAGAGGGGTGTGTTGTGAGGGTAATTACGGTTAAAAGTGTCTAACAGGGTATCTAAAAAAATTTTTAATGTGTGATCCCTAAGACACAAAAGTGAGGTATTATGTGTCTGAATTTAGATGCCATAAAGGGGGAAAGGTGACTTTCTTCACCTAAGGAAGTTTAGGAAAGATTGTGAAAAACTGCTTTATTTAGCGATTGAAAGGTTTGGCATTTATTAGAATAGCCAGATGCATGAAGGGTTGAGAAGTACGAGCTGAGGGTGGTAACATTTGCAATGTAAATTAAATGGAGGAGGAAGAAATGGATAGGTCACTTGTGGAAGAAGAAGTGAGAGAGATGATTGAAGAAAAGACAGCTGCAGAAGTATATGACTGTGTCATTCCTGTTGAAACAAATGAGCCAAGGGGCAGGTTTGGGAGGAGAATTGTGAAACCGAAAAAATTGGATGAGCTCATATGGGAATAATTAGCATCTTGAGAATTTATCGTACTTCCACGTATGAGTAATCTTTACTCACATGTGAGGAATTTTTATTCTTACTTCTGTGTATATCTCTAATAGATGTTTCTTTGTTTAGTAAAGGGTATTAACTTTATATCAACAACTTTGTTATTTTTAAGAGTTTCAGAGTTGTATGAATCACACACTGTTAAGAGGAAGCATGTGTTGTGCTGTATTTTACTATTGTAGCTTGTGCTTTTCTAGTTCCATTTGGGTCACCATACCTAAATATTCTGGAATCTGGAGTAGGAGGATTCCAGGAGAGAGAGGTTGTCTCTAGGTCAGGGCTGCAATAAAAGGAAACAAAATTACACTGAGTCAACAGCTTATCAGCAGTATTTATAAGAGAATCCAACCACATTTTAAAGATGGATTTAGGATTCCCTGCTTAGTACCTAGAAGTGGTAGATGGATCAGAAATTCATCATCTATAAGTGTTAACGACAACACGGTAAGAGCAAAACTGATGAAAGAGGTAGTTAAAGGGAGGCTCTGGCATTCCTTTCGAAGAGTTGCTGATTTCCCCGTTGACCAGAGGCCTACAAAGAGTAGAAGAGAATTTAGAGTGATACTTAAATTATCTTTGCCTGAAGGTGGCTCTGTGCAAGACTTTATGCATTCAAGCATAGTTCAAGGGATTTTGTTGGTGAAAACCTTTGAATCAGGAGTGGAGATGGCGAAATGTGACATAAATTGTACCTTTTGCTTTCTCCCAGTGGATCTGAAGAATGTTATCTGCTCTGTAAGCAGTTTGGATGTGGTTATTCATGGAAAATGCAATGCCCGGTTTTGCATTTTATTGGAACGCGATATTTTGCACTGAAATTGACCTGAGAGCTGGAAAGCCTGAAGACACAGCATAGGCTCGGTAGAATTTGTCCTGGTGTTAGCCATAGTGGGATTGTGTAGCTAGGTATTAGAAGACAAGCATGTGTGTTTTATGCGGACAACAGTAGCTATGCCACTTCAGGGGCTTCAGGGCTTAGCCCAGACACCTGTGAGGTGCCACATATTGGTGTTAGCCTTTGCATGCACTGATAAATATTTAACTTAGAAGTGTATATGACAACTTTTGTGTTTTCATGAACAATGACAATGCACCAATCAGCTGTCTCAGCCTCTGCTCCAAGCTCCTGCTGACAAGGGGAGGAGGGAGCTGAGGGGGCCGAGCAATGATCTATCTACAGAGTGTTGTTTAAAATCAAAGCACTCTAGATGAATGTCTGGATTGTACATCTGAATGAGTAAGTGAGAGAGTGTGAGTTAGAGTGAGTGACGGGGAGAGAGTAAACAAAATAGAGAGTATGAGTAAGAGTGAGAGTGAGTGTATTTGTTAGCATGTTTTTTGCTTGTGAGCCTGCTGCTGGTCATCGCATAGTCAAGATAATTCTTGGCATATGGGGACACCCAAAATAACACCTCTGGCACAACTTGCGCTCACATACTGAAGGTATTGCTTGGCAATCATGGCACATTGGGGGTAAGCGGTCTGGCTGGGGAAAGAAACCCATGACAAAATGCTGGCTCTGAAATAATGGGGCTGGGGCCAATTTGTGACAAATGGGTCACCCATGGTATATGGTTGGTATCAATGGCAACATTCTGGTACAGACAATATATATAATTCCTGGCATGATTGCTATCCATGACAAAATTCTGGCATTTGCTCTCTGGTGTTATGCTTAATATATAGGGGGCACCCAAGGCAAATTATGAAAACAAAGAGGTGAACCCATGGTGTTACGCCCCACGACATTTCAAGGATCACCAGTCGCCGGTGGTGGACAATGAGGCAGTAGTTTCTTTTGGTGGGTCAGTGAGTTCAGCCAGGCTCACTAAGATAACGGCTAATTGCTCCGGAGGATTCCCACACTGGCTCCTGCTACCCCTCCCCTGGAGATGATGGGCTTACGATCAGAGCAAGTTTCCTTCAGGGTGTGCCTCAGCCCATGGTTTTGTTCAACGGCAGCCCAATGCAAAAAAGCTAGGCAAGGGCGTAGCTTGCTCAGTAAGATTGAGGGGGGGCGAGGTTCAGATTTCCCAACAATCACACTGGCATATAATATTAATACACATAATACGACAAGTAGTGTGCCTGAGAGGGGCTAAAGGGGAGGTGGAAAGGGAGACAAATGACAATTGGTGTGGGTACGAAGTGAGAAAAAACACAATATTTTGTAAAATACAAATTTTTTAAGCCTTTAGAACAGAGAGGGTGTGAGTTTTTATCCTCAAGTATTGGTTCCCGGAAAAATCCGACCGACACCTCACCATACCCGATAGCATCTGGGCCCAACTATTCACCAGAAAATACATTTACTAGGGGGTGTAACACCTCAAACGCCCCCCATCCCCTGAAGCCATGCTCCTGAAGCTAGGACACTAATGTAAATAAGCAGAACATTGGGCTGTAAGCAGATATGTGACTAGACTGCATTATGATGTCAGAAGTGCACTGATTTAATTTTATATTCCCCAACTTTGTACTTTTCCTCCTTCAGGACTTCGTGGTTTGATGATTGCCGTGATGATGGCCGCCCTCATGTCTTCACTTACCTCCATATTCAACAGCAGCAGCACCCTCTTCACCCTGGACATCTGGAGGAAGATCAGGAAGAATGCAAATGAGCAGGAGTTGCTGCTGGTGGGGAGGTAAGGGGGATCCTCTTTTCTTTGGGTTCGGGAGACCACGGGGATCATTTAGATATTAGAGCTGGAGCAAAACTGGGTTGTTGCATGGATGAGAGCTTGAACAATTGTGTATGCAATGAAAGGCAAAATATTGGGGATCAAAATATCAATATCAATCAATATAGGTAAGTTTAGTATTATTATACTTAAATTCATATATATGTTTAGCTTAATTATATACCTATATCTTCATGGTACGTAGATGTGGAGGTAGGAATAGTACATTTATATTTACCTGTGTGCTCGTACTGCCGTGATATTTTGGCCCTCCATATTTGACTGTGCTGCTGTGATAACTCAACATGCCCTATTCATTATTGCAGGTTACAACCATATGTTCTGAACTTGGCGTTACCATCAGCTTTTCAATGTTGCGCAAACATTAACCCGCTTACCGCGGCAAACATTCTGCCGTGGTGTGGGCTTTCTAAAGGGTGGGTGTGGCTGCGTCGGCCAACGGTCGTGCTCAGCACCATGGAGGTAATGCTTGCGTCGGTCAATGGAACCGGTTAAAATAGGTTATAACGCAAAGAAAATGGGTTAAAAAAACATTACCATGGATCAATCCCAGTTTGAACCTTGATTGGTAAATTAAACACTGTGAGCAATTGGTACAAACATTCATTGTGCCGGGTTGTTTTTATGCCCTCATTTACAAATCTGGACTCCATGATCCACAAGGTGTTCACAACACAAGCTCAAATAAATTGTGAAAGTTACTTTGTTCTTCCCATCAAAGGAGAGCTGATGAGACAGTTCTCATTAAGTGATATCATGGTCTATTTTGGTTGCTGTGAGAGGTATTGCATCCTACTATAGAATTACCAGCAACTAGACCATGCTTGTGAACAGTGGTTGGCTGTCAATCAGAGCCCTTTTAAGGGCAGTGTGTTCTATACCAGTGCTGTCAGTCAGTGTGTGCATTTCCAGTGGCACAAGAAATGCAGCAAGGTGGTGAATGGACAGTATAGTTCTGACTTTACCTGCACCCTAGTACGAATATGCCTCATTATCCCCCATTTTTTTTTCCGCAGGGAATCACAACGCGGTCATTACAACGACATCGTTGTGATTCTGCATACCATTACCCCGCAAGTCGTAACAATGACTTGCGGAGGGGGGGCGCTGGATGTTGGAATAGTATATAATTTTCTATTCCAACTCCAGTCTGTGCGGACAGTAGGGAAGGTGTTGGATTTTAAATCCAACACCTCCCCTCCCCCCCGCAAGTCGTTGTTCCGACTTGCGGAGTAATGGTATGCGGAATCACAACGCGGTTGTTGTAATGACCGTATTGTGATTTCCTGCGGACAAAAAGTTTTTTTATAAACGTTGTTTACCCCCTAGTACTTATGCATCCTGGTGCTTCAGGGAAAACCTGGAGTCTAAGCTAGGAATAGTGCTGGAAGGTTTGCGGACATTTGATCACGGGGCAAACACTGACTCACTCTTGCCACTGGTATTTTCACCCAGTGATTACCACTTTTGTTTTAATCTTACGGTGGGTGCTCCCACAAATCACTGCCCCACGTGCCACTGCCCCACTTCCCACCCTGCTGACGGGCATTTTGTCACCTACGAATGCAGCACTGTTTAATTTGGCACTGCAGTGCAGGCAGCAAAATCCCCTCAACAAGAATTACCCTGCAGAAAGTCCACTACCATGCTGGAAATAAAGAAAATGCTGTGCACAACCACAAATCAGGGGAAGGGAGTTGACGAAAGGGGGTGGTGAAAGAAAGGATGGTAACATGACGGGCAGTGCCAGTGACAGGCAGAGTATGGTCTTTCAGTACATATGCATTATTTTAGAATCTATGATCCCTCTGAAATTTATAGCGATTAGAATGGATTAGAAACGATTTACAGGCTTACTTCATTGGTCCAATATAAAACACATTTTCAATCTTCATAATATATTTTATATGGTTAATGCACATGCCACAGAGCCTGGTGTGAGACCTGCAGACTGCAGGATAGTATCCTAGCATGATAGCTTAGGATATTATTACATCTGTTGCAAAAAGTCAAGAAATCTAGTAAGTGATAGTTTATTGTATATGAATAATTAAAATCTTTACAAATACACCCAGTGTTAAAGCCCCTATACATAAAACAAAGTACAATTAATTCCAGATTTAAAAAATGACTGTGATGAAAGCCCTTCATACATGGTAGAAAGTCTACACTACACAGTTGGTTTAAAGTACAACTGTTGTTATTCTTGTTGTAAGGTTCAAGTAACTGCTGTGTGCTGAGTGGAGACGGGACGGGGATGGAACCGAAAGTTCAGGATCATCCTCCCAGTGGTCCTTGTCTCAAGTATGGAGCTTCTACTGTTTGACGCCCTGTGGCTATCTTTGTATAAAAAAGCCTTACAAGCTATCCGTTGAGTCTAATCTAGTCTAGAATGAGTTTAACAATATTTACAAACATTTCCCAAAACCATGACGTCAGCAGAGTTAAAACATATTGACAGGGCTCTTTACAGGCACGAGTCCTGTGCAGTAAAAATACAGGTTTCCGGAAGGTAGGGCGGGCTAGTCTAAATCCCGGTTAGCTGAGGAGTAGATGGAGTAGAGTGGAGAAGTGTGGCTCATTGGTTAGAGCGGCAGACCCTGATGCAGAGGCCTGGCCTGGGACCAGGGTTCAATTACTGCCTCAGCGGGTCTTGGGCTCAATTTCCTCGGACCTGATAATTCTCGCCTTGGTGCCTATTCTAATCATGGGCCCCACTCTGCAACTCTGGGCAATAGCTTGCTTAATCTCCACAACGGCCCCAACAGCGCTGGGATGCCTGGCTTCACCTTGCGGGTACCCAGGAGTGGGCATTTCTCAGGGAAAAGCCTGGAAGGGTTCCAGAGCGGTATCTGCACAGCGCCAAGACGCCTCAGGGTATAAATGCGCTATACAAGTACGAATTCATGGATATAAGTTTATTTCTTTTAGCTACACTTTGAATATTGGTAGGACCGTTGCTTTAATTCGGTCGAAGATTGATCATCAAGAGAGCCAGATCTTCACGAGTATGATGCTTTTCCGGCATATCCTGCCTAATCATTCTTTCTGTTTATGTAGACCTGGAGTTTCACAAGGATGGAGGATGAGTTTGCACTGATCCTGTAGAACAGGGATTATAGTTCTCTTTCCCTTGATTTCACAGTAACCTTCTTTTTCGTTAATTGTTTAAGCGTGGAGTACTGTAAACGGCTACCTCTTCATGTGTCTAGGTCTGAATCGTGGTTTGCCATGTTAAGATACCTTGTCCAGACATTGGCTGGTCCGTTGAAGATTCCTTGCAGTACGGCTTGTAGTGACCCTGCCTTGGCAAGAGATATCTGGTGATAAGATCGAAGAAACTGAGATTTGCATGCTGGGTCTTTTGCAAAGAGTCATGCACAACACTAAGGGCACAAATTCCAATTCTGACAAAAAAAAGTGCTGAGTGAGCTAATCGCCTTATCCAAATAGCTGGATTTAAATTGCATAGTGCACAATTTTTCCTTGCAGGTTTTAAGATTGAATCATTGATTGGGTAATTATTAAAACCTGTAAAGGGCCAAAAAGCAACTCTGTTTCTATTGTATGCTCTGACATAGGCAATCTTTGGTGTAATCACACAACCAACGTACACATACCTTACATAGATTTAGAGCTTGAAAAAGATAAGACACATTCTTGTTTAGTGACATGGAGAAACCTAATTTGTGTCCTTTGAGGAGCTGCAGAGCGTGAAGGCTCCAACATGCACTTGATTGCGGCTGGAGACTGCAAATACAGGGCGTTTGCTGGGCAAGGGGAGAGCCATGGAAGGAAATATATTTCTACTTCTTGTGTGCACTGTTCCTGAGCATACCAAAGGGGTTAAGGTTCCGCCTCAGTGCTTGCCACAGAAGGTCCAGGACCAAGATATCTTGCTTTACATTTTGTCATTGTACAGGTCAGCTCGATGATTTAATGGTAGGTTCATAGCTGCTGCCCTGGTGACTCCAGCTAAAGCCTCATGTTCACGAGGCCAATTGATTTCTCGGGTTGGGATCATTTAATCTCTGGGTGTGATGGCCACATCACAAGTCAATAGAAATGTCTGTAGGGTCACATTTGTATGGAGTAACTTCACTTTGGAGGTTCTACTCCAATCTTTATCGCTGGAATTTTACAGTGTCTCAAACAGACTATTTCTTTGAATGAATGAATGAGGAACACTTATGTATGAGTGACCTTCCAAGTTGGGGAAATTGAGTCCCCGTACATTTTCCGGTGTTGGATCTGACTTGTAGATGAGAAAAGAGACATATGTTTGGAACACCCTAGTGGAGTGTGTAAGTATTGATGACACTTCTCACAGCTGAAGGCCATTTCTCCCTTGGACGTGCAGTAGGCGCGTTCACTATCCCAGTGTACTGCGACTAGTAGAAACAGTGGTCATTGAATAGACTGGTACATGTGTTAGGTCCCTAGCAGTAAACAGTAAAAGTGCTAGCTCTGGGCATGAACAAAGGGTTGTATGATGTTACAACGCGATCTTTTAGATAGAGGTACATCACAACGCATCTTTTACAACGCAAGTCGTTACCACGACTTGCGCTGTAGGGTGCTGGACTTAGGAATAGTAAGATTTACTATTCCAACTCCAGCCTACGTACAGTAGCGAAGGTGTTGGAATAGTAAATCTACTATTCCTTAGTCTACAGCGCCCTCCAGCGCAAGTCGTGGTAACGACTTGCGTTGTAAAAGACGCGTGGTAATGGCAGCGCGGTGTTTCGACCGCGTTGTTATGGATGTTCACCGAACAAAGAGACTGTATCTCGCTCTCTCACCTTGCTTGAGGCTAATTCGACCTGAAGAACTACTATAACACACTTCCACCTGACTTCTCTTGAACTTCTGCATCTCAAAATAAACTCTGTTCCCCTTTGCTTATGCTAAAATCACTCTAATGAAGCTTCACTATGCAAGATGGGCAAATGCATATTTGTACAGAATATTCCTGGTGCACAGTAATAAAAAATAAAATACCTTTTTCTGCTTTAGTGGGATTAAAACATTATTTTGTTCCTTAACTTTGAAACAGTAAACTGAAACAAACACAATTAAGATGTTGCTTGTCCCTTCTCTGTTTACATTTCTGCTTTGGAAAGTACATAGTCCTTTTAATCCCAGTTCAGATCTATGTTTCAGTATATAAAACCAGGACTGATTTGTGCTGTGATTAGCTTCATATAAGTTATAGTAAAAGTAGGTATTTTATCCTGAGATCTACCTCACAACCGCTTGGAGAGAATAACTTGTTCAAGATGTGCTAATTGAAGTTCTCTGTGACCAGGAGTGAATACTTTTGTTAATCTATGCCATTCTTTACAGAAACAGGTTTTTCTCCAGCCTCCCAGTTCACTAACTCTCCTACCTTCTTTCCATGAGTTGATGTGCACCTACATATGGATATTTTACATCTACTAACACACACCACATTCTTCACATGTTCTTTGCTAGTCCCAATCGACCGTCCTCTCAACAGGAAAACCAGGAACAGGCTCTGTTATCATAATGGTAAACGTCATTTACAACGCAGTGTTTACACCGCACGACCTTTACCACGCTGCCATTACAACGCAAGACGTTACTACGACTTGCGCTGGATGGCGCTGTTGGTTAAGAAATATTGTAATTTTATATTCCAACACCTTCCCTACTGTTACGTGGACTGGTGTCGGAATATAAAATTATAATATTACTCAATCCGCGCCCTCCAACCCAAGTTGTTGTAACGACTTGCGTTGTAATATCCGCATTGTCAAGTACCGCGATCTAAAAGATCGCGTTGTACTGACATACATCCTATCATAATGCTGCTAAACAATGGGTTCTTGGTAGGTCACCATTGTAATGTTTACCTCAGTGTCCACTTCATATCCAGCAGTGCTCTGACCGAGGAAGGGAGCTTGGTTCACCATTTCTGGTCTTCAGGGACCTAGGACTGCTCTCAAGATAAGCCTGATGATTTCCCTGGATAACTTTCTTAATTATGTGGTACCAAGTGGAAACTGTATGAAACCTTCCTCTGGGTGACCACCGCAACATGGATGTGGTTTAGAGGTCCAAGCTGCAACCCCGGGCCTGCCCTTGAGACTCCTAATGCGGCTCTTGCAGCCCATTGCCTCAGAGATGACAAATGCAGAATTAAGACCAGAAGATAAATAGTGCCCGGATGAGCACTTTCTGCTGCCCCTACTGGGACATTGTACTTTCTATTTGAAATACATTCAGCTGTGAATCACTCTTAAGAATACTTCATAAAGTGAAACACATGAACACATACACATTTGTTAAACGTGTTGCCATGCTTTATTATTGTGAATACAACTAAAAAGGGCATTGATGCACCCATGAGGTCTGGCCTTGGCAAGCTGGGGAGAATTGATTTAATTCCTGCAAGGATATGCTACAAAAATAATAGGAAATATGCCCCAAAAATAACAAAAATGTAATCTATATGTGGAAGACTTGGCTCCAATAACAATTGTAATAGAACAGCATGTGTCCTTCCTAGGAGATGTAATTATATCCACTTACCTAATCTTTTCTTCCCCTCCTAGTCCCTATAAATGTATATTTTTTCAACTACTGTGACGATGTGTTGCACCCTTTGTAACTGTTTCCTTTGATATGTATGTTATGTTATGTTAGCCTCCATTTATAACGCGCACGGCTATTCGGAAGTGTCATGACGCGAAAGCCAAATGTATTTGAGGCCTGCCTAACCTTGACCATCTGTAATTGTAAAGCGCCCGGATTTCACTCGGGATCATGTTCGTGCTATATAAAACTTTATGAATAAATGAGGCCATTTAAAGAAATCCATTTTAGTTTTAATGCACGCCACAGGAAAATATTTTGTTGTTGGTATAAAGAAAAATTATTTTTTGTATATCTTTCTAATTTTATGAAAGAAGAATGTAACATCAAGAGCTGTATGAATGTAGAACCCTGGCATTGTAGTAGATATTTTGTAAGATCAGTCAAGAAAAGGTAATTTTGGATCTGAATTGCTGTAACCTGAGGACAAAGTCTAAACACACTAGTATGACTAAACAAGCATTTGCAATGCACTAGGTCTCGCATTAGGAAAGTTTGAGCTATTGGCATTGTAAATGAATTTTTTTTTATTTATGTGTTGGTTATGAAAATAGATACATTAATAGCATTGCCATTTACAATGTCAATAGCTTAAACTTTCGCAAATGTGACACCTATTGCATTTGTAATGCAATGTGTGTTGAGAGTGAGTCAGTGAGTGAGAACGAGTGGGCGAGTCAGTCAGTGAGTGAGAGAGAGTGGGTGAGTGGGTCAGTGAGAGTCTGGACAGTGAGTGAGTGAGTCAGTGAGTGGGAGAGTCAGTGAGTGGGAGAGTCAGTCAGTGAGAGTCTGTTAGTGACAGTGAGTGAGTGAGAGAGTAGGAGAGTGTCAGTGAGAGTGAGAGAATCAGTGTGAGTGAGAGTCAGTGTGAGTGAGAGAGTCAGTGTGAGTGAGAGAGAGCAAGTGTGAGTGAGAGTGTCAGTGAGAGTGTGAGAGAGGGAGAGTCTGCGAGAGTGTGATAGTTAGTGCGAGTGAGTCAGCCATTAATGAAGGCATTTGCAGGTAGGGTGAGTACTCTAAAGATCAACTTTAAATTTATAAATCCGGATGGGAATTTAATTAAATATTTTACCATTTGTTTTTTGCTTGATTAATGCTTGTTTCTTTATTTGTGTACGTTGTTTTGTGTTTGAAATCATCATAATTGAGACAGTCAGGGTCTCACGTTTTCAGTAAAGGCTCTGGATACTATTAAAGATTTAGTGGTGGTTCTGAACAGTCAAAAGGTTTAGAACCGCAGGTCACAGACTTCTTTTTAAAGATTAAGCAAGCATGGATAAGCAACCACGGATGACTAGGTGGTGAGGATATATGTCATGATCCCAAAGTGGAATCGGGTGCTCAATGCTTCACAGTACTGCTTTTTGTTGACCTAGATTGCTGGTCGAGGCACTCTCCTGATGCACAGTGGTACAAACCAGGCAGCAGCCGTGCAGGAACGTGGGAAAAACAAAAAGAATCCAAGGAGAAATCGGGTCCTGGTTCATTGTGGGTTTCAGAAGAGGTACTAAAAATCAACCTTGAAATTAAAATCCTTCTCCAAAGGAAGTAAACTGCAATGCTTTGAGTCCAACACTTAATGGCAGGAACGAAAAAAAAGCAAGTGATCAACAAATGCTACTACCATACATAAACGCTTGCTGGGAATAAAACCAACTGTACCAAAAAACAAAAACAATTGAAATAGGCCTCCCCGATACAGACAGTACTATGTAAGCCGTAATACCCATTTTAAACAAAAAACGCAGCTTGGTCTGGGAGTTGATAACAATTGTTTCCTTTTGGAATGAAAATGCTTTGCTTCAGTTTGTATAAAACCAAAAACTCGAAATGTCTGAGGTGGAGCAGGCCGTGGGTAAATATAAATCCACTGTTCCAGTGTGAACAACCGGACAGATAATTAACGGTCTCAGAATAGGACTAGTGTCTGCATTTGCTGCCTGACAGAACAAGCATTGGCGGACGCGAATGAAAATAAAAAAAAAACGCGAGTGTGGTATCCGGGCTGGGAGGAGTGGGAACGTGCCGCAGCCAATAGAGCCTGTACTGAGACCTAAGGCTTTGGTATTGGCTACTAGTTGTTGAGTGGGCGGGGCTGTGTGTTCCGCGCCGCTCTGTGTGTAGCTGGGCGCTGCTGCCGGCTGTAGGTGCGCTGTCTCCGTTTGGAGCTTCTGTCCCCCGGCGAGATCCACATGCCTTCCCTGTGAGCCGAGGTAATGTGGCGCGGAAGCCCCGGGCTCCTAGTGCTGTGTTCGGGCCTGCGGGGCGGCTTCCGACGGGGGACTCCGTGGCCAGGACAGCGGCTGTGAGGGGAAATCCCCGCCGATGGAGGCTGGGGCGGCTAGAGCGCCGGGCGGCCCGCCGAGCAGCACTGGCAAACAGCAAGGAGAGGAGGCAGCCTGGTGCCCACCTACCTCTCTGCAGGAGCCGCCTCCACTGCTTCCAGAGGAGCCACTGCAGTACCGGCTGGAAGACCTGGACACGCTAGCCACAGTGGTGCGAGCCTGGTAAGGGGGGGGGGGCGGGTGAGTTTGCCTGTATGTGTGTGTCTGTGTGCCTGCGTGTGTGTGTGTGTGTGTGTGTGCGTGCCTGCCTACGCGTGTGTGTCTGTGTGCCTGCGTGCATGTGCGCGCGTGTGTGTGCCTGCGTGCATGCCTGTTCACCAACGCGAAAGCATGCGCGTTCACGCACCCAAATCCAGCCGAATCGGCAACAGAGGCGCGTAACACCCTCCTTTCCCTAATTCCCCCGAGACGGCTGACTAAAGTTGTCGAACTGGAGCATCCTTTCGGATGCAACTCCAGCTCGACCTAAAAAGGATAAACAATGGAGATAAAAAACATTGTAAAAGTAAAGGATTGGCCCACTTTCTTTAGTAGGGAAGTGCACTTCCTTTTTATGTGATATGCATATGTGATCAGGCAAAATACTAACGTTCACAGCACAAGTCAGACACTGGATGAATTGGGCTGACCTTACAGTGAGGTGGAGAAACTGACACTACAGTGGGTTGAGAAACTGTGAACAACTGTTCAAATGGATGAAGAGAGCTTATGCATAGGCCAATTTTGTATGTGTATATTTGTGGGTATTTATGCAATATTCTTGACATTACACGAGGATGGAGAAACGGCTAAATCGGTCTCTATGCCATACTTAATGATGTATTTGAACAAAACAGTAACCTCTGTGCTTCATAAGTCTGATAGTTCCGCACAAGTGATCATAAATCAAAACCTGTTAACATTGATAAGGAATTAATCAAGACAATGATATACTTTATATTCAATATATGGCCATATGGATTAATACTGGTGGCATGACCACTAAATTCTATTTTTGACAATCTTCCTGTGGTTCAGCAATATATTTTCTCTTTGAGTTATACACTAGCCTTCAGTGACATCTATTATTGTTATATTATCTGGATCTTGGTCATGTGGCATAACTTCTGGAATTGAGGTTCAAAGATCATATGAAATTACTTCCTGTGATATCATTGAGGCCAAGGAGTGTTGATGCCACGTATTGCATTCTGGTGAATCAACGTCCATACTGCAAGTCTCCAGCTGCTGGCCTCCAGTACTTTTCTCTTCAGATATCTAATCCTACTCTCTCTGTCTCCTGACTAATAGTATCTTCCCCTCAGCACCAGCATCTACATTTCAGTGATGCCATCACAGGAGGCTTCAGCTCTGGCTGGCACTGGAGCATTCTATACCAACGCACACATTCAAGATTTGTCCTACAGATAAACAAACAGTGAACATTCATTGCAAAATGCAACACCCAGTTAGTAAACAAAGCAAATGTCTCTGTGAAATGATATTCAGACTAAGTTATACTGACAACAGTGTGAAGTGCACCAGTATCACTTCTGCTCAACAGAGACTTCTGTGCAATCACCTGAATTGTTGTTCTCATGGGTGGACATATGGATGGAAAGTTACAGAAGTGTGGGTGGAGATGGTGGCGGGATGTCTGTTGAACACTTTTCCGGTATGGGCATAAGTCCAAATTTCATATGCTAGTTTAGGGTGATTTCTAGGTTTTGAACTCTGATAGAATAGTTAGTGGACAAAGGATAACTGAAGGTGTTTCGTTGGTATATATATATATTTTGAATGCAGATTTATATAGCGTGATCTCGACCCGAAGGTATTGGAGCGCTTTACATGAGCACCGGTTACGTTACACAAGGACACATTCAGGTACGGGGAGATTAAGTGATTTGCCCAAAATCACAGGATGTGGGCGCGACCTCGAGCCTCGAACCTTGGTTTCCAGCACCAAAGTCAGCAGTCTAGCCGACGCACCACATCCTCTCCCCAAAGATAGTGGCTGGGGCGCATATGTATTTATGCAGTTGGGGCCTGGCTGCGGAACTTGTGGATTTCAGGAAGATTTTTGTCATCAATGAAGAGATCCAACAAGGACCCTTCAACTTTAAACACTGAAAGGGATTAAGCACGCAAGGTCAGAGGTGTGGCGCCGCGGCTAGGGCGACTGACTCCGGACTCTGGGGATCACGGTTCGATCCCCGGGGCCGGCGGCAGATTAGCCCAGCACCATGTGACTCTGGGCAATAGCTTGCTTAATCTTCCCAACGGCCCCCAGCGCCTAAAGACCCTTCCGGGTGATTGTGTGCTTTACAAATGAGGATTATTATTATTATTATTTCTAGCCTATTTAGAGACTCCCCATCTTCTGTCCACCTCCTTCCCTTAAACCCTTCTGAATGCCTTTTCATTTACAACTTTTTTTCCTGGGCCAGTTTGCAGATCTCTGCTTCAGCTAACTAATATTTGATAGCTTTTTTAGGTTTTTAGGTTTGCTTATTCATGGCTCTGGAGTCTGGGCATGCACACAATTACAGATCCAACCCCAGGACATAAGTTAGGGTCCAACCACACTTCTCTTCTTGCCTTGGTGGACTTCCTCCTATGACTGGGGTTGCGTCTCACCAATATTTTGTTTAACCTGGCTCCCACAGCGTCTTTAAATACACAACTACATACAAATGTCTGCAGCCCCGCATAATGGCTGCCACGACCCTCCGGCTTTTTCCCTTCTAAAGTGAGAAGTGTGGCTCACTGGTTAGAGGAGGCAGACCTGGAAGCAGAGGTCAGCCCGGGACCAGGGTTCAATTCCCGGCTCGGCGGGGACTTGAGTCCTAAAATGTCCATGGACTTGACAATTCTCGCTCCGGTGCCTACTCGATTCACGGATTCACACTCTGCGACTCTGGGCAATAGCTTGCTTAATCTCCACTACGGCCCCTCGCGGCGGGATGCCTGGCTTTCACCTTGCGAATACCCTGCCGGGGTTATCTCACAGGGGAATACCAGGACGGGTTCCCTAAGCAAGCGCTTAGAAACCGCTTGGTGATTTGCGCTATATAAATTCCTGTACATAAAGTTAGCATTACATTTGTAGTTATTAATATGTATGGTGAAGATTATTGGGAGGATATTCACGGCTCTAGTGGAATTACTTCGAAGACATAAGAACAATGAAAGAAGGGATGTTGAGGAACAGGACTATACCGTCTTTGAGCAGGTGAGACACAGCTGCTTGTTGCACACAATAGCAATGTTTCTTCAACACAAGAGGAATGTTTTCTGAATGGCATTCCGCTTCCGATACTATGGCGCAAACCACTGTCTCGTTAGCATCCCTCAGGATAAGCCTGGGCCGTCTTCAGGCTTCCTGCGCCGACAGATCCTGAGGTGGTTGAAATGCTGAGCAGCTGTTGTAGCATGTTTCTGCCTCTCAACAAGGAGCTTCAAACTGCAGCTGAGAGCAAAGAATCACCGCCGCTTTGATTGAAGATTAAAGTCAATTTGTTCTACCCCGTTGACTACAACCACAGGTTACACATTTAGCTGCTGTGTGAACGTGGGGTGCTGAGCAGCACCAGACAGCAGACAACCACAACTTGGGAGCATGGACTTTAAATTGACCTTTGAGCAATGTTCATTCTGTGGTGAAGGAGTGCCATGTTCTAGGCGATGAAAACAATCATTGGGCAAGCCCTTATACCTGGATTGCATTTTGAGCACTGAGTATAGCATTTAAAAAGCCTGCTGCGGTGGAAAAACAATAGCTTTCCATATGCAATTTATAAATATATATTATATTACATGATGGCTGAGACTACGTTTAGTATGAAAAGTAGTCCCTCACGCATGGCAATGTAGGTACTAAGTCAGAGCAGAATAATACAGCAAACAAGTAAATACTGTAAAGTGAGAGAAAGAAAAATGATCTTGGTAAAGACAAAGTTCACACCAACAGTTGGATTGGGATTCAAAATCAGCCTATGCACGCTAAAAAAGGGGCCCACATTTGCATATTGCCTTTCCTCAAAACACTGCTGCGTGACAAACGCTGGGGGCGTGTGGTACGTTCCACCCTTCATGCCATGTCTCATATTGTGTGCTAATCCCACCCTGCTCCCTTTAAATACTCCTGCACCCCATAATCATAACCCACCCTTACTCCTTAAAATACCCCAACACCCTTAAACACTAACCCCTCTTAACTCTATAAATATACCCTGTACCCCAAACCCAAACCTATCCCTAAACTCTAAAAATACCCCTGTACCCCAAAACCCAAACCTAGCCCTGAACCCTATAAATACCCCTGTACCTCAAAACCCAAACCTTCCCCTGAACACTAAAAATACCCCTGTACCCCAAAACCCAAAACTAGCCCTGAACCCTAAAAATACCACTGTACCCCAAAACCCAAACCTAGCCCTGAACCCTTAAATTACCCCTGTACCCCAAACCCAAACCTAGCCCTGAACCCTAAAAATACCCCTATACCCCAAAACCCAAACCTAGCCCTGAACCCTAAAAATACCCCTGTACCCCAAAACCCATACCTATCCCTAAACCCTAAAACTACCCCTGTACCCCATAACCCAAAATTATATCTGAATCCTTAAAATACCCAAACACCCCAAAACATATACCTCAGTACTCCAAAATATTTACCCATATACCCATACTTACCATATCCAAACATTTTAAAAAACATGCTTTTTCCATTCATGCATTTACAACGAATTTCGTTGAAAATGTATGCGTGGTAAAAGCATATAAAATGTAATGCCATTCGTTATAATGGCATTGCGGAGTCATGGTACTTTCGTAATATAAGTATGCAGAGTGATGGTATGCGGAAAGAAAGTTGCGGAATAATGGGTGTTTACCCTTCCCCGGTAAGTACATTGGTGGCACGGCGGCCCACATCTCCAGCAATTTGAAAAATGCACAGGTCTCTCATTGATGGCCAGCACCGACAAACCCTTTTAGACACACCTCCCGCCACAAGTTCTAGAATTGCGAACTTTAGAGCTGGGGAGCCACGTTCGAATCTCAGCATCAGCTCAACATCCTGTGATTCCAGGCAAATCGCTTTGCCTCCCCGTGCCTACCACAAATGAATGTGTTCTTCTGTAATGTAAATTGTGCTCATGCCATGTTGTCGAGTTCGCGCTATATAATATTGCAAGGAAAAATAAAGTAGGGAAACTCGAGTTCACACACTACTGAACGCGCACTCTTAAGTGCATCAGCAGTGCACTGGGAATCGGAGCGTTTCACAGGCCTGTCACAGATAAGAAATGCTATCAAAACGAAATCCTACAAAACAATATACTACTGGCCGGCAGCAATTGATACCCGGACAACATCGGGACGGGTTGCTAGTATTAAATAAAGGGGGGGGAGGGCGGAGGGTACAAAAAAAATGTATGGATTCGTTTACACTGGTGACTGAAAACAAGTGAGGCCACTTCTGCTCAGGCCCCCTGCCATGCTAGGTATGCATACATTAATGGACGGCCCTGCGAGAGAAAGAAAGTGACACCTCTGCCCGTTGATAAACGGAAGGTAATGAGTGCCCATCTGCCTCCAGAAAGGACACTCAGACACCCACTGGGCCGCTGGCTGTATCCAAACAACAGTGACACCGCCCAAATCTGCCCCCCAGACTGCTCCAAAAAGCAGCCCACAGTTGGAACTCGGCACCGGCCCCTCGGGCATTGCCCGAGTGCCTGCGTTAGCAATCCTACGCTGTCCACACCATCTATATTTTAAAGAATTGGTAACAATAGGTCGTGCAGACATCTGCACAGAAAAGTCTGACCAAAAAATGGTACCCCTGACCACTCTTTGTATAGTATAAAGATAGCCATAATTATGGTGCATGGGGCCACTCACATCACTGGACCCTATATGCTTTTGAACCTGCCTCACTATTGATAGCTGCAACCCTGAACTCATTGACGTGTTTCTCCTGCAAGATATATTTTTGCAAACCAGTTAGTACACCCTGTGTGTTCTGCACCCAAGTCCCACTTCTAAAAGATCTTTGCCAAACTCTTACTTCTGTATGCATGGGCCTGTCTCTCTATCTCATTAGAATGAGGGCACTCTCCCATTGTTTCTGCCATGTGTGGTGCAGAATCTGAACTACTGCATTTGTATCCGAATTGTTGATGTTTTTAAGCTCTGTAGGAAACAGGTCTGAATATTTCTTAATTAAATTGTTTCATATTTAAATTATCCACCTTGAAAGAGTAGGAGATTGAATTGGTTCTTTATGGATTCATTCTTATGATCTGCTGGTTACATTGGATTTCAGGTGAGAGAGTTTGTGCCTTATTACCAGTACGGCAGTCCACAGGGCCGGCGTACTCGCGGTGGCAGTCCGACCACTGCCACCTCTGCTGGTCCTCCACAGTATTCTGAGTGTGGCTGTCAACCACCACAGGACCACCGCCTCCTCTGGGATCCAGGATCTTACAGCGGTGGCACAGCGGTCAGGAGCAGTAATATGCTGGCAGTGCTGCTGCGGCACCACTGAGCATATTATGAGTTGCCTGTGCACCGCCCATTTCAGGTTGGTGAGCCAGCCATTAAAAGGGCGGTGGAAAGGCCCCTGCTGGGCTTGGGGTGTATGCAAGGGGCACATGGGGGGCTCCTTGGAATTGCACCCCTGTTCCTGTACAGTGTGACATGCATGGCATGGTGCATGCCACACTGTGCAGGAACCTGCAGTCAGCGATCATATGGCGGTGGTCTGCATGTTAGGCTCCCCTTTGAGACTAATACCCCCGCTGTGAGACAGCCCGCCCGCCATGGATTACACGTGTAAATCGGTGGGCGGGCGCACTACGTCTTGGCGGTCCTCCTGTCGGCATTGGGTAGTGGGCCGACAGAAGAAACGCCAAATTCGTAATAAGGCCCTTTAACTTGTTGGGCCGCCTTGCCAGTTGTGCAGATCTGTGTTCCTGCTCCATTCTCGTGGCGGAGGAAGCCACTCTCCATTCCTCCTTCAATGGTCTTCTTCCTGAAGTGTCTCCTTAGTGCGTCATCTCTGTTTTTCTGTAAGTGATATCCATCCCCACTGCAGAGCCTGTCACCTTGCAGATTCACCCTTCCCCTTAGTGACCAATGCCCATATCCAGTGCATCCCCTAGTGAGTCACATCTTGTAAGTCACCAGTGTAGCATTTTACAGTTTATTCCATTTGCCACCAGTTTCTCCAGCTCAGAGTCCAAAACCTATACCTGATTCTCCTCCTGGGCAAGATCCATTCCTCACAGCAATGGCTAGTGTAGGATTCTTGCAGTAACCTATGCTCTCCAGATCTCTCCCTGTTTAGTATTTCCCACACAATATCCCCCAGGCAGGATTCTCCCCTCCTTTAAGCCCACCAGGGATAGATTTCCCTCATGGTTTCTCCTAGTGCATGGTGTATTTCCCATGGAACCCCACTAGAGGGTGTACCTTCCACAGGGACCTGACCCCAAAATGTGTTCCCTGCCCCTACACTGAGGAAAAAAGCCACTTGTCCCAGCAGCCAAAAGTCTACTAATCCCACTCCAACGCTCTGTGCAGCTAAAATTATTTGATAGTCCTTGTATCTGTCGTGATCCTAATGGAGGCAAGCAGAAGACAGTAGCCTCTCTACTAAGTTTTGAAACAAACTACTTTGTTCTCTTTCTCATCCTACCAGGACGTTTAAAGTGCTATGCAAAACCCTGTTGTCAAATCATGAAGATTCCAAGACAATCCAGATAGGTTCCCTCCTGCTATTGGCTATTTGATGTATCATTCTGTAAGGGCATTCATTGGAATGCATGGGTGACTATGTTACACCTGAAAAGTACCCTAAATCATAAAATCTTTGGTCACATTCAATGTATCTTCTACATGTATCTTATTCAGAAAGCAGTCGTTTTTGCTTCTTTTTCCCACAGTCTTAGGAAAGCCAGTAGGTTTTGTCATGCCATGTCATGTTATGTTACATTGTGTGTATTTGCATAGAGCACAACTCACCAGGAGGATATCCTGGCTCTGAAGCAGGAGCTGTATTGGCAGAGCCAGGGTTGGGGCTAGGTGAAGAGCCAGGTCTTCAGTTTCTTGGGAAATTCAAGATCTGAGGAGGAAGCCTTGATGTGCAGAAGCAAGTCATTCCAGGCTTTAGGAGTCAGATGAAGAAGGCACGACAGCCTGTCGGCCTAGGTCTGTCTTTAAGGTGATAGCAGCATTTATGCATGCAACATATGCTAAAGACCTTTTTGCAAATTATTCATGCAAATATTATATGTGCATGTCTGTTTTACCATGTGTTAGCACATTAAAGCCCAAAGCATTAGCTTTCCTGTGCTTGTTTTCTTGTTACTTTTTTCATCGCCATATTGGAAGAACTGAAAGTGGAAAAACACCACGTTTCAATGAATTGTAAAATGCTCCTGAATTGTTCTGAACAAATTAATATATATTTGTTTTCATCTAGTGCTTTACATTTGTACATTGATCTAATTCGGAGAAGCCTTAAACAACCAGCAGACTTTCTTTGTTGCTGAGTAATGTTCACTTTAAATAACCTTTATGTACTTGTGATTTTAGTGAGGAGGGCGTTTGTGTGGGATTTCTGCAAACCCAGCTGTCTGTTGGAAACAGTCATAGGGGCCTCCTGAACCTACAGCTAGAGAGGGCTGGTTGCACCACGAGCCTATCCCATGTCAGTGGCAGCTTCCCAACTGAGGTTTAAAACAAACCACAGCACGAAGCAGATTGTGGGTGATCAAATGTCACAGCTCACCAGAGCAGACAGTCCATATCGTATCTTATCATGTCAAGCTGAAGGGCAGAGGAGAGCTGGCAGCTGCACATGGGAAGGGCCCAGCTGTCCTGCTGCCATGTTGGCCATCACGGGAGGAAGCGCACACAGCTTTAACTGCACTTGACAGAGACCTGGGCCTGGAGCTCCGGGGGCTGGTAGAGCGCCGGCTGCGCGTGGTGCCCGCTGGAGTGAGCCGGTGCTACCTGGAGGTGGACCTGAAGAGCGGGGTGCTGTATGTGAACGAGAGGATGGACCGGGAGCAGCTGTGCGGCCCGACTGTGCCCTGCCTGCTCACCCTGGAGGTGGTGACCGAGAACCCCCTGGAGCTGTAAAGCGCTGTGGTGGAGGTGCAGGACATCAACGACAACGACCCCGCCTTCCTGGCCGGAGACATGCGGCTGGACATCAGCGAGTCCGTGGCCCCCTGGGCGCGCTTCCCGCTCGAGAGCCCACAGGACCCTGATGTGGGGGTCAACTCCATGCAGACCTACAGGCTGAGCCCCAACGGGTACTTCACCCTCAGCGTCCATACAGGGGGAGAGGGAATCAAGTAATCAAGTAACTGAGACCGGCCTGTCCCGCCGAGGACTCTCCTGGACTTCTTTACTTTTTCTTTTGTCCTGGCCGCCATTTTGCTGCTGCTCTCAGCCGCTTTTCTCTGGACCCTGACCCGCCATCTTGCCCATTCCCTCGTCCTTTAACCCTCTTCCCTCATTTCCCCCTTGACGATCCTCAAATGTTTCTTCCCTTTTCTGATTTGCCTTTTCTCCATACCCTTACATCCCTCCCACCCTCCCTTAGTGCTGTGACTGCATCCCTCCTCCGACCCCACTTAATGGAACCTTGCTTTTCTGTATATAGAGATAACTCTAATTACTAGTATATGCAGTAGACCTTTGTACTCTCTACCATTCCTATGTGACTCTTAGAGTATATCCATTCGTAGCCCTTCCCTATGTATATAGAGATAACTCTAATCACTAGTCTCTTCTTTGTGTGACTTTACATCTTGTACATTTGCAATTTTTTCTGTTTGTATCTTTTATGTAACGCATGTAATCCTTAGTCCTTATGTTTTGCAACTGGTTCTTATGTAAAGCGCTCTGACACCTTCGGGTAAAGTTTGCGCTATATAAAATCGCATTAAATAAAAATAAAATAAAATAAATACCATGCCAGGACATATTTTACTATAGAATGACATCCCATACCATAGCATACCATACTATACAATGACCGGCCATACCATACCCCACCTTACCCTGCCATACTATACCATAACATACCATACCATACCATGACAGGACATATTTTACAATGACAGCCCATACCATAGCATTCTATACTTTACAATGACAGGCCATATCATACCACACCATACCATACCATACCATACAATGACAGGCCATACCATACAATACAATTACAGACCATACCATCCAATACTATACAATGACAGGCCATAACATTCTATATCATCCTATACCTTTCAATGAAATACCATACTATACCATACCATACTATGCATTAGCTAGCTGATACATACTCTACCATATGTTACAATACCATACCATACCATACCATGCCATGTATTAACTGGCCGATCCATATCCTACAATACTATACCGTACCATACCATACAATGATGGTCATACTATTCTATACAATGACAGATCATACATATCATACCAAATCATTTCACACAATACAATGACAAGCCATATTGTACCATACCATACCATGCCATGCCATGCCATACTATGCCATACAATGACAGACCATACCATACAATGACAGGCCATACTGTACTGTGCTACACAATGACAGGCCATACCAAACCATACTATATAATGACAGGCCATACCATACCGTACCATACTATACAATGGCAGGCCATACCATTTTATACCATACTGTACAATGATAGGCCAAGTCATACCGTACCATACCGTACCGTACCATACAATGGCATTCCATATCATACCATATCACACCACACCATACCATACAATGCACAATGACAAGCCACACCTTACCATACAATACCGTGGAACAGGGTTCTCCAAAGGCGGTCCTGGAGGGCCTTATCCATGACAGGTTTTAAGTTAGCTACATTTATCTCAGTGTTGATATTCTAAAAATCTGGCATGGATCCAGCCCTCCTGGACTGATTTTGGATAATCCTTCCATTGAATGAGAAACCATACCATAACAAGCCATACTATACAATGACAAGCCATGCCATACCGTACCATCCAATACCATAGCATACCATACCATACCATACACAATGACTCGCCATACCATATCATACCATACCATACCATGACAGGACATTCCATACAGGCCACTTGGACCCCCTCCCCGAGTCTTCTCAGGCCCCTGAGACCCATCCCCCAGGGCAGTCTATTTTTTCAAAAGACTATGGGGAGCACGTAGCCCTGGGGCCCCCATCCCCTAAGGCCGTTTTTATTTTAAAGCGAAGCGGGCTACATGGTTCCCCTCCCCAAGCCTCATTAGGCCCTGGGATCCCATCTTCAAGACAAATCAGTCCTGTTTCTCTCTGTAGTGCTCATCTATAATTTCAAGGCGGTCTCGTATCCAGAGTGTGTGTCCATTTTTGCAACATTGCTACCTAGTTAGCTAAATCCTCTGCCAGCTTCTTATCACGCTTTGGTCTCTTCAGTTGTGTCTCTTCCGCTATACCTTCTCACTAGTACCTCTAATGCATCTGTAGTGCTGTCTGCCATTCCAACTATTTTATTATTTAGAGCTTTTTAGCCTATATTGCCTCCAACGTTGTGAACTTATGTCCTGCTTTACTTTTCTATTTCCTATGGACAAGCCCCTATACGCAGGCTAAGGTGTCCATTTCCGATTCCTCCTGTGATCCGCTGTAGTTTCGGCATCACCTCTGACCAAATTCATCATATGCAAGAAACCAACATCTACACTTTTTAATCTTGGAAAATGTGATGACCTCCCTAGGACATTTTTATGGAGATTCACTGGGATGAAAGAAGTCCTAAATCGAAAACTGAATTGAAGTAGTTTGAGCTGTGTACTGCTCAGTACTTATTTTTTTTACCTCTTAGCTAGCCCCGTTCCACGCCTTGTCCATAAAGATGACTGACCGGTCTGCATCCCATCTGTGTTTGGCAGCAAATTGATTCCCCTCTATCCTGTGGGAACACCTATCAGAAATTAATTAGTTATTAGCCTATTACCCTATGCAAGATTCAATAGAAATACCATTGTCTGCATGGGGTTTGGGGCTTCCAGGAACATGTTCCATATCCCTCTGACTATATGTGTTTACCCGCAAAATGGAGACAATAATGTACCCTCGGAACAAAAGTTTTGTGAGCTTCCTCGAAAGTGATGAGCTTTACACTGGGATATAGCTCGCCCACTACAGTAAAACCCCACTCTTTCACACACTGACATCCATGTCTCATGTAGCTTTCTGAAAAAGTATCTGGCACATGGGGGTCGCTTAAGTACCACTTTTACCACCCTCTCTCACATTTGTCCTACTTGCCTAATGATGTATGGGCAATGATCCAAGATCCTCCCTCCCATTATGAACAATTCAGGTAAAGTTCTTAATTGTGCTTCCCCCCAATTAGCTTTTTCATCAAACCAAGACACCACGTGCCGCAACTGAGAAGCAGTGTAATGCAAGTCAACATCTTGAAGACCCAACCCTACAGCCTCTACTGGTAATTTCAGTACATTTACCTTCACCAGCTATGCTTTCCAGCCCAGATACGAAGTACCAATAAGTGGTCCAATCCCCCCAAAAATCGTGGTAGAAATGGGCACATCTCTTTCAGTAATACATTAAGGCATCAATGGAAAAGCACCTTCTTCACCAACGAAACCCTTTTCATCACGGAGAGGGCAAATGTGATCCCGAACATAAACGAGTCCTCCAGCGCCTCTGTCCTCCTGCCCAAATAAAGAATGCAGTAACGGTTTCTCGAGGGAGTGGTGGGGCAGTGGGGCGGGCGGGGGGAGGGGCAGGGTGGGGTGGGGGGCAGTAAACTACGGCAAATGGCCACCCGGAGATAAGTAAATAAATAAATAAATAAAATGAATTACGTTGCGTGCGCTGCAACGCCATTGGCAATTATTTAGTTACTTATCTTCGTGTGGCTGTATGCCGGGGTTTACTACCCCCCCAGCCCTCCCCCGCCCCACTCCCTCGAAGAGCCGCTACTGAAAGCATGGGTTATGTATCTGTTTCAAGTGCCACGTGGATACCCAAGAAGCTAAAACTTTCCTTTTCCCAGTGCAGTCCCCCTTCTGGGATATTCATCAGGTCTCAGCCCTCCCAGTGGGAACAGCTTATGGAACCTTGACACCTCCAAACCTAGTCAGTTCATGCATAAACACCATGACTGAATCCACAGGAACTTGCATATATACAAGCATGTCGTCTCCATAAATGGATACCACATGAACAGTGTCACCTAGCCTAATGCCCCTAGACTTTAAAGAGAACTGTTATCAAGCAGTTCCACACCATCGCAAAGAATGGTGTCACCAAGGGTCATCAACGCCACATACCCCTCTCCACTCACCATCACCGCAAGAACACCTGCTGTGTTTTAATTCTAGCCATCTGCGCTGAGTAAAGATGTCTGACCCATTACCTAAATTCTAGCTCAAACCCCATGTTTTTTACAACCAACCATAAATACATCCATTCCAGAACGTCAAACGCATTGTCAGTATCTAACATATTCGCATACTATTACCATGTGACCTACTCAACCCATGGACCACGTGTGTCAGGCATCACAAATTATGCATTGGATTTACATGCGGTATAAAACCGCATTCATTGAGTTTATGAGTGATGGCATGACGTCTGACAAGCTATTTGCTAAGAGTTTATTTAGAATCATAACATGTAAATTGAGGATGTACAATGGTCTTTAGCTGCTGCTAATAACTCTACTCTGGTAAGTTCATCCAGAAGTTCTCCCAGTCGTCAGTAAATTGCGACATACCTGCATTTCCCAAGTATCCTTCTATCTGAACATAACACATCTGCCCCAGATGCTTATAGATATTTGTCAAATAGAAGGAACATGCTTTGTTTACACCTGCCGGGGTGATTATGTGCCTTCCCCATCTCCCTTTAGCTGTGTTTTTTTGGGTTATTGGAGCTTCTCTTTTCAAAAGTCAAGCTAAAAGTCTCCCCAATTTTATCCTTTGCCTATATACATTCTGTCAAAATGCTGAATGAATTGGTCTATAGTCGTCCAGGTGTCCTCTATCTGTTGTTTTACAGCCAGAGGGCTAGGATTATTGAATCAAATGCGAATAATTTTCTTGAAGCAAAGGTCCCCACGCTTGGGTTGTTTGAAGTGCATAAAACACCCAGTTTTCAAGGTGTATTGTGTAGCAAATTTCGAGGAATTGCATGCCAATCTTCTGCACCATTCCCCAAAATTATTTAGGAACAAATTTATCACATCACACAAAAATCTTTTTATAAATCGATGCCTTTTCATGATTACACAAGTGACGGAAGCACTCAGGACAAGAGAGTGATCTGGGAGGCAATGAAGGGCTTTGTGGTCTAGTTGCCTCCAATTGTGAGGAATTCATAGGGTCAAAATCTTTAAAAAAAACATGTACCTTTGAGTTGACATACTCTCTATGGGGAATGGATGGTCCTCGCAGCAGATTTGAGGAAGACAAAACAATTACTCCATCTGGAGCCTCACTTTATTTTGATTTCGTCCGTAAGAAGTGCTCAAAAGTTGTTATTCAATGTTATACTGGAGTTGACAACAAGTTTATTTATAGTCTGCTTTGAAAAATGTGGTTCGCTACCAGATCATGAGACTGGGATTTTTACGTATTCCTATTTTAGAATTTAGTGGTAGTGCAGTCCTCTTAAGGACGGGTTGGGCTACTGTAGAATGTGTAATTACATTTTAGAATTCCTTCAGCATATGTTGTGTTTTTGTCTGCCCTCGAACGACTGAGAGATCTCTGTTATATCCTTCGAGACAATTTACTGAAGCATTATGTGGTTTCAAACTCAGCTTTTTGCAAAATCACAGGGTTTTCAACTGTAAAATGTTTTTTACTATCTACTTTACCCCCATTTCTATTTTGGAAAAACCCTTCTGAATCGCAAGCAAGACTTTGCAACCCATTCTGAATTACAAATAGAAAGGGGTGTGAAAGAGAAGCAACTTCCTATTTGCTCCTCATATTGAAATGTTTATATAAGGCCCGATTCACAGAACTAACTTAAGACAAAATCCTAAACTTACTACCATTTTGGTATTCACAGAAGGCACTTACTCATTTTGATTACTCACAGAAGGCACTTACTCATTTCAGTATTCACAGAAGTTAGGAGTCCTAACTTTAGGACTCCTAAATGCCTTCTGTGAATACCGAAAGTCTTATAGGGCCCAATTCACAGAACTAACTTAAGACAAAATCCTAAACTTACTACCATTTTGGTATTCACAGAAGACACTTACTCATTTTGGTATTCACAGAAGGCACTTACTCATTTCGGTATTCACAGAAGTTAGGAGTCCCAACTTTAGGACTCCTAAATGCCTTCTGTGAATACCGAAAGTCTTCAAGTTAGGAGTTTTCTCAGTTTAGAAGTAGTAAAGTTAGGACTCCTAACTTTAGGACTCCTAAACGCCTTTTGTGAATACCGAAAGTCTTAAAAATAGGATTTTTCTCAGTTTAGGAGTCGTAAAGTTTGGACTCCTAAATGCCTTCCGTGAATACCGAAAGTCTTAAAGTTAGGATTTTTCTCCGTTTAGGAGTCCTAAAGTTAGGAGTCCTAACTTTACTATTCTAACTTCTGTGAATACTGAAATGAGTAAGTGCCTTCTGTGAATACCAAAATGAGTAAGTGCCTTCTGTGAATACCAAAATTGTTGTAAGTTTAGGATTTTGTCTTAAGTTAGTTCTGTGAATCAGGCCCATAGTTTGTGGCTGCAATTGTGGTCACAAGTTTAAAACTTGCTTACACCTCAAAGCTTCCTCTTTGGGAATTGTGTCAAGTGAACTACACTGCCTGCTCTCCATGATGTGTTCCCAATTCTTTAAGGCTGTGTGGTATTGGGTTCCCAAGGCCTACATGCTCCGCAGAAATACCCACTTACACCAAAGAACTGTTGCCACGGAAACTGAAAAGTACAAAAGACAAGTTTATTAAGACCCCATGGGGTGGTGGTACATTCCTACAGCACCCTTCGGCAATGCAAGAAGTATCACACCGAACGTTGGTGTGAGTCCTTCTTTTATACAATTTACAGGCAATAAAAAGATAGGCGGTACAAGGTTACAGAGTTTTGGTACATATATGGTCATTTTTGGAGCACAGCCAACTCATGGGAGGGGTTACAACTCCACTGGTCAGTTTGGCGGAACATTCCTGAGGGGTGACTGGTCAGTTGGAACTGCGCATGTACAGGCTTGACCGTTACCAAAAATAGCCTGTTGCTGGGCAAACTCGAGTGGTCAGCGTCACGGACAAAGGACTAAAGGGCATGCTGACCACGAGGCCGCTCATTCCCAAAAATGGCCGCCGTAGCATACAAAATGGCGTTTTCGAATAAGGCCAAGTTAAGAGAAATAACGTATAGCAAAGCTAAGAGCTAACCCAGCCATGGTCAAATTACGACAGCTGCTTTAAAAAATGTTTCCTGTTTGGGAATGCAGACACAGTGATTTGATTCTGTTGTTCCTAGCAGGCCAACATCCCTGTGTTTGTAGCCAATTGCAGGAGCTCACAAATTGAGACCTACCTAATTAATATTGATAAGGCAAGTCATTCTGTTTCCACCTGTGAATGGACATTTTGTGATGTGGCCTATTAGTACATCAGTTGCATGCCGAAATTACATGCAGGTCACAAATAACCTCAGTGTGCAATTCAAACCCACTATTCGCAATCTGGCTCTTAATGCATCTGCCCCCATGTTCCAGTAATTATGGTTTCAGAACTTATTTATATGCACGAAGTACTTGAAGTTTATTTTCCATTTTTTATGTAATTGATAACTATTTTTTATCACTCATTCAATACAGTTTTATAGGTCATGATTTCCAGAGCAATAATTGTAGTATCTTTCCTACACAGGAAGTTGCTATAATCCAAAATGCCCTTTTTAGTTTTCACCTGTACTGCGCTTTCGCCGTGCTTGTGAAATCTCTTGTATTAAATATATCTTAAAGGGGGCTATTATCAGTTCCCAATCCCATATTTCTATGTTCATTTGCTTCCCCTGGCTGCACACATTTACAATATTTCTACTAAAGCTGTTCACACTGTTTAAGCCCCATTCACTATTAAGATAAGATCACTTCTGTCAAGATAAGATCTTTTCCCACGGCTTTCCCAAGGAAAAGTCAAACAGCTTCTTAAAGTATGCTGGAATGGTTGCTTTTTATTAACTCAGTTGTGTAAAGCCAATCTTTTAGCCTTTGAACATTTGTGGCATTACCTATTCATGCCTCAGTACCTTTCTTTGCAATTTGTTGGCATCATCAGTTTGATTTTTTCAACTTAATCTATTTGGTCATCATGATCAAATTCTAAATGTTGTATTAAACATTGCATGTCAAAAATAAAGTTAATATACACGAGCTATGCTACATTGTACTATTACACAGGCAGTCACAAGTGCAGTGACCTTGCAGACAACATGGTCATGATTTGAATGGTTCATCAGGTGCAGCGGCACCAGGCACAACAATTGTCATTGACCTCCTTGAAACACCTAATATTGCTATATTTTATTTCTTTACAGGCAGACACAATTTCAGTTTAAAGGGGCTTTTTTTCGGAGTTTTATATAGCGCAAACTTGACCCAATGGTATCAGAACGCTTTGCATGAGCACCAGTTGCGTGACACAAGGATACATTCATTTTTTTTGTTAGGCACAGGGAGATTAAGCGATTTGCCCAGAATCACCGAATGTTGAGTGTCATTGCTTAGACTCACACCTGGTTCCCCAGAGTTGAGAGCAACCGCCTTAGCCGTTAGGCCACATCCTCTCCTTGATTTGAATGTAGCAGCAGATGCAGTGGTTCTAGGGCCAAAAGCTCTAGGGACCCCATAAACGTAAAGAATTTCGCTAAGCTTTACTATTAAACAGGCAGTCACAAGTGCAGTTATCTAGCAGGTACTATGGCCATGATTTCAATGGTGCTGCAGGTGCAGCAGCACCGTGGCCAGAAGTTGTCAGAACGCCTCTAAACACCAAATATTGCTATATTTAACTACGAAATAAGCAGTCACAAGTGCAGTTACCTTGTAGGCATTAGGGTCATAATTTCAGTGGTGCAGCAGGTACAGTGACACCGGGGCCCAAAGTTCTAGGATCCTCTTTAAACACCAAATATCACAATATTTTACTAAACAGGCAGTGACAAGTGCAGTTACCTTACAGGCAATAGGGTCATGATTTGAATGGTGCAGCAGGTGCACTGGCACCGGGCCTAAAGTTGTCAGATCTCCTCTAAACACATAATATTGCCATTACATCAATTATTTCTATTATTCACCTCTTTCATAACATTTTTTAATGTTGCTATTATTTACCCGCACTGTACCACGAGTAATAGCACAATATATTGCCTTTTTATACATAAACAAGTCCTAATCATTTAACATACTTCTGTAACTTATATTGTACAACTACTCAGCAAGCTACAACTTACAACAAAAACAGCTTATTATTAATTACATAAGCGAAACCTAATGCATTTACCAATGCTTGTTAATCACAGAAATACTTGTCGCTCCTCATTCGCTTACTCTGCAGAAAAAGGTGTGAAATGAAAATTGACTATGTATTTAAACTGCTAAACTTCCTGATGCTTTAAAAGGAAAGAAAAAGTCAAATCTATTTTTTTAAACAAAGTGCTGAGGAGTGCGTTACAAACAGTCCTATAATCTGCCCGCTATTTCCCCATAAAATTACTGATAACACTTACTTTTGTGGACCGAGACTTAGTTTTCATCAGGCTTTGTTTCAAAGAAACAGAGGAAAACAGAGAAAAGGTAGAAAGAAATAGCAAGAAAAAATAGAAAAACAGTGAAAAAGGGAGAAAGGGACGAAAAAGAACCAAGAAGAGTAAGATAAAGCGACATGAGGAGTAGGGTGGGGGAAGAAAGAAGCATGACGAGCAATCAAAACTAGTCAACCCTGGTATTCCGAAGCGCCAGTGGCTAGCTCCCAAGGAAAAACTAAAACTCTGAGCTGAAGCTATTTGAGCAGCAAGTGAGGTGTGCAAGTGTCTTGAATGTTATGGAAATTTAGTTCAAGCACCACGCTAATGTGATATCTACTGTTTCCTTGAGAGTGCTCTTTCAGGGTGTCAGCCAGGGCACAGGTGGCTAATTCTATGGAACATTTAGACTCCCTTAAATATGAGGCGTTAGCAGTCTTGTCAACTCAGCAGTTGGCTTCCCTTTAAGGATCAGGCCCAAAGGGCTCATGGGTTGGAGACGGTTTTCCAGTAATGGATTTTTTGTCATCCTCTGTTAAGATGGCATGAGTTAGGACCTTAGGAACAGATCCCTTCCAGTTTAGTTTACCCAATAACTTACCAAGAAAAACCCTTCAGGGCCATTTTCCCTGCTATTTTATCTATTTTATCTATTCCGAATTAATGTAACTGTGCACAAACACTTTACTATTTACTTATCAATGTTGGGCACCAAACAGATCTTTGACTCATAGACCCCTCTGTGGGATACATGGTAACGTTAATCCTGAGTTCACCTTTCAGCGATAAAATGATCAGTTGTTTAATCCCAATCTCTATTCCAATTTTTAATATACATCCCAGTTATTTGACCGTTTCGGTGAGATCAAGGATAAGTCACCCTATGCTGTGTGTAGAGGGCGCATACAATGGTAATTGTAAGGAAAGAGAACACTGACTTAGTCAATTAGAATACATCTTTGACCAACGCACATTGAACAACACCTTGGACCGTACAAGATATCCAAATGTTAAGGTTTATACTTCTTTGACCACCATATATTGAACAACACCTTGGACTCTACCGTACAAGATATCCAAATGTTAAGGCTTTATATGTTCATTTCCCAATACATATATTTTAACTCCATCAGCTATGTTGTTTCTGGCATGATAACTTTGCCACGTATTGCTATTACATCATAGCAACTTTCTATGTCAATCTTGTCGACAAAAAAGAGCATTGACTCATATGTCTTTGTACTTCACTGTGGATTATAATCAATACCACTTTTTAAAAAACATAGCGTGAACAGCGTGGCTATACTTTAGGATAAATGTTGTTATTTTGCAAGAATCACTCTGTAAATAAAGAACTTCAAGGTACAAATCAAGCTTAGAAATGGAAGGAAACAATGAAAAGGCAAAAACAATCAAAACTGGATCAGTGAGTCGAGATCTATCAATCATCAAACGCTGTCCCTTTGAAATAAAGGGTGCAGCTAGCCAAGCTTTCTTTACACAGATAAATGATCCAAAAAATACAATCAACTGGAAATAGCAATGAAGTGTTGTTTGAACTGCTTGATGTAAAGCTCAAGCCGAGTGAAAGGATCAGATCTCTGGCGGAGAATGTGGGAAACTGATGAAAGTGGATTAAATTAGTCGCAAAGCGGGTTGCTGAAATTCGATTCAAGGTAGGTGAGTCAGATCTCCAACTAAAGTTGTTGATAAGCTTCAGTTTTTGGAGCAGGCAGTGTGACTCCCATTAAGTCTTGGGTCCTCTGAGTAGTGAAGGTGATTCAAGGTTGCAAATTTGATCAAGAGCACTTATGATCGAATCACATTTTGTCGGGTGATGTTGTTTATGTCTATCCTTTGAGCAAGATACTTGTAGACATTAAGGTAGTTAGAGATTTGATCCTGTTGCTAGGGCCTTTAAATAATTTTCAGCAAACTTGGGCAGCAGAGTTAGAAGAAACTGTAAAAGTACAGCAGGAGAATGGAATAGTTTTCCCTTGTTCTTCAGTTGCAAGGCAAACTATTTTCCCGTAATGTTCCATATTTTGGGTTAGGGATTGAAAAGAGTTGCCTATAGCATCATTGACCTTTTCTGCAGGGCAAAACCATCTTTTAATTACACTCCCGTTTTTGTGAGTGTGATTAACAATTGTTATTGTTTGCAACCTGCAGGCAGTATTGGCTAATAATATTTACCATTGGAAGGGGACATTTTAAATGTCTGTTTGCCATGATAATCACCAATTTCACAACAGGCAACTCCTTCACACATTGTCTTTCCTCAAGGTGGATCATCTGACTCTTAATCTCTACTCTGTCCCCATCCCGCTTAGGTATGCCTCAGTTTCAAAACTACCTGCCCCCAATGAAGAGTAGGCCTGTTACCCCAAACTTAAACATAGTATTAGTAATAAAACTATATTCGATAAGCTTTAAAAATAAGAAAGGGAATGTTTTAGTCTTCACTTGTTAGGGGCACAGTAGTGTGTTAAATAAGAGAAGTAAATGACTTAGGGCCAGATGTACGACGGTATTTAGCATGCGCAAACTGGTTTGCGACCCGTTTGCGCATGCTTAAAACCTGTGACCAATGTACGAGCGCTATTTTGCGAGTTGCAATAAATTGTGACTCGTAAAATAGTGTTTAGCGCAGAGGCGTAGCTAGAGCTTGTGGCGCCCGGGGCTATCCCTCAGATTTCCGCCCCTTGGGGGGTGAAGGACTGTGAGCACTGGAAAGATGTCCGGGAGACACGTAGTATTGCCGCTAATAGTTACCTCGATCATGCAAGTTACATGCACAAACATGACACAGTCAAAGGCTACACACACCCATTCTACTGTTCACCCACTTCCACTCGTTCACTCAATCAATCATACATTCTCATCTAACTACCCTTCCACTCATTCACCTAATTCACATTGCCATTCCCACTCACTGTTATATTTTCAGTTATTTAAATAGGTTATTGAAGACAGCAGGTTGAATTTCAGTCAACTCATGGTGTTTTAACAAGCTTTCGTCTCTCCACCTTATCATTCTCACAGTCATCCACCCAGTTACTCACTCAACTACTCACTTAAGATCATTCCCCTACCTACCTACCCACATCCAACAATTATTTCACTTTCTCCCACCTTACATCATTCACTTAGTAACTCATATTCACCCATCCGTATCAAGCTTCCTAGGGTCATTCAACCAATTCATATAACCAGTCGTCAAATTTACCTACCCACACAGTCAACCCCCGCACTCAGTTACTCGCCCATTCACACTCTCATACACCAAACATCACCCATTGAGTAACCAACAATTTCATTAATAAAAAGCTACACTAAGTAGTGTTGTTAGTGCTTGTTTTATTCTCCCTGCAGATTACATCTAGTAATGTCTACTGCCACAACATTAAGCACATTTGATCTGCAAATGAGATAAAAAGAACCATCTTTAGTTGTGACAGTAGGTAGCTTTGTACGGACCCCATTTGTGTTGCAGAGAAGACAGCACAGCAGTTAGAAAGGAATAGATCTTGACTTTTTTCTCCAGCTTATTTGTGCAGTTTTTTTTTAAGGAGCTGTTGATCCGGTCATTTTACCTGAAAACCTAATGTTACCTCACACTCATCAGAATTTCTTTTTTACAGTTTTTAACTTTTATTTAGGTGGAGCTTGACCCAAAGGGGTTTTATTGCCCTTTACATGAGCGCCAGTTATGTTACACAAGCACATTTATTTATTTTTTTTAAATATTTTTATTGAGTTCCTTGCAGAGATTGAATAGCATACTGATTGCAAACAAAATATCAGAGAAAAACAAAGATTTACAATCCCACAATTAAATTTGAACATAGTGAGCAAAAGATGCATTGAAATCGTCAAAAATAAGTACAGCGCTCACAAAGAATTTAAATTTAAGCAAAAACAAGATATTCCAACAATCCAACACTAAACATTTTTCTCAATCAAAATAATTTTTCCAAATTTTAGTAAATTTACGCAATGCTCCCATTCTTTTTGCATACAAATATTCACTACTCCTGACTCTCTTGATTTTTTGAAAACACTCATCTGCTGTTGGAATTATTTCTGTTTTCCAATTTTTAAGAATCAGAGATCTGGCAATTGCAACAATAATATACAAAAGCTTCACAACGGAATCTTCCAAATTAAGCTCTGGATCAACCCCAAGTATGATTAACTTATTATAACTAATGATAGTAAAATGTAAATATTGAGGCAATATCGAAAACATATTTTCCCAAAAGACCTTAATTTTAGGGCAAAAGGCAATGATATGCGACCAGTTAGCCAAATCCGGTTGGGTGCATCTAAAGCAGTTAGAGGACGTATTACTATATATTTTTGACATGACTGCAGGCGTATAATACAGCAGCCATTTACTAAAAAAAAGCATACGTCTCCAATTGGCACCTCTAAGAACTGTGAAGTTTAATTTATGTAGGGTTTTCCAGTCTAATTCCTTTAAGTTGAAGTTTTCATGCTTTTGCCATTTTTTAATCACTTTGGCACTTAAATCCTCCTCCCTACTTTGTGCCAAACTTTTCCTCCATGTTCCCACCCTCTTGAATACTGGGGACCAGAAAATATCATTCGTTAGATTGGAAATATGACTTATCTGTGTTATGTCAATATAACCCAATAGCCTATACAGTAATGCGTATGAGCCCATGAGGAGAACGTTTCCACGTATTAACAAGGACATCTCGTTAAGAGTCAACCAAGCTCCATTTGTAATAAAATTAGATAGGTTAATGAACCCATATCTCGCCCAGGTGTGTGTAATATCGGATTCTAATCAGGTCCCCATTCCAAAAAGCGCCTCTCTTAATGGAGTTACTAAGGTCAGGAGAGAAAGTGAGTACCTTTTCAGCATAACATCTCGCTTTTTGAAAAACCAACACAATGTCTTGTATCTTACTAGTTTGGGTGATTTAAAATTCGCGAGTGGAGAAGGTATCTTTATTTCTTTACAGATTAAATCAAAAAAGAAATTAATAAATAATACATCTCTAAATGCTGGGTATTTAAATCTCGAGAGATACTGTACAAAATATGCATAGTAATAATCTTTCAAATTTGGTAAACCCAATCCGCCGTGTTCCTTATCTGCATATAGGGTTTCTATAGCTATTCGTGTTTTTTTTTTTTAGCCCAAATAAAGGCTGAAAAAAGGGATTCAATCTTTGAGAAGAAAAGCCTGGAAGAGAACAGGAGATGGTAGAAAACAAAAAATTGATTAGGGGGAGTATTGACATTTTGATTAATGCCACTCGACCTAAAATGGATAAAGGCAGTGCTTCCCATCTTGAAAACATATCGCGCACTTTTCGGATTAAAGGTTCAAAATTCAGCGTGTATAGATCATGTAATGAAGATGTAAAATATACCCCTAGATATCTTTTAGGTTTATTGTTTATGCATCTTTGAATATCTGGATGCAGCTTCGGGTTTGTATTACCGCAAATTATGATCTCAGTTTTCCTTTTATTGATACGATACCCCCGAGAGCTTCAAATTGTGAAAAAATAGAGAAAGATTGTTCTTGCGACTGCATCTCAGATTTCAACAAAAGCATAATATCATCTGCATATAGTTTGATCTTATCCATACCATCTATCGGCGGAGCAATTTCTTTACTTTTTCTTATTTCTAGAGGCTAAAGGCTCGATAAAGAAAGCGAAAAGAGTGGGAGAAAGAGGACAACCTTGCCTCGTTCCTCTTTGAACTGGGATTGACCCTACCATCGATTTATTAATTAGAATATGGGCTTTTGCACCCTGGTACAGATTTTTAATTAAAGCAATAACTTGAGAAGGAATGCCAAATCGATATAAAATGAAAAAAAGAGTGTCCCAAACTACTAAATCAAAAGCTTTTTCTGCGTCTAAAAGAAGAACTAAAGCCGATACCTTACGTGTTTCAAAAAAGTCTAGTGCCTCTACTAAATAATGTGTGTTAGTGAGCAGCTGACGGCCAGTGATGAATCCGTTCTGGTCTGTATGAATTAACTGTGACGCAACCTTATTAAAACGAATAGAAAGCAATTTTGTAATGCTTTTGTAGTCTGAGTTTAATAAGGTTATGGGCCTATAAGAGTTTGGGTCTTTTGCTTCTTTTCCTTTTTTCAAAAAACTGACCACTGTACCATCATAAAAGGATGTCGGGATCAATCCCCCCTGAAGCATCGAATTTACTAATAGGAGAAGTATTTCAGAAAGACAGCCAAAAAAAGTAATAAAAAATTCGTCCGGGAGTCCATCTGGACCGCAAGCTTTCCCGTGTGGCAGATTTTTAACTACCAACTCCAATTCGTTAATAGAAAAAAAGGATGCCATTACTTCTTGATCCATACTGGAAAGAGAAGGAAGGGGATATTTATCTAGAAACTCAATTAAACTGACTTGATCCATAATGTGTGAGGAAGAATAGATGTTCTCGTAATGGGACAACATAATTGCCCCTATTTCAGCATGATCTGAGGTATCTACTCCAGTGATTGGGGATTTTAAAGATCTAATCAGGTTAGCTGCGGCCTGTTCTTTTACTTGCCATGCCAAAAATTTTCCGGTGAAATTGCTGTGCTCATAAATTTTTTGAGCTTGCCTACAAAAGATTTCCTCATTTCTTGAAAAGTAGTGAGCACTCAGTTCACATTTTGCAGCGTCTAATGAATTTTGTAACTCAGCAGAGGGATTATAATACTTTTGATGAACTAAAGTATGTATTTTTTGCTGTAGTTGATTTTTTGTATTTCGAAATATAGCTGCTTCCCTAGCATCCCTACTAATAATGATGCCCCGAATAAACACTTTCAAAGTATCCCATATAATATGAACGGGGGCTGTCCCCATGTTTCGTTTTAAAAATTCCTTGATCTCAGCCTGAACAGTCATAACCCAGGGTTCATCATACAGATAGGATTTGTTAAAGACCCAACGTTTCACCGCACTAATCCTTTCATCTAGCGTGATTTCAAAGACAAGCATCGCATGATCGGAGAAACCATTATGCAAAAACTTATGATCCCGACCATGGAGTGTTGAGGAAATTAAAAAGAAATCTATACGAGAAAATGACTTGTGTCTCCCCGACCAACATTTATACTCCCTTTTATAAGGGTGAATTACTCGCCAACACTCAGCTAGATCAAAAGTCCTAATATTATTCAAGATGGTCTTATGAGATTTGGGTTTAGACTGCTTTTTCCCACCGAAGGTTGAATCAAGTTGTGGCTTCATCAATATATTAAAATCCCCTCCAATAACCAGATCTCCATCGATCATAAGAAGGGACTGAAACATTTCTTCATATATTGCAGGGCTATCATTAATGGGAGCATAAAAACTCACAAAGGTAATGGGTGGAAGTCTATTCTTGATTTTACATTTAGCCCAACACCAACGACCCTGTTTATCTGCTTCAGTATGGATTATTTCTGCCTCTAGTTTCTTATTGAGAAAGAGTGCAACCCCCCGCTGTGACTCCACAAAGAAGGAGAACCCTCGATAGGCAGCCCAACCTTTAAGCATAGAAAATGTGTCTGTTTTAGAGATTGCGATATGAGTTTCTTGTATTATAATAACTGCAGAGTTTTCTGTCAAGAGCCATGCCTCTATTGCCCGCATTTTCTTCTTATTATTGAGGCCATTGACATTAAAGGAAATAATTTTCAAACCATGTTTAGACATAATGCAGACATATATGACACATAACGTAATTCTCACCCCTAATTTCCCCAGGCTTCTTAGAATCATCTGCTCTTTGATTTAAACGCATATTAATCAACAACCATATTCAAAATAACAAAAGAATCTCCACCAAGAACACATTTTTAATTTTACCCCCTCAGCCTGTGACACCCTACTAACTCTATCCTCTTCCCCCACGCTTGCCACAGCCACCCTTCCCTTAACCTTGGGGTGTAGTGTTGAAACACCCCCTGACCCCTAGACCCGTGCTCCTCCTCCCCTCCCAAAACCAAAAACAATAACAGTAAGCATGATGGCGATGAGATCCGCTAATAAGTAAATTCTTCAATATATTACAATGATTAGAAAAAGAAAAAAAACGAAAAAAAAATGTAATCAGGTCTATTACTATTATACATTTTATATCTCGTGAAGAAGATCCTGTGCTTCCTCGATATCGGATAGCAGATAGAATTTACCTTTAATCAAAACTCTAAGTTTAGATTGTTGTGCTATCATCGCCTGAGCGCCTTGAGCCTTAAATAACTGAAGCATCTTTACAAATTCTTTCCTACGTCTGGCCGCAATAGCTGACATATCTGAGAATATTCGGCATTTCACCGTGGCATTTACAGGGAATTGTCTTTGTTTAATTGCCCTGGACAATATTTGTTCCTTTACTCTTACATCTGCAAAATTTAGTATAATAGTGCGCGGAAGGGTAGAGTTCGGAAAAGGTCGAGGAGGAACCCGATGGGCTCTTGTAATTGTGAGGTCTCCTTTATATTCCGGAATCACCCCCTGTTGGAGAAAAGAGGTCACCCATGCCAGCGTGTCTGTTCCCTCAATTCCCTCAGGGACTCCTACGATGTGAGGATTGGACCTCCTATTATAGTTCTCCAACTCATCTAGTTTTAATTCAAGAGCCTTTGTAGTTTTTATAGTCACTTTAGAGTCTTTTTTAACTTCGACCATTTGATCCTCCAAAGTTGAAATCCGCTCTTCTGCTTCCACTAAGCGGGCTGCAAAAGTAGACACTAATTCCTCAATTTTGTCCATTTTATCCAATCTCTGATGGATCGCCAAAAGTTCTGCATTTTGCGACCTTTTTATCTCTCTGACCTCATCCAGAATCAGGTTGAGCATATCTTTCACGGACATCCGCATCTCTCCCTCTGTTTCCGTGTTCATCTCTAACAGAGGCCCAAGGGAGTCGGCCGCTCCCCCCCCTGCCTCCTTGTCGGTGATTTGAGGTGGCCCCACTGCCGCACATGAAAGATCTTTCTTTTGGTCATCGGGAATATTCTTTGTCTGCTTTGAGTCAAGTGAGGAGTTAGTAAGTGGTACCAGTTTTGAAGGAGTAACATCTGTACTCGGATCATTTGTGCTAATTGTACCATGATTTTGTACTGAGCCCAAATTCAGAGAATTCTTTGAGGGGAGCAAATTAGGTGAGAGAGGTGAGACTTTTTTTGTAAACAGGGGGTATTGCTTAGCCGAGGAAAGAGGAGGCGGAGGCGGCATGGGTGGAAGAGATGACTCAAGGGCGTGTGGTAAATTATCGAGGCGAGGTTCAGTCAAATTATGTCCCATTTGTGTCTGAGCCAGACTGTCTGTATGTAAGTCCTCAGCCTCAGAGTTTTCAGATGAGTGTACCGAGTCATCATCCTGCAAGAAACCTTCTTCTGTTAGTTTAGCTGCTGCCTCCTTTGCCTGCTGTCGCCGTTGTTTAGCTTTGAGACGAGCATTGAGTAGTTTCCCCATTGTGCTCACACTAAAGGATTTTAATGGTGATAGAGAACGGAATTTTTGGTTAGTCTTTTGGTTAGTCTTTGAATTACTATCCTATCAAAATATAGGAGGAGCACAGCGGTGCCTCACACAACCAATCACAGAGCGGTGCCGCACACGACCAATCACAGAGAAAAAAAAAAGAAAAAGTAAATAGAGGCTTACTATTTTGTATGTCCGAGCCAAATGTTATCACTTTCAGAATATGCGGAAAATATATAGAGAGTATCCAGGAAAATATCCAGTTGTGTTTTACTCCAAGCTATTCCAAGCTATTCGTTCGAAAAAAAAGCGCGCTGAAATAAAGTTTCCAGCTGGTCGTTGCCAAACTGCAACCGCCTACCTCAGTGCTTCGGTCCTTCGGCTGTCAAGTCCCCCTCTAGATAGTTTCCGCTGCCTCGGCAGAAACCTTCAAAAGATGCAGTCAGGAAGATGCTCGAGCTTCGGACCTGTTTGTGCTCAGAGCCGCAAAAGCCCTTCAGGAATCCTGACACGAAGAGTAACAGAGCTTCGTCTACAAGGCAATCCAGGTACGCCCTGTACGCCAGGAGATGCGCGAGTTTGTGCACGGTGTCTCAGAAAGCTCTCACGGAGAGTAGCAGCGCTCCGAGAACAATGCAGTCATACTTGCCATCGGTGCCAAACGAAACGAGGAAGAAAAACGCCGGTTTAAAGCAGCTACCGGCTCTCCGTGTCCGCCGGGTCCGCCGCCATCAGCAAACAGCCTCGTGGAGGGGAGGAGTCCAGCACAGCTCACAGGTGCTGCGTGGAGGCGTGGAACTCCACCGTAGCGGCCGTACATCGTTACACAAGCACATTTGTATTGGGTTTTTTAGGCAGGGTTGACTAAGGGCCAGATGTAGGTAATTCCGAATTACCGACTCTTAAATACCGAATCATACCGATTCGGTATTTAAGAGTCGGTAAATCAGAAGGGGGCAGATGTAGGTAATTCTTATTTTAGAATTACCGAATCTGTATGATTCGGTATTTACTGATTCGGTAAATACCGAATCGGTATTGCACATTGATTCCGTTGATGCGCCAGGATGCCCCTTTGCTGGGGCATCTGTGCGCTCTACAAATCCAGCTAACATAACATAACATAACAATCCTATGGACCTTGAAGCCCATAGAAATCAATGGGCAATACGGATTCGGTATTTACCGAATCGGTAAATACCGAATCCTGCAAGGGTGCAGGGGGTGTCACTTTGACACCCTCTAGCACCCCAAGAACAGGCTTGTGTGACATGTGGCACACAGACATGCCCTAAGGGCATGTCTGTGTGTCACATGGCACAGGTGTACATGCACAGATGTGCATGTACACCTGAATTTGGTATTTTACCACCCAATTGGATTGGGTGGTAAAATACCGAATTCTGAAGGCCGTTAGCACTGTAAACAGTGCTACCTACATCTGGAATTTACCGAATCTGTCAAATTACCTATTCAGTATTTTACAGAATCAGTAAATTTACTGATTCAGTAAATTTACCAATTCTGTAAAATAATGGCCCCAGCATCTCAAAAACCAATTACCGGTCGGTAACGGCTGAAATCGGCCGTTACCGACAGGTAATTGGCGACCTACATCTGGCCCTAAATGATTAGCCCAGAGTCACAGAATGTTAATTAAACTGACCCCATGACCCCAACTAGGCTCTCCAGTTCCACAGTCTTTACATCACACCTTTATTAATATTTCCAAAATGTACAGATTTTTGTGTGGCGCGGTATAATGATGAAAAACGGTTTCAAGCCTGATAAACTTCACTAAACCAAGACGTCCAGAAAGCAGGTTTGGACATTTCTCACTTCAGACAAACCTGTTCAACTTAGTGAGGCGCATTCCTACCTGTATAATAATGTTTCCAGTGCCTTTCCTGCTTCATGAGTGAAACTGAACTCCCCTCAACGTGCTGTGATTCTTGCACTGTCTGTCCCGCTGTACGTTCCGTTTCTTATGTGACGCAGCTCCCACGTTATTTATGGTGTTCAGGCAGCTCGCAGTGCAGTATCGTATGAATTCTCAAATATGCAGCGCTGCCACTAAGTATGAAAGAACACTTCCAGGGATGGCCGTAAACCCAATAACTCAAGCCTAAGTTGACGCCACAGACTGATGTAATAGCTTTGTCTGTGGCGCCTTTCGCATGCTTCCTAAACCCACCTTTTCACATCTCATCAAGGGGTGAGGTGTGGTCTGTGAACCTTGCTGGCCCCACCTCACCCAGTGGCGAGATATTGAAGGGTGGGGTAGCTGGTATTGAGTGGCATTCAGGTGCATAGATGCCTTGCATGCCACTTGAATCCGCAGCGCAGCTTTGCACATTTAAATTGGGCCGCGGGCGGCCGCGGCACTGAAGGCCCATTGCGGCTGCGGCCGCCTTTATAAGTTATTTGGGGACAACCGTGTTCGTTCCCAAATAAATTATAAGCCACCATGGCCGCAACGGACCTCCAGTGCCGCGTGGCCGCCTCAAAAATAGTGCCGCCCAAGGTGGACCGCCCACCCCCCTAGCTACACCACTGGTTTAGCGGCTCACTATTAGGAAGGGGCGTTACCTTCCTAATAGCGACCGCAAAGCCACATACCAATGTTTTGCAACCGCAACTGCGTTTGAAAAATATTGGCAAATTACCACCCTCATCAAGACGGTGGTAATGGAGTCGCAAATGGGAAGGGGTCCCCAGGGGACCCCTTCCCCTTTGTGACTGACTCTTACTTTTGAAGGGCAGGCAGTGGCCTCAGGGACCACAACCTGCCCTTAAAAATGAAACTAAAACGTTTCATTTTTTTTTTTTTGTTTAAATGCATCCCGTTTTCCTTTAAGGGAAACGGGATGCATTTAAAAAAAAATCCAGCTTTTTTGAAAGGCAGTCCCAGACATGGAGGTCTGCTGAGCCCAGCAGGCCACCATCCCTGGGAGTGCCAGCCATTCCCAATGGGATCGCAAATTGCGAGCGGCTCATTAATATTCATGAGTCTCGCATTTTGCGACCCCATTAGGAATTGCTAACAGTGTCTCTGACACTGTTGTACATCCCAAATTGTGACTCGCAATATGCTGCTCGCAATCGAGTGCAAATTGCGAGTCACATTTTAGAGTGGTCGTACATCTGGCCCAAAGTGGTTTCTAGGCACAATGTCTTTTTTCTCTGCTCTACACCAGGATGGAAACAGTGGTTGTTGCCACTCTTCTCTGGCTGCAATGGAGAGACAATGGATAAAGCGTGGGACTTCATGTACACAATTATGTCTCAGCTGTGGTCTTTTCTTCTGCCTTCAATCCAGGATCTCTTCGTGCTGTTACTGTTCAAGACAACACTTTCCGCCTTCCCAGCTCCTGTGTTCCCTGTTGTCATTTGTTGAATGACTCCCCCATCAGCCTCATTGTCTCTATCCTCCCCTCTAGTCCAGTTAGCTCCCCTCCATTCCAGGCATCAATCCGTTCCAGCAGTCTTCCTCTTTGGCGTTTTTGTCACCTGCCTTCAAGCCACTGTCAAGCATCTTCTGGTTTCATGATATTCCCTTTGAAGTCACTCTGAGTTTAGCAGGATTGAGCATCATTTAGTTATTGTCCATTTCTCAGAGATGGCGGTTCACTCCATCAAAGGTTCTCTTTTGTTTCTGGACCATCTGCGGTAAAATCTGGGAACAAGAGCACTTTTCAATTTTTTGAAAAAAGTCCATCGCCTGTCTTTTTGTCTGTTGTAGAATAGCATGGTTTGTGTGTTACAGAAGCACCTGATGATAGTAATGGTTGGGTCACTCACTGAAAGCATTGAGGGAACCAGGACCCTATGAGCTATTTCCACCAAGAAGAAAGATTTCAAGTCCTCAGGGGTTGAGCACTGGCTTAATCCAATTTTCCATGAACTGCTCGTCCCTGGGAACCTTTTTTTAGGTCTCGGACCGACGGCTGGCTCGCTAGCCGGAAGTCGGCGATTTTGTGAGTTTGAGTAAGGGGGCTTGAACCCGCCTCTCGCCTCCATTCTCTTCCATTGGCTGGCTTCCTAAACGGAGGCCAGCCATTGGAGGAGAAGGGAGTCACTCCAAACAAGCCCCGTCTCGTTCGGATTCGTTGGCTTAAGTTTTGCTTTTCTTTCGATGGTGACGTCATCCGTCACTCAGAACAGCAAAACACGCCCCCGAATCCGAAATTTGCGGAGCTTTGCGGCCACCATTTCTGCCCGACCGCCTGACGCGACAGACCGTTTCCCTGCCCCTGCTCTCTTCCTCCGATGTTTAATCCTAGCTCTCTCTGCCTCCCTCCCTCCCCGCTCGAGTGGTGACGCGCCCCCTTTGCCTGCTCTGTCCCTGCTCGGGTCAGGACTCTGCCGAAGACCGCCACCCGCCTGCGTGGGAATGACGGGCCCCTACCCTTGCAGGTTCGCCGGAGCTTACCTTACTTTTCTTGTGCGTAAGGGTCATGCCTCCTGTTACCTATCTCTAGTTTTCATGGCTGAGTTTGTGTGACAGTAGTGCTGTGATACTTAACGGGGTAGTGCTTCCAGCTCCCGTGGCGCTCGCAGCCGCTAATCTCCGCAGCTTCCCCCAACGGCCCCTTACGGATGAGCTCTCCTCTGCTTCAGCCAGGGCTCCCGAACAGAGCGAGGTTGTCGCCCTGCAACAGTTCCTGTGAGTTCGAACTGTGCGCTCCTGTGTCTGTCTTGAACCTCATTCGAGGTCAAAGTATCTGCCGTATTTAGATGCTGCGCTTGGTTGACTGAGAGTTGGAGCGGAGCGCTATATATACTGTGTAAACATGTTGACCATCCGTTGACTGTTTTGATGTTAACAAGAGTGTACAAACATGAAACCAGATAACTTTCTGACTGAGCAGTGCACACTTACCGGTCCGCAATCCCCTCATGTGTCCGTCGTGTGTGTTGCGATAAAACATCAATTTCTCCCATGTCTACGCTGACATTTAAGCCTACTTGATTCCCGGGACTCTTAACCTCGGTGCGCTTAGTAAAAGCCGCGCGGTGGTCTCGTGTGCCTGCTGCTGACTGGACATTGGGCCTCCATCTTGGCAGCGTTCTTGGTGAGGCTGGGCCTAAAACCGCTAGAGCCCTGTACACACTGAAAATGAACATCAGAAAGCAGCGTGTGCCAGTTATTGACAACCCTCCTGCCCACAGCTCCCAAAAGTAAGTGCTGTGGAAATCGCATTGAAGCTGCTATTCTTTCTCCCGGCGAGATGATGCTTTTAACAAAGATTACCAGAAATTACAGCCTTTGACACTGGGGGGGATGGACATATCTTAAAATCTCAGTGCATCTTTAAGCTGCATAGGCGGAACGATTTGCGAGTTTATTTAGGGTGTGTGCTCTAACCAGCTTCAGAGGTGTCCAGTGCAAACATTTTTTAGTAGATAAAATGAGGGCCGTATCGATCTGTGAAAATCAGTGCCAACAGGCGCCACCAGATTTGCTCCAGTGCAACCCTTCATTTTTTTTGCCCCGTATGTAGTAGTGCACATTGGATGTACTCGAACTACGTGTATAGATGTACAATGACGTAGGGCACATTGGAGTACTCAAACTTCGAGTAAAGTCCCAATAGACCCGTCAACCTCAGAATACAGGTGGACGCGCTGTGCAGTACATAAGTACTCTCTGAACTTTTATAAATAAATAAATAAATACATAAATAAGTAACAAGTAGTACTACTTGTAATAGGAAAACAAGACGTGCGATTCCCTTAACTACCAAACTTTGAATGCTTACAAATGGAAATTGGATGCTTACAAACTCCCTTACTCCTTATTAAAAAGAAACGTATTTGTTTAGAATTGATAGAATGTGGAACTGTTCCACTTAAATGCTGATTAAAGCACCATTTAGCCAAGAATCCGGCAGCCCCGCCCCCTTGGAACCGTGAGATCAAAGAGGATGCGTCACGTCTCTTTCTTACACTGGAATGAGAGACTTTGAAGATGCCTGCAGCCCTCTCTCCGCCCACAGAGGCGTCTCTGCCCCGCCCGCAGTCATGACAGTCACATGGGCCACAGTCACATGCTGCCAAACAGGAAGAGGCGAAAGAGTTGTAATGTTAACTCAAGTCTAAATGCGATGGCCAAGCACAGGAAGATGTTTGTGTACTGAATTGCAATTCCATTTAGGTAACGCTTCTTACTCCTTACATGCAACCGGTTCTTTCCTCCAAAAGCTTGCGTTATAGCTGTGCACGTGCTGTCCACAAAGCACCGCCTTTCAACATTGCAACGTTGTAAAGTTGCAAAAATGTGTAGGGCTTCCCCTTGCAACAGTGTGGCTTAGCGTGCCTTGGCAGATCTTCACATTTGTACTGCGGTCTTCGCAGATTGTCACTTTCTTCTGTGCTCTTCGCTGGTTGCCATTGTTTTGTCATCTCTTCTACAGGCATTGTGTTAACAGTAAACAATTAATGGTAACCAACAAAAAGTATATATTACATACACGTGTTGCCCCATGTTTCACATTTGTGTGAACATGGTGGGTAGACAGTGACTGTAGGGAAACAGGATTTATAATTCTATTCCATGTAGTTGTTCTGGGTTTTCATCTAGCAGCAGAATGCCTGCTGGGACTTGTATTTTTTTGGCTATGCAGGGGCTTTAATGTCATCCTCGTGACATGGCGATAATTGATAGTTATAAAAGCCGCGCGGTGGTCTCGCGTGCCTGCTGCTGACTGGATATTGGGCCTCCATCTTGGCAGCGTTCTTGGTGAGGCTAGGCCTAAAACCGCTAGAGCCCTGTACACACCGAAAATGAACATCAGAAAGCAGTGTGTGCCAGTTATTGACAACCCTCCTGCCCACAGCTCCCAAAAGCAAGTGCTGTGGAAATCGCATTGAAGCTGCTATTCTTTCTCCCGGCGAGATGATGCTTCTAACGAAGATTACCAGAAATTAAATTCCTTTAAATACCATATACACAGCCCCTGGCAACCCGGGAGGGGATGCGAGTGGGTGTCGGAGGGGCGGCTTGGAGTGGAAATGCAAGTGGTCGGGGGGCTTGGCGTGAAGTGGGAATGTAAGGGGTGGTGCGGCGTGAAGACGGGGTACAAATTGTAAACGGCGTGGAGTGGGTGTGCCCAATAATAGGTGCCAGGGGGCGGCAGTGTGGAGTGGACAGGTGCGGCGTGAAGGAGAGATGCACTTGGTTAGGGGGTGGCGGGGGCTAATTGGCGTGGAATGGAGGTGCAGCGGCTCCATGGAAGTGCGGATACAGGGATGGCAGCGGCGTTGTGACGCGGGATGCAAGGGTTGCGGGGGAGGGGCGGCGCTCTCCATTTCATGCTCGTTTCCTCTTCCTCACCACAAGTCACATCTTTTGGCGGCTGTGGCGAATCCGACTTTAATGATCTGCTCCTGGATGCTGACACTGCAGAGCTTCCGCTGGTGCGGTAAGCCGGGTTGCTGGCGGATAGCTGCATGATAATCTTTTATTTATAATCGTATTTGTAAAGCTCCTTTTTCGGCCAATTAGTACAACGCAGGAGAAAAGCTTATTTGCATTGATCAACGCAATTTCCATTTTATTTTATTCTAAGCTGTCCCCTTACAGTTTTTCCTGTGCTACTCAAATTTAATAAGAATATGTAAAGATGTATTTTATTTTGTGGGTGAATCAATTCTAAACCAGTCATGATACGATTGTTCCGTATTACGCAGGTGACTGACTGTCTTATAAAATTAAGATGTCCTTAGAAAGGGGAAAATGACTTGGAAGTATGTTTAGGTCTGGCTTGACTGGACATTTAGCTCATAACGTATTGTTACCAATTCTACACAATTTACAGAGTGGACTCTGGCTGCACTCATAGAGTATAAACTCTCTGACTGATGCTTGTGGCTTCTTTATGTATCATCTCGCCTTCCAGGTGTTACTCATGACAACCAGTCTTTACATGAGATTCTTGTTTTGGGAGATGGTAACACAAAATGTTTATTGATTAGCATGTGTTTCATACCTGTTATAAGTCTTCAATTGATGGAGCTAACCTGAGCTCTGGGGTGGAGGAGTGATGGGCTACACACATATTCTAGTCCTACGGATGAGCAGAACATTGTTTTTAGGTCTGGTAGCCCAGTGGGTTCAGTTGAACAACATTGAGAGTACAATTCCCAGAAAGCCCAAGATTGCAATGCGGTGTCCTCGTAATATGATGTGTATTGTAACCCTAGTGTATTTGTGTAATAGTGTGTATGACTCTTATTAGGGTAATGACGTGTCTAGCTTTGAAATCTGGTATGTGCAGGAACCCAAGTTACCTTATATATCAGAATTCCGAGTCATGTGGACACCCCCCCCCCGACCCCCTTTAAGCGTTAACCAAATGTAGGAAACAGCATACCTCTGTAATTTTCACCAGGTCAATTTGGACAGGTCAAACATGCCGGAATTTACTAGGGGGAAATGCCTGGTAAATACCAGTTAGCTCTAAAATCTACATCTCTATCCCTATTTTTGAGGGTGGAGGCACTTGTCGGCATTACTTACTCACCTGGTAATTTCCAAACCCAAGGTTGACAGTATTTACTTTGTGTGGGACCTACGTTTGCTAGTATGTGTAGCTCTATTGTGTTCTGGTGGTTGTGGCTATTCATGGTGGGTGGGTGGTTCTTGTATGTGGTTCTTGTGTTGTGTGTATCTATTGTTTGTGTTCATATTTTTGGTTTTGGGATGTGTGTGTTTGCGTTAGTGTGTCTGGCTCTTGAGTTTACTTTTGAAAATGACTCTTCTTTTGGTGTTTTTTTCTGTTAAGTGTTTATATGTGTGCTCTTGAATATGTATTAGTCTTGTGTATGAACAGATGTTTCAGTGTGCTTGTGTGTATTTCAAGTTTGCCTGTCTAATGCATGACTGTATATGTGTGTCATGCTTTGCCCTGGGAATTATGAGTATGTGTGTGCCAAGCTCCTCTGTGCTAATGTGGATGGATGGCTCTTGCATTTGTGTTAAAACGTTTTTGTGTGGCTTCTCTGTGCTGGGATGTGGCTCTTTGTGTGTGTCCACCTCATTTATGTATGTTGTATGCGCATACGTTGATGCATGTATGCGTCAAAATTTAGCTACAATTGAGCAATTACAAATGAACCCTTCTCCAAACCGAAAACACTCAAGAATACAAAATGGGACATCTATTACGCTTGACTTGACTAGATCACCTCAAACAAAACATCGTGGGTCAAACCTAGCCAGGTACCATCCCTAGTTTCACCCTCTCTGTGTGCACCGGAGGGGGCCAATATGCACGAGTTTGTCCCTGGATTTGTTTATTAGAACAAAGTTCCTAAAACGTTCGTCATATTCCTTTTCACTGCCGTGTGGATGGCTACCTCTGTAGCTATTATTCGGAGTCAATATATATGCAGGTGGTTATTTCTGAACTGCTACTGTGGAGGTGTGCTGATGGCAGGAGCAGTGTTGGCCGTTGTAGTAGGGGAACCATGCAGTGGTGTTACGTGGGGGAGGGGTGGGGGCAGCTGCAATGGTAATGAATGGAGGAGGTTTTGGAAGAAGATGTTGTGATGATGAAATGGGAGAAGAAAACGTAGGAGAACTCTGCAGTGGTTATGCTGGTGTGTGCGTGGCTCTTTCTGTGTGTGTGCGCGCGGCACTGTTTGTGTGTGTGTGCGCGGCTCTGTTTGTGTGTGTATGCACGGCTCTGCCTGTGTGTGTGCGCTGCTCTGCCTATCTGTGTGCGCGGCTCTGTCTGTGTGCGTGGCTCTGTCTGTGTGTGTGTGCGTCGCTCTGTCTGTGTGTGTGTGTGTGCGTGGCTCCGTCTGTGTGTGTGTGTGGCTCTGTCTGTGTGTGTGTGTGGCTCTGTCTGTGTGTGGCTCTGTCTGTCTGTGTGTGGCTCTGTCTGTCTGTGTGTGTGTGTGTGGCTCTGTCTGTGTGTGTGTGCTTGGCTCTGTCGGTGTGTGTGTGCGCGGCTCTGCCTGTGTGTGTGTGCACGGCTGTCTGTGTGTGTGTGTGCGTGGCTCTGTCTGTGTGTGTGTGCACGGCTCTGTGTGTGTGTGCATGGCTCTGTGTGTGTGTGTGGCTCTGTGTCCGCGAATACTCTCTACTACTTTCTAATGCTCACCTATTGCCATTGTAAATGACAATGTCATTTATTTATGTTTTAAAAAACAAAAAATGTCATGAGCAATGCCAATAGCTCTACCTTTAATAATGCCGAGACCATTGCATTGTAAATGCTTGTTCCTTTCTGGAATGCTCTATATCCATTCTGAGTAATTGTTGAAGCTTTGGATGTACCTGCCAGAAAAATAGCTCTATCGTAATGGCACAAAGGATAATCAAAAAAGAACATAATGTTAGGTGCACAGTCGATTAATCACTCAAACAAAATCTCTTTTCTTCGAACGATTTATACCAAGTGCTGGCTAGATTCCATAGTTGTGTCTGTACAAACCTCAGACATATAAACTCCAATGGTATCTCGGTACATCAGGTCTCCCTCAAATTTCTTTCGTAACACATTTGGTTAAAAGCGTTAATTATTTTAAATGATGTCTTTCTTCTCTTTGTGCCTCAAATTTTTTTGTTCAAAGTGCTTTATTCAATTTATTCTAAAACATACAATCGGATATCACTGCGATACAAGTAGAAGTTAGTCATTCAATACAGGAATGTCGAACACATGATATACAAATTTCATGGAGATTATTGTGGTACAAAATACACTCAAAACTGCAGTGTTACTAAAGGAATGTGTATCCTGCATATGTAAACAGGAGCAACAATATATAAATGATAGCTGTGAAACAACGGCGAATCCGGGTCCTCTTGTAAGATCAGCCTGCATAGGGTATCTAACAGCACGTATAGAAGAGGAATATGACTCTTCACAACGCAAGTCATTACATCGCGTGCCTTCACGACGCGGTCGTACCAACAACTGCGTTGTTACAATACAGTACCATCACAACGCAAGTCGTTACAACGGCTTGCTCTAGATGGCGACCTGGATTTAGGAATAGTATAATTTACTATTCCAGCTCCAGTGTGTGCAACAGTAGGAAAGGTGTTTGAATAGTAAATCATACTATTCCTTAGTCTAGAGCCCCATCTACAGCAAGTTGTTGTAACGACTTGCGTTGTAATGACACTGCGGTGTGAAGGTATTGCAGTGTAATGTCCGCGTTGTAAAGGTTGTTTCCCATAGAAGAGTGGGTACAGAAGTGGTATGTACATTTCATAGCTATTGAGTGTGTAGTGCCATTTGTGTATTTCATAGTGATGTATCACCTTGATGTCAGGGAGAAAGAGCAAAAGAGACCTGGGGACATGAGGTGGTGAGGGGGAGGTGTTAGTGGGAGATGTGGGGGGAAGAAGGATGAGTGAGATATCCGGAGTCTGGAAGTGGTTTGTTCAGGGTCAGGAGACTGGCAGAGGATGAGCTGTCCCCTCTATTGTATTCTAGCCTATGTATTTGTCGAGGGAGCTCCATACTGCACTGGAAATTGAGGGGGAGGAGTGTATTTTAGACCGTATGGTATGTGTCCTCTGAGGTATGAGCCCCTTGCCCACCAGGTGTGATTAGAGACAAGGTTAAATGATTTCCATTCTGAAAGGATAACTGCAATGGTTAAGAAAAGGTCTAGCAGAGCCATATCCGTGGTGGTAAGGGTCATAGAAGCCACTGAGGCCCAGGGACCAAGAGCTATCATAGTAAAACCTAGAGTTATGGGTATATCAAATATATCTGATAGCTTGTTCTGTATCGGACGCCAATATGGTTCCAGGAGTCAGTACTCAAAGAACATATGTTGGTGTGAACCAGGGTCTTGGTTACAGTTCCAACATTTATCGTTTAGCTTATGTAGTCGAAATGGGGTCCAGTGTAACAAATGTATTGTAAAAAAATTTGGGGGCAATTTTGTTACATAACGCACGTTTGATAGTTTTTTTCCCAATGTTCATCTGTAGGGTATTTAAATATGTCAGTACTGAAATGTTTAGCCCATTTTGTATACAGTCCGATGATTGTGTTGAGTATGGGTCAGATAAAAATTTGTAAATCTTGGATGCCATATGCATTGAGTGTTGCCTTTTCCAGAGTTGGGATGGTAAGGACGAGTAAGCTTCAACAGTTTCACTTTCATCTTTAGGAAACTGCAGACACCTTGGTTAGAGAGGGCATATATGCCCGTTATGGCCAAGAAAGGGAGTGGATTGTTGTTATTGTCGTATAGATCCTTGATTAACCTAATGCCTTTGAAGGTCCATGCGTTTGCAACCTGAGCATGAACTTCTGTCTTAATTTTCGGGTTGTGCCATAGTGACGCCCATCTGGAGTTATGGATAGGCTCGGGCAACCTTCTGTCCAGCAGTTTAAGAGCGTTCACAGTATCTGTAAATATTTATTGTGAATGGAGTGGCCAAGATTTCAACATTGTAATAAAAGAGTACATACTAAAGCGAAAGCATATGTCCTGTTCTATCTCCAACCATCGGGGGTATTGGCTGTTTCTGGGAGCAGCCAAGCAGCACATTGGGCCGCCAGAGAGGCTGATTGGTAGAAGTTCCAATTTGGAAGAATACAACCACCGGATGAGAAACTTTTCCTAATTGATTTGTATGCGTTCCTCCCTCTTTTATAGCTCCACAGAAAATTCATAGTTATTTTTATAAATGTTATGGAAAAAAAAGGTGGAGCGTTTTAGTGGTGGCGTAGAAGACACAAAATTTACTATTAGGCTGATCATCATCTTAATAGTTTGAAGCTTGCCCCACCACAAAATGAACTTAGGATGTGGCCTAACAGCTGAAGGGTCGACTTCGAAGTTTGGGAATCTGGTTTGAGTATTTGCAGGGATGCTGAGCATCCTGTTTATTCTGGGCAAATCACTTAATCTCTCTCTGTGCCAAACAAAAAAATTTATGTGTCCATCTGTAACGCAACTGGTGCTCATGTAACTCTCTCTGATACCTTTGGGTCGAGTTTGCGCTATATAAAACTCAAAAGAAAAAAACCCTTAGGTGACCAGGAGGACTTCAGATCCCTAACTTCAGAGCTAGCCTGTAATACATTGTACTGTACTCTTTCAATTAGATCGCTACAGAACCAAATACCGAGATATTTAAGACGTTTGGACTGCCATTTAAGTCTTGAGTCACCCAGGTGTGAAGGAAAGCGCAAAGAATTTAGAGGGAAGACCTAATTTTTGCCCTTATTTAACATATATCTAGAGCACTCTGAGAAAATATGGATGATGTTGGGAATGGTCGAAATTGCATTTTCTACGTCCTCTGAGAAGATAAGAATGTTGTCCGAGTGAGCAGGGGTTTTATAGCTTTTAGATCTAAACTCAAGGCCTTTCATCTCAGGGGCAACATTAAGTAATTTAAGTAAAGGATCAATAGCGAGTAAAAAAGCAAGGAGCAAAGCTGTCTTGTACCTTGGTGTAGGTCAAAGTATGAGGAGGTGGAGCCATATAGAAGTGATCTATTTCAAGTTGAAGATCCTCACTGTCCCCTTTATTTTTTTGTATTTCTGTGTTTAAACAGCAAATTTATTTCCACTTTTATCAGGAGGAAAATGGATGGACATTGAAATCACCGCAAGATCTGAGAAAAGAATGGGGTGGATCTTAGCGTCAGCAGTTGCCTTAAGGAGAGAGGCGACTACAAGTAAATAATCTATGCGTGAAGAACTAGAGAGAGGAGGGGAAAAAGTGAAATTGTTATCTTTGGGGTGATGCAATCTCCAAACATCTAGGAGGCGGTGTGAGGAACAATGACTGAGCAATTGTTTATGTGCCTTAGAGGTTCTAAATTTGAAAGATGGGGTCTATAGGGAGATTCGAAATCCTCACCCACTATAGTTTTAGAGTCTTGTGGAATGTCTCCAAATTTTTAATTGAAAGTATTCCAGAATATCGCGTCATCTACATTGGGGGCTCAAATGTTCAAGATATAAAGTTCATAAGTCCTGTTATTCAGCCTAGTAAGTAACCACTTGCCATTGGTATCGTGTTCTGGAGCAATTACAGCTCAATTCGAATTTTTAGAGAGTAGGGTAATTATCTTACTCTCTTAGAGTAGTACTATATAACCCGCTAAATCCTTACAGTAATCTAGGACTTTGGTTTTTTTAACACGGTGGTTCAACCTCTGGTGTTCAAGGGGACAACGTTTAGTGAGGACATTGAGCAATTCCCTTAAGTGCTGATGGATGTCCTGGTGTAGGGGGCCTTGAGGGGGCCCTGGAGGACAGTAGGTGTTCCATCATGGAACCATATAGCTCACTTGGAAGGGGAAATGGGTGGGAGGGGTGTGGGGTGAAGGAACCAGTAACTCAGGGGGCCCACAAAGACCTAGGGTACTGCCCCTTCTCACCAGGGTTTGTCTGTAGCAGACATGGGCGCGGGGAAAGTCGGAGTGGAATGCAGATGAAGCGGCTAAGCCCGGCATGAAGAACCATCTGGATAGAGGGAACCTGCGGGGAGTCACAAGAGTGAGAGAGAGAGATGCCGGATCCAGTGACAAATTACATGGATTGGCATGTCATATTGCATTGAATGTTTGACATGGATATTGAAGCATGACATATTGCAAGGTATGCTTAACATGAACGTAATGACATGGCATGTTAAATGACACATATAACATGAAAATTGAGATATATAGTTGCATATACAGAAACCTTATGTATTAAACCAAACCGACTCTGATAAGCCAGCCTCATACAGGTTAAGCTCTGGAATAAGAGTTCTAGACATAGATGGAGATAAACACATTGTAAAAACAGTTTGGAGACCAAGGGCCCGATGTAGGTAGGCAAATACTTCGGGAATTTCGGCCGTTACCGACAGGGATTTGGAAAATGAGATGTAGGGGCATGTTAAATTACAGAATCGGTCATTTTACCTAATCTGTAAATTTTCTGATTCGGTAAAATACTGAATCGGTAAAATTACCGATTCTGTAATTTAACATGAGGTAGCACTGTAATCAGTGCTACAAGGGTTTAAGAATTCGTTATTTACCACCAACTAGAAGTTGGTGGTAAATAATGAAAACCCTTCAAAAAGCATTTTTTTTGCTTTAAAAAATGTGCCATGTTGCAGACATACATGGCCTAAGGGCATGTATGTCAGCAACATGTGCACCCATGCACAATTGAGGGGTGCAACAGGGTGTCAAAGTGACACCCTGCCCCCCTTGCAAATTCGGTAATTTTACCGAATCAGTATTTACCGATTCGGTAATTAGCATTGATTCCTATGGGCCTTGAGGCCCATAGGAATCAATGGCAATTACCGAATCGGTAAATACCGATTCGGTAATTACCGAATCATTCCGATTCGGTAATTTCAAAAGTGGAATTACCTACATCCCATTTACCTACTCTTAAATACCGAATCGGTATGATTCGGTATTTAAGAGGAGGTAAATCGAGATTACCTACATCGGGCCCCAAGTTCGGTAAAGTAGTCCGTACAAGAGTGTGGTACCTAGAGAAGAAATACATAAACATCTGATACAAACAAGTACACCATGTAGCAGCAGATGTTCCTGAGCGAAATCAATTGACTTTCTATACATCTTACAGGAAAAACAACAATATAGTATTAATCAGAGTTGAGTGTGGTGACCTACATTTCAAGTGGTCGACCAGGATAAAACGTGTTGTTCCTTTAACGAAGGATTAAGTGGGTGTTACTGATGGGTCAACTGTGGTAGGACTAATGGTGGGGAAGCCTACGAGGACATTTGGTCTACTTAGTAGGACCAACGTAGGCAAGTGGTCTACAGTCTTCTGATGGGAGGATATTAGATTCCTCAACCTAAGCGAACCTAAACGCATATCAGAGTAAGGCACAAAATTACTCTAGAGCTTATTGTCAGATAGCTTATTGTTAGGTGCAACAATGAGTAGTGGTGGGACAAAGCCAGTATCTTCTCCGCAGTGTTGCGGGTACAACATGGATGCATGTATGATAAGGTAAGATATTAGCAGAGCCAGAGCCAATAATACAAACCACAATGCATCAGTAAGCTAATGTGGACGGGTCGCCGATGGTGGGGGGAACATATGACCGCATGTGAGGTCTGTTCATTCTCAACCATTAGGTTATGACTTCATATGATATATAGCTGCATGTGAGATCTGGGTTATTCTCAACCACTGGGTTATGGGGGATCTGGGTTATTCACAGGGATGATGTCGAAAGACCACTTATTGAACTTGTTATCTTGCATGTGAGAGTGAATGACTGAAAGTAATCGATCCTCAAAAACATTGAATGTATACAAAATCTGAGGTTAAACAAGTATAGCGGAGCACTGATAGGCACACAACATACAAACAGATAGAAAATATGTCAATGAAGGCCAGTTGTCATGATCTGCAATTAGAAATATTATTCCTCGCACAAAGAGGAAATGACTCTCACCAGAAGGATATATCTAAACTGTCAACGTTGGCACAGCATCACAGTCAGGAGGAGCCAGTCGAGTGGAGACTTGTTGAATTACCAGGAAGAGAGTCAGAGTCCATTTGGGATTATGATTTGCTGTCTAGAATGGTTGTTAAGTCCAACGGGTCCGAAAAGATTTTTGTCTGACCTATGATTTGTAATTTTGAGGAACCATAGGTTGAAAATGGAATCTCCATGTCCATAAAACATTTCCTCAGGTTCAGAAAGCGATGAATAGCAGTATCACTAGCATGGTCCTGTGAGATGCAGATCTTGTGCTCTAGCCATTTGATCGTGCGAACCTCCTGCATCTGTGTATTGGTGGAGTAAAGGTTTAAATATGAGAGGTCTTGGAGTGGCCATGTTTTTCGGATTAAATTTTGAGACCCTGTGGGCTCTTTTCATCTTGAAGTCTTTGGTGAAAGAGATTTGGAGTACTTCTGAGATCCAGGAGATTGGAAAGTCAGCTGCTTAGTTGGCAGAGTTTTTGATTGCTTCAGGCAATCCAAAAATTCAAAGGTTGCTCCTTGGGATCCAGGCCTCCTGTTCCATAAGCTTCCTCTTTAGTGTGGAAATGGTGCGCTCGAGGATTTGCGGATGCTTAGATTGCCCGTTACTATATTCCTCCACAACACGTATTCTTGTCTCAGCATTAGAAATTCGAATTGTTAAACCTTTGAGATCTTTGCGGATCCCAGCCACTTCAATTTGGAGCAGGTCTGTATTTGTTTTGGTGCTCTGTGCTATATCATGTACAGAATCGGGTTTCTGGAGTGTAGCCTCTAAGGAAGCGGAGGATTCAGGACTGCCTTTCACCAGAGATTCTGGAATAATGGGTAATTATTTAGAACATTTTAGACTCACCTTGGCATCCCATTCTTCATGTTTTAGTCTGTTTTCAAACATATTGTAGCAATAATCCACTAGCGAAGTTGTGGTCCTGTGGACTAGAACATTTAATGTATCGTAGCTTGGAGAATGGAAGATCACACCAGGAAAGAGCACTATTCCTTAGTATTGCTTATTTGGGTATCCCTGGCGTGAGGGCGAACTTACAAATGCAAGATATGTTGAGGTGATCCCATGCACAGATGGGAAAAATCACTAGCGACTGCACTCACTGTGGGCACCAAACCTTGTTTCTGATGAGGGGTCGTACTGTGGCTTTATGGAGTTAGCGGGCAGCAGAGTCTATGATGCAGTGCGAGGAGGGGCCTCACATGAGCTCACATTGAAGATTGGTTACTTGGTTCAGCTACCGTATCTAAAGACCCAGGCACAATCTCAATCAGCGACCCTGAATTGCACACGAATTTTGTACTCAGCACATTGCCAAGAACAGTGAAGTGGTCTGGAGTGCAGTGTTGTAGCCCAAATAATAGTAGATGTAGGGGCACCGAGTCAGTACCCAGCTGATTTGGGGATATAGCACAATTGTAGAGACTTCACATGATTGGTGAGGCTTAGGTATACCGTTTAGTGCACACAAGTGTGCCACAGAACCTCGCAAGTACTTATCTGCACTTCGTTCCTCAGACGACCCACCACAGATGAAAGCAGGCAGCGCTGAGAATTAGGTGGACTGAGAGATGCGATGAGAATTAAGTGGCGATGTGTTTAACAGAAAATCTCTGACAGGACATCTGTCCAGTATTGTCGAGTGTAATCCGCCCCTCCTAAGACACACAATGGGACTATATGGGTGTGCTGAGCATTAGAAGATCTGGGCCCAGATAACCACCACGACCATTTTGTGTGAATTAGTAGAGCCTTACAATGCTTGCAATAGGTTTATCACCAAAGCTTGAGGGATTAGCTGTTGTATTTTAAGACAGCATAAAAGAAACACCTTCTACAAATTCTTCACAGGGCCCTCAAAAATGATGAACTGCCCCCAGGTGGAACCTCATAACCTTAGGGGTGAAGAAATATAGCACTGGAGGTCAACAGTTCTAGGCTCAAGCAGAGACCGCCATTTCGTGATAAGGCAAGAGAGTTCATAAAAACATCAGTGAATTGTCACAGAATCCCCAGGGGTAGGAGACCCAGTGTTGTTGATCTTGTGTATATCGTGTTATGTTGTGTTGGCTTAATGCTGGCGATGTGCCCCCTAGGAATCGCTGCCATCTTGCCTGGGCTGCAAAAAGAACAATTGATGGACAGAATGCAGAACAATGTCATACATTCACCCCGGTACAGAGATCTTGGCCTAAATTGATCGTTTTTTTGCTCACCGTGCCATTCCAGTTTGGACCCAGCCATGTGCAAATCAGTCTTGACCCTGCGCCCAATGGGAACAGTCCAGCCCGAACTGCCAGGCCAGGTCCTCCCTGGACTTGAAACAAGGATCCTAGGACCGATTTCGGGGTTTCACTCCTCTTCAGCCAGAAGAGCTTGATTCCAGTGGCATGGAGAGCACGGGACCCATGTCTGAGCATACACGTCCCACTTGGGGTGACAAATGCAAAAAGAACAATTGATTAACAAAATGCAGAACAATGTCATACATTCATCCCAGTAGAGAGATATGGGCCTAAATCCATCATTTTTTTTCTCACCATGCCATTCCAGTTTGGACCGAGCCATATGCAAATCAGTCTTGACCCTTGTTATAAGCGGCACACACAGAACAATTCACTACCACCACCAGAGGTCCAACTTGTGGACAGGGATAGAAAAGAACAACATTCATCTAATTAGCCTGTCATGAGCAAGGACAAACATATAATTGACACAGAAAAAGGACTTCCAATCATTATCTCTTCATATTATATTTCTTGTGCCTAAGTAGCATGAAATATGTGTCACTTTCTTCTTAGTCTATATTGGTTACTTGAATTAATTAAGCGGGAGGAGCAGGTAGGGAAGAAATTAGGGCTTGTTCTCTTTCTGTATTTTAATACGCAAACTTATGGTCAGTTATTTTGGTTTCCATATTGTTTAGGTACCCAGAGCTTTAAGTGGGATGAAAATACCGGGGGGGGGATGATCTTCCAGAGGGGTGTGGCTGATGTAATTAAGGGCATGGCTTAAAAACACTTGGGGTAAAAATCTGTGCTTAGCATAATGTACTGCCCAACTGGTATTGTGGTGATTTGGTCATTGCATCCAGATATATAATACAAAAAGTAACATTATACCCACAACAAGACAGGACTTTTGGCATTGTCAATGGTTGTTAGTTGCGTAAGATAAATATACATGTATGCTTGTGTGTTGTCTCAAAATGTTTGTGTTTATTTATGTATGTAGATCGAATTGTCTGCATTCCTGTAGCTGGAAAATGGAGACCAGATACTAAAGTCAGGGTGGCTGGAGACAGGACAAGCCTTAGAAATTCTTAAAATACCTTTTAGTAAGGCTTTGCTTATTAGTCCTTCCTGAGCACTGCCATTTGGTGGAAACTGAGAGAAGGACTGAGTTATCTGATTCTGTTGTTAATGATGAGACACTTTCTAACAGTTGCGGCTGCTGCCTGGAAGCAAAAACAATTGCTGGACAGAATGCAGAACAATGTCATACATTCACCCCAATACAGCGATCTGGGCCTAAATCCATTGTTTTTTTGCTCACCATGCCATTCCAGTTTGAGCCCAGCCATATGCAAATCAGTCTTCACTCTGTGCCTAATGGGAACAGTCCAGCCCGAACTGCCAGGCCAGGTCCTCCCTGGACTGCAAACAACCATCCTAGGACCGGTTTCGAGGTTTCAACCCTCTTCAGCCAAGATAGTTTGATTCCAGTGGCATGGAGAGCACGATGGATTTTACCCAGATCTCTTGACTGGGGGTAAATGTATGATTTATTCGGCAATCCGTCCATCATTTGTTTGCGTAGCACTTTTCACCCTAAGTGGGATGCGTATGCCCAGACGTGGGTCCCTTGCTCACTGTGCCTCTGGATTCAAGCTAGCCTGGCTGATGAAGGATAATACCCAGAAACCCAGGATGCTTGTTTCCGGTCCAGGGAGGACTTGGCTTGGCAGTTCGGTCTGGACTGATCCCATGAGGCACAGGGTGATTTGCATACCGCTGGGTCTAAACCGGGGTGGCATGGTGAGCAAAAGAACGATGGATTCAACCTCAACCCAGATGTCTTTACTGGGGGTGAATGTGTGATTTATTCAGCATTCCGCCCATAATTTGTTTGCATAGTGGGTATGCCCAGATGTAGGTCTCTTGCTTACTGTGCCACTGGATTCAAGCTAGCCTCGCTGATAAAGGGTAATACCCAGAAACTGGTCCCAGGATGCTTGTTTCGGGTCCAGGGAGGACTTGGCTTGGCAGTTCGGTCTGGACTGATCCCATGAGGCACAGGGTGATTTGCATACCGCTGGGTCTAAACCGGGGTGGCATGGTGAGCAAAAGAACGATGGATTCAACCCAGATGTCTTTACTGGGGGTGAATGTGTGATTTATTCAGCATTCCGCCCATCATTTGTTTGCATAGTGGGTATGCCCAGATGTAGGTCTCTTGCTTACTGTGCCACTGGATTCAAGCTAGCCTCGCTGATAAAGGGTAATACCCAGAAACTGGTCCCAGGATGCTTGTTTCGGGTCCTGGGAGGACCTGGCTTGGCAGTTTGGTCTGGACTGTTCCCATGAGGCACAGGGTCAAGGCTGATTTGCATATGGCTGGGTCTAAACTGGGGTGGCATGGTGAGCAAAAGAACGATGGATTTAACCAAGATCTCTTGACTGGGGGTGAATGTATGAGTTATTCAGCATTACGTCCATCAATTCTTTACGTAGCACATATTTTCTTGTATAGCCCTACTTATTTCAATGCAGGGTGTAGGAGCGCTTTACTTCAACAGGTGCATATTACATGTACAATAAATTATATACGTTTGTAAATGAATGAACAAGATGCGTTACATAAAACTGGGGTATTGCAAGGTGTAGAAGTCACATATCTTTTTCCATTGCTCACTGTGCTATTATCCTCACAATGCACTCAAACGTACACATGATAGACCTGCTAAACATACATGTGAGGGCTTTAGATCTGATGTCACTTCTTGTGATGCCACTTCCAGTAAAGGTGTGGCTTGTATCATGCCCTTCCTCTGATGTCAATTCCTGTGACGCCATGTGTGATGTCATGTGCCGTGATGTTGTGTGCCGTGATGTCTCGCGCCGTGATGTCACTTGCATTCTACCTAACTAGGTTAGTCCCCCCACTCCTTTTTTTAGGACTGGTGCCCTGAGGAAGAGGGTGAGGCAGATAAAGAACAGGGTGAGGTAGAGAGTGAGGAGGTTGAGGTGGGAGGAAGCCGGTGGTGAGGTGGACCGAAGAGCACTGTGAAGTGGAGCATGGCAGTGATAGAAAGGAGGGTGAGGTGTGGAGAGCAGAAGAGATAAACCATAGAGGTACAAAGCCCTAGAAGTACAGACTACAACTAGTAGGCATGACCCTAACAGTAATTTCAAAAAGCGTGGAGGTAGCACCAGGGATGAAGTCACAAAACAGCCAAATGTAACCTTTATCAAAATTCTTTATTCTTCTTCGTATTAGGAAAAAGGAAAACAGCCAACGCGTTTCGTTCCCATTATAGGAACTTCATCAGGGCTGCAAACAATGTGAATCGACATATAAATAAACATAGATATAAAATATTTAAAGGACCAACAACACATATATAAAAACAATATACATAGATAAATGGCACTGACACTTACTACAAAAATATCCTACAATTACACATGGACACCAACAACATATCACAATTATATTCATCTTGTGCACATAAACCCACATTAATGACTCTAATTTACGCATTTATATTCACAATGGACATTCAGTTACTACTACTACTATCTATTAGTCAAAAAGAGAGAAAGGGAAAGAAGGAAAAAATGGAAGGAACACGAAAGAGAAGAGAGAAGAGGAGAGGAAGTTTGCTCGAATGAACAAATACATACACACATTAGACGAGAATTGCTCCTCACCGAATAGCATAATGAATGGACCACATACGATTTGGTGATTCCAGATAATAATCAGTCAAACCAGATGAAGACAAGTAAAGTCCAATGTCTAACCAAGACAAACAAACAAATGCATGAAATCATGATACTAACAGTAGGTAGAGCATGCTGCTCACCTCATGCTGCAAGCCCAGAGCCAGCCCTGAGGCTCCTGGGCGATGCTCTATAAATAAATAAATCGTAAATCATACGTTCTTATATAGCGCCTTTCACCGTAAGGTCTCAAGGCACTTGCTTTGGGAACCCGTCCTGGCTTTTCCCTGCGAGATAACCCCTACTGGGCATCCCCAAGGTGAAAGCCAGGCATCCCATTGTGGTGGGGCCGTAGTGGAGATTAAGCAAGCTATTGCCCAGAGTTGCAGAGTGTGAACCCATGATTCGAGTAGGCACCGAGGCGAGAATTATCGAGTCCGAGGACATTTTGAGCTCAAGACCCTGCCGCGTCGGGGATTGAACCCTGGTCCCGGGTCTGACCTCTGCGTCCGAGTCCGTGGACATTTTGAGCTCAAGACCCTGCCGCGTCGGGATTGAACCCTGGTCCCAGGTCTGACCTCTGCGTCAGGGTCTGCCTCCTCTAACCGGTGAGTCACCCCCATGCTCTTCATGGCCCTCACAGACCCCGAACCCCTGAGCTGGGCCTGAGATGAGTGGATCGCCGTCCCCATGAATCTGCAGTTTTCAGTCCGTTTTGTCAAATAAATACCGGACAGGGAAGTTTGCCTCCCTGCCAGGCCCTATTCCCGAGGCGAAAGCAGTGTCGTGTATAACAGCGCTTCAGAAATGCATATGCAATTTAGTTTTCAGAAAACCCACTCACAAAACGAGACCTTTTTTCTTAAATAGATTCAGTCGAGCATCTGTTTTATGTTAATATTCTTTCCACTTCCCCTGCGTTTCGCAGCTCCTTCAAAAGCGCTGACGGTTAAGCTTCCTGTTTTGCTTTCTCTACTCTTTTCACCAAAGCAAACATGTGGCTGGATTCTTATTAAGCAATTCGTACCGCTCCTAAATGCCTTCTCTTTAGTCCTAAAATAAAACAATACAGTTGTTCTGCAGCTGTGGGTTCAGTGTTTCAATGTGCCCAGCGAGACAGCTCCCCTCCTTCTGGCGCTGATGTCTTTGAAGATTCAGTGTTATGAAACTAATAAAACTAGTTACATACAATCCAACTTAACTCCCAATTTCCCATAATCGCCCCAGGGCCTTATTTGGGGTGGGGGGTGGCGACACCCCAGGACCAATCCTCCTTCTGCCGCCAATCGTGTTTGTGCTGTTTTTTTTTTTTAAACTCTTTTGCAGTACAGTATGATCCTTGGAAGGGTGCATTACCCATAATTCCTTCTACTTTTTAGGGCTTAGCATTGATTTTCAAGTTGTCAAAAAACTATTGTGTACTGTATACTACTACTTACAGCAGGCTCAGGGTTAGCTCATTGTTTACCATTGGTAGGCTTTCTTGTCAATCTCATTTGATGGCTTTCCTTCTTGTGTTTGTTTCTCCCCTAGAGCACTGTCTCTTTATCATTATTTTTATTGGCTGGCTTTAGCCTTCTACTGTTTTCATTTAGGAAATCACCTTTTCCTTTCTCTTTAACCCCTTCACTGCAGCGGGAATTCCGCCGCAGTGCTAGGGCGTGGGGGGGCGCACGGCTCACCTGCGCTTGTGACGGAACCGCTCCGTCACGCGCCTCGGGTGAGCTGTGCTAGTGACGGAACGGTACCGTCACGAACGCGCCCGCTCAATAGAACACGCCGCGCAGGCGCGTCGAGCGGGCCGTGACGGAACCGTTCCGTCACTAGCACAGCTCACCCGAGGCGCGTGACGGAACGGTTCCGTCACAAGCGCCGAAGGGGTTAATCATACCACGGGAGTGCATGTGTGTTTTTGCTCACTCCCTCGTGTGTAGCCTCACCCTCAAATCCCCACCCTGTATTCTGTGTTGCAATCAGTCTTCTCTCAAGCTCATCCGTTGCTTTCAACTCCCCTCCACGTACGGCTTTTTCTTTTTTTTTCTCAACCTCCATTTCCTTTAAAGCATTCCTGCCTCTGTTATCCTGCCGCTTGGCAGTGTTGACTTGCTGTGCCCTACCTTCCAACCCAATCATTCCTTGCTCTCACACCCCTCTCCATCATGTTTTTTTGGAAGGTCCAGCAGGTGTCATTTGCTACCTGGACTCTCCTTTGTCTTTGAAGCTCTTTCAGACATCATTTTAAATGTAGGTTTCCAAGATCAAAGTCTCTCCTCTTGGAACAGCAAGTTAAAGGTGAATAAGCATGTGTGCTTCTCATCATGCCTACGTGCACGGAACTTGCATGGTTACGCATGCGCATGTTTTTGTCATCGCAGCAGGATTTTTTTTTCTCATGCTGTTTTCTATCCACATACAAGCAGTTTTTTAGGTCTGATGTTAATCAATACCCTTTGATTTTACTAAAATGACAAGTATAAAATACTTACTTGTAGTGGCTTTCATTCAGCCCTTCATCAATTGATCTGTTATTGTGTCATTCACATTTTTCTTCTGCCCATAACTGCATACAGCAAGGAGCAATGGGTATCCCATTTCTGTCATTGGATAACTTCACTATGAGTAACTGCATACTGCCCTTTCACAAGAAGCTCATCCAATCACACAAAGCAGGAAACAGGAAGGGAGCACACTCCTGACCTCTCAGCCGGTTCGCCCCTTCGCATTCTGGTACATGCAGTTTACACGATTCAGGACAAAGTTCGTAAGTATTACACCAAGGTTGGTGCAAGCAGGTGCTTCGTACAAGGTATGTCTAGACACGAGACATGGCTCGTGTTTCAGGATAGTATCCTTCATCAGTAGAGATCAGTCTGGGGTGGCTAAGAGGCTGCCAAACAATCCAGGCTTCGTTGCCTCTCGGGCGCGGAGGTGCTTCGCCTATAGCTTGTCAGCTACGGAGGCTCAATCACACAAAGCAGTTCTCCTCACTGCTCTAGAAATGGTTGCTTTTAGAGACCAACAAAAATATTTCTACACAAGCACTGACCATGCCAAAAGGATGCCAGCCAACACCAGACCTATTGGCTTTGCAATGATTGTTCTTTCTGCAGACGCAGAACAGCATCTTCAAAAAGTAAAGGCAATGCTAAATGTTCAAATAACGCAATTAAAAGGCAAGACCTAATGGTTTTGCCAATACTTTCTTTAAGGCTCCCTCCAAGCAGAAGTTCTTTGCTGCCTTTTTTTTTTTTTTTTTAGTTTTATATAACGCGAACTAGACCCGAGACATTGGGTATCAGAGCGCTTTACATGAGCACTAGTTCCATTGCAGATGGGCAAATTCATTTTTTTTTCTTTTTGTGTAGGCATGGGGAGATTTATTTGATTTGCCCAAAATCAGAGGATGTTGAGCATCGTTACCGAGACTCGAACCGGGTTCCCCAGCTTCGAAATCGACTGCTCTAGCCCTAAGGCTACATCCTCTCTCCATTGAGTGCTTTACTTACTGCAATCTTTATTTACTAGGACATTATACTGCTGCCCAGTCCATCATTCCTTTGGCCCTTGTGGAAGATCCTATTGACAGAAATAGGCATCAGAAGATGTCTCCTTTCCCTACAGACTATACCCGAAATCCAACTGCCTTCAGTTTCGGGGTTGGTTTGCTCCTGCTCCATCCTCTTGGCTGCAGTATGAAATTGGTATTCTGAATGTTAACAGGGGAGAGAGCAAGTCAAAGCCACTTGGATCAGAGGTTTTAGGTCTAAATCTGTGGATACAGTTAAAGATTTTGAGCACCACAAGCAAAATAAAACTGTGTATAGTCTAAAGTCCCCCAGGAGCCCCCCATCCCCACGCCCCTGAAGAATGGCCTTGTTTAAAGCTCCCTGGCTGGCTTGGCTGTCCCTGCTGCCACCTCCAGTTGTGCCATACAGATGTTTTAATAAACTTTATGGTAGTTCCTGACCTCCAATGCTCCGGAGACATTGGCCACTCTCCCACTACGTGTCTGCATATTCCATGTTATTGAATTACCTGTGGGAGAGTATGGGATTTCCAACAGATGGCTTGTACGGTATTGTACTAGCATTTATAGTTTTCCATACCCCATGTGTGAAGAAAGTACCATGTGTAATTGTGGCTTTTTTCCTCCTTCATGCAGGCCGGTCCCAAGAGGTCTGTGGTACTCAAGGTTCTGAAGTATGTCATCCTCCAAACTTGGAAAGATATGGGGAAAACAAGGGTTCTGACATTATATGCCAAATCCAAATGGGATAGTGCTTATATGCCCTTTTTGTTAAATATATTATTAAAAGCTATTACACTCTGGAGGCTATCAGGTCAATTCTTTCTGGCACATGCGTCGTATCATCTTTCAAAGATGTTATGTACAGCAAAATATCACCAACCCCCATATTGGAAAACATTAGGAACAGTAGTCTTTCTATTATGTTTGTTGCTGATGGGACACAATCCAAGCACTCCTCCCTCAGCCAAATGAGGCATGAAATGGAGGCTGTGTGGAGGTTACGTCCGCGCTCTGCCTCATCTCAACCGAGCTGCTGATGACTGCCTTGGTCTTCTGGGACTGTGTCAGCTACCCTGTGCCCTGAGGCCAGACCCATCAGGAGGTTATGAACATGATTTTTTCCAGTGTTTTTCATTTTAAAACTTGAGAGGGTGTTTCTAAATGCCAGTTCTCGTTGGGCTGCGAGATTAGCTTCTAACTGGGAGATTCTGAGAAGCTCCTTATAAAATGCTCTGAGATCAGCACTTCTTGAAAAACAAATCAAAAGTTGGGCATGTTTTGCAACTGACCTGGTTAGGTGAATTAATTGATGTAATTAAGAGATGCCATGAGCTGCCAATCATCAAGGGGAGTCGGAAGGAGTCAGCAAAACGTTGGGCGTCATGAATCAACTAAACTGCTAGACAACTAGCAATACTCTTTTTGTTTGTGGGAAATGTAGAGTCTGAATTCTTCAGTTTATTAACACCTGAGAACATCCTGGCAACCTTTTTCCAACACCTTCAGCAACCCCAACTCATAGAGCATGTCATCCTTGCTCTGATGGGACCTCTATCGGCTCAGGTCATAGTTGATGGCAACCAGAAATGCATGTTTTTCCCGTTAACGTTGATAAAAAAAGTGACTATTTGCAGAAATGTTAAAAATGGAGGGTTTCTTGAACTTCACCTTTCAGAACAACCAACTACACTGGACTGCTTAACCACAGTGCAGCCTTATGCACCATAGTTAACATAGCTATCCTAAAACTACTGGAAGCACATACTGGCCTGTCAGAAGCAGCTTAAGGGAGACTGCCTTCAGGTTAAAATCAGTTCTGACTTGTAGTTCTTTGGACTGTGGTTAGCAGTTGGTGATAGGAAGCTGTTTCCTCCAGCCATGGCTGAATCTAGGTTGCACCAGTGTTGTGGGGAGGCCTATGTCTCGTCCTGTCACTGCCTATATCTAGGCCTTAAAGAGAGGTAGCTGCGAGTGACAAGCAACTCAACACTATCTCCTTTTCTCCAAACATGATCAACTGAATATGATGGAAGGAAAAGGTTACAGGACCATTGTGATGCCAAAGGAATAATAGGCATTAGGTCTTAACCCAAACTGTGGTAATGATGACAACTTTCATTCTCCAGCACATGGAATCCATTGAAGCTACTGATATATCCGTGGAACATTTTTGGAGCTCAGAGGGCCCTTCTTCAGGTGCAGATGCAAAGCTGGCTAAAAATCCTTTGATGTCTGGAACGCTTATCCATACATCTCGAATATACGTCTTTATCACTTGGGTTGGGCCAATAAATGCATTTTCACCTGCACAGACACCTTGATTTGGAGCAACACAGTGATCAAGCTTTCTTCCGTGCAGCAGCATGTGGTACTGTGGTAGGGATGATGCTGGCTCCAAGCAGGATTATCCAAAACATGGCACAATGAAGTCTAAAGACTCCGCACCTGCCTGTCGGCAGTCTCCCTGAAGTAGCAATCAGGGAAAAACAAAAGGGCAGGCCATTCCTAGAAAGCAGTGGCGTCTCCTCCACTAAGGTGGAGGAGACGCCACTACCCCACTGCCTCGGAGCTGCAAAAGAAAGGAAAAAGTAAAATGATAATGAATGTTATAATCATTGTATTTTGACCTCCTGCTGTGGCAGCTTGATTGAGGGGGCGGAAGGGGCGGGGCTGAAGAGCAGAGGAGGAATGGTATAACCCTCCAAGTGCGCAATGACTGTTTGGTTGGCCCTCTCGGGCTGCCCAAACCAGTCATGTGCACTTTCCCCCTTTGCATGGAGAACATGCCCACCACAACATCACCTGGCTGAGCGCCGTGTCACGAAGCTCAGACCAATCAAAATGCTGCATTGCAATGTTGTGAATGGCTGCTGGGAGCATGGGAGCCCTGGTGTTTCCTGCTTCCTGTTTCTCAAGTCAGGAAGAGGACGCAGGGGAGGCAGCGGTGGGAGGTAAGTAATTTTGTTTTAATATTGAGAACCCCCCCACCCCGCCCCTTACCCCCCACCCACCCCACTGCAGCTTCCAGGCAGCAAACAAATGTTGGACAGAATGCTGACAATGCAAACATTCTCCCCAGTCAAAAGATCGGGGTTAAGTCCATCGTTCTTTTGCCCACAACGCCACGCCAGCTTGACACCAGTCCTGGGATGCTTGTTTCCAGTCCAAGGAGGATCTGGCCTGGCAGTTCGGGCTGGACTGTTCCCATTGGGCACAGGGTCAAGACTGATTTGCATATGGCTGGGTTCAAACTGGAATGGCATGGTGAGCAAAAAACTATGGATTTAGGCCCAGATCTCTGTACTGGTTTGAATGTATGACATTGTTCTGCATTCTGTCCATCAATTGTTGTTTTTGCATTTGTCACCCAGAGTGGGACAGGTATGCCCAGACATGGGTCCCGTGCTCTCCATGCCACTGGATGAAACCCAGAAACTGGTCCTAGGATGCTTGTTTCCAGTCCAGGAAGGACCTGGCCTGGCAGTTCCGGCTGAACTGTTCCTATTGGGCATAGGGTCAAGACTGATTTGCATATGGCTGAGTTCAAACTGGAATGGTTTGGTGAGCAAAAAAACGATTGATTTAGGCGAAGATCTCTGTACTGGGGTGAATGTATGACAATGTTCTGCATTCTGTCCATCAATGGTTGTTTTTGCTTCCAGGCAGCAGCCGCGACTTCTAGAAAGTTTCTCACCATTAACAACAGAATCAGTCCTTCTCTCAGCATCCACCAAATGGCAGTGCTCAGGAAGGACTAATAAGCAACGCCTTACTAAAAGGTCCTCTAAGGCTTGTCCTGTCTCCAGCCTCTCTGACTTTAGTATCTGGGTATCCATTCTCCAGCTACAGGAATGCAGACAATTGGATCTACATACATAAATAAACACAAACATTTTGAGACAACATACAAACATGCATGTATACAGCCTCATGATATTGCACTGTTGCCAATACAGGCATCTTGCACACGTGGCATCTCCTAGAGGCAAAGCCTGGGGAAACTGTGCCATTTGATCTCATGAGCATCACACCCACATAACCAGCATGCAAGTTGATCTGCGAAGATTCTGTGCCACATAAATCCCCTCCACATGCTAAAGGATGAGAAGATGAGATGACGAGCAACTCAAAGAGGAAGAAACCTAAGCTTTCACGGCGTGTCCCGGTAGGCAGCTAGAAAACACCATGAAGCGTGTACAGATATAGCAGGCTCATACCATACACCTTACTGGGGAAAAAAGCGCAGAGCCTCAACCAAGATATGCAAGCATCTTTGGAGGACAGTATGGATGATGATAATCCGTTGAGTATTGAAGACCACAAGTTGCAACTTGTGGTGCAACTTTCTCAGTGCCCCGTTCACTACCATGTTTTGTGACACTCATCACCTGCTCCCCCAACACACTGTGGACCTACAGTGGGACTTGATGTGTGTTTCCACTGATGCAGGGAGATGATTGGTTCTAGTTACAGCAACTGCATCAAGAAAGGCAAATGCTTACACACAGAGCACACAATTACCAACACCTCTCTTGAAATTAACAACACACGAGAGTGGGCCAGTCCTTATGGGAGGTTACAAGATGAGACAAGGCGGTACTAAGGAGAGACAACTAAGCATATTGACCAATGAAAGCCACAGTTTACAAAGGACAATGACACAAGCTGATGAAAAATATGGGCTGAGAGTGGGCGGAGCTTCAAGTCCATACCTGATTTCAGCATGCCTCACAGAGCAGCGCATGCGCTGCCCAGGCGCGAACTAAAAAGCAGTAAACCTATTCAAGTAGCACAGCAAACTTCTGCATTACTGGCTTAAAAATTATTATTTTCTTAATGACACTTGCATGCATCATCTGTACATGTATGATCCATGACTTTCAACATTTTAATTTGTATTGAACAATAAAGATACAAATTACATTCCACACACAATTATGGTGTAATCCACTTTACCAGTGTCTATTCTTCTCAAGTTGTTTTTTTATTTAAATCCTGACCAAAAATACAGGACTGGTTGAAAATACCATTGTTTAAATGATATCAGAGAGATCGTTATCAGATTTCAAACAAAAAATATCGCCAGTGATGGGCACCTACAGGGCTTTAGTGGGCCAGGTCCTGCCGCTGCTCAGCACCAGTAGTCCTTAAAAGCAGGTACTGAGACGGGTCCCTCTTGGATTGTCCATTTTTCCCCTCACCCACAGGATGAAAAAAAAATTCTTAACTCTGCTGCAGTGCCACCCTTCACTGCCTGTGATGTATCTTCAAAGAGACCTCTTATAGTACTTTCAGTGAAACCCACACAATTTATAGGGTAGCACCGTATAAAAATGTGAGAAAAGGTGGAGCAGGGGCACAACACAGTTGTGGACGAAAACCCTCACTCACCCGAGGGTGACATGCTTCTTCAATGGGTTCCTCCAACAGACGGGGACCGCAAGGTACTCCGTGTGGGCGACAACTTACCCAAAAGGGAAGGAGCAGGAGTGCAAAGCATGTGTTATATCTAGCATCTCAAGTAGGCAAGGAGGGGCAGAGTGCAAATAATATATAAAGGTGTGTTAAAACTACCTACGTAGGGGCAACAACTTTATTCTTCCATTTTACGTGGTAGCAGACAAAAAACAAGTGAAATAGGGTTATGGATGTGTACCCTATCTAGTGGTCAACATGTTTCTGCCTTAAAGACAATTAAGTTCAGGGCATTCATCAGGACCTGTATCTATCAGTCACTCTGCTAAAGTACATAAATAATAATGTAAAATTTGTACTTAGGCCTCAACTCTTGACCATCAATCACGTTACCAGTCAATACGATTGGTCAGAAGACTCTAAAAGTCAGTTTATTTAGTCCAACTCAACCATCTACAGAGTCTCTCACCATGTCAGCGCCTCTCAAGTACCGTACCGGTCTTCAGTAAGACCCTGGAGGGAATACTTTCAGTCTCATCCTTTCAGCACTGAAGCATTTTCAATATTATATACAATGAAGCCATAATTGTTGCTTATTTATCTTATGCAACTAACAACCATGGACAATGCCAAAAGTCCTGTCTTGTTGTAGGTGTAATGTTACTTCTTGTATTATATACCTGGATGCAATGACTGAATCGCACAATACCAGTTGAGCAGTACATTACGTTAAGCACAGATTTTTAGACTAGGTGTTTTTAAGCCACGCCCTTAATTACATCGGCCACATCCCTCTGAGAGACCCCTCTCCATCCCCCCAGTTTTTTCATCCTACTTAAAGCTCTAGCTACCCAAACAATATGGAAACCAAAACAACTGACTATAAGTTCTCGTATTAAAATACCGAAAGTGAACAAGCCCTAGTTTCTTCCTTACCTGCTCCTCCTGCTTAATTAACTCAAGTAACCAATATAGACTTGGTTACTTGGTCTCGCAAGCGCATTGGCTCAGCGAGACCTAAAAAAGGTAAATTACAAATGTTTGAGGCTATTCTTTATAGGTGTTAAAAAACAGAATGTTAGTGTAATTCACTATTGTTGCCTTTTACTTGCATACGGCTTTCTAGGTGAGAGCTGGGCGCTGCGGCAAATATGAAATCAGACAATTTTGGAGTGGGTGCAAATTGTGCTTTCTTTCGGGGTTTTGGCAGCACCAGTGCTTAATTTGTAAAATTTGAAGTGCAGGTGCTCAAATGTTTGACAGAGGCCACACCCACTCTTCTCTGGCACCACCCACTTACTATATTGGCTCCACCCACATCGGCAACTGACACTGCTAAACGTCAGATGTAATATATACAAATAGCAAGTAACAAAAGGATCTCTCTGACAGAAGCAGTAACACGTGTCACTGACCTACTTTACATGATTACATGCACTTTTTGATCAGCATGGTAAACGTTCTTTGCAGCAGGTATAGTAACCATCTGGCATCTGTACTACCTTACAAGCAGTCACAACTTCACCTAGACAAAACTCCTGTCTCTCTCTATGAAGACGATTAATCACCAGTTATCTTGACATTTGAATGTATGCCTGAATATTACTGGAGGACAGGAAGGAACTCGGCAGCAGGTGATTTTAAAACAAGAATATACTGGCTGTGCTGGGTCCTGGGCCCAGTCACAAGTCCAAGCCTCACCAAGAACACCGAGTTAGAATGCATTGCACGCAGTATAATGGTGACGTGACTAGACCCTGCTCAACCTGCTTATTGACACCTTCATTTGCCCTTCACTGTCCTCTCAGTCTGTGTGTTTTCACTGTTTTGTCTGATGAGGATTCCGAGGGTGAAAGGGAGGTACGCATGACTATGTGCACCCAAACAAAAAGTAGTGTTGGTTGGTTTGGCAAGCATTTGCCATGGGCCACCGCCCCTTCAAAGGCAGTTAGTTCACCTGCAGGCCTTTTCTGTGCTTTTTGTTTGTTTTACAGGCATGTAATGCAGAGGTGATAAGCGCGTCTGCCCCAGGGAAGACACTGACAGAGGCGGGGCAGGAGAAGAAAGTTCAGGAAATGTGATTTCATGGGCCCGCTGGGTAGGGAGAGAGGCAAAACGTAAGAAATTTTTACAAAACGAAAAATGCCCACATTTCAGATTCATTTTACTTGTATACACACAAGTAAAATGAATAGCTGCTCTTTCAAATCCCTGGTGTACCTTGGTGTGGACCCTCGTTTGTTCCCGCTTGCCGCTTTTGCCCTGTTGCCGCTTCTCTCCGCTGCTGGCGCCATTGGACATCAGGCGCAGCAGCCGAGAGGGGGAGGCAATGAACCACAATCCCCAGGAGCCCTCACCAACTCCACGTCCCTAAACGCGCCCAGAGGCGCTTTAAAACTACGTGGTATCACCCGCATCGCGGGACACGCGCGGGACTAGCTGGGCTGAGCCCGGGCAGAGGGCGGGCCGTCTGGGGCTGTCCGGGGCTGTCCAAGGCTGGGCTGGGCCACGTCTCTTTAATTTTGCTGCCTTGGACATATCAAGTAAGACTAACTGTTGACTCTATTTGTCTATCCACCCTATTACTTAGGCAGGGCTGGAACACACCATTGTTACTTCTAGATCATGGTCTCCGGTACCCCCAATAGGAGAAACTTGCTAGTGGGAGGGTCAGTTCGGGGGACCCTGGGTAACTTCATCACCAGGGCTACCTCAGCTGTAGAAAGGGAAATAGCCACAGTAGAGCATCTTTCTAATAAGCGCTCTTCCTTGGGCTCCATCCAGTTAGTAACTACACCACTAAACAAAACACAAACTGATCGCCCTGTAAATGAGTCAACAAGCAACAACAGTATTCCATTGCTCCTACAAAACACAACTTCACCAATTAGGATATACAGCAATTCAACCATGGACGCCTCAAATCCATCCTATAACTCGGCCTCATTAATGGAAGTCTTACCAGGGGACTGCATATTCGCGGTTAGGTCCCCACAAACATTAACCCAGAAACTCCAAGACAAGAAATTAGCTCAAGGTCCGCCACCAAAAAAAAGAAAGAGTGGAGGGGTTAGTTTTAATGGCAAACGTGCTAAAACAACCAAAAATATCTTGAGTATCCCAATTGACACGAGCACAACCCCTAGAACACTTCAGCCTGACCACATTCCATCAGCAGATTTACCAACAAATGACCTAATGAGGAGCATTGAGAAATTGGTGAGATCTCTTCTACATACACAACAAAGTTTTGAGGAGGGCCCAAGGGCAAGTTTAACGACCACCAAGGTACATGCCCCTGAAAGCAATATCTAAACACCAAGTGGTACCTAGTGGTCAAGGGAGTTAATCAACCTGAATCACAAAGTAAGTGCAATGCAGATAACACCCAAAGGAACACAACAAGCCCGATTCTTAGAGTGTAAACTTGGCCAAGTTAGGACTCAAGGACATATGGAAAAAATTCCCATCAGAAGCCAAACTGTACTGCCCTCGTTTACATCATTTGGGATCTCCTTGCCCAGGAGACAAAACAAAACGGCCGGTCAGACATTACCTGTGCCGAAATGAAGATGTGAGAGGAGAGTAACACAAAGATTAGTGGCGACTGAAAAAAGCAGTGTGGGGTGAAAAGAGGTGAAAGTGACTATAAAATTAGGTGAGCTGGGTAGAGAATACAATATTTATTAGTGTCTCCCAGTCCCTAAAATCTAAAAGACAAGTGCAAATGCGGGTTTAGAAATAATATCCGCGTTAAGTAGTGGTCGACATGTTTCTGCATTAATTGAAAAAGATTTTTCATGCATTCCTCAGGACCAGAATGTTAAAACTACTGCTTTTAGTGAAGAGTAAAAGATATCACCTGCAAAAATCAGGTTGTGTGCTCAACCAAGTACTGTCATCGCATCGCATCAAAACATCGGATCCACAGAGAGAAACAAACAAACAACAAAAATGGGAGAACATCAGTATGTCATTTTCCAGCGGTTTTCTGAAACAATATCATTTCAAACCTGTATAATACGGTACAAAATCCATATATATTAGGAAAGTTTCCATCATCAACACTCACCCATAAATGATGGTTGAGGAGCTTCACCCCACCTGGCTGCGGCTCAGGTATGAGGAGCACCGCTCTACAGAGGGAGGATTAAAATGAAAGAAAAGAACAATCATCGCTCGTACAGAATCCATCGATGGTAAATGGATTTTATCTAAGGACAATCACTGTCTTTGCTGATTATGTAGACCTAATTCTTAAGTCTGTGAATTACGCTTGTACCAGGTATATGACCTGTCTGTAGTATGTTGTATACCCTTGTACAAGATTCTGAATTTGGATCTGATTGTCCTTAGATAAAATCCATTTACCATCGATGGATTCTGTACGAGCGATGATTGTTCTTTTCTTTCATTTTAATCCTCCCTCTGTAGAACGGTGCTCCTCATACCTGAGCCGCAGCCAGGTGGGGTGAAGCTCCTCAGCCATCATTTATGGGTGAGTGTTGATGATGGAAACTTTCCTAATATATATGGATTTTGTACCGTATTATACAGGTTTGAAATGATATTGTTTCAGAAAACCGCGGGAAACTGACATACTGATGTTCTCCCATTTTTGTTGTTTGTTTGTTTCTCTCTGTGGATCCGATGTTTTGATGCGATGCGATGACAGTACTTGGTTGAGCACACAACCTGATTTTTGCAGGTGATATCTTTTACTCTTCACTAAAAGCAGTAGTTTTAACATTCTGGTCCTGAGGAATGCATGAAAAATCTTTTTCAATTAATGCAGAAACATGTCGACCACTACTTAACGCGGATATTATTTCTAAACCCGCATTTGCACTTGTCTTTTAGATTTTAGGGACTGGGAGACACTAATAAATATTGTATTCTCTACCCAGCTCACCTAATTTTATAGTCACTTTCACCTTTTTTCACCCCACACTGCTTTTTTCAGTCGCCACTAATCTTTGTGTTACTCTCCTCTCACATCTTCATTTCGGCACAGGTAATGTCTGACCGGCCATTTTGTTTTGTCTCCTGGGCAAGGAGATCCCAAATGATGTAAACGAGGGCAGTACAGTTTGGCTTCTGATGGGAATTTTTTCCATATGTCCTTGAGTCCTAACTTGGCCAAGTTTACACTCTAAGAATCGGGCTTGTTGTGTTCCTTTGGGTGTTATCTGCATTGCACTTACTTTGTGATTCAGGTTGATTAACTCCCTTGACCACTAGGTACCACTTGGTGTTTAGAGATCTCTTCTACTCCCGCTCATCGAGAGAATGAAACAAGTTGCTGACCAATTGGGGTCAATCGAAAAATCTATTGCAAACAACACCGGTCTAATTGAACAAATGTCTATCCATAGTAAACCAGATTTAACCGCTGGTATTCCAATAGTCTCAAACCCATCTACAATAGTAATTCCGGTTGAGAAAGAGATTGGCAAAGATCCACTCCCCGCAGTAAACCCTAACACCACAGCATTTCTCCCGAAAGATAAAACTGAGACAAACATCAGGGGGGCAAGGGTAGGAGGTCAATCTTATACTACGCATATCGCGCAGGTTAATACAACTAGAACTCGTACTCAAGGAAAGATCGAAGAACCTAACAAACAACAAATAGATTTTCCCCCAGAGGCAGCTCCCTACGTCGTGATACTCACGGGTGTCCCAGTATTAGAGAATGGAAAAAAAGAGGGTTATTATGACCTCAAGAACAAAGTTGTATACTGGTTAAGATGCAACAGGCCACTTCCCCCTAACATCAATGGAGAAATTCTACAGGTTCGACGACTTGGCTGGGTGGGCAATAGACCAAAGGAAACTCAGGGGGACATAATCATTATTCATTTTAGAGATCATAGGGCCACCACACACATTGTCGACTGGTATGCAGAGAGGGGCGGGAGCAACATCATAGCACGCGACCTAAGCTATTTTTATCCCCGGTCCCTGCTGACAAATTCCTCAAAATCCGGGGTACAGTTTATGTCCCACTCACAAGCCCCTAGATTTAACATCCCCACGCACAATCGCTTTGCCTCCTTCTCAGGTTTGGAAGGAGTGGATTGACGCCCAGGTCCGAAAAGCTCACACAGGCTCACAGAGAAAAAGTACAGGGTGACTGATCTCACCAAGCACCCAATTCCCTATCCCAACCCCACTCCAGATCTCAATAAGACAACACAAGATTTGGATCAAGACACAGAACTTTTGGTGGAGGGCATTTGGCCAAATTTATCCACACCTGATAGAGTAGCACTAACGGTATCTAACGCCCAACAAATTTCAATAACTCCTACTGAGACGGTGAGAGGTAACCAGGAGGGAGGACAGCCATCAATCGTTGCTTTGTTTTGGAACGTTGCAGGACAGCCTTCCAAGCTAACGAACAATGTATGGATAAATTTCATTCAAAGTTTTAAAATCTTATGTCTCCAGGAGACCTGGACGACCTCAGAGACACATATGGAAGGGTACATAACCTATTTTTCACCCGCCCAACCATCAAGGTTCGGTAGAGCAAAGGGAGGTCTAACAACCTATATTTCAAATTTGATACAGGCAGATGAAATAACACCTATAAAACTTGAACCCAACTTCCAGGTCCTAAGTCTCCGTATAAATAACAAGGATTCCTTCATATTGGTAAATTTTTATAATAATCTTCCTGAGGGACAATCAGTACCATTAGTACGTCTGATTCGTTCCCTATTAATAAGTAGACTAAGGAGGTCATCGAAGGAGGCCACGATTATCTGGGGTGGAGATTTTAATCAGGGACCATGTAAAATGAGCAACAGAAAAATATGTGGTATTACTGACGAGAGCGATAATCCAATCATACACTTTAGACATACGAGATTGGGAAATTCTTTAAATGAAACTATGTTTGATCTAGACTTGGTAGTGACAAACAAAATGACCAACTCAAACTCAGTGATGCCTCCTACTTTCCACGGGAGAGGCACCCAAAGCACAATAGATTTAATTCCTCTCTCAAACCGACTGGAGAATATAGACACACACTTCACTATACACGTAAATGCCCTAAGTGATCATCACCCCCTTAGTATCACCCTGCCACTGTCACACAAACCCAACTGTAGTATTGTTAGTGTCCTGGCACAAAACAATCTAACATTACACAGACTAAATGGCTATTCTCTAAAATGGGGTAAAGTTGACCCCTTTGACATTACCAAATCAGTGATAAAAACTGCTTCTCTATCCATCAAGAAATGCTTAGATATGGCTACTTCAGATGCAGAAGTCATCGCTAGCTTTGGAGAGGTAATAATGCTATAAATGACGCTCTATGGGTAACACTTAAAAGTACATCATAGAAGAGGAAGGGTTGATTCAACCATAGGTGTACAGTGGCTTATTCAAACTTAAAATCTGCACTACGAAAAGTCGTTAGGGTCCCCCAGGAGATCATAAACTTAAGGAAGGAATATAACCGCGCAATAAAGGAAAGGAAATTAGAGTTAAAGCAACATCTCTGGGACCAACTCCATGAGAGCTGTACCCATAAAAACAGCGTTGCATTAAGGTCAGTGGTCAAATCGCCTTTCCTGACCGAAAATGGAAATTCTCCTGCAATTGAGGTGGCCATTAATGAAAGGGACTGGGTCGAGCACTTCTCAAAGACTTTTTCAAAAAATCCAGTAGATGCCACTCAATGTGAAACAAATCCTCGCGGCCAAACACCCAACCCTTATCCTATTGACCTGGTAATTACTATCGAGCAGGTTGCCCAGGCCCTGAGAGCAAGCAAAAATGGGAAAGGCCCTGGCCCGGACGGGGTGCCAATAGATGTTTTTTAAAGCCAATATAGAGCTCTGGACTCTTCTTCTGACTAGGGTTCTAAATGCATCTTGTACGGCAGGCCTGTTGGAGTCTTGGTCCAAGTCAATACTGGTCCCTATCTTCAAAAAAGGAGACCGGCAGTCTGTATCCTGTTACCGCCCGATCTCTCTGTTGGACTCTCTAGGAAAAGTGGCTGGTCGAGTGATTCTTGAGTGCCTGCAGGGATGGGCAGATGATGGCAGGATCTTATCAGACCTCCAATACGGGTTTCGCGAGGGAGTGGGGACCATTGACCAAGCTTTAAACCTGTCACTGTTGATAGACAAGTATGTTAATATAAAAGCTGGAGCACTCTATATGGTGTATGTGGACTTATCAGCCGCTTTCGATTGTGTTTCCCACTCCAAACTCTGGTCTATACTTGTGGAGATGGGGGTAGATTCCAACCTGATAAACTTCCTGAGGGAACTATATTCAAATGCGACTGCAAGGGTGAGGTACGGGGCTAAGGGAGAGCTAACCGCGTCGTTCGGAGTGGAGAAAGGGAGTCAGGCAGGGCTGTGTCCTGGCCCCTTCCTCTTCAAACTTTACACCAATGGATTGGAGAGATAAATGCTTAAGGGGTGCCAGGACCTCCCGATAATAAACAACCGCCCGATTCCTGCGTTACTCTACGCAGACGACACATTGATTTTAGCCCGTACCCCACTTGAATTGCAGAAGGCATTGAACAGATACTCCTCCTTCATGGCCGAGCTGGACCTAAATATCAACATTGGGAAAACTTTCGTGATGAAAGCTGGGCTCGGCAGAAATCTAAAATCGAAGGACATTTATTTAAAGAACGAAAAACTATCGGTAACAGATAAAAACCCCTATCTAGGAATCATGTTCGATCACAAACTCTCTTGGAAACTGGCAATCGAAACGAGGAAACTCCACTTTAGAAGAACCACTGCAGCCCTCATAAATTTCTCAAGGAAATTGGGGAAAAGAGCCCCTGTGGAACTTGTAAAAATCTGTGGCACGATATGGGGCGGATGTGTGGGGCCATGTGGGTACTGATGCGTTACAGAGGGTAGAAAACACCTTTTTAAGATATCTTCTTGCTGTACCCAGGAGCACGGACACTTTTTCCAGTCACATAGAACTGGGACTCTCCCATCTGTCAGACATTGTGAAAATACAGCCACTTATACTGTGGCACCGAATATGGACGTCAGAAAAAACAGGATTTTCCCAATCGATAATCTCAGACTGTATTGCCCTGGAGAACGCACATAAATCTGGCTGGTTATCTTATGTGAAAAGGTTCTTTTTTGATCTAGGGTTAGAAAAATATTACCACGACCCCATTTCAATTCAGGAGATACCGAGGAAGGCTTTTAAGGCACATTGTCTTAACCACCTTGATGAACTACGACTAATGATTGAGGCTCTGAAACCCACAGTTAACCACTGTCTGGCTGTTCAAACAACATTTGCCATCCAGCCCTATCTAACGTATGACATCACCACTTACGAGCATTTTCTCTTGACAAGGTTTAGGCTAAACTTTTTCCATCGACTGGTTGTATTTCCTACTAAAAATAATTGGGCAAGCAATTTACTTCCTTGCCCTTGTGATGACATTTCCATTCAGACAACCATGCATACTATTCCTTTTTGTAAGTTTTATGCCGAGTTTAGAAAGAAATGGCTTATACCTCTGTTAAGACTATTGGGTTTCAGAAGATGTCGTCCTGCTTTCCTTTAGTTACTTGATGAACAATGGCTGGTAAAGATCATCACAAAATTTCTGAAGTGTATTGTCCTCCATAGAAATAATTTAGAATGAGAAAATGAACAAAAAGTGAAAAAGTAAAAAAGATCTGAATCATGCTCATGACAAACAATTCTTCAGCTCCAGCAAACGTAAACCAAGAAACCTTGGAAAGCTTTGGAAATTAGAAAATTGGAAACTTCGCAAAACTTCAAGGGCCTGTACCAAAAAAGTAGAAACAATTTGAGTTTCTCCATAGGATTCAAATCTGCGATATTCATTTTACACATACACAAACTCTGCTGTAGATTATTGGCTCCCTGAGGAACTTCTCCAAGGGTTTACAAGTAGTTCCAACTTCCAGGTCAGCAGGACACGATTTTACCAATCGTGGTCTAATCTTAATCTAATTTTTCCTAAGACAGCAAACAGACTACAACTCCCAGAATGCACGCATTAGTCAAATAAAATTTGTGACCAGTCAATATGGGGCTGAGGGCTGCTGCCTGCTTGCACCCTTAAACTTACCAGCATTTAAACCTGTGGTGTGCAGGTTACACAAAGATCTCTGCAACAGTCCCCGACAAAAAGTGTCCAGGCCATTACCACCCTAAAAGTGGAATAAGTGTATCAATGCCACTGGAGAGATGAAGGTAGCTCTATTCTGACTTCTTTCCAATAAATGTACTTTCTGACATACGTAACCCTTGACCAAAATACTAAAAAGACTCAGGTATTTATTTGCATCAGCTATTTATTTTACTTGTGTGTACACAAGTAAAATGAATCTGAAATGGGGCATTTTTCGTTTTGTAAAAATGTATTACGTTTTGCCTCTCTCCCTACCCAGCGGGCCCATGAAATCACATTTCCTGAACTTTCTTCTCCTGCCCCGCCTCTGTCAGTGTCTTCCCTGGGGCAGACGCGCTTATCACCTCTGCATTACATGCCTGTAAAACAAACAAAAAGCACAGAAAAGGCCTGCAGGTGAACTAACTGCCTTTGAAGGGGCGGTGGGCCATGGCAATTGCTTGCCAAACCAACCAACACTACTTTTTGTTTGGGTGCACACAGTCATGTGCACCCCCCTTTCACCCTCGGAATCCTCATCAGACAAAACAGTGAAAACACAAAGACTGGAGGACAGTGCAGGGCAAATGAAGGTGTCAGTAAGCAGGTTGAGCAGGGTCTAGTCACGTCACCATTATTCTAACTCGGTGTTCTTGGTGAGGCTTGAACTTGTGACTGGGCCGGGTGGGCCCAGGCCCCAGCACAGCCAGTATATTCTTGTTTTAAAATCACCTGCTGCCGAGTTCCTTCCTGGCCTCCAGTAATATTCAGGCATACATTCAAATGTCAAGATAACTGGTGATTAATCGTCTTCATAGAGAGAGACAGGAGTTTTGTCTAGGTGAAGTTGTGACTGCTTGTAAGGTAGTACAGATGCCAGATGGTTACTATACCTGCTGCAAAGAACGTTTACCATGCTGATCAAAAAGTGCATGTAATCATGTAAAGTAGGTCAGTGACACGTGTTACTGCTTCTGTCAGAGAGATCCTTTTGTTACTTGCTATTTGTATATATTACATCTGACGTTTAGCAGTGTCAGTTGCCGATGTGGGTGGAGCCAATATAGTAAGTGGGTGGTGCCAGAGAAACGTGGGCGTGGCCTCTGTCAAACATTTGAGCACCTGCACTTCAAATTTTACAAATTAAGCACTGAAACTGGGGAACTACTAGGTTCAAATCCTGGGCTCGTCACAACATCCTCTGATTCTGGGCAGACTACTTAATCCCTGTGTCTGAAAACATAAAATGTGTAACATAATCTCGTGCCCTCATGCCCTTGGGTCAGGTGGCACTATGTAAAACCAGAAAAAAATTAAATATGGGCATTGATTATCTGTCAAGTATTTAGTCATTAATTGCAGTACTGGACTAAAGGCCAACGCAGAGTAAAGTTATGCGCTGCCTTCCTTAGCCAATCTAAATTTGAAACATGCTGCAAGGCTGCTACCTTATTTTGCCTTATGGAAGCGTCAACCATGCCAGCATGGCCAGTGCTCGTGTCTGAAAAACTAGGACTGGCCGAAGGTCCGAGTATTGGGCGGAGCACTCGCGCTCCCATGTAAATACCGAAAGAGCTCATCCAGTCCTGTGTTTTTAGGTCTCGCCTAGGCAGCGAGACATGGGCTTTAAACACACCCATCACTTTCCATAAGCGGCGGCCAGCACGGTTTGGAGGTAGGGGGACCGAGGCTTTTAAAAATAAAATAAAAAACGTACATTCTTGCCGCGTCTCTCCTCCGTAGTCCTCCCTAGATGGCTGGGCAGGAAGCACACCCAGGCTACTATTCAGCCAATCACAACGCTGCCTTAGCAACATTGTGATTGGTCTGAGCACCGTGTTTCGGCACTCAGACGCTGACATGGAGCCTGGGCATGTTCTCTATGCAGTCTGTAATGCAGCCTACATGGAGAACATGTGAAGTTGGCAAGACTTGCCGACCCGAGAGGGCCGGCCAAGCAGTCATTGGGCACTTAGGAGAGTGCTACCATTCCTCCCCTGCCCCCTCATGCAAAGCTGTGGAAGTAGGAGAAAATAAAATGACAATAACACAGGTTATTATCATTTTATTTTCCCTTTATTTAACTGCTCAAAACCAGTGAGGCGACGCTCCTCTGCCTCAGTGGATGAGCCGCCACTGCTTTCTATTGGTTCTTTTGTCTGCCTTTACAAATTCCTTTGTTTCATTGGTCAGTAACATACATTTGTCCCGCCTTTAGGCTATTTTGCCCTGCTACATGGATCCTTTCACTATGGGCTATATGTTTTACTTCAGTGCACTACTTTGTCTTTCGCTCTCCTTGTGCTGCTCCCAGTTCACAAAATCTCCCGTGCAGTTCCCACAACAACACCTCCTGCCCCTCGCAGCTTGTTTTTATACCACACAGCTGCTCTTTGCTCCTCGTTGCAGCTGCCTCCTCCTCCTCTCTCCTGCTTGTAGTGCTCTTTTCTCCGGTAGCTTTAGCAATCACTGCACTAATGCCATAAAATACAGCCTCAAGCTGTTTTTTTAATGCACGTTATATGATGGACACTGAACTTTAAAAATTCAGAAATTATAATTATTGGAAAATGTACATTTCTGTTACTTCCTTCATAAGCACTGGTCAAAGTGGGCACCGGGCGTTTCCCTGGTGGGACTCCAGGGTGGGGGGCCGGTCTAAGACCCCTGGGGGGCTGTCTTTGTTATCGGCGGCCATTTTTGCAGCATAGCTGCAATATAGTTCCTCTGCAACAAAAGCGGCGCAAAGCATTCCACTGGCACCCCCCTCTCTGGGATTGGCAGAGCTCTTTACCTGCTTAACCCCTTCCATGCTCATGACGAGCTCAGCTCGTCATGCAGCACAGTGCTCGTGTGCTTATGACCCCCGGCTGTCTGACGTCACGGTGGGCATGTGCGGAGGACGGCCGGGGACCGTTGTAACCTCGCCCACTCATTAATTCGCCCGCACAGTGGGGGAATCAGCGCAGCACGCAAGGGGTTAAATGTGAACTATTTACAGAGCTCCTGTACAAACCTGTTGAAAACTGTAAAGTACTTATAACTAAGCTCTGAATATATTTTATAAAATTGTAATATAACTCTTTTATTTGATGTAATAATACATATAACATTTTAATGAGATGGAGCGACATCCTTTTAAAAAATGTATTTAAACTGTATTTTGTATTGTGATGGTTTTTATTAACTAAAAACAATAAACAACAAATTCAATACAGAGCTCCTGTAGCTGCAGCGAAAGGAGAAACACAAACTACACCTCTCAAGTGGCGCTCGTCGCTTTCCAGCCTCAGGCAGTTTTTTTTAATGCATGTTGTAAGATGAACACGGAACTTTAAACATTCAGAAATTATAATTATTGCAAAATGTACATTTCAGATACTTTCTTCTTCAGCAGTTTCGTGTAAATATAGACAGGCTCCGTTTTTATTATTTTTTGTGTCGTTTTCAGACCAAGTAAATAAATAATGAACTCTCATGTTCACTCTGCTGTGTCATGCATAAACCGCCTTGCAAGGTTTGAATCCCTGGTGTATCCTTTTGTTTTTACAAACAATGAGTAAACACTACAAAATGGAGAATCAAATAAAGGGAGGGGCCTTCCAAGCGCTTGGGGCCTTATTTATGAAGGCCTTGCGTCAGTTTTACGCCGCCGGTGCGTCACTTTTTGTGACGCACTAGCGGTGTAAAAAATGCGCCTCGTTGCGCCATATTTAAAAAGTGACGCATCTAGGTAGATGCATCACTTTTTAAACCCCTGCGCCACATTTTACCTGCGTCAGGTATAATTTATGCAGAGGGGGCGTTCCCCCGCAAAAAGCCTCGTAATAGTGACGCAGTGAAATCTATGAGATTTCACTGCGTCACTTTTAGGACGCTGTTGCGTCAATATCTTACGCCTGCCTCACAGCAGGCGTAAGACTGACGCAGGCCCTTTCACATGGGCCTTGCCCCATGTGAAAGGACGCATTGCTGGAGTTGCGTCACTTTTGTGACACACTACAGCAATGCGTCACTTTTGCGCTTACAGATACGTCAGAAATACTGACGTATCTGTAACTCCTTGCGACATGATTCGTCATACATTAAATATTAAGCATCAGGAATGTCGTAAGGAGTGCGCACTGAGAAGTGACGCATCGCTGTTTTCACGCAGTGATGCGTCACTTTTCATAAATGAGGCCCCTTGGTATTCATATGCAAAAGTAAACTGAAAGAGCCTGTGAAGGGAGGCCTCCTAATGTCATGACATGTTTGCAGTGTCACTAAAAGCCTCGGGTTCCTCCGAAGGCCTCGTGGTGGTTCACTGTGTCAGGACGAGATTATATCAGAATTTGTGCAGCCCAGATAAGAAAGCCATCTGATGGACTGCAGTAAACTAAGAAAACACTGCATGTCACCTTTTGTGCCCTGGTCCTTGCTGCGATGGGTCAACACCACAGACCTGATAATTCTAACAAACAATACCTTATGCGTAAACCTATTAGCGCCATTTAAAGCTTTTTATTTCCCTTTTCAATCCTGTCAATAGCTGCCTTGACTCTCAGACACACAAGGATGGCCTCCTTCAAAGGTAATTATGACACAAAGCTATAAACACTAGTTGGTGATGGTAATGTTATGTTGACTGAAATCAGTCATCGGACACTTTTTTTTTGTTTACCTGTGGATTCACTCATAGAAATGTGTGTAATTGACGTTGCTGAAGCACACAGCTGCCAAAAGACCACTTGTTATTACTGACACCTTCTGACAGCCCTGGCACAAAGCTTTCTGTAGTGTCACCATTAACATTGCAAGTACAGTCTCAGTAGTCTTAGTATGGAAAGAGGCATTGGCTGAAAGTCCAGCAATGGCTGAAATCTATTTCACTTTCATTTTTCCCTTTCTATTTTAGTTTGCTTTATTTGAAATAACATTGTTTTTTAGATAATTTAAATGCTGGTCAATTAACTTAATCCCACATTTAGGATATTGTTATGGTTTTTATTAACCTAAACAATAAAGTATACATTGAATTTAAAATTGGCTGAAATCTTTCAGATGAAATGGTCATTTGAGTGCTACTCCAGCACAGTTAGTTTTTTGCTTCATGTCTTAAAATCTGTCTGTGAGGTGTGTCACCTCCTCTTCTTTCAGAAACATGGTGGGAGCACGCCACCTCACATCCCTGCACTCAATTTGCTCCATTGCATCATGCAATCCTTCTACTACTCTATCTAGAGTCCATTCACCACTTCATACACATACTACCTATCACTGTCAATCTTTCTATCGATTTTATACAGCTCTCACCCCTATCTGTTCACCAAACTGCATATTTCCAATACACTAGACACCACACTATTCCACCCCACACAGATCCACAACTAACAATTCAAAACAACATACTTCCAATACAAGCAACATGTATCCCCTCCACTACAAATAAAAATAAAAAAGTAAAATAACAATATCATTTACAACGTCAATAGCTCTAACTTTCACAAATACGAGACCAATTGTATTGCAAATGCCTGTTTCTTTGTGTTTTTGGATTTGAAGTCCTTCATATGCCTTTATAAAATGAGAATTACAAATCCCAGAATGTAGGGTAAAAACGTGATTTTGCAAAACTGGAGTTGATGGACAGAATGCAGAACAATGTCATACATTCACACCAGTACAGAGATCTGGGCCTAAATCCATCGTTTTTTTGCACTCAACACCACCCCAGTTCAGACATGGCCATATGCAAATCAACCTTGACCCTGTGCCTCATGGGAACAGTCCAGCCCGAACTGCCAAGCCATGTCTTTCCTGGACCGGAATCAAGCATCCTAGGACCTGTTTCTGGCTATCAGCCGTCTTCAGCCAGGATAGCTTGACTCCAGTGGTGTGGAGAGCATGGGACTCACGTCTGAGCATACCCATCCCACTCGGGGTGACAAATGCAAAACAGGAGTTGATGGACAGAATGCAGAACAATGTCATACATTCACCCCAGTACAGAGATCTGGGCCTAAAACCATCGTTTTTTTTGCACTCAACACCACCCCAGTTCAGACATGGCCATATGCAAATCAGCCTTGACCCTGTGCCTCATGGGAACAGTCCAGCCCGAACTGCCAAGCCATGTCTTTCCTGGACCGGAATCAAGCATCCTAGGACCGGTTTCTGGCTATCAGCCGTCTTCAGCCAAGATAGCTTGACACTGGTGTGGAGAGCATGGGACTCACGTCTGAGCATACCCATCCCACTCGGGGTGACAAATGCAAAACAGGAGTTGATGGACAGAATGCAGAACAATGTCATACATTCATCCCAGTACAAAGATCTGGGCCTAAATCCATTGTTTTTTTGCACTCAACACCACCCCAGTTCAGACATGGCCATATGCAAATCAGCCTTGACCCTGTGCCTCATAGGAAAAGTCCAGCCCAAACTGCCACGCCATGTCTTTCCTGGACCGGAATCAAGCATCCTAGGCCCGGTTTCTGGCTATCAGCCGTCTTCAGCCAGGATAGCTTGACTCCAGTGGTGTGGAGAGCATGGGACTCACGTCTGAGCATACCCATCCCACTCGGGGTGACAAATGCAAAACAGGAGTTGATGGACAGAATGCAGAACAATGTAATACATTCACCCCAGTACAGAGATCTGGGCCTAAATCCATCGTTTTTTTTGCACTCAACACCACCCCAGTTCAGACATGGCCATATGCAAATCAGCCTTGACCCTGTGCCTCATGGGAACAGTCCAGCCCGAACTGCCAAGCCATGTCTTTTCTGGACAGGAATCAAGCATCCTAGGACCGGTTTCTGGATATCAGCCGTCTTCAGCCAGGATAGCTTGACTCCAGTGGTGTGGAGAGCATGGGACTCACGTCTGAGCATACCCATCCCACTCGGGTGACAAATGCAAAACAGGAGTTGATGGACAGAATGCAGAACAATATCATACATTCACCCCAGTACAGAGATCTGGGCCGAAATCCATCGTTTTTTTGCACTCAACACCACCCTAGTTCAGACATGGCCATATGCAAATCAGCCTTGACCCTGTGCCTCATGGGAACAGTCCAGCCCGAACTGCCAAGCCATGTCTTTCCTGGACAGGAATCAAGCATCCTAGGACCGGTTTCTGGCTATCAGCCGTCTTCAGCCAGGATAGCTTGACTCCAGTGGTGTGGAGAGCATGGGACTCACGTCTGAGCATACCCATCCCACTCGGGGTGACAAATGCAAAACAGGAGTTGATGGACAGAATGCAGAACAATGTCATACATTCACCCCAGTACAGAGATCTGGGCCTAAATCCATCGTTTTTTTGCACCTAACACCACCCCAGTTCAGACATGGCCATATGCAAATCAGCCTTGACCCTGTGCCTCATGGGAACAGTCCAGCCCGAACTGCCAAGCCATGTCTTTCCTGGACCGGAATCAAGCATCGTAGGACCGGTTTCTATCAGCCGTCTTCAGCCAGGATAGCTTGACTCCAGTGGTGTGGAGAGCATGGGATGATTTTGTGCAGCATGGACCTAGGAAACTTAAGCATTCTTGAAATTCATTGGGCCTAGTTGACATCTCAAGAGGGAAGAAGCAGGCGGGTGATGTGGTTGGAGGAGGGGCTGCTGAACCGTACAGAAGCGCAGCAGTCGCTGAACATGATCTCAAACTGTTAAACCACTAACCTAGGAATGCAAGCAAATTGTTTCCTGTAATTTCATGCTGATGAATAATACTATTTTAGAAATGTGCTTGGTTTCCCCTTTATGTGCAACCTAGTGCGCAATTATTTTCAATTGGTTATCTAAGCTCTGGCCTTGCCTGTAATTGATAATTTTCCTAGAGTGCATTTCTACACATTACTGAAAGCTCTAACAACTAGAATTAGAGCCAAAATTCTGTCCTTAACTTAAAAAAATTTAAGTGCAGGAGTCCAAAGGCATAGCCGAATGCTGGGGTTGCTGAATACCGAGTCTGCCTAATCTTGATTCCACCTCATGCCTCTTTCTTCTCCCACCCAACATATTGCCTCTCCTCTTCCCACTCTTGTAGGTTCCTTTTCATTCTTACTTTCACCTTTTGACACTGTTTTTAGGTCAAAGCCTACCCATTGCCTGGTTTGCTAAAGACATCTATGGGGACATTGGGAAAGTTGATCTAGGAATTCATTCCACCCATTGCTTACCATTGGCTTTGTAGTTTATAACTCACATTTGCTTACTTTTTATTTGCTGGCTTTATACGTTTTAGGCTGTCCAGCTTGAGTTAGTCCATCCCTTGGAGCATACCCTGTTTAATGTATTCTTCTACAGTGCTCTCTTTCAGTAAACAGGCCTTTAATTATGTTCTTGTCACATTTTCTGTGCATTCAAAGAGAGAGTTCAAAAGTCAGGCTCTGTCTTTAGAGGGAGCTTGTTGTTTACTTTTCTTTCTCTTACTTCAAAGTGAGAGGTTTTATCTGACAATCTGGGGGTGTGAAAGGGGGTAGCTTTTATTCTTTGATTCTTTGTAGGTGTTTCTCATGTTTTTTATTTGCTCCCCCTGCCCCTGTTGCAGATTCTGGGATTTGCTAGCGCCATGATACCTTTGGGTACTGTGCGCCCTTCAAATTGATTTTATTTACTTGAAGAAGGCTTTTTTGTAGCACAAAAATTTTAAATGTTTGTGATTGAACAGTGTAAATATTTCAGAATATAGATTATATCAGAATTAGCAGAGCACAAATAAAGCACATTTTTGTAATTCTGAAGTGTGCTGGAAACAAATATTTGAACACCATCAAAACAAATTAATGAAATTAGTGATGCCATTTCCACACATTATTGTTTGAGCTCTGTATCATTTTATCAGTTAAAACGGTATGTCTGTGAAAATGTCATGGTCATTTCAATTGAAAATGTGTTGTCTGTAATGGCAGTGTGCTACTACACATGCATGCTCCATTCTACGCCACGCCACGCCACGCCACGCCACTCTACGACACTCCACTTAATTCTATGACGCACTAAGCACCTTCACTTTACGCCACTCCACTTTACTCGAATCTAGACACCCTACTCCACTCAAGTCCACTCTATGTCACTCCACTCTATAACGCCTCACTCTACCCCACACTGATTTACTCTGATCTACAGCACTCTACTCCACTCTATGCCATTCCACTCCACACCAGTCTCTGCCACTCTTCTCCACTCTACAACACTCCACTCCATCCCACTCTACTTTACTCATGTCCACTCTATACCACTCTACTCCACTCTATACCACTCCACTCTATGACACTCTACCCTATGCCCCTCAACTCCACTCTACATCACTCCACTTTATGACACTCTATACCGCTTCACTCTAGGCCACGCAACTCCTCTCTAAGGCACTCCACTGTACACCACTCTATGACCCTCCACTCTGTGACTCCACTCTATGATACTCTACTCCATTCCACTCTACGGCACTCCACTCTGCGCCACTTAACTCTGACACTCCACACCAATCTACTCCACTCTTCGCCACTCTACTCTTCGCCTCTCTATGACACTCCATGCCACTGCACTCTACTACACTCAATGCCACTTTACTTCACTCTAAGTCACTTAACGCTAAGCTACCCCACTCTATGACACTTTACTTCACTGCAAGGCACTGCACCCTATAACACTCCACTCTACACCACTCTTTGACACTCTACTTCACTCTAAGACACATTACACCACTCTATGTCCCTCCACTCTATCACTCCACTTTATGATGCCCTACCCTATTGCACTATATGCCACTCCACTCTACGAAACTCTACCCCATTCCACTCTATGCCACTCCAGGCTACTAACTCTGACACTCCATGCCACGCCAATCTAGTCCACTGTACTCTGTGACACTCCACTTTGCGCGCACTATGAACTCTATGACACTCTACACCACCCCACATCATGCCACTATATTCCACTTTACTCCACTCTATAGCCCTCCACTCCACGACACTCCACTCTACAACACTCTACGCCCCTCCACTCTTCGTCACTCCACTGTTGCACTCTTCAACATTCTATACACCTCCACTCTACACTACAATTACAAGAAATAGAATCATTTTAGAGACTGGTGAGGGTAAAAGGAAACAAGCATTGGCAAAGCCCTTAGGTCCAGCATAGGCAAGTGTACAAGGTTTTCCTTTTTTATGTTTTAAAAGCATGTCATATGTAAAAGAATTGGCAAAAATATAAAGAATATAAAAATAAATGAGTGGCAGAGGAGTTCAGTCATACCAGCGAGGCTCTTAAGTGCACCACTTTTTTGGTGGCCGTGCACATGTGATAAAGAAAATGCGTTACTCAGTGGAAACAGTGAAAGAAGGGAGCTGACCCAGTGCCCCATGCTGTATACTTTGGTGGACAGAAGCAAAATCAGACCAATGGAAGAAGCGAACGGACCAAAAGCCCCGGTATGTATGTATGTATGTATGGTTGTACGTACGTACTTATGTATGCATTTTTGTTATTTTATTAGATTTTTTTAGCTGTGAGGCTGGCGAGACTTGAAAAGCTGCCTCTAAAAAATAGGAAATAAAATAATGACCCACACACATATTTAAGCATAAAGTTCAACAAGGGTGACTAACAAATTCACTCCTAGGGGTGCTGCAAATCATAAGGATGTTGGTGAAAATCTCTCTATCCAACCTCCAGTCACCTCAATCCATCAAAAGCCTCGGTTCCAATCAGCAATTACACTTTCAGCCCAAGTGTGCCAGATATCCCTTGTTATATTGCCAAAACCTTTAACATGTGGATCCTACTCTCAGTTTATTGATATATTGAACTTACAAAACTTGATTACTTTTGAGCAGGATCCAACTATTTATCCACTCCCTGGTCAAACTTTCCAATTCAAATGATCCTAAAACGATTTCCAGGCAATTGATAGCTAAGTTCCTTTCCTGTTTGCTGCATTTCCCCTGGTGGACCATCCTCGCAACTATGTTGCTGACCACAACACCTGGCATAACCTTCTATAATGAGATTTCTAAGGAAAATATGAACATTGTTCATTGGAAAATAGAGCTTTAAAAAAGTGAAGAGTCTTTTGAGTTTGAAGAGCTCGTTGAAGTAATCAACTCAGACAGATTGCATGAATGCTCACTGGTAAAAATCCACAATCCAAGCCAATTTTCTCAAAGAAATCATATATGCTGGCAGAATCTTTTTTTATTTCTTGTTTTATGTTCCAAAACTTGGACGTGGGAAGTGTTGCTGATGGTATTTCTACCTAAAAACTCAAAAGACATTGTGTGTCAGAGTGAGATGTGATTTCTTCCAACTTCTATCAACCTTTGAAGAAGATCGATCATGAGGCAAGTGATACTAACACTATGCATCTAGCGCTCATGTTGACTATCACTGGCGCATTAGGCGAGGCACACACATGAGACCGAGAAGAGGCCAAATGGGAGACAAGTGAATTTCCATTTGCAATGATGTGGATGGATGGGGACTGTAAGGGTAGCAGACTTCAAATCTAATCAGCTCTTCCAGGCTTCCATCAGAAGATTATCTCTGAATACATGGATACTCAGCCTCATAAAATAATTGCATTACACATGCTGATTACTGGATGTACATACTTCTATTTTTATGAATCAAGAGCAAATTATTCAGAAAAAAACTAAAATGTCTAATTTGATCATTTGTACTTTTGTCTTGTAACTCAATACTGTTCTGTCATGCTAAGTTGGCTTGTGGTAGACAAGCTAAAAGGGGTCGTGGAAGAAAACATGTATTGGCTTGCTGTATGACAGAATATGGCGCCCTTTCCTCATCTGAAGGACCTATGAATCACAAGTTATGAATAACAAGAAAGGGAAAAAAGACGATTTGCTATTGGCTAAAATGAGGATACCGGGGAAACTTAATGCTGACTTTGTTGTATCTGAAGCTATATGAGATCCAGCGTCATCTTCTTTGTGCAAACAGCTCCTTGACTGAAAGGAATCTTGATTGTGTTGGAAATGGGGTAGGAAGTTGCAGTCAGTGAGCAGCCGCGAAAGAGATTGCTGCTATTCCTAATTCTTGCAGAATCCCTCAAGGACAGCAAGGTTTCTTAGAGAGGTTTCAGATGTATTTAATGATGTCTAAGTCCATATATTTAGAGATGTCCTTGCTTCAGGAACCCCAAAGAGAATAGATCCATTTACATGTTCGATGTTGTTTGGGCCCACTCTTTCAGAACCACGGGCACCACCAGTTCCACCCCAGCAATTTATGACTCAGGAAAATGAAACGTCTTTGCCAGAGGGCCAACCATGTCAAATACCTTGCCCTGGTAAACCTTAAGCTACCTATTAGACAGGTCTTTGGACCCAAAGCTTGTGTTCCAGAAGCCTTGAAAAACGTATTCGTCCAAGGACACTCTGCTCTTACCACAATGTTGTTTCTCCTTCCTGGGGTTTACTAATCATGATATTTTTCCTTTTCAGTGCTTTTCTTTGGGGACTTGCTTTTTCCTTGGATCCTCTCCTCCACATGATTCAATGGACCTAAAGTCTTCTTCACCTCTGACCTCAGCAGGAGCCTTTTCCTTTTGTATCCACCCTCTATGGCTTACTCTACAGGTCTTCTCAGGCCCTCATGCATCCATCAGTTGGTGTCCCCAGGCCGCTGGCCTTCATGCCACTGGAAAGCCGACACTAGTGCATTTCACAGGATGCTTGCACAGAGTGATGCTACAGTGGCTTGCTAGATATGTCCATTTAAAGCAGCCACTAAGGATTTGCAGTTAGCAGGGGCATAAAGCAAGCTCCTGCAGCAGCATGGCCGCATGCGGGGGCAACCCTTCAGGAGCCCTCCGACCCTTCAGGGGCCCTCAGTCAAGCCACGGTCAATGGATATCCGTGAGATATGGGAGACTCAGGGGCCCCTCGTCACATTCTGTTGGCGGCCCCATCATTTTGTGTTATTTCACTAGCAGTTAGGTAACTCATAGACAGTCATTGTGTCAGTAGGCATGGTAGTGCAGAAAGCCTAGACCCTGGCAAAGTGGAAGGCTCTTTTACCTGAGCTGGAGATCAACCAGTGGGTTCTGCATTCTCTGCTCACCAGCCATAAATAAATACACTGGGCCTCATTTATGAGAAATGACGCATTGCTGCGTGAAAGCAGCGATGCGTCACTTCTCAGTGCACACTCCTTGCGACATTCCTGATGCGTCATATTTAATGTATGACGCATCATGTCGCAAGGAGTTACAGATACTTCAGTATTTCTGACGTATCTGTAAGCGCAAAAGTGACGCATTGCTGGAGTGTGTCACAAAAGTGACGCAACTCCAGCAATGGGTCCTTTCACATGGGGCAAGCCCCATGTGAAAGGGCCTGCGTCAGTCTTACGCCTGCTGTGTGGCAGGCACAAGATTTTGATGCAACGCCGTCCTAAAAGTGACGCAGTGAAATCTCAGATTTCACTGCGTCACTTCTGCGACCCTTACTTGCGTCAATACGCCCCCCATGCATACATTATACCTGGCGCAGGTATAATGTGGCGCAGGGGTTTACAAAGTGACGCATCTACCTAGATGCGTCACTTTGTAAATATGGCGCAACAAGGCGCATTTTTTACGCCACTGGTGCGCCACAAAAAGTGACGCACCGGCGGCGTAAAAGTGATGCACAGCCTCATAAATGAGGCCCATTGTATATTCAACCGACCGGTACACGTGTTAGACAGTAATGGTAGTAAAGTGTCTACCTCAGAAAGCTGCAACCGTCTGACAGCAAAAGGTAATGCTGCCTGCTGACTTACACATTCCCAAGGACCTCTCTGTGTTATACCCTGGTCACAGTGTTACAGGGTCAGCCGTGCGAACACAGGAAAAATAGGCAAGTAGGGAAAGAAATGTCTCCTTCGCACCAAGGAAGAATGAGAGAAATGATTTGGCTTTGCACGCTCTCCAAATCACAACTCATTCACAAGACAAGAATGAATGGCTGAATATTCAATCAGTCCTCTGTTTAAGGCCTAGCATAAAATCCTACAGGAGTATCTTTATATATTAGAGGATACACCTCACCCGCCATATTATGACATGCTTCATCATAGGTGCCACCTCTCATTCAGGTAGGTGAGTACCAAGATGTTTTTCTGGACATGTGCAGGCTTCCAGATAAAAATTACTATGGCTAAACCCAGTATTTCTCTTTAGTTCATGGGTACCAATGTCACAGTGAAAATCAAGTCCGGATGTGTACTAAAACACAGTGGTTTGTATATCTGGAGGTTTTGTCACCTAGATGTTTCAGCTGAAGACAATTTGCCCATTCAGATCTCTCACCCTTCTTCAGGGCTGGAACCTTTCTGCCTACCTACCCCTCTCACCAAAGGAGTGTGTCTGACAAGGAAGCCTAAGGCTCTCCTGCCTGTCATTTCAGTTTTCCCAAACCCTGTTTGGTTCCTGGTCCAACCTCACTGGCTGAGAGGAGTGGGCATTTCCCTGTAGTCACACTTGAGTCAAGGGTACAATGCCTCCTTTCCATACCTGTACTAGCTCTCCTCTGCCGTGCTGGATGAAATTTCTCTCCCATTAGTGTGATGACCCGGCCCCTTGGTATTGCGGCCTACATATAAAATGTTGCTTGAAGAGCAGATGGTGGTGAAGCAACACACCAACATGAGCACACTTAAAGTCACTCATTCTCAACAACAATAAATACAGACCCTCATTTCTGTGATACCTTACTGATCACCTTGTAGGATAAATCTGGTGAAGAAAAAAAATATAGTTGAAGACAACAAAATGGCAATTGAGGCTTAGAAGATTAGGAGAGACGTGGCGGAAACTAGAGAGAGTGAGAAGAGACTTGACTTGAGCAACAGATGGGGAAAGCAAGATTGAGTGGAAGAGTGCTAGAGGATCCACTGTATCCTCTAGAGTGCACTTCTGCCAAATAGCCCCTCTTTCTAATTGGTGCAAGAATATCAGTCCCATATGAAAACAGGGCAGTAAGATGGGAGATAGAAGGTGAAACGGACATACAACGACAGGTGGAAAGAGGAGCAAAATCTCCCTAAATTTCAAAATATTATGGGCCTAATTCCGACTTTTGGCGGTGATGGGAAGGGCAGCACGTCACTGCCACGCCCCCATACCGCCAAGAGTTGCTGCCACCTGCCTGCCAGATTACAAGTAATCTTGTGGTCTGGCGGGCGGCATGGCGGTCCTGCTGCAGTGCGTCTTTCAAAGGCAGCAGCAGAGGCTCGATAGTCCATGCCATGCAGGAACCTGGGTGCATGCACATAGACGGGCACAACGGCACATGTTGTGCACCCCTGCATGTATCCCTAGGCTGAGGGGGCACAGAGGGCTCTGAAGGGACCCCCGTTTCAGCAATTCTAGCCTTTTCATGGTGAAAAGACTTTCATGAAACCGCTGGCTGTCCTGAAACTTGTAATATGTATGGCAGTGTCGCAGCGGCGACACCTGCATATCACATAGCCCCTGACCGCGCCGCACCGCAAGGGGATGGTGGTTCCCTGGTTGACCCAGCAGTCCAATTACAGTCTGACCACCCAAACCTTAACGCCTTAGCTGCGGCTGTTATTTCGGCGCAGTGCTTGGCGTTCCAAAGAGTGGGCGGGGCCACGTCGGCCGTTGAACGTTCGCAGCACAAGCCAGGTAGTGCTCCGAATGTTCACCGGCCGACGGCAGCAGCTATGAGGTTAATTAAGCAGGAGGAACGTTGATGCAACGGTGGTTGGGCCGCCACCACCGCGCAAACACAGGTCTGGCAGTCCTTCGACTACCAGACTCGTAATTTGGCACTAGATGACTACCTTTCCTTGGCCTTTCGAAAGATAGAGCAGAGTGGAGGATTTAAATAGGCAGGGTAGTGGTGAGGGCTGACAGAGTTGAATAATTCGTTCCAGGCCATTGAGAAAGTCTTGGGGGTCCAATAACTGTCGCTATCCCCCCAACTACTACAATTCTCTCCAGAAATGCTCAAGGCCAGAGGATCACTTAAACATTTTGGGCCTTTCTGAAAGGACTGCCAACTTGTGTATAATACAGTATCGTCTCTCCCACTGTACTGTTTTTTTTCTTTTTTCCTCCTGAGGTTTATGAGCACCAGGAGGATTTTTTTACAAATAGGTTTTTACCCTCATAAACACAACATGCTATTCTATGTTTATGATTGTTGACAGTAGTGTGTTTTATTGAGGGATAATTTTCCCATTTCTGTTGTTTTTCCCTCCTTTGTTATACGAGTATTCCGATGTTCGCGAACAAATACGAGAAAAGGCCCTCTGGAAAACTTCAGACCAATTACAGCCAATTACATTGCGTTTTCGGGCATGTTTGTGAACACTTGCAATGGCCACTTACGTTTTTTATTATCATTCCAAAATGCCTGAAAGAAATGACACCAAGTATACATTTACCCCTACAGGATTCTTGAATTTGTGAAATTTGATGTATTTCCATTCAGACATTTTTCTTATTTTCATGGTGATTATTTTCTACGGGAATTTCCATGTTAAACATCTTGTTTACCCCCGTTCTAACTTTGCACCTATTTTGGCTAGTCCGTACCACATTAGTTATGATTTAGATAGCTGTTTCATACGCTAATAAATTATATCTGACACAGATCAATGTTACAAAGAATCATGTATGGTGGCATACGTGGCACTCAGAAGTATAGCATGGCGAGGGGAGACATAGTTTACAATGCACGCGTTACACACGTGTGCCATTACAACACAATTTTTACAACGCAAAATCCATTACAACGCATGTCATTACACTGCATGCCATTACACCGCATTCCCCAAAGTAACGCCCCGGCGGAGTTAGAATAGTAATTTGCGTTGTAATGGATTATGTGTTGTAATGGCTTGCGTTGTAATGACATGCATTGTAATGGATTTTGCGTTGTAAAAAATGTGTTGTAATGGCACGCATTGTAAATGCGTGCGTTTTAACATGTCCTATTCCATGGAGAGGCATGTGACATGTTATACACTGCATAACCCTGCACGCATGCAGGGACATTCACCATTACTTTGACTGGGAAAGCAAAGTAGTGCGTTGTTGCCCTAAGATTGCAAACTGCCGACAGGGTTGTACGGATGCTCATGCGAGCAGTTTCTGGCCTACAGAGAAATAATGTTATTTTATGAGGGTCTGGTGCCTCTGAAAGGCCGGTTCTGCTGTGTCAGAGTCAGCCATACATTGGGCTTGGGCCGGCCACTGCCTTGTGGTTTCTAATTTTTCCCGGCCATACTCTCAGAGCCAGAGACTGCTTGAAAGTATCCCTGTTTCCCAGTAATCTGTCTCTGTAACAGTCAAAACCTTTCTAAGTAAAGGTCGGATTGTCACAAAATGTTAAACATTTTGTGGCTCTTCAACATTCCTGTGAATGCCGAGCAGTATGAAAGGTAAGGTATACATTACAGTCTTGTCTAACGAGCTGCATACAGAGGCCACACAAAGGGCTTTGGAATCTCTTTCCGTCAGTCCCACCCTCGGGTCTCTTTCCATCAGACCCATCCAAACGTCACTTTTCATCAGACCCACCCCGGCGTTTCCTGCCATCAGACCCACTCAGCCGTCTCTTTTCGTCAGACCCAGTCAGGTGTCTCTTTCCGTCAGACCCACCCCGGCGTCTCTTTCCGTCAGGCCCACCAGGTGTCTCTTTCCGTCAGACCCACCCAGGCGTCTCTTTCTGTCAGACCCACCCCGGCGTCTCTTTCCATCAGACCCAGCCCGGCGTCTCTTTCCGTCAGACCCACCCAGGCATCTCTTTCTGTCAGACCCACCCCGGCGTCTCTTTCCGTCAGACCCACCCTGGCGTCTCTTTCCGTCAGGCCCACCAGGTGTCTCTTTCTGTCAGACCCACCCAGGCGTCTCTTTCTGTCAGACCCACCCAGGTCTCTCTTCCGTCAGGCCCACCCAGGCGTCTCTTTTCATCAGACCCACCCAGGCACCTCTGTCCGTCAGACCCACCCAGGCGTCTCTTTCCGTCAGACCCACCCAGGCACATCTATCCGTCAGACCCACCCAGGCGTCTCTTTCTTTCAGACCCACCCAGGCATCTCTTTCCATCAGACCCACTCATGTGTCTCTTTCCGTCAGGCCCATCCAGGCGTCTCTTTTCATCAGACCCACCCAGGCGTCTCATGCCATCAGACCCACCCAGGCGTCTCTTTCCATCATACCCACCCAGGCACCTCTTTCCCTCGGACCCACCCAGGTGTCTCTTTCCGTCAGACTTACCCAGGCGTCTCCTGCCATGAGACCCACCCAGTCGTCTCTTTTCGTCAGACCCACCCAGGTATCTCTTTCCGTCACGCCCACCAGGTGTCTCTTTCTGTCAGACCCACCCAGGCACCTCTTTCCCTCGGACCCCCCCAGGTGTCTCTTTCCGCCAGACCTACCCAGGCGTCTCCTGCCATGAGACCCACTCAGGCGTCTCTTTTCGTCAGACCCACCCAGGTATCTCTTTCCGTCACGCCCACCAGGTGTCTCTTTCTGTCAGACCCACCCAGGCACCTCTTTCCCTCGGACCCACCCAGGTATCTCTTTCCGCCAGACCTACCCAGGCGTCTCCTGCCATGAGACCCACTCAGGCGTCTCTTTTCGTCAGACCCACCCAGGTATCTCTTTCCGTCAGGCCCACCAGGTGTCTCTTTCCGTCAGACCCACCCAGGCGTCTCGTTCCGTCAGGCCCACCAGGTGTCTCTTTCCGTCATACCCACCCATGCGTCTCTTTCAGAAGAACCCATTCTTCACCCTTCCCCATGAGATACACTCCTCTCCTGTTGCATTCTTCTGCCTTTCTTACATCTGGCGTAAGCCAAGACCTTTGTTTTAAATACTTTTAGCAGAATTATAAGGGCCTTTAGCCAGTCTTCTTCATCTAATTGTTTTTGCTTTTTTTTCCTCCAAAAATGTAATGTTATTGAGGGCCTGACAGCTCTCACAATGATTTTTTATAAAAAATCATGGCAAAACAAGCATTGACAATGACAAAAAGCTGGCAGCCAATGCCAGACCGTTTGCCTTTGCCAATGGTTGTTCTGGCATGTAACTGCAAAAGGACTACTTAAAGGATCACTCTTCCACATGGTGAATACTGCAAAGGTACTATATTCTTGCACTAAAAGTTCTGTATGTGTAAATAGATCTAACTGTTAGCTTAGCAAGAAATGCTTTTACTGGGCCAGGAAATCTAAATAATTTTGGGGCTAGTGTATCGAATCGCGTAAAAGGGAACCTGGTAGTCAGTGGTGAAGTTGTTTCGTTAAAATCATTGGGACAGTGAAAGTTACATCAAATGTCATTTGACCCCGAAGATAGCACAAAAAGTGGTATCACCCAACTTTTACCCCCTGTTCTATAAGCGGAAGTGACTTTGCATGACCGTTGAACCAGATGATCGAATATTCACTGTTTTAATTCAGTCCTGATTGAAAATTTGAGGCTGCAGGATAATACTAACCAGTTTTTAATTTCAGGCACAGGCAATCAACAACAAAAATTAGCAAAGCGCACAAGGCATAATAACTGTGAAAAGATCAATCATCAGATTGATTGCATCACAGGGGTTAGAAAGCATTTCACTGGGACTGCAAGAAGCCACACATATGGCTAGAGGATCCCTGTTCAAAATCCAGACGCATAGCTGATAAATCAGCCACATTCAAGTACCAGCAGATGTAGCAGAGTTGACACTCCTAAGCAAGGGGATGTGCAAATAAAGTATTTTTTCTTTATATCTACCATATGTGTTCAACTTGCTCAAAGCCCTGCAGCCATACTAGATCTAGCCCACACCATATAAAGCTATGTAAATGAATACATAAAAAATAATCAATACATGAGGCCAGTTCACTAAGACATATATGAGTATGTGAAGTTGTGCAATAGGAATAATACTTCATATACGTATAAGAAGTAGATCTACGGGAGTACTACTTTCTTGACTCAATTCGAATATTGGCTACACAGTCCTTAACTCCCTATTAGTTAAAGTGGAAACAGTGCACAGGCCTATGTAGTTGTACTAACTCAATTTGAATATTCCTATTTTAGATGTTTTGAGGGTCAATTCACAAAGGCATTTGTAAGTGAAGTAGAACTACACATAAATGTATTTGTAAATTGGCCTTATGAGTTGACTTTTTTATATTTCAAAATGTTACATTGTTTTATAAAGTTTGAGCTAGATCTGAGGATGACTGCAGAGTTCTTTGAAAGTTAACTGGTACAGTAGATATAAAGTAAAAGTATTTTATCTGCACCTTCCACTGCAACTCTTAATTTCCATCTGCGGATACTGGAGCTGAGGACTGCTACAGGACTCATAATACATATGTTGCCCTGTTGAGTCTCAACACACAAGTGAGGATCAAGTACTGAAGTTGACAGATGGATAAAGTTTTGACTTAAGGCATCAGGTTTTACCCTAGTGCAACTTCGCCTCATCCATGTTTGTTTACTGTGAAATGTAGACTGGAGCAGTAATCTCACATTGGCGTAAAACTGCTAGGTGCGGGTTCAGATTCTTCACTGCAAAGTTACATGAAGGTAAGTCCATGGGAATCATAGTTGGCCCTTAAAAGAAAAACATCTTTGGTATTAACGTTTTTACAGTAAAACCTTGTGCCCAGGTGAAGTTAGACCCAATGCACAAATTTCCTAGATCTGCAAAATTCACCTAACTGGAGTAAATTGCCCCTTATCAATTTTTCACGATTTAGTTTTTGAAATTTAGGATTTCATCTACATGATAAACACATTTATCGCTTAATGTGGTATTCTCCTTTTGTCCAACTTGACAATATGCTTCTAAACAAACCAAGGGTGGTATACATCTCCCTGTCAATAAAGAAACTCAGTTTTAGTTAAAAAATATTGTGTTGGAACAAGAATATCCTAGAAAAATAAAAAGTGCAACAAAAGTATATCAAAAGATGGCTCCATATTAATATTCTAAGAACAGCAAAGAGCAGGGTGAAATAGGAATGCTTTTAGAATCTTAGGTAGCGTGGGACTGTTGAGCAAAACACTATAGGGGTACTAAAGCAGCAATGCGGATCCTACTAGATAACATCAACTTTCCTTGAAACTCATTTTCTTTTAATTCTATAGTTTATTTTTAGTTTTTTGTAGAACATACTAGCTTTCAACTACACTAGACAAGTATGTAAAAAAACAAATAAAGTGGGTGAAGATTATTTAAATTCTATCTAAAAATGTCCAAACATACTACACAAGGTGGATGCTAGTTCATGATTTTGCCCCCTCACCAGCAGACAAAATCTTTATCAGGCAAGTTTGTAATATTCTTTATTTCCTAAAACCCGAATAATCCCCTCGTATTTGAAAAGGGGTTTACCGTTTCTAAAGTCCCATCACACAGCTAATAAAAGACCTTCCATTTCTCATCGGTAGAGTGAAAATTCCCCTGACCCTCACGAAGGTGCAGATTTACAAAGACTGGAAGCAACGCAATGCTGCAGCACAACTTGCTGTGCTGCATCAAATGGATGGGGAGGAAATATGCCATATCTACTAAGTTATGGCGTAATCCTTCTCTCTCTCTTACTGGTGCCCGCGCGTGCACCCTAGCACCAACACGAGGACCCTTGCGCCATGGTGCAGGGATGCCTGGTTGGAGGCAGAATAGTTTTTGTGCAGTACGGTGCACCTTCCAGGCCTAAAACAATCGTCTGAGGCATTTCCCTCTGTCAAAAATGCAGCACACATTGAAAGAGGAAAAAACAAGGAGAAATAGACATATTTCTCCTTGTTATGCCTCTTCTGGGAAGGCATTGCATTTTGGCGCCTTCCCTGGTTTACTTGTGTTATTGAATCTCATCATAATATGGCTGGCGGTGTCTGATAGACACCGCCACCATATGAACCCTTTTCTGCCCCGGTCAAAAGCGGTGGACGGTATTTCCGTTCGCCGTGGTCCCCCCCACCATAGTATTATGGCGGGGGAAATGGGTGGCGGGCAAGGATGTCGGGCGGATCGCCACTGCCCGCATGGCGGTGGCGATCCGCCTGACATCCTAATGGGCCCCAAGGTGTCTAAATCGGTCTTAAATGCTTCCGTTGCCCTGCGTCACCTTGTCTGACCCAATGGCAGTGCAAGGGCGTGGTAAATCTGGCCCAAAGTTTTGCCTGCTTTCTTCTACGTTTAGAAGTAGGGCATGCTCGTATTGAAGGGTATGATCCACGGGTTGTGACAAGCAAAAGCCTCTCTGGTTTCTCTGTTCTTACAAGGAGACTCCCTTTGAGGAAGTCAGTCAACTTCTGTCTGTATGGTAGAAGGCGAGGTCTTTCACTACTCATGAATATCATTTACAACTACATAAAGGTACAATTATCGCATTAGAGTCCTGACAGAAAGCCAGAGCCACTGACATCCTCAATGCTATCTCTTTATAATATGGCAGCCAGTTCACACCCATGGAACATCAGGCCATTTAAAAACAAAAAGTAAACACAATCTTCCTATGAAACCAAATGAAATCAATGGCAGTGTGCACCCTCTGAGGTGGTTCCATCCTCCTACCTGTTCAAAAATGAAAATAAAAACTAGGACAGACAGTCATTGACAGAGCGTGCACTACTATTAGCACTCAGCTGACTGTCTCACATATAATCAGGGCCGGACTGGCCGTAGCAGGCACCGGGCGTTTCCCCGGTAGGCCGCTAGGGCGGGGCCAATTTTGGGCCCCTGTGGGCCGTTTTTGTTACAGGGGCGTTTTTGCAGCATAGCTGCAAAATGGGCCCCTGTAACAAAATCGGCTGAAACCGGCCCTGGCAAACAGCTTGGCCGCTCCCAGGGGGGCTGGCCGAGCACTTTGCCAGGGCCAGTTTTGGTTCCCAGTCCAGCCCTGCATATAATGAACTAAACCTCAACTAATTCAAAACTTTACGCACATTTTTCAATACAATCAACTGTTGCTGTGATCCCAATTGTGCCAATGAGAGTCCATAACGCTGTAGTTCTGGGCACTCCTATTTAGTTGTGTATTTAGTAGTACTCCAATCTCGTTGAGGGTTAATGCCTCAACTATTTCTTAGAGTTTTTATTTGCCTTTCCAGCAACGAGAACACCGACATACCTTTGCTTGTGACGCGTTTCGGCGCAAATATACTGTAAATGTTTTTCCACTATATTCGACGCGTGGAGGTAACTTAGAACGTCTCGTATGTCACTCATGAATGCATGGGGCCACAGGATGTTGCATTAACAAGCATGTGCACGAAGTAATCTCGTCGGGTTTTGCTACCTCACTAGTTTAAAGTATTGGAAGGATTTAAACCTCACTGCTTTGAATTGATCATGGGTATACTGAAGGCTGTATTCTCCTTTTTTCTGTTTTCAACTTGAACTGACTCACAAAGATTTCTCTGTCTCTACTTATGAGCTCTTCTGTTTATGATCTGGCTTATCCAGCCATAGTTACGGCTTTGGCATGTTAATTTGCATATCATTTGGGTTTTTTTCACTTCTTTTTAATACCCTTCTGCTTGCTCTTTAGCTAAGTAGTACCTCACACAACTAAGGGCCGGTTTGGTTCACAAAAAATACTGTAGTGAATGTATTCATTATATACTTATTGCCATTATAATTTGTTTGTAGATTCTCTTGATGAAGGGTGAGATTGGCACCCGAAATGCATTGGGATTCATGTGACCCATGCCCAACTTGTTTTCACATTTGAACTTCTATGAACTTTTGTCAAGATCTAAATTGTGATTAAACAACAATTCAAGACGCAACAGAATTACAGCGTTATGGACTCCCATTGGCACAATTGGGATTACAGCAACAGTTGCTTGTAGTGAAAGATTTGCGTAAAGTCTTGAATTAGTTGAGGTTTAGTTTATTATATGTGAGACACTTAGCTGAGTGCTAATAGTAGTGCACGCTCTGTCTATGACTGTCTGTCCTAGTTTTTCTTTTCACTTTTATAAAGTTGGCATTTTCCTGCCTTAGCCATTTAGTGCCTGCAGCTTGTCTCTTGGTCACATGACTTAGTGCATCTGACATCTGGGGTTTGTGTAATCCTCCAAGACAGCCACACACACTAGATAGCTTAGGTGGGCCTGGATGAGCCATCACTGGCAGAATGGAAGGGCAGAGTAGGACACAGCCCTACTGGCACTTGAATAGGCTGTTTCCTGCCTCCAAACAAAGGGCGGCATACCCCCTGTAGTTATTCTGGAGCCAGGACAGGGAAAGCAGGATGCCTTGGGACCTCAAAAGGGAAACCTCTAGAAGCTTCTCCCTACTTCAAAGGAAGACCCAGGTGTAAACACTGGACCTCAGACACCAAATCTTCAGTACATTTCTGTACCTGCTGCTGAAAGAACTGCCACCACGCTGGACTGATGCTCTGAAAGACTGCTGCCCTGCTGTGCTGACCTGCTGACCTCTTGCAAGGTGATAAGGACTGTACCTCCAAGGGCTAGTTGGATGGCATCCTGACTAGAGCCTCAAGGACAGAAGGCTCCAACAACCTTGAAACCAGCACCTGGACTCTGCCATCTGTGAGTCATACCCTGTAAAGTGGTGTCACACTATTCCTAGACCCTTGGAACTGGGCCTGAAGGTGCTTTGCCAGCCCATCTGTGGATCCAGCAGAACCACCTCATCTCTGCTCCACAATTCACACCCCTGAGCAGGACTGATGCATGACATCTGCTGGGAGGATTCTCTTGATGCAAGGACTCTGCATTGACCTCACAGCTCACATCAGAGCAGCCACCTGTGTGAAGCTTTCCAAACGCAAGCCCTTGCATCGCAAGTCTCTCATTGACAGCATCCTCAGCGATGTCGCAGATTCTTGTATCGCATCCTCACAGCTCTTCAGAACCAACGCATCGCGTGGATTGTGTGATGCATCCTTGACGCCAGACTTCACACTGGATGCCCTCATCAACACGATCCTTGATGATGACGCAGGACCTCGCGTCACAGTTCTACATCTTCTCGGAACCTACGCATCACCTCGACTTCACGATTCACCCTCAGTGCGGGACTTTGCAACACTTCACAACCATTACTTGAGGTACTTTTGTTCAGTGCGCTTACCTGAGTCTCTGTAACCATCCAGTGCTCCATTTAGATCTTCCTGAACTTGTGACTTTGTCCCGGTCCTGCGCAATCAGATACCCACAGATGTAGCTTTGTGCTTTTTGGTGCTTTTTTCACTGGAATCTCAAAACCTGCATATTTTTGGTTCTACTGATTGAATTTTTGGCATTTTGGTCTTGTTTTATTTATTTAAAATACTATATTTGGCATGCGATTTTTCTTGTCTTGTGTTTTCACTTTATTACTGTTTGAAGTGCCGCATAAATACTTTACCCATTGCCTCTAAGTTAAGCCTGACTGCTCTGTGCCAAACTTCTAGAGGGTCGAACACAGGTTAATTTGGAGTTTGCTTGTGTCTCTGCCTGACAAGGATTGTGGTTGCTGCTAGAGGAAGGTTTCACCCCACCTCAAGCAGTAGCCTAATTTATTACAACTTGAATCTGGTGGGATTGGCTGAAAGACTGTTCAATACTCTTGAGAAACCATCAGTAGTACTAATTTGTCCGTGCTAATTGCACTCTTAAATTAGAGCTAGTTAACCTTCCTCAGGGATTAAGGGACGGATGTATCAAACAGTTCTACCCATTCTGTATTTATGAGAAAATGTGTTCAAACATCTGCCTCTAAGTTGCTAAAGATATTGGTATAGTCAGAATGTGGACATTGATCTGGAGGATGTCTAATAGATGGGTTCCCTTGAAAACCTCTAGATTGAAAACAAGATTTATTCGGGGGTGGTTCATATTTTATTTGTTTGTTACAATCATAATAACTAAGTTACAAGGGTTAGTTACCATTGGTATATTTATATACATTATATGATCATGGAGCAAGTGACGCCACATGACATAAACACCTTAGATAACGTATCTCTCAAGCCATATAGACATATTTTTCAATTGGTTTTAAAAATGTAGTGATTTCATTATATTTTTAGAGAATTCTGTACGAAAAGCAAAAGTTCTTAGTGTTCCAATGCTTACACAATGCAATCGAGAACACAGTGAAGAAAACTGTATATACAAGTCGTGACATTAGAGCAATGAACAAAAAATTATCATTGGTGCAGAGTTAATCATATGTGATCCAACAGCCTGATCTAAACAGGCAATGAATAGGTTGCTCCAATTGTCTACTGCATGAAGGATGTTTCAACTCACATTGGTTTAATGGGTTGTCATCAGGGCAACCATCTTAGGCTAAACGTGGACACTGTCAGTTGCAGGATGACGCCTATGAAATCATACTCTAACGGCAGATGCAGAATAACATTGCAGTGACCAAAAACATTTTCCTGCCCTTCGCTGGTCAAATTTTGACTCTTCTAAAATCTTTTTTCTGTAATCTGAAATCCTGCAAATTCTTAGTACAAGGACCAAATTGGCAATCCCCTTTTCTAAAGATTTCACATCCTGATGATGACGAGGGGCTTATGAGGTAATAGGCAGGAATGAAATATGTTTGAATAGAGAGTTCTGGTTCAAAGAGGCGTGGCCTCTTTGCAAATAGTAAGGACTGGGATGGAGAATTGAGTTGGGGAGGAAATGTATGATTTGTCACATATTCCTGAGGCCTTGCAGCAGCTGAATGCAGCGGTCTGTTTTTGAGAATAAAGTATTGTCTTGTTCTACAACTAGGTAGTGTAGTTGAAACTACACTGCCATTGATGTTTGTTTGATGCCGTTGTTTCTGATGACAGCTTTTTTCAGATATTTATGCAGCCTATGAAAGCCATCTTGTCCATATGCAGCCTTTCGCCAACCTGACCGAAGCTGGCAGAAGACTCTCTATATATCAGGCATATAGCAGTAGGTATAAAACATTGTGCTATTTGCTTCTTTGGGTTCTGTTATATGACCCTCCATAATGGAGGGTCAGTAGAGATTTATCACCTAATTCTAAAAGCTTTTCTTCATTACTTCAAGGGCCTCATTTAGAGAAGGACATTAACAGGACTTCTGATAAAAAAAATCTTATTTGAGTTTCTTCAGAACCTATCTCTTTTTTGATGATTTTCCCCCTGATCACGCAGAGTCACAATCTTTAGATCAGGCCAAAGTGTTTGCTGAACTTTAAGACCATTGTTCACCTTGACCTAATGTAATAACCATCTCTCTCATGTTCTCCTTTTCTTTCTGCTTACTGCTCACCTACCGCCCTTCACTCTGTCATTCCTCCAATCCCTCCTCTGCCTACTCCGGCTGGTACCAGGCCTGAGGTCTTATGGACTGGGCCTCACTTTGCTCAGAGGGAGCAGGCCTGTGATCCACTTGTGTTGATCACTTACTAGCGCACTATTCACGCCTTAGTGGAGTTCACTTGCTCCCCTTTGAGCGCGTGCCCCTGGGTGTGTGACAGCATTGTGCCAAGGCAATGATGAGATTGAGGTGGCCCCTATCTAGCCAGAGCCCTTCATTCTGATGCCATTCTGTTATTTTGCCTGCTCTCTTTCCTTCTGCTCTTCATTCGGCCCACCTCTCCTACCCCATCTTTCGATTTTGTTCGCAGCTGCCTCATTTCCCCTCACTTTCTCTTTCCCCCTGCTGCTGATCCAGATAACCTCTTTTCCCCTTTCTCCCCTTTTTTCTGCCCCTTGAAAATCTTAAGAGGCTTATTAAGGCCCTCGTCAATAGGGTGACCAGCAGAAATGTGGCCAGCATCCATGGAATGACTGTCTGTCTTGGCCACTGTCGCGCTCACACAGGCTCGTCAATAGCGCCTCTGTGATGCAAGTAGGTCTTCATTGCCTGTGGTCCTAAGCTGGACACACCATTGGAGATAAAACTGCTGGCTTTCTGGAACTGCTTCCTTACAGCCCACATTGAGAATAGGAAACCCCCCCCAGCAGTGCCCCCAGGGGACCACCTCTGCCAACCAGAGCAGGAGGCCATGCCTGGTGCCACATGGGAGGAGAAGGCAGATGCTTCCAGGCCATGGCCTCTTAAAGCACAGTGCACTCTTGTGAAGTCACAATGGAGGTGTTTTTATTTCTGCTGTGCAAGTCGCACAATCTCGTAAACAATTCTCTACAGCTACATCCAAATCAAGCCAAGCAAGCAATGCATACATACTAGCAATGAATATGCATTACCAATGTATATTGGTTAACCAACATTTTTGATGATTCTGCTACAAATAAACTGCTCAATAAACTGCTCAATCTACGCACTATCCAATATATACCAAGTTTATCCTCTTAACCTAACTATTATTAACCTATTAACATAATGATAATTGCATTTGCTATGAATAGTAAAGTCGCTTTGTATCACTGAATTGTATCACTGAATTGATGACATCCTCGGACCCTCCCCCACTGCCTGGAACAACACCTGATGGCCCTCCACCCCTGGAAACCCAGCCACCCCGACGGACCACGCCCGTAACCTTGGCATCATTTTAGACTCCTTCCTCACCATGGCTTGCCAGATCAACGCTGTTGCCTCCACCTGCTTCCACTCCCTCCGCATCCTTCGTAAGACCTTCAAGTGGATCACCCCGAAGTCTGAAACACCGTCACCCACAAACTCATAACCAGCAGACTGGACTTCGAGAACGCCCTCTATGCCGAAATCTACAAATCTCTGCTACACAAACTCCAGACTATCCAGAACACCGCAGCCAGACTCGTCCTCGTAACCCCAAGACATGAGCACACGACCCAGCACCTGCAAGACCTCCACTGGCTCCCCATCGAGAAGAGAGTGACTTTCAAGCTGCTCACCCACGCATACAAATCCCTCCACAACATCAGACCCAAATACCTCAATGAAAGAGTCTCATTCCACCTACCCAAAAGAAAGCTCTGCTCTGCCGACCTTTTCCTAGCAGAGACCCGTGCATCCGCAGAACCAGAGCATGCAGAAGAGCCTTCTCCTACATCGCGACCAAGGCCTGGAACCAGCTCCCAGTCAACATCAGATGCTCCCCTACCCTGCACACCTTCAGGAAGAGCCTCAAGACCTGGCTTTTTGGGCTGATCCGGAGCTGCACCCCACTCCCTCCCCCCGCACCTTAAGACCCTCATGGGTAAGTACCGTGCATTAAAAGCCATTGTTTGATTGATTGATGACTGCACATCTAACCCCCCTCTTCTTGGTGTAACCCTACATTCTGGTGTGCAGTATTGCACCTCTTTGCATATATTTCTTTTACCACTGTGTTTGTGTTCCTTTTAATCTCTGAAAATTCAATAAAAGATTTAGAAATTTGAAAAGATTGTGGCGTTTTTAGGTTTCACCCTTTAAAGTCAGCCCTGGTTGGCTCGGCAGGTGCGACTTTTCCTGCAGGTGTTTCTCTCCTTCCATGAACAGTGAAACCAGATGCCTTCACCGCGCAGCAGAATGCCAACAAACCAGAGCCGGTGCTTGGCCCTGTAACCCAACACGAGTGCTTTGCACTTAACCCAATTGAACGACATTTTTGATGTCTTATTCTTAATTAATCTGCTATCACATTACGAGAAGTGAAAAGACACCGAGAACTCGTCAGCGCACACCTTCACAGGCCTCTGAAACGGGATCCCCGGCCCCGCCTCTTCGTCAGGCACCCTCACGTGTTATGGCACTTCCGTGGCACGCGGAAGGGAATTTTCAAACTATTGACTACTCTTCTGCGTTCCTGTCTTTCTTTTATTTTCGCGAATTATATTGGTGTTTCCTTTATTGAAAAACACTTTATTGATCTTTAGTAGGGTTGCCGAACATCTTTTTTTATACAACACAAATCCTGTGCACACGTTATGATAAGTCAATAATGAAGGTTTTCAAAGGTAAAGAGGGCAAAATTGTAAGTAATGAAACAAGGTGGACTCATGTAGATGGTTTCCTTCAAATGTAATGTATTAGACCTTACTTTCTGGAAGGGTGACATCAAGACAAAAAACAACCAGCTTTTTTTGATGACAAGCGAAAACGTGCCCATGTGCCCTGACAACGCAGTTGTAGAAACCTAAGTTAATACCACTTTTTTATGTGGAATAATTGTGAATGATTCTCGCTAGCAATAAAAGGCAGTAGCGTGTAAATAAAAAATCAATTTGTAAAAAAGTATGTGGGAATAACCTTACCCACATGTATGCCTCAAAAAGGGAAATTTAGATACAATGCACTTATTAATTAGTCTGAACCCTTTTACAAGATTTAGCACACGTCTGTAAAGCATAGTGCCTTTGTGTTCTTGCGTTGGTTTACATAAAAAAAAAAAAAATCCCCACCTATGGGTTCAGACTCTAGACCTCCTTCATTCAGAAATAATATTTTGGAGATCTCTACACACTCTCATCTAAGAATAACTGTTTCAAATGTATATGTGAATATATAAGACTGTGCAGATTTGCAGATCACACTAAGGCCTTCGTTTTGAGAAAGTCAAGAATGCTGCAATATTAATTTGGGGGCCGTATTACCAACAACGGGCGCTAAATATCGCTATGAGCGAGTAGTGCGATTTTAATTATCGCCGGCTATCGCAGGATTTTATTGCCCAGGTAGCGCGTTATTAACAATGCTTATCACCCAGGCGATAAAAATCCAGGGATAGCCGGCGAAATGCAGTAATATCGCTGGAAATCTAGCCATATTCCTGCAGTGATAGGCAATTACTTGTAATTAGCCCATGGTGGTTGTAGCCTGAGATTCCACCTCCTATTACACATATAGCTAAGTCTGAATTTCAGCAGCCATTAGCTTTTAACGATAACCGCGGTTAGCGCGGGGTTTTGACATCGCTATGTGTGTCAGGGCAGGCCATGTAAATACCGCGATGTGCGGTTGGCGACTTATTCCCCGTGGTTTTGCTTGTGAACGCCTACTTTGCATCTCATTAGAGCCTATGCACCCATCTTTGTTCTTTTTCGAAAAGGACTTTCTCGGCATTGTGGTCTTTGCTTGGCAAGGTTTCTAGGATGACCCACTGTAAGTCTTGGACGGTGTGGCCCTTTTCCAGATAGTGAGTCGCCATCTTCGTAGTGCTCTTTTTACACTTCACATTACTTCTGTTTTCACACAGTCTTTGTTTGGCTCTCCTGCAGGTCATTCCTATGTATTTCAGGTTACATGGACATGTGATCATGTATTACAGTTTGTGTGGTTATTCAGGGTCCATCTGAAGTTAGGGAGTAGTTGGAGCTCTTTGGCAGGTTTTGTCAGACTGCAGACGGAACACGATCCACAAGGATAATGTCCTTGTACTTGTGGGTTCCCCCATAAGTTTGTGTGTTGTTTTGGTGGTTTTGGTGGTGGTCTCGTGTGTACCAGGATGTCTTTTAGGTTTCGGCTCCTTTTATTTGCAAACCTTGGTTTTTCCCATGCAAGATTGCCTGACGTAAGTATGCGCCAGTTCTTGTTCACTATTTTCTTGATGTTATTCGTCATGGCACTGTATGTGGTAACACATGTGAGGACATCCTTCGGTTGGTCTTTTGGGGTGCATTCGAGCAGCGCCTCTCTGTTTTGGTTCCTAGCACGTATTTTGCATTTGGCGATTAGTTTTTTAGGGTAATCGCGAGCCTCCAATTTTTTACAAAGATCATCAGCTTGTGTTTTGTACTCTTTTGTGTCACTACAATTACGTCGTAACCTGAGGAACTGGCTGTATGGTAATTTCTCTCGTAGAGGTCGGGTGGAAGCTGTTGAAAGATAACAAGCTATTTTTCGCTGTAGTCTTAAAGAAAGTTCGGGTTTGTAAGGTGTTGGCTTCAGCATAAATCGTGACATCTAGGAAGTCAATGCTCTTGTCGTTGGCACAGTAGGTGAACTTCAAGCAGTCATCTTTTTGGTTGAGCCAGTTGTGAAATTCTATCAGTTTCTCTTGATCTCCCTTCCCGATGACAAAAATGTCATCAATGTATCGTTTCCAAAAAAGGATACATTGATGATAGGGGCTGTTTGCTGCATCCAGGATATGTTTGTCCTCAAAGGTGCTGACATACAGTCCAGCCACGCTCGGGGCAAAAGTACTGCCCATCGAGGTGCCATGACATTGGAGGTACAATTTGTCTTTATACTGAAAGAAATTTTCCATTAGTGCCATCCTGCAGCACTCCAGAACGAAGTGTCTGGGTGTTTTGTATGTCCAGGGGGTGCTGAACAGGATGTTTTCCAGAGTCTCCATAGTTTTCTCTTGTGGAAGGCTTGTGTAAAGACTTTCGACATTGAATCCAACTAGAAGCATGGTATTGGGTGAGTATTCGATGTCTTTTATGTGATTAAGGAGATCTCTTGTATCCTTCAAGTATGTTGGAGTTTTCTGTACAAGTGGTCTTAAGTACTGGTCTGCAAATTGGGAAAGGGGTTCTAGGATGGATCCAATTCCTGACACGATTGGTCTCCCTGGTGGTGGGAGTCGTCCTTTGTGTGTCTTTGGCAATGAGTAGAAGTACGGGGTTCGTGGTGTGTTGGTCCTAAGATAATCCCCTTCCTTTTTGGATATCCAATTGTTCATTTCTCCTTCCTCAATCATCATTGCAATTGTTCTTTGCAGTCTTGGTGTGGGATCTTCTGATAATATTTTGTAGAATTTTCCATCTGCCAACAGGTCCATGCATTGTTGGTCGTATCCCGACTTAGTTAGGAGGACCACTCCTCCGCCTTTATCGGCCGGTTTTATGGCTATGTCACTGTCGTTTTTTAGTGCGTTCAGCGCTAGTTGTTCCGGTCTGGTAATGTTCTGAAAAGGTTTCTGAGTGTCACGAGCGAGGTCATCAATGCCTTTGAATAGTGCCTGCTCGAATGTTAGTATCTCAATTGGGACTTGGTGATTGAACGGGCAAAAGGTTGATTTCTTCTTCAGTGTGATGTCTCCATCATTTTTTTGTGGTTGTTCACCTTGAAAAAAGGCTTTGAGTTTCAATTTCCTACAGAACTCTGCCATTTCGCATTTTGTTTTGAATACATCCAGTTTCGGTGTGGGTACGTAACCTAAACCTTTGTTTAGTACACTCTCTTCATCTTTCGTGAGAGTTCTGTCTGTTAGGTTGACGATGAGGGAGTCGCGTTTGCTCCTGTTTTCGCTTTTGTCACGCTCCTTGTTTGTACCTGTCTCGTTTGGTCGGACCAGGTGACTCCTCTTCTCTGTGTTTTCTCGGTTGTCCGGCCATTCCCTAAAAAAGGAATCCTTTGTTGGAAATTTTGACCTCCTTGATGTTGTAACTGATGGCTCATCATCTGTGGCCCTTGGAGGTATGGATTCATCCATCCTTGGAAGTGGGGGTTAAATGGTTGGAACGGCATCCATTGGTTGCCCATTTGGAAGAAGGGTGGGCGCCAGAAGTTACGTCCTCGTCGGTTGCCTCTTCTATTCTGGTGCCGGTTCCTGGGACTGTTGTAGTTGTCCGTTTCTTGATCTGAGCCAGTGCTGGATGCACCACTGTCTGATCCATAGTTAGAGGCATTGTCATCAGACTTGTAGTCTTTACTGCTATATGGATGTACTTTCTCCATTGAGAACATTTTCAGTTCTTTTGCGAGTTTTTGTAGTTTAGTCTGTATCAAGTATTCTTGGGATTCGCTCATCTCTTTATTTATTTCATCCAATTTGGTTTTGTATATCGTGATGTTAACAGTGTTGTTTAGTTTGGTTTCCAGGATCTGGATTTTTACTGTTAATTCATCTGTAAGTCTGGTGGCCGTTTTTATGATGAGGACTAGATAGTCTCTTATGCATTTCCATGATATTGCTGACCAGTCTTTTCTAAAGGCTAGATCTTTTAGGAAGATTCTCGGTGCAGTTGTGACCCAAAGTCCTCTTGGTGCCGCGTTCACTCTGAGATACTCTGTCATGATAATGCCGTGTACGGCTGTTCTGACCTGTTCTTTCTTTAATTCGGTCAGTTCATCCCATTCTGTAGAGCTGGAGAGAGTCTGAGCAAGGTCACTGTTCATGAAGCGTGCCGGTCTGGCAAGTATTTCATCGATTTCATCCAGGGAATAGCTTAATCCCAAGTTTTCTGCCATTTGGATAATGGCGGGTCAGGGGATGTTGTCTAATCTAGGGATTTGTTGGGAATCTCCCACAGCTGTGCGCTGCTGATAATCTTCTAATCAAGGGTGAGGGAGGTGGATTCTGGATCCATTCACTTTCCAAAATAGCATGAATTTATCAAAAGGGGAATGGATCACTTGTCCTGCTCAACCATTGGGTATACAGGAAATGAGGATGTCCCTGATGAAAAAAGGCCCTCATACACGTGATGGGTATGGTGGTATCTGAAGCGGTATATGTTGGTTCTCCGCTTTTAGATCACGTCAGTGCATAATCATTGGGTCTGATTTCGTTTTATGCAGCCTCCACCAGGAGGTTTTTACACATGGTTGACACAGTAGTGAGCCGGTGAAAAAAAAAGGGTATGTTAAAAAGACCTCAACCTAAGTTCTGCTACTTTATTCTGACTTGGTTGTGGGTCTAGTAAGCTCTATAGGAGTGCTTCAACTTGGACTGAGTTACGAGTACTGGATGCACTCAGAGTAGTTAAAAAATTGAAGGGGGGGAGAGAGATAGTGAAGGTATCTAAAGAAAGGTCGACATGTTTCTGCCTTGGTCTGCCTTGGTATAGGACTTACGGGCATTCATCAGGACCAGTGGTTGGGAAAAGTGAGGATTTAACAAAAAGTAAGTGCTCAAACGTGAACGAAAAAGGTATTAACCTGTTTCTTCGGACTGGAGGTCTTACGGTACCTGTAAAGAGTAAGCACATGGTTTCGGCATACATACAGGGTTTGGGGGAAGGGGGGACATACATACCAAGCAGAACGTTGCTGCTTCTATCTATTCATACATGAATATATAAACAACTAAAAAATGGCAATACTTCAAAAACCGGTTAACAATCATGGCAATGTCAACTCTCTCTTTTTCTCTCCATACTCATGCAGCGGGTTTTTAGCGTGCTATTCGACAGTGGTTACATAGTGTTTTGTGTCGATCAAGGACGCCAATATTGACTACGGTAGTGGGGGTGGTGAGCCAATAGAGGATGACTGTGCGATTCAATGTGAGTGCTCAGCAATTGTTACCTCGCGCATTTAATTAACACGCTCCTGTCGGATCGTAGAGCTCTTGGAAGGGGCTAGAGGGTAAAGAAGGGGTTAGTTAGCATCGGTGGTATGCAATACTTGCGGTTTCTGGAAACACCTTTATCGGTCTCGCTACCTGTTGCACCCGATCCTCAACTTGCTTCGTCAATGCGCTGCTCTGCCCTTACTGATCCGGAAATGAATGGTTCTGTTTCCGGGTTGTTTTATACGGAGGATAGGCCCTGTAGGTGGATCCCTATTGTTTGGCTGCTGTTACTATAGTAACCTAGGGATGTGTGTGTTCAAGGTTCTCTAGAATTTATTTTATTTATTTGCCAGCGCCAGCCAGGGTATGTTATCATTCAGTCTTCGCTATCAGTTTTGAGCCTATGCACCCATCTTTGTTCTTTTTCGAAAAGGACTTTCTCGGCATTGTGGTCTTTGTTTGGCAAGGTTTCTAGGATGACCCACTGTAAGTCTTGGACGGTGTGGCCCTTTTCCAGATAGTGAGTCGCCATCTTCGTAGTGCTCTTTTTACACTTCACATTACTTCTGTGTTCACACAGTCTTTGTTTGACTCTCCTGCAGGTCATTCCTATGTATTTCAGGTTACATGGACATGTGATCATGTAGATCACGTGTGTTGTATTACAGTTTGTGTGGTTATTCAGGGTCCATCTGAAGTTAGGGAGTAGTTGGAGCTCTTTGGTAGGTTTTGTCAGACTGCAGACGGAACACGATCCACAAGGATAATGTCCTTGTACTTGTGGGTTCCCCCATAAGTTTGTGTGTTGTTTTGGTGGTTTTGGTTGTGGTCTCGTGTGTACCAGGATGTCTTTTAGGTTTCGGCTCCTTTTATTTGCAAACCTTGGTTTTTCCCATGCAAGATTGCCTGGCGTAAGTATGCGCCAGTTCTTGTTCACTATGTTCTTGATGTTATTCGTCATGGCACTGTATGTGGTAACACATGTGAGGACATCCTTCGGTTGGTCTTTTGGGGTGCATTCGAGCAGTGCCTCTCTGTTTTGGTTCCTAGCACGCTTTTTGCATTTGGCGATTACTTTTTTAGGGTAATCATGTCCATGTAACAATGCCGAGAAAGTCCTTTTCGAAAAAGAACAAAGATGGGTGCATAGGCTCAAAACTGATAGCGATGGACTGAATGATAACATACCCTGGCTGGCGCTGGCAAATAAATAAAATAAATTCTAGAGAACCTTGAACACAAACATCCCTAGGTTACTATAGTAACAGCAACCAACCAATAGGGATCCACCTACAGGGCCTATCCTCCGTATAAAACAACCCGGAAACAGAACCATTCATTTCCGGATCAGTAAGGGCAGAGCAGCGCATTGACGAAGCAAGTTGAGGATCGGGTGCAACAGGTAGCGAGACCGATAAAGGTGTTTCCAGAAACCGCAAGTATTGCATACCACCGATGCTAACTAACCCCTTCTTTACCCTCTAGCCCCTTCCAAGAGCTCTACGATCTGACAGGAGCGTGTTAATTAAATGCGCGAGGTAACAATTGCTGAGCACTCACATTGAATCGCACAGTCATCCTCTATTGGCTCACCACCCCCACTACCGTAGTCAATATTGGCGTCCTTGATCGACACAAAACACTATGTAACCACTGTCGAATAGCACGCTAAAAACCCGCTGCATGAGTATGGAGAGAAAAAGAGAGAGTTGACATTGCCATGATTGTTAACCGGTTTTTAAAGTATTGCCATTTTTTAGTTGTTTATATATTCATGTATGAATAGATAGAAGCAGCAACGTTCTGCTTGGTATGTATGTCCCCCCTTCCCCCAAACCCTGTATGTATGCCGAAACCATGTGCTTACTCTTTACAGGTACCGTAAGACCTCCAGTCCGAAGAAACAGGTTAATACCTTTTTCGTTCACGTTTGAGCACTTACTTTTTGTTAAATCCTCACTTTTCCCAACCACTGGTCCTGATGAATGCCCGTAAGTCCTATACCAAGGCAGACCAAGGCAGAAACATGTCGACCTTTCTTTAGATACCTTCACTATCTCTCTCCCCCCCTTCAATTTTTTAACTACTCTGAGTGCATCCAGTACTCGTAACTCAGTCCAAGTTGAAGCACTCCTATAGAGCTTACTAGACCCACAACCAAGTCAGAATAAAGTAGCAGAACTTAGGTTGAGGTCTTTTTAACATACCCTTTTTTTATCACCGGCTCGCTACTGTGTCAACCATGGGTAAAAACCTCCTGGTGGAGGCTGCATAAAACGAAATCAGACCCAATGATTATGCACTGACGTGATCTAAAAGCGGAGAACCAACATATACCGCTTCAGATACCACCATACCCATCACGTGCATGAGGGCCTTTTTTCATCAGGGACATCCTCATTTCCTGTATACCCAATGGTTGAGCAGGACAAGTGATCCATTCCCCTTTTGATAAATTCATGCTATTTTGGAAAGTGAATGGATCCAGAATCCACCTCCCTCACCCTTGATTAGCAGTTTTTCAAATGTCAGAGATAAAACACCCTGAGCCTCTGCCCCAAAAGCAGATATTGCCCCATGGACCTCTGATGCATGTATGTTGGAAGCTCAGCAACAACAGAAATATAGGCTGTAAAGATAACAGATTCTGATCTATTAACTAAGAGAAGATACAGAAGATTTAAGACCTTTTCTAACAGCTACCATGATACTCTACAGTCCTAGGCAGGAAGGTTGACACAGCGCAGATTTGAAGTATGAAGAGCATCTCCTTTTCTGAAACCAGGACAAGAAAGATTAGGAAAGAAAGATGAAAGGGCCATCTCCTGTTCTGGATTCTGTATGGAAAGTACTTTAGGGATGAAGCCGGGACCTAATTTGAGTACCTTGCTGTCAGGGGAAATTTACAGATAAGGTGGAACACACAGTAAACAACCCAGCTTTCCCAAACGTTTAGCTGAATTAATGTCTCTGAGAACTAGAACTCTGAGAAATAAAAACATCATAGAAATGACCCCAGTGATTTAAAATGAAGAACATTCAAGGCACCTGGCACCAAATGGAAATCCCAAGGAGGTACCAGAGATCTGGTTACAACTCTCACCATAGACCAGCACTTAAACAAACGCGAGGCATTACGCTCCAAGTCTTCCATGAAAGCCCTGATGGCTCCCACTGAACTCATAGGTTAGATACTGCCAGACCTGTGTAAAAACTATCTAAAATAAATTGAAGAACTAGACCCATTTCACAATCTGAAGGTTGTTCTCCCTGAGCCCCACACCAAGCCTGAAGAAAAACCCAAAGGTGTTATATACCTTTAAGATAGAGTCCCTGCAAGATTTCTGTTCTCCCAAGGACATATCCCGTAAAAAGAGGAGTCGTGACCCTTCAAGAGCCAAGACATTTACCGGAGTCTCTGTGGAATTGAATGTGGGAGAAGACAATTACTACTACCCAAGCCTAAACCTGATAGACCCATAACAGGAATTTCTGAAGAAGGGGAATCTGAGGCACGGTATACAGAATACCTTTTGGTCTTGGACCAGGGAGAGCATCCACCACCCAAGCCTGGGATCCCAAAAATGAGAAAACGATGCGGGAAGCTTGGCATTGTGCTGGGAAGCAAATACGTTCAGAAGAGGACATCTGACCTCATGCCTAACCAGGAAAAGTCTACTGTGGAAAAAAGTCTAGAGAATAGGGCAAGTGACTGCAGATGGCATCTGTTTGACAGCTGAACAGACCTCTTCCGAGAGAGACATAATATGACTCTCTGGTTAGTGTCCGACCTTGGTGATCAGAAAGATAAATCCCTTATACCGGGAGACACTCAGATGGTTGATATATAACTTGATCATCTTGTTGTCTGTTTGTATGAAAAGGTAACCACTAGGACATTTTGCCATCAGACTTTGACCCAAAGGAAGAGAGTCAAGACTGGAAAGGGAGAAATAGAAAGGAGGAGGAACACCGCAAGTCATAGGCAAGAGGAGAAAAAGAATGTGCTAGAGTAAGGCAAAGAGACGGGAAGAGTTTGGCGGAGGAAGAAACGAGGCATGGAACCATGCTTAGGCAGCACTGGTAATTGGCTAACCGGCAGGATTCAGTTGGGCTAGCAGCAGGCTCCTAAGAAAAGCTATGGGCACCTGACTTATTTATTTTTACAAGCTAAGCACTGCAGACTTTTTGTTTACTCTGCATCATAATATTATTAGGGACCCTATCTCTATTTCTGGAGTTCTCCATTTATTGGTTCATCACACAATGAAAACACATCCTGTCTGCTTAGTGCTTAGGCTCTAACTTACTTCAGACTTTTATTCTCGGCTTCAAATGTTGTTTCCTCCACCTTATAACTGTGATTGAAGAGGATCTTCAGCATTACTTAGTGCTTTGTAAATAGAAAATGTAAAATAAAATAAAAAACGAATCAAATACATACACACCTGGGCAACAGCCCCTTTCTATCCATTGAAACTGGCACTCTGTCTATATTCAGAGCAAGATGGCCGGCACATACAATGCAGCAAAGAAACGAGCCAAGATGGCGACTGCAGAGCTGTGCATGTCTTAGATTCGTAGCAAGAAGAAGGTGTTGTGTGTGCGGAGTATGGGAGTGGAAATTACGATGGTCGGTGGATCTCAAATACTGGATTTCGGTAGTATGGAGAAGGAAGCCCGGCTGTTGGAAGTAGAGGACACATACACAAGAAACATCCTTTAAGTACTTTTAAAAACTCAAAATCAATCAGCTGTAGAAATTTTGCAATTTACAATCCAAAAGGTCCAAAATCGAATGGACTTCTTATTCATGCTTCGCTTTAACCCAAACTCTCAAGCCCAACATGAAAGATTAGGTCAAAGTGCATTTAAAATGCATGAGCAGTGGCACGCACAGAACAGCCAAGACTAGCAAGTGTCCAAATACCACTCAGAGGAGCAGCCAGTGTGTCACCAGGATGGGCCTTCGGATACTGTTTCCAAATGACACCTCTGTAATGTAGTTAAGCTGCTTGCAACACCCATCTCCACCTTGGACAGGAATTTAAGGTTCACCAGGGAACGGAGAGAGGGTTGTGGGTATTGTTTGCTGGTTGTCACTAAAATGGCAAATGGCCAGTCCTTGGGACTCAACGGTCAACCTTTTTGAAGGAATGGAGCTCAGCGATAAGTAATTAAATTCAATCTCAAATCTTGGAGTTAAAGTTTGGACGAATATCTGCGCTGTTGTTTAGGGCGGAGACAAGGTGGGGATGTACATGATTGTATGGGTTATGGTCTGTACCAAATGCCGCAATTCTGAGTATAATGTACACACATTTTTCACACATCAATTCAGGTAGTACACTGAGTAGACAATAAAGTGATTACCTTTCTTAGAAATTTGCTTATCAAATCTGTTCCTCATTCAACCATGTTGATTGCTTTTCAATCAAGCTTTCTGAAGCTTTCTTACTCTTTTCAATAAGTGAGCATGGTATTCATCACAGCTTAAGGGCTGAAGAAGGGCTTGGCAGAGAGGGTACCCCATGGCAACTGCAAATGCAAATGAATACCCTCTCTTTCAAACTCTTAGTTCGCCGGCCCAATGTAGAGCCGACCAAGTGTGGGCGGTCAAAGCTTAGTCATTCGACTGTCCACCCATGTTAGGGTGGGCAGTGGGATGTCTTTTTGTTGCTGTCCATCACCACCAGGTAAATCCTTGCAGTGAGGGACTGTACAATTTAAAAAATGACCTCCACACTATGGGAGAAAGCTCCTATGGTGTGGGGTTGTTTCTTTGTTTTACTTTTGTTTCAAAAACAAAGTTCCGCTTACAGGCGTTTGATGGACTGCCGTTCTGTTTGACTGAGTCTTCTGTCAAACTTTACAACATTGACAAGAACCTCTGTGATGGCCATTAACCCCTCCCCTGCTGGTGACGGAACCACTCCATCACCAGCCGCGGTCGCGCTGTGCTGATGACGGAGCGGTTTCGTCACGGCGCGGCGGATTCCGCGCCTGCGCTGGGCGTTCCATTGAGCGGGCGGGGCCGTGACGGAACCGCTCCATCATGAGCACAGCTCAACCAACGCTGGTGACGGAGTGGTTCCTTCACCAGCATGGGCGTGCGCACGGCCCCCCGCCCCCTTAGCGCTGCGGCGGAATAGCCGCCGTAGCGAAGGGGTTAATGGCAATGTTAAGAGATGTCTGCTGGGCTGGTGGACATCTCTAGGTTCGGGGTAATGGGATGTCCGTCAGGGTGAAGAGCAATTTATTCTGCCACATTGATGGTTCTTACTCCGTCCTCCAAACTCTAAATCAGGCACCCAGTAGTTGATTATTCTAGATCTTTAGGGCAATCACTATCACACTATTCTGCTAACCAACCCTAAAGTTCTTACTCATGGAATTGTGATTTAGTTTATAGCCTTAGAATAACCAACTAAAATGGCTCATTTAGACTGGAATCACCCGGTCAAGTGCATTCATTTGTATAGTACAGAAGAAATCATCCAGTTGAATTGGTGTTAAGATATATCGAACATGTATAATGTCTCTTCCTGCAAAATATCAGGTGTGCACCTTTCGGTAAACAGCGAAGCCTGACGACATCCTTTAAACATGTTTTTTAATTGTTCATTGCAGAATAGTCACAGTGGTCCTGGTGGCCATTAGTGTTGTGTGGATCCCCATATTGCAGAGTGCAAACAGTGGCCAGCTCTATGTCTATATCCAGTCTGTAACCAGCTACCTGGCGCCTCCTGTCACAGCAGTCTTTGGCCTGGCTGTATTCTGGAAAAGAACCAACGAGCAGGTAAGGCCCTTTAAATAGATTGTATATACTGTGTGACTCAATTTACGATACCATATATGCAATCAAATCTGGAAAGGAGTATTCACTTAAAGGGAAATAAATAGTCCAAGGAAGCAGAAGGGATGTACATGACCAGAAAATATCCGAAGGGGCTTTAGATCAAAGATAAGAGAAAAAATATAGGTGGAGAAATGATCTAATAGGGAGGACGTTCTAAAAGTGGCGATCTGAAAAAGAAAAGTTCACCTTTCCTCCTTTAGAAAACACCTTCTTGTACAGATTAATTATGTCTTTGATCACTTCAATTGACTTAAAAAAAAACTCCCCATTAGAAAAAAATGCTTGTGCTCCCTTACCCTTCAAAGCTCACATCTTTTTGGTTAGATCAATTATTTTCCTTTAGCTAATTTATCCTCTCAATGATGACTTGTCCCTTTGATTAGTTCTCCCTGTCCCTTCATTTCTTTCATCTCTATGATCCCTTTACTTCCATCTTATCACCTATTCTACTCTTGATTGCTTCTTCTTCTTTGGGTCTTGCCAATCCCGCAAATGATGTCTTGTGTATCTGATCATTCTTCTTCCCTTCTCCAGTCTACCCAACAAATTTGTATTGAGAAGATATGACAAAAGGGAGGACATGTGGTAGAAAGAAGAAAACAGTGATGAAGGGGAAGAGATGTTATCACATATGGGCACGATCCAAGGAGGAGACATGATCCAAATTAGTGGTGAGAAGTGATCAAGGGGAAAATAGTCTAACAGGGAGACTGCATCTAAGCTAGGAAAAGTGATCTCAATGTAGAGAATCTATCTCAGAGGTATGACGTGGTATTTGTCAGCAGTGATCCATGATGGAAATGAGGTCTAATAGGGTGATGGATGATAAAGGGAAAGATGCATGATCCAAGCAAGTAAGCATTATATATAGGATAGCTTAACTAAGTGAGGCGAATGGGCCAAAGCAGTAAAAGTGAAGGAATTAATGTACAAGAATACAAGTCATCTGATGTAGAAGAAATTGTAGAACTGGAGAGGAGCTATAGGGTGATGGAGGAAAAATTGCCCAAAGAATGCTAAATTATCTAAGGTATGATATACAAGCAATAGAAGTAGGTATAAGAGTACCTTAGGAGTGGTATTCGAGCTTTCTGAAGAGACGTATTCTAATGAAAGAATGCCATTTCTGTAGGATGTATGAGAGAAAGCGAAATGCAAGAAAACATATTTAACCAGATACAAGATACATTAGACACAAAAAAGAGAGGATTTCTGAGGTGATACACGATTTAAGGAAAAAGGGCCTGCTGGAGAAAAGGGGCTTTTTGGAGAAGTTATGGGGGAAGTGTCATAAAGTAGGAGAATTGGTCAAGGTAGAATAAGTAATTTAAGAAAAAAGATGTGATTTAGGCAAGGTATGACTGAAGGGAGGACTGGTAAGCTATGGAAGAGCATAGAGGAATAATTATTGAGATGAAAAGTGATCTAAATCAACAGGAATTCTCTAAGGCACAGAAACTGATTTAGAGTATTGCCGGTGATCTAAGCGACACGCCGAGATAAATAAAAGTACAGTGAGTGATCACATCATAATTATAGAAACCCTTTTTTTTCAGGGCGCTTTCTGGGGTTTGATGGTGGGTCTCGTTGTTGGCCTTGTTAGGATGATCATGGAGTTTATCTACCCAGTTCCTCGTTGTGGCGTCTATGATGAAAGGCCTTCGGTGCTCAAAGACGTCCATTACCTGCACTTTGCCATCATCCTCTGCGTGCTGAGCATTGGGATCGTTGTGGTCGTCAGCCTTCTGACAGAGCCTCCTTTGCAATCGCACGTGAGTGAATGGTCTGCTGTGATAACAAATGCAATGCTGACAGTATTAAGGTTTCTCTTCCAACCAACACATGCTTCACTAGGAATGAGTGTCCTGATTTTAGTCCATTTGCAGACACATTATCACTGGAGATGAAGCTATGATTTTATTAAACACATAATCCTGTGTCTATTAAGTTTATAGGCAAGCTCTTGAAAAAGATTTAGGCCTGGTTTGTAACTCTGATGTGAACAAGTCACATGACTTAGAATTGTATTGTGACTTGTACCCGTTCTTATTGTAAGCTGTTTGTTTTGTTCTGCTCTTATGCATTCAGAAACTAACTGGACTCAGTTTTTTAACACAGTATTTAGAGATGATTTATAGATCGTTCTGTGGCTCAATAAAAAGAGAATTTCTAAATACTTCAGAGACTGACAATGCAATTAACTACATTTATGTGTAGAGCAGATAATATGAAGTGTGGTTGGCCATTTTTCTGATAGATACATCTGCCTGTGGATTCCTCACCTTTTGAATTACCCCAGCGCCAGCATTCCACGGAAACTGTTTCTTAGCTCTCCCACGTTGACGAGGACGTCACAATGGCACGGCTCCGCTCGCGACTCCATATTACGTCGTTTGTTTAGTTGACTTGGAAAGAAACAGCCCACTTTGTCTCTACATTACTTTGCTTATCTATGCTGACTATGTATTTGATTTATGTGGGGAGGTCACATTCAGTAGTTTTTTTCTGAAGTTCTTGGCTTTTGCATTAAGGCAAGGGTTTTAGTATTTTACGGTTGCGCACGGGGTATACCTATAGGTTTCCTGAAATCAAGTAACCTTGTCCATGCTCAGATGTCCATTCTACCCCCCTTCAGGGTGGTAACTGGCAACACCAGGCAGCAGGGTAAGGAGTGTGTTAAACTTCATTAACTTGGTAACAAGCGGACCTAATACTTCCCCCAACCTTCCACCTCTGTTTCAGTACAGAAAGCATACTGTCCTCTGGCTTTCAGCATGAGCCTTTGTTTAAAGTGTATCCTGGGACAAGCTGGAAGGCCTGTCACAACACAGAACTGCTCATTTGGATTTCGTTGTGTTTTGGCTTAACTTAGCCATGGAATATTGTGCAAAGCTGAACATTGTAGACTTTCAAAAAGTTTTACCAGGAAGAGCAGAGCACATCTTTGCAGCTCCTGTTAGAGCTTTGGGAGCAGTGTGTGGATTTGGCAAAAATTGTGATTCCTATGAGGTATGCCCCCATCAAACTGAGGGCTTGATGCTTCTGCTGTGATATGTACATAGAAGGCTGGTTTCTGCATTCAGGATCCCAAAAATGATAACAGAAAAACACACCCACATACACACCCCTACAGAAATACATCATGAAAGACTATTGGCAGTATTTATTGAACTATAGGCAGTTGTGCCTAACATGGTGAGCTTGCAGCCTCACAACTGCACACTTTACCTTAGACAATGAACACCAAATTGCACACTGCAACCATGAATAATGAAATCTTGCAGAATAAAATAAGAGATGTTCATCAAGGAAAAATAAGTAAGTTCCCATCTGAAGCTGGCATACCATATTGCAAATCCTAGTAAGCCTTAGGTGTGGGCGGAAAATCCGTTCCGCTCGCGGATTTTGCGGATTTTCGGGAAATTCGCAATCCGCGAGATTCGCGAATCTCCCGCAAAATCCGCAAATCCGCGAGCAGCGGATTTTGCTCGCACTGCTCGCACTGTTCGCGTGAGTTCGCGCCCCGCGAATAAGTGCAAAATTGCAGAAATACGCTCTTAGCAAAACTGAAAGTAACTACTTACCAGGTTCAAAAGTTCAGGCTCATCATTAGTAGCCATTTCCTGTAGTGCTTCCTGAGGGGCCCCTCCAGAGTTCAGTTGCCAGTTGAAACTATTATTTGACCCTGCTCTGAACCTCAGAATAGTTACACATATGCCACAAAGGTCCTGAATTACAGCTAAGGGAGACAAGCAGGAGCCAGGCTGGAAGTTAAAATCCATTAATCAGCCCCTAATTCATTATTGTCAGTTGGGGCAGGGCAGGTGTTGTAACTAATTTTGCAACAATGAAAGCACTTAGCAAGTGCAAAAGATCACTAATCAGGGCGCACTAAGGAAGCAGGTGCCAGCTAAAAAAATATTCTGTGACACATTAATCAGCCCCAAATTAATTCAGGTCACTTGAGGCAGGGAAGGTGTGCTTTGCTTTGCCGAAAATAATGTACACTGGACAACCAGAGGGTGTGGTGATGAAACAGAGGGTGGCATGGGTGGGCCAGAGGGTGGCATGAGTAGTCAGAGAGTGGCAGTGGTGACAGAGAGTGGCAGTGATGAAGAAGAGTGTCCCAAACAGGCTGGACACGTAGAAACAACAAGTTCGCAAAACTTGCGACCCGACAGGTAAGTTCGCAAATTGCGAAATTGTAAAAACCCTCGCGAACTGGCAGAAACACGGGCGAACACAAAAAAAAAAAATCCGCAAATTCGCGGGAATTCGCGGATTTTGCGGATTGCGAATCCGCAAATCCGCAAAATTCGCGAACGCGAGATCCGCAAAATTCGCCCATGCTTAGTAAGCCTCACATGGAAATGTGGTTTGAAATTTTCAGTCAATTCTGTATCTAAGCGATACAAAAGGGGATGATGGACGGAGCGTTTGAGCAAATCAAACACTCACCCCCAGTCAACTGATCTGGGTTTAATCCAGCACTATTCTTTAGCTCACTCAGCCACCCCAGTTCAGACATGGCCATATGCAAATCAGTCTGAGCCTGTGCCTTATGGGAACAGTCCAGCCCGAACTGCCAAGACACATGTCTTCCCTGGACCGGAAACAAGCATCCTGGGACTGGTTTCGGATTCATAATCCTCATCAGCCAGGCTATCTTGAATCCAGTGGCCAAGTGAGCAAGGGACTCACGTCTGAGCATACCCTGCCAACTTAGGGCGAACAAAGCGATACAAAAGGGGATTATGGACGGAGCGTTTGAGCAAATCAAACACTCACCCCCAGTCAACTGATCTGGGTTTAATCCATCACCATGTATGACATTGTTCTGCATTCTTTCCATCAACTGTTGTTTTGCATTTGTCACCCCGAGTGTGCTGGGTATGCTCAGACGTGAGTCCCATGCTCTCCACACCACTGGAGTCAAGCTATCCTGGCTGAAGACGGATGATAGCCAGAAACCGGTCCTAGGATGCTTGATTCCGGTCCAGGAAAGACATGGCTTGGCAGTTCGGGCTGGACTGTTCCCATGAGGCACAGGGTCAAGACTGATTTGCATATGGCCATGTCTGACCCAGGGTGGTGTGGAGGTCAAAAAAACGATGGATTTAGGCCCAGATCTCTGTACTGGGGTGAATGTATGACATTGTTCTGCATTCTGTCCATCAACTGTTGTTTTCCAATTCTGTATCTAAGCACATCACAGGCTTACAGGATTAATTTGTGATAATTGATATTGCAAGGCAAGTGGCTACTGGTACCGTGACAGCTAAGAGTCGCAAGAATTGAAGAGCACCCAAAGGTGCAGTGTAGCTGGGAATTAAGGGCTTGATTTAGATCTTGGCGAATGGGTTACTCTGTCACAATAGTGACAGATATCTCGTCTTCCCAAATATAATTCCCATTATATCCTATGGGATTTATATTTTTGCTGACAGTCCTTCACCGCTGTGACAACTTAATCCATCCACTAAGATCTAAATCAGGCCCTAAGTTGTAGCATTTGAACTCAGAAGTGAAGAAACCAGAGTCGTCAGCGTCCCTAACTGAGATGAATAAGGTGAGTATAGGAACAGGGCTCCGTAGATGCTTAACAGGGAGATATCACTCAGGGCAACTATGAGTTGTCCGGTGTGTCTGGACCCGATTGAATCATCAGTGCAACTGTGTTGAAGAGAAACAGAAAGCTGCGGCCCGAGGGATGACCTGGCCGCCACCTGACTCCTCCATCACCATTGGAGGAGCAGGCAGTGTTCTCCATAGAAACTCATCCGCCTCCCCACCCGCCACAAAGGACCTCCCCACCACCCGCTCAGCACCCTGACCCACAGCAGCCCCCTAAAACATTTAGAAACTGTTCAGAAGAAGTGGGAAATATCTAAGTTAAAGTACCTAGAATTGGGAAAAACCTCTGCTAAAGGAGCCTGGTAAAGCCAGATGCAGCAAATTGTTCCTCATTCTAGGGACAATAAATCATAATCCCTCTTAAATCTGAGATTTACTGAACAGAATTGCTAATGGGGACTTTGTAATGATGTTCTAAGGGGAGAATAGCACATGGGGCTGGTTGTAAAGTGTTGGTGAGTCGCATTCCCAGCATTCATGGTACAGTAGGCCACAGTGAAACATTGAACGGCCTGCTGAAATTTGTTGCATTCCAACCACACAGTGGTTTACGATACAACAAACATTACAGCATTTCTGATAGTAGGGAAGCACTGGAAAGCTCATCGCTATGTGCTTAGAATGGAGTATACGTATGGTACAAGGTCACGAAGATTGAACAATGAAAAGAAAATATTCGCATGAGCATTACTACCTCGGTGCTCACCTTCGGAAGACTTTACAGATCTGCAACCCGGTGGTGCCGCTAGCGGAAGGGGTGATTAGGTGCATGTGAGGAGAAAGCAAGATCTGCTTAAGGAAACAAACACTGGCAGAGGATGGGTGCAAGAGGTGAGATGGGTAGCCGTGGTCAGTTTTGAACTGATTGCAATAACAGTGGTAGAGAGGTGGCTATGCATAACTAGTCAATGGCAGACGGTTCTATGCGATCGCAATAAGTTGTCAGGAGGCAGAATGTGACAGGAGTGGCCTTACTTATCCTAGTGTCGCAGCACCACTGGCCAAGCTATTCCCCAATGTAGAGATGACTGATGCACATGCAATGGACATGGGTGTTGTGAAGTGAAGAGTGAAGTTTAACAGTATTGGAGAAGGTGAGGGATACTGTGGTCAGGTGTCGGCAGGCATGTCATGAGTAACAGCTGAGACAACACAAGGACACACCAGACTGTTCGCGACTCAGCCTTGCCTCACAGATTTTCCCTCTTGTGTGTTCCGACAACCGCCACATGTGATGTTTTTGCTCATCCTTTGAAGCCAGTTGCCCACGTTCTTTTTCTTCCCCTTGCCTGTGGAGGACATACACTAGTCAACACAACCTACCTCTTCCTACCACCTCCCAGACAGACATTTACTGGTGCCATGAGAAGTCCTGTGTTCGACCGTGCACGTTGAGTAGGTGTCAGTGCATAGAGTCTTAGACAATATTTTATGAATAATTGTAATTTTTAAATTGTGTGTATATGTTTGTGCTTTTATGATTTTATAGGAATCGAATAAAGCTATCTTTGAATTGAATTGAATTGAATAGAGTGATGTCCTAGTAGAAACCAGCTTCATGTGTTATACATCAAGGACAATGGTTCATGAGAATAATCTTTATAGCAAAAGATTCAAGACAGAGGGAGGGATACTTAATACAGTGTGTGTATCCTTCATACAGTAAACAATTCACAGTGAATGGTTTCTTCTGAATCCAAAGATGGCCATACAGCAGCACTGAAAATAGTATTTATTGAAAAACAACCTAGCACAGATTTCTGGATTAATAACTCAACTTGCAGATAAGAGAGAGAGAATCCCCTACTAGGGTGCAGCCTCTGTATTTGTTTCATCCAGTTCATCTGAAGACACTCCTGACATCCAAGATGGCAGTGCCATACAGTGAGGCAGGCAAGGAGTTAGGAAACATTGTTGGGGGTTACATACCAACTAGATGTTGATCCCTGGGTGTTCTTTGTGGTTATAGCATGTGAAGAGGCTTCCATGGATCTTTTTAATGGTGAGGTGTGTAAAGCCAATGGCTGCCATGGTGACGGCGAGCTGTTTATGTTGTAGAAGTATTTATAGGCTTCACTTGTGTTTGGGTTAAATGCAACCTACAGATCCATGGGGGTCTAAGACAGCTCTGCATATTATGGGAAGACAAAGGTTCGTGCGGCCGTATGCTAGGACCAAAAGGCAATCTAATCATTTATTTATTTGTATGCATAGCACCAAACACATTGTCTTGTGTAATGGCCACTTCTGTGGTATTTATGCCCTAAACAACATACCATGCTTTTGTGCCACTGAATGAGAAGACAGTTTTGGGGCCACTTCAGAAAGCAATAAACACTGGTAAGTTGACACAGTGGAAAAAAATAGGATATAGTGGGTGGACAAGCTTGTGATTCTGAACACCAGGGTGGCGGAGATCATTGGCAGGGCCATCAGTCAGTTTGCCTCTATTAGAGCACTTTATCATAAACAGGGCTGGGTACTCCCCAACTGAGTAGTGACTGCTCTCAGTGCGGGTCATGCTGCAGCCGTAGACCCTGGACATTGTTGAATCACTGGGGTTTTGCTGCTGGAGCTTGGGTGGCAGATTGCTAGACTGGGGATGGGGCCTGTTCACCAGCTCTTGTATCAAGACCACCATGTTAGGAAAGGGTCGGTTGAGGAGAGAACATGGGTTTTACCCTTCTAGGAGGCTGTAATGTGCCTCCTGGCACGTGGTTGGCAATTGTGCCACTGATTAGAGTATCAATAGGTGGCAGTTTTGCTGGATGCATAATGAGATAAAATGTAAAGCGGCATCGATTTTGCAAATGTCTTCTGCAAAGGACCTAGGAAAATACTACAAGTCTATCTGGACTTGAGCTAAAACTGTCTCTCATAGGGTCAGTGCACAACCACTGAGGGGCTTATTTATGAGCCCTTGTGTCACTTTTGCGCCGCAGTGCATCACTTTTTGTGACTCACCAGCATTGTAAACAAGGCGCCATTTTGCGCCATATTTACAAAGTGACCCATCTAGGTCGATGCGTCACTTTGTAACCCCCTGCGCCAGGTATAATGTATGCAGCGGGGGCGTTCTGCCGCAAGAAAGGGTCGTAGAAGTGACCCAGCGAAATCTACAAGACTTCACTGCGCCACTTTTAGGATGCAAATGCGTCAATATCTTACGCCTGCCTCATGGCAGGCGTAAGACTGACGCAGGCACATTTAACATGGGACTTGCCCATGTGTAATGACAAATTGCTGGAGTTGCGTCACTTTTGTGACACACTCCAGCAATGCGTCATTTTTGCACCTACAGATACGTCAGAAATACTGACGTTGTGATAGGATGCATCATACAGTAAATATGTGGCATCATTGGTGTCGCATGGAGGGCGCAATGAAAAGTAACGTATCGCTGTTTTCAGGCAGCGATGCGCCACTTTTCATAAATGAGGCCCTGAGTCTCTGGCCTCTCATGCTGATGGTTGGAAGCCCCTTTGGTGGAAGACAGTTGGTCTCCCTGGCTTGCTCCTTATTCCCTGTATAATGCTGGCTGCATGATTTCAGTAAAGATTCACAAACTATGAAAATGCAGGTGAAAACCTTACTGCCCTTTAACTCCTAGGCGACTCTGCGACAATTCACTGCTTTTAGGCCCTCCATGGGTTTAGAAACCAGTTCTTGGGCAGCTTCTAGCCTTCCAGATAGCATCAGCATACTTAAAGCAGCAGCAAGGATTAGGTGTCACCTCGTAAAGGGAGCATATGATTGACAGGGGGAATGCAGAAAGCTATGAAATGTATTCTTGGACAGACATTAACAACAGGGCGTGTGAGCTTAAACATTACTGCACTTTGGGGTTATTAGAGTAGGTGACTGTACAAGGCGGCGCAGGCAGGCAGTTCTCTTACTGGGGTTCAGGTTGAACTCAATGCAGTTCAGTTTTGTTCTCAGAGGAGCAAAGTAGACCCTTTTATTTATTTTTATTTATTTATGCGATTTTATATAGCGCAGACTTTACCCGAAGGTGTCAGAGCGCTTCACGATAGGAACAGTAATGATACACGAGGAGAAAAATTACGAGTGAACAAATTACAAAAGCAAACGTTAAGTTACATGAATCAAAAGTGACAATAGTGAGCAACCAAAATACAAGAGGTAGCAATCGGTACATTACAGGAGGAAAATGTGATATTTGTGCAGGTTACAAAAGCGTACAAAATACAAGTAGAGGTATAAGACTGCAATAAATGGCAGACACTCCAGCACAAGAACAGACGTTACGTAGGCAATGGTGGCACTTGTGCAAGTATCTAAAGCAAACAAAAAGTGAGAGGGAGCATACAGTGTGTTACAAGAGAAAAGTGATGTGTGCAAGTTACAAAAGGGTACCATACACAGGTACAACGATATTACTGCAATAAATGGTAAACACTCAAACTGCCAGAACACACTGGGAAGGCACTTCCATAGTCATGGACACACTATACAGTTGAAGGGATGTTTCGCAGTGGTCGTATGGTGAGCGGTGCTTAATTTGTGAAAACAATAAGTGCAAGAGTCCTCGTTAAGAGGCCTCTAGAGCTTGAACCACCAATTGCCTCTGCTAGCGCTGCCAAAACAAAACTATTAAACATCACACTCCTAAAAGTGTTTACAAGGCAAACTATATCAAGTTTCCAAACCTATAAGAACGGCTTGTGCGCCAGGTACTATTCATTTTTAATGTGTAATTCATTAAAAAACATCTGTTGTTGATCTCATCTCTAAATGAGACAGACAGATAGAGGCATCATGTGGCAGACTGTCATATGTGGGGGGGTGGACAATTAAGTGCTGGTGCAGAGCACCGGAAACCACAGGCTCAACTTAAGCACTGATTCGAGATTGATTCACTATTGCTGAAGAAGTCTGCTGCCAAATCACTGCTGATCTGAGTGCCATTTTCAGCAATCTTGACTTAAAATTGTTTCAATCCAAGAACAAATATGCAAATGCCACTGGAATTTTAATCGGGTGCACTAGGGGCCTTATTACGTGTGACACCAAAGTCAGATGTGATGATTATCTTACCCAATAAAAATCTGCCACCAGAGTGTTCGGAGTTTATCGGATGCGATTATTATCGGCTAGTCCGAGTTTTTGTGGAATAACATGCAGACTTTGGTGCTTGCTGCATCAAAATATGCATATTAGGGAATATAACATACACTATTTTCCTTTCAAATTGCTGCATGTTTGACCTGCCAAAATGTAACGAAGGGTGAAGTCTTTATCACACCTGGTAATTATCAGTTGTGATAAATGCCGCACAACTAAGAATTCCAACCCCCTCACAAACAGAGTTTGTGTTGGGGTCAGAAAAATCCAACCCTCTCATACTCATTCCAGTTTCATTCTCAGTATGGATGAAACCTGTGCCTCAGCTGTGTGGATCTTTCCTGCAGAGGGGGGGGGGATTCAAAATGTTTATTTCCTGGTCACGTGGGGATTTGCTACAATTAAATACATGTAATAGGATAGCGGCAAAAAGGATTGGTCATCTGTGTCTATGTCGAGGGGCATCCCCTGCAAGCGATAGAATCAAATGTTTCATCATTTGTCTTTCAGATGACAACTATTAAAGCAGTTACTGTATGGGGATACTACTGGTGCAGTTACTCGGGTAATGATGAAGTGCCCACCACACAAAACGCTGTGCACTGACCTCCTAGCCCCAGCCTAGTTAAGTGTTGATAATATTTAAATGCATTTAAGGATTTCTGGAGGTTTGTTTAGAATTTGATTTGGCACACTCTAAATTGGGCTTGAGATATCCCTCAATTCCAATGTATGCACTGTAACTAGGGCGATGGGACATCCACCAATACCCATCTGTGCACTCTAAATAGGGAGATGGGACATCCACCAGTACCCATCTGTGCACTCTAAATAGGGCAGAAAGGACATCCGTCAATACCCATCTGGGTACTCTGAATAGGGAGATGGGACATCCATCAATACCCATCTGTGCACTCTAAATAGGGAGATGGGACATCCACCAGTACCCATCTGTGCACTCTAAATAGGGAGATGGGACATCCACCAATACCCATCTGTGCACTCTAAATAGGGAGATGGGACATCCACCAGTACCCATCTGTGCACTCTAAATAGGGAGATGGGATATCCACCAATACCCATCTGTGCACTCTAAATAGGGCAGAAAGGACATCCGTCAATACCCATCTGTGCACTCTAAATAGGGCAGAAAGGACATCCGCCAGTACCCATGTATGCACTGTAAATAGGGCAGACAGGACATCCGTCAATACCCATCTGTGCACTCTAAATAGGGAGATGGGACATCCGCCAATACCCATCTGTGCACTCTAAATAGGGAGATGGGACATCCACCAATACCCATCTGTGCACTCTAAATAGGGAGATGGGATATCCACCAATACCCATCTGTGCACTCTAAATAGGGCAGAAAGGACATCCGTCAATACCCATCTGTGCACTCTAAATAGGGCAGAAAGGACATCCGCCAGTACCCATGTATGCACTGTAAATAGGGCAGACAGGAAATCCGTCAATACCCATCTGTGCACTCTAAATAGGGAGATGGGACATCCGCCAATACCCATCTGTGCACTCTAAATAGGGCAGAAAGGACATCCGCCAGTACCCATGTATGCACTGTAAATAGGGCAGACAGGACATCCGTCAATACCCATCTGTGCACTCTAAATAGGGAGATGGGACATCCGCCAATACCCATCTGTGCACTCTAAATAGGGCAGAAAGGACATCCGCCAGTACCCATGTATGCACTGTAAATAGGGCAGACAGGACATCCGTCAATACCCATCTGTGCACTCTAAATAGGGAGATGGGACATCCGCTAGTACCCTTCTGTGCACTCTAAATCGGGCAGACAGGACGTCCATCAATACCCATCTGTGCACTCTAAATAGGGAGATGGGAAATCCGCTAGTACCCTTCTGTGCACTCTAAATCGGGCAGACAGGACATCCATCAATACCCATCTGTGCACTCTAAATAGAGAGATGGGACATCCACCAATACCCATCTGTGCACTCTAAATCGGGCAGACAGGACATCCACCAATACCCATCTGTGCACTCTAAATCGGGCAGACAGGACATCCACCAATACCCATCTGTGCACTCTAAATAGGGCAGAAAGGACATCCGTCAATACCCATCTGTTCACTCTAAATAGGGAGATGGGACATCCGCTAGTACCCTTCTGTGCACTCTAAATCGGGCAGACAGGACATCCATCAATACCCATCTGTGCACTCTAAATAGAGAGATGGGACATCCGCCAATACCCATCTGTGCACTCTAAATAGGGCAGAAAGGACATCCGCCAGTACCCATGTATGCACTGTAAATAGGGCAGACAGGACATCCGTCAATACCCATCTGTGCACTCTAAATAGGGAGATGGGACATCCGCCAATACCCATCTGTGCACTCTAAATAGGGCAGAAAGGACATCCGCCAGTACCCATGTATGCACTGTAAATAGGGCAGACAGGACATCCGTCAATACCCATCTGTGCACTCTAAATAGGGAGATGGGACATCCGCCAATACCCATCTGTGCACTCTAAATAGGGCAGAAAGGACATCCGCCAGTACCCATGTATGCACTGTAAATAGGGCAGACAGGACATCCGTCAATACCCATCTGTGCACTCTAAATAGGGAGATGGGACATCCGCTAGTACCCTTCTGTGCACTCTAAATCGGGCAGACAGGACGTCCATCAATACCCATCTGTGCACTCTAAATAGGGAGATGGGAAATCCGCTAGTACCCTTCTGTGCACTCTAAATCGGGCAGACAGGACATCCATCAATACCCATCTGTGCACTCTAAATAGAGAGATGGGACATCCACCAATACCCATCTGTGCACTCTAAATAGAGAGATGGGACATCCACCAATACCCATCTGTGCACTCTAAATCGGGCAGACAGGACATCCACCAATACCCATCTGTGCACTCTAAATCGGGCAGACAGGACATCCACCAATACCCATCTGTGCACTCTAAATCGGGCAGACAGGACATCCACCAATACCCATCTGTGCACTCTAAATAGGGCAGAAAGGACATCCGTCAATACCCATCTGTTCACTCTAAATAGGGAGATGGGACATCCACCAATACCCATCTGTGCACTCTAAATAGGGAGATGGGACATCCACCAGTACCCATCTGTGCACTCTAAATAGGGAGATGGGACATCCGCTAGTACCCTTCTGTGCACTCTAAACAGGGTTGACAGGACGTCCTCCGATTTGTGGCGGGTGCCATTCATCTGTCAAACTCTAAATAACTAATCCAAACAACTTACAGAAGAATATTAACATTTAATGTTTGGAACTTCTGACATTTTTTGTTGCACTGAGCTCATAAATGGTGGTATTACTAGAGGCAAGTAGCTAGAGAAGGGGTCACAGTTAGTCTGCCTGCCCTGACGATGCTGCTTGAGTAAGGAGCAAGCAAAATGTGAAAGACTTCCCAGCAAAGAAAATGCGTACTGTCCTGGTTGGCTCAGCTTTTTCTCCAGGGTGGAGTGCGCTCAGGGAACTGCTGACGATCTTCCTTCTCGAAGGATTAGGTGTTACCAGCAGCTTGATGACACCTGAGACCTTTATCAACATAACCCAAGGGAGGAGAATGACACCTCTCACTGAGAAGGGCGAGAGAGTTTTTGCCTGTCTCATTTCTTTTTGTCTAAAATGCTGATGAAGCATACTTCCTTATGAAGTGGATCTTTCAGGAAAGAACCAGAGATGAGTCTGTCATAAGGTACAAGGAGGAAATAGGCGCACGACACTCCCTTTTAGTATTTTCTCCATATGAAAATGGATTGACATCTCTTTGGGTCTCATTTTGAATACCTCAGTAATCCCGATGGGGCCCATCAAAATTAGGGGGAACATTCCGGATCCTATATTTTTCATCCATATTCTTCACCCGTTAAAAGCATTCACCACAGTGAGAGAAGGACTAAGAGTAATGCTATTACCGGTATGTAAACTCAACATTACCTCCTTGTCCCTCTTGCCATGATTAATCACATAGTGAAATGTACCTAAGCCTAAAAACTGACCAGGACAACTGCACTGAATATGCAAACACAAGTTTAATCCATAGGCAAAAAACAGTTTACAACACAAAAGCCAGAACTTTGGAACCCAACAAGTCCGGAACCTCCGGACCCTGGACCACCCGATGATGAGTCACAAAGGAAGATGGCACTGCCCAGGTAGCAGCCTGACAGATCTCCTGCAAAGAAGCACCCTGGATCTCCGCAACAGAAGCAGATATGCACCTAATAGAATTCCCCTGGATTCCCAGAGGAGAATACAGTCCAAATTGCTTATAAGCTAGCAATATCACTGATCTGATCCACCTGCTCAAGGTCTGAGCTCAAGGCTTATTCCCCTTACGGGGGCGGGGTTTTTTTTGTGTGTGGGGTAGTGCGGAAAGTTATAAAAAACAATTTCTGACTAGATAAGAGCAGGCAACTAAAGTGCAAGTGACTGGCAGGTACGCAAAAATAGTAAAATTCAATGGCAAAATTTTATTTTGATCCTCCCAACTGGGTTACAATCTAAAACATAATAAAAACAAATAAAAATCACCCAAAATGGTGATGCAATAATTATAATATACAGTCAAAGTGAAAAAGTCGACGCGGCATTTCGGTGCTATTCAATCTTGACACCTTCATCAGGACAAAAAGGACATTTGACTCCGTATCTGTGTTTAGTTTAAGAGAGCTTTTCAATTGCTTTCACACTTGCTGTGGATTTCTTTGATATTCGTCACAGTTTTTCTGGCTTATGGATAAAACAAAGTGTCTTCTAGGTGCACGGAGGAGCCACCGATGATGATAGGAGGGGCTTCTAGGATATTTGTTGGCGACCAACTCTCATATCAGTTGGATATATGGGTATGATCAAATTGATGTAGACCGTTCATCTGGTTTCTTTCATGATAGGGAAAGATAATATCTTTGATTCGAAATTTGGCCTCCCTGCTCCTCCGTGCTACTCCGGTCGTGTTGATTAACGATATCGCTAATACGGTCTACATCATTTTGATCATACCCATATATCCAACTGATATGAGAGTTGGTCGCTGACGGGGACCCCAACCCCTCTTGCTAGCGTCTGTGTGATGATCACTGTATCTGGAGAGAACAAGGCGACCTCCTTCAGGATGTTGTAAGGAAATAGGGCCAGATGTATCAAGAATCCGGTTTGCGAATCCTAAATAGCGATTTTTTGCGAATCGCTATTTAGAATTCGCAAAACGGTATGTATGTACAAAATCACACTTTTTTTGCGATTCCTTATTATTCTTTATTTGCAAATTCGCATTTTGTGAATTCGCAAATAAAAAATAATTTCCAATGCATTCCTATGGACCAGGAGGCCCATAGGAATGATAGTGCAATAATTCTCAAATTGCGAATTCGCAATTTGCTAATCGCAATTTGAGAATTATTTCAAGGGTGCAGGGGTGTCTCAAAGACACCCTGCTGCACCCCTGAAATCTACATGTGTGTGCAAGTGGCACACATACATGCCCTATGGGCATGTATGTGTGTCACATGCCACCCTCACAAATGCCAAATAGGGCATTTTTAGAAATCGCAAATTACCACCAAGTACAAGTTGGTGGTAATTTGCGATTCCTTAACTTAAAATCGCAATTTCAACATGTGTCATACATATCATTTAAGGAATCGCAAAATTTGTGATTCCTTAAATGCTATGGCAAAATAAGGAATCGCAAATAATTGCGATTCCTTAAATTGCGATTTTTTTCATACATCTGAAAAAATGCAAAACGGCCGTTTGCGATTCGCAAAAGCCTTGATACATCTGGCCCATAGTCTCCACCACAGTTCCTCCCAGAACAAATTCATTACAGGCAAAAGACACACCAAATCCTGCACATTGGGAACCCACTGCCTAAGAATGAACCTCGTGAGAAGCCTCATGGGAGCCACCGAACCCAGGGCATCAAAAACACAGTGGCCACCAGATCGCACTGCACCCTCATCCAAAATGAGACTGGCTGAACAGGTGCTGACAATAGATCCAGCAGATGCTAATGAATGTTCAGCTTCCTCAAGTCCGGCAATGTCACAATATTCAGATCTGTCCCGAACCGGGCCCCAATGAAGTTGTGATCCTGAGTAGGAACCAAATGTGTCTTAGAGAACTCATTGGAAGAGGAACTGTAGGGCCAAGTGTTCTACTTGTCCCTGAAGGACGTCTGGATCAGGCCAACCAAAATGCTCACCGATCAGCTTGCCTCCCTCAAATGGCAGTTTAAGAAGACTTTTTAGCCATATCCGACTTCCAGTCCCGCAACTAGAGGTTTCATCAGGCCTTGAAAGCAGAGGAGGAGGCCACGGACGCCACCTTAATTACACCAGTCAACATATGAGCCAGGAACGTGGCCTGTTGTTCCATATGTTCAAGGACATCCGCCACACCTAACCCCTCTAGCAAAGCCTCCGCCAGAGCCTCAAAATCCTTCACCATTGGTTGAGTTGTTAAGGCCCCATATAAGGCAGACTTGAGCACCAGATTGCTGTGAATGACTCCTTCAGGCTAGGCCTGCGAGTGACATTCCGCTCTGCTCACAGAATTTGCAGAGTTTTTCCCAGTCTGTGCTCTGCATAGCGTGGTGGAGTTTTTTCCTTGCTCGTCAAAGTTGTGACAGGATCCTGGTGCATTGCGCTCGGCCTTATAGGCTCGTTCTCATTAACACTTTCCATTGAAATTTAGTGACAAAACTTTTACACAACAGTTTTTATCTCTCCCCGCCTTTTTCGTTTTTTTCCTGACAGAAAAGTACGGTGTTTTGTCAAATAAAATGGCTTCTTTATTTGACAAGTGCCCTGCCTGTGGGAGGAATAAGGCCAAATCAGACACTCATGATGTCAGCATCATCTGCCTTCTGGAATCTCATGCTCCTTACTCTTATCATCACTGCAGGAATTATTCACACCGTACATTGCGAGAAAGAGAGAAGATTTGCCTCCGTGGGACTGAGGAGAGACGGAGACAGCAAGCACAGACTGAAGGTGGGCCCTCAGAGTGAATGGGCAGTCTCCACCAGGGCTCTTCAATCAACCTCAGAAGGACATGAGAGGTCCAAAAAGAGGGTTCTTGCTCAAAAAAACCATCAGTCCCGGTCGATGTGGAGGCCAGGTACGGTTCCTACCTGTTCGCTATCAAGGGCTGGATTGATGTTGAGGAAGAGGCATCGGTCATTGTGTAGACAACAACATTCGACATTGAAGGCCCATACACAGTCGATATGCAAACCGCGATTGATGTTGATGAGTGTTTCGACATCAGGAAGCAGTGGATCGATGTCAAGGAGTAGATCAGCGTTTAGGCGTCCTAGTAGTTTTCAACATCAAGGTGACATCAGGAAACAGGGTAGAAGAGGAGACACATTTTCTCATCTCCAGATTCTCACTATTCAAGATGATATCATCCTTCTTCCATTGTACTACCATCTCCGTCTCCACCTATACCACCTCCCCCTCTTCTTCCTCCACTCCCACCACCACCATTGACATCGCTTCCTCCACCATAACTTACGCCTCAAAATCCAGCACCCCTTCCAACAGATCCAATTCCACCACCTATTGAGGCTCCTTTACCACAATATAGATCACAGTCCCAAATGTGCCATTGCTCTCACCATCATAGATGACATCATCACACTGATTAAGGTCAGGATCTAGATCTTACACAAGATCCCGTCATAGATATAGAGATACTACTGCCACCTCTATGAGAGATTATTCTCTGACATTGTCCGACTCTCCACCACTTCCTATCTCTGTGGTGGATGACATTACTACATTCCAGGATGTCCTGATACACGGACCTGCCAAGCTTATTATACATATGTCAGTTCCTACACCCTCCACATCTGTAATCGTTGAGAAACAACACCAAAGGACAGCCTCAAGACCACTACAGCTGCTGGTCTCTGGTCTCCTAGAGGCAGCCATGGAACTGTTTTTAACACCAGCCTCAGTTAAGCCTGCTCCATCAAGGCTACAAAAGAAATACTGGCCTCCAGTACAGAATCCTCTATTTCTCCACTCCGATCCACCCCCAGACTCGGTGGTTATCTTAGCGGCTAAAAAGCACCAAGCCGCTTCTCCTTCATCATCGGTTCCTCCTGATAAGGAGAATAAACAAAAATGGATTCGGCAGGCACCAAAGTCTACATCACTGCTGCAACAACAATGAAAGCAGCCTATGCAAGTGTTCTCCATGGCAGATATGACAGAGCTCTCTGGGACTATATCCAGCATTTCACATAGCATCTTCCCAGGGACTAACGAAAAAACTTCATCAACATAGTAAACGTGGGTTCTATGGTGTCCAGTCAAGTAATCAGTGAGGCAGTAGATTCTTCCCTCTTAGCAGCACACCAATACTGCCACAGAGTGGCTTTAAGGAGACATGCTTGGCTCTGTTTAACATCAAAGCTAGGGTCTCAGCAAAGGATCCAAAACATACCATTTTTAGGTTTGGCTCTCTTCAGAAGTCACACTGATGATGAGATGGAGCGCATGAAATCTGAGATGGAAACCCTTAAAGTGGTGGGTCTAGAGAGACTAAAAGAGCAGAAAAAAATCCTTAAGACCCTACCAATGCTGGTTTTACCCTCAAAGGATTCAAACCCTTCAATGGTATCAAGGTCGACAACAGCTACAACAACAAAGACCTCACCAACAACGATGAGAGGAAGATTCACCCAGCCTGCTCACAGGGGTAACCAGGCAACAGGATCCAAACCATAAGCCCTCCCTTCCCCCTCTTTTGTTACCCACTCCAGTAGGATAAGCATTTCTCATTATCTGGCAGAGAGGCAGAAAATTACGCAGGAAGCCTGGGTTCTGAATATTGTGCCAAATGGGTATTGTCTCAGATTCACTAGTCCTACTCCGTCTATACCTCCGAAACCATCCAATTTCCAACTTCCAATGCTACGGTCAGAAGTAAACATCCTTTAACAGAGGAAGGCGGTAGATGCAGTTCCCCACAGACAACGGAGAACAGGCATTTGGTGGAAGAGGTGTGGCGCAGCAGCCAGGGTGCCTAACTCCAGCCCATGGGGTTCCTGGTTCGATCCCCGGTGTCGGCGGCAGATTAGCCCAGCACCATGTGACTCTGGGCAATAGCTCGCTTAATCTTTCCGAGGGCCCCCAGCGCTGGAGGTAGCTGTGAGCTTTACAAATGCTGGTATTTCATTTCATTTATTCCAGATACTTTCTGATGAAAAGGAAGTCAAGAACGAATTCAGACCTATACTCGACCAAAATAGCCAACAAATTGATTTGGCAAGAAAAGTTACGGATGCTGGTATTACATCAAATATGTCCCCAATTACACCAGGGAGACTGGCTTTGCTCCATCAACCTCCAAGATGCATATTTTCATATTCCAATCGCCAGAAAGTATTGAAGGTTCTTGAGGTTCATTGTGGGGCAGGAACATTATCAGAGTCAAGTACTTCCATTTGGCGTGAAGTCAGCATCTCAAACATTTTCAAAGGGCATGGCAGTAGTGTCAGCTCAGCCCAGGAAACACTGACTCTTCATCTACCCATACCTAGACAATTGGCTTATAAAGGCGTCAATGTCTCAGGAAGCCCAACTTATTTCCAGCTGGGCCTGCGATCTACTTCAACGGTTGGGGCTTCATGACAACCTCACCAGATCAACACCTACCCTGGTACAAACCTTGCTTTATTTGGGAGCTTCCATCAACACCAAACAAGCAAGAGTGTGTCCTTCAGAGGAGAGACGCTTATCCTTCAGAAGTGTCACTGTCTCATAGAATCCTCTCATCCAACGGTGAGGGCAGTGTCTTCTCTTTTTGTCTCAAAGGTCTCCTGCATCTTCCTCACACCAAATGCCTGTCTCCACTTGCGTCCTCTGCAGGAATGTCTCAAAGACCAGAGGGACCAACTGAAGGCAACTGGGAAGACAGGATAAGACTATCCCTTGATGTGAAGCAGTCCCTGAAATAGTGGTGCTCTCCAACTAACCTGCTTCAAGGAAAACCATTTCATCAGCGGGTTACTCCTCAAACAATAGTGGCAGATGCATCACTGCTTGGATGGAGAGCCAGCATGGATCACCTCCAAACTCAGGGCAAGCAGTCACAGAGATGTCCTATCACATCAATCTCCTCGAACTACGCCCAGTCCATCTGACGCTGAAGGAGTTTTGTCCATCGTTCAAAACCCAGTCCCTTCTTTCTTCAGACGGACAATGCAACCTCCATGTACTACCTCAACAAGCAGGGAGCAAGAAGGTCCAGGCCTTTGCCACACGAGGCCCAAACAATCTGGGAATGGCACATAGCCAGGAACCTGACCATCATGGCAACTCACCTTCGAGGTGTTCAAAATGCTCACGCAGACACTCTCAGCAGAGTTCTGCAAGAAAATTATGAATGGACCTTACACAACGACGACGTACAAAACATCGTCAAGCTGTGGGGCACTCCACCATTGACTGCAGAAAACAAAAAATGCCAAAACTTCACCTTTAGGCACTTCCAGCCATGGTCACTGATTAATGCCCTATGGATCAACTTGTCTAGCAAATTTATTTATGCCTTTCTGTTGATTTCCCTAATCCTGTTAGTCCTCATTAAGCTATTCCACTCGAGAGCCAAGATGATCCTCATAGCTCCAGAGTGGACATGTCAGTGGTGGTTTACGGACCCACTTTACCGACCAGAGAGTCCACATCTCAAGCTGCCATGCAGACCAGAGCGAAATTCAATGACCAGATAGTACACCCCAACCACTCCTCCTGGAATTTGGCTGCATGGCTCCTGAACTAGTGCAGCACAGACATTTCAACCTGCCACAAGACTGCATGAAGATCCACAAGGAGCCTAGGAGGCCTTCATCCTATTCCACATATGCCTTCAAAAGGAAGAGATTTAGCATTTGGTGGTCCTCTATGATCATGGATCCTATAACTTGCCAAGAAGAGTCATTCTGCCATAGTTGATGCACTTGGCAAAATCTGGCTTGCAGTTCTCTTCCTTAAAGGTTCACTTGGCAGCCCTTACTGGCTACTGAAAATGCCATTCAATAACCTCTTTTTTCAAAATCTTCATAATCAAGGATTTTCTAGTAGAGTTGAAGAAGGTTTTCCCTCCCATTAGGCATCCTTTGCCTCCCTGGGAACTAAAGATTGTCCTTTCATGGCTTATGCGAGAACCTTTTGAGCCCATTTACAAGGCATCTCTTCAACATCTTTCTTGGAAAACAGCTTTTCTTGTATTAATCAGCCCGCAGGATTAGCAAGATCCAAGCATTTATGTTCTCAGGTACCATACACAGTCTTTCACTCTAACAAAGCTGTCATGAGGACTCACCCGAAATTCCTTCCTGAAGTTATTTTGGTTTTCCACCTTAATCAGACCATCTCTTTACCAACATTCTTTTAGAATCTCTTTACTCCAGCTGAAGGAACACTTACTTCTATTGCTGATGTGGAGAGTCTTAAAGGTTTATCTCGATAAGACATGTGACATCTTCAAATCGAACAAATTGTTTATCATTTATGGTCAGGTCCGTACACGGTTAGCCACTTCCAAGCAATTCATTTCCCAATGGATAGTTTCCTGTGTCCTGTTGTGCTACACAATCAGCTAGACCAAAAGCACACTCCACCAAGGGTAAAACTGATACTGCTGCTTTAATGAGGAATATCCCTATTGCCGATATTTGCAAAGCAGCCACATGGAGATCTGTTCACACATTTACCAAACACTACTGCCTAGACTCAGATGCTAGAGCAGACGCTCAAGTAGGACAGGCCTTCCTCAGAAATCTATTTGCTTAAATGGCTACCTTACTCATTTTCTTTCTTCTCCACCGCTCTTTGTAGGGACGGGCTTGCTACTTTATTCAGTGCTTATGACTATCAATGGAGATCGCCTGCGAGAGAAGGAATCGTTTTCTACCTGTAACTCCAGTTTTCTTGTAGGGGAATCTCCTTTGAAGTCATAAGCAACACTCTCTCCCCCTGGTGGAGTGGTCAGAGGTAACCATGCTGCTTATATATCCTTAAACGCGCATCGCCTAAAACAATAAATAAAGCAACTGCTATCCCCTGAGCCTGATGGGATACTGGTGGTCTCTAGGTTCTTAAAGGCACAGTCTCTATAGTCTTAACTCATACAATGACAGCCTATGGGGCTACACTGTCCTGTTTTCCTTCATCTCAATACTCTATCAAAAAAGGGTTTGTGAAAGATATAAATGGTGCTTTACAAAAACATCATGCAAATAGATGCATATATAATTCCCCTGGCCCCCTTTTTAAGTACAAAATGAAGAATTGGGCCATTGTAACCTGCTCCTATAGGCTGCATAATATGTTTCTTTCTGAGGAGACTATGCAGGCCTTCCTGAAAAAAGGCAAACATCTACACTTAAGAGGATATATTGTGAATGATCCGAGATCCCAGCACGTGGGCGCGACTATTCAGTGCTTATGACTTCAATGAAGATGACCCTACGAGAGAACTGGCATTACAGGTAAGAAACTATTCCTTCTTTGCCATTCTAAATAGCATGCATGCGTAGGTTATACTAACCCAATGTGTTTTCTTTGGATTTTGGTACATGTAGAGCTGCATTTATAATGAAAAAAATACAAAAACTTGAATGCACACTAAAGCAAAGGAATGAATGACCTGCTCATGTCTGATGTGACTTGACACCTCTCTGGTATCACCCTGTGCCCACCTACAATGCATCTATGCACTGCAGATCATTCTGGTATACACTGATGAACATCACTGAGTGCTATTTGTTACTGTTGACCTGTTTGCATTGACGTCTGTCTGTTTGTTGGTCGGTGTGTGTGTGCGGCTGTCTGTGTCTTTGATCAACTTAGTATTTAGTCCAAACAACGGTTCAAGGTATTTAAGGAATTACAATTGCAAAAACAAATACTGGCAATAAACAATTATTTAAGACAAAAGGCATCTGTGCACACATAAAAAAGTGGAAAATAGAGAAATCAAGAGAAAGGCCCATAAAAGAAATATCTAGAAAAACATACAAAATGTATTCAATACATAGATAAAAACACATTTATAACATAGAGCTCAGAAATATATACTGGTACACATAGCATTTGTTATAAAATACAAGACCAGATAGGTGGTGAACAGAAGGGATTACATAGAAGAGGGAGTTTCAGAACAACACTGAAACTACAACAAACAAGACAATGCGTCCTTCATTAATTGCGGCCACAGCTGCGTCAACGGCTTTTTTCGACCTTTGTTATGAATACATGGTCATCATCAGGACATAAATTTAGCTGAGCAGCCAAACAATTTCCAATCACATGATAAACAATCGTAGCAGTTACCAATAGTTTTGTATTTCACCAATGCATAGTGGGAAATCTTAATGCAATGGTGGGCAGTGGTAAACAATGTATTCCACTCCTTATCGATATATTCATTACCCCTGTGGCAGCATGAATTAATCTGGCAAAATTAGCCATGGGATAGGAGAACAGTTCTCCTCTATGCTTCCTTAAAGCGTGGGGGCGAAAATGTCCCTTCACCCAGCAAGGAAGTTAAGAAGCCATATCAACTTAGGGTCTTATTTAGAGTTTGGAAGACAGGATAGTCTGTCAAAAAGTGGCAGATATCCCATCCACAGGATTACAAGTTCCACAGGCTAAAATGCATATGGAAATCCACCATGTTTGTGATGGAGTATACGTCTGCCAAACTGTAAATAAGGTCCTTAGTCTATATGTGCATCTACAGGTGCGTGGCTTTCTGTACATGCTAGATGCGAGAGACGACCTTTACTACGCGGGCGTTTCACTGCGGTAGGTTTACAACGCGGTCTTTACAACTAACGTCATTTCAACGACTTTCGCTGGATGGTGCTGTAAGCTAAGGAATAGTACGATTTACTATTCCTATACTTTCGCGACTGTACGTAGACTGGTGTTGGAATAGTAAATCGTACTATCCCTTAGTCCACCGCCCTCCAGCACAAGTCGTTGAAATGACTTGCGTTGTAAAGCCTGCGTTGTAACATACTGCAATCAACATGATCGCGTAGGATCATCATACATTCGCTACATGCCCATGTATGACTATGTGCATGCACTATTTTAAAGTCAAACCTACCTCTGTACCAGTGCTTAGTCCTGGATGCCTTTAATACCCATTAGCAGATGGGTGGCTGCACCACCTGTCAGTCTCAGTGTAACTTCATCCGCTAAAACTCGCTCTGCAAGTAAACGCTTCTTCACTTAATGCGTCAAATACATTAGTTCAGGAAATCACTGATTAAGTCACCGTGAAATGGGAGACTTCTCTGCAAGGGGATTGGTTGGATCAATTTCTAATCCCCTTTGTGGTTGCACTGATTAGAAACACACACAAAGGTCAACCTAAATAGGAACTGTCTAAGCTCTCATCAAGATTGTGACACTGAATACACTTCAGGCAGGTGTACCTGAGACACAACTGGCATCAGACTGCTGATATAAATATTTCAATGAACACCTACTTGGGCGACTTTCATTGATGTTGATTCGCTAAAATGCCAGGGGTAGTAGACGCGACATAAAGGGCACTTTGGTCTTCATAATACCACAGGAAGTTACATTGCTTGATCTTCGACACCTATGACATCTGTGCGATTGATTGCCAATCATTGTAATTGTTGAATTACCAATAATACTCTCAAAGTCAGATTCTTGTTAGAAGGTCCTGAAGCCCCACAAAGATGGACACTCCTGCCTAATAAGGCCAAGCAGTAATATACCAGGAATAAAAGTGTCTAGTGTCACCTGCTAATCGACTTTGGGATTTCTTTCACTGAACCAAAAAAGAGAGGGCTAAAAGTTCAGACTGGATAAAGTTTGTGACTGCCTTTCTTCAAGTAAGGGAAGTACAGGATCTCCTTAAAACTGGCTTAGTTCATTTGCTCATAAAAAAGAGAGATACACACCAATTGAAAAAGGAAGATAATCAAACTTCCATTATTCCCCAAAATATTCAAAAGAATTGTTTATTGTAACTGATTGATCAAATCAATAGGAACAGCCTCTTGGACACATCAAGTTCTGGTTCAAATCCAACCACAGCACCAAAATCAGCCTTCTTAGAATTGTAGATGACTCTCTCCAGACCTCCACTCTTGACACCATTGATCATGATATCCTCCTATTACACTGTGAAAACCTCGTGGCAGACAAAGACACTATACTAAAGTGGTTCCACTAATATCTCTTAGGTCGCTTCCAATAAGTTTGGATTTCAAACTCTGCTTTCACTCCATATCATCACTCATAGGGGTCCCCTAAGGGCCCCTACTAGCTTAATACCACATGCAGAACCACTGGGGAATTATTGCAGAAACATTGAGGTACCCTGCACCAATAAGTGTATGACACCAGGAAAACCCCCAGGCCTTAGAATATTCGCCATAGGGTGTACAAAGCTGGATGTATCATGTGAGACTAAAACTCAATGCACAGAGGGCCCGATTCACAGAACTAACTTAAGACAAAATCCTAAACTTACTACCATTTTGGTATTCACAAAAGGCACTTACTCATTTCGGTATTCACAGAAGGCACTTACTCATTTTGGTATTCACAGAAGGCACTTACTCATTTCGGTATTCACAGAAGTTAGGAGTCCTAACTTTACTACTTCTAAACTGAGAAATATCCTAACTTTAAGTCTTAAAGTTAGGATTTTTCTCAGTTTCGGAGTCCTAAAGTTAGGAGTCCTAACTTTACTACTCCTAAACTGAGAAAAACCCCAACTTTAAGACTTTCTGTATTCACAGAAGGCATTTAGAAGTCCTAAAAGTTAGGACTCCTGACTTCTGTGAATACCAAAATGAGTAAGTGCCTTCTGTGAATACCAAAATGGTAGTAAGTTTAGGATTTTGTCTTAAGTTAGTTCTGTGAATCGAGCCCATAGGGCGGAATTCCTTATTCCCTCCTCTGAACTGAAGAACGGATTTGCACCTTTATGGCCTGCAGAACTAGTTATTACCTCCAAAGCCATCTCAACAGTGAAGTCTGTAGGTGCCAGACTCCAAACATAGTCTTGGCACACACACACTTCAGAGCTACTACTAAATGTGTGTCCCTCTATCAACGCAATATGAGGCATCGGGTATTTTCTTCCCAAATCAACCTAAACAACTTGTTTCAAGCATTGGTCATATCTAGATTCAAAAAATTGCAATGTAACTTTAATGGACACCCAAAATATACACTTGCTGCTCTAAAAGCGATCTTTCACTGTGCAGTCCACTTCGTTGCTGGAAAAAGGGAATCTGATCACATCAATCCCATTCCGAGGTCTATAAACCGGCTGCTCTATGAGGCACTCAGCGCCTTCAAGAATGTTCGCATCACATACAAAGCTTTGCACTCACAAGTCCTTTCAAAACTAGCTCTTTTGAGAGGACTAACGACCCTTCGCCTCACCTTCAGAAGATCAGAATACAATCTACCATGACAAGACCTTTCTCCAGTAATGCACCTAACATCTGGAATGTCCTTCCTTTGGATCTTTGTGCTGCCCCTTCCTTCCTACTGTTGAAAACTACATTGAAGAACTCTCTCAAGGATACAGTCTAGACTAATATCCCTCTTAAGTGTGGAACCAGTCTATTGTTGGCCTTCACCTTCCCCATCTACCCCTCTCCTACTACAACCTATTCCTTTCTTCTCGTTGGCTTATCTTGTAATATATTTGTTTCTGCGTCTTTCCTATATGGCTCGTCTCTACTTGGAACATGATAATCCGTAGTAACTCTCTCTTTTGTTTTGTCCTCTTTAAGGTGCACTGTAAAATATCTCTGAGTGGAACTGTGCTTAACAAGTGTCTTATAAAATAAATTTTAAAAAATCACATGCCCTGGTATTGCATCAATTGCACAGAGACAACAGTCTTATGCCCAGGAATAGTTATAAAATGCCAAGCCAGAACCTTAGATACTCAAGCACAATATTATCTGCTGAAGCCTAGCTTCTTATCCTCTGGGGTAACCTAAAATACCCAAACTCAGCCATCATTTGCTAAAGCACAGCCTCAAGTTTACTAGCACAGCCTCAGCATGTCTCAGCATAATTTGAAATTCTCAGGCACAGATACAAATGTTTGAGCACAGCCTTAAAACCTAACTATAATTTGTGGTGCTAAGACAAAGTGTCTCTCAGACATAACTATTATATACTATGACAAGGTTTCATAAGCCCACACACAGGCCCAAACACCAAATACCAACTTTGTTTGCAAAGTAAAATCAAACTTTTCTTTCCTGAGGCGGGGCTAGGGCTGGAGTATATGAACTGATGCTTTCTAGGGTGCACTCAGAAAATGACTTTTTGGCAGCCTATGCAAGTCTTTTTGTACTCTACTGAGGGCAATGATACATGCAGCAGTGCAGTTAATATCAAGTATAAGGTACTGGAATCACAATATGCTTATCGTGAGAGAACCCCACCGACAAATCCCCTCTAAAGTCGACCTTTATTTATGGTACTTGCCTAGCTTGTAAGAGGCCATTTTGAGATCTTACTTACTTGGCTGGGATGGTAAACACTACTGGCACCCATGAAGGACACTGTTCCTGAAAATGTCTATTTTATTATTTTGCCTATCTGCCACGTGACATGATCATCTGAGTCAGTTTCACAGCTTGGAGAATTATTTCCTTTACTATGTTAGTGTTACTTTTATTATGTGTGTGGTTAGCCATGTCTAGTTCTCTGCTCTCTCAGTAATACATCAAAGAACTGTGTTACTTTCTTGATCTGTGAGCAAGATGGTGGTTCCTTGTCTAAGATCCAGGCACTGCTCTCATGCATTGACTGTCTGTGTTGAATCGAGAGCTAGGGATGACCGTGGTGTGCTTCCAGCAGAGTAGCAAAATGGATGATATATCAGCTAGTGTTACTGAAGAGAAGGAGGGATCCACCAGGAGGACTGCCCCCAGGTTATTGCGAAGGAAAATGGTAGATGGTGCAGCTGACAACTGCAGGTTGTGTGCCACTGGTGAGAGTGGGACGCTATGAAGTTGCTGGGAACTGACCTCTCAGTCAATATTGATCAGATATGGAGACCTCATGGGAGGTGGAGTTGACATTGATAGGGTAGATGCCCAGAGGAGAGGCAACCTTTGACAGGAGACATGATGGGCCCCACCATGGGAGGAAGGAAGTATACAATAGGCCTGAGTAAACAATGGCAAGCAAGCACAAAATTGAAGCATTACTTTTTGGGCACTCACAAGAAAGACCCAGTGGACGACAGAGAAGAGAATGTGGTGACCTGGCCAGGGGGCTTTAAGAAATGCTGAATCATATGGACTGAATTGTAAAATACCTAGACAAGTTGGAGAAATCAACATTGACAGCATAGGCCAAGTTTGAAAGGATGGAGTCCTAAAGCAAAGGTGAGATAGCTTTAGGGTGAAGTGACAAACTTTGACAGGAGGGTGGATGAAGTAGAGGACCAAGAGCAATTCTATGCAGAATAAAAAGACTGAGGCAAAAGCAGTTATTATTTTGGACAACAAACTACAGGCACTTGGGAATGGTCACAGATAGTCTATCACAGAAGTAATGCTCTTCTTCATCACTGACTGCTTGGCCTCATAACAGATCTAGTGGAGTGGGTCTGGGAAGTAAGGCATACAGACCACCGTCCAAAGAAATGGGCCCCAGTCAGTAGCCACTGGAGACATAATGATCATGGTGCTTCAAGGTCTCTTGACTTGGGGCCAGATGTACAAAGCCACTTAGTGGCTGCAAACCCTGAAAAATTGAATCATACCCAACTCCCACCAGGGGGCGGTAAGCCATTCGCAAAGCAAAAGAGGTCCCCTTTGTGAATGTAAAACGACCCTCTTCCTGTAAGTGATCACAGACATGGTGGTGTGCTGTCCACCGCAGGGTATCCTCCCTGTGATGGCCACCAATCGTAGAGCGTTCAATATTGATGAGGAGTTTGGATTGCGACCTCTTCGATTTGAAATTTTGTGTGGTGTGTGGTCTCCCCTACCAGACAGCTTCTGGCTAAACCATTCAAAAAACTTACAAAGGGCACACAAATCCGACCTCTTGCTCTGTTTATGTATATATATATCATGCAGGAGATAAAACTTTGAGAACTCTGGAACATGCAAGCACAAGAAGGTAAAAATAAAGCAAATCCTAAAAGCAGATGAGTCATCAAACACAATACAGAAGGTGGGCCAGGAGATGCAGGTGGGTTGCAGGGATCCTGCAGCCTCTCAGATGCTCCTGCCTGGCAACTCAATACCCTGCTCTCAGTTTTAGCCTCTCGGGCCTTTGCAGTTGCGCACCATGCACAACTTTCAGGAAATACATTATTTAAATTAATAAATTATAACATCTTACACAAGATTTAATTAATCTAATACCACAGTGATTACACAAAATGAATCCAGGTATTGCAAATGCCAGTCCACAGTGTTGGATGAGGAATGCAGACCTCTTAAACATGCTCTGATCATGCCCAGACATATCCAAATACTGGGCACCAAATACAGAACTCATGGTTAGATCCAACTTACACAACTCTGGAATGTTCTTGCTAGGGCTGATAATAAGACCGAAAAATGAAACCAAATACAGATTCTTGACTTAGGGCCAGATTTGAAGTTTGGCAAACTGTCCATTAGGGTGGCAGAGGAAATTATGTACAGCAGAATTGATAGAATGCGCACCAAATTTAAAAAAGTCGTTAGTTTAGTAATGCTCGAAGGCCAAGTATGGGCGTGCTCTCCTGGAACGCACTCCGTCCGTGCGCCCGGGTCGGATTGGTAACGCAGGCACTCGTGCAATGCTCGAGGGGCCGGTGTTTAGTTCCAGCTCTGGGCTGCTTTTTTGAGCAGTCTCGGGGCCGATTTGGGTAGTTTCTGCATTGTTCGGATGCCGCCAGCGACCCAGTGGGTGCCTGAGTGGCCTTTCTAGAGGTAGATGGGCGTTTATTACCGCCCTTTTATCAACGGGCTGAGGTGTCACTCCTTTTCTCTTGCTGGGCTGGCCAATTAATGTATGCATGAGTGGGACAGGGGGTCTGAGCAAAAGTGGCATTGCTTGTTGTCACGGGTGTTTCACCAGTGTAAACTAATCTGTGCATTTTTTTTTACCCTCCCCCCCTTTTTTTTAAATGTAATTTCGCCGAAGTAGCGCTTTGCGGAAAGACATTATGCAAACATGGGCCATTTTTTTTCTGCGTGTCCGGGAGGATTTGTGATCCCAATCCCACCCTGCCTGCGCGTAAATGTTTGTAAATAAACAGGAGCCTTGCCAGGTCTCCAAGAACCAAGATGCTTAGCCAGCTCAAATGACTAGATATAATGAACGAGTTCCAATAATATCTTTCGTTTTAATCAATTTTACTTTATAAGTAATCAAGTTTAATCCAAATAATTGCATCCTTCCGAATTTCAACAAGCAAAGTTCACATGCATGCCTATCCAAGCTTTTCTCGAACACAGATGGCGGTGTACCATTCTTCATGACTCAACATGGATAAAATCAACCCAATGCATTTAGGGCAAATCGCCCTTCCTCAGGGGTAACTAGAATAAAAAGAATAAATAAAAACCAGCGATTACCAACTTGTAATCAAAGGAATGTACTATACCAATTTTTAAAAATGTGCATGTGACACAAAGCTATACAAAATTAGGACATTGTGTAAAAGCAATCCTCCAACGAATGCATTCAGTGAATGAGAAAACACATGTGTGCAAAAACAGTAAGGATTTCAAGCTCTGAAAAAACTTTTTTTTTTTTATGTATGTCACCCTGACAGACTACGGTCTGCCAAATGTGGAGATCAACGCTAGCCCATTGGTGATCTTGGTACCTTGACAAGAATAGTCATCATGGTGGTTTGTGTCAAGATACAAAAGTTTTTTTTTATTCAAAACAGATTTTATTGAAAGATTGCACACATGGCGCAGCCCTCCGCAATCCGGAGAAAACTGCAAATCAAGTACACACATCAGATGATTGGCAATCCATGTATCATTTGAAGCAATTAATCACAGCAAGGCCCGTACTACACCCCCAGGCCCCTTATCCCACCCGTACCCCCAATTCCCCCCTTCCTGGATCCCTCCCTCCCCCGCTGCACAATATCATCTCATACTTTAAGAACATTCTCCAAAGCGACACTGTACACTCGTCATCTATCGTAGCCCTCTCATTCCGTCCCCGGGCAATCTCCCCTTTCCACTGGTGGGTCTATCCATAGGCCCCTGTAATCCGCCCAACGCTTCCATATCTTATAGTGTTTCGTTGGACAACCCCGGGCCTCAAAAATTGGACACTCCAACCCCATACAGAAGTCAAGCCCCTTTTTCCACACCTGCACAGATGGAGCCAGGGGATCCTTCCATGCCTTGGCCACATCTTTCTGGGCAATGGTAAGGCCTAGTAACAATAGGTGCCTTTTGTATACGTTACCCCCCCCCCCACTCTAGGACATGTACAAGGCCTAACTGAGTACGAGGAAGTTCCCACCCCAGGACCTCAGACTGACAGCCCCACACTCCTTCCCAGAATCTGAGCAAGGAACTACAGCTCCATACCGTGTGAATCAACGTCCCCACCTCCTGGCCGCATCAAAGACAGTCTGGGGACGCTATCAGGCCCGCCCGCCACAATCTTTCCCTTGTGAAATAGACTCTATGGAGGTACTTAAATTGGATAAGTCTCAGGTGCATCGCAATAGCAACACCTCTAGGGGCCTCGAGCGCCTCCTGCCAGTCTTCTTCCTCCAGTGTCCCTACATCTCTTTCCCAGGATTCCCGCAGCTTGTGCAGGGATGAGGAGCAATGTGTTACTAGTGTCTGGTATATGCGGGATATCTTCTCATCCCCCAGGTCCCCTATAAATACCTTTGCCTCCAGTGGGCTAAATTCAGGTAGGGAATCAAGGCCCTTCAGGGTCAGCGTAATGGCGTGGCAGAGCTCTAGATATTTAAAACATTGGGACCGGGGCATGCCATATTCCTCGCTCAAATCTTTAAAAGATGTAAGAGCCGTACCTGACATTACATTCCCCAGAGTTGAAATTCCGATATTATCCCAGCCACGGAAACCCTGAAGGGACACTAGTACAGGCAAACGACCATTATGTCACAGGGGGGTCTCCGCTGTTAAAGTGCCCCACCATCCCATACGACGTAAGGCCTGCCTCCAGATCTTAAACACCACCATGGTGGCCTGTGGCAACCTCTTCCGCAATGGTGCCGAGTATAGGATGGTATGCAAGGTCTCAGTCCCCATAAGAAACCTCTCTAGAGCATACGCTGGGTCTCCCCTGTCCCCATACTACCATTTGTTCAGAACCAGGAGATGGGATGCTTGATAGTACGACAAAATATCTGACGTTGCCAACCCATCGCAGTACGTAGACAAAAAGCAGGTGCGCAGCGCCACCCACACAGTGCCTCCCGCCCAGAGAAACTGTCCCAGCGCCGAGTCCACCTGTTAGAACCATTGGGGTGGAATCGGGTTGGGAAGGTTCTGTAGTTGGTAGAGTAGTCGCGGGAGGGCAACCATCTTAAAGATGGCCGACCGGCCATAGATTGTGAGGGGCATACGTGACCACGTCTTCATTTCGGTTCGAACCCGGTACAAGACTGGCGCTAGATTTCGCTCCCAAGAGATTGTGGGGGTCTCGGACAGGAACACTCCCAAGTACTTAAGTCCTCCCACCGCCACCTGCAGTGTGGAAGCCCATGCCCCTACCTCGGAGCGCTCTCCCAGCACCCAAAGGGTTGATTTACGCGGATTCAGGTAAAGCCTAGAGACTTCACTGAATAACCGCATAATTTCTAGGATACGCGGTCCCGGCCTATTAAGATTATTCATAAAAAACAGGACGTCATCCGTGTATAGTGCTATTTTATCCGAGGGCCCGGCCTCCCATTCAAAGCCACGCAGTAGCGCATCTATACGCACCCACGCCGCCAGCGGCTCCATGGCAAGAGCAAACAAATACAGCGAGAGGGGGCACCCCTGCCTCGTGCCACGTCCAATGGAGAATTTAGTGGATATGGCCCCTGCCACTCTCACTGAGGCCGTTAAGTCCATGTATAACAGTTTTATATACGACAGAAAATGAGGCCCGAGGTTAAGTCTAGACAGGAGAGCGAACAGGTAGACCCAACTCAACGAGTCAAAGGCCCTAGCTATATCGGCCAATAAAAGTGCTGCTTGCTCCACGGTGCCCCTAACTGCCGCCACTGCAATATGGGCGCGCCTGATATTGTGTCTTGTCGCCCTGTGGGGCATAAATCCGGCCTGGTCCGGATGAACCAGCCCTACTATGTGGGGGAGAAGACGGTTGGCCAGCGCCTTGGCCAATATCTTAGCCTCCAGGTTCAAGAGAGATATCGGTCGATAAGACGCATGCTGATCTGGGGGCCTGCCAGGCTTGTGAAACACCACCACCTCCGCATGTCTCCAGTCTGCCAGAAGGCTACCTCGCTCCCTAGCCTCCTCCAGCGCCGCTCTATAGTGGGTACCTAGTTGGAGGTGGTATTTCTTATGAAATTCACTCTGGAACCCATTCGGTCCAGGGGCCTTCCCAGTATTAAGCTCCCTCAAGGCCGTGCCTATCTCCTCCTCAGTCAGTGGAAGTTCAAGGCGCTCTCGCACCTCCTCAGAGACCGCACGAGGTGGTAGGTCTGCGATAAATTTCTCTACTGCGTCCACTGGGAGGCACTCCCGCTGGGCATACTGATCGGAATAATAGGCTACAAAGCTGTCCGCCAACTCCCCCGGGACTGTGATCGGGACCCCGGCAGCATCTCTGATCCCTGGAAGGGTCTGTGCTTGGAACGTATTTTGGTGTAGCATAGTGCCTGATTTATCCCCCCATTGATAGACCCTGCTGCGTGTCGCCAGCCACAACTGTCGTGCTTCATTCAGTAACAGAAAAATCAGAGACCAACTTACTCCGCTTCCGTAAGGCTCTGAAGACTCTGCTTTTCACTAAGCGTGACCAATAGTCGGCTGTGGCCTCAAGCCAAGGTGATACACCCTCCTTCTTCTACAGTCTATCACTGGCGCCGGGAAACCCATTGTGGGTAGCTGTGCGCGATACAAGCTTAAATAAATAAATAAATAAATAAATAAACAGGGACGCATAGGACTGCTGTGCTAGTAAAAGTTACCCTACCACCTGACTGTTCCCTTGCCCACTGCACTGTCTCTCCAGGGCCTCAATATCGGTTACAACTCTCACTAAGTCTTCTCTGCGCTTCCTTCGGGCTGCTGCACACCAAGCAATGTCCACTCCACGTAGCGTGGGTTTCAGAGCTTCCCACACCGTCCCCACTTCTGCAACTGAGCCAACATTATCACCTAAGAAGTGTGCTATGGCCTCCCCCATGTGTTTCCTATAGACCTCCCGTTGAAGGTGCCATGCAGAGAGGCGCCACCGAAAGGGCTGCCGGCCCTTATCCAATCGGAGTTCTACAGCCACTGGAGAATGATCCGACAGCCCACGCAGCAATATGGCCACCGACTCTACTCTACCTATAACTGCATGAGGGAGGAAGATGTAGTCTAGTCTAGAAAAAGATTTGTGGACTACCGATAAGAATGCATATTCCCTACTATGTGCATGTAAATATCGCCATGTGTCCACCCAACCCATCCCCTGAATCATGTCTCCTAATTTGGTGGGCGTATCGCCCACTTGACCACCCCCCAGTCTATACCGATCCACGTGGCAGTCCACAACATCATTCCAGTCTCCCCCAATCACTGCTAGCGCCTCGGGAATCTCCACCCATAGTGTAAACAACTTCTCCACCGGCAACCACTGCAACGGAGGTGGGGCATACACACTCCCAAACACCATGAGTTCCTCACAAATCATCCCTTTGATAAAGATGTATCGGCCCTGTGGATCAACCCACTGTGTCGAATGAGCATAGGACAATCTGCGATGTACCAAAATGGCCAACCCCTTAGACCCTCTGACAAACCCAGCGTGATAAACCTGTTGGTAGCCATACCGCTGTAAACATAGTATCTTATTGCCCAATAAATGAGTTTCTTGCAGTAGCAGGATATCCGCCCTGTCTCTTTTTGCCTGCCGTAGAACCGCCCCCCTCTTTACCTTATCAAGCCCTCCCCGCACATTCCAGCTAAGGACCCGTATGGAAGCCCTGGGGTTTAATGGCCTTGTTCCCTCAACAGCCATGCGCGGGCAAGTATGGTACGTGCCCAAAAGTTGGGCCATGTAGGCGTGTAGACACAAACCATTGAGATCTCATATCTATCGTGAAGCTCAATCCATGCCAACCCTCCCACTAATCCCCAAAAAACACCCACCCCCATACCTCAAGAACACTGAAGTACCTGTCGCGGTGTGGGCAACCCTGGGCCCCAAACATAGGACCCGAGGCCGTCCCCACCAATGGATCCCCAACAACCATCCCAGTCACCCAACTCCCCCCCCAAAAACAAGCCCTAAGCAGGGGAAAAGTGTCCACCCCTAATACAACTCCCCCCAACCCCCCTGCCGCCCCACACAATTATAAGCACTGTAAGTTAAGAGTCTCTCTCAGCTGCCCCTCCCAGCCCAAGAACCACTCAGCCAAGGCACCCCAAGCCCACCAGTTACCATAGGGGTACATGTACACCAAAGTTCTGTTACTTGTAGGTCGATCGTTCAAGGAGCCATCGTCGAAGGGTCAGGGGCAGGCGTCTTTCCTTCCACCGCCCCCCTGGAGGAAGATCGACTCCTAGATCTGGACCTCCAGTTCCCCCTGCTCCGCGATCCCCGGGTGGTCTGCACCTGTGCTCCGCTCGATGAGGAATCTGAGTCTCGGCCCGGTGGAGTAATCACCCTCACTTTCACCGTCTCGTCAGTCCAATGGAAGACGTCTTCAGGAGTGTCGAAGAAATGGGTGCGGGATTGATAGATCACCCGAAGGAGGGCCGGGTAAAGCAATGCATATGGGAGCTTAAGGTCGCGAAGGCGAGCCTTGGCCGCTGTGAATGATTGCCTCTTTTGCTGTACCAGCTTGGTATAATCCGGAAAGATCAGGATTCTCTGGTTGTCATAAAGAAGGGGTTCATTCGCCCGTGCCTGCCGCAGAATAGCATCGCGATCATGATAGTTCAATAACTTGGCTATCACAAGCCGGGGACGGTACCCCCACAGGCGGCTTTTGTATAAGGGCTCTATGAGCCTGCTCTATCACGAAGCATCTTGACAGGGATTCAGGTGGGAGACAACTTTCCAGCCACTGAGTCAAAAAATTCTCCATGTTGCCCTTCTCACAGCCCTCCGGGAGCCCCACAAATCTCATGTTGTTCCGTCGGGCCCGCCCTTCGGCATCCTCTGCTCGTAGCGCTAGGCCCTTCTGGACACCCTCCATGTTGGCCACCTTACGCTTCAGGGTCGCCACATCGTCCTCCACTTCTGAGATTCTGGTTTCGGCCTCCGTGATGCGGGCCACGGCATTTTGCAGGTCTTGGCGCAGCAGTGTGACATCTGCACCCACAGCTCCTATTTTCGCATCCAGCATATCCCTGGATTGGGTTATAGCCGCCATCAGCGCCGCATTGTCTGGCCCCGGGCCTTGAGGACCCCCCGTGGCTCCAGCGCCTCCACTCGGCCCTGTGTATTTATCAATGGGCCCTTGTTTCGTAGCCCCTCCGCCACTCCTGCCTCTGGGCATCGTGAACTGTGGCCAAGGACACTCACCGTGGGAACCAGCCGTCCGTACACTAGGATGATGTCTCTATGACTGTCGGACGGCGCCGGGTAGGCAAGCCCCCACTACTGCTTCGGGTCCGTGACCGTAGCTGCCCTGTCAAAATGTCATGCAGGAGGGTGACCCAAAGCCACCCTGGCCACCCACTGGGAGGATCCGTCTAGTGTCACTGCGCTTCACACCACAGCTCCTGACCCCCAATATTTTACTGGCGCCACCATCCAACTCGCGGCTCAAGGCCCTAAGAGGGCTAAGGATTCCTGTCCGGTCCGGCGTACTCTGAAGCAACCATCCACCACTACTTTTCCCTGCGACAGGCCTTGTACTCCACCCCGGCACCCTCCGAAGGCCAACCTGCCCCCCGATTTCCTGCCGCCGACGGCCGTCATGCGCTCTGTCCCTTCAGATGGTCCGCAACTCCAGACCTCCAGAACTCCAGACTCCGGCCTCGTTGTATGAAAGCCCCAGTACCACCGGGCAGCACTGTGGCCGGGGCATCCCCACGCAGACCTTCACCAATAGTATTATCCTAGGGGGCCTTTATATGTCCCCGATGTCACCAACCATCACCTGGCTCTGGCCCCTGCTCAATCAGTGCACTCCCACCAGGCCTGGTACATATCTGATAAGCTGCCCACCACTGCTGCTCTACACTGCAGGCGGAGCACACCCCTGCATCGCCCTCTGAAGGCCGACCTGCCCCCCGATCACCTGCTGATAGCGTCCACTGCAAGGGGCGTCTTCCCTGGCATTGCAAAACTTTTGTCCCCGGCTGCGCCTCTGGTCACTAGGCCTAGCTTCGTGAAGGCCCCAGCACCCCCTGCCAGACAAAAGGGGGAATCGGGCCTCCAAATGGCCGCTGCCTCTATACGGAGTTTCTAAGGGGACCTTCTGATGTCCACCAGAGAAGGTCGGGATTCGCCCACAACCCCAGTCTGCGCTCCGCTTCCCACTGCCACCACCAGTGCGCCTGGTCCGGGGGGCTCCAAAATGAAGGCCCCGGACTGCACCCTCACGGACCTGGCCGCAGGCTGCCACTCCACTCCTCTCAGCATCCGGGACTCGTAGCGCTCCAAAAATGCCACCGGAGCACAGCGACTCGGTTCAGCAAGCTAATCTTTTGTCCCGGGCAGCAGGACGGTCGGGGGCGACAGGATATGCCAACGGATAAGTTGCGGGCTGAACGGAGCTCAACTGGGCTACCTCCGCCTTGATAGCCCGCTTAGCCACGCCCCCCATACAAAAGGTTTTTGATGGCTTTCCACCAACCTTTTACAAAATTCTTCAACAAAAAGCTTCCACAGTGGGCAGTTGTTGTTGAAATACAAAAAATGTATCACCCCAAGAGCCAGGGAGCTTTTCCCCCTGGTTTTGGGGTTCATTATTAGTGTTTTCCTGAAATCTGGCGGTGAGGGAAAGCAATAAAAGGACAACACGCAATCCATCCAAAGTCGGACGGTTGGAGCAGTTCCATTCCTCCGACAGACCCTACACTGTTGGGACGTTGGAGGAAGCTTTCTGTCCAAGGAGTCAACAGGAGCTCCGCCGAAGGAAAGTTGGTGGTCCTCTCGACCCTGATGTACCGTCATTCTGGCAGACCGGTAACTCCATCACTTTGCGACGGACTGCCCTGTTAACATAGGAGAGAGGATTTGGCGGAGCAGCCATAGCTGCCGACTTGGGAGCTGGGGACACAGGTTTGAGGCACGGCATCGGCGCAAAATCCTGTGATTCTGGTCACTTAAAATACTTGTGCCCATGGACAGCACCTGGATACTTTCACAGGTGATAAGCAGCACTATGTAAATTTACAAACTCCAAACTCTAATTCACCCCCTTAGCATTATTTCTCTTAAGGAGACAGATAGCTATGATCTTAAATCAGCGATTGCACCTCAAACTGATACAAGGAGGAGGGAGTTTATAAAAATGGGGTGTAGCAGGACCAAGATGTGCAACAGAGAACACAAGGATTACAGTTTGGGGCAACATACTTATCACGCCTGGAAATACAATGAGATATCCATTGACCTAATAACGCTCTCTTAAAAATGGGAAAATATAACCCAAAGCGAATCTTAAACACATGACACACTTTTCACCCATGCCTGTTCACATAAACATAGCACATATAAGGTGGCCTGATTATCTTGAAGCATGTGAAACCTAGTTCCTTGAAGAAGTACATTCAGAGAATCTGGATACTGATTAACAGTGGATACTCAAAAACATAACAGGTAAACATCTTCACGTGAAATGAAAAGTGTGATGTACTAGAGCAGATAGCGACCTTTAACAGTTATATACATTTCACATGGTTTTTGTAACACCTTCGCTGCGGTGGCTATTCCACCGCAGCGCTAACGGTCGCCGGGGGGCGCGCGGCTCACCTGCGCGGGTGACAGAACCGTTCCGTCCCGGCTCGCGGGTGAGCTGTGCTTGTGACGGAACGGTTCCGTCACGGCCCGCCCGCTTAATGAAACGCGCTGCGCAGGCGCGGCGAGCGGGCCATGACGGAACCGTTCCGTCATGAGCACAGCCCACCCGAGGGGCGTGATGGAACAGTTCCGTCAATAGCGTCGAAAGTGTTAAGTATTGCCACATGACGAGATGGCATATTTCCGTGTATAATGTAAACAAATAAAAAACTACGAAAAATACCAGAAAACAAATGATGTTATCAACTGTTTGACAGAAACTCTTTCATATGCACTGGAAGTGAGAGTAAAATCAGAAGACACTCCAAAACTTAGCTGGCTTCAATTATACATACAAATTGTTAATCAAAGATATGTTCCTGATGTCTTGGAGTGGGGCTGTATCGGTTATCTCTCCTACAGGTGGTCTGCATGCGTTAGTCACATTGAGATTTAATTCAGTCATACTACTTCTTCCCAAAACAGCTGAAAAACCTGACCTGGTGGACCATCTCCAAAGAGAGAGACAGCCCTGAGATCTCCATGCAGAAACTTAATACAACAAACAGAGCCTCCAGAAGAGACAAAGAAGGTAAGCTAGACTATTCCTGCTGAATCATTTGGACCTCTGGGCCTGTGTGCCACCTCAACAAACCACTTCCAGAGTGTACCAGAGTCCACTTGTCTGTCCAGCCCAGGCCCAAAGCCTGGACAAACGGTGACTCTGACACCATGAGCATCTCTGTGCCCTATGACCGAAAGTCCTATGGGATATATGATGTATGTGCATGGACTATATGATGTATGAATATATGATTAATTTAAAACACATCTAGCCTCTGAGAGGATGCCTGGGCATGGGTAGAACCAGTCACAGGCAAATCTCTCTCCATCCCCTATGAGCTAGTCCATGAAAAGCAAGAAGCGCAGAGCCTCCAAATCCAAACCAGACCAGAGCATGGGGGTCCCTTCGCACCCCGGGGGCTGCGGGGGCCTGTGTTACGCCACTGCTGTGTACATCTTCCCATAGGGTCTTGAAATCGACTTGTTGGCTGGGAGCCATTGGAAGGGTAGATGTAGTTGGTGACCTTGTGGCCAACGATGAGACAGGCAGTATTGTTTTGAGCCATCAACTCTTCTAGCAGAGCTCTAAGGGGTTCAAAAGCTGATTCTAGTGATGATCACAGTTCAGACAAGAGTGATCCTTTGAGGCTGGAGTAGCAGAAGAAGGACTGCGCAGAGGACACACAGATGGTACATGTCAGAAGGCCTTTTGGTGACGATGTTTACTTGATGGCTAGGTGGTGGCAAGGATGAATCTAAGATTAGAGCCATGCTATACTCTCTTTGAAAAGTGGTGTGTTGGTGTACATAAAGATGGTCAGTCAAACAGAAGTAAGGCTAGGTTCCAGATGTCTAAACAGCAGAATATCAGTCTTACAGGCTTTTAAGGACAAGCGATTTCGATGCATCTGACTTTTAATTTCTTTTTAAATGTAACTTTCTTTGTTGCAGTTTTTCAACAGTAAGCGTAACAATGATATCACTTTCCAGTCATCCACCCCATTCCATTCTTCATTATGACTTCCAGGAGTAAAAGCAATAGGGGGATGGGGAATGTATCCCATCGGTCATTGCGAAAGTGCAGTAGTAATAGTTTTGACAATATAGAATGACGCAGGAGTGGTCACAGCCTCTAGGGTACATGAACATTAGGGGCCTGATGACGAGTTTGTGCTACAGAGGATGCTGCAGTGAGCCGTCTCCTGTAGGACAGCTAAACCTGCAACTGCCTGCGAGATGAGGAGTTTATTCCGGGTGTGGCGGGCGGCCCTGTGGTGCTCTGAAAGAGGCCGTCTGGCAGCCTACCATGCACACCGCCGCTCTCAGAATGCTGCTTGCACCTTCTTGCACATGCCACACCATGGAGGAACTAGGGGTGAACATCGAGAGGGGGGCACAACACGTGCCCCTGCTGCATGCACCCTCTGGTTCCTGTGGAGGCCTTAGTGGCCTCACTGCCATCCTTTTCATGGTGGGCTCACCACCATGGAAAGGGTGGTGCTGAGGCAACCTGAAATATGGTCGGAGGTGCCACTGCGGCACCACCAGCATATTTCTGCCTCTGACCGCTGCAGGAACGCCGCAGGATCTTGGATCCCTGGCGGTCTCAGCGGTCTTGTGGCGATCCGACCACTGCTGTCATAATACTGCAGGCGGTCCTGCAGTGCGGTGGTGGTCGCGCCGCCACCACGGATTCGGCAGTCCTATGGACCACCAAACTTGTAATCAGGCTCTTACTAATCTCCTCAGCATAGTACAGAGCAAACAATGTCTTAATCAGGTACAAAAAGATAAAACAATTAGAGCACACCAAAACCAGTTGAGGTCTGCCCAAGGAACCAGTAGTCATCGCATCCTTGGGAAGGGGTCAGTTGATGGGCGTATGTGGGATAGCAGGTATCATGGTAATAGTACTATTGAGGGTGAGTAGGGATCTAGCTCGCCGCAACAGGGGTCCCATTCCTTCTCGATGTCCTTCTCACTCTCCTTGGGGGGGGGGGGGGGGGGGGGGGCGGGGAGGTTATATTCTACTCATTCTATCAATTTTGGGAAATCTTGCACTATTGTTCGCCAGGCTTGAGCGGGCTCTGCTGCTCTTAGGCCGCGTTGCATCTCTCTTTTGAGAGCAGTCTCCTTACAGTCTGGCCATTGTGTTATTTCAGAATGCCAGCGAAGTAGATTAGTGCCCCTGGTGTCTGTCCAGGAGATTGCTATTTGTCGGCAGCCAATATCAAGGCCAGGGGTAACAATCTAGATATGGTAACTCTCTTTTGTCTGTGGAAGAGGCTCAATAGGCAATCGGGTGATGTTTTTAATAGGTGGAAGTTTGTGACTCTTGCGAAGCATTTCACAACTGTTTCCCAAAACTGAGAAATGGCTGGACATGCCCAAACCATGTGGAAGAAGCCAGAATCCATTTATTGCACCTGGGACATGCCGCCAGTGCAGTGTGAAACATAAGGTTTATGCGCTGCGGTGTAACGTATGGTCTGCAAAAAAATACCATTGTATTAGCTTAAATCTAGCATTCCTGGAGGTGCATGGCCGGTGCTCCAATAGCGAGTTCCAGTCTATGTCTGAAATCAGCACTTCCATATTTGCCACCCAACGATCTCGTTAGTCCCTCCAAATTCCCCTTGGCTTGTTGCAGGAGTGTTTATATAATAGGGTGATGGCCTTGATTTTACCGATCATGGTTCATATAATCTGGACGGCTTCGTGGACCGGAGGCTTGTTCAACCCCTCATGCCAATGGACTTGAATTGTAGCCCAGATTACCCCGTAAATTAGAAAATGGTGAGGTGGGATCTCAGTAGTGTCAACTAGATCTTGAATGTTCTGAGCTAATTGTTCGTGACCAGGCCACCCAAAGTGTCGAGCCCAGCTTCCTTCCAACCCTACCATCCCACCCAGTCACTTCCGGGGAGGTGGACAGTTAAGGCCAACAGCGGGAGGTCTCGGGCATAGGGCATCAGGCACAGCAAGTGTGTTCTTTGGAGTGCTCGGGACCGGGCATATTTGAGGGTATTGATGAGGATATTGGAATTTAACATCTGACTTTGACTCTGTCAGGCAATTTGTGATGTGCTAGCATTCACCGGGTTCACTGGTGATTCTGTATGTGTTTGGGTTGCCTCAGCGTACATACAGTAGTTAAAGCTGTAGATTTTGATAACATTATGCAAGAGAACCATATTGGCATTGAATATGGTCGGAGACAGTGGTGCCCGTTGTGGGATCCCACATATGATGATCATTGAGGAGGATGCTAAGGAGGTCACAATCACCTGTCAGATAGAAAGGAGGTGATCCACTAGAGGTGTGTTTCTCTAACACTAAAGGAAGTTTATTTTTGTGCAATACGCCTAGAGACAGAAAACCATTACAGAGAAGTAGATGTTGTACTCTTCACAGCAGTCCAACGAATAGGGGCAGTAGAATTCAGACCAAAGTGCGATGGTGTGATCAAGGCCAAGTTACCAGCGATATTAAAATAAATAGGGATGTTCGTCAAGGATGCGTCCTGGCCCCCACCTTATTTTCACTCTATATTAATCAAGTAATCGAGCACTTATCCCTGGTCCCAGAAGAAAATTGTGACACTTTTATTTGCAGATGGCACCCTTTTAGTCTCCAAAACACCTGGGGGCCTTCAGATGCTGCTAAACCAATTTAAGGTTTTTTGCAACATGAGAGGTCTGGAAATTAACACTTCTAAAACAAAGAACATGACGCTGAACCCCCATGAATCATTCAAAGGTCGACCAACCCTAGATCATGTTTTGCTCGAGAGAGAGTAGGTAGCTTTGATTATCTGGGTATAAAACTATCTGAAGATATGTCCTGAAAGCCGCACCTAATCTAGGCAAATTTAAAATTTAATCAAATAGTTGGGGCCTTAAAGAAGGAGCATGCCTGCTCCTATGCCAATCCTGTTGCACCCGCCGTCGAGATATACAAATAAAAAGCAGTGAGTTGTGCCCTATACGGGGCTGAGCTAATGGGCTTTAAAAGATGGATTGACCTATCTGAGGTAGGTGGCTAACACCCATTTGCAAACAGTTGGGAACCAGAGAGCATGATGCGGCCCTACGTATCCTTAAATCTGATACAAGACCATTGTTTGCCTGCGCACTCACAAAATTCCAAGGTCAAATGTTGGGAATCAGGAGGAAGTCACAAAGGCCTTATTTCCATCCCCAATTTTGTTACCTGCCGCTAAAACGGCGATAATTTTAACGAGGTTCTTGCTAATATGCCCCCAGGTTTTTATTTAAATGACAAACATCAATGCGTTTCAGCATTTTTCAACTGCCTTGCTCACGAGATATATATATATATATATATATATATATATATATATATATATATATATATATATATATATATATATATATATATATATATATATTACCACAAGATGCCTCTGATTAAAGGACGCCACTCCGACTGGAAGATGAGTTCAACTCTTTATTTGCAAGGAAGCTGCATTTCACAGCCATTTTTCACCATTCCCCCGACGCGTTTCAGAGCCTCAAGCTCCTTCCTCATGGGGCAGCAATTAGGCAAATGACAACGTCACTGCAGCTTTTCATTTTTTCATTTTCCAATTTGCATGCTCTCTCCAATGAGAGCATGCTGGTAGCTGTAGTGCAGTTCTTCCCCACAGGTAGGGTTCGTTTGCATTTGCCAATGTTTTACCTTGCCATTACATTATTACATGCAGAAATTGAACTTTATTTGGGCAAAAACGGACCCGACCTTCGGGGAGAATTGGGACTACATCTCCCAGCATGATTCACTGGAGAAGACATGCAGCATGGGACAATTAAAGGTGTGGCCGTTTCCGTTTTTTTTGCCATCTGCTGCCCCATGAGGAAGGAGTTTGAGACTCCGAAACGCATTGGGGAACTTAAAAGGCAGCCGTGATTTGCAGCTTTAGAAAATAAAGGTTTTGTAAATCTCCTTCCAATGGAGTAGCGTCCTTGAATTAGAGGCAGTCTTGGATGAATATATATATATATGTGATCAAGCCTCGTTCAGAGGTGAAACGCGTTATGGCGGATGGCTGGTGGAAACATTTGAATAAATAAATCACCGAAAATATCAGCACTAATACTTGGGCTCACTCTCGTTATTCTACTCGACTTGTGGATGAGAATGGCGTTTTCTTCATATATATATATATATATATATATATATCAAAAGGGAACTGGCGCATGGAGTAAAGTCCAGGTAAACTTGCACTCCATGCTTAGTTTTGGATATATATCACTGAAAATATATGGGTCATAGCACATGTCATGAGTGATGTACTATGTACGGCAATTAGTAGTGCTTGGTAAGAACAAGTGACTAAAACTCGCACTCTCGCTATGCACTGCCAATTACCTCACATAATGACAACCAGACACTGTTTCAACTACAATACGATTGGGTATTATGTGAGTGTAGTGCTTTGGCAAATAGCCCTCCTTCCATCACCACTATATAATAATCATGGTGGTTTCAAATGAAGGACATTTTGGGTGCAATTAGGAATAGTATCAAGTTCACATGAAGTTCTGCTGAATTCGTATATATCGCCATATTGGGTGTAAATTAGGAAAGTGTTAGATCTACTAAAGGACATTTTCAATGTAAATGAGGGGCATGTTGAGTACAAATAGTAAATATGTTGGGTTCACCTGAGTGCAGAACCATGTGAGGTTATTTTGCACATAGGGACACAATGGAGTCTAACAGTTGTCTTCCTTCTCTTGGGTAGATGCTGACACAGTTGCCCCAGCCAATGGTTCGTGGACCAGCAGGTTGTGCGGCACCAGATCAGACGGGGCAGAAGAGGTACCCAGACCGCTGCACATCAAGAACACCCGCAGCACCGCAGAAGACCCCTTTTGGGCCAGAGTGTGCTGCGTCAATGCCATCATCCTCATGTGCATCAACATCTTCTTTTACGCCTACTTTGCCTGAGAACGATCACAGAAAATGGGCTCCCCCACGAAAGGCGAAGACAACAGCCAATCAGATGCCTTGTTTACCTCTGTAGAATGAAAGGTGCCATTTTGCGCTGGTTGGGTGACATGTCATGCAAAAAAATGAGATTCTTCTGTCTACCTCAACCAGCCCCAGATGATAACTCTGTTGGGAAAGGAGATAACTTGCACTCCCTCTTAACTTATTATGAAGCATCTATGAAAAGAAAAATACAGTACAGTTTTCCGGACTGGGCACAATATGTCAGATGAAAATCACAATAATGAAGCTTAAGGCAGCTGCAGATTGAGGGCTCTGTTTTGAGAAAACATAGAGGTGACATTTTAGTTGTGGGTATTTTATGATGATTAGCATTATCCATTGTATTACCTTATTATCCCCTGCCTTGCTCCACCTATCAGAATTTCTATCTCTCCCTATCTATGTTTCATTTGTAAAAAAAAAAAGGTTGCAAAATACCAAGTTTGCCATATGTTGATTCCACCTCATGCCTCTTTTGTCTGCCACCCGACGCTTCCCGTTGGCTAATCTCACTTTTCCAGGTTTTTTTTCGCCTCTCCTTCTCCCTTTGCCACCATTTCCCATTCCCTCTACTTCTTTCTTTCTCCCTTTTATGCCTTCCTCTCTCTTCCTCTGGGTAAAAGTCTGATGATGAAAAATAAGTCCCAGTCCTAAAAAATGAGTGCCAATGTCCACAACTTATATAAATACATGTACATATATAAATACATATATAAATACATGTACATGTACTTGCAACCTCCAACACTATTAGCTCTGTTTTTCATGTCTGATTCACGTTTTTTAAATCCACCTTGATATGGAGACACCGCACATCCACATATTTTTCTTCTTACATTTTCCCTAGTTGTGCAAACATAATCCTTGCAACTCAGATGCCAGAAAGGGTGACTGATTAACTTTCTGGTTAAAGGCATCAGTATTCTGGGGCATGTCACATAAAGTAACTGGATTGAGCAGAATTGTCCGACCCCACTGTGAACTGCACATAGCATCTCTCAGACTGCAAGGTTGGAGCATTAAAATATGAGTCGTGCAAGTCCAAGGACACTAGCCATTCCACTGGATCCAGGGCAGAGAGCATATGATTTGATTGAGCATTTAGAATTTGTCCTTCTTCAAAAAGGCACTCAAGGCAAGAGGTCCGGTTTAAGACTGATGCGTCTGTCCTTCTTTGGGACAAGGAAGTAATATGAATGTCCCCTCTCCAGGTCAGGCACTTGCCCGATGATTTCTTTAACAGCAAGAGATTGACGTCTTTTGTCAGGATAGTGGCATGGTCTGCCGAAAATCAAGTTGGTGTGGGTGGAAAATAAAGTGGGAAAGGAAAGGCAAGGCAGGACGTTTTCCCCATTGAACAATCTTTAACAACCATAGATCTGATGTGATGGATTTCCAGCCATGGAGAAAATCACAGGTACCCCCCATCCCCCAGTCCCCATGCCCGATTGTGGGCCCAAGAGTGCAAATTAAAGTGGTTTGGAAACCACTGCAGCAGCGGAGGAAAAGTTGGAGGATCGCTGCCCCTTTCTGGAGTGAATGGCTCTGGCCGCCACAATACCCTCTGCATCGAAATGCCTGCATTTGCTGTTGACCCGGCTGGGAGGGTTGATGCCACCTGAAAGCCAGGCCTATTGAATAGCACCTAAACCCCTTATACTGCTGCAGGAATTGTCTGGCAGGGGACAATATCTCCAAGGATCGAGCTGGGACATGACTAACTTTAATCGTTCGAGCTCCAAATAAGTATTCTCTTTGAACAGCCTATAATCCTCAAAGGGCATGACTGATCTCAATCAGGCATGTCTCATACACAACACTGGTGCCAATAGAACATCCATTGCAGGGGATGGTATCCAGATCTGCCTGCACACATATATTGTTGCAACCTGCCTGTTTTGGACTGTTTAGCAGTCACAGCCGGCATGGCTTGCAGGTGGTGGGGTGGGTGGTCACCCGGCGAGGTCATGCGGAGGTGGGGGTGTTAATTTATTAATAATATTTTTTTTAAGGAACAGGAAGCAGGCAGCCAGGCTCCCCCCCCCCCTCCCCCCCCCCCTAGCGTTGTGATTGGTTGGGACGCCGTCCAGCCAGAGGCGTATGGGGAGGCCATGTTCTCCATGCAGGCTGCATTGCAAATTTCAAAAACATGACATGCACATACTCATGCATGCTTAGATATGTGTGTTGGTAGGCACATTGGTCATCCCAGAAAAGTGCATGTAGTCCCCCATAGGGCTGATAATGGTATTGGCTCTGTAATTAATCAGACTTCAATAGTCCCAGTCCGCAGTCTCACCTATTCTGTGTCGCACTGCTGCCCCTAAATCAGGTGTGCCCTGGATCACATCTGATAAGTCGAAGAGGATCTCTATTCTCGATAGTACTTTTATCAAGGAAGAGGTGGATGCTGAATATCTGATGGAATGATCAATGGTCATGCTTTAGTTATTAGATAGCATGACATAGGCCTGTCATGGGCCAATATTGTTTTGGGTTCAGTGACCAGTGTCACAATCAGATCTGGCACGACATTTGTGCAGGCACAGAAGTGACTAGTGTGGACTCTGGAGCCGGGTTGGAATGCTGCACTGGCTCCGATTGTATCCTGGGCACAGGACTTTGTGGGGGGAAATGGGCAGTTGGTGTCAAGGATGGCACTACCAGTGGCCTTCCAACTGGGGGCCCCAGCGAATATAGGAGCCTATATCATGTTGCCTACCACTTTAGGATCAGTTACAAAGACAAACATCCACAGATCGATCAATCGCCCAATCCAAACTCATATACGACCATCAACCTCATAACAACAACTCTGTAGGCTGGTGATAACATTATTCTAAGGGCTGGAGGGACGAGCTGATTGCATGAGGGACAAGCTGATTGACTGTGGAGCTGGGCTATTGGGACAACCTCTGCCGCCAACCCCGAACCTGACCAATCCTCCAAGGGGCGACTAGCTGATCAGGGTTCACTGCATGAAGTATCACTGCCCGATCTCCTTTGAGAAGAGATTGTCTGCTCCACCTACCTCAAAGGTATCTTTACCAGTCTCAGTATTCCCCAGATTGCCAATGTCATGGGATGACCTTGCATTAAATATCTGTCACACACATGTATTTGATTACTTTCAGAGACTGTCTACATAGTAACTTACTCTGCCTGTTTTTCATCTCTCCAGTTACCCCACCCTGTGGTTGATACAGTATAATACCTGCGAGCCTGGCTAGTTGGAGCTCAGCACTTCATGGCCAACTCATTTTTATTCACTTACACATCAGTTCCCCCGTTTCCTTCTGCCCTCTGTTCTTCTGTCCATCCTCCTCTGCACCCAATAATTCTCTTCTTCACTTCCTATAACACATTGTTACTACTCTGCTGCAGTGGCTACTCCTCCGATAAGGCGGAGGAGCGTCGCCCCCCTAATACAAAAAATAAAATGATAACGTTAGTTATTATTATTTCGTTTTTCGTATTCAGCTTGCAGCTGAAGCCAGGCGGACGGGGCTGAGCTCCCCACACGACACAGGGGGAGGAGTAGTGGCAGCACCTAAAGTGCGCATGGTGCTTTGGCCTTCCGTCTCAGGCCAGCCAAAGCGTCATGCACACTCTGCATGTTCCCCACCTAGGCTGCATTACAGCCTAGGTGGACAACATGCACAGCTTGCCAGTCCCTCTCTGAGCGCTGAGCCACGACGCTCAGACCAATCACAACGCTGCTAAGGCAGCATTCAGATTGGCGAGGGGATTCGGTGACTATGTATGCCTCCTGCAATGCAGAGAGGACGAAGGAGAAAGTAGAGGTGGCGTTCAGTGGTAAAAAGATATGTGCTTTTTTTAGTATTCCCGCCCCTCCCTACTTCCATCCTCCAGCCCACTCCGCCCCACCAGCCCTGGTTGGTATCAGCCGCTACTGCTCTACTGCTGGTCCTTCCCAGCAATAGACCGTTTCTCTCTCTGCAGAACGTTCAAGAAGTACTTTCTGGAACGGAACGCCACACTATGCCCCCAGTCCTGCTGCGGGCCCTCTCCTCTTCTTCTAATTACAAATCAGAGACCACAAGAATGGCTGCAGAGTCCTATTCCCTCCCCATATCCTCACCTCTCACATCTGTCCTTGGATCTTTTTTCTTTTAATCCTTCTGTGCAACAGGGGCAGACCAATACTTCCGTTCTTCTCTGTGACCCCACTGGGGGGAGGGGGTAGTTCCTGAATGGCCTTTTCCACTTTCTGTTGTGAGTAGAGTATATCCATTGACATGTATTTCAAAGAGAAGAAATAGGATGAGGAAGCACAAGAAAACAAATACCAGAATATTGGGAAGGTACTTGTAAATAGCAAGAACACAGACAAGTTGTGCCCTTTGTATTATGACTCGACCATCAAACTGGTAAAATAAAAAAATAAAATGTTAACAGCATTTCTATGTTTATTTGGTGGCTTGAAGAAAGGGCCTTGTCTCAAAACGTTATGTTTGTATTTACTTCCCCCAGGATCAGTGGGTAAAATATAAAATACATTTCAGCTTGATTAAGCAAATGCACTTGAGTTTGTGAATAAACTTTTCGAATATTTAGTCGGCAACCAAGGAGTTTACTGAGAGCAGTCTGTCTGCAGCTCCAGTGTGGTAGGTAACACCTTTTCTGTTTTACTCCTGTATTATTGTGTTATGGGACACAGTCCTTAGCAGTGTGGTGAATGAAAAGGCGTCAGGGACTCAGTTTATAGTTGTCAGTACACTGGCAGCTTTGAGCAGCTTTCGAGGTCCCTTTATGGTATTTCTTATGATCATACAGCCACATGCATCAAAGGAAATTGCATTCGCAAACGGTGCGAATCGCAAAATTTGGCCGTTTGCGAATGCAATTCCCATTTTTGGGATGCATTAACATTTTTGTAATTTTTGCAATTTAAGAAATCGCAAAATTGCGATTTCTTAAATTGCGATTGCATTTAAGGAATCTCAAATTGAGATTCCTTAAATGCAATGCATCAAACTCTAAAAATTTGTGAATTCGCAAATAAGGGGAGCAAATTACCATGTAGTTAACCTCCATGGTAATTTGCGAAAACTTTGAAAAATGCACTAAAGTGCATTTTTCAAAGTTCCATTTTACACACATACATGCCCTTGGGGCATGTGAGTGTGCAAAATGTACTCCTAAGCAGATTTCAGGGGTGCAACAGGGTATCCTTTGGACACCCCTGCACCCTTGAAATTGCATTCTTAATTTGCGAATTTTTAATGGTGAATTGCAAATTAAGAATGTCTTTCCATTCATTCCTATGGGCCTCTAATCCCATAGGAATGGATGGGGAAGTATTGCTTGATTGCGATTCTCAATTAGATATTTTTATAGCGATTTCTTGATGCATTGCAGTTTGCAATTCCTTATTGCGATTCCTTATTTTTCGCAATTAAGGAATCGCAAAATGCAATATTGATGCATGTGCCTGATAGTCCATTTGGCTGGTTACTGCATTGGATTACAGTCCTATGATTGGCCAGCAGTATGTAGCAGATCTTTTCAATGATTGCATGCCTTTTCAGCAGGTGATGACTGGTGTAAGGACTGGTACAGTTCTGGGTGATGGGCAAGGCGCATACCAGATATGTCTTATGTGAGTGGAAGAGGATTAAGCGTTATAAAGGAGAGATTAGGCAGACATTATGAGCTAATGCTGGCTGAAGACTGCTGAGTGTTATTATGGTATGTACAAGGCATTGCACATCGGACCAATATACCTTAAAAACCGCCTACACTTCAACAAACCAACCAGACACCTGTGCTCAGCCTCACTGTGACTCGCACCCCCCGCATCTACAAAAGCCAAATACAAGATCGAGCTTTCTCATACATCGCACCCAAGACCTGGAACGACCACCCCCTGTGCATCAGGGCATCTCCCACACTTCTTGAATTCCGCAAGAAGCTGAAGACCGTGCTTTTCAACCAATGCCTTTGGGCTGCCTCCCATCACCCTCAGTCCTATGACTACTCTCCTTCTCCAGTGCCTGGTACCCTACTGGGTGATTAGCTGCACAAGACACAACAACAGAAAATAAGATAACATCACATCACATTACATCACATCACATAACAGCGTGGGCTAGAGGGCGTATATATACATTGACATTACTGTATAATAGCCAGTGTAGCTGCAGGTCAACCCTTCATAACTTAACAGGAAATAGAAAAACAGTGTGTTGTTTGGGCTGTATCATATCTGTGGGTTTTCAGCTGTAATGTGTAATTAAAGGTGAGATTAGCACTGTGGGTTCTAATGTAGAGTTGTTTTAATGATGACGTTATGCTGGAAATAGCCATGTTTTCTACTCTCGTCTGACGTGTGTATGCTTCTGATTGCTTCAAATCTTGGCCGCTGGCAAGCTCCATTATAGTACGGTGTTATGATGATCTGTGGTGCAAGCCTGTAGCACAGCTTCCTGCTTTGTGTGCATTGCTTGAATTTAACCCCTTGAACGCTCATGACGAGCTGAGCTCGTCATGAGCCACGGTGCTCGTGTGCTACTGGCGAGCTCAGCTCGTCATGACCGTTGGAACGCTCGCACACTGGGCTAATTCCCCTACTGTGCGAATGTTCTACACAAACGGGTGTGGTAATGACGAGCTCAGCTCGTCATGAGCACACGAGCACCGTGGCTCATGACGAGCTGAGCTTGTCATGAGCACCGGGGCACGGTACGCACCTCCCCGCCCCCTAGCACAGCGGGGGAATCCGCCCGCATACAAGGGGTTAACATGTAGGCATAGTCGCCCAATTCCTTGAAAGGCTCTGTGGACAATGCAGAGTGCCTTGAAAATTGTTCTTCTAGCTATAAGTAGCCAGTGGAGTGACTGCAGGACTTAAGTTATGCTTTCTTTTTCTATTGATTTTATGAGTAGAGGCAATATCTTGAAGTTTGCAGCAGTTGTTACAGCCACAGGTTTCTTCTGAAGCTCCTTCCACTAGCAAATGCTACAGCTAAAATGTGCTGTTATGAGTATAACTGCACACAGTTGCTATACTATATTATTAACGTTAAAACAGAAAAAAAATTCTACTCACCCCAAAAAAGTGCATAGTTGACACCTGCTGCCATAATTGCACAGATGGGTATTGTATCCAGTTGGCCAGCTGACCTGCATAGTTGCCAAGTAGGTCCATGGCACTTTTTATCTAACACTAAGCTGAATTCCCCAACTTGTAGTGTCACCTTTAATCATAGTATGTATTGCTGCAAACTACCTGCATGCAAAGTGGTGCTAGCTGTAAAGCTAGGACTGGCTGAAGAGGACTTGTCGGGCATGGGCCACTCAGTAGGTAGTAACCTGTATGGTCTGTGTCTCTGAAGAGCATCCACAGCTATGGCAAATTGAGACCATGGCACACGTTAATCATTAATATCACATGCAGGACTCCTGTAATAAATCACTACAGTCTACTCATGCTATTGTACATCAGGCAGATGTCAGTCAAAAAGTGGTGGAAAGGGCTCTTTTGTTTGACTTATTTTGACATCTGCAATGGAGTATGATTACTGCATATATAATGGTCTGCCCGCTGAATTCAGATAAGAGCTGACCATAGTTTAGCAAATTTTGATGCAAATCATTTAAATGAATGGTTCATATTATCCTTGACTTTGTTCTGGGACCACTTTGTTTGTACCATATACTCACCCAGGTCCCAGTGACTCCTTTGGGTTAACCCGTGTTTACATAACACTTAGGGGCAAATGTATCAAGATTCCGATTTGCGAATTCTAAATAGCGATTTTATGTGAATCGCTATTTAGAATTTGCAAAATGGAATGTATGTACAAAATCGGTATTTTTTAGCGATTCCTAATATTCTTTATTGCGAATTCACATTTTGCGAATTCGCAAATAAGGAATAATTTCCAATGCATTCCTATGGGCCCATAGGAATGATAGTGCAATAATTCTCAAATTGTGAATTCGCAATTTGCTAATCGCAATTTGAGAATTATTTCAATGGTGCAGGGATGTCTCAAAGACACCCTGCTGCACCCCTGAAATTTACATGTGTGTGCATGTGGCACACATACATGCCCTATGGGCATGTATGTGTGTCACATGCCACCCTCACAAATGCCAAATAGGGCATTTTTAAAAGAAATCGCAAAATACCACCAACTACAAGTTGGTGGTAATTTGCGATTTCTTAACATAAAATCGCTATTTCAAAAAGTTACATACATATCATTTATGGAATCGCAAAAATTGCGATTCCTTAAATGCTATGGTAAAATAAAGAATCGCAATTTTTGGCGATTTCTTAAATTGCGATTTTTTCTTACATTCCAAATCATGCTAAAAGACCGTTTGCGAGTCGCAAAAGCCTTGATACATCTGGCCCCTAGTTTAGCAACGGCAGAGACTACTCTGACTCCGCCATGGCCAAACTTCTCAGACGGACACGGAGTAAGGGCCATTAGAAGGTTGGCTATAATATCCACCTGCCCAATTTAAATTGGTGGAAATATAGCCATTTTGTACTGTCCATCAAAGCAAGGCAAACCCTGACTGCAAGAGGCAAAAGAGGCCTCTCTTGCCATGGTAAAGGACTTCCATGGCGAGCGAGGCATTGTTTTTCTTTTTCTGTTCAAAAACAAAAGCCCACTTTGGGGTTTTGTTTTTGAAAATAAAAAAGTTTGAAAATTTGCCATGCGGCTTCATCATGTTTGACGGAGCCCTATGGCAAAATTCGAATACATTGGCTGGGACTGCCTTGATAGCAGTTGATGTCAATGGTTGCCATGTCTGCCAGGCTGACCGGCATTTCAAAATTTGGTAGTCAGTAATGATGTCACTTCGATGGAGTAATTTACTCTGTCGCCCTGATGGAGTGTACTCTGTCCGCCAACTTCAAAATCAACCCCTAAGTTACTAGTTCTTAGTCACAGCCTAAAATCATAACACTAATCCACACACAACCTTGGCCCAAGATGCAACAATAAGAAGCTGCCTTGTTCCACCTATATCCTCTAAGCAAGACAAATCCTGACACTGTCTATCATGCATACATCTAGCAACTTGAAGCAGCCCCTGAAGTTTCTGGGCGCTTTCTGAAAATCACTACAGCATAGATTTGCCATCTTTGTACAGTCGAATATTTTTCTGCAGCATCACTTTGCACACTGGGACTTGTAGGGCTAGACATTTAATCTACATAGAACATCAAAACTATAAACCCCAGAATAAATATTGCTGTTGGATAGTAATTATTTTCTGCTACAGAAAATCAATCGCTCATACCACACAGTGACATGATGAGAATGTAGAGGAAGGGAGTTTTATACATTTAATCTAGTGATTTGGATCATAGACCATAACATTTATAAAAATACATGGTGACGGTTCTAATATGTTAATAAATTGGCATATTTTACTAATGGTCAGCAAACTATGAAAAAATACATCAGTGAAAAACCTTATCTTTTGCAATAAAAACTATCTGCTCCATGTTACACCAGAATAACATACAATAAAATATAATCACTTAACAGGTGTGAATGGACACAGCACACTTGTTGGGAGGCGGAGTGAGCAGGGTCAGGATTAAAGGTTGTCACTACATTGCCAACCCTCTGTTCAAAAATATTTTTTGTGAGGAGGAGCCAAGCAGGCATTCGAAATGGCCGCATAGTTGCTCGGCTCCGCGAGCCCATTCGCCCCACACGTCTATCCTGCCGAATATCCTGACCCACGGAGGCATACTTTGATAAAGGGAAGACAACAAGCACCTACCGTGTGCTTCCGGAGCTCCTGCGTGCCGCCGATCCTGGGAATTCTCCCCGACTGCTCTGCGGCCCATGCGATGGTGAGATCGGGGCGTTGATTAGGCGGGGCCTAGGGCCGCAGCTGCTGCACCAACGGCCGTTGATGGCGGCGGAGAGCCTGCCGGTGGGAGCCGATGATATGAAGGACCGCGCCAGCGGTGAAGACCCGACCCGCTTGTCGGGGGACCCTTGAGGGGCAGCGTGGCGACCCAGGATTGAGGGGGGCGCTGGACTCCTGCCCCCTCTCTAAATTTTGTTGCCCGGGCATAGCCGAAGATTGCCCCTGACATAGGCGGGCGAGTCCCGGGGCCCTGCGGGACTCTAGCCTTTTGGTGGCTCTCCTTTCTGGACTCTGCCCCACAGTTCGTTTGCCCTGGGGACGCATCCTGCGGTGCCCGTACAGTAAGGCCTAATCCCTGTATATGGTGAAGAGGGACGGGGCCGACTGGATTAAGATGGCGGCCGGTGCCCCTCTCTGTGGTCCACATCCATGTTGGGCGGCTGATGCAAGGAAGTGTCCGAGATGCCCGCAACACATGACGGAGTTCACATCCTGGGACGTGTTGGCTGCCCTAACAGTTTTGCACGAGACCATTGATCACCACGCCCGAGACCTGGGTGCAAGGATAGACGCCATTACTGTTTCGCCATCTATGGCGGCCACGGTCCTATTCCATGGGTCGACCGATGGACTTGCTGCTGCATCCGTGGTGGAGGTTTCGGATCCTTGGAGGCACCTTGGGTCACTTGAAGATCGGGCTCTCGTGCCCGCGCGGACTATCTCCTTTGCTTGTATGAAGAAATCCTCGGGACACAAGTCCGGCTGGTGGCTGGGGGTGGAGCGCTGTTTTTCTTCTTGGACTGGCCTGGTTGTATCGCGATGGTGGCCAAACTATTTGTCTCTCCTCTCCTGTATGATGTTATTATCTGCCAGCTTTGGGAGGTTCATGGGACCGGCGTTGTTGTTGCCTGATCTTCGCTTTCAATATTTGGACAGATTTGGATTACTATGCTCTTATATGGCTTCGCCCCGTCCGGGCTCATCCATGCTGCTTGGACCCTCAGGACTGTGCTTTACATTGCTTAACGAGAGGACTTCGGGCGGTATCACTGCCAAACGAGGTCAGGGATGAGGTGGTTTACAATCAATCTGCTTTATTATTGACAGACGGTGCAGTGGGTAACTTTGATTGATATTTCACTGTTTTTGTACTCGGGATGTGTTATTCTTCCTTATGGTATTGCTTCCTACTTGTGTTTCTGAAGTGTAGGGGTGAAGGGCTGGGCCGGGCGGCGAGATGAGGGCCCTCCTTCGTTTCTTTTCTTTTCTTTTCTTTTTCCCTATCTTTCTATATTTCGGGTCTATTAGGGCGACAGGCACGCGGCTGGGGGGTAGGCCATGACCTTCTGCGAGTGTGCAGGGTGGGGGGTTGTGGGATGGGTGTTAGATTAGTATTTCTTTTGTTTCCATGGCCCTTAGTCTTTTTCCTTTTCTATAGTGTCGTCTTCACCCATGGTTCCTGTAACGTGTATTGTCTTAAGAGGTGGGGTTAGGATTTGCTATCCATTGGATTTGTGCCTACGTTTCTCCTGATTTGTGTGCCTTACCCCACTACTTCGTCTGTATTTATGCAAATTGTTGACATCCTGACTGCGTGCTGTGTCGCAGGACCACATGTGATTGTACGGCACTTTCTCAGTTCTTCTAAATTTAAAAATGAACCTCTGTAATCCTGATTCCGGACCTGATCATCTGTTCACGAGTTGCCTCCTGGTCTATGTATCGCCCTGGCTTTTGAACTGTGCTGATTTTCCGCATTGACTGCTACATTTTTACTTTACTACGCGGCCGGCCGAGTAGGTTGTAGGCCCGTACCTGTAATTGATTGCAAGATACATAAAGGTTTTCAAAAATAAATAAATAAATATATTTTTTGTGCACCAATTTAGATAATTTTTATCTTTGGATTCTGACAATTTTCAAAGCAAATAAACAGGGGTGGGGGAAAATTCTGCTCCGCCGCTGGAGTTTTGACCAGCTTTCGGCAAATGTCCGCCATCCGCAGCATGGCAGAGTTTTTTCTTACAAGTGGCTCGCCAACGGTAAGTTGGCGAGCGCGAGCAAGAATTTGCAATCCCCCTCGCGTGATTTTCGGGCTCTAGAACACCTACTGGCCACTATCGTTATGATTAAAAAGCATTGTTTTTGTCCAGTGACTATCGACATACACTACAGCGTCCACACTTGTGAAAACCTTTATTGCAGTCAGAATCCAGTCCTTTAGTAAGGATGTGTGTGGCTAGCTCGCGCTAATCATTTTTTTGCTAATGTTAAGCCTCTTTAAAATGTTATGCTGGGCGTCAAGGATCGATACGGGTGTAAGGTCTTATCAGAAAGCAATAAATGCCAGTGTGTTTGCTGAATACCAAACTGTTCATCAGAATCCTGGTAAAAACTAGTAAGCAATTGTATATACTTATTCATCACTGTATTTGAGTGAATGTGTAACCGTCTCCCTAGAGATTATATACACTGTTGAATATGGATTCAGGATGTGAAGCTTGTATCTGTGGAAGACTTCATATTCACTATATTCACTATATCTGATTTCTTGACACCAACTGGTGGGTGATGATGAGACCACAGAAAACATTCCAGTTATTGTGTCTTTGATTTATTTATTATTTACAGCCCTGAGAAAGTCGAGGGCCTACTTGCCTTACGACGAAACACGTGTTGTCTGTTTCTTGTAATACATCAACGCTGTATGAACTACATGATGGATCAGAAATAAAACTACTTGAAACTCCACGACTCCCTGGGTTGGACATTTGACTTTCATTTAAACTTTGAGTGCCCAGAACTTTTGATGTTTAGTGTTGATTAACCCCTATGTTTTGGGGGTTATTTTTGTGTTTGTATGGTAGTCGACCCTTGCTCTTGAGCACCACCAAATACTCCTGCTTCTCACTGGATCGCTGATAGTATCGGTGTGTGCCTTGTCTTTGGTCTGGCTACCTTGCTATTGTGGGAACAAATATAACACATTGAAGGGGAGCACACAACATCTAATCAGACAATCTGTACACTTACGCCGGTGATATATCCCAGCAGTGATAGAGGCTGGTATCCCTGTGTCTGACAAAATCTTCCTTGTCACAAAAACTTTGTGGACCCACAGAGTTCACACATTTCCACACAAAAAATAATTCCTAACTTTGAACCATTCAAATTGTGTCATGAAGCATAATGGACCCAGAGGAGGCAGGCACTCATCTCAACACCAACCAAGTGGCGTTTTCTGCATGAGACTTCAGTATCGCGGTGATTGACACAAATAATGCCTGGATGGTACTTACCACTGCCGTGCCTCAGATACCACACTAATGCTTACAATCACACCTGCCACTGAAAACACCCTCTGCGTGCTAGGGCTGTGCTGCTGCCAGCGGTCTCGCACCAGCTCTGCACACAACGACTCCCAGCTTCCTGGAGGGTTGGTGTGTGGTGCAGGTGATGGTGGTGGTAGCTGGAGATAGACTTCCTAGGCTCTTGATGCATGCCCCTTCTCAATGTGAACTCAAATGGCATCATTCAAGATGACCGACAGTCCAGTTACTGAATGGTTGTTCTGTGGGTTGATATAAAGTCTGACTGATGCTTCAAACAAAACAGAGGCTGATAGGGGATGACTTATTGCACGTTGATATTTGTGCTATCCTGTGGGCTGATTCAAAATGTGAGTGACACTTCCATTAAGCAATAGCTGAAGGTGGTTGATCCAAAGATCCTGTATGGTCACTTTTAACTACCAATTTGTGTGCGTATGAGTTCCTAAGAAATTCACAGGACGCACGACCTTACAAATTTGCCAACAGGCTACCCGAATCCAGACCTAATAAAGCACAGAATCTGGCTGTCCAGGTATTTTAACTTCACAGAGCACTGACCACATCACTGATCACTACTGATTTTAACCATGGGTAAGAACCTCTGGGTGGAGGCTGCATAACAAACTGACCCAATGATTATGCACACACGTGTATGAATAGCGGAGAATCAAGATATACCGCTACCCCGATCCTTCCAACACGTGCATGAGGGTTTTTTATTTGGGACACACCCATCTACGACCTGCATACCCTGGTTATGCAGGACCAGTGATCCTTCCCCATCTGATTAATAGATATATTGAGAATTATTGTCAGTTTTGGTGGCTGGAGTCAGATACAGCCTCAGGAGTGAATGTGAGGAAGCACCTCCCTACCCACGTATAAGTTATATTATCAGATAAGTGCAATAATCAGTAAGATGTCCTTAGAATACAATTTGAGTCTATGTATTTGGTAATTCACCCATCACCCATGTCATACTTCACAATAGAACTACCTGTTCCAGAATGCACTGCTACTGATAATCTGTAATCCAAGCAGCCAATTCAGAGACATGTTGGGCAATCCCTGTTGATAATGGTAAGAAATAGACAAAAGTGCACATGTGTAGAAGGATGCAATGGGGAATGTCCAAGGATAGCGCCACTGGTTCAGACATGAAATAAGTTTAAATACTAGGGAGCAAGAGAGGGGCACAAAGTAGCGAGGAACAGAATCCAAGGAAACTCCCTTTGTAGAGGAAGGAGTGTAAGCTGGGGACCAGAACAAAGTCTAAATAAACAGACAGTCAAGGCAGGAAAGCAGGAGGATGTCTGTGGAGCCAGACTATTAACCGCACTCATACATTTGAGCAGTGGCGGCTCTATTAGGGGCACGAGCGTCGCCCCCCTGCTGCCAGCACCACAAATGTGAAAATTAAAAATGGTAATAAAATGAATTTGTTACCATTTTATTTTTCACTTTCTCTCTCCAGCCTGAGCCGTGTTTGGGGGCAGGACCACTGCTGCTGACTGACAGCAGGGTAGTGGTGCTCACTCTACCAGCTTAGAGGTTGCATGTCATTTTGGCTGGCTGTCTTGCGACGGCCAGCCTGACATGCGCACTTTAAACCTCTCAGCCCCAGTGCTTACGGGAGCATTGAGCCACCTGCTCTAGCCAATCCTGATGCTGCTCTCATGCTGCTGATCATTATCTGCAGCAAGAGACCAGTGCCTGGATTGGTGTGGAAGATTGCCTCAGACCAGTGCAGAGGGACTGAAGCACGAGGAATCGAGGAATGGAGGAGGCGAGCCAGCGCATGCAGTGGGTAAATTTTTATTTTTGATAGCTCTGTAAGAAACTCGTACTGCCTTCAGTCTCAATGCCAGAGCTCTCCATCTTGGTTCGTTATAAACACTGTTGAGAAGAAGCAATTACTGACAGCTTTGGCATTGACCTTAAGGCATTGTTGGTTAGTGGTTGGTTGGTTGGTTGGTTGCCTCGCCAAATATTTAGGGTACCAGCTGCCACTGCATTTGAGTGCTCCATTGGCTTCTATAGGAGGCATATGTTCCCTTTATAGTGGACTACAAGACCATTTCTTTAATCAGATTTTATACCTGACTTCTACACTTATGATTGTTGCTGGGTGTGGTTTTCATGGACATGATCTATTTCGTGGTTAAAGGTTCTGACGACAAATAACAGTGTCTCAGTCCTTTTCTGGATCGCAACCTCCTTTTGATATTCTCTTCTATGATTTTTCATCTGCTCCTGGCCACCAAGTTTGCAGGTACCGTTTGAGAGCTATTTCATTTTCTTGTTATTTGACTTACCATACCCTGATTTGGATTATTTTGCATTTTTCAGATTTTTCTGATGTGTATATTGTATGAAAGCTGTTTTTCATCATGTACATACACAAACACTGGTCTTTGAAACATCTACCTTGCACAACAATCATAATCTTAAACAGAGGTAGAGAATGCCCAAAAACACACAGCAAGGTCCACTGTCTTGTAGAGTTAGATCATCCCCAGATGCAGCAAGCATCCATTTTGCAATTCCTTATTAGCGAAAAATAAGGAATCGCTAATAAGGAATAGCAAAATGCTATGCAAGAAGAAATCACTTTAAAAATAGCGATTTCTTAAAATTCCTTAATTGCGACTCGCAAATTGCCTAGAGACCCATAGGAATGAATGGGAAGACATTCTCAACTTGAAGCTATTTCAAGGGTGCAGGGGTGTCCAAAGGACACCCTGTTGCACCCCTGAAATTGATCTGTGCATTTAAGGAATCTCAATTTGAGATTCCTTAAATGCAAGTAATCGCAATTTAGCGAATTCTTAATTTGCGATTTTTGCATTTGGGATGATGCATCCCAAATGCAAAAATACCGGTCCCAAAGGGGCAGATTCTGAGAATCTGCCCCTTTGCGAGCGGTTTTTAGCTTCATGCATCTGGGCCTATGTTAGCATTTAAATTAGGTTATGTTAGCATTCAAATGATGTTGTGTTAGCATGTTCTCTATCAACTATGCTGGCCTACGTCTACTTCAAAGCACTATGTGCATTCAAGCGGAGCTGTAAGTGCTTTGGTTGTATTTCCCCACTTATCTAGTGTTTTTACTCAAAGAGCAGTGGAGGCTTGTTTGCCAACAAGGCACTCCCTCTAACATGACTCATACATAATGTCTGTCCCTCATGTGACAGAGACACTTTGCCTTTAATGGTAGGATATTTAGAAAACATTCCTCATGCATGATATATTCAGATCACCAATTAGCTAATCCACCGTGACCAGTCTGTTTGCATCCTCTATTAGGGAGCGACATGTCATCAGGCATCTATTTGGAGAATCATCATGCTAGACCATTATGTGACCAGTGGTTGCATAAGCAAAGGCATGAGCCTGTTGTTCCACAGTTCCTGTGAGTGACCGCACACTTGGTTCTTGTGACTTCCGTGTGTGTCTAAGTACCAACGAAGAATGAAGCAGTATCACACCTCTGGATGTCTCCCGATGGAAAGATGGCCATGAGGTCCGAGTTACCCTATCTTCAATGCTCACTTCGTTCCTGTGTTTTCCAGGACTCGGCTCAGAACACATTTTAAAACCTCGAGACTTAATTGTGCACGTGTTGATTTTACATGGAATTGTATTACTGGACCAGAGGCTCATATTATGCATTCTTTTAACTTGTTGCTTTAATCATAAATCACAAGAGACTACACTTCCCAGCATGCCCTAAGTCACAAACTACAGATTGAGGGGAGGTGAATTCACCAATCAATCAAGAGCATAAACTATAAATAGCAGTCAACAGGAAGTAACAGCCTCTTTTCCTGCTGCTCAAACACAAGTCAAGTACTCCACATTACTCCTTTGTGTATTCCTTTGTTATATATATATGTTTGAAATGTGTTTGTTATTGCACATCTAATATTATTATTATTATTCCCACTTGTAAATTGCACGGCTACCCAGCGGGTTTCCCGGCGTGATCATAGGTAGAAATGTCTAACTGAAGATTAAAATAACCCAGTCTTCAGGTTCTTACGAAATAGCAGCAAAGATGTGCAGTGTCTTAAACATTCCAGGAGGACATTCTAAAGATTTGGGCCCAAATATGCAAACGGGGCGACCTCCTGTACGTACCTGGTGGATTCTCGGCATGTGGCATAAAACCTGATTCTCAGATCTCAATATCCGGCTGGGCTTATGTAGAGTTGCGCTCTAGTCTTTGTGGGTTGCGTCACCACGCAACACGCAAAGACGCCTTGTCCTGAGTGAGTGCGCATGCGCAGAGTGGCCGCGAGCACCGAAGAGAGAAGACGCTCGGCGCTCTCCCGCATACAATTAATTTAAATAAAGAATCCCTTCCCCAGCTACCGAGTCTGCCTCCGTATTGCGTGAGGGCAACTAGCAACTTCACAGTGGCGATGAGGAGTGGGATTACCCACCGTGCACAAATACAAAAAACAATAAACAATAAACGAAAAAACGGAGGAGCAGCATAGGCCAAGGGCAACAACCCCACACAGGCCCACCCCGAAGGGAGACATCACTAGTGGAAAAAAACGTCCAGAAGAGCTGGAAAGCCACAGGGAGAGTGCGGCAGAAGCGCAAAGAAGTGGGGAGCACCCACCACGTGCACCGCGCCGGAAGCTGCGGCAGACAGGCGGAGAAGCACAGAAGGGGGTTGATATTGCCTCACAGAGGCCCTGGCGGAACTAGAAGACCACAGGGAAGGGGGAACAGGAGAACCCCGACCGAATCCGACACCTGGCAGGAGCGCAAGTGCGCCAGGCAGCCCAAGAGGCCAGGGAGCGGAACCGGAAGAGCAGGCCAGAATGAGTACACAGGCATCATAGCTCACAGCGCCGATCCCATTCTTGCCCAAACCAGGTGAACCCCAGATGAAATGGGAAGACTGGAGGGAATATTTCAAAAATTACCTCGAGGCCCTGGAAGATGAAAATGGGGAGGCCTTCCCCAGTGCGAGGAGGAGGAGGATACTCTTGCACAACCTAGGCCCAAAAGGGATAAGAGTATTCACTAACTTAGTGCCCATGACCAGACCACAAGCGGACGTCGACGTCTTTAAGCATGCTATAGAGGATTTGGAAAATCACTACCGTCCAGCGGTGTGTGTCTCCATTGATCGCTACAACTTCCAGCAAAGGAAGCAAGAAGCGGGTGAATCCATAGACGACTATGTCGCAGCTTTGAGAAGGTTGGCGATAACGTGCAAGTACGGGGCCCTCCAGGACGAATTCATAAAAGATCAAATCGTTATGCACACGACCAATAAGACTGTACAAGATAAATTGTGGCCACACGGAGAAGCGACGCTGAAGGAGGTCATAGCGATGGTAAAGAAAGCAGAGTTATCGAAACGATGTGCCGAAGCAGCAAAAAGGGAGACCGCCCAGAGGACCGTGGTGAACAGAGTGGAAGATTCGGAACCCTCAGAAAGGAACAGAATGGCGCCCGGAGAAAGTAAAGGAGCAAACAGATGGGCGGGAAAACCCGGACAGACAGGAAAACAGGCAACTGAAAGCAAGACCGTGTGCTACAGGTGCGGAAGCCCGATGCACTCAGCCCAAGATAAACGCTGCCGGCGTTCAGGGCGAAATGCATGTTCTGTGGCCTAATAGGTCACTATGAAAAAGTGTGTCGCAGGAAAGTAAAGAGGCCTGTGGTGAAGTACGTGGCACAAGACCAACCAGAAGGAGAAGAGGATGAGCTGGAAGAAGATGACCTTGTGTTGTGCATAGAGGAGCAAGTGTTGGAATAGACAGCAAGCGTTCTCGTAAACCACAATGCGACATGCTGATAGGAGGAGTGAAGATCAAGATTGTAATAGACTCAGGATCCCCGTACACTATAGTCCAAAGATCGGTGTGGGAGGAAGAGTTCGAGCCCAGCCTGGGTCCCAGATTAGAACCTCCAGACATACGGCCGGTGTCGTACACGAAAAACCCCATCCCCATGGTGGGGTATAGAACTCTAATGTTCGAATTCAGAGGAAGAATGGCGGAGTGCAAGCTGTACTTGGCGGAGAAGGGTCCATCAGTGCTAGGATGGATGGATCAAGGTGACCTGGGGATAAAACTGGAGCAGGGGGGAGACATACAAGTGTTGATGACAGACCATGAGTGCTGGCCAGACCTGGAGAAGATGAAAAAAGACTTTACGAAGGTGTTCGGAGGGAAGGTCGGCAAACTGGAGAAGTTCACACACAAAATCCTGCTTAAGGAGAACTCCAATCCAGTGTCCCACAAGGTGAGGAATGTCCCCCTAGCAGTAAAGGAAGCGGTGCAACAGGAACTGCGTAGGATGGAAGATCAAGGAATAATTGAACCCATAGACAGTTCGGAGTGGCTGGCGCCTTTGGTCGTGGCGAGAAAACCAAATGGCAAGGTGCGTCTGTGCGTGGACCTTCGAGAACTGAATAAGTGCCTGATCGTGGAAAAATTCCTGCTGCCTCGCATAGAGGAAATGCTGGCCAAAACAAGGGGAGTAAAGTGGTTCTCCACCATCGACCTCACATCCGCCTATCACCAAATAGACCTGCATCCAACGAGCCGAAAGCTAACATCTTTCATAATGCCGTTTGGATGTTATCAATTCCGCAGGATGCCCTTCGGTCTTGCCTCGGCCGCAGCGGTGTTCCAAAAGTTAATGCACCGCCTGTTCAAGGACATCGAGGGCATCCAGTACTTTCAGGATGAAATATTGGTGATGGGGGTGGACCAGGAAGACCATGACAGGAAATTGAATAAGGTGCTGAGTGTGCTAACAGCAGAATGGGAGAAATGTCGGCTGGGAATGACATCAGCCACATACCTTGGGCACGAGATAGGAGGACGCAGAATCACGCCGAAAAGAGAGAACGTGAAGGCGATCTGCGATGCCAGGGCTCCCAATAGCAAAGAAGAAGTGAGGTCCTTCCTGGGGATGGCCGAGTATTACAGTAAGTTCGTCCAGCACTTTGCCACCAAAACACATCAACTGAGGCAGCTGATAAGAGACAAGACAGCGTTCAAGTGGAATGAAGAAGCACAGAAGGAATTTGAAGAGTTAAAAAGGGGCATAAGTCAAGCGGTACCACTACAAGGGTATGATCCCCTAGGTCAGACCATACTGACGACGGACGCCAGTGAGAAAGGACTGGGAACAGTTCTTGCGCAGGAGAGAGCAGACGGAACGGTGGAGACCCTCAGCTTTGCATCCAGAGCTCTATCTCCCACAGAACAGAAATTTAGCGTGATTGAGAAGGAAATGCTGGCGGCGGTATGGGCCATGGGGAAGTTCAGGCAATTCCTGTGGGGCATGAGATTTCGACTGCAGACAGACCACAAGCCCCTTGTCAAAGTCCTTACCTCGAGTGGACATGCGACTGCCACACCACGCATAGCCAAAATGACATTGAAGCTACTGGAGTACCGGTATGATGTGGAATATATACCGGGGACACGCAACAAGGTAGCTGATTACCTAAGTAGAGCCTTGGCCAAGGAAGAAGCTCCTAGCCCCTCGGCAGAGAATGAAGAGATGATAGAGGTGATGGAGGACTCAGTAATAGTGATTAGCAAGCAAAAATGGGCCCAAGCATATGACGGAGACGCAGAAATCTGTGAGGTCAAGGAGTACATAATCAGCGGTTGGCCCGAGAAGAAGAGGTTAAAGGAGGTGCTATGGAAATTTTATGAATTCCGCGAGGAACTGTCGATGAGTGACTCGGGAATCTTTCTGTACCGAGGAGACAAGGTGGTGCCTCCTACGAGATTGATCCAGCACCTGTTGGCCCAGCTACATGAGGGACACCTCGGCATAGTGAAAACCAAAATGAGAGTGAAGCAAGTGTATTGGTGGCCTGGACTGGACATACAAGTGGAAAGGCACGTGAGAGACTGCGATCAGTGCCAAGGAGCTGACAAAATTCTGAAACCCCTAAGGCCAGCTTTAGGCAAATTCGACCAACCTCGCAACCCTTGGGAAGATGTCTCGGTCGACATTTAGGGACCTGTTTTGGACAACCAAGGAATGCCGAAGTATGTATGTGTCTTGGTGGACAAATACTCCAAATGACCTGAGGTTCACATCCTAGAAGAAATGGACTTCAAAACGGTGATAAAGTTTCTCACCTCGGTTTTCCTGAGAGAAGGGATCCCGAGAACAATCCTGAGTGACAGCGGCCCACAATTCACCTCCGAGAAGTGGTACAAGTATACGGAAAGGAATGGGATCAAAACCAAGCACACTTCCATATACCACCCTTCGAGCAATGGACAGGTAGAGAGATTCAATCGGGTCATCATGGGGTCCATCTAAGCGGCCATCATGAAGGGCAAGGACTGGGAAAAGGAGATCATGAGTATGATCTGGGCTTACAGAATTACCCCCACATCAACAGGGTACAGCCCCTTCCAGATCCTGAGAGGCAGGCACCCCTTCACCAAAGACAATGTGGTTTGGAGGGAAAAGACCATCACCAGCAAATGGTCTCCGGCTGTGGTTCAACACAACCTGGAGAAGGCTCAGAAGGTATATACTGAACATTACAATCGGAGAAAAAACGTGAAAGAGGCAGCCCTTGAAAGAGGGGAGTGGGTGAGAGTCAAACTGGCGGTGCTGAGGAAGAAAGGAGAGAGCAAGTATAGCCCGCCTCTGCAAGTGGAAGAAGTATACGACAGAGCGGCGTAACTCAGCGACGGCAATGTGCGGTCCCAAGACCGCATGGCGAAAATCAACAAGATCCTACAGTGGCCTACGGAGGAAGGAAGAGCCCTACAAGATCAAGGAGCAAGAGGAAGTGAAGGAGTCACGGCAGCAGGTGAAGAAAGCAGAAGAGAAGAGGGAGCTTATGAGGATGGGAGAGATCAAGAGATGCCCGTAGTAGAGGAAACGCAAAGAGAGGAGACGGCGACTCCGAAAAGAGCAGAGCAGAGTCCTCAGAGAGATAGTATGGTGAGCCCTGCTGAGAACTGCATTCGAGAAGTCTCCACACCGGTAAGACGCACACGCGCGAGTAGGGTGGTGGTCAGACCCAATCACTTCAGAGACTTTGAACTGGGGGATGTTAAGCCCCTGTGGACTCAGAGGACTCTTTTGTATATGTATAAAAAAGGGGAGATATGTAGAGTTGCGCTCTAGTCTTTGTGGGTTGCGTCACTACGCAACACACAAAGACGCCTTGTCCTGAGCGAGTGCGCATGCGCAGAGAGGCCGCGAGCACCGAAGAGAGAAGACGCTCGGCGCTCTCCCGCGTACAATTAATTTAAATAAAGAATCCCTTCCCCAGCTACCGAGTCTGCCTCCTTATTGTGTGAGGGCAACTAGCAACTTCACAGCTTACAGGGAGTCATCAGATCCCGGATATGGCGAGGGCCAAGTCCAGCCCTAGCTGTGAAAATGAAACATTGAGTTTTAAATTGGATTCTCTGTTTGATTGGAAGCCAGTGCAATTCTCAAAGAAGAGGCAAGCCAGGGCGTGATTCTGAAGCCGAAAAAGGAGTCTCGCTGCTGAATTCTGTACAACCTGCAGACGACGAATAGAGGTCTTGTCAATTCCCAGGTAGAGTGTGATAATGTGTTGGGCTTAATCAGGCTGTGTTTCTCTTGTGCTTCCAATTTGCTTTGCTTCTACATAACTGGATATATTTTTCGATTTTGTTTTCCCTATCCTAATACTTGGACTCTCACTACTGGCACACTATATTTTGTGCATTGATATTTTGTTTAAAGGGACGGCATGAATACTACAAAGACCATGTATTTCTATTGTAGAATAGATTCAACACTGGAGCAATCTACTATTTATAGGTCCCATGACTGTCCATATGCATTGATGGCTTGCAGCTGGGACGCCAGCCCATGGCTTTCTGAGGTAGTATTGGCAAAAACATATCAAGGGGAATGGTTGATTGTAATGAGCAAGCAGAAGTCAGATTGTTTGCCACATGGCATAAACAGTCAAAATCAAATTTGCAGCTTAAATGAGTGTGGCCTGCTGCCCTTGTTTTTTCTTTTTTTTTAAATTCTTAATCTGCAGTTTGACTGCACGTGTGCTTGTGTAAAGCGCTCTGATACCCAATACCTTTGGGTCATGTTCCTGCTATATAAAACTAAGAAAAACAAAAAGGAGCAGTGGTGGTAATTAGCAGTGGTGGCAGTGGAAGGTGTTGGCTAGGCAATAAGCAGCACCAGTTATAGCAATGGGCATAGGGACCAGTGGTGTAACACAGGCCTCCGCAGCCCCCGGAGTGCGGGGAGGCCCCTATCCTCCAAGGGGCCCCCTCAGCACAGAACTCTGGGCGGAGAGCTCCCGATTTAGTCCAGAGGGGAGCCCCTCCACATACCTTGCAAGGGGGCCCCCTCAAGTTTCATTTCACCAGTGATAGGGACATTTAGCCTACGGGACAATGCTCAAAACTGAAACAGTTTTTTAGCCAATGCTGCTAAAACAAAATCCATTGTAACAGGCATTTGTACTAAGCACTCTGAACTCCATTGTTTTTAGCTGACCTACTCAAGATATAGACAGTCTACTGTGATCAAGGCGATGAGACTTGTTCATTATGCTGTCTACTCTCGAAGAACCGCTTTTTTGGCCAGAAAATGTCATTGGCAAGACTTAACCTGGGAACTAGCCAGCAATTATTTTTCCCAGGTACCTAAATCTTACACTTCAAGCTATGATGACACAGCTTTCTTTGTCGCCGCTGCCAAAGCTTGGAAATCACTTCCAGTAACCGCTCACAAACTACTCTCAGGCATTTATTTTAGAAAGGCCTTAAAAACCTTTCCTCTTAATCTAGAACTCAATTCTTCCGTAAATCCTCTGGTTCCGCAACAAGGAACCCTTCTGAGGTGAAAGTTGCACTTTTACGTATACTCTTACCTTACTATTTCTATAAAAGCAAAAAAAGCAATCCATCTATTTTTTTCGGGGAATTTTCTCTGAAATGTTACATTGTACCTACCTGAGGAAGCAGCATGAAAAATGGTTAAATTTTGTGTGCATACAAGTAGACTTATCTAATGCAATGCAATCTGTGTGTGTGTCATTTACATTCCTTCTGGTAGAATGAGAAATGGGCAGTAATTGATGTCTATTTTCAGTAAACAGCAAATCATAGTAAATCAGTGTATGCTGTGCGTTCTTGTTGAGAATGAATGCTTGCGGGAATGGTAAGAAAATGGGGAATAAGGCGATGTTTCATACCGCAAAAAGGTAACTGAACTAACTATAATCCTGAAGTAGTGGGCTAAAAACACTGGTCGGAATGTGTCAGTCAGGTTCATGACAGGCAGAACCGCATATGGGGCTGACTCTACCCATTTCTAACTGACTTTCTGGGATTGGTGTAAGAAGTGTATTTAATGCTGATCTAATGCTATTTAGAGAAACTCGCCACTGTGATTGGCCCTCTTACCCCAAATGTGATATAGGGGCATCCTGAACAAGGAGTTTTTGTGGACAAACAATTGAAATGTAGTACTTATACTAAAAAAGTTGCTGTGCTGAGAACTGTTTTCCAAAATAAGTTAAGAAAGATTTCCCAATTTTATTGAGGACATTGAGATTATGATATTTTCTAAAAATGTTGTTTATTGTTCCAAAATACTGTTAGTATAATAAGAGGCAGGATAGTGGGCTCTGAGGGTACTAGAGCAGGCACAAAACAGTAAACCCCAGTTATATCCGACAACTGTTTCACTTGTGGCATATGTTTCTATGCAGCCGTTTTCGAGATAGCATTTACTGCGAGGTTATACGGCACCTCTACCTATATGTCCGGCTGAGTCACAGAAAACCCGGGAGAATGGTCTCTGAAGGCTGCAGAGAGGCTCTGCTCATCCAGGGGCACCCTTTCACCTAAATCCCAGCACCCTGTTTTCAGGATTGACAAGGCCTGCGATAGGGGTGAAGTATAAGTTTTAAGTGTAGTGACCAATAGTTATAGTGAACCTATATCGAAAGTAAGTGGTGCAAGCACCAGCTTACACAGATTGCAGTAGCAGACCTGTAGTTCAATTTTGCATGGCCTCTCATGGGTGGCATAATACATGCTTCAGCCCATGGGAGGCCTCTGGGGTACCTATGCCCTGGGTACATGGGTACCATAAACTAGGGGCTTATAAGGGTACCCCCGAATCCAATCTGGAGTGTATCAAAGTACATGCATGTCAATTTAAAGGGGAAAGCAGATAGACTGGCGTCCTGATTAGCAGGATACCAGTCAGACTAGTCAAAAACAGTGCAACATCAAGCAAAATGTGAGGGTAACCATAAGAAGCAGATCTTACTTTCCTACAGGAACACCCAAAAAGTAGTCATTTTTTAAAACCTATTCTTCAATTTTTCATTCAGTGCTCTTGAAATGTCTTTTGCTGGGATATAAATATTGAATTGTTACGTTAGGTTAGGATCATGTGTAGAGTGCATTAAGCCCATGGTTTTTTGGAGCTATATACTAATGGAACTAATAACCGAGGACATATAATATTATTCAAATGCCCTCTTGAATAGGCAGGATTTCAGGATTTTTCTAAATTTCTGAAAATTAGGTTCCAGTCCTAACACTGTAGGAAGACAGTTCCACTAGGTAGGGCCAAGACAGAAATACTCATATGATTGTAAAGCTTGCTGTGCTTAGGTAATATGTGGCCTCTGAATTAAAATCCTTAGATGGCGTATATTGTTTCAATTTTTTAAATACAAAGTTCGAAGCCAGGTTGTTTGAGGCTTTAAATATAATGCAGCCATCTTTAAAATTGACTCCCTGCTTGATGGTCAGCCAATAGAGTTTTTCCAGGGTGGCCATTATTTTTTCCTTGTTTCGGCCTACAGACTGCCATTCTGCATTCTGGGCAAAATCACACAAAGCTTACATGAAGCAGTAAAGAATGGCATATCTATAACAGAGATTCCATGTGGTAGGGAAACAGACAATAAAAATGTTGGAAATTAGTCACATTCAAGGAAGTTAAAGAGGGCAAATATATACTTTGCAAATATGCGATTTTTACTGCTTAAAGGGAAAGTGCTGGGTGCTCATATGTGCAGTGATAACAATATAAAAGTTAAAAATAAAGTGTGAATACAAACAATATGGCAATGGAACAAATCAAGCAGTAGTCTAGTGACTCTATAGTATTAGTAGTCGCAGGGCAGTCAGTTGAGGAAATCCATAACAAATTCCAGTAGCCACATGCGTTGTCAGCATTCAGACTCTGCTTAGTTAATGGCTCATCATCAGGAGGACAAAGAACAAGTGAAACAGCAGTGCAAATCACATATGTGCAACATACATTGTTGTCCCCTTTAATTTATTCATTGAATTTGACGAACTTTCAACAAATTTAAGTCTTTCTCTACCACATAGACTCTCTAAATATGTCAATTGCCCCTGATTCCAGGTGTTTGTTTTGTAAGGGCAGCCCCTGATTTCCTCATCCAATAAGGAGTGGGGAAAATTGAGTTTTTACCCAAGAGCAACAGGTGGAACATATTTTAAAACATTTGCAAACATTTATGAAACACTTGTTGTCTAAAAATTGTTTTCCCCAAGTAAAACAGTTTTTAACCTAAACAAAACCCAACATATGCAAAGCCTTTCTTACAAAAAAGAGGAATATCTTATTTGACCCCATTCGTGCTTATTAACAGAGATAAAAGAAACTGTTTTTTTTCTCGTACATTACATCTTTCACACTTTAAAAGTATAGAAAATGTATTTACCTATTTCCTTACTAATGAAACAAACAAAAATAGAGCAAATTCAGTTAGCTTCTTTTGGTGCCCTACTACAAAACCTTCATGAGCTTTGGAACGAGTCCTGCCTTTTTCTTTCCATATTATACACACGTTAAAATATTGCTGAACGGTGTAGCTACGTTTTGCACTAGTGTAAATGTAACTTAATTTGATCTCAGATGATTTCAGGTAAAATGTAACATGTGCTCATGGGGTATGTCACTCAGGAATATATCAAATACTTTTTATGGAAGGAAATAGACAAAGCAATGCGAACTAGGAACATTTTATTTAAGGATGACGTGGCATAGAAATGGAGATCAAAAGTGAGGGAAATAAAGCCAAAAACTATGAAACACGTTAACCAGCTTTGAAGTTTATTTTTAATTAATACTTTTGTAATATCTGTACTTGTTTGTTTTTATGTGCAGAAGGAGAGGTTTAGCATCTAAAACCCTTTTCAATTTATGATCTGGGGCCCGATTCATAAAAGTAACATGCACTTTTTTTATAAATAATTTAAACTTTTGAATAAGTTTAGTACTTTTGCTTTTTTACAAAATATGATTATAAATTACTACTAAAAAAATAGCAGTGGAACACTAGTAAGTTCCACTCCACACATGGCCATCCACCTGTATTGCAACACTGTCCCATTGAAAATATTCAAGGTGGGACATTGAAATAAAACCGCAGAGGAAAATAATGTTAAATTAAAATATTTAAAATAGTTGAAACTGCAAGTACATATAATTTCAAATTTAAATATGTAAAAATGTATTATTTGATTGTAAGTTTAGAGCAAAAAGTGGTAAAGTTACTCATAAGTGTAAATTAGTGAAAGGTGAAAGTTACCTTTGAGAATCCGGCATTTATTGTTTTCAGGTTGCACTATACCACGTGTAAGACCTTCAACTAAGCCCTGGACCTTTAACTCCAGTGCTGTTTTTTTTGCTTGCATCTCTATGCACTATGGTCATTTTATTTTTATTTTCACTCAAAAAATGAGACTCCAAGAACAGGAATGCAAAGTGACATGAGCAAAAAGCAGGCTGAACGTATTTCACCTGTTCTAGGTCAAATGGCAGATCCCGTGGTGAGATGAATGTGCACATACCTGTGCAAATCTACAGACCAGGTTCAGCAGACCAATAGCAGCGTAAAAAGCCCACTTCGTAAGGTCTTTACTTCTGAAGGGTGCCAAAGTGCAAGAAAAAGCAGGAAATTATCTTTTGAGTCAAGGACAGTGAAAGCTCAACTGGCAAAACCCTATTTTGCCTGGTGTGCCAAACACCCTTGCTCTGTTCCTGCCCACATTTTCCCACCATTGACTCTTCAGTCCCTGATCTGGATAGATAAAGATAAAGGGCCTTATTTATGAAAGCGTTGCGCCGCCGGCGCGTCACTTTTTCCCATTTTAAAAGTGACGCACCGGCAGCGCAAGGCCTTCATAAATAATGCCCAAAGAGATTGAAAAAACTCAAATGCCATTCTCATTAGGACATGAGCAACTAAGTTTAGCTCGAAATTGTACATGGACCTATTGGTGCCTGATAAATATGGCCACTGTTTGTGGAGGTGGCGGGCACCAATCTAGAAATAGATCAACCAAGAATGCCATATTTATTAAAGTACATTGAAGATACTAGATGTGAATACCTTTTTGCCAACACTGACATATCTAGAGGTGAAAGGTTCGCGAACAACGCACCACACCTACAAACACTTCAATATTTGCCATGACTTGTGTGGCACATTCAATCAGAATGCTGGGCCAGATGTACTAAAAGACAATTCACAAATAGTGGTAGCAAATTGCACAGCCACGTTTTCTGAATGGACTTTGGTTTTGCACAGGACACTAAATACTACTAGGTGGTAAAATCGCCATTCACAGGGATGGCAGAATGACCTGCCTAATGAATATTAAATAGGCAGGTTGCAATTTGTGACCCCTGTGATTGGCTAGCAGCACAGGGATGATGGCCTATAAGAAACAGCAGACCACCAGCCCTATGTTTGAGGATCACATTCTTTAAAGGAACTCATGCGACTAAAAAAAATATAAAGGTTTTCCAATTGAAAACACCTAAGTAGTAGCAGGCAGTGGACTCCTTGAGCACAGCCTACTCCTCCTAAGGGAGTACTCCTATCAACAGGATTCTCAAAGAGGAAGGGGCCACACCCTCCTTCCCCTTTGTGGATCAGTATACCATCTCTTTGTGTGGGTAACCGATCAATGGTTTGCAACCGGAACTGGGGTCTCAAATCAATGATACATAGCATATCGAATGGCAATTTGTAAGGACTGCCCCTTTTAAAATTACAATTTCTTATGAGTCACAAAACCCATTTTGCGAGTCAGAAGAAAACATTTCCATCATAAAATGGCCTTTGTTGCAATTTGCAAACCCACTAGTTTGTGAAAGGGAATTCAATTTGCAATGCAATTTATGTACAAATTGTTTATTCACAGGAGGTCACAAAAGATCTGTCCAATGAAGATGAATCAGGCAGGTTGCAAGTTGCAACCCCCTGTGATTAGCTGCAGATGCAGTGGGGGATGCTTGCTAGGGCCATGGACTTGAGCTGCTTAAAATAAATATTCCCTGTTTTGGAACACATTGGAAGGACCAGGGACAGCTTCCACTTTACAAATCAGTTACACCCGAACTCGGTGAGTAGTAATTGATCACTGGCTTGCAACTGCAATTGTTGTCAGAAAGGCATTGCTCCATCCCACTGTAAACGAGGAGGGGAGCCTCTTTCAAGCAATCGCTTATTTTGATTTATTTATTTATACGTTTTTATATAGCGCAGATTTCACCCGAAGGTGTCAGAGCGCTTCACAATATGAACAGAACTGATACATGAGAACATTACAAGTGAACACATTACAAAAGCAAACGTTACATTACATTAGGCAAAAGTGACAATCGTGAGCAAACAAAATACAAGAGGTAGCAAACGGTGCATTACAGGAGGAAAAAGTGACATGTGTGCAGGTTACAAAAGTACAAGTAGAGGTATAATACTGCAATAAATGGAGGACACTCAAACACAAGAACAAACGTTACGTAGGCAATGGTGGCACTTGTGCAAGTATCAAAAGCAAACAAAATGTAAGAGGTAGCAAACAGTGTGTTACAGAGAAAAGTGACGTGTGCAGGTTACAAAAGAGTACCAAACACAGGTAAAAGGGTAATACTGCAAAAAATGGCAGACTCTCAAACCACATGAACACACTGGGAAGGCACTTCCATAGTCATGGAGAATGGAACTTTTCTATAAATGATCCATAATGAATTGCAAAAGCCGTTTTATACGTTTGAAAGAATTTCCGCCCTGTAAACCGGCTTCATACATTTCAAAAACGTACCTGCAGCTGTAAACCCTGGGGCCTATTTACAAGCCCCTTGCGCTATCAGTATATCACTTTTTGTGACGCACCGCTGGTACAACCTCCTGCTCCATATTTACAAGGACATGTAAAGCTGCACTGTGTGGCTTTTCCTGTCCTTGTAAATATGTCCCCTTCTCACGCAACACTTTACATGAAAGGAGCGTACCAGGGGGGTTACTGTAGGTGTTCCCATGCAACACCCATGTATTCTGCTGCATTTCCAGATTTACGAGAATTCGTACACCTGGAAATGCATCAGAATGCTACGCCACCCCAGGGGTGGCATAGCGAGGCGCAACGAAGGACATTTTATTTACATTTCTCCTCGTTTTTTCCTCTTTCTAGGGGTGCTGCATCCTGCAGCACTCATCGGAAAAGGAAACCGCCTCCTTTGTACTTTTTTAAATTGTTTTTATGCAGGAAGGTACCCCTTCCTGCACAGAAACTGACTCCCTGCAACGCAGTCACCCTTACACCATGGTGCGAGGGTGCCTGCGTGTTGCATGGCAGCTGATCGTGCGCCAGCGCAGGGGAATACACAGGGATGTGTCATATTGTTGTAAATATGGCGTGATCCCTGTGCTATGAAAGTGCCGCAGCGTGGCAAGCAAAAGGGCTTGTGGTGCCGTGCTGCTGCACTTTCCTGTAAATAAGGCCCCCTGTGTTTTGTAGGGTTTGTGACAGCAAAATATTTTTATGTACAAATCCCTAATGATTCCATTGGAAGCGTTGGAAATTTCACTGCATTCAACATCAACTATCACGCTCTCAAGTTTCCCAGTTCCATGTGTGAGTAAGCCTATCAAGTTCAGGTTTTGTCACTGCAGTCTGCGAATTGGAGCCCTTTGATCCTATTATAATTTGAAGGCAAGTCCAAGAATGTAAAAAATAAAACCTGGACTGGGTGAGCTACTCACGCATGGACCTAGGAGGCTTGAGGGCTCTGGGCCGGCTAACAATATAACTGGACAGCACTTTCTTAGCCATGGGTTAGCATTTCCCAAATTAGTTTATTTTTTGAGTTGGAGGATTGATTCAATCCTTGAGTACAATGATTTGTAAAAGGAAATCCTAGGCCAGCAGAGTTAAGTCCTGTTGCTAAGGAACCATATGGTCCCCTTGGACTTGCATGAGCAGGAATAACCTTTACAGGGAGGATGTGTGAGTTGTTATTTCTACAGCCGAAGTGTAAGTAATGTATATCAAATGTTAGTATATTTGAAAGGTCTATGTGGTTTCTTCCACAGCTCCCTCCCTTCCCCTGTCAGCCCAGCCCATGGATTAAAACTCTCTCAAGACATATCAGGACTTGCTAAAGTCACTTTGAGTGATGTCTTCTTAATATAGGTTTCTGCTGATGTGTTTTTCACAAAGCCCCAGGCCCTTCACATGCTTTTAAGAGGCTATGACTTATGAGGCAAGTTTTGCAATCAGGAAGAGTAGGAAATGGGACATGTTGAGCTGACAGCTTCAGATGCCGGTCACAAGGGCGTTTCGCGTTATATTTGAAATGCATGCAAAAATGAAAGCGGGGTAACACAAAATATTGCAGGACTCGCTCCAAAATTTTCTGGGGGCTTTTTAGATTCGCACCACTCACGTTCTCAAAAAACTTCTACGTCGGACATGGTTGAAGGAGAAATGGACCATACAAATGCTGCTACCGTAACTGACACACTCCCCATTTATATACAGGGCCATTGGAATTATGCGATTATGCTGCCACATTGGTACCTGATAATTATAGATTTGCTGCATTTGCCACCTAATCAATCATGTGCTGCATAATCTGCACCTTAAAAAAAATTGTTTCTAGCTCAAACAGTTCAAAAGTTATTTAGAATGCAGCGGCACATGTTGCCGTGCAATGGAAGGCCCTTCGCTAAGGTTGACTGGTCACCTTTTTGTTGCTTATTGTAGTATTTGGGTATCAGACTTATACTAATGAGGTGGAGTCTTTGCCCAGACAATGTTAACATGGGTAACAAGCATTGGAAATGCAATAGGTCTCGTATTAGGAAAGTTTGAGCGATTGGTATTGTAAATGACACTTTTTTTATTTATGTGTTGGTTTTGAAAATAGCAAAATTAATAGCTTTGTCAGTTACAATGTCAATAGTTTTAACTTTCTCAAATGTGACACCTATAGCATTTGTAATGCAATGTGTGTTGTATTTACGTGACTTAGATGTATTGATATTACAAATTACAATGGCTTTTAATTTTGTAAATAATTAATACTTAAATAAAAGTTATTGTAATTTATAATGGCAATACCTTAAACGTTTGTAAATAACTTTTGTGAAGATTATGTTCAGTGTATTTTATTGTGATGAAAATCCAAGAACATTGCTTTTGCACCTAAACACACACACACACACCCACACACACACACACACACACACGCACACACACACACACACACACACACACACACACACATAGATGTGGTGGTGGTGGATCTGGGGGATATGGTGGTGGTGGATGCGGTGGTGGATGCGGTGGTGGATGTGGTGGTGGATGTGGTGGTGGTGGTGGATGTGGTGTTGGTGGATGCGGTGGTGGTGGATGCGGTGGTGGTGGATGTGGTGGTGGTGGTGGATGTGGTGGTGGATGCGGTGGTGGTGGTGGATGTGGTGGTGGATGCGGTGGTGGTGGAAGTGGTGGTGAATGTGTTGGATGTGGTGGTGGTGGTGGGTGTGGTGGTGGATGTGGTGTTGGTGGATGTGGTGGTGGTGGTGGATACAGTGGTGGATGTGGTGGTGGATGTGGTGGTGGTGGATGCGGTGGTGGTGGATGTGGTGGTGGTGGATGTGGTGAAAGTGGTGGTGGATGTGGTGGTGGTGGTGGATGTGGTGGTGGTGGATGCGGTGGATGTGGCGGTGGATGTCATGGTGGATGTGGAGGTGATGCTGGATGTGGTGGTGGATGTGGTGGTGGATGTGGCGGTGATGGTGGATGTGGTGGTGGATGCGGTGGATGTGGTGGTGGTGGTTGATGCAGTGGTGGTGGTGGAGTCAGTGGTGGTGGATGGGGTGGTGGTGGTGGTAGATGGGGTGGTGGATGTAGTGGTGGTGGGTGTGGTGGATGTGGAGGTGGTGGGTGTGGTTAAAGTGTTGGTGGATGTGGTGGTGGTGGATGCGGTGGTGGTGGATGCGGTGGTGGATGTAGTGGTGGTGGACGTGTTAGATGTGGTGGTGAATGTGGTGGTGGTGGATGTGTTGAAAGTGGTGGTGGATGTGGTGGTGGTGGTGGATGTGGTGGATGTGGTGGTGGATGCGGCGGTGGATGCGGCCGTGGATGTGGAGGAGATGGTGGATGTGGTGGTGGATGTGGTGGTGGATGTGGTGACGGTGGATGTGGTGGTGGTGGTGGATGCGGTGGTGGTGGTGGATGCAGTGGTGGTGGTGGATGGGGTGTTGGTGGTGGTGGATGGGGTGGTGGTGGTGGATGGGGTGGTGGATGTAGTGGTGCTGGGTGTGATGGATGTGGTGGTGGTGGGTGTGGTGAAAGTGGTGGTGGATGTGGTGGTGGATGTGGTGGTGTATGTGGTGGTGGTGGTGGTGGATGCGGCGGTGGATGTGGTGGTGGTGGATGTGGTGTTGGTGGATGCGGTGGTGGTGGTGGATGTGGTGTTGGTGGATGCGGTGGTGGTGGTGGATGTGGTGGTGGTGGAAGTGGTGGTGGATGTGTTGGATGTGGTGGTGGATATGGTGGATGTGGTGGTGGGTGTGGATGTGGTGGTGGATGCGGTGGTGGATGCGGTGGTGGTGGATGCGGTGGTGGTGGAAGTGGTGGTGGATGTGTTGGATGTGGTGGTGGATGTGGTGGTGGATGTGGTGGTGGGTGTGGTGGTGGTGGAAGTGTTGGATGTGGTGGTGGATGTGCTGGTGGATGTGGTGGTGGGTGTGGTGGTGGGTGTGGTGGTGGATGTGGTGGTGGTGGATGCGGTGGATGTGGATGTGGTGGATGTGGATGTGGTGGTGGTGGATGCGGTGTATGTGGATGTGGTGGTGGTGGATGTGGTGTATGTGGATGTGGTGGTGGATGTGGAGGTGGATGTCATGGTGGATGTGGAGGTGGTGGTGATGGTGGATGTGGTGGTGGATGCGGTGGATGTGGTGGTGGTGGATGTGGTGGTGGTGGATGCGGTGGTGGTGGATGCGGTGGTGGTGGATGCGGTGGATGTGGATGTGGTGGATGTGGTGGTGGATGTGGCGGTGGATGTCATGGTAGATGTGCAGGTGATGGTGGATGTGGTGGTGGATGTGGTGGTTGTGGTGGTGGTGGATGGGATGGTGGTGGATGGGGTGGTGGATGTAGTGGCGGTGGGTGTGGTGGATGTGGTGGTGGTGGGTGTGGTTAAAGTGTTGGTGGATGTGGTGGTGGTGGGTGTGGTGGTGTATGTGGTGGTGGTGGATGCGGTGGTGGATGTGGTTGCGGTGGTGGATGTGGTGGCGGTGGATGCGGTGGTGGATGTGGTGGATGCAGTGGTGGATGTAGTGGTGGTGGAAGTGGTGGTGGACACGTTAGATGTGGTGGTGGATGTGGTGGTGGTGGATGTGGTGGTGGCTGTGGATGTGGTGGTGGTGGTGGTGGATGCGGTGGATGTGGATGTGGTGGATGTGGTGGTGGATGTGGCGGTGGATGTCATGGTGGATGTGGAGGTGATGGTGGATGTGGTGGTGGTGGTGGATGCAGTGGATGTGGTGTTGGTGGATGCGTGGTGGTGGTGGATGCGGTGGTGGAAGTGGTGGTGGATGTGGTGGTGGATGTGGTGGTGGATGTGGTGGTGGATGTGGTGATGGTGAGTGTGGTTAAAGAGTTGGTGGATGTGGTGGTGGTGGATGTGGTGGTGGTGGATGTGGTGGTGGATGTGGTGGTGGTGGATGTGGTGGTGGTGGATGTGGTGGTGGATGTGGTGTTGGTGGATGCGGTGGTGGATGTGGTGGTGGATGTGGTGGTGATGGTAGATGCGGTGGTGGATGCGGTGGATGTGGTGGTGGTGGATGCAGTGTTGATGGTGGATGCAGTGGTGGTGGATGGGGTGGTGGTGGTGGTGGATGGGGTGGTGGATGTAGTGGTGGTGGGTGTGGTGGATGTAGTAGTGGTGGGTGTGGTTAAAGTGTTGGTGGATGTGGTGGTGGATGTGTTGGTGGATGTGGTGGTGGATGTGTTGGTGGATGTGGTGGTGGATGTGGTGGTGTAAGTGGTGGTGGTGGATGTGGTGGTGGATGTGGTGGTGGTGGATGCGGTGGTGGTGGTGGTGGATGCAGTGGTGATGGTGGATGCAGTGGATGTGTTGGATGTGGTGGTGGATGTGGTGGTGGGTGTGGATGTGGTGGTGGATGTGGTGTTGGATTACATTGAACCCGCATGCATCAAGTGCGGATTATACAATATAAAATAATGATTTATTTTGCGCTGACTCGCAACCTTAACCAGCCATGATCATTTAGAAATAAATAAGACTATCCACTTAGCTGTGTGAATACAGCACATTCTACAGCCGATTAATAAAAAGTCACCAACACAACTAAATAAAGAGCATGAAAAGACAAATAAGAAAGCTGGTGAAAAAGAAAACACATTGCCCAAAAAATAGTGCTTCTGCAAACTGCATATATTGTGCAAAAAGAAACGGAGCATTACTGACAAAGACCAATAACTTACTTAACAATTCTTTTAAGCTAAAGAAATCCATTGCAGCGCACGTTCAGTGACTAAAAATTGAAATCAAAGCAACCACATTCATCCATCAAAAGAACAGCTCAAGAAGGCTGTATGGTGGGCATCGTAAATAAAAAGTGCACTTTACACGGCAGGCCGGCCGTGAAACTGAAAGCACGGCCGGCCGTCCGTGAAAGCCTTTGATCTGGCAGGGGGTGGAGCGGCACCAAGCTGGGCAACAGATGGCTGGCAATTTGATGCTGTGCACTCGCATTTTAGGTCAATGCACTTGCGCATTGACCTAAAAGCGCACGGGCACAGCACCAAATCGCCAGTTAGTTAAAGTTTGTTTAAAGCCCTATAGTCTCGCTTCTCTATCAATGCGCATGCGCATTGATAGGTCACGAGACCTAAAAATGACACAATCATTTGGTAATAATGTCACAAATGTGCTTCATTATATGGAACATTTGACCTTTTCTTGCAGCACAATGTAGTCAATCCTACCACTTATTTTGGTCCTCTACTGCGGCACAATTCCAGTGGTCTTGTCTATATATTAGAACACAGTGAAGACGGAAGATTTACCCTTTGGCTGATGCAATATTATCTGGAAATGCTTTGTTAGATGGATACACCCAGGGCTTTATTTCTAAAAATGTATACATAAGTGCATGGACTCTACGGGCATGATTCACAAAAGTAAACTGACACGAAAGTCTAACATGAACTCTACGGGCCTGATTCCCAAAAGTAAACTGAGACGAAAGTCTAACTTTACAACTTTTGGTATTCACAAAGGGCATTTACTACTCAAGGGGCATTTACGAGTAGTAAATGACGTTTGTGAATACCAAAAGTCACAAAGTTAGACTTTCGTCTCAGTTTACTTTTGGGAATTGGGCCCAAAGTTTTTCTTCATTCCCCACTGCCAGCGCTGCTAAATGCCAGATTGCAAAACCAAAACTGTCTATTCTGGATTCCAACTCATGCTTCTTTCTTCCACCACCATACACTTCTTGTCTCTTTATCTCAGTCTTGTAGGTTCCTTTTCATCCCTGCTTTCTCCCTTTATCATGTTTTTCTATCTTGCTCTTCCTCTTTTCTACATGTTCTGCCTTTCTGTCTCTTGATCAGGCTTAAATCAGTTCCATTTACCAAATATGAGGTCTGGTGCCCACCGCCTGCAAATACCGGCACAAATTAATCCCTGTCTAAAGTCTTTAGAACATGCAGAAGCCAGCCCCAGCACCCAGCTCATCTTGGATACATTTGTTGGTCATGGGCTTTCAACTGACACCCTTAGGCATTCTGGGTTTTGTAGTCTTGCTTTGGTTCCATTGACGTAACTAGACGAACACAACTGACAGCAATTAAGTATATGTGAAAAGCCCAGGATTGGAAACGGTCTCCTTCATGGCATAGGATAAGAGTGGGGATGCCCCACCTACCCCCTTTATTGGAGAGCTCCTGGTGGCACTCCTTAAATCAGATACTTCATTGCAATCTGCTCTAATCTGGGCTGCCTTATGAGTGCTTCCAGGAAAGCTGTGGGCAGAACCATTTGCATGAACTCCCCAAAGATCTAAGAGGCAAAGGCGCAGCACAGAACATGCGAATCTCATGAGCAGCCAGGGGCTTTCCAGGATCCGCTGATAAGGACTACGCCCCTGCTGGAGCCGCTTGATTACTCTTGAAAAAACATGGAAACATTTGCCAACAGCAACGAAGCAAGGAGTGGGTGCAAATCTTTTCATATTTTTCACTCGAATCTGCTGACACGATCTCCAGCTCTATTAAACGTAAAAAACATGGAGGCCTCAGATTCTCGACCTTGGCACCTCAATTCTGGAATTCTCTCTGTCCTGAACTACGTTTGGCCACCTCCTATACTCAGTTTAGGAAATTACTTAAGACATGGCTATTTTCCTAGGATTACAACTGAATTCATTGCCTAGCGTCTGTAACTGCTTTGGCTCATCTGACACCCTTAGGCATTCTGGGTATTGTAGTCTACGTTTGGCCACCTCCTATACTCAGTTTAGGAAATTACTTAACACATGGCTATTCTCCCAGGATTACAACTGAATTCATCGCCTAGCGTCTATAACTGCTTTGGCTCAGCGCCAAGAAACTATTTGGTGTATGTGCACCCAACAAGTCATTTTAACATAACATAACATAACATAACATCTCGGAAATAAAGAGTTTCAGCAGCTTCATTTAAACAAAGCAACTTGTCAAATACAAGATTAGAACATGTCTGGCTACTCATGAGGGGTGGGGGAGGAGGTCCTTCCTAAAGAGTAGCTCCATCAAAACTATTGAGAATTATAAATCACTGTCTGTGGCAACACTATTTCATGTTGGAATAATATGGGGTCTTTAGTTTCACTTAGCGCCACCTTGTAAATATGGGGAATGGCGCAATGCCACCAGAGTGTCAGAAAAAGGGACACTCCGGTGGCGTTAGGGACTTGTACATTTGCCCCTATGTCTTCAAGTTATTTACATAATCTTTGCCTATCCTTAAAATCCGGTATGGATCTCATCTTCTTTGACATTGTGGTTGGAGTCTCTCATTTTAAGGAGTCAGGTAACCATTCACCGCACTCATATATTGAACAACTGGAGAAGTGTGGCTCAGGGGTTAGAGGCGGCAGACCTGGAGCTTGAGTTCGGCCCGGGACCAGGGTTCAATTCCCCGGGTCTTGGGCTCAAAAATTCCACGGACTCGTTAATTCTCGCTCCGGTGCCCTCTCGACTCACTGGTTCACACTCTGCGACTCTGGGCAATAGCTTGCTTAATCTCCACAACGGCCCCTCGTGGTGGGATGCCTGACTTTCACCTTGTGGATACCCTGCCAGGGTTATCTCACAGGGGAATACCAGGACCGGTTCCCTAAGCAAGCGCTGAGATGCCCCAGGGTAAGTTGTGCGCTATATAAGTCTCATTCATTTCATTTCATTTCATATATTGATGGGGTCATTGTTATGTTTGTTTGCTCCTGCTGAGTGCAGCAATGTGTGCTTCCCATGATCTTGACCCTTTGACAATTGTAGTGTCATACTAAACCAGAATGCCAGTCTTTTGAGGGAATGCATCCTTTACCCCCATGAAAACTCATTAGACATTATAAAAGTTTTTAAAAATTGATACACTCATTGTCTTTTTTAAAGTAAAATGAAAATCAGCATTTATTGCTTTCTGCTGTACCACAATCAACCCCATTTAAGTAAGCATGCCTCAACAGTAACCCATCATAATATTCTTGTGATTGGGATAATTCCTCAGCTGGGTGACTATAGACATAGGGCCCCATTTACGAGAAGTGACGGATGCGCCTTCCTTGTGACACCAATGATGCGTCATATTTACAATATGACGCATCATGTCGCAAGGAAGGACAGAAACGTCAGTATAACTGATGTATCTGACAGCGCAAAAAGTGGCGCATTGCTGGAGTTGTGTCAGAAGCCCAACCCAACTCAGGCAATGTTCCTTTCACATGGGGCAAGACCCCATGTGAAAGGACCTTTCTCACCCTTACGCCTGCCCTGAGGCAGGCGTTAGGTTGTGACGCATTGGCGTCCTAGAAGTGACGCAGCGAAATCTCATTGATTTTACTGCGCCACTCCTATGACCCTTTCTTGGGGGGGGAACACCCACCCTGCATACATTATACCTGACGCAGGTATAATGTAGCGTAGTGGCTAAGTTACGCATCTGCCTAGATGCGTCACTTCTTATATATGGCGCAACATGGTGCATTATTTACTGAACGTGGGTTCAAAACTGGCGCAAGGCGCTCATAAATAAACCCCTTAATGTCAAACACCTGTCTGGAGTAAGTTTGAAGGCAGTCACAATTAGCAAGAATTTACTTCTTGTGCACTGTAGACCAATCATTTTTTTCCAAGCATTCACAACCATACCTGGAAAAACCTGGTACATACCAACAAGATTAAATTAAGATCCTCCAGCAATCCCATAAAGCCCAAGGTTATAAAAACTCCAATAAGCCTACATTACAATTTAGGTTAAAGTTTTGAAAGATTGTGCAAGGAAGATATGACCAATGTGATTCTCAGTGAACTTAAAGTCAATATCGCAAGTACCAACAAAAATCTCCTTATCCTCATTGAAATGGTCTTTACCTTTAACCCTTTAAGTGCTGCCGTCGGCCAACGGTCGTCGCGAGCACTACCTTGCCAGTGCTGCGCACGTCCGTTGGCCGACGGGGCCGCACCCGTTATTCGAACGTTCAGCACTGGGCGCTCAACGTTCGACGCTCCTAAGGTGATAATTACTAATTACAAATTAGATCCTGTCACCTTATCAACAAAAACTCTTGAATGGAGATGTGCTCTTGGAATGAAACAGGTTGTAGTGAACCCAAAAGGTGCTTTCTGATTAAAGAGAATTGCTTACATATTTGCAAGAGGTACTGCCATTATCAAAGGGTTATACATGAGGGACATCTGTCTCACTATTGCCACTTGAAAATGTCGAATTAGCAGAAAAATGAAACGTATTTGTCTATTGCATATCAAAGAACAATGGCTGTTTTAAAGACATTGTGGTTAAAAAAAGAGGTCTGTAGTTGGAAATCGGACAGGATCTGCCCATGCTGTGGGTAGTTCAAATAATTTTGTTTGAGGTTTCTGGACTCCTGCTGGGACTGATGCTCCTACCCAGTAATCATGGATACCAGAACTTGTATAAGGGCTGGTAACATTGGCAAAGTTCTGCAAGAGGAAGTTTATGGTTTAATTTGTACACCTTTCTTCAAATTCAGTTCAAATTTATACAATCTTAATCTTGTTATGGTTTTTAGGTGATGGGTGCTCCGCTGACGTGTTTCGCTTAGGCTGCATAAGCCACAGAGATTTTTCAAGACATGTTTGTTTGTAATAATGTCTAACTTAAACATTCTGTACAGGTCAGTGCCAATCTAAATGCTAGAATGAAAATGAGTCTCTTGGGTTTCCTGGCCAGACTGAAACTGAACAGGCTATTTCTGAACTGGGTTTTTAGACTAGCGACTGGAAGAGCTACACACTCTCCACCACCTTCGGGACTGCAACTGGGCCATTTTAAGTCAATGTCTCAACAGCCTCTTCATTCACAGGGCTTAGAGTGATTTACTTTCAGGGCCCTTCACTCCATCGACATATGTCGGGAAAGGGAAAATGAAATAAATAAATAAATAAAAACCACTTACTATGTGCTCAACGCATATTTATTTATTTTATTTTCCCTGTCCCGTTGCCTGTCGACTTACCCCCTGCTCCACCACCCCACTACTGGTGCAGAGCGGGAATATCGTCGTAAAAGTATCGACTAACCTTAATATCGCCGCAGAAATATCTACAAGAAGAAATATCGATGTCAAAAATATGGTTTGACCAGAATATTGACAGACAGGTAAGTAATATCCAAAACATTAATATAGTTGTAATAAATATCGTTTACAAAAACATAGTTTACAAAAATATCGTTTTTTAAATAATTATAAGTAATGTAGTGTTTTTAATGAGTATTGGTTGTCAAAGTAGTATTTTATGTAGTTTTTTATTAGTTAATAATGTATTTTATGTTGAATTTAGTGTTAATAGTTCCGTAGTGGGTTGTGGGTTTATAGGGGAGTAGGGTGGGAAGTAATTTAAATATGATAAAATAATAGATTAATTAATGTTTTAATTGAATATAAATAGTGTAATAAATAATAGTTAATTAATTTCAATTAGTTAATTGATTAATATTTATGTACATCAATTATGTTAATTGTTTAATTAATTTTAGGTGTGAGTACTGGAAATTTTAAGAGAAAATGTAGTGAATTAATTACATTTTAATTGAATAATTATTTAATTAATTATTAATTAAATAAAAATAAAGATTAGTTAATTTTTAAACGAGTAAATACATTTAGTAATTTTTACCCCTACGCTATCCAACGCTTTCCCTACTGTTGCACCCTCTGGAGTGGGAATAGTAATTTTTACCCCTACGCTATCCGACGCTTTCCCTAGTGTTGCACCTTCTGGAGTGGGAATAGTAATTTTTACCCCTACGCTATCCAACGCTTTCTCTACTGTTGCACCCTCTGGAGTGGGAATAGTAATTTTTACCCCTACGCTATCCAACGCTTTCCCTACTGTTGCACCCTTTGGAGTGGGAATAGTAATTTTTACCCCTACGCTATCCAACGCTTTCCCTACTGTTTCACCCTCTGGAGTGGGAATAGTAATTTTTACCCCTACGCTATCCAACGCTTTCCCTACTGTTGCACCCTCTGGAGTGGGAATAGTAATTTTTACCCCTACGCTATCCAACGCCTTCCCCTACTGTTGCACCCTTTGGAGTGGGAATAGTAATTTTTACCCCTTCGCTATCAAATGTTTTAACTAATAATATATTTTATATTTTAATTATATGTATGTATTATTGTTGTTATATAAAGTAATGTGTTAAATATATGTATATGTACACATGTATTAAGTTTATAATGAAAATGTGTAGTTAATTTGTTTTAAATAGTTAAAAAATAAAAGTACTGTAATGTATTTTGTTAATAGTACTTATATTTATTTATTATTTAATGTAATTTTAATTAATTTAAAAAGTCGATATTTTTTACATCTATATTTATTACAACAATATTTTTGAGTAGATATTTATGTACTTACCTGTTTAGGTATAGGGTGTCAATATTTTTGTAAACGATATTTTTACAACTATATTTATGTCAACTATATTTTTGTAATCGATATTTCAACACCCTACCCCCACTGCTCTTACCTGTACCAGCCATGCCTGTCCAAGCCTTTTTCTTCCATCACTCTACACTTGCCGTCTCTGTCAATCCTGCAGGTTCTCTTTTATCCCTGCTTCCTATCTCTGTCACTATGGTCCTATCATTCTCTTCTTTTCTTTCACTTTTCTGCATATCACTTTCGCTTTGGGTCAATGTCTGTTGATGAAGATTAACCTCGGTCCCAAACAATGGGTGTTGGTACGTGCCATCTACAAACACCCTCACAAATTAAGCATTGGTCCTCATATCACTTCCACTCATGTGGACGGTTTACTTCCGTAGCCTGATTTAGAGGAGCACAAACTCTCGGGCCCAAAAAAAGGTTTTGTGTGATGCTCATGTGTACAAAACAAAAGAAATGGGTGAGGTGAACCAATATCCATTTTAAAGGCCCTGGGGTTCAGCTCAAAATAGCTCTGATTCATGCAAGCACACTTGCAAAACTTTTTAGGTCTTCCCTCTCACAGCTTTTAGCTGTCTGTAGATGAAAGTCTCTAGTGGACAATACTAAAACCTGACCATAGAATTACAGCTTGCTCATTACATAACAATGGTTGGATTTATTTGATGGCTCACCTTCCCCTTTTCGCGTTTGTCCCTCCCCTGGAGTATAGCATGTTTACCCTTCTTTTGATTGGCTAACTTGTATCCTTCCACTGCTCGCATTTAGGGAACTACTTTTTTCTTTTTCGTTCAGCACTCCACGAGAGTGCAGGCATGTATTGTGTTGCTCTCTATGTTGTGGGATGCTTCTCCATCTCAAATACCACCCATCCCCCGCTCTGTGTTTCTCACACCGCTCCTGGCTAGTCTGTAAAAGGACATCAATATGTATATTTTGTCTGTTGTATGACTAAAGAGCAGATTAAAAGGAATGCGTTTGTTTTATCACCTGCATGGTATGAATGTTCAGATCTTTGCACATAAAGGAGTTTGTGTTGCTCAGGAGGGACTGGTTTTGTTGTAGATGATTCTAGGACTCTAGTAAATATTCCCGATTTCATGCCCTTATGTGGTTATATCAAATCATACCCTTATACAGGCATAAGAATCATACCCATATTAAGATATAGCCAATGCAGTCCAAATACGGCAAGGCTACTCTCATAGGCTCCTAGGAAGCACAACGCGTTTTAAACAAACCAAGCCTCCAGCAGCCCGGGAATTCCCCCTGCTTCTGTATTGATTTGTCCTAGAACTCCTGGAGTCCTGAAAGAACTGCGAGTTCTTAGTGACGTCTTACGTCAAACTCGGCACCTTCCAGGTATAAATATACCAGCATCTGCCTTATGCAACACAGCGGTTTGGAGCAGATCGGCTATCTACTTGCCCGACGCCCTGCTGATGCGAGTGCCGAAGGAAGCCGACCCTCCCTGCTGACGCACTGAGAGAGACGCTGTCTTTTCTCCTGCAGAGAAATCCAGCTCCAGTGTTTCCCTGCCACCCTTGAGGGTTGCTGGGAGATCGAGTCCTGAGAAAGAGATACAAGACCTCCTTCATTCTATAACCGAGGTACGGAGCTGATTAGACCTTTAGAGAATTCTTGATTCAGATTCTTGGCAAAAACAATAACTCATCTACTCCTTCCCTGTACTAGGCTTAGGTTAGGTACACTGGGGTAGGTGTATCTTAGAAACACCAGTTGAGTACGTTTAGTCATTATTTTATCATTGTATGTATTTTATCCATTTTAAAGTATCTTATGGCTTAGAAACCATATAAATGCTTTTACAGTATTATTTTATAATACTCATTTTACTGTACGCACTTTACTTTATGACAAGTATTGCAATTGTGGCAATTCACTTCTCTTGCATGAGAAAGAAGACTGCTCAATAAATAACCTTTTTATTGAAAACGCCCGTCTCTCTATTTCTCTGCACTTCTGGTGAAACGAAGCATGCACGATTGACTGAGTGAAATAGCTATCTATTGTTTCCGTGACTCTGGAGATATACTCCTTATTCTGGGGGAGCAAAGTTGTCATGTTTATGCGGTTGTCAGAAACTAATCCCTTCTTGTCTATTCAAGAAAGTTAACACCTTCTTGTTTACTCGAGAAAGTTTCTAGTGACCTCTGAGCTAGCTGGCATTTCATAATTAAGTCTAACATATTCAATAGAGACCTAGTCGACCTCAGTCCTACGTCTACACTGTCGTTTATGTTATTCCAATGCGCAGAGCCTATTGGGAATATAGGAACTACACTACAGCTTCTGCACTCGCACAGCTGGCGTTTATGGCAGAAAGTGTTATTTTAATCTCTGATAAGCATATGCTTTTTATCGCTCAGGATGCTCAAAAATCTTCTACCTGTGTTTCTGCAGAGGACCAAATGACTGGAGCATGATTCAGTTCTTTGTCCTGTGGCAAGTAAGTTAGGCCTTGGCAATATTTTTCCTTGAAACTTCCTCATTCTTTTTAAATGATATTCAGTTTCCTGAGTGAAGATAAACCATGCTATTTTATAAAGGAAAAAAATATTGAATACAATGTGCACATTTGACGCACTGAAAGATATGTGTTTGCTTTTCCCAACCCCCAAGCGTTTTAAAAATAAAAAAAAATCTTGTATTTTTAGTGGGTCTGGGGTTAACCAAAGGCTTTTGACCTGATGAGGGCCCAGCAGCTCCCCAAACAATATAGTTAGCAAAAACCATGACAAAACAAAACAAGCACTAAAAATCTCCAAGGCAGTCAAGGCAATTCCAGACTTTTGGCTTTGCCTATGCTTGTTTAATCAATGCTTTACAAACAAGCATTCGCAAATACAATAGCTTGCCACTCTCCTTATAAGGACTATTGACTTTGCCAATGTTTGTTTTACATTTGGGCCTGGATGTCAATAGTTTATTTCATCACACACCCTAGCAAAGAAGAGTTACTGGGCATATGTACAGCCCTCTGGGATTTTCTTACCTTTCGGTGACTTAATTTTCAGGTGCGCTGAAGGCTAGACGGCGGCTTTTAAAATAGAATGCTCTGTCGTGTCCCAGCCATGAAAACTATTTTGCATTCTATTTCTGTCCTCCTACAGTGTGGATGGAGCTGGTTTCAACATTTTTATCAGGGCTCACTTTCTTTTCCATTTAGGCCCTGAACACTTGAGTATATATGAAGGGATGGGGAACCACTGGGGTTCAGCCCTTGCTCTGATGGACTTTAAAGGTTCTTAAAGGCACCCTCTATCGTTCTATGCACACATTCCTGAGCTATTTATCTAACTTGAAAGCTGCTGTGTCAACAGAGCGTGCTGCAGGGAAGGCTATTGTCATCAAAACTCTGCTGTACCCATTAAGCAACCTTTAAATACTCCTAGGAATGTTTTTATAAACGTGTGCCAACATTCTGACCTTATGCTCTATTCAATTACCATATAGCTGTGGCCATGGCAATAAAATGTACTGACGTATATCACTTTAAGAAACTGCATACGGCCAGCCTGTTTTGTGTGGCATTATGATTATATTTTTCGAATGAGTTTTCGACGTATCAAAAATATCAAAACCCCTGGAAATGTGTTTGCACACAGCTTGGCTCTGTTTGCCTCTAGGCACACAGTTGCCAGCTGCTGCCTTTGTGCAGTTTCAGCTTGCCTGTTAAGAGGTTTGCATTTTGGTCGGACATGAATTTACCTTTGCCAGGGCTCTATGCCCTTTTCTCTAACTTGTCTGCAGAGGGCCACAGAGCAAATGATTAATTACCTTATGCCTCATTTGCTTCGTCAATAGAATAATAGACAACTTTGCAACCGTCCATGTTTGTTTCCGTGCAAGGGTAACTTTGCAACTTCATAATAGCTTCTTTTGGCAGCCATCTTGTATGAAGATTGTCCTTGAAATCTAGGAAAGGCTCCTTTCTAAGGTCTAATAATCGGTGACCCTACTTTACAATTTTAGCTCTGCACATTCATTTCATGGCCTCACAAGGTGTATTGCCAGTTTCACGAGAGGTAATGACCCTGGTGCAGAAAAGGAATTGCATCTATGTGAATAACAAACGTTCTGGGAAATCAGAAACGTTGACTAATAATATCTAGAACGGAAAGTAATGAGGCCCATATATTTCTCGTGAAAAATTACAAATAAAAAGATATTGTTGTCAAAAGGGCGATCGATCAAGCTGGGGAGACAGACTTTTCTGCTGAACAGAAATGGTGCTGTTGTTTTGAACTCGGTGAGACATCGGGACTTTTTTACAAGCCCCCTGTGCCGCCGTTGCGTCACTTTTCCCAATATTAAAAGTCATCTCACAATCTAGCCGCACCTGATTTAAATATTGGGGGGCAGATTTACAAGCCCCTTGCGCCTCTTTTACGCTGCCGTTGTGTCACTTTTGTGACACTGCGGCGGTGCAAAACCAGGACCATGCTGAGGGGTATTTACAACATGACGCATCTGGGAGATGCGTCTAGTTGTAAAGCCCTGCGCCAGAAGTAGGCGCTCCTGCGCAGGGGGAGTATTCCATCGCAGGAACGCCTCCTAAAAGTGGCTGAGTGAAATCTACAAGATTTCACTCAGTCACTTTTGAGCCCATGCTGCGTCAAAACCCTGCGCCTGCTTGAAGCATCCTTGCTGATATGCACGGATGCGCCCGTTATTGTAAATCTGCCCCTGGGAGTAATTTAAATGGCCTCCAAATGGGCAGTTGAGGAAGGTGAGTTTTCATTTATACAATGCCACCATCTGGATTGAATATGTTCTAATAGCTGCTCCCTGCATGTTTTGTTATGCTGTATAATACATTTATTGGTATTTTAACACGTAGGTGTGATCGACATTGTACAGTGATTAATGCAGTTAGCGCCATTCGCTAATGCTCAGTTGTAGACCACACATCACAGGCGAATCTCAATGAGCCATTGCAATGTACATAATATAATCAATCCACTTCATGCAATCGCTAACACTTCCACACAATGTCATTTACACAAAGAAAACAATAATATTAACATAAAGCAATTCAATCCCATAAATAACAATTGTTAACTTCAAAGAAGTCATATTTCTGTGTAGCTAGGGCGTGTCAGTCTTCCGCTCACCAGTTTCTGTAACTAATAATCAAACTTAATAACCTTAAAAACCTGCGATCACTGCCACGTTGAACAGTTACTAAAAATACTGCACAACTACAAGTTTCTAAGGAGTTCCATATGTCATGAGCACTAATGTGCACAAAAGCTCAGGCCTTTGCACACATAATGGCTTTTATGGTGCTGGAGACGGGGCCAATCCATGGTCTCACTAAGTTGGTGCTTGAGCTAGATGGTGTAATTATAATAACCATCACTGAAAAGATGTCTGTCTCCAGGTAACCCATAGATCCGCTCCCTGTGCTACTGCAGAGGACCAAATGGCTGGAGCATGTTATTGTTCTGAGTCCTGTGGAAAGTAAATTAGGCATTGGCATTTTCATTTAAATGTCTGTATACTTTTTATATGCTATTCGGAGTCTCTCGAGGAAAACGTCATTTGACATCTAACTATACCATTTTATAAAGAGAGAAAATATTGAATCTAGAGCACAGTTTTTACATACATGAAGATATGTGTGTGCTTTTCCTCCAGTACTTTGAAATATGTTTTCTTTTTTTAACCCGTTTACTGCGGCCCCGATTTTACCGCAGTACGGCACTTCCGCAAAACGGGCGGGGCTGCGTCGGCCATTGGCCGACGGTAGCACTGGCGAGGTAGCGCTGCCGTCGGCCAATGGCCGACTGCAGCAAGGAAGGGGTTAAGTCTGGTGTTAACCAAAACTTTTGATTTTATTACAATTATATTTATAATCAGTGGTGGCTCCTTCACTAAGGTGGAGGAGCGTCGCCCCACTGCTTCGCAGCAGTGAAGTGAACTCACGTTATTATCATTTTATGTTTCCTTGTGCTACAGCTTTGTGTTTGGGGCGGGGCTGCTCCGACGACAGGGGAGGAGTGGTTTGCCCACTGCTAAGTGCACATGACTGTTTGGCAGGCCCTCTCGGGCCGGCCAAGCATTCATGCACACTTCGCGTCTTCTTCATGCAGGACGCATTACAGCCTGAGTGGAGAACATGCCCAGGCCCCCATTCCCTGGCTGAGCACCGATCCACAGCGCTCGGACCAATCACAATGCTGCATTGCAGTGCTGTGATTGGCTATCGATAGGCTGGGAGCCGTGTGCTTCCTGCATCCTGTTGCGGGATGGGAGACAGGAAGAAGAGGACAGAGGAGAGGCGCTGTTTCACCTGGAGCACATCTGCACACAAAGGAGTTCCATTTAGTGCCCAGGGCTACTATGGCAATGTGTGCTTTTTGTGACCCCAAAATATTATTTCTTTTAGCCTGCGTGAAAAGAATTTGATTAACAAACTATTTGAGATTAGATATGAATTCTCTTCCTGTTCCGTGACAAAGGAGAGGTAAACATCAACGCATGCCGCTGCCAATGGTCGTCTGCAGACAACCCCTTTTCTTCACTGCGAAGACTCATACTCTCTGCTTCGGGCCAGAAATTTTCAACGATTATGACCAACAGTTCAACAGACCTCTGGTGATTACCAGGTCATCGCAACATCTCTCCTAGCCAATTGCAGGGCCACATACTTACTTTTTTGTTTCGTGTGAGGAAATCCACCCAACAGACAAGCCATTGATGTGTTCAGATAGTCTCTACCTGTTGTTTCCATTAGCCTCACAGTAATTGACCTCCAATATTCAACGATCACTGAGCAAGGCCATACCAGGTGAAAAACACCTCTGGTGCCATGCCTCAACATATAAAAAGAAGAGGTTGCAATAGGTTTTTTCTGATATTTCTAGGAGTTAGATATGTACAGTGTATATAGATATATTGCATTATATTGTTATTATTGTCACTTTTTCATGGAGTCAATATCCACAATTCAGCCTCAGCCAATACTGTTGTTCCAAAAATCAGGAAGTTCTTCATATTAATGTTAATGGACTCTTGCAACGCTATTATAGATTGCTTCTGTTTTGGAATCTATGCTGTGGTGTAAGGAGCCCCCTTTCCTAGTTTAAGCATAATACTGCCAAGAGACAGTGTGTCTCTCCACGTTCCCCCAAGAACCAGAGGGCCTCATTTATGAAAAGTGACATATCCCTGCGTGAAAAGAGCGATGCATCACTTTTCATTGTGCACTCCTTGCGACATGCGGGATGCATCATATTTGCAATATGACGCATCATGTCGCAGGAGTTACAGATACGTCAGTATTTCTGACGTATCTGTAGGCGCAAAAAGTACGCATTGCTGGAGTGTGTCACAAAAGTGACGCAACTTCCGCAATGGTCATTACACATGGGCAAGTCCCATTTCAATGTGCCTGCGTCAGTCTTACGCCTGCTGTGAGGTAGGCGTACGATATTGATGCATTTGCGTCCTAGAAGTGGCGCAGTGAAATCCCATAGATTTCACTGCATCTCTTCTACGAGGCTTACTTGCGTCAGAATGCCCACCATGCATACATTATGCCTGGCACAGGTATAATGTGGCGCAAGGGTTTACAAAGTGATGCATCTACCTAGATGCGTCACTTTGTAAATATGACGCAACATGGTGCATTTTTTACGCTGCTGGTAAGTCACAAAAAGTGACGCACCAGCGGCGCATAAGTGACGCAAGAGCTCATAAATAAGCCCCAGAGCATCTAAGTGGGGGGTGAACTATTGAGGTGCATTCAAGGCTCGTGTTTCAAATACAAGACAAAAGAGTTTCTTGTGACAAGAGATTAGGAATGAAAGAAATGAGCTCCGTTCATTAAGTCGAGCCAGGCATTTGGGTACTACCACAGGCGAACAGGGACAACAGTAGAATGAAATGGTTGGATGATCAAAGTTAGCGTTAAAGGCCTAGAACAACATCGCAGACGGCTCTAGAGAAAAAATACCACATATACATGTCCTAATGAACATCTGAGTAAAGCATCCTTTAGAATTTGGAGCTACTGTCTTGGAGGCTTTATAGGTCAAAGAGGAAGCATTTCTAAAAATAGACCTAAATGACAAAAGGAAATTTGTTGTTGTTAACTTTTTTTATCTTTACCCACGGGTTGAGTACATGGAGATTGTTCCTCCATTATCTTAATTTAAAAAATTTTTTTTTTTTAAATTAGGAAAGTATCCGAAAAACACAAGATACTATTATCCTTTACACCTTGTAAATTATTAATATCAGACAATTCAGAGGATAAAAGTACCTAGTCTGCCATACTCGCAAAGTAAGGAGAAAGGGAAAAAGCCTACTGATAAAAAAAATTCAGTAGGAAAAACTAAACTGCGTTTATGCAGCCAGGATTACAAGCAGCCATCCATCCCAAAAGGGGACCAGATTTTCCGAAGTCTTAAGCAATTTAAATTACAACGAAAAATCTAAAGGCCATACAAGAAGGTAACTCCTGCCACCATGTGTTGAAATCAGATGCTTCCCTCTGTGGACAAGAACATGCCACACCCAGCATGGCCACAATAACTGCAAAAAAACATATATCCCTAGTGTGGAAGGCGGTGATAGCAGGAAATAACCTAACATGATGACCTGAGATTTGGGCTGAATTACAAGTCTGAAGACCTGGTTTAGTTTATGAAAAATCTTTTCCCAACAGGGTATCAGAACTGGGCAAGAGGCAAAGATATGTTTGGTATCTGTGTCAGGATATTGGAAGTGAAACATTTTGAGATCACCCTAAGACCTCATCTATGAAGTCTGTGAGGTGTAGAATACAGATCATAATATATATCTATAAAATTTGCCTTTAGCTAAGAAACATTAAGAATCTCTTGCGATAGCAAAATACTCCGAGTAGTCATGGTCGTGGAGACATCAAGACCATATCCACGCTGGCATTTGACGGCCAGGTGCTCAATATTGTCTAGAGGTGGTTTATTGCTGATTAATATTTTGTAAAAGATATTTCTAGTGCTACAGCGTGCAATACTAACAAAGTTGGCCAGAAATGGGTTATTGAAAGATTTGACCTCATTAGCAGGGAGCTGGCTCCAAATATTCCAAAACTGCAAATATCTAAAGACCGCCATGTTCGACATTCCAAACGCGTTAGAAAGGTTAGCGAATGGCCTCAGTGTTCCATTGGAATAAAACTGGCCTAGTGCATGCGGACCGAGTGCTCTCCAACAGTTTGAGTAGCTGTCCTGACAACAGAAGAAAAATTAGGGTTATAAACCAAGGGAGGTATAAGAAATCAAATGTGTCAGTTAACAGGAGATGCAAATGATCTTCTAAACCTGATCATAGACCTGCAAGGTCTTAAAGCGTGTATGTTTGAAGTATCCCTTGTCGGCCAAAACTTCAGTAAGTAGGCCTGATGTTAAAAAATTGAATAATCCTTGGAATAACCTGCTGAGTTCCCACATACGAACCCCAACAACTGTGGAGGGTCTGTAAATGAAGGAAACAATTTAAAGCAGAGGGAAGGGAGTGACATTCCGCATTATTGGTGTGGAAGCTGTAGAAACTGTATGGTACACCTTGTTTTTTTGATATTGCCAGATATATTTCTGCAAACTTGATTCCACCCTTTTAAAAAGTATTTTGGCAGATAACCCGGAATGGACCTAAACAGATAGAAAAAGCGAAGTAGAATAATCATTTTAATCAGATTGGATATACCAATAGGGCCCAAATGCAGTCTATCCCATTTGCTAAATACCTCAAGGGAGCTTGCAAATGTAGCCTTGTAATTCAATCTGATAATTTCCGCCACATTCAAGGAGATACTTACCCCCAGGGATGTTACGGCGGTGACATAGCCAGTATAAGGTGTATCTGAGGTGTCACTTGATAAGATCTTCGTTTTGTCGATATTCAGGGGCTTATTTACAAGCCCCTTGTGCCACTGGTATGTGACTTTTTACCGTTTTAAAAGTGACGTACCAAGGGGCTTGTAAATAAGCCCCTCGATATGTAACGGGAGACTGATCCAAAATCAGTCACCACATTCTCAATTGATAGCAAAGCTGATGCAGAAGAGCGGGTTAATATTGCTATGCAGTCTGCGTAAGCTGGACCCTTAACTTCCAATGCATGCAAATACAGGGAGTGGATGTTGGTGCAGAGCTTCAAAACCTGAATGTTCGGCTCTAGATAACGGGCAAGCAACTGCGACGATAGGGGCATCCCTGTCCAGTGCCACAACTTATCTGAATGGGGTCAAATAGATGATCCATATATATAACTTGTGCAATTAGACATGCATAAAGAGTCTTGGTGCACCGAATAAACCCATTACTTAGACCCACAGCATTTATAACCGACCGGAGAACCATCAGGAAACCTGGTTGAATGCTTTTTCTGCATCCAACAGGATCCTCCTGGCTGGTTGCCCCCAGTCCCTTAGCTACTTCGAGAGTAGAGATCACTGTGTTAGTATGCAATTATGTATCATGTGCAGGAAAGAGTCCATACTGAATGGGATCTACTTGATCTGTAATGATCGAGGAGAGACGATTAGCCAGTATCGTAGTATAAATGTTTGAGTCTGAGTTAAGCAGTGAGATAGGTCAATAAGAGCCAGCGCTAGAAGGGTCTTTATTATTTTTTAGAACAGCTAATGACTTGCCCCATGCTGTCGGGACTGAGTGAGAGAGGGCTTGAGAATTAAACAAGTCCATCATAACCAGGATTAACAATGTGAGAAAGACTTGTCAAACTCAAGAGGTATAAGATCCGGGCCAGTTGCCCACCAGCAGCAAGCTGTCCAATGGCCTTCTCTATCTCCACCTGGGTAACTGTAGAATCAAGGAATCTAGCTGGCCTTGTGTAGCTTGATTCAATATAACAACCGTAAGATATGACCCCGCTGCTTCAAGAGGGGCAGAACATTTGTCGTGATATAAAGCGGAGTAAAATTCCTACCGCCACTATATACCCATGGGCTCTTGCGATGCTACTAGAAGTGTCTTTAATACCCCGAATTACGTTTGCACTTTTTTTGTCCTTGATTTGGAAGAGCAATCTGACCATTTCTTCGACATTCTCAAAGCATGAGACCTACTTAGTTTTTTCCTTTTGACACGCACAATCCTAAATACTTTTCTGAAGGACCAGGTGGGGCGAAGTAAGTTGTTCGGACGTATGGGCTCAAATGCTAAGTTATTAGCAATGGCAACCAACATCTCCACTCCCAGGCACTGTAGGTGTGAACGTAATTGCTCTTCTGTTCTATTTCTAAAATGGCAAATCTCAGGGTCTGCACCCAAACATGAGCTTTTAAAGCATCCCATACTATTCTTGGCTCAGGGGAGCCGATGATGTTGCTCACAATTTCCAATGAAGCAGACTGCACACATTTTCCAAACTCTGGGGCCGATTATGATAGAGGTTTTCCAGCATCCTCCGGGCCGGCGGAAGCCACCGCCGGCCCGAAGGATGCAGGAAAACCGCTGCAGAGCCTCGAAAGACCCACCGCCATATTAGGATGGCGGTGGGTCTTGAAATCCGTCCGCAGCCTTTCCGCCGCGGTCGCCTTCTGACCGCAGCGGAAAAGCTTTAACATGGCTGGCGGTGTCTATCAGACACCGCCAGCCATATTAGGATGGTGTAAAATGTATGCTTTTCCGCGGCGGCTTTTCCGCCGTGGAAAAACATACGGACCTTCACTAACGGGCCCCCTTGGTGAAGGGGGAATGGGGGGTGCACATGGGGGGTACCTATGGTACCCCCCTCCATTTGCGTGAACAAAGCAGCAGGCACCGCGGGGTGCCTGCCGCTTTGTGCACGTAAATGCGGTGCATGCATTTTTAACATTGCGGCGGGTGCAGCTTGAAGCTGCACCCGCCGCAATGTTAAAGATAGAGGATGTGACCGCCACCCTGGCGGTCACATCCTAATCTGCACGGCCGGAACGCCGCTGCCCATGCAGACGTTCCCTCCTACTCTGGGGTAGCGGACGGACTCAAGTCCGGCCGCGATCCTAATGACCCCCTAAGTGTCCAAAAGTAGCTTCCTATCAAATGTCCAATGCCATGGCGAATCATTAGCAAACCGGTCTCTGAATGAAAAGCAAAAGGCTTTATGATCACAGATGATCTGAGGGTTAATTTGGATTCAAAGAGAGGATAAAAAGAATGACCTGGAAGGGATCATGTCTATATGCAAGGATGTAATAAATGGTACAGAAAAGTAAGGGAAACCATACTCCCTGCCCCGACAAGCACATCAGACATCTATAAGAGAGTAGGAATCCATCAATTGCTTCACAGTCTGCCTCGATTTAAACATACAATGTAGATTGGAGTCCCTTAAGGACGTCAAATCTAAGCCAGATTGTAAAACCAAATGTTAAGTCCCCACATACAATGATCGGTTCAGGCCACTGACAAAACCCGGACAGCTAAAAATTATACAGTGGCGGATCATCCTTGTTGGACGTGTAAAGGGTGCAAATGGTTAACCCACAACAGCTCTTATCTAAATGAGTAGTTAACCAATGGCCCGCGGGGTCTGTTTTGAAAGTTTTGATATACCAGTCCTGGTCGCTTCAAAGAACGCAACTCCATGGGGGACGTCAGAAGCAGAAGCACAAGTACCATACACTACTGATCTTCCCAGATTTCAAAGAGGTTGAATGAGTCTCCTGTAAACAAACCAAATCAGGCTTCAATATAGAAAGCACCTCTCGAAGGAGAGTAGTCTTACCTGGAACTCTCCTACCATTTATGTTCCAGGCAATAATTTGTCAATCCTGGCTGTGAGAACACAGATCAAAAGCCAAATATCCTGGGAAAAAACGTTGTGAATGACTACAACATAGAATAGAACAACCCATACTGATACTTGCCAATATTTCATTTCAGAAAAACCCCATACTGCCAATCATGGATCTATGGTGTTCATTAAAGATGGCGGCATGGGGCTGAGGTGCTTTGCGCCGTTGCCGGGCGGCCTCGGGAGATGAGAGGAGTGGAGAGCACCGTGTGCACGGCGAAACAGCCTGACCTGATGCCGCGTTTGCGTGGTCAACTGCAATTCTAGATGTAATTAGTGGACTCACCTGCTCAGGAATCAGCAGTTGCAGTGGGCCGACCCTCGGTGTTCCCCCATAGATCCATTCGTGGCTGAGGTGGCAGATAGGACGATGATTGCGAGCGGGCTCTCAATGATGTCAGATCAGAGAGGAGGTTGTGAGGTGGGCCGTGTGCTGCAGCTGCGGTCCCGGGCTGCCCAAAACAGTGCTAAGGTTTCATTCAACATTAGGGCCTCCGGTAAGATCCTGCTAGCAGCAGACAGGGAGCCCAAAGCGTCCAAGGAGCACAAAGGACCGAAGAAGCCCAAAGAATCCCAAAAGAGCAAACAGCCGGAGAGGTTTTTACTGACACCTCTTTGGGGACTGATTCTACTGTCACAAGCTATGCTACTGGAAGTTGCTTCTTGGGTATGGGCATGGAAGTCTCTATCGATGGACAACAGGTAAAGCCATCCATAAATCCGTTTTGGGAACCTAATGTTGCTATTACTGATTCTACGGACATTATGTCCTGCCAAAAGACCCTGGTTAATATTTTTTGATCTAAGGGTTCTGAGTTACAAGTACAGGCAGCACTGACGTCAGCAACCTCTATCACTGAGCTAGGCATGCTCCCTAGTAAGTTTGATAGGGACGGTCCAGCTCCTGTTAAAGTCATGCCACTAGAGAAGGCGATCCCTCCAGCTACACAGGACACAGAGGCCATCCTTATGGGGCTTTTTGGGTGTGTCGTCATGGGCCTAGCAAATATCGACTGCTTAACTAGTCAATCAAATCCAAGGTGTCTCAGGGTCCCTTGCACTTCCATACTCCTATTGTGGCTTTCAGTAACACGGGCGCTTTACTGGAACAGCAACCAACTGAGCGGGAAAATATGGAGGCCAGCATTACTAATCTACAAAAATCTGGACAGGCCATGGAGGAATTGTGGCTCTGAGGCCCCTTGGGGAAAGGATTGAAACAGGAAGAGCAAGGAAGGCCTCTCAGCTCAAGCGGATGCACATGTTACACATGAATCGATGGACACTTTCTTCTCTTTATCTGATTGGTCTAGTGACAGTAGTCCCTCCTGTGCCTCTGAGTCTGAACCAGAAGCAGTGGGTAATTCAGTACAAGGTAATAAGCTAACAAAAAAGGTACAAAACGTCATTTGAGGATTGTTTATGTGCAGGAAAGGACACCTTCCTGCACATAAATATTCTTCCCCTCAACGCAGACACCTTTGCACTATGGTGCAAGGGTGCCTGCATTGGTGCTATGCTGCTAAATGTAGCGCTAGCGCAGGGGGAAACGCAGGCTGCACCATAATGTTGTAAATATGGCGGAGCGCTGCGTTAATCCAAGGAGGCTAAGGTCTCACTCCGCCACTTCATTGTAAATATGCCCTCAAATGTCGTGGCTCATGGACCAGCTCTACTTGGGGAAGAATCTGCAGAACAATCTCCCCCCTCATTCTCTTACAGTTTTGAATTAACACTATAGCTGCTTTGAACATTCCGTGCCCGTGCGGACCGTTCGAAGAAATGGGCGGGGCTGCATTGGCCGATGGCCGTTCGCAGCACCAGCCAGGTAGTGCTTGCGACGGCCAACGGCCGACTGGAGCACTTAAGGGGTTAATAAAGCAGCACAGAGCAGCATTCCACAGGGACTAAAGCATCATAAGGCTCAGGTTATACTTTTAAAAAAAATCCAAAAATATGGACAGCCTTTTTAGTTGCCTGAATAAGCTTGAGTTGAAACTGCACTCTGTAGTGGACCACTATGAGGCAAAACTGAATGAAATAGACCATTAAATTGAAGATTTGGAAAATCGCCTGTGGAGGACTAACCTCAGGGTGCAGGACATACCGGAGAGCAATGAGGGTGACACAAGAAAATATGTTGTCCATCTCTTTAAATATGCTATTCCTCAACTTGCGGATTGGGCCGTAGATAGCCATGTTCAAAGAGCCTATAGGCTCCCCTTTCAAAAGCCTGACAAGAACCAAGCAGTGCAATATCCTCGTTCTATTTTGATATGCTTGGGCGATTTCTTGTTTCGCCCACTTGTTTCTCTGCTGGCATGCCCATGCAGTCCGGTCAAACCACTCGGGGTTGAGTTCTTTGTGCAGTTAGACTTCTGCCGTCAGACAGTGGAAAGATGCTGGTGGCTGCAAGAACTTATTTCAGCCTTTCAAAGAAACTGGCGCAGTTGTGTCTTTGCTCCAACCTGCAAATCTGAGGATCTCATATGAAGGCCAAACTCTCTTCTGCCAAGACTTTATGAAAGCAAAAGAGGTTTGAACTCCCGGGCAGGAGAGGGGGGAGGGCAGCTGGGTAATATTAGATGATGGAATTTATGTTGGTAGAAATGTATCCTCTCTACAATTTTTTTTTCTCTTTCTCCCTTTTGGCTGTAGAGGCAGGCATTTAAAAAATAGGGGGCGGCTCCTAATAAGCTCAGAAGCTATCAGGCATCCAAAAGACAGTTTTTCCCCATTTAGTAAAGGTGGTGGGTTTTTGGGTGGTGGTGGTAAGGAATATTTCTCCTTTGAAAATTATGATAGAGTCGGGTAGTGGTAGGAAGATTCTGGGTCCGGAAGGGCTCAGAGCAGGATGGGAAAGGAGGGGGACAACTTGCTGAGTCCTTCAGTCAATGGCTTATTGATGAGCTGCATAAATAATCTGCCGAGCATTTAAAAAACACATTTAACCAATACATTTACAATAGAGCCCATAAAGTCACAAACAGTCTCACCTTATTGACATGTAATGTAAATTAACTCAAAAGTATTATTTACTTTGCATATTTAGAACACTCGTCAGTTTTATTGCAAAGTCTCTCCCCAACAAAGAGGGAAGCAATGCACATTAGAAGGTAAATACAAACAAGAAACACTAGAGGTATTTAAAATATCAAAAGAGGAGAACATTTGCAGAAAAACAAACCAGAACATGTGCGATTTACAGATAATACCAAAATATTAAGCACTTTGAGCATTTTGGTTTCCGGAAGCATGGTGCAAGAAACCGTAAGGGTCAGATCCAAAAATTGTAGACCCCAAGCATGGACATTCTTCAAAAACCCATAGATCTCAATGAATACTCGTTGGGGCTGGAAGGAAAAGACAGCTCTGCAGGTAACCACAGCTGGAGTCATACATGGTATTAAATAGTCCACTCTAGCCACTGTGTATGGACTTCATCTCAAGATCCCAAACATATCAAAGATCATCCATCTCTTGCCATTGGGTGATAAAAAGTTGATTTTATAGACAGCCAACCACTGCCTCACATATGCACTGGGTTGATGTAATTGCGAGGAAAGGTTCCCACTCTGGTACCGATCCGCCCCTTCCACCAATTGGGATCGGAGGATTCCAGCACCTCGATGATGTCTCCTCGGTTGAAGGGAAGCTCCGTAGCGTCTTGGGAGGTAAAGTCGAACTGGGCCTGGACAAACTTGACTCTTGGCTGAGGGACAGAAAGAAACCAGGTAGAAGATGAAAATGGGTTCATCAGTCTGGCAGCTCAAGCAAGTCAATATTCATATTCACTCCTAAATAATCATATTCACTCCTGCCTAGCAACACACAAATCTGTGAGTGCCCATTAATATGTTTTTATACTCCATGCCTTTGTATTCGATTTTGAACTGTGTGCTTCACAAAGCTGCGTGGGCAGTACCTGATGGTTCAATGAACATGTTAATAGTACAAAGCTAATTAGTGTAGATCAATCACATATAAGAAAATATGCATAGGCCACTTGGTCCTAGGCAAACACTGTGTTCACACAATAATCCCCATTTATGACTGAAAATGCATGTAAAGAGACCAGTGGACATTACTAAGTGCTAGGAAATTTATGATATATCTGTCTAGCCACTTTTCCTATGTGGATTCTGGGATAACAGAACACTGTTTCTTGATGGGGAATACTGAAATAAGGCTGTATATCAGAAGTAGGCTCTAACAATTGCACCTTCTGCTAAAAACCTAAAACACCCTTTAGGAAAATACAGAAAAAGTACCCACTTACAGTTTAAAACTAAGACAGTGATGTCCTTAGATGCTACAGGAAATCTTTTATTCAATTATCAATATTAATGGGTAAAAACAGTATATTACATGAAACCTTATCTGTACAGGGCTGGCCACCATCTTTGGAACACTGGTTACACATAATGTTATGTTATCTTATTTGTCAAGCGCAATGGTAACTCCAACGGAGTGTCCCCGCGCTAAAATTCCACACTTCACCAGTGAACAGAGAAGAGCTCCTAGCGGGCAAGAGATATTACGGTTGTCTGAAGAACACGTTTTTCGCTTTTTCCGGAAGGTAGTTTTGGACCGATCTTGCCCTTAGCTCAGCATTGAGAGAGTTCCACCGTTAGGGGGTTCGACAGCTGAAGGAGCGACCTCCCATGCGTGCTCTGGTTATCCTGGGAACTATAACCAGTGAAGCACCTGTCGTCCTCAGATGAAGAGTAGGATGGTAAGGTTTAATCAGGGGGTTTAGGTAACAGTGGCCCCTTCAGCTCATGATCCTGTGGCAAAAGCAAAGTGCTTTAAAAGAGATTCTTTCCATCATTGGGAGGCAATGAAGGTGTCTCAGGGCAGAACCCGTAGGGGAGAACCTAGGGAAATTAGGAGCATTCTAGCCACAGCATTCTGAACGCGTTGAAGAGCTCTCCTGCTGCCTTGGGAAGCCCCCCAGGTATAGCACGTTACAGTAGTCCAGTCTGGATACTAGTAAAGCTTGGACCACTGTCTTTTTGGCCATGTCCGGGAGTAATCCCATGATCTTACAAAGCATCTTTAAGATTTAATGATTACACAAGTACATCTTGTCTCCCTATAATCTCACCCCCCCAGCATCTTTCTACTCCATGTTTATTAGAAATCAGTGTACGTTGTTTGAGGGCAGGCATGCAAGCTACATATGAGCACTGATGAGTAAATATTGAGAGGGATTTATAGAACATAACATGATATTGAAGTGGCATTGGGAAAAGGCGTTAAAAATGCTCCACTTCTGGTTTAAGTAACTTGTTTCTGAGGTATTACCATCATAAACAAGCACTGGAAAAGCCAGTGTGTCTGGCACTGGGAGTCTGATGCAATGGTTACAGTTTGATTTTTACTGCAAACAAATGCTACAAAAATAAAAAACCAAAAATATGCCACCTCCTAAATGTGGTGGACATACGCATTCAATAAAAACGAATTTAAAAAAATACCCATCCCATATGAACATGAGAGCTTGAGTTCACTTGTGTAATTGTTTTAAAGGTTTTTTTACATTATATATTGTGTCGTTCAGTTTTGTGTCTTTGTTTTGTATTTTGTTATTGTTGTATAAGTATTTTCCTACAATATCCGTTTGATAACTTTATTTCGGTCATAGACCATAAAAGTGTAGATAAAATACATACAAAGCACAATAATAAATTCCATAAATATAAACAGTTGGAATACAGAGTAAAAAGTCATTAAACAGTAAGTTATCAAAAGGGACACAGGTTATAAAAATTGTATATTTAAAAAAGACGAGGAAGAAGGGGTGCAGTTAATTCAAGTCATTTCCATTCAACCTTCAATAAAGCCTTTCCTTCTGCGCCACATACCATGTGAGAAATGGGAAACAGCAAAGACGATGAGGGGGGAGGTATCATATGTTAAAACCCTACACGCCTGCACACATTGCCTAAGTCCCAAGTTTCTATTTTCCTACAATATCAATTGCAGCTTCATTCTAGGGCAAAACCAGCACAATCCATTGGAGTTCCACTGAGAAACACATATCTGCCACTTCCACAGGTGGAAACAGATCACACTGTAACTCTACAATATTTCAGGACACCCAGTCAGCTTAAAACATGAAACAAATTATGCCATAGAATAGTGTTACCGCTCTAGTGGAGAATCTCATTGAAAGCAGTTCCTGCAGCAAGCACTCAAAAGCAGTCAAGCCAGACATACTCATCACGATCAAGGGGAAGGGAGCACGGTTACATTATGCCATGGAAGGGTGAAGGGGCAGATGCAAAGGATAATCAGGGTAGGAAAAGCAAAGTAAACCAGATGTGCGTAGGTAGGGATGGAGACCTGGCAGCCTCCCGTGCAAGCAAAAAACAAAGCAAGCATTTGCAAAGCTAACAGATCTGGCTTTAATACCTCAATGTATGAAATAACAGGCATGCACAAATGCTGTTTATCACTTTGTAGCCTGCACTACTGGCTTTAGCAATGCAGAAAAAACAGCATAATGCACATTTTTACAGTATACGGTGCATATAGGAGATAAAGAATTGAATGTGATAACAGAGTGATATTTGAGTGTATTCTTTGGATGTAAAATAGTCCCTTAGTCATTTCAATGGAATCACTTACTGGAAGGTGGAATGATACACCAAATAACCAAAGGCACGAGGTGAGAGAGTAATAATTCACAGGATAGAGCCAAAGCCCAATCTATATATTTAAAATATTGTTAACAACGGATTTTCCAGACTGTTGCACTGAACATCCAGGCGTATAAATATAGAAGACAGAATGTAGAGAAGGAGGGAAGAGGGAAGAAAGGGAAGGAGTAGGACTGGCAGCACAGTGGCAAAAAATAAGTTGGGGTTGGGTGAATGTTCCTTCCCTTCACAAGAAGTCAAGAGCAAAACAAAAAGATGGATGAATGTCTCTGCATGTAAAGAAAAAGAAGGATATATGGAACCCATTGAGATGACTTATTGAAAGTATTTTCTTTCTGTTTCAACAATTCTTTATTAAGCAGTTCATAGAACACCAATATACTTGGAGTACGAACATCTCATATTCTAAATGCTACATGCAGGCAATATAAAAAAATGACAAAATAAAATGTGAGGGGCATCAGGGAGCCTCCCATTTGCAAAAAGGCTATAATTGGCCTAGAGAAAGGCTAGGGAACTAAATATCCTGGGCTAATTTTTTCCCATAATAAAAGTGCTGCACCGGCGGTGCAAGGGGCTTGTAAATAAGCCCCCCCTGTTTGTAGATAAGGGGACCCTGGCTAGGGAGATTTTTGGGGGAAAGCAAGAGATTTCTCCAGCATATACCAGTGTGGTGGGAATGTACCTAAGTTCTGTGGCCAATAAAAATGACCACCACATATCAACTGAACGGGAAACTGGGGGTTGACGGAAAAGAGCCCTTTTGGAAGTTTGTATCAAACCATGTGGAGTGGTGGTGGATCAGAGATCCTTTGTCTACTACTAGCATATCCAGATCCATACCTAATAGGTGGCGTGGTCCAGACAACTGAGGAATGCTTGTGTTTCTTAATAATAGACAGTAGGGAGTAAAAAATCAACTTAATTTTTTTAGCTATTGGTCTGGCAGCAAAGGACTATTTAGGCATTTTACTAAAAAGGACCAGAAAGCCATTGTTCGGTGAGATAAGGGGTGAGAGGTGAGGAAATTTGAGTGATTTGGGCCAAGAAAATTTAAACAAATTCAACTGGTATCGCAAGGGTAATTTTTCCTTGTAAAGAATGTGACATATAGAAAGAACTTTGTAGCATATATTTAATAAGAAATGGTATAGCGCAGCGCTGCAAGCAATTGAGCATCGCCACGCTGCAGCATTTAAAAAAAAACAGAGATGCACTGTATTCACAAGAATACGGTCATACCTGTGTTTTCCCTAAAAAAGCTGCCTCGTGCCAATGCAGACACCCTAGCGCCAATCGGAAAGGGTTCCTGAGGTGCAAGGATGATTGTTTGTGTGCAGGAAGGGACTTCTTCCTGCGTTTATTAGCATGTATGGACACCTACCTGGACATAAACAATCATTAAGGGCGATTTGCTCCCTTTATGTGCTGCAGAATGCAGCACATATAGAAAGAGCAAATAACAAGGTGAAATAAAAGTACTCCTCCTCTCGGCACCTCTCTAACGCCTGCCTATCCATTAGCGTTAATTTTTGGTTCAGCCTCAGATTCACAGAACCTTGTAAATCTGGGACAGTGTCAAAAAGCAATGGGTGTTGTGGTGGAACAGCAACACCCATTGCACTCACATTTAATGCAGAAAACTGCCTTAAAGGGTACGATATTTACAAGTTGGCGTTAAGCCACACAAAGTGACTTTGCGCTAGATTGTAAATATGGCGCAGGGCATTGCGCCTCAAGAGCATCGTAAAAAATGATGCTCCGGTGACGCAATACCCTTGTAAATATGCCTCTTTGTTTGGTAAAAGGGTGGAGGGGGGAGAAGGATTAGGTTTATATGTAGTGTTGAAGTTCTGCCATGATTAATAAAGGCACAGTTTCATAAAGTGCCCCTGAATCAAGTCAATGACAGATACATTCTCATTAAGTTTGTGTATGAGACAAGTCATCATTTCTCTAACCAGTCAGAGTCTGTTAGATTAGTCAGAGATTTCGAGGGTCGTGATATACACAGTTTCATTAGAGCAGTTGTGAACCACATTCTCCAATGAGAGGATACCCTGTAACATATGGCATGCAATGCCACATGACTGAGGAGGTGGAGATAGGAAAATTGTGGACCCAAGATGCTTTCTTAGTTGCCCAGATCTGTATCCAATACTAAGTAAGGGAAGAAAAGGACCACAGCGTATAGAATTTCACAACCTGCTTGAAGACAGAGCCAGCAGTCCTGCTTGTGTTGGCCAACTGGACTTTGTGTGGTGTCCAGTGCCATTAATGAAATATTTTCAAGTAACTGAATTTCAGTCCCCCCTCTGAGGCTTTTGTCATGCATGGACAGTAATGCAAACAAGTGCTCGTTGGATAATTGAAGCTGTAGCTTCTTTTGCCATCAAGCTTTGAGTGTGTCAGCTTCCGGTGTCGAGGATAGTAAATCAATTATGGTGCCATAGAGTCCAGAGACCAATCAGATACAATGTCTTTGGGTTTGTGGAAGATGTATGGGGGATCTATGGGCTGCCTTTTATACAGTAGGATATCTGAGAGTATCACCAAAGTTATCAAGAGTTTAGCCCAAAGTTAGTACGGAGGACCAGGAAAGATTTCCAGCATCTATTCTTGACCATCATTTCAAAGGTGTTGATGTCTGGTGTTCTCTCCAATGAAGTTCATGTCCGCCAATACTGAATCTCGTATTGCTCTATAAGGGGCCCGTAGAGCAAATATAGGAATTCATTTTGAACAGTCTTTGAATAGAGCGCCATGCATGGACTGTCAGGGGGAGATTTACTAAGATTCTGCACCGTGTTTGCGTCACAAAAGTGTCTCAAATCGGCGCAAAATCTTTTTTTTCCAACATACTTTCCAGCGCTAAACTTATTTAGCCCTGGAAATAATGAAAAAGTAACGTGAAGCAGCACATAGCTCTGCTTTGCATTACTTTGCGCCATGGGAGCATTCCAAGGGTGGAGCATAGGTGTTCCCATGCAACCACCCAAGGATTCTCACGCTAAACCAAATTTACTAACTAAAGTAGAATGGGTATAGCGTGAGAACACTGCGCCCTTTTTAAGTAGACGCAAGGAAGGAGAAATGCTTTCATTTCTCCTTCCTTTTCGGACTTTGCTAGTGTACTGCACTGTACAGCTAACAAGCTAACGAACCTCGATAATGCCCGCCCTAGCTTATACCTGACCCTCTGTGATTCATTGAACGTCTTTTTTATCGAGAAAATTGCGGCCATCAAAGCTAGTATCCCACAATCCATAAATTCCACCATCTTCACAACTACCAGTACTAATATCACTGGCACTCTCAGCAGCTTCCCTCCAATTACCCAAGAGTAGTTTCAGGATCTGCTGGTGAGAGTGAAATCAGGGGCCCCGTCGGACAGATACCCACCCTACATCCTAAAAGACTGTCTCTCAGTTATCCCGGCTCCTGCCTGCACCCTCCTGAATGACTCATTAGACTCCGGACTAGTCCCCCTTGCGTTCAAGGAAGCAACCGTCATACCGCTCCTAAAGAAACCCGGGGCGGACCCAAAATGCAAGGCAAACTATCGTCCTATTTCCTTACTCCCCTTTCTAGCAAAGGTGCTGGAGGTTCATGTTGCCAAATGCCTGTACAATTTCATGGAGGACTCAGGTGGGGTTTCGCCCCACCCACTCAACGGAGACGGTGGTAACTTCGGTACTAGACACTCTCCGGGACTGTGCCGATAAACGCTCTCCCCAGACCCTAGTGCTCCTAGATTTGTCGGCCGCATTTGACACGGTCGATCATACCATCGTGATCGACAGTGTCACCCAGGCTGGCGTCCGGGGCACAGCAGCCAGTTGGCTGAAGTCCTTCCTGGAGGACCGATCTCAGGCAGTCCGCATGGGAGATTTAGCAGGCACCAAACAGACCATCACGTGCGGCGTACCCCAAGGCTCCTCCCTGTCACCCCACTTGTTTAATCTCTATATCTTTCCCCTAATCCAGGCTCTGAGAGATAAACAGGTAACGGTGCTCAACTATGCAGACGACCTGCAACTGCACTTTAGAGTCGACAATTCTGAATCGTCCATTTCCATCTTTCAATCAACCATGAGGTACATCAAAGCTTGGATGGATCAAAATCACTTGAAGTTGAACCCAGGAAAGACCGAACTGGTCCTCACAGGTGACAGTGTCAAACATTGGGTCTCGCACTACTGGCCACTAGACATGGGTCAAGCACCGACTCCTTCCTCTTCAGCAAAGACACTTGGAGTCACCTTGAACAGTGATCTATCACTTAAAACCCAAGTGGACCAGGTGGTCTCCAAGTGTTTCTTCCAACTTAGGAAAACCTGGAAGGTCAGGCACCTCCTCACTCCAGAGGCTTTGACACAGGTGGTGATTGCCACCGTGATCTCCAATCTAGATTACGCGAATGGTATTTATCTGGGCTTACCTCAGTACCTTCTGAAACGTCTTCAGATGGTACAAAATTACGCAGCCAGATTGATTCTGAATCAGCCCAGATGGCAATCAGCCACCCCTCTCCTGATGAAACTCCACTGGCTCCCTGCAGCTCAGCGCTGCATCTTCAAAACGGGTTGCATGATATTTAAAGCATTACACTGCAAAACCCCAAATTTATTGAAAAACTCATCACGAAGCATGTCCCGTCCCGTAATCTGCGCTCAGCCTACCAAGGCCTCTTACAGACACCATCTTTTAAACGCAAGCGCTCTGGCGGCTGCATATTCGGAACGTTGGCCCCACGTTTGTGGAATGCCTTCCCTCTCGAGATCCGGTTTTGCCCGGATCTTATATCATTTAGGAAAGCTCTAAAGACCTGGCTTTATAAACAAGCATACTAACAATCCTGCATGCTTTAAAACCCTGGTCACGCCCTCTGTCTTTCGATAGCGACAGGAAACCAATCAGTGTCAGTGCGCTTAATAAATCATTATTAGGGGGGAGGAGCTTCGCGGGCAACCAAGATGGCCGCTTAAGCTCGGAGCTCCGCGGACCTTCCGATCCTCCGCAACTATCCTGCCCGTAATCCTGATCCACGAGGGTGGATACTCGTTGTTGAGGGCACACTGAGGCGAGAACCGTTTTCAGACCTCGAATCGGTGTCTCCTACGCTGAGCTACGTCGAGTGGGACTCCGTGCCAGCTCAGTGCCATTGTCTCTGCGGACTCCGCCGCTACGCATTGCCGATCTGCGGAGTGCCTGCCTGCCTTCGCCAGCGGCGCAGTGTACTGGACAGCGGTGCTCTTTGGACAGCGGAGCGAACCTGGGACGGTATTCCATTGTCCTCCCGGACAAATCTTCGACTCTCTGGGCTTGGACTTGCCTGGCACAGCCCTTTGTTCTCTTGGACCTAACATGGCGGGCAAGGGGGACCTCGACAAGCCGTCTAACAGAGGAGTACGCAGTAAATCGCAACAGCAACAGAATAGGATTGAGCGCTATACTCAACCGAAGACGCCGCCTGTTACTGGACCCTCTGCCAAGGGCATCCCACATTCGGGCTCGCCGGACGGCTCTGAGCCCACTTTGAGCGACATTCTGGGAGCCATTACAAACTTCCGGGCGGACATGCAGCAACAGCATGAAGTCCTCACGCACAAGGTGGATGGCATGGCCGTTGATCTGTCCCTCATTAGAGCCGACTTGGGCAAAACTAATGATCGGGTCAAGAATTTGGACATCAAGACGACCAGTCTTACGGGAGACGTCTCGGACTTGCAAACTGAAGTCCGGAACCTGCAGAGGACAGCGGAGCAATTCGCGAGGCGGCTGGATGACTTTGAAAGCCGAGCCAGGCGGCAGAACGTCCGCATTGTCGGTGTACCGGAGGGTTCGGAGGAGGCGGCGACGGACCTCCTCGTTGAAGACCTGATCAGGACTCATCTGGCCCCGCCTGGCCTCAGCAATTTTTTCTCGGTGGAGCGTGCCCACCGAGTACCGGGTGGCCCGCCGAAGACGGGCGTGGCACCTAGACCCATCGTGGCCCGGCTGCTCAATTTCCGCGACAGGGATGCTGTCCTGCAGGCCTCCAGGCGACATGGACCGCTTAAATTCCAAAATGCCGATGCCCATTTCTATCCAGATTTCACCAGGACGGTTCAGCGACAGCGCCAAAGCTATGCAGGGGTGAAGCGACGACTACGGGACCTAGGCTTCAAGTACTCCATGATGTTCCCTGCTAAGCTCCGGATCGAACACGAAGGTCGTGCCCTTTTCTTTGACTTCGCTGAGAACGTTAGTGACTGGCTGGACACTCTATCGCCGCGCCGAGAAGCACAGGAGGACCATGAGGGTGGCGCTGCTGGCGGCTCGGACCCATGAGACTTGGTTCTATAGTGGGTGACTAATTGATTATCTTGCTTGCCTCAGTGGTCTATCAAATGTAGCTTTGAGATGCCGTACTATCTTTCCTGTCAGTACATGGAGGGTGGCGGGAGGTGTTCGCGGAGATTCCTCACTCCTCTGGGTGTCTTTTTGTAGAGTAGTTATGGGGCGACAGGCACACTGCTGGTTGGGGGGGCTTTTTAGTCACATGCAGGGGTGCAGGGTGGGGGGTGCAACTATGCAAGTTTTATTGTTTGTTTGTTCTATCTCTTTTTCTTCCTTAAGGCAATGGACTGTGTGTTTTAATGTGCAATTGACGTTTGAGTTGGATGGAGTCGGGCGGGGCGGGTTGTTCGGGGATGGGGGGTAGGAAATTGAAAGTGCTTAGCTGGAATGTCAATGGATTAGGTGACCGAGTTAAGAGAGGGGTGGTGATACAGCTGATAAAGAGAAACATGCCTGATGTTGTACTATTGCAAGAAACGCACTTAGTGGGGAACTCTTGTAGGGCCCTGAATCGTAAGGGTTACAAAATGGTTGCCCACTCTGGGTTCTCCTCGGGCTCCCGGGGGGCGGGCATCCTTGTGCGTGCATCCCTTTCTCTTGAAATAGACGTCACGCTACTTGATGATAGAGGACGCTACGCAGCTGTGGCGGGAAGATGGGAGGGGCGCTCCTTGACCCTGCTTTCGGTTTATGTTCCCCCTGGCCTCAATCTAGCACCTTCCAGGACCTTGGTGGCGCCATCTTGTCCCTGCCTTCGGGCTTATTGATCCTAGGGGGTGATTTCAACTCAGTCTGCTCTGGCACTCTTGATCGCCAGCCACCGAGAGACCTCCTGGGTTCCCAAACGTGGCTGCCGACCTTCCTTGACTCTATGGGTCTGGTAGATTGTTGGCGGTTATTGCATCCTGCACTTCGCCAGTTTTCATTCCTTTCCGGTGCCCATGGGAGCCTGTCCCGCTTAGATTATGTTCTCACCCTGGCGGCGCAGTCGCCTGCCATCTCTGAGGCGCGTTTTCTGGCGAGGGGCGTCTCCGACCACTCGCCGCTGTGGATCTCCTTTGATTTCGGTGTCATTCTGTCCAGCCGCCCGGCAGCGGTAAATCCCTGGTATTTCCGCAACCATAACACGCGAGCACTCCTGGCCAAGGCCATCGGCCTATATTTTACTGAAAATACGGGATCCGTGGGTTCTGCGGTCACTCTGTGGGAAGCATTCAAAACGGTGTTGCGGGGTGAAGCCCTGGCTCTCATCGCAGCGGCTAAACGAGCTCGTGATGCTGAACTTCTGCATGTGGAGGAGGAGGTCTTGGATCTCGAGTCCCGTTTGGGGCCTGAGCCCGACCCTTCTCTCCTGCACGAACTTTCCCTGAAACAATCGGAGTATCACGATCTCGCCACGAACGCAGCCCTGATCTTGGCGAAGGAGCAGCAGGGCCGCATCTATGATGTCGGGGATAAGGCTAGTAAACTGTTGGCCTGGTTGGACAGGCGGAAAATGGCAAGCAGGGTGGTCCCGGAGATCCTGGGCGAGGACGGAGTGGTGGTTACTGATCCGAGTGCCATTGCCGAGTCTTTTGCGGACTATTTTCGGGGTGTTTATACTTCCGGTTCGGACCGCTCCGAGGCCGACTCATCTGAATTCCTCTCGGCGATAGACCTTCCTTGTCTCTCGGAGGAAGACAGTGTCGACATGGACCGGGACATCGCCGCGGATGAGATTGCTCTGGCGATCCGCGCTCTGCGTGCAGGCAAGGCAACCGGACCCAATGGCATACCGGTTGAACTGTACAAGATCCGGCCGGATGTGATCTCCCCTTATTTGAGAGATATGTTCCTCCGTGCCCGTGAAGAGGGTGTCCTTCCCTTGGACCAGCGACTGGCCACCATAGTGGTTATCCATAAGGAAGGCAAGCCGCGGGATGTTTGTAGGTCCTATCGCCCCATTTCTCTTCTCAACGTTGAACCCAAGATCCTGGCCAAACTGCTGGCCAATCGGTTGGTCGGGGTTATAAGCGACTTGGTGCACCCGGACCAGTCTGGTTTTATTCCCCGCCGCAATACTGCCCTCAACCTGAGACGCCTGCACGGGGTTATGGCCAGGGCTCACGCCCTTACGCAACCAGCGGTACTGGCCTCCCTCGATGCCACGATGGCCTTTGATTCCCTGGAATGGAACTATTTATGGGCGGTGCTGACAAGATTTGGGTTTGGACCGGGTTTCCTGGGCTGGGTGCAACTTCTTTATGCTAGCCCTCTGGCTGCTGTCATGGTTAACGGTCGCATGTCTGCTCCCTTTGCACTCCAACGCGGCACCAGACAGGGCTGCCCCTTGTCTCCGCTCCTGTTTGCGCTGGCTCTGGAGCCTCTTGCGGCTATGCTACGCTCGCACCCAGACTTGCATGGGATCTCCTGGTCCCCGGGCTTCGAGGACAGGGTCTCCCTGTACGCGGACGACATCCTGCTCTACCTCACCTCCCCTTGCAAGTCGCTTATTGTGGCGTGTGACGTGCTCAGGTTGTTTGGGCGCTACTCCGGCCTGATTATTAATTGGGCCAAATCCTCCCTTTACATCCTCAAGGGTGACACGCCGCGCCTCCCAAGAGGTTGCAACATACAACTGGCCGGGCAAGGCTTTAAGTACTTGGGGATTTACATCTCGCACAACCCTAGGGCGCGGTATGACCACAACTTACTCCCCCCGCTCCACCGGTAGCGGAGGGATGTGGAGAGTTGGCGTAAGCTCCCTCTCTCTCTTCTGGGTCGGGCGGCATTATTTAAAATGATGTCCCTGCCCAGGTTCCTGTATGCCTTGCAGAATACTCAGGACCTTGTTCCGGCCCGCTACTTCAGGGAGGTTGAGAGCCTGCAGCGTGCCCTTCTTTGGGATGGTCAGCCTCGTGTCGCTGTCCAGAAGCTTACCATGCCATGGTACGACGGGGGCATTGCGTTACCAGACGTGCGGAGGTACTACTGGGCCTCTCAACTCACCGCCATCAACCATGGTTTTTACGGTCCCGTGGACAGCCCGGGCTATGCCATGGATCGATGGCTCTTGCAAGGGGGCAATTACTACCGCGCCCTCTATTCTAGATCCTTTGATCGGAGCCTCACGGGTCCGACCAAGGCGGCGGTCCACACGTGGCGAACGGTTAATAAGATACAGGGTTGGCAGGGCAGACTGACGAAATTCACCCCTCTATTCGATTCCGACATTTTAGGCAAGCTCTGGCATACCAAGGGCTTCGACAAGTGGGACCTCATAGGGATTTCGAGGGTTGAAGACATGCTGGCCAGGGGGGTAGTTAAGACTTTCCCGCAGCTACAGGCGGAATACCAATTGAGTGGAACAGAGTTCTTCCGCTATGCCCAACTTCAGCACGCAATAGCCGCCGCCAGACCGGAGGAGGGTGACATCCCCGAGAGCTCTCCCTTGGAGGACAGAGTGCTGGACGGGCATATGCCGGATAGTGCCATCTCTCTGTCCTACAAAAAGCTGATTAACGTTCAGGTTGACCTCCTCCAGCGCTTGCGGGGGCAGTGGGTGGCCGATGGGCTGGAACTGGACGACGAGGACTGGCAGAGTGCTGTGTCCTCCCCTAAGGAGGTCGCCATCTCCTTGCGTCTGAGGCTGGTCCAGTTCAAAATCCTTCACCGGGTGTACGTCACCGGCCCCCGGCTTGTGCGTATGGGCTTCTCGCCAGACGGCCTTTGTCGTCGTGGCTGCGGAGCCCTTGCTACTTATCTGCATATATTGTGGGAGTGTCCCGTTATTGCCCCTTACTGGGAGAGGGTGCATAGAGTGATGAGGGAGGTGACTGGAGTGGAGTTGGCTGCGGAGGCGCGTAGGTGCCTCCTTAATGTCTGGGAGCCAAATGACTATAACGCGGCGCAGACCCGGTGGGCTACACTGGGCAATATGGTTGCTAAACGGGACATAGCGCAGAAATGGGGATCCAACGTGGCCCCCCTGGTGGTACAATGGAAGGCCAACATGGATTGGTGCATGTTGCGTGAAAAGACTGTGTATACTGCCAGGGGGCGGCCTCAGACATGGAATAAGGTGTGGGGGGCTTGGAACGCTTACAGAGGTGATTTGTGTCTGCCACCTGAACCGATGCCCCGTGACGAACGCCTATCGCCGTAGACGTTGACAACAGCTATGCTACTCTTGTTCTGATTCTCCTGTTCTTCCTTCCCCCCCCCCTTTTTTTCTACATCCTACTTAAGTTCTTTTCTAAAACTTCTCTAGCCTCTGTCGCCTCCTACTGACTCATAGCCATTTTTCCTTCCATTGCCTTTTCTGCGCCCTCGGGCGCTTCTGTTCACGTTTCTGTTTGTAAATAAAATAAAAAACAACCTGCATTGTTCTGATATGAATCGTTTGGCACTATGAACGTTCTGAGACTTTGCTGCCTTGCCTCCGGGATGTTAGGCTGAATAGCTGTGTGCTTTACTACAATAAAGGTTTTAAAAATTTAAAAAAAAATTAATAAATAAATCATTATTAACATAACATAACATAACAGCACACATACAAAGAGGGAAAATTTTTGGAGTCTCAGCATGGTATTGTGTACTGGAATGGTACCCTTCCAGTACAAAACCTATGCTAGAATTACAGAGACACCCTTGCACCCTGGTGCAAAGCTTTCTCCAAGGCGCACAGCAGCTGATTTCAGCGCCGGGGCTAGTGAGAGGGGAGGAGAGTGCCTTATTTTAGTAAATAGGGCGCTCTCCACTGTTCTCGTTTTCACGTAGTGAAGTACAGCATTTGGGGCTGCTGTAGTGCGCTACGTGAAAAGTAGGTAAATCTCCCCCTTAGTTGCAAAAAGATTATTGTTGTCCGAGGCCCTAGAAGTGCCACTGTATTGTAGGTTTGGATCACCCATCACGGATAGTAAGTGTCTCTCGATTCCCACCCAGAAGGGCCTACTCCTTCTTGCTAGTAATAGAGGAGTAATATATGCCTATTAGTGTTTTAAGTTATAAACTTCATGTGTGGTAAATGTAGTTCACCACATAGTGTATGGCTTGCAGTTTGGATGCCCTGAGTCTGGGCCTAGTGGGGTCTAAATGAGTCTCTTAATTGAACAATTAATTTCTGATACAAACCAAAGCATGGCAAATATTTAATTGAAGCTCTGTGCTGTGGTATTTTTCATGTTTGTACCCTACTCATAGAGACAGCTGTAGGTTAGACCACCGTGAAAATTTGGCAGACTTTTTTTGTAAGAAGGTTCTTTCTAATGTGCTTTAATATCATGCCTTTTGGACCTCAGTTAACAAGGATACCCAGATTGTTTACATTTAATGGGACCTATCAGAATGGGTAATCACTCAATCCTGCTCTGGCATTGAACTTAGACACTAGGGGGCTAATGCAGCGCTAAATTTAGATGCACAGGGCCAAAGTGGTAATGATTGTTTATGTGCAGGAAGGTGTCCCTTCCTGCAAATAAACAATCATAAATGGTGATTTGTAACTTCTATGTGTGCTGCTTTCTGCAGCACACATAGAAGTTGCAGCTCATTATTTTTTAAATGATTGTTTATGTGCAGGAAGGGACACCTTCCTGCACATAAACAATCATGCATGGCGTTTTGCTGTTTCTATGTGTACTAAACAATGCAGCATAAACGAAGAGAAAAAAGCATTTCTCCTCGTTACGCCAAGTTAAGACCCGGTTTTCCGTAGTCTTAATTTTGGGGCGACCCTTGTAAGGATGTATGACGTTACCACGCGTACTTTTACAACGCGTACCGTTACAATGCTACTTTTACCACGCAAGTCGTTACAACGACTTGCGTGGAAGGGCGCTGGATAGTACATTTTTTAATTTACTATTCCAACTCCAGTCCCCGTGGACTCTAGGGAAGGAGTTGGATAGTAAATTAAGCTATTTACTATCCTGAAGCACCCCCCAGCGCAAGTCGTTGTAACGACTTGCGTGGTAAAAGTAGCATGGTAACAGCACCGCGTTGTAAAAAATGCGTGCTAACCGTTGTATACCCCCTTGTAATTATGGGGCAGTGTCAAATTCCATTAGCGTGAAAGGGTACCTAATTTACAAGGCAGTGTTAAGCCATGTTAAAAAGAAACGGGTGGGGGTGTACAGGGAAGAAACAACTTGGATGGGAAGAATAAAGAAGAAAATAATACCTTGATCACAGTGCGCTGTGTGCACGTGCCTCCTCCTTTTTATTGCAGAACTACCTCAGTGATGTGGCGGTGTCCCTGAGTGATGTGGTGGTGTCCCTGAGTGATGTGGTGGTGTTCCTGAGTGATGTGGTGGTGTCCCTGAGTGATGTGGTGGTGTCCCTGAGTGATGTAGTGGTGCCCCTGAGTGGTGGTGGTGTTCCTGAGTGATGTGGTGGTGTCTCTGAGTGATGTAGTGGTGCCCCTGAGTGGTGCCCCTGAGTGATGTGGTGGTGTCCCTGAGTGATGTGGTGGTGTTCCTGCGTGATATGGTGGTGTTCTTGAGTGATGTGGTGGTGTCCCTGAGCGATGTGGTGGTGTCCCTGAGTGATGTGGTGGTGTCCTTGAGTGATGTGGTGGTGCCCCTGAGTGACATGGTGGTGTTCCTGAGTGATGTGGTGGTGTCCCCAAGTGATGTGGTGGTGTCCCCGAGTGATGTGGTGGTGTCCCCGAGTGATGTGGTGGTGTCCCTGAGTGATGTGGTGGTGTCCCTGAGTGATGTGGTGGTGTTCCTGAGTGATGTGGTGTGTGAGGGTGAGTGAGGGAGAGAGGGTTGTGAGGGTGAGGGGTGTGAGGGTGTGAGATTGTGAGGGTGTGTGAGAGTGGGTGAGGGTGTGAGGGTGAGTGAGGGTGTGTGAGGGGGTGTGAGGGTGAGGGTGACGGGGGTGAGGGTGAGGGGGTGTGAGGGTGAGGGGGTGTGAGGGTGAGGAGGAGTGAGGTTGAGAGTGATGGTGGTGAGGGTGTGTGAGGGTGATGGGGTGAGGGGGTGTGAGGGTGAGGGGGTGTGTAAGGGTGAGGGGGGTTTGAGGGTCATGGGGTGTGAGGGTGTGGGGGCGTGAGGGGGTGAGGGTGAGTGAGGGTGAGGGGGTTGTGAGGGTGAGGGGGTGAGGTTGAGTGAGGGTGTGTGAGGGTGGGTGAAGGTGTGAGGGTGAGTAAGGGTGAGAGAGGGTGAGTGAGGGTGAGTGAAGGTGTGTGAGGGTGTGTGAGGGTGTGAGGGTGTGAGGGTGTGTGAGGCTGAGGAGGTGTGAGGGTGAGGGTCCGAAGTAAATGGTGGCAGGGCAGACACATAAGAGAAGAGATTGCGTGGTGACTGCGTTGGTCAGTTTCAGAATCAGGAGGGGCAGAGTCAGCACAGTCTGCGAGGGATCAACGTGTCTAGAGGCAAAGCATAGCTGATGCAGCATTGCAGCTAGTAAGTCGAGAGTTTTCAAGCTGAGTGTCCCTAGAGAGGTGGCAACACAGCAACAGCATTTGAGGAGCAAGGCTACTGTAAACAAGCACGGTAGGCTTTCACTTTCGTCCAGAAACAAGCTCTCGGCAGTGCTGTGGCGGGGCGTGGGGGGAGGGCGGGGGAGCGGCAGCCTTTGAAGTCTGATGCCGAGGCACAGACAAATGGTGGTGCGTGATGTGCACGCAGTGGGGGGCGGGGAGCGGCAGCCTTTGAAGTCTGATGCTGAGGCACAGACAAATGGTGGTGTGTTATGTGTCTGGCGATGGTGTGCATGCGCATAGATCACATGAACTGTGTGCGATCTGCAGCCGTTTTGGTAGACTATTCTTTTCCGCTTACTATAATCTCGCCCGAGCAATACGCAAGCGCATTGGCTCAGGCGAGACCTAAAAATATTTGGTATCACTAGTAAGTGGGTAGTGGCAGAACGTATGGAATGTGCTGGAGCGCACAATGTATACAGTTGTCATTTAAAGTAAAGGGCTCTACTGACCAGTGCTTTGAAAAACAGGCTCTCAAACTTGGGGGCTAAATTTACGAGGCCCCCTTTGTGCCGACCGACCGTCACTTTTTAACGATCCGGTGGCGCAATGTGCCGCAGCATATTTACAATGCCACGCAAAGCCACTTTGTGTGGCTTTTCATGGCCTTGTAAATATGTGCCCCTTTCACGTAGAACACTGCATGAAAGGGGCGTTCCATGGGTGTTGTTGTGGGTGTTCCCATGCAACACCCATGCAATCTGAAGCATTCCCAGATTTATGAGGAATCGTAAGCCTGGGAATGCGTCAGATTCTAACGCCATCCCAGCGGTGTTGCGTTAGGGAGGTGCAACAAGCAGAAAAATCCTTATTTCTCCCTATTTTTCCCTCTTTCTATGTGTGTTGCATCCTGGTTGTTTTTGTGTAGGTAGGTGTCCCTTCCTTGCACCATTGCGCAAGGGTGCCTGGGTTGGCGTATGTCAACCCATTAGCATAGTTCTACCGAGAACCAACTGTGACCTGGAGAATGTTACAGTGTATGCTCAGGCAAATATGGGCGGATTTTCTTTAAAACTTTGAAAAACACACAGACTGCACAAAACTTGGCCACCCCTGGTTGAAACAAACATGTATCCTCAAAGTGGATCCCTCACTTTCTTCTCCATCTCAGTAGCAGTGTGACTTTAGACCAATTCATCTGGCCACCAACTAGGCAACCACATTGATGGAGGGCTCCCAGTAGCATAACCTGTACCTGTATTTAATATCAGTCAGTTACAGCTTATTGAATCAGAGGAAGCAGTTAAGCAGCTATAAAAATTCACAAAGACAACGTTGAATGCATTGAGAAGTCCAGTGGTGAAGCACTCACTGAGGATGAACAAATAACAGAGGAATTTAGCGAATCTTATCAATAGCTCTACACGGTGCAACATGGCCCTGACAATCATGGCAAACCATACATGAACCATAAATGCATGTCTAGGAAAACTACTCATCATGCTGACACATTAGAGAAAGCTATAACCACAGATTACACAATTAAGGCTATAGCCAGGCTTAAACCCTAGAAAGCTCAGGGCCCTGATGGGTAAACTGACTACCTTTGTAAATCCCTTTGCAGCATACTTGCACCCATCCTTGCTAGGCTGTTCAATTCCTTTGTTGAAGACGGAGCCCTGCACCGTCTATGCAAGAAGCGTCTACAGTTGTAATGCCCAAAAATATAAGAATATCTGCTGTTCCTACAAATCCATGACCTTATCAATACAGATGCTAATATTTTTGGAAGTATAATGGCATCTATACTCAACCCTTATATGTCTTGCCCAATAGACCCTAACCAAAAGGGCTTAATTCAAGAATGCATCTTTGCAGGCAAAATGAAAAGGCAACTGCACATTATAGATAAGGCAGGTAAATCGAGTATAGATGCCCTTGCTATTTGCTTTTGACGCAGAGAAGGAGTTCAATAGATCCACTGGCCACACCTTATGGAGACTGAAGCACTTTGGCTCTGGAGATAACTTTTAACAATGGATTAAATGTGGGTCTAACTCTCCAGAGGCTAGGATTAGAGAGAACAGGGTACTCTCTCACTCCCCTCACAATTCAGAGCGGGACCTGGCAAGGCTGCCCTCTCTCCCCCCTCTTATTTGCTTTATATATGAAACTGATGGCTCAGACAGTCAGAGCTAGCATTGGCATTAAAGGACTTAAAATGGGGGAGACTCTCATAAAATTAGCTTGGATGCATATTATGTGATTTTTCCATCACAGACACATCTCCTCTTTCCATGCCTTAACCCCTTCGCTGCGGGGGTTAATCCCTAGCTGTGCCGGGGGGCGCGCACAGCGCACCCATGCTCATGACGAGCTGAGCTCGTCATGAGCTACGGCGCTCCTGTGCTCATGACGAGCTCAGCTCGTCACGGCCACACCCGTTCCCGTGGAACGCTCAGCACAGCAGGGGAATTATCCCCGCATCCGAGCGTTCCACGGCTCATGACGAGCTGAGCTCGTCATGAGCACCGAAGCGCCGTGGCTCATGACGAGCTCAGCTCGTCATGAGCCTCGAAAAGGTTAATAGGGAAACTGAAGAAATTCAGGGAAATCTCAGGATTCAAATTAAACCTGCAGAAATCCTGATAGTTAAATTATCAGTCCCACAAGATCATTAAGACTTACTCCATTCCAAGTTTCAAATTGAATGGGCTTCCCAGCAGATACTATACTTGGGTCTACAAATTTGCCTGGGTGGCAGTCGCTCTGAGCTATCAGGTATTTTTACAACAAGTTAAACAAGACCTTGACAAATCGGCGCAGTATAAAACTTTCTGACAAGGTAGGGGTTTCAGCCTTAAAGAAGAACCCTTTTGTTAAGATTCTCTCTGTCTTTCAATCCCTCCCTCCTTAAACCCCACTGAGCATGCTAAAACAATTACACAGGGACATGAACACGTTTGCGAGGGGTGGGATATGAGGAGGGGTCGGGGAGAGGTCAAAGATAACAGATGCACCATAGCTTAGTCTATAGACATCCCAAAGAAGGAGGCCTAGGAATACCAAATACTATTCAATCCTATCAAGTGGCCTTGAGGAATGGAGTTTCTGGTGGATTGGAGCAGAGAAAGATCTAATAAATATTGGTGTTTTATGGACCAACACGTGACAAGCATGCATTATGAAAGCTTCCATGGTTACACAAATGGCACAGGGCATGAGGTTTGTACTCCTTTCCAATCACTAGGTAGACCCTGCTAGTTTAGGATAAAGTTGCAGAAGATAAAACATTAACGACTATCACCTCTCGCGCCATCATTTCCAAACCTGGCTTTACCTCGTCAATAAAAGGGAACAACTTAAGAGATGTAAAGCTCCTTGGTAAGAACTAAAATGTTTAGAAGAGCACTGCACTTACAAATATTAATCTGCTTTTATTTTAAAGTTTAAAAAAATGATCAACGGTCTGTATTTGGAGACCCAGAGAAAATGGATCACGTGATGTAGCTCAATTCACTAAAGTTAAATCATTGATCCACTGCTGGGAAAGTACTACTAGTGTATATTTTGGGGCACAGTCTCATCCATGCTCAAGTAATGGTGCTTAAAGGAACTTAGGGCCTCATTTATGAGGCCGTGGGTCACTCTTACGCCGCCGGTGCGTCACTTTTTGTGACACACCAGCAGCGTAAAAAATGTGCCTTGTTGCACCATATTTACAAAGTGACGCATCTAGGTAGATGCGTCACTTTGTAAACCCCTGCGCTACATTATACCTGCGCCAGGTATAATGTATGCAGGGGGGCATTCTGACGCATGAGAAGGTCATAGAGGTGACGCAGTGAAATCTATAAGATTTCACTGCGCTACTTCTAGGACGCAAATGCGTCAATTTCTTACGCCTGCCTCTCAGCAGGCGTAAGACTAACGCAGGCACTTTCACATGGGGCTTGCCCCATGTGAAAGGACGCATTGCTGGAGTTGCGTCACTTTTGTGACACACCCCAGCAATGCGTCACTTTTGCGCCATACAGATACGTCAAACATACTGACGTATCTGTAACTCCTTGCGCAATGATTCGTCATACTGTAAATATGACGCATCATTGGTGGCGCAAGGAGGGCGAAAAGTGACGCATCGCTGTTTTCACGCAGCGATGCGTCACTTTTCATAAATGAGGCCCTTCATTTTTTCTACATTATTACCGAGCATGCACTACTATTAGTTCACTGAAGCAGCTGTTGAATACTCAGTTAATCTGTTACAAATGTAGAACAAACGCTGAAGTTTCTGACTATTCGCATGCAAAACTTTCCTCCAACTGAATCGGCTTCACACACAACTCAGCTGGGGGGAAGATTATGTCTAAGACTCTAGAAAGGTAAATTGATTAGATAAAGTCAGAAGCACTAAATTAAAATGGTAAGAAACATGGACATTTTGGACAGGATAGAGATGAGGTAAAAAGTCCTGATGTTTGTCACACTCACCAAACTCTGATCGTCCTGGCAAGCGTGTGCCACTGGCAAGGGGAAATCCAGAGCTTCGTGGTTCATACCCGATCAGTCCCGACTCCCATTCCGAGGAGTGTACTGTTTCTTCCACTGACCTTTCCTGTTAACTCCCTATGTAATCAGCAGAAATATTGCTGACACATGCCGAGAGATGTAATGACCATTTCTGGCATTCCAATCCCTGTTCCTCGCTAGTAGTTTACAGAGGCGTAGCAAAAATTGTAAAAGACCTCAGGGCTATTTAGCACTTCAATTTACAGTAGTAGATCTAATGGGGGATCTAATTGAGGAAATTATGCCATAAATCATTTACAGCATTCAAATATTCTGATATTTCACCTTTCCAATCCTGGCAAAAAGGGGACTGGATAGCTAATGAAAGATACAAGGAACTTTCATGCTTTCGAAATAGTTAATCTCTAGAGGTTTCTGTGTGCCATTACTATCCCTGGGTATCCAAGCTCTGGCTTCCACAGTTCAGGTCAGGACCTCATACTCATATAGTACTAATTCTTGTACTAATAAATGGTTTCAAGAATCAGCCCACACATATGTTTTATTGAAGAGACCATCTTGGATTCACTCAACAGTGTAAGAAATGACCCATCAAACCCAGGATTTCATCATTTCCTGGACACCTGGTGGGCTGATGTCAACAGCCTCACCGCCGGAGCTAATGGGGGGTGGGGGGGGGGATTGAGGTAAGAGGCATTTCCTAATCAGTCCCTTCAAGGTTGTCGCATTCCTAGCAGAAATGCTGCTGCCTGGTGCTTTCTAACTTCGCCCGACTCTGTCCTCTAGCACTTGAGTGCTATTCTTAAAAACAAGAGCATCAATTCAGGCAACCTGTCAGAAAGTTCTGTCATCCTTTTCCTCTTTTCAAATTTGGGGTAAAAGGAGCTTTTGATCATAAAATCCCTTAAAACCACTTTAAGACTCTTGAATATCTCTGCTTATGCGTTAAGCAATATCAAACCAGTAACCTATTTCATGAGGACCTTCAACTGGTTGGACTGCTTCATGGGTGTGACGTTGGAGCAGCTGTGCCGCCAACTAATCACGCACTAATTTAGCTGTGGGTTAAGCATGGAATGGTCCATCTATCCTGCTGTTTCTTTGATAACCACCATCTTACTTCTACTTTTAAACTAATAGTATTATTCATATATTATATCATCAATATTATAGAGTGTCATAACATCTCTTAGTGTTAATGAAAACAATTGCTTCTACTTAATTCTTGATAAGAGATGATTGTCAGCCAGTCAATATCTGACCCCTTCAATATTTGCTGATCCCCATTTATCCGTCTCAGAGATGTGATTGCTAAGGGTGCAGGCCCATATCATCATTCATTTACATTTATTTCCATTCATACCCATAACATGTCTTACTACATCCCACACGTTTGATAAACAAAAGTAAAGGTATGTAATTAAAAAGAATTTTAAAGTGCATTTGTTTGAGCACATGTAAACACATAAGCTGAATACACATATGAAAACCATTGGGGCCCTCTGTAATTTTTAGGTCTGGCGCCTAGCGGTGCAGTGTGCAGCAGTGTCGCGCAGCGCCAGCCCTTTAGTGTCTGAAAAATGGGTTTCAAGCTGACCTAGGAATCGCACACACTCTTGTGTGTGCTTTTCCTTAGGTGCGGTGTTTGATTGGTTCAGATGCTCCGTCCATCCCCACCCCCTTTTGTACCGCTTTCCTTAGGTGCGACGCGATTGACCTTTGCGTGCGTCTTTTTATAAAAGACTGCACGCAATAGGTCAAAGGCAGGCGCATTGCTCCGCCCATGGCCTGTTGGTGTCTATTACGCGCTTGGTGCGTGTAATAGACACCAATAGGCCATGTGGTTTCAATTATCGTGCCCAGACACGGGCGTGATAATTAAAACCATGCATGTCGGGGTGGCGCGCGTGCACACCACTCGCGGGCGTGTTTTGTCTATTTTTATATTTTTATATTTTACTGATGGCTGAACTGAGAATTCGATGTTTCAGTGAAGCTTCCTGGCTGTATGCAGTGAGTAAGCTGCCAAAAATGAACGTGCTGTCTTAGAAGGACTGTGTAGACATGTAAGGTTACCGCAGAAAGGGCGCCAGGCAAGGTGCGTGGTAAAGGGCACCGCTGACACGGGGATTGCGGACTCCTGCGGCCAAGGAGTTGCTTAGTCGCTCACACAGCACTGCTTGATTTTCACTGCGCTCCACTTGCGGGCTTTTTAAAAATGTGTTTAAATCAACGGAATTCTTTCCTCATTTTACTGCATGCGACTGCCTTCACAAAACTTTAGTAATTTATACTCGTAGCACCTGCAGCAAAGTATATTTGGTTAAACGTGACCATGTGCTGTTATCTGTGTCCACAAAGCAGAGGAGACCGATCAGAAGAGCCTTCTGCTTTTGGTGCACAAGATCCCCCGCCCCCACCCACAAAAACCCACCTGCAATAAGTTCTCTAACAGAACTGTACAAAAAAATATATCTGCCTTGTGAGGAAGACAGGCCATTTCATGAACAGCCGGACCCGCCTGGACTGGCGGATGCGAATCAAATCCCTGACTTGCACTATTTTTAAATCTTTATGTTGAGCGAAGGCCACCTGCACTAGATACTAAGGCCGCAGAATCAAATGCTGATTTAAAGGCGGAACACAGAAAAGAACACCGGCTTTTTATGACCCATGATCAATATGCGGCCTCCGTGTTCCCGTGGAGGCGGTGCAGGCTAAAGTAATAGCATGACCCCAGAATCCCCCTGGTTTGATAAGATATGCGTCAGCTTGTTGTGTTCTAGTATTTCGTTTTATGCCAGTTGTTTCAATTTTCTTAAAATCTATTGAATGTTGGGAGAGTTCACAAGTTTCATTGTGAAACACAAACTCAGAGGCATACTGATTACTGATCTATTCACAGAAGCTTGACCATAGGATTACTGAAGACTGTGAATGTCCATTAAGCAACAACTGTCATCTTCCTGCCCTTATCTTTTTTTAACATGGCATAGACTATAGTTCAAGTTCAAGTTCCAAAATTTGTATAGCGCACTACTCACCCAGAGGGTCTCAAGGTGCTTGAGGGAGGGAGGTGCTTTACTTATCGAATATCCACGTTTTTAGTTGCTTTCTGAAGGAGAGGTGGTTCTGTGTAAGGCGGAGGTGAGTGGGGAGAGAGTTCCAGGTCTTGGCCGCCAAGTAGGAGAAGGATCTTCCTCCCATGGTGGATCTGTGGATTCGCGGAATTGCGGCGAGGGCTTGATTGGGCGATCGTAAACCAGGTCCACATAGCTTTTTGTATCATTTATATTATTGCTAAATCCATACATTAAGCTGAACCTGTAATGGAGTGGGGGTCCTGTTCTTAGGAGCTCTAAAGTTACAACAATTCAATGTTGCGGTGTCCAATCTTTAGATGATGTCTGAGTCACAAGTAGACGCTGGCTGCAACGCATTGGTTACTGGGTAGAAGCGGCTAGCTAAATTGTGGTATGTCTTCAAGTGAGAGTGTGACACAGAGTAGGGTCCCTACAATGAACAGCAAGCTGCTCACATTTCTGGTCATCGTAGCCTCCGACGGGCATGGGTCGGCCAAGGAGGAGCACTTTAAAGGTAACTCAAGCCTACATGGGTCACAGAAGCAACACAATGGTCCAGATTGTTCTGTTACAGGAGCAAGCTGCTGGGTACCAAGCACCACTCTGGGCAGGAACCTTTTCCAGATATGTGCCGCAAACTAGATATTTTCCTGACCCAGCTCAGCAGCTCGAGTAGCATCCAAAATCCACTTCGGACAATGAAATCTAAAGGCAAACGCTCACACCTGTTCCATCAGCAACAGAATTTTTCTTTATTTTTGTCTTGGACGTTTGCAAATGTCAACCTTTGGTTAGACGTAATCATTAAACTGCACAACCACACCACATCCCTCAATTTTAGATGACACAGCAGTGTGTGTAAGAAAGACAGCAGTGTGAGAGAGACAGCAGTGTGTGTGAGAGAGACAGTAGTGTGTGTGAGAGAGACAGCAGTGTGAGAGGCAGCAGTGTGTGTGTCCTAGGGAGAGCATGGTGTGTGAGAGAGACAGCAGAGCAGTGTGAGAGACAGCACTGTGTGAGAGAGACAGCAGTGTGAGAGACAGCAATGTGTGTAACAAACACAGCAGTGTGTGTGAGAGATACAGCAGTGTGTGTGAGAGAGACAGCAGTGTGAGAGGCATCAGTGTGTGTGTCCTAGGGAGAGCATGGTGTGTGAGAGAGACAGCAGAGCAGTGTGAGGGACAGCACTGTGTGGGAGACGGCAGTGAGAGAGACAGAAGTGTGTGTAACAAACACAGCAGTGTGTGTGAGAGAGACAGCAGTGTGTGTGAGAGAGACAGCAGTGTGAGAGGCAGCAGTGTGTGTGTCCTAGGGAGAGCATGGCGTGTGAGAGAGACAGCAGAGCAGTGTGAGGGACAGCACTGTGTGGGAGACGGCAGTGTGAGAGACAGACGTGTGTGTAACAAACACAGCAGTGTGTGTGAGAGAGACAGCAGTGTGAGAGGCAGCAGTGTGTGTGTCCTAGGGAGAGCATGGCGTGTGAGAGAGACAGCAGAGCAGTGTGAGGGACAGCACTGTGTGAGGGACAGCAATGTGAGAGACAGAAGTGTGTGTAACAAACACAGCAGTGTGTGTGAGAGAGACAGTAGTGTGTGTGAGAGAGACAGCAGTGTGAGAGGCAGCAGTGTGTGTGTCCTAGGGAGAGCATGGCGTGTGAGAGAGACAGCAGAGCAGTGTGAGGGACAGCACTGTGTGGGAGACGGCAGTGTGAGAGACAGAAGTGTGTGTAACAAATACAGCAGTGTGTGTGAGAGAGACAGCAGTGTGAGAGGCAGCAGTGTGTGTGTCCTAGGGAGAGCATGGCGTGTGAGAGAGACAGCAGAGCAGTGTGAGGGACAGCACTGTGTGGGAGACGGCAGTGTGAGAGACAGAAGTGTGTGTAACAAATACAGCAGTGTGTGTGAGAGAGACAGTAGTGTGTGTGAGAGAGACAGCAGTGTGAGAGGCAGCAGTGTGTGTGTCCTAGGGAGAGCATGGCGTGTGAGAGAGATAGCAGAGCAGTGTGAGGGACAGCACTGTGTGAGAGACAGCAGTGTGAGAGACAGAAGTGTGTGTAACAAATACAGCAGTGTGTGTGAGAGAGACAGCAGTGTGAGAGGCAGCAGTGTGTGTGTCCTAGGGAGAGCATGGCGTGTGAGAGAGACAGCAGAGCAGTGTGAGGGACAGCACTGTGTGAGGGACAGCAATGTGAGAGACAGAAGTGTGTGTAACAAACACAGCAGTGTGTGTGAGAGAGACAGTAGTGTGTGTGAGAGAGACAGCAGTGTGAGAGGCAGCACTGTGTGTGTCCTAGGGAGAGCATGGCGTGTGAGAGAGACAGCAGTATGAGAGACAACACTGTGTGGGAGACGGCAGTGTGAGAGACAGAAGTGTGTGTAACAAAGACAGCAGTGTGTGTGAGAGAGACAGTAGTGTGTGTGAGAGAGACAGCAGTGTGAGAGGCAGCAGTGTGTGTGTCCGAGGGAGAGCATGGCGTGTGAGAGAGACAGCAGTATGAGAGACAGCACTGTGTGGGAGACAGCAGTGTGAGAGACAGCAGTGTGTGAAACAAACACAGCAGTGTGTGTGAGAGATACAGCAGTGTGTGTGAGAGAGACAGCAGTGTGAGAGGCAGCAGTGTGTGTGTCCTAGGGAGAGCATGGCGTGTGAGAGAGACAGCAGTATGAGAGACAGCACTGTGTGGGAGACAGCAGTGTGAGAGACAGAAGTGTGTGTAACAAATACAGCAGTGTGTGAGAGAGAGACAGTAGTGTGTGTGAGAGAGACAGCAGTGTGAGAGGCAGCAGTGTGTGTGTCCTAGGGAGAGCATGGTGTGTGAGAGAGACAGCAGAGCAGTGTGAGGGACAGCACTGTGTGAGAGACAGCAGTGTGAGAGACAGCAGTGTGTGTAACAAACACAGCAGTGTGTGTGAGATACAGCAGTGTGTGTGAGAGAGACAGCAGTGTGAGAGGCAGCAGTGTGTGTGTCCTAGGGAGAGCATGGCGTGTGAGAGAGACAGCAGAGCAGTGTGAGGGACAGCACTGTGTGGGAGACGGCAGTGTGAGAGACAGAAGTGTGTGTAACAAATACAGCAGTGTGTGTGAGAGAGACAGCAGTGTGAGAGGCAGCAGTGTGTGTGTCCTAGGGAGAGCATGGCGTGTGAGAGAGACAGCAGAGCAGTGTGAGGGACAGCACTGTGTGGGAGACGGCAGTGTGAGAGACAGAAGTGTGTGTAACAAATACAGCAGTGTGTGTGAGAGAGACAGTAGTGTGTGTGAGAGAGACAGCAGTGTGAGAGGCAGCAGTGTGTGTGTCCTAGGGAGAGCATGGCGTGTGAGAGAGATAGCAGAGCAGTGTGAGGGACAGCACTGTGTGAGAGACAGCAGTGTGAGAGACAGAAGTGTGTGTAACAAACACAGCAGTGTGTGTGAGAGAGACAGTAGTGTGTGTGAGAGAGACAGCAGTGTGAGAGGCAGCAGTGTGTGTGTCCTAGGGAGAGCATGGCGTGTGAGAGAGACAGCAGAGCAGTGTGAGGGACAGCACTGTGTGGGAGACGGCAGTGTGAGAGACAGAAGTGTGTGTAACAAACACAGCAGTGTGTGTGAGAGAGACAGTAGTGTGTGTGAGAGAGACAGCAGTGTGAGAGGCAGCAGTGTGTGTGTCCTAGGGAGAGCATGGCGTGTGAGAGAGACAGCAGAGCAGTGTGAGGGACAGCACTGTGTGGGAGACGGCAGTGTGAGAGACAGAAGTGTGTGTAACAAATACAGCAGTGTGTGTGAGAGAGACAGTAGTGTGTGTGAGAGAGACAGCAGTGTGAGAGGCAGCAGTGTGTGTGTCCTAGGGAGAGCATGGCGTGTGAGAGAGATAGCAGAGCAGTGTGAGGGACAGCACTGTGTGAGAGACAGCAGTGTGAGAGACAGAAGTGTGTGTAACAAATACAGCAGTGTGTGTGAGAGAGACAGCAGTGTGAGAGGCAGCAGTGTGTGTGTCCTAGGGAGAGCATGGCGTGTGAGAGAGACAGCAGAGCAGTGTGAGGGACAGCACTGTGTGAGGGACAGCAATGTGAGAGACAGAAGTGTGTGTAACAAACACAGCAGTGTGTGTGAGAGAGACAGTAGTGTGTGTGAGAGAGACAGCAGTGTGAGAGGCAGCACTGTGTGTGTCCTAGGGAGAGCATGGCGTGTGAGAGAGACAGCAGTATGAGAGACAACACTGTGTGGGAGACGGCAGTGTGAGAGACAGAAGTGTGTGTAACAAAGACAGCAGTGTGTGTGAGAGAGACAGTAGTGTGTGTGAGAGAGACAGCAGTGTGAGAGGCAGCAGTGTGTGTGTCCGAGGGAGAGCATGGCGTGTGAGAGAGACAGCAGTATGAGAGACAGCACTGTGTGGGAGACAGCAGTGTGAGAGACAGCAGTGTGTGAAACAAACACAGCAGTGTGTGTGAGAGATACAGCAGTGTGTGTGAGAGAGACAGCAGTGTGAGAGGCAGCAGTGTGTGTGTCCTAGGGAGAGCATGGCGTGTGAGAGAGACAGCAGTATGAGAGACAGCACTGTGTGGGAGACAGCAGTGTGAGAGACAGAAGTGTGTGTAACAAATACAGCAGTGTGTGAGAGAGAGACAGTAGTGTGTGTGAGAGAGACAGCAGTGTGAGAGGCAGCAGTGTGTGTGTCCTAGGGAGAGCATGGTGTGTGAGAGAGACAGCAGAGCAGTGTGAGGGACAGCACTGTGTGAGAGACAGCAGTGTGAGAGACAGCAGTGTGTGTAACAAACACAGCAGTGTGTGTGAGATACAGCAGTGTGTGTGAGAGAGACAGCAGTGTGAGAGGCAGCAGTGTGTGTGTCCTAGGGAGAGCATGGCGTGTGAGAGAGACAGCAGTATGAGAGACAGCACTGTGTGGGAGACAGCAGTGTGAGAGACAGAAACGTGTGTAACAAAGACAGCAGTGTGTGTGAGAGAGACAGTAGTGTGTGTGAGAGAGACAGAAGTGTGAGAGACAGTAGTGCATGTGTCCTAGGGAGAGCATGGTGTGTGAGAGAGACAGCAGTGTGGACAGCAGTGTGAGAGAGCAGTGTGAGTAAGAGAGAAAGCAGTGTGTGTGAGACAGCAGAGTGTGAGCATAGCATAGCATAACAAAACACAACATAGCATAACAAAACACAACAAAACATAGCATTGCATAACAAAACAGCATAGCATAACAAAACAAAGCATAGCATAGCATAGCATAACAAAACATATCATAGCATAACAAAACAAAACATAGCATAACAAAACACAACAGAACAGCATAGCATAACAAAACATAGCATAGCATAACAAAACACAATACAGCATAGCATAACAAAGCTTAGAATAACAAAACATAGCATAACAAAACAAAACATAGCATAGCATACCAAAACATAGCACAGCATAACAAAACACAACAAAACAGCATAGCATAACAATACATAGCATAGCATATCATAACAAAACACAACAAAACAGCATAGCATAACAAAACAAAACATAGCATAACAAAACAAAACATAGCATAACAAAACACAACAAAGCATTGCATAATAAAACAAAACATAGCATAGCATAACAACAACACACACAACAATATACTTTTTAGAAAAGAAAAACAATGTAAACAAACATTTGCAATGCAATAGGTCTTGCATTATTAAAGTTTGAGCTATTGGCATTGCTAAAGAATGCAACACCAATAGCTCAAACTTTAATAATGGGAGACCTATTGCATTGCAAATGCTTGTTAAGTTTGGCATGCTGCCTTAATATCAAGTTTTAGATGCCATTTCCCTGTGATATAATTGTAAAATTGTTATGGTTGCAAAAGTGTCATGAGGCATATTATCAAATGTAAATAAACCTTTTTTGTTTTTTTTGTTAATATTGATATTTAAAATAATTTTGCAAATCACTTTGGCATTTAATATAGACAAACTAAATGTTCTGCCTGTTAATATATTTTTAATTTCATGTTGTTTGCTTTTATTGGTATGTTGTATTTTTTGTTTGATAAATTTTCCGTTTTTTCTAAGGTGTGGTTTGTTTTGGAGTTTAGGGTCTTTAGTGTTTTTTTTTTAATGAACAAATATACATTATTTCTGTTATTTTGAAGCATTACTTTTAAAACAGAATTTTAACACAATTTCCAAGTCATTTATTTTATAGTGTTACAGGCAGTGGCTTCAAGATCCGTCAATACCTCACAACTTTACCTAAAAGCTCCACAATTCACAACAACCATTGACTCAAAACCTACCTCGATCACAGTCTAATTGAATTACGACTGTTAAACTAAAATGTAACCCAACCAAGCCAGCATTCCTCCTCATCACCAATAATAACACTCAATCAAATATTTAAGCCTCGCTCTCCAAAATGAATTTTGATGGGTCTATCTTGCAGGTGAAGCGAAATGAAGAATCACTTGTTTTCTCTCTTGACACTGACCTCCTTTCAAAGGGAAATGGCCTTAACCACGATGCCCTAACCATGCGTATGCCTTAACAACGTATAAGCGTAGGTAAGCCAATGCGCTGTCTAGTTGCAGACTGGATGGGCGGGCACAGGAAGAGGAAGGATCGGGAGAGGATGCATTGAGGTAAGTAGAGGCTGAGGCCAGGTCTTGAGGGGTGGGGGTAGTTATTAAGGCTCAGGGGGGAGTTGTTTATAGGGCAGGGAGGAGCTTTAGGGCACAGGGCAGGGTCAGGGTACTTTACAGGTGCAGGGGGAAATTTTTAAGGCTCGGGGCAGGGTCGTTTTTGGGGTGTGGAGATAATGTTTAGGGCTCAGGGCAGGGGACAGTTTACAGGGCAGGGGGCAGTTTTAGGCCTCAGGGCAGGAGGTTGGGTCGGAGTACTTTAGGGGTGTAGGGGACAGTTTTTAGGGCTCAGGGCGGGGGAGGCTGGGGTTAACTTTTAGGGCTCAGGGCAGGGGGAAAATGGACAGTTTACAGTGCAGGGAGCAGTTTTAGGCCTCAGGGCGGGGGAGCTCCGTTGGGGTACTTTACAGATGAAAGGCGCAGTTTTTAGGGCTCAGGGTAGGGAGGCTTGGGTCAGGGCAGTTTTTGCGGTGTGTGGTTAATTTTGTTGGCTCAGGGTAGAGGGAAAAGGAATAGTTTACAAGACAGGGGTCAGTTTTGGGCCTCAAGGCGGGAACCTGGGTTTGGGTACTTCAGGGATGAGGTGGGACAGTTATTAGTGCGGGGGAGGCTGGGGTCAGGGTCGTTTTGGGGGCTTGGGGTTAATTTTTAGGGCTCAAGGCAGCAGAAAAAGGGTCAGTTTACAGGGCAGGGGTATGATCTTTAGCACGCATGTCTCTTTACCCATCATGTCTGTACCCCGAAATTGTGTGGTAAAGGCATGCGTAATAAATATGTGGTTGTAGTTAAGACCGAGCAGTAGTGGCATGCGTTGTTCAGACATGCGTTGTACCATCATACGACCCCTTTCAAGGAACACACTAACATTAAAACAAATCAAGGCAGCATCGTACCACCCATCGCCGCTGAAGAAGGAAATCCACTTCAGTACAAAATTTCAAGCAATTATTCTCTCTCACGTAGATGAAAACAATGCTCTGTTCCTCATTCTCCCAGACACCACTATGGACGCCCTAAAAGGAATCCACGTGCAGCAACATATCTCATCAAATTTCCAAAGTAGTTTGAATGTATGACTTCAACCCTGATGTAAACACATTGACTATTGCCCCTAAGCCCACCTCAGCTTAAAAAAAACTGCATCACATATAAGCCCACCGAACTGGTTCCCCTTCACACAAAGAACTACGTTAGGTGGACAGTGCCACACCAGAAGCCAGGACATCACTAGACCGGAAACAAAACCAATGCAAAAAGAGGAAAAACATAAAAACGTTCCTTACCTCGGCTCCTATAATCTGTAGTAGTATTCCCATCAACAACAGAACTGCCTCAGCCCTTCTGAGGGACAGAAAGGAGCAAAAGACCTACCTACCTCTTTAAAGAACACATGGTCAGGGCCATCCACAATTATCTGGTTTCATTGTAAATAACCCAGAATTGTAATTCAGGGCTCCTGCTGGTGTTGAGCATGTCGCTCCCGTCTAGCTAGATTCAATCGCCACAAATACCTTACTGAGAGGAGTTGGCCTAACGGCTAGGGTGGTCGACCTCGATTCTGGGGAACGGGGTCCAAGTCTCGGCAATGAAGCTGAACATCCTGTGATTCTGGGCAAATCACTTAATCTCCCCGTGCCTAACAAAAATGAATGTGTACTCATGTAACGCAACTGGTGCTATGTAAAGCGCTCTGATACCCGATACCTTCGGGTCAGGTTCGCGCTATATAAAACTCTGTAAAAAATTATATATATATATACATATGCAAAAAAGAAGGAGAGAACTCTGGGTAGTTCTCAAGTTTAGGTGGAAAGCAGCCCCTTTTAGAGCACTCTCAACACCAGCGACACTCTAGATCTGCTCACCTCAAATGTCTGTTTTTCTATCAAAGTTTTTAAGCATAGGATTAGAACAGTGCTGTCCTTGCCGAGCTGTAAAATTACAAAAGCCATTTATCACTCCTGGCTTGAGTTGGTATTTCACTTATTCAAAGCTGTAATATTGTGCCTGGAGTGATAAATGGCTTTTGTAATTTTACAGCTCGGCAAGGACAGCACTGTACTAGTCCTATGCTTAAAGACTTTGCTGTATAAATTGCAAAAGACTTTGTCATTTTCTATCTCGGCGTGGATAGCACAGTACTAATCCTATGCTTAAAAACTTTGATAGAAAAACAGACATTTGAGGTGAGCAGATCTGTCGCTGGTGTTGAGAGTGCTCTAAAAAGGGCTGCTTTCCACCTAAACTTGAGAACTACCCAGAGTTCTCTCCTTCTTTTTTGCATAATTTATGCGTCACTCTATGCCTGAAAGGGTTTTGTTTTGATATATATACATATATATATATTCCAGCTCCAAAGTACCCAACGTACTTTGGAGCTGGAATATATACTGCCAAAGCCTCTGAAGAGAAGTGGGGACACTTCGAAACGCGTCAGGCATCCAGGGCAGTTTGAACAGTTAAAGGATATTGCTGTGCTGAAGGCGTTCTTACTATTTAAGGCTCCTTGTGGGCAGCTGAGGTCCGGGTGCTCCTTTGTACGTTGGGTACTTTGGAGCTGGAATATTTACGCGGCGACCCATGCCGCGGAAGGAGCACCACCCTGAAAGAACCGGGGGCCATGCGGTCTTGACTACGGGCCGAGAACATGGGACAGCAGCGCATGGATTTTGCACGAATTCCACACAGCGAGGCCCATCCATGGGCTTGAAATGTTACCGGCTGAACATTAGCGCGACGTGAGGCACTACAAGTCCCATAAGTCCCATCCTGGGCGTGCATCTAAGCAAGAAGGGGTGTGGTGCCTCAAGCGCTCCTTAATTACTGCCAAAGCCTCTGAAGAGAAGTGGGGACTCTTCGAAACGCGTCAGGCATCCATGGCAGTTTGAACAGTTAAAGGATATTGCTGTGCTGAAGGCGTTCTTACCATTTAAGGCTCCTTGTGGGCAGCTGAGGTCCGGGTGCTCCTTTGTACGTTGGGTACTTTGGAGCTGGAATATTTACGCGACGACCCATGCCGCGGAAGGAGCACCACCCTGAAAGAACCGGGGGCCATGAGGTCTTGACTATGGGCCGAGAACATGGGACAGCAGCGCATGGATTTTGCACGAATTCCACACAGCGAGGCCCATCCGTAGGCTTGAAATGTTACCGACTGAACATTAGCGCGACGTGAGGCACTACAAGTCCCATAAGTCCCATCCTGGGCGTGCATCTAAGCAAGAAGGGGTGTGGTGCCTCAAGCGGTCCTTCATAACTGCCAAAGCCTCTGAAGAGAAGTGGGGACACTTCGAAACGCGTCAGACATCCAGGGCAGTTTGAACAGTTAAAGGATATCGCTGTGCTGAAGGCGTTCTTACCATTTAAAGCTCCTTGTGGGCATCTGAGGTCCGGGTGCTCCTTTGTACGTTGGGTACTTTGGAGCTGGAATATTTACGCGGCGACCCATGCCGCAGAAGGAGCACCACCCTGAAAGAACCGGGGGCCATACGGTCTTGACTACGGGCCGAGAACATGGGTGTCATTGGAGTGTCGGCTCTTTGAGTGTAACGTCTACTGTGGATATTGGTGTCTAGTAAACTGTTAGACATAGGATCGAATCATAGCATGGGAGACTCAACCTTTCATCCTTCTAAGGAAACAAAACAAGTAACATTCAGTCACATAATTTGATCTACGATTTGGGTCCTAAGGGATAGATTATGTTGTGTTTTGTAAAAGCCCAGTATTCGCAGTGCACAGTGTGTGTTGCCGGAGTGCAGAAGCCAGCACAGCTGGCAGGCACATGCAGCACCGCCCATGTGTTTTTTGCTCTGTGGTGTTGACAATAGCAAGCAACAGTGGGCCATGCTGCAGACGAGTACACAGCTGATTCTATGGAACAAAGTTCCCAACCACCCCGAAACTATTTCCACAGACCTACACACCTAGCCTGGCGGAGACTATCTGCATCCAGAAACTAGGAAAGATGGGGGTGCAATAGGTAGATGGTAAAATGTCTTGTAACGTACCCCAATAGGCTGAGTGCCCCTGTGGAGAGCTCTATCAGTAACATGAAGGACACAGCGCTACATCCTGGTTAGGCTGACTCAGTCTCTCGTCCTTATGAGGTTAATAATAAGTGCATCCTTCTTTTGTGGCATAATAACCAGTGTCAACTGGTAATCGGTAACCCTGGCATTCAGTAGTGCCAAGGATTGGCTACTATGAAAAACATTGGGTCCTGCACTTATTTTTTTTTACAAATTAAGTTCTGAGAAACCAAAGTCTGTTAGAAGGCCCAGGTATCAGAACCCTGTTCGGGGGAAGTATCTAGCATCTCCTCGATGTACTGGGCCAGGGTGACCATCAGTGGCGGCTCGCAGAGGTAACGCTGTGAGGCAGTGAGGTGGGGCGTGGGAGGGGCTAGGTGTAGGGGTAGTGGAGTCCGACATATGACAGCAGGTATTTATTTATTTATTTACGTTCACCATTGCCGTCGTATGTCGGACTCCACTACCCCAGCCCCGCCTTACTGCCCCACAGCGTTACCTCTGCGAGCCGCCACTGGTGACCCCGCGTGTTCAAAAGGAATGACTGGGCAAGTGGCAGTCGGTAGGCTGGATGTGCTATGTTTTTACTTAGGCCTGAATAATATGTGGATGTGTGAGGGGTTTGAAAGATTATTGTGAGGCTTATAACCAGGGCCACTAAAAAGTATATGATTCTGTAGCAGCAGCGTTTTCCACATAATTATAAATCTACGACACAATTAAGCATCTGCTCCATAATTTGCATATTTTAGCAAAAAAAAATGTTTGTAGTTCGAACAGATCAAACAGTACTGAAAATACAGCAACATGTATTGCCACACAGTGTTAGGCCATACGCAAAGATTGCCTGGTCACCTTTAGTAGCTTATTGTCCTATTTGGGTATGTTATGCTATGGTATTTTAATCTAATAAGGCGCACAGCTACCCAAAGGTTTCCCAGGGCGCAGCCTGACAGGAACCGGTACTAGTGAGGGCAAACCCTAATCAAGTCATGTGTAAAAATGACAAAATAATGAGCATAATGAAAAAAATTGCCACATTAAGCAGCATAATTTTCCTTCCCTCAACACATAATTTAGTCAACCCTGCCACATAATTTGTCCCTCATAATTCAAGTGGCCCTGTTTATAACATAGGAGTTGTGATGGAGATGAAGTTTTTCCACACAGTTCTGTATGGTTTTGGTCTCAAACAAGGCGAGCAGCTCTTTGTCAATCTCATTATTGGTGGGCTCTGGTTATGTGGTGAATCAAAAAAGTTCTGTTAAATTTGTTTAAGATGGATCAGGAATATGAGGTTAGGTGGTTGACCAGTAGGCCGCGATACCTCTTATTTCTCACATTTCAGGGTCACCCTACCTGACTTACCCATTTCTAATCACATATTAAAGCAAGAATTAGCAAAGATAATAGTTCTGATGTTGGCATATTGAAACAAGCATTAGCAAAGTCAATAGTTCTGACGTTGGTCTACAGTGCCCATGTGGGAGGTCGCGCACTACAAGCAGCAGCGCAAGCATGGTAGAAGTGCCTGGGGAGCTGCAAGGCACTTGAAAAATGAAAAATAACTCCCTTTAAAAAAAAATTTAAGTAGGAAAACTTGAAAAACTGAAAATGACCAAGGAGACCCTAGCATAAAAAGTGGCTATTTGTTTTTTCGATCTGCTGTGTACAAGCTACATGAAGTAACTCACAATGATTACATTCAATGGCTAAAGTGAGCTCACTCTTTGCCCCTTTGTCCGATGCTGTGTCTTACCGTGGGCAAAAGGCAAATGCGCCATACTATAAATATATTTTGGGGTTAAATCAAAAGGTCTCTGCTACCGCCATAACTACAAAATAGTGTGGCACCATTCTCAGAAAGGGTTTAAAAAATGCACAATAGATTTCCAACACTGCGTTTATACAGATTTCTTGGATTTTTGGGATTCACCAGGATTTTCATGGTTATGCCTGCCAGACTCTGTCACAGTCCCAGGTTTTCAGCTGAGCTCTGGGAAAAGTTGTGAATGTCTTTCTGCTCAAGTGACACATCATTTCTGTTTGCGCAATTGTTTGCAATGAACAGTTGTGCATGGAGGTGGAGGATATTTTCTTCTCTGTGCACATGCTTTCCTTCCCCTTTTCTCCTCTCTCTAGATCACATGCTTTCTGCATGGAGAAAACTGCTCCCCTACACTGCCACCAATTTTGGAGTTGCTCTGTCCTTCCCACACTGGAAAGAGATTTCCTCATGCTTCTGACAAGAGTAAATCTCTAACCTTTCCCAAATTTTTGGCCTGTCCCATGGATAGGAAGGGGACGCAGGGAGCTTGAGGCACATGCGAATGCCCACCAAAGTATGTGGCCTAACGGCCAGCACGACCAGCTTTGGAGCTTGGGAACCAGGTACGAATCTCTGTGTCGGCTCAACATTTTGTGATTCAGGGCAAATCACTAAACCCCCCCCACTTGCCTATTGAAAAATGAATGTACCTTTGTGTAATGTAACTGGTGCTCAAGTAAAGTGCTCCAATAACTTCAAGACTTGGTTGAATAAAACAGCATTAAAAAAAAAGTATTTATTTGTGTGTGTACCCAAATGCCAGGACATTACCGCCTGTGGCTCCTCCCACTCATTGCAACTGGGAGCAGCACATTTACTCGAGTATAAATCTTTGTATGTGTATCTCTTTTTATGAATGTAAATCAATCCATTGTGAAGTGCAAAACGTGATTCTGCTTTTGAAAAACATGTCTACTTGCGCATGAAAGCTAAATAACTCTGCAACTTCAGACTCAAGACATTTAAATGCATCACAGGGAAGATGCATAATCTCCCCCTAGGAAGAAACCGTGTGTGTCCCCTCCACAAAGGGCCTGTTTGTCTGCGGCAGCCGCCTGTTTCCGGGTGCCAAAACTGCGGCAAGTGCCGGTTCATTTACAGAGACAGAGCTATTAGCTGAAGAAGCGGTCAGAAGTTTGTGCTTCCCGGCTCGAAGCCGTCAACGGGAGCCTTTGAATTGGAAATGGTCTGGGTGTTATTTTATTCTAAATTATCCTCCACTTCTGATAAAAGTCTCTCGAGTGATAACCTCTGACTCTCCCATGATGGAGAGCAAAGAGAGGTGGGGGGAGGAACAACCATTACAGTGCAGTCATTACAATGCACTACATTTACAATGCAGTCATTACAACGCAACTGCCTTTACATCGCATGCCATTACAACACAGCCATTACAACACATGTCACTACAACGCATGCCATTACAACACATGTCACTACAACGCATGCCGTTACAACGCATTATAAGGTAAGTAATGGGGAATAGTAATATTTAACCCTGCACTATCCAACACTTAGCCTACTGTTGCACTCACTGGAGTGCGAATAGTCATTTTTACCCCTAAACTATCCAACACTTACCCTACTGTTGCCCTAAAAGTATTATGCCTTGTAATGGTATGCGTTGTAATGGTATGCGTTGTAATGGAATGTGTTGTAAATGTAGTTTCCAAAAATGCGTTGTGATGGCATGCGTTGTAAAATCATGCGTTGTAATGGATGTTGCGATGTAAAAAAACGTGTTGTAAAGGCATGCGTTGTAAATGTTTACGTTGTAAGGTGTCCTTTTCCAAGGGGGAGCGATGCTCATTATTAAAGTTTAAAACATTTTTTTTAAATCAAGCGCAATGTTCTTGAGGCTGGCCCAGTAGTAAATTAAAAAAATAAATAAATAAATAAACAGAGTGCTGTGTCCATGAAGTACTCGCAGCCCTTAACATTAAAGTTTTGAAAAAAAACATTTTAACTGAGTGCGGTGTCCCTACAGAATGCATATACAAACAAAAAAGCATAACAAAACAAAATAGTGCTCACCCACTAGATAAGGCCGATTGTGTAGCAAACAAAGTAAAAGGTCCAGTCCTTATGGGCGGTAAGAAATGGAGACAAGGCGGTACCAAGGAGGAACTAACAAGCCTCATAATGAATTAGAAGCCAGCCTTTATGAAAGCCAATGAGACAAAACCAATGACAAATACAGGGGGAGAGTGGGCGGGGCTGCTAGTGCATACCCTAATACAGCATGCCTCGCAGAGTGAGCAGTGTGTGCGCGCTGCGCCTAGACTCGACCTAAAAAGGACAAAAAAGGGGGGATTGAGGTGTGAGTTTTGTGATGAGCAAAAGAGGTATATGAATGGTTAGTTGGTGAAGAGATAGTACAAAGGGGGTGAAAGTTACCATTAAAAAAAAAAAACATATATTTTTTAGGGACGTATCATTTCCTACCTGGGCATTATTCATGACAAGGGAAATTCAGTCCCAGAAAAGATTCTCTACCGGGAATACACACTGTTCTGTCAACTCTCTCCCTATCCCCCCTTTCAGACAAACTCCACCCAAGAATAATAGTATCCAACATTTCAGAGTCTCAAAATATGTGCTACAGTTTCTATGCCACATTGGAAGAGGTAAACCACTTGCATGGTCAGTCCTACAAATCCCATCGCGGACAAGTCCTTGGGTTTGGGATTGAGGCGATCAGCCTGACCAGGCTGCACCAATAGAATCATGTCAACAAACATGTGAATGCAGAAATACACCTCTCACCCCACGTGAGCCACTAATGTCCCAAGGCAGAGTTGCTAGTTATCATATATAATGAGGTAAATTGTTTTTTAAATGACAAGGCCAGCTTTTCCTGGGACACAATTAGCAAGAGGAGGCGAGTAGAAGCACAACAACATTCTGAGTCATGAGGCCCTCTGAAGCACACCGCTCCTGTTCCCACTCTTTTTCCTGATGGGCTTAGCCCTTTGTGCAAAACGCCTTGTGCAGCACACTTAGCACACTTAAGTAGTACAATGCATTAGAAGATACATTCACTTAGCGTATCCATCAGAGCTAAAGCATGAAGGAAGAACAGTTCTGTCACAGTCGCAATCGTGGAAAGTTAACATACATTTGTGATGCTTCAGCCACACTCATCCCTCAAATCAGTGCAGCCAGGCAGCAAACAGTACTGGGTTGTCTATCGCTGAAAATGTTGGTGACCAAGGTGACAATGAAAGTGAAATCAGTAACAGTGTGCTACATGAGTTTGTGCTCTTTGCTACCCAACAATTTGTACTAAAGTAAATTTACCTTGATGGCTAGCCTGGTGTTGTCTGGTGTACTGGGGCACTTTCCTTAACCCCTTCACTGCGGTGGCTATTCCGCCGCAGTGCTAAGGGGGCGGGCGGAAGAGCGGCAGGCGCATGCTGGTGACGGAACCGCTCCGTCACCAGAGTCGGTTGCGCTGTGCTTATGACGGAGCGGTTCCGTCATGGCCCCGCCCCCTCAATAGAATGCTCAGCACAGGCGCGGAATTCGCGCCGCGCATGAGCGGCGGGCGAGCCATGACGGAACCGCTCCGTCATCAGCACAGCGCCACCGCAGCTGATGACGGAGCGGTTCCGTCATCAGCACACAAGAGGTTAAACAAGAAGGATATTGTTGGATATATCTACCAATTCAGAGATTTATGTGACAGTAATAGTTCCAGCCACATGGGATAAACTTATGTCTTCAGATATAATTATTGTGTTGGAAAAATAAAAACAGTGGCAAACTAATACTTGAGGTGCGGCTAAGAAAATAGACTCGTATTTAGCGTGGCATGGCAACAACCTTGAAATGACCAAAAACATTGTTTTACTTGATACGAAAAAGTGTATAAACCATGAAGTGAAACTTTTTTTATAGTAATCCTTTGCACAAGATGTATCACTTCTGTACGATTTATTTTAATCTGCCTGTATCTGATATTGCCTTACAGGAGGCCACAGTGATTGGCTGATTGATCATATTAGGCTTGACTCAAAAGCTGACTGTATTACTTCATAAGAGAGTTAAGTTTTATGGTACTCCAAAATAAAAATAAATGGTTTAAAGGATTGGGTCCAAGAGCTGATCATTGTATTGGAATGGTACTTCATATATCATTTCTACACATATTCCGTTAAAGAGACATTATAATATTGATCCAAAAAACTAAAAGGCACTGAAATTCATCAATTATGATAAGCTATGCAGTCATAACTCAGTCCATGCATAATTGTAATCTCATGAATATAGCCACTGGTGACATGACAAAGTGCATCACTGATAAACTCACATCACATTTTTATCAGAATTGTAACATCTCAAGACATAGTACACTCAGTCACCCTTCAGCCTAATTCATGAAAGAAAAACATATGTAATCTTCTACTCTGATTCCAGATTTAACTCAATAGGGCAGGAAAAATAAATGAATATACATCTCTGATCATAAATATATATTCCAAGCCAATTATATTCCACAGCTTGACAATCCTACTTCTTGGTTCCAGACTCTCCACATTTCCCCACATTTTTCAGGAAACCTCTGCTTTTTAAAGTCAACTTCTCTGCTCTAATGCTCCAAATCATATTGGTGCCTATGTCCCTCCTGGCTATAGACAGCATTAGATGTGTAAAATGATTACAATATCTCATTAACTCTATAATTCTCCATATATCCAGCAATGCCGCCCTAGGAGAATATCACTACACAATTAACCCCACAGTGGCCAACTGGAAAACTGGCCCATCATTTTTGTTAATATTCGGAACCTAACGGTATGAGCATACACAGGATTAATCCTTTTAAGATCACTCTGCACCTTAAAATGGCGAGAAAGATTTACACCTAACCAAAAAGAGATATTTCCTGAATAAAGTTCTATCTTCACGCCAATTTTCCGAACTGGTGGATTATTATTGATCGTTTTTTGTTGCAGCACAGAGCAAAAATTACTATACCACTTAAAATGAGACATGCTAACCTTGGCCCACTTCAAATAATGTTGCCACTCTTTGACCAACTTCCATAAAATCTACAACATAGACCCTTAGTTAAAGGAACCTAAACTGTCCTATGTGTCCTGAAGATTTATCAAATGTCACAGAAAGCATTAGCAAATCCAAAATGTCAATTTCCTCCAGACCAGTTATCTCCACTATCACCAGAAAGCTGCTATCACCAAATTTTGTAATGAATGTGTAATTTTACAATTAATTAAAATACCACTGTTCGACCTTCCCTTGTGCATTCCATTTTTACTTTACTTTCGTAATCTTTAAGTGATTTGTATTCAATGAACACATTATATTTAACCTCTATTTAACAGTGTACTAAACTACACTGAATATTAGGTGAAATGGGAATATTTGTTCAAGACATATTCCTATGGAATGTTTTCTAATTTTGATTATCTGCCACCGACTAAACATTTCACTAATTGGCTTCCTTCAATCAAACCTGAGAAGCTCTCCCTCTTCATTAAAGGCAGTGATATTAGAAAATCTAAATCTGGTGTCTACTGATATTCAATTAAAAACAAAGACATTGATGCCATATCTCTGTGTTGTCAAAGCATGAAGTAGAACTGAAGATAAATACAGTTCAGATGGATGTACGTTGTTACAACGCATGCTTTTACCACGCATGCCTTTACAACGCAGGTTTTTCAACTCAAATCGTTACAACGACTTGCGTGGGGGGGTGCTGGATAGTGAATAGTTTAATTTACTATTCCAACTCCAATCCCCGTGGATAGTAGGGAAGGTGTTGGATAGTAAATTAAACTATTACCTATCCTAGAGCGCCCCCCAGCGCAAGTCGTTGTAATGACTTGCGTTGATAAACCTGCGTTGTAAAGGTACTGGGTGGTAAAAGTTGCGTCATCAAGGATGTTTCCCGTTCAGATAGAGAGAAGTCTGTAAAATAGAAAAGTGTAATAAATAACATTTCAAAGAACAGAAACACACCTGTCATTGATTTGAGCCCTTTGGGTCCAATGTGCATTGTCTAAAAGGAATACATTTGATGTCATATCATTCTTCATAAATTATTATGTGTGATATGGTAAATGTGGTGTACTGTCTAGTAGAACAGGAGAAAACTAGCTAGACAAATTATCAATGATATAAATTGGATATTCCATTTACAAACAGTTTATAAAGGTATGGTGAGAGGTGGTTATACCGGAAATGTAATTATTTAGCTTCATGAGCTCAAATGTTTCTCAGTGAGTATCTTTGGAATTCAATGCTCTTTAGGTATACAAAGGGTTAAAGGATTATAGAGTGGGGCCTATTCACAAATTGCATTCCAGTGGTAAACAATATTACTATTGTACTACAAAATGCTATGCAGTGGTTCCGCCTCTGTCTCCCCAATCTTTTTTTGTGTGAAGATCTCTGCCACGATTGAGGAATCTCGGTACACGTATGTATAGGTCTTACAAGTAAATGTTGGAGAGCCAGAAGTGACTGGCTGAAAAATGTGGAATGCTTACTGCAAAATGGGAAGGCTTGGGAAGGAATAATTGATGTGTTTAGGGAGGGATGTGCACCCACCCAAATTACAGCATCCCATTCCTATTTACAAATTCCACTTCTAATGATACTACAGTGAAAACGGACACAAAACAGTCATAAATTTACCCCAGCTCAGAGATGGAGTAAATTCAGCACCACACATGACCAACAACTGATACAACAGCTTCCTCTCATGGAAACTAATGGAGATAGAGCCTTAAAATAAAACCCCATTGAAAATAGTGCTAAATTCCATTAGGTTAGTTAAAATATAAATACATTTAAGTAAATTCTTAGCAAAATCAAAAAATAAGACATTTTTTAAATGTAACATAGTTTAATAACAATTTTTTATTTGAAAAGTGATGTAACAATTTTTTTAATATAATATAATTAAGAAACTTCTATTCTGTGCATCACTTTTAAACATTTATAAAATATAATTTTTAATTAGTTTAATATCTTTAAAATATGTCATTTGATATTTAGATGTAATTATTAAAGCTGTAACTTTTTTAATATAATTTTAAAATTAAAATAAATACATACAATTATTTAACAATAACATTTTACATTTTCTAAAGTTTTACACTTTTTCCTATACTTTACCATATGGAGATCGCTGCACTGGTGGTGGAGATCTTCACCTACATGTGAAAAGTTACCGGTAGTAACTTTAAATGATTACCTTATTTTAAAGTATTCGTTTTCAATCCAAATAACATACTATCATGTCTACCCCTCAAATTAATTTCATATTTTCCTATATTAATTCCCCACTAATCCTGTTTAGGTTCCAGAGTAGCTTGCTACCCGCCAAACAGCATTTGAACACCTCGTCAGGGGTAGCAAGCGCTATATAAATGCAAACCTTTCCCTCTTCTATCCCTCCACTATCCTTCTCAAATCAAATTACAGACTAACATATACACCGCTAAAATTTATTTCATATTTTACTATACTGATTCACCACTAATCCTTCTGGGTTTCGGAGGAGAGTGCTACTTGCTTAAAAAGTTCTTCAATGCCTCGTCAGGGGAAGTAACCACTATGTTAATGCAATTGCAATACAGTACAATATGTATTTATGATGTATTCAAAAATACAAAACTTTATGTATAGAATTGATTGAAATCCATTTAAATGTTTCCTTATAAAATAAGTTGCATTTATTTTAAAATTAAAAAAGGTTATTAAAATATGTTAGCGTTAAATGATATTTATTTTTAAAATACATATATAATGTTTTTTCATCCATTTTTTTAAATGTACATGTATATTTAAAAAGTCGAAATAAATTATTTAAATTTAACATTATTAGCCAAGGGATTCTAGTTTAAGTCCTTACTACCATTATTTTCTACGGGAGGGCGTTCAAGTATCAGTGGTTTGCCATGCATGGTGCTGGACTTACTACTGCTCTTTTCCACTGTAGTAACTTACTCTTGTAAATTTGTATCCACCCCGTTTCAGGGGATGGAGGCATATAAGTCTACACTTTTGAGTAACTTTACAGTCGTAAATGGTGAATAGCCAAAACAAGTACGGGTACTCAAAAGTGTTAGCGTAAACTTACACTTGTAGATTTACTCATGCGTAAGTTTACCTTTGTGAATTGGCCCGCATTTCTTTCCGTTTTGAGCTTCTACAGCAAGAAAATGATTATATAATGTGTTTATAGTTTGTGCTTGTAAACGCTGCTAAAGGAATTAAAGATAAGTCTGGTACTGACCCTCCACCACAGCTATGAGCTTAAACTACACAGTATCAGCACTTCCCCTCCATCACTGATACCACAGGGCACAGCAAATGCAGGAGCAGCCACTGTCGAGGAGAGGCACTTGGTTTGTGGCACATTGAAAACATGGCTCCTCAGCAGTGCATCTCAGCTCTGCCATTGATAAAGGACTTGTGCAGGGATTGTATCCGGTCCCAACCAATATGTTGTATTCTTTATGTGCTTCGTTATGGATATATATATATATATATATATATATATATATATATATATATATATATATATATATATATATATATATATATATATATATATATATATAGCGTGAACAAGGGCATACCTTGCCAGAAACGCGTAGCTGCTTTCAGTGTACCGAAAATAAAATCGATATGCTGAAGTTTTGTGGTCCATCTCCCTTCTGTTTGCTGGTGTGCTAAGCAGGCGCTGGAAACACCGAGAGATCCAGAGGAGTCACGTGGTTCATATATATATATGTATATATATATATATATATATATATATATATATATATATATATATATATATATATATATATATATATATGTGTGTTTTTTTTTAAAAAGCCGCGAGGCGAAACGCGTCTGTCGATATGGAGGGGAGAGGAATTTAAGCACCAAATAAAGCATCTTAAGCTTTGCACTTCAACTCCGTGTGTGCCTCTTAATCTACTAGCAAGCCGCCTTTGCTCGCTAAGTGAAGAAATATATATATATTGTATTTCATTTATTTTATTTTGAAAGTTTAATATAGCGCGAACATGACCACTGAGGGTATCAGTAACGCAAGGGAATAAGCATACAAAACAGAATAAACAAAGCAACAAATTCAGAGTCTAAAATTATCCAACATACTCGTGAAGACAAAGCAAATCACATCAGCATCAACAGAGGAAGAAAAATAGATCACAGTCAAGAATTGTCCGATAGACTTTCGAACAAGGTGGCTGGGCAAGAGTCAACGGGTATGGACCCAGAATCAGAGGAAGGTGCCAGGCTAAGGGAGAAATGTCTTCCTTTGGAGCCCTTTGACTTCTTTTTTGAAGAAGACAGTAGACGAGTTCACCCTGACTTCGGGGTGGGTGGCGGGGGGGGTAGGGAGGTCCAGATCCTCGGAGCCATCCCTGAGAAGGCTCAGTTATAGGTCTTTTTTTCCTTAACTTTTTTAGGTTTAAGCAGAAGCGAGACCGAGGCAACAATGAAGGCCACAGAAACACACATCCCACATTTTTTATCCAGTAGTTTTTTTAGATCGCATATGCTTTTACAATGTTTGCCTTTACCATCCATTGTTTATATGTATATTTAGATATATAAACAATGTATTTGTCAAGGAGACCCCCCACTACCCCACCTTACCTAAAACGGGAGGTAAAGGCATATGTTGTAAAAGCATTTGCGTTCTAAAAACAAGCGTGAAAAAAAATGTGCGGTTAAGGTACAGCAAGGTAAAAACCTCGTTGTAAAGGCTGTTTCTCTCCAACAAGTATGCAAGTTGTTTTGAAAAAAAGAAAAAAATGGTGCATTCTGGGTCATGTAGTGCCATGGTGTGTCGAATAAAAAAATAACCATAAGTATATACAACAACTTCGCTGTAGCCTTTAAAGCCAAACGTTTTATACGTAATGGGACTTCCCAAATGCTACCTTCATACTACGCCTGAAATCTCAGCGCAGTACAGAAACATCTCAATACATAAAGAGAGGTCACTACAAGAATACGTCACACATTCAGGTATGAAGATAAGCCAAAGCAAACACAAGGAGATGATGGACGGAGCACTGAAACTGTTCAGACACTCACCCCCAGTCACAGATCTGGGTTGAATTCATCATCGTTCTTTAGCTCACTTCGCCACCCCAGTTCAGACCCAGCCATATGCAAATCAGTCTTGACCCAGTGCCTCATGGGAACAACAGTCCAGTCCTAACTGCCAAGCCAAGTCTTCCCTGAACCGGAAACAAGCATACTGGGACCAGTTTCGAGTAACACCCCTCATCACCCAAGCCACACTAGGCCCACACCTACCACCACATCAATCGACCTTTTGCATGGAACACACTAGTAGGTACTGTTCACAGGGCAGACATCATCATATACACATCAATTCAGTGACAGCGTTAGGGTTTCTCTGCCGCTAAAGTTTTCAATGATTTAAAATAAGTAGTACATTTGTCCTAAAACGTGCTAGATCCCTCTTTGGATCGAATTCACAGAGTAATCTACCAAACGTAAGTCATTCTATTATAGAAATAAATTATGACAGACCTAAACGTTTTTTGATTTTTCTTTCCTACATGTTCTTCACAACAAGGCTCTGGGCAAATACAGTCTCAAAACCTCCGAGGCCCGCCTTTGCAATCTGGATACATGTAGGGCGGAGTCAGTGAGAATTGTGATCTCACCTCACTCGGTAATGAGCCTAGAAAGGGTGTGATATGCCGCTTCGTACAGCCTGGGCTGGGGAGTAAACGCCTGAGGTTGTTTTTCATCTACTTGAAGGAGGAGGAGAAATGGAAACGACGGCACCTGATGTGAGGTGAAATACGAGGGTTGTGCGTAGGCAAACCCTATCGACATTGCAGTGAGGCGTCAAGCACACGTTCCAACATGCGCAGTGAGCCTCCTGAAAAAGCATCCGGCAGTCAGGCCGTATTTATAATCTTACTTTAAATACAGAATTGGTTTATAAACACGTAGGCACAAAAAGGCCAGGGAATTTGATTAGAAAAAAAAGTAGGCACAAAAAATACAGGGGGCTTGTACCCTTATGCAGAAACTAGCCTGATTTGCAGAATCGGGCCGTTTGAGACTTTAATTGTTTTTGTAATGTACGACGCCCTATTGGCAATTTGGTAAGCTATTGTCAAACCGCAAATTGGGTTTGCGAGTTGCTATTAGGAAGGGGCGGGTCAAGGGTGTCCCTTTCTAATAGCGAGTCACACTGGTATGTAGGAATGCGGTCGCAAAACATTCGTAGTTACCACCAACTTCAAATTGGTGGTAACCCATTCGCAAACAGGAAATAATCCCAACGGACTATTTCCCCTTTGTGAACGTGCTGGCAACATTTTGTAAGAGCAGGCAGTGGCCCCTTAGACCACTGCCCACTCTTAAAAAATTAAAAGGAATCTTTTCTATTTTCTTTTTTAAATGCATCCACTTTTCCTTTTAAGGAAAATGGGCTGCATATCAAAATAAAAAAACTTCTTTATTTAAAAAGCAGTCACAGACATGGTGGTCTGCTGACCCCAGCAGGCAGGCCACTATCCCTGTGAGTGTCGGCCATTTCCAATGAGCCGCAAATTGCAACCTGCGTCATGAATATTAATGAGGCAGGCCCCTTGTGATCCATTTAAAATCGCAAACACTACAAAACACAATGTTGTACATTACTGTTTGTGATTTCCTAATAGCTAATCTGTTCGTGAATTTAGTACCTTTCCTCTCCATGGAGCAATCTTACCTACGTTCACATGCATGCCAACGGCTGGGCTTGTACCAAGAGCCTGTCTGCTTTGCCACAGTCATACTCCACCTGTTGAGTAACAGATCAGCTAACCTCCCCTGCCAGGGTCTTGTTCTTACATGGTTATTTGGCATTATTTCACCTCTCATTACTTCACCATTTTTGTGGCACTTCTGCACCTGAGTCTACATTTGCCTGGGGGAAAGCGGAAGGCGGGAAAAAGGTTTCAGCTTGGAAGCAGACTCTCTCTTCCAACCTGTAATTTATTTCTTCTAAAGGTTTTCTTTGTGTGCTGCCTGCATGATGCATTTGCAAGATTACTTTTCCGCCTAATTAATGTCACGTGTGTGTGTTTTTCCCATGCAATCACCTTTATTGTATTTGTCGAGCAATGAAGAGAACCTTCGGAGCACAATGTATGAAGTAGTTAAAGACTAGAGTGCAAAACTCAGCTATCAATGTAGTACTGAATGCAGGTTAAGTGTAGAAAGCAACATAAACCGCAATATATTAGATTATGACAATAGCAGAAAAGGCAGCATCACTTTGGCCCACAAGCATCAACAATGCCATTTGTAATTCCTTACTAGCGAAAAATAAGGATTCGCTAATAAGGAATAGCAAAATGCTATACATGAAGAACTAGCTTAAAAAATAGCAATATCTTAAAACTTCCTTAATTGCGACTCGCAAATTGCGAGTCGCAAATAATGAATACCTCCCCATTCATTCCTATGGGCCTAGAGGCCCATAGGAATGAATGGGAAGACAATCTCAATTTGCAATTCTCAATTAGAGAATCACAAATTGAGATTGCAATTTCAAGGGTGCCAGGGTGTCATAAGGACACCCTGTTGTACCCCTGAAATCTGCATATGGGTACATCTTGCACATACACATGCCCTAAGGGTATGTTTGTGTGTAAAATGGAACTTTGAAAAATGCACTTTAGTGCATTTTTCAAAGTTTTTGCAAATTACCATGAAGTTCAACTTCATGGTAATTTGCTCCCCCTATTAGCGAAATAGCAAATCACGTTGAGATTCCTTAAATGCAATCGCAATTTAAGTAATCGCAATTTTGCAATTTCTTAAATTGCGATTTTTGCATTTGGAATGATGCATCACAAATGCAAAAATACTGGTCGCAAACGGGCAGATTCTGAGAATCTGCCCGTTTGCGACCGGTTTTTCCTTGGATGCTTGTGGGCCCTAATGCCTAGATGGTAGGATATCTGCACAGAGATAAGTTTAAGCCAGGAGTATAGAAGTTATGTCATGCCAAGAGTTTTGCATTTTTTGGCCAGATGTAATATGCATTTTTCAGTTGCGAGCGCTTCAATTTGGAGCGAGTGGTGGAAAAACTGCTATTAGCCATGTTTAGTTTTTGCAAATTACCATGAAGTTCAACTTCATGGTAATTTGCTCCCCCTATTAGCGAAATCGCTAATTTTTTTACTATCATGCATTGCATTTAAGGAATCTCACTTTGAGATTCCTTAAATGCAATCGCAATTTAAGTAATCGCAATTTTGCGATTTCTTAAATTGCGATTTTTGCATTTGGGATGATGCATCACAAATGCAAAAATATTGGTCGCAAAGGGGCAGATTCTGACAATCTTCCAGTTTGTGATCAGTTTTTCCTTTGATGCATGTGGGCCCTAATGCCTAGATGGTAGGATATCTGCACAGAGATAAGGTTAAGCCAGGAGTATAGAAGTTATGTCATGCCAAGAGTTTTGCATTTTTTGGCCAGATGTAATATGCATTTTTCAGTTGCGAGCGCTTCAATTTGGAGCGAGTGGTCGAAAAACTGCTATTAGCCATTTGCTAAATCCAATTTATGAGTTATAGCTTTTTACTAACCCTAAAATGGGTTTGGAAATGGTTATTTGAAAGGGGCATAGCACCGATGTAACTTTCAAATAATTATTCTTATCCATAAATTGTAATGTATTAGAAGTGAAATAATGGTCATACTCAAAAAGTTAGCGACCCCCAAGTTGTGGTATTAGGCCATTCGAAAAAGGGAAGTGGTCCCATGGGGACCCCTTACTCCTGTAAATATCAACAATGTTTTTCTGCCAATAGGCAGTGGTCTATAGCACCGCTGTACACTCTCAATCAAACTAAATGAAAAAATATAAGCTGTGTTTTCCAACTCTGTTACCTTTAAGGAAATTGGACTGTGTTACAAAAAAGATTACTTTATTAAAATTTTATCATAGACATGGTGGTCTGCTGACATCTGAAGACCACCATTCCTGTGATGGCAGCCGATGGTAGTGAATTGCAATTTACAACCTGCCTCATAAATATTTATGAGGTTAGTTAGATTCCGACCATCTACAATTCAGATTTTTGAGAACCGACCTATTAGTACATAGGCCGGTTCGTAAAATCTTTACAGGTTGCAAAAATCCTGGTCGCGGATTGTGGCTAGTATTTTGCAACATGATTTTCATACATTTGGCTCTAAGTGTAGCCTAGAGTAAAGGCCAGATGTAGGGTGCGGCAGGTGTTGTATATTCTATCAGCATGGCAGAACACGTTGCGACTATCGAGAGGAGGCTACTCTACCCACCTGACTTAGAGATGTCCATCGGCCCAGGGGACATCTCTTAGATTGAAAGTGTGTCTTGTGGCTTTGTCAACATGACAGAGCTGCAAGGCACACTTCCAATATCCTTTTTTATTTTCAAAAAGAAAATCCCAAAGCGGTATTTTCTTTTTCAAAATGAAAAATGCAATGACCCTCTCGCCATGGTAGATTTCTCCCATGGCGTAGGGATAGGGGCCATTACAATATTTTTACTTTTACTTACACGTTGAATGGCGCGTGAAAGTAAAAATATGCCATTTGATCACCCACTCTAAATTGGGTGGGAGGACAAATGGGAAACCCTCTGGCGGCCCTTACTCCGGCAGGCCATCAGAGGTGTAAGAGGTGGAGATGAAATACTCAGGCCCTAATCAAAGAGAAGAAAGCAGATTAACTGGCACTTGTAGAAAACAGGTCAGCATACGATATTGACTATTACATTAATCAAAAAAGCAAGAATGTGGTTAAAGCGGGGGGCGTGGCTTAGCGGGCGAGCATGGCGGACGTGGCTGCCTAAGAGCTCCCGCCGGCCCGCCGTTTATCCTGGCATTATCCTGGCCCTGAACCCCAGAAAGTGCACCACATCCAGGGTAGTGCTGGCGGAGGACTCCGGGAGCCGTCCGCTGCGGGAGATACCGCGCCGAGACCACCTGCGGCTGTGGGGCGAGTGACTGCAGCGAGCGGCCTGGTGCCCGCCGGACGAGCCGGGGCCTCGATTTTGGCGTTCCCGACGGGGGGACCTGGCCGGGAGCCGGCGCTGCCGCTCCCAGACCGCGATCCGGGGCTGTCTGCTGCTGGCGGCTCACAGCGGAGTGCCCAGCCTGTCCATACATTGCCGGTGGCGGGGGCCTGGGCCGGTGGGGGCCCTCGGAGGGGCGGCGGCCTACCTGGCCTTGCTGGAGCCGGGGCCTCGAGTTTGGCGACACCCGAGGACATTCGCACTGGTGTCCGGACACTCTGCTGCTGCTGTCCCCCGCTATTGGCTGGCGCATTACCCTCCGCTGGGACTGGCAGCGGCTCCATTACCGGTGAGAACTGTGTCCTCCACTCTTGTTGACCGGCGCAGTGGGGGCTGCTGCGAAGAGCTGTGCCAGAGGGGGTCGCGACGTACCTTGGACCCTTGACCAGTGATTATCCTCCCAGGGCTTGGCTGGACCTGCAAGTGGTGTGGACGCGGCGAAGGGGCCGGAGCAGCAGGGGTCGCCTGGTGGCCCGAGCGCAGTCGGGACCTTGATTTTCGCAACCTGGGCTGGCCACGATCCGGGGTTCCTTGCTCCTGACGACCTACAGTGGGATCCTCGGCCCTTCCTCGCTGCGACTGGTGGGGGTGTCGGCAGCTCTGCGGCCTGCCGGGCCTTGGTGTAGCCGGGGCTGCTGGTTTGGTGGTCCCCACCCGGAGTCACCGGCCCGGTTCTATTGCCCTATCCTGCTCCTGTGGTACCTGGGGCGGTGGCTGGAGAACTGGTAGTCCGCACTGGGGTGGCCCATATCTGCGCCGTGCCAGGAGCACCGGTGGGCGCGAAGACGATCTCCTACACCTTGGCGAGGCAGCATTGCCTGGGGTGCAACCCGATCTGTGGGCCGGTGGTGAGGGACTCTCGGGCGGCCTGGTGTGTTCGAGACGCCTAGGCCGGGGCCTGGCTGGTGGACTATTGCGAGAAGCGGCCCGGATACAGGTGCGTGTCACTGCTCACGGCCGCCATGACGAGAGGCTCGGCTGCCACTAAGACAGGACCCATTGACAAGTTCACCGGCCATGGTGGGGGAGCCGGGGCGGCTAGTGGGAGTCACCCTGCTGGACCGGACAACGCGGCGTTGATGGCGGCCATTACGCAGTCCCGCGACATGCTGGATGCGAAAATCGGCGCGGTGGGGGCCGATGTGATGCTGCTGCGTCAAGATCTTCACAATGCAGTCGCCCGCATTGCCGAAACTGAGACCAGGGTCACGGCAGTGGAGGGCGATGTTGGTGCCCTTCAGAAGAAGATTGCCGACATGGAACAGATCCAACGGGGCCTGGCGTCTCGTGTGGAGGATGCCGAGGGGCGGGCGAGGCGAAACAACCTGCGCTTCGTTGGCTTTCCGGAGGATTGCGAGAATGGACCTATGGACGCCTTCCTGTCCCGGTGGCTGGAGAGCTGGCTACCCCCGGACGCCCTGTCGCGATGCTTCATAGTGGAGCGTGCCCACCGCGCCCTGACACAGAAGCCACCAGCCGGGGGGCGGCCTCGCCCGATCATCGCCAGGCTCCTCAACTTTCACGACCGGGACGTCATCCTCCGGGAAGCGCGGCTGAAGGACACCCTGCTGTATGACAATCATAAAATAATGATTTTCCCGGACTATACCAAACTGGTCCACCAACAACGGCACTCCTTCCTGGACGCCAAGGCCAAGCTGCGTGGCCTGAAAATTCAATACTCGCTGCTTTACCCGGCCCGCCTTCGGGTGATTTTCAACTCCAAGACCATCTTCTTTGATACGCCGGAGGCCGTCTTCAACTGGACCGATGAAACAGTCAGGATTCGACCTCACGTCCAACCGGGGCTGCACTCTGGATCGTCACGTAGCTCGTCTCAGGACAGGAGCAACCCATCTGGCAAAGGGAAACGTCATCGCAAGTCCCGCTCCCGGCGGAGGTCCCTGTCCCGGGACCCCCTCTTGGGGGACACACAGCCTGATGCGGACCGATCTGATGGAGGATCCTGATCGCCCGTCACAGGGACTGTCTGCTGGTTGCCTTCTCTATGTGACTATCCCTGGCGAAGGCTGAGCTGTGGTCGATGGGACATACATGAACTGGTGCAGTATTGCTTTCTTCTTGGCGAATGCCGGGGCCGTCATGGGCTATAACCTTCTAGTGGTGCTATGCTTATGGCTTTAATGGGTGTTTGTTGGGGTTCAGGGCACGTACTTTGGGCTGCCTCCTCCTGCTGGGACTGGGTGGTGGTTCTGGGTGTGTCTGATTAGTTAAAGGGGGGACTAGTTGGGATCCATTGGTATGGCTGGCTTTGGGTGCAGTGTTTTGGGCCTGATGTACCGCATACCGCGACAGGTACTTCATTGTTCTTTGAAGTATGGGGGTGGGGGTGGGGGGAACCTGGGTGTTTGGTTACTTGTGGGTTGGGTCGGGTTCGGAGGGGTAGTAGGGTTTGGGGCTTCGGGATTTGTGGGGTCTGGGGTTCTGGTTCTGGGGGTGCACGTGGTCTCTGTGTGTTTTGCAACTGTGGGGTCTGGGAGGTGGGCCGGGGGTCGGGGAGTGTGGGGCTGGGAGCATTGTGATCATGGTTGATGTCCCTCACTTGGCGCCTAATGGCGCTTCCATGCGTGTCCTTAGCTGGAATGTACGGGGATTATTGGACAAGATTAAACGGGGAGCGGTGCTTCGATGGGCTAAGAGGGACTTGGCAGATGTGCTCCTTCTTCAAGAAACGCACATGCTAGGTACAAAAGCCCTGAGCTTGCAGCCATGCCGGATTTACCAGGGGCTCCAGAGGTGTGGCCATTCTTATTCATAGACGGCTAGCGTATGTACATGAGCGTCAGTGGCTTGACCCCCAGGGCCGTTTTGTCTTTGTACAGGGGAAAGTCGGAGTGGAGCCGGTTGTGTTTGGCTGTGTGTATGCCCCCCCCCCCTGCAGTGGGCCTTAGCTGAACGTTTGTTTGCTGTATGGGCCGAGCTCCCCCGCTCCATGGCTGTGATTGGCGGAGACTGGAACGACGTGATGGATGTGGCTTTGGACCGGCAGAGGAGGCCAGGAGTGGCACCTGTATCCTCCCCTACACGGTTGGGGGCTATGGTTGATGGTCTGGGCTGGGTGGATGTGTGGCGGCATATGCATGCGGGACGGCGAGAGTACACCTTTGTCTCGGCGGTCCATGGCTCCCTTTCACGCTTGGACTGTGTGTTCGTCCCGAGGGCTTTCCTTGATAGAGTGAAGGGGGCAGCGATTCGGCCCCGCGGGCTCTCTGATCATTCCCCAGTGGCGGTACAAATTGACTTGTGCAAAGCACGTTCCCCCTTCCGATGGCGAATGTCCGCGTGGCATCTGCAGCGCCCTGATTATTCCCAACATTTGCGCAGCGCGATCGCCCACTATTGGCGGGACAACCTTACCGAGGGGATGGATGCGGTGACAGTCTGGGAGGCTATGAAACCCACCCTGCGGGGCACAGATATTGCTTGGTGTGCAGCTGCTCGCCGGACTCGACTGGGGGGCATTGCCGCGGCCGCGGAGCGGGTGGAGGAGCTCGAGGCTCGGCACGGCGAGGCACCCGATGATGTGGCACTGCGGCTACTCCTGCAGGCGCAACAGTCTTATTCCTCGGTCCTGTTGGATGAGGCTCGTCAGGCGTGGCTAGCCACCCGTAGTCGGGTCTATCAGTGGGGCGACAAGTCTTGCACCATGCTCCATAGGCTGTGCCAACAGAACCTACAGCCTCTTACGCTGCCGGGCCTTGTTGATGGTGCAGGAGTGGCAATCACTGATCCGGCGGCTCTTGCAACGAGTTTTGCGCGCTATTATGGGCACCAGTATGCCTCTCGGGAGACTCTCTCCCCTGCCATCATCGCAGACTATATTGCTTCGGTTCCCCCATCTGCTGTATCTGATGAGGTACGCGAGGCCCTAGACCTTCCCCTGTCGGCTGAGGAGCTGGGTGATTCACTGGGCCAGTTGAATGTAGGCAAGGCACCGGAGCCGAGTGGCTTCCCCAGCGAATTTTATAAGAAGTTCCATCTGCAGCTCGGGCCGCACTACTTGCGGGCCCTGGAAATGGCACGAGAGCGTGGCCGCCTCCCACCGGACTGGCGTCACGCCGAAATCGTGGTGTTTCTGAAGCCGGGTAGGCCTCCCGATCGCCATGACTCTTATCGCCCCATATCCCTCATCAACTTCGAGGCTAAGCTCCTGGCAAAGGCGCTGGCGAACCGTTTACTCCCACACATTTCGGCCCTTGTCCACCCAGATCAGGCGGGCTTTATGCCGCGCAGGGCAACGAGACACAATATACGACGGGCGCAGGCCGCGATGCAGGCGATCGAGTCTTCGGAGGACCCGGCGGCGCTCCTGCTGGCTGATATTGATAGTGCCTTCGATTCGGTCAGCTGGACCTTTCTTTTTACCCTGTTGCCGCTGCTGAATCTCGGCCCGGTGTTCCTCTCCTATATCAGGCTGCTCTACACTGAGATCACGGCCTCGGTGCGCGTCTCGGGAACGACGTCTGCTCGCTTTCCGGTGTCCAGGGGCACGCGTCAGGGGTGTCCGCTCTCCCCTTACCTCTTCGCGCTGGCCATGGAGCCGCTGGCCGCCAGGGTGCGCCGCGATGAGATCTACCGTGGCTTCGTTTGGGGTGCGGATCACTCGGACCGCATAGCCTTATATGCGGATGATGTGCTATTTTTCATGACCGACCTGCAGCGTACGGGTCCTCGTGTCCTGGAGTTGATGCAGGAGTTTGGTCGGGCATCAGGGCTCTTCCTTAACCCGCGCAAGTCGACCATGTGGGTGCTGGGGGGTGCCGCAGTGGACTGCCCGTGGGCTGCATCCCTTCAGATGGCGGTTGAGGGTGTAAAGTACCTAGGTGTCTTCCTCTCTGCCTCGCCTACAGTGGCATGGGACCGGAACATTCTACCTGTATGGGATCGGGTCCAACTAGACGTCAAGACATGGTCGCGCATGCCACTTAATATCTACGGCCGGTCGGCCATCTTCAAGATGGTGGCTTTCCCCGTCTGCTGTATCAACTGCAGAATCATCCCTTCCAGGTTGACCCGCAGTGGTTCCGTACAGTTGATTCTGTGCTGGGCCGGTTTCTGTGGGCTGGCGGTGCCACCAGGGTGGCGCTGCGCACCTGCTTCCTCTCTACCTACAGCGGCGGCTTGGCGGCCGCGGATATTTTATCTTACTATCGGGCCTCCCATCTTCTTGTACTCAACGAGTGGTGGTATGGCGACCGTAGTGACCCGGCTTATGCCCTTGAGCATTCCCTGATGGGTGGCGCCTCCCTTCACACCCTGTTGTACTCGGCTAGGCGGAGGCGACTGCTTCCGCAAGTCACCCAGGTGGTCTTCACTGTCTGGCGGCGGGCCTTGCATCGGGTGGGCTGGTGGGGTCGGCTTACAGCCGAAACCCCGTTGTGGCGAAATGGTCTGTTACCGGCGCTGGCGTCCCTGTCCGGATTTGACGGCTGGGATGCGATTGGGATCTCGTCCCTAGGTCATGTCCTCTCTGGTACTACCCTGAAGTCCTTTCAGGAGCTTAGCTCCGAATTTAGCATGCCCAAGACCCAGTTTTTCCGCTACCTTCAATTCCGCCACGCACTTACCCCAAGTCTGGCGGGCCTGGAACAGCTCCCTGATTTTAGTCCTATCGAAGCTAAACTGTTTATGGGAGATCTGGGTGACAAGAAGGTCTCGCAGATATATCGCTCTCTGGTCACTCACTGTACCCCTTCACTCGCAGCGCTGCGGGCCTCTTGGGAGGCTGATGTAGGTCCACTGGATGATGACGACTGGCGTGAGGCCTTGGAATCTCCCAGAGGTACTGCTATAGCCATCCGCCTTCGCTTCATCCAGTTCAAATACCTCCACCGGGCGTATTTTACTAGACACCGTCTATGGCGGGCAGGCCTGGTCGCGTCTCCCGAATGTCTGCGGTGTGGTTCTGAAGAGGGCACCCTGTTTCATACAGTATGGTCCTGTAAGAGACTGACTCGATTCTGGGCTGGGGTGTGGGACTGCCTTTCAGAGGTGTTGGGTTGGGACCTGCCCCGTACCCCCAGGCTGGGCCTTCTTCATGTTCTAGAGAATGTTGGAGGCAATATTTACAAGCGCCATTTGCTGTTGCTGGGGCTGGTGGTGGCGAAGAGAGACCTGGCGCAGGCCTGGAAGAGCGAGCGCGCCCCCCCCCTCGGGGCTTGGAGGGCGGGACTGGATTTCCTCATGGGTCTAGAACAGCCTATTTTTGAAGCCCGGGGATGTCCCCGCAAACATTTCAAAATCTGGAAGCGGTGGGCGGATTACCGGGGCCTGCTCCTTGACCCCCCTGTGGACATTGATGATGCATTACAGCTGGATGTGGATCCCGCACTCTAGGCCGCTGGCCGGCTCCACCTTTGTAGACTGTCCCAAGTTGCTGGACTGTGATCGCGTGCACTGGGTTAGGGTGGGATAAGGGGTGGGTAGCTGTGGGCGGGGCTGGTTGGTGTTTTTGGGGTTGGGTGGGTGGGGTAGTTCGATGCCATTTACTGTATAACGATGGGTTTGATGCTGTACTAATGATATGTTTTTTTTTTATCGGACTTTGACAGTCTCCTCCTGACTGTGGAGGGCTGTGTTGAGCTATGCTTGAACTCATAATAAAATTGGTTATGAAAAAAAAAGAATGTGGTTAAAGCAACAGTTTAGTCATCAATTTGATTTAAATGGGTAGAAAAACAGAAAACGGGTTAATTGTCTAGCCTAAGACTATAAAGCAGTGCATACTGAGAGTACAGACAAAAGTTTAAGTCAAGAGTTTATAAAATCATAAATGTCTAAAGTATAAAATGACAGTTACATAAACAGTATACAAAGAAGGTTAAGAACCACGAAAAGTAAAGAGAGCAAGTATGTTGAGCTAAGACTATGGGTGATTCATTAAAATAAAAGTAACTTAAGTAGGAGATTGCAATAGAAAGGAAAGCAGATTAAGTCGATTATGAAGATATCAGGTTAAATCAAAAATATCAAAATTGGTTAAGATAAGAGTATACAAATGTATTATAAGGCAATTGCCAAGAGTATAGAGAACAAGCTAGTTTCAACATTTTAGAAACATAATAGTTTGAAAAATCTGTTCCGTCAATAATTTATAATGCATATCCAAGTAAACCCAACTAGATTTTATGACTGCAGCACGGACAACGGTGAAATGAAGGAAAAGTACCTGGAACCACATGATAAATATTTCATGATTTAATGGTTCCCAGGGATTGTAGACAAGTACAGTAGCTACAGTAGCTGGGAAAGTATGTACATGGATCAAAACATTTTTAGGGGATGCCAAGGAGACGCGTCCGTCACCAAGAAGACGACTGGAGTCAGTTAGGAGCCTTTTGATTTATGGATGCAATTAAGAGAAAGGAACACCCATGAGTGACATCCTAACATTTCTTTTTGACATATAAGCAAGCAATTTGGCAAATCAGCTGAGTGGGTACTGAACATGCATTCATTATGCCTCCTATGACCTATTTTGCAGGCACCATTTCAGTGGAATTTTTTGTAAGAATCCTGGTCTGTTGATTTTCTTTTTGAAAACATAAAAGTTGGAATAGTTATCGATGGCGGGTATACCATGAAAAAAGCGTCTGAGGTTTGTATCCTCAAGGGCATTTAGGGTACCCGTTTTAATGCTTCTTGTGGTAGGCAGACAAAATATCGAAATTAAAATATCGATATACAATAATATCGATGTTTTAATTTCGACAGTATAGAATATCGATGTCCATAATATCGACAGACAGAATATTGTTTTTTTAAGGTATGTATGTTACTAATATCGAATTTTACTAATATCGAAAAAATGTTTAGTGTTATGTATTTTATTATGTTGTTTATATGTTTGTTAAACATGTTTTGTAATGTATGTTGTAAAATTTGTAAATTTGTTTACATTTTGCGTTTTAGTATCAGAGCGGGTTGTGGGTTTATAGGGGAATAGGGTGGGAAGTAATTTAATAATAATTAATTAATATATGTTTGCAAATATTTTTAATTAATAATTAATTGGTAATTAATTAATATTAATTAGTTAATTAATTAATATAATTGTTTACATATTTTTTATTAATAATTAATTGGTAATTAATTAATATTAATTAGTTAATTACATTAATTAGAGTAATTTTTTATATATAATTTTTGTTATTGATAATTAATTAATTGGGAAAAAATAATATTAATTATTACATTAAATTAATTACAGCTAATGTGCTAATATATTTACTTTATTGTTATTGTTAATTAATAATTAATTGGTAATTACATAATATTAATTAATTTTGGGTATAGGAGTATTTTTAGGGTTCAGGGTCAGTTTTGGGTTTTTGGGTAAAGGTGTATTTTTAGGGTTCAGGGTCAGTTTTGGGTTTTTGGGTAAAGGGATATTTTTAGGGTTCAGGGTCAGTTTTCAGTTCTTGGGTAAAGGGGTATTTTTAGGCTTCAGGGTCAGTTTTCAGTTTTTGGGTAAAGGGGTATTTTTAGGGTTCAGGGTCAGTTTTCAGTTTTTGGGTAAAGGGGTATTTTTAGGGTTCAGGGTCAGTTTTCAGTTCTTGGGTAAAGGGGTATTTTTAGGGTTCAGGGTCAGTTTTGGGTTTTTAGGTAAAGGGGTATTTTTAGGGTTCAGGGTCAGTTTTCAGTTCTTGGGTAAAGGTTTTTTTTTGGGTTCAGGGTCAGTTTTCAGTTTTTGGGTAAAGGGGTATTTTTAGGGTTCAGGGTCAGTTTTGGGTTTTTGGGTAAACGGGTATTTTTAGGGTTCAGGGTCAGTTTTGGGTTTTTGGGTAAAGGGGTATTTTTAGGGTTCCGGGTCAGTTTGGGGTTTTTGGGTAAAGGGGTATTTTTAGGGTTCAGGGTCAGTTTGGGGTTTTTGGGGTACAGGCGTACAGGGTAAAAATAAAATAAATTTAAATTAAATCAATTAAATGAAATTAAAATAAATACAATTACATTAAATTATTAAGTTTTTAATTTATTTTAAATGTATATGTATTAGTTTTAATTTTTTAATTATGTTTTAATGTTTTTATTTAATATTTGTAAAATTATATGTATTTTTTTTTTTTTTTTTTGAAAACCTTTATTGTGCATAAGAAAAAGTAACAAATACGGGCCTACAACCAACCGGCCGGCCACGAACAGCTGGGTAGCACAACGGCATACATTATGGCGACACAGTACTGTAGCAGAATTGCAAACAATTGACGGAAGAAAGACTGAAGGGTATCGCCGCACCGTGTCACAGGATGACTGTAGGTTTAATTTTAAAGTTTTTGATATGCAACTATCAAGATCAGGTCGTAGCGTTCCATACCAATAAAGAAGATAAGAGCAAGGTCCATGTAGACGGGACTTGACTTTAGCGCCTGTATCAAGCAAGTCTCAAATCGGAAATCAAGTCCCCGCCAGGCAGGATGGCCACACAATAGTTATGTCACATAGCAACGCCCATAACCCAGTCGCCTAACCACTGCCACCCTACACCCAGCACTCTCATACATGGACAAGAAAGTGAAATCATAGAAGAAACAAAACAGGTCCCATAGAAACTAACAAAAAATGAATGATAACCCCCCACCCTACAAACATGCAGAGGCTATGTCCTACCCCCCCCCTAGCAGCGTGCCTGTCGCCCCATAAACCCGAAATTTAGAAAGAAGAAAAGTCGGAAAAAGGAGAAAGAACAGCAAGAAGTGCAGATAAAGGAAGAAAGGAGACGAAAGGAAGAAGAAAAAGAAAATGAAAAACATCACTCATGACATTCAGGGAGGGAGAAAAGAACAAGCTAATCTACCGCTCCCCGAAAGGAAAAGGTGGGGGGAGGAGCCCACTAAACATCAGAATTCCCGGGATCCCAGCCGTCCACTGCGTACCCACACTGAGACCTCCCATTCCAAAAGTGGCTGCGCTGTGTTTAATTGCAACGACAGGAGTGAAAGAAGAAATCAGTACACAATATGTGCACCCAACACTCATAAAAGCTGCCTCCCTCCCCGGCCAACCCGCACAAAAAGCATAGCGTCAATAATTACCCCAAGAACGACATGATAGCGGGCGCACATCAAGGCTGGGCATTAATGATTACCCTTTAGTCCCCGGGCCCGGACATAACCCCCCTTCCACCACCAAAGATCACACTAATACAGGATAGACACAAGTTCAATTGGGAAGGAGGCTGCAATTACAAATCAGTCAGTATTACAAAACGAAAAACAGTCCAGGTCACCGCCAGCCGATTAAACTAGCCGAGATGAGGGTCCCCATCAACCCTGGCCCGATCGACGAAACATCTCCAGGCATGACCAGTTCAACGGAAACCCGTCCGGCAGAACAAAGGAGCAAAATGGCCGCTCCCGCCGGGAAAGGTGCAGAAGAGAGGAAGATGAGCGTCCCCGGTCTCCAATTAAGTCAGTGCCCAGGATGACGAGCCCCCCCTGCCATGTAGGATGTCGCTCACTCCGGCGATACTGGAAGGGGGCTCCGAAGGCTATGCCCGCTAGGGGGGCAAACAGCTGAGGGGGCACCAAGCGAAGCCCCGATTTCAATCGGTCTGGCAGAATCAAAGGACCCGGTGTGAGGGAAAACTGCGTAGCAGTAGCAGCATCGGCAGGGAGGCGCGCAACATTGTAGCCAGGATTGTAACTGTCTTCCACACGCTCTTGCAGCAACACTGTAGTCGTTGGAAAATCACACACGGGCAATAGAGATACAGGCAGCCTCGGCCGCTGTAAGGAACTCACAGCTTCATCGATCTTATCCCCCAGTTCCTGAGCAGTGCGCCGCCATGTTGCTCGTAGGTCAGCGAGGGCATCGAGAACATCGCCATAGGTCGGGTCTCCCTGCCACAGCAGCCGATCTTCACTGCCCAGCGCCGCATCTGAATCCTCGCCCGGGTCAATTGCAGGCAGGTCCGCGCAGGCTGGGAACAAGGAACCAGCTCTCCGTTCCCGCTGGAGGACGAGCGCCATTGTTGTCTCTCCCACGAAGTCACACTGGAGGGAGAGGGGGCGACTCCGTTATGGAGGGCAGCCGTCGTATCCCGGGGGGGCAAGCAGCTCTCGGCACGGAGGGTCCTGCACAGTGAGAACCCACTCAACAATCAGGGGCACCCACAGCGCGCGACCAGAAGGGCGCCGCAAGATGGAGACCGCTCAGGCTAGAGGCAGTGCAGGAACGGAGAGCGAAGAACAAAGGGATCTCGTCTCCCCAGCACACACTCGTCAGCCGGCTGGAGTCGCTCCTCACAGGGCAGGAGGAATTCTTTCCGCCACTCGTAGGCGGGTCCGTCCCATACGCCGGTACCTCCACAGTCCGGCCGCCCGACAAAGAGCCCCAATGACCTGCAGCGGCAATCGGTTTGAGGGTCGCGGGCAGCCCCGGTGAGTGGCTGGTCTCGAAATCCTCGTCCAAAACGGCCGGCGATGGTCGCAAATGAAAGCGACTGTCCACAGCGCACACAAGTCGTCGTCCCAGCGCGGAAGAAGCAAGGATTGGTGCCAGGATATCCAAGTGGAGCAGACGGCCTCGGGAGCCGGGCGCTCACACGTCCGTCCCGTCCGCCATCTTGGCTCCTCCCCCAATTATATGTATTTTAAAATCATTTTTACATTATTATTAATACATTTTAAAAAACGATATTTTTAATTTCGATATTTTTGTACTACGATATTAATTTTTCGATATTTTTGTACTTACCTTTATGAAGATATGACTCCGATATTTTTGATTTCGATATTTTTGTATGTAGATATTCTGTCTGTCGATATTATGTCAGACATTCCTTCTTGTCACGTAGCCTCAGTGAGGAATAAAAAGAGGTCCCCTTGGAAGTCGAAAGCGTTTTTCAGCAATTACCATTGTTACCACTGCAGTGCACACCTTTTTTTTCCACAGTGTAAACCTTTTTTCAAACTATGTGGCAGTTTTGATGAGATGAAACATGTTTAGGATTGGCCTATATCTCTAAAAATATTGAAAGTGAAACTATTTGCCAATGCCCTTCAGGATATATGGGTACTGCTGCTTAAATGTGTTTAAATAATACAACAAATCAACATAACGATATATAGAAAACCATCCAGTGATACCATGGAGCATCTGAGGATGAAGAATTCACTTGTGGTACCAGTGGAAGACATAAATGAAAGGAACTTTGTTTCTTTAAAACAGCAGAGTAGGGTGGTTAGAAACCACCCTACTTGGCAAAGACAAAAAAGACAAATATTTTATTTGTTGTATTATTTGGAGCACATTTGAGCAACAGTACCCTTAGGTACTGAAGAAAGACGCAACACTAGTTTGGTTACTGGCTGAAACATGTCGCCCTTTGTGACACATGAGCAGGTTTAATTAGTCCTGCAGTACCATGCAGTTTTTCAATCCTAACCCAGGGTCGCCCTATTAAAGATTTTGTAGTGGACCCTGTAGTTAGTCTTAATCGCTGTATTTCCTCATTTGCTCTGCTGCCCGCACCACCCCAAGCTCTACTATTGGGTATTTAGTATATACCTCCCTTAGTACAAAAACATCCCTGAGCTCCTTCCTCTCAGTGAGGGGGTTGTAGTCCATATCGTGACTAGGCATCACAATACGAGGAGGTTCCCCTATGATGAAGCATGCCACCATTGGTGGGTGATGGAAACTCTTCTAAGAAAGGTTTTGTCCTGGGTGGTAGGCCCTTCCTTAGCGAGGCTAGTAATGTTTCCAGACCCAAGGGTTTACTTTTGAGGTGTAAAAACTACCAAGCAAGAGCAGAGCAGGGAGAGAATGCTCCTCAACATCACAAATTATTGATACATTTATGTTTATCCTCTAGTCATTTAAAACATCTGAACCTGTCATTATTATGGATTTAGAAGTGAAGATGTGATTAGAGTTCCTGTCTTTGATCAAGGTAGAGTAATAGTAGATATTTCTCATGAGGCAAAGCTTGTTACCCCATTCATCTAAAGAGAGTGTGCAAGACCTCCTAAGATCATTACTATTTTGCAGCAAGACATTTAGGGACTTATTACAAGTTTGGAGGTCCTCCTGTCGGACCGCCACCCCTGCGCTGACAGGAGGACTGCCAAGCCCTTCATGTGCCTGCCTGCCGGATTATGAGTGTCGTCCAGGGCAGCAGGCAGCGCTGCAGCGGTCTCAAAGCAGCAGCTGTAAAAGGCTCATAGGAGAGCGTTAACAGCAGACTGCCGCTGTGACAGTACCTGCAGCACGTTCCTGCATGGTGTGGCATGCATGCCACACTGTGCAGGAACAGGGGGTGCAATTCCAGGAGGAGAAAATATGTGCCCCCGCAAGTAGCCCCAGGTTCAGATTTGGCCTCCTTTCCTGCATGTCAGCTACCCTATTCATACCGGGCTCACTACCATGAAAAGGGTGATGGATATGTAGGTTGTAATATGCTTGGTGGTGCGGGCATCAGTTCCGCCAGCATATTGAGGCCTGTTGCAGACCGCCGACGCACAAGGATCCTTGATCCTGGCGGAGCCGGCGGTCTCATGGTGGTCTGACCACCACACTCAGAATACTGTGGGCGGACTCACAGTGGTGGCGGTGGTTGGACCGTCACAGCAAGTAAGATGGTCCTGAGGACTACCATAGTCGTAATAAGGCTCTTAGTGTCAATGAAGACTAGATGGATCGCACAAAAGTCATGTTTTTAAATCATTTATATTACAAAATTGTGTACCAGATTCATCACAGTCTATCAGTAGCTATTACATTTTGATCATTTTAACTAATACTTGGACCATGTCTGCAAGGAGCCATGGTCAAAGACCAAGATCAAACTACAATGATATTTCGCATGGCAATGATGGGAAACTGATTCTTACAAACATACTGCGGTAATTTCATTCAGGTCAGTCATCTGTCTGAGGATTCTCTCATTTCTGTCTATTCATACTCAAATCATATCTGAGAAATTTGACAGTACCTCAGCTTTGTGAGCCTCATCCCTGAGAAATATCTGCTGCTTCTTGGCGATAGTTGTTGTCCGGTAGAAATCCACCAGCTCATTCAAAGAGTTGAACTTCTCCTCCCACAAAAAATATTTACCACTTCGTTCACGGAGGACTTTGAAATGTTGCACATGTTCTCCATAGCTGTGGGGACAAGAAGGAGCATAGATTAATATAATGACTTCAAACTTTCTTAGACCAAGTTGACTAATAAAGAATTATATAAGGAGGCTTACTTCCATGTTTTGTTTTTTCAGTTTACAAGGAGTTAAGCATGATGGAGATCTTAAGGCTTCTCATTTTAAGTTGCTTTAATTGATTCAACAAGCCTGTTTAGCAAAGTGTGCATCAGGGGAAACGAAGAAACTGGATCTAATTATTATAGAACAGGCAGTGCTCTCATTTTCTCTTCCTCCAATGTTGCTGTGGAGCTCCTTGAGCTGTGCCCCAGCAAACTAAGGGGCATATTACCAAGGCAGGTGAAATGAAGTTATCGCCACTTTTGCGGACGTTTTCGGCCGCAAAGCAGCGATAATTTCATAGCCCTATTAGAAAGCTGTCACTAACATCAGTTAGCGACAGCTTTTAGGTGGTAGCGAGCGGTTTGGGGCCCGCTTTGAAAGTCAGCGATATTTATCGCTAATGACATGCAAAGTGGGCGTACCAAACCTGTTAGCGACTGAAAGCAGTCGCTAACATCGCTATCGCCTATTATCAACGCAGGCGTAGCGACAAAAAAATTAGCGCTAAACGCGAATATCGCTGAAAACTAACGCCTGCTCAGACCAGTTCTCAGCCTGTATATCCAATGGGAGGTGGATATTCAGGCTAAGTCCCTATTAGCGATAATGCCTGAATATCGCTGGATTTCCAGCGATATTCAGGCATTTCGCCGCTATCGCCGGATATTTTATCGCTTTGGAGATAAACGTTGCTAATAGCATGTTATTTCTGAGATAAAATCCGGCGATGCGCGGCGATCAAAAAAATTTTGCTGAGCTTATTTAGCGATAAATATCGCTAGTTGTTGATAATATGCCCCTAACTTTTTTGTCATCGAAGTGTGGCATCAGGTCTCATACTGATGTTAACATTGTCTTGGTTTCCTAGGTAAAGCCCATATTTGGATCAATTCTAAATGTCTAACAAGAGCAAAACATATTTCTACAGGAAGCAATCTTGCAACTGTGGTTTAACTCACCTGAAATGTCGTCTTCGATGTCTCAACCTCATTTCAGTCCAAACTAGTTTTGATGGTTCATACAACAGATGCAGTGCATTTATAATACCACAAACAGATCCTCTAAGATAAAGTTCAGCACCCATTTGAACAGATAATCTTAAAAGTTGGCATTTTGGAGCGTTTGGTTTGCACTATTTTGCTAAAGGTTCCAGAAGCCCCAAAAATAAAACCTGACATTCATCAGGAGAGGGATTTGTGCTAAAAGTCTAATACTGTGTGATCAAAATGCCATGTGGCATTGGAAGAGAATTTCTGATAATGCAGAATCCAAATGACAACTGAACGGGTCTATAAAGAATGTACTGGACTTCATGTCATGGTCATTAGAATCAGACCCCTTCCTGGTTCACCTGGTTCACTTTCTGTGGTCAAGTGGAACCATAATACTCAGCCTTCCCCATAACAGCTGTTGAACTGGGCAGAAGTTGAACTCCAGGAAAAGCCCTATTGGCTCGAGTACAGTTCACTTCCTTCAGATATAGGTGCGCTGAGAGATTTCTAGTTCAACCACCATTGAGTGCAGCACCGAGGGCGAAGCACACTTTTGTTATGAGCTCATACAAAATGTTCTGCTGCTGAGAAATAATGCTCTGAACTGCAGATACAAAGGGATTGAAAACCTCAATGAGCTCCTCCTCAGAACGTCCTTTTAGCCAATATATTTGGAAATTGTTCAATAATTGTAATATTTTTAAACGATTTTCAAAAAAACATGTTTTGGTGAAATGACACTCTTAATCCAAGTGGATAGTTTTAGACTTGCTTTCTCACTGACCTTTTTTTGGGCGTTAAATATCTTCCATAGCGGCTTTTATCCCCCCCCCCCCCCATGGGCCTTGACATTAAACTATGATGCCCAAATGGGCAATTTTGGTAATGCACTATTGTCTTTCAAATTCAGGAGTATGAATTCCCCTATGAGGGAAGAAGAAGGGAAGAATGCATGCAAAGGGCGACTGGTGGGCATAGTTATATGAACTCAGACAAGCAAATAAAATGGATTTTTAAAACTCTAAAACATCAATACTTAATAAACAAACTGGAATGCTTAGTGGCTCACAATAGGAGTCACTTTACCCTACTCACATCTAGATTACAAGTTGACTTCAAAAATACCTCTTATTTCCCCGTTCCAGAGTTAACATTTATGAGGGTCCCGGTAATTCTGGGATTAGATAAATTATAGGAATTAAAAGTTTTTTTAGGAATAATGTTAAAATCGGTGTGTTCCAGGCCTCTTTCCGCATTCTTCCCTTCGAATTTCCCACAGAGATTTTGACTGTTTTCAGAGAACGTAATTTCACTGTGAAATACATAAATTCCTATTGCAACACTCATTTCCAGGTCCATTAGAATTTACTGGCCACTTGCTAACTGGCCCTCAGAGACATATTATAGTTACTCACAATTACTAACACTACACCCTTATATGACTGCATGCAGGAATCTTGCACATAGGTGCTCTAATGTACTCAATTTAATGTAATATAATAAATAGTTAATGTGGTTTACACACATCATTAAACACTGCTATTAAAGGCATACCACAAAAGCTAATTTAGATATTAACAAGCATTGTAAATTTCAAGCCTGAATTTAGGAATAGCAAAATGTGAAAACTATGCAACATTATAAAAATCCTTGTGTGTTCTAAATATTGCACAAGAAAAAAGAGGGAGATCCCCTATATGTCAATATGGGACAGGGTGGAGTGAAGTTAAAACACAAGAAAGTCCCTAGTTGTCAGGAAGTACCCTCTGTCAAAGCCCCTTGTTCCCAAAGGACCTAGCGTGGCTGCAGCACAATTATTGTGTTACACCTGGTCCTGTCATTCGACCTAGACCCAAATCACTATATGAGAAACAGTTTTAACTACTCGAGGTCAGCTAAACATCATAAACTAAAAATAAAACAGATATAATTCGTGTGGCATTCAAAAAAGGGTTCTAACTGTAATTGGGTAAATTAAAAACAATCATTTATTAAAATTTCATTACAGTACATCACAAATTGCATCATTGTACACAAACATTACGATAAAAACCAAAAAGTCGACGCAGCGTTTCGGTGTCTTGACCAGTGTGTCACACCTTCTTCAGGACAGGTTTTTAAAATCACTAAAAAGAGAATGCCACAATTATACACAGTTTATAACAAGACCTCGAGCTATGCCTATACATGTTGTTCTCATGATTTAAAATACATTACACATTTAATTAAAAAACAAGTCATTACACATTTAATTAAAAAACAAGTCATAACGGCACCAGCTTTCCTATACTCATTCATTACAGTTGTACATAAATTAACTCTAGATTTACACATACAGGGAATAATTTTCTTAAACATTATGCCATTCCCTTTCGGATTTAACTTGGTATCCAAAGATCTTTTGTTTTCTTGTTTACATGACTAATTTCAACACATCACACATTTGTATTTAGATTGCTGTTATTTGTGAGGTCTTTCTAGTCTTTTCTCGAATGTTATCTTGGACAAGTAAGTGCTTTTCATAAATCCTAGGATTGTTAGTGCATACTCCAAAGTTATACTCCAAAGTTATACATACCTTGGAAATCAAGTGGGACAGATTTCTAATATAATGTCTTGTTTTACCCTCTATTTCTCAATCTCATAGGGGTGTGTTCTCCATATCATAAAAGGATTTGTCACCTACAGAAATACAGATGGCATCATCTATCATGTTACTCCCCTTTCTTTTACAACAAATGCTTTTATTCATCTGTTTAATATTGCTTGCTGTAATACCTTAATCCAGAAATACATATGTTGAATAGGTTTGCTGCACCAGGGATGACCACCGTTCTGATAGGTTATATATATTTCTACTGCAAATAGACAGAAATACACACAGTTTAGCCAAATTGTAAGAAGGTTATGGTCTTCTATTAATGGTTAAAAAACGACAATTAGATGGTCTTGAGGGTTTCATACCTTTCGTTATAGAGTTTGAGGTCACCTCATGGGGTCTAGAGGAGTTTCAATTACTTCCTTCTATGTTTTGATAATCGCCTTGTAAACTTCTTATTTTCCTTCTTTTAGGATTAGATTATCTAGTTGGATAAAGAAGGAGAAAACCCGGGATATGGTTGTAAAAAAACCTGCTATTAGAGTTATAATTTTCTTATTAGTATTATTGTGGAAATTCCTTAAGTTTTAAATCGTAAACCTTGTCTTATGGCTTGCAGATTCCTTCTAGGCATAATATATTATATTTCGCTATTGCGCGTTATTTTATGCATAGTACCCACTTTATTCATATTAACTGATAACGCCGTTTTTTTAGGGGGTATTACACTCACAGCCCTTGGTTTGTTTCCACAGTTATACCCATTGGTAGCCGAATCCCAGTTTTCCTATAGCTAGCCTTAGAGGGATTGGTCACATAACCCACCAAAGACTAGAACTCAAAATTCAAAATCCGCCGGCAGCCGTCAATACTCTGCCTTTTATTAGCTAGCGCTTTTGTCAAAATAGCGGAGACTCGTTCGGAGCTTCCCGGCTTACCTGTTTGGTCATAAGCGGCCTCCCTGTCATTTCTCTCTGGTGCAGCATCGGCGGTAACAACCGGCGATGTCTGCGCTTTGTTTTTATCTACCCAATCCGGGTTAAAGGTGACGGTGGTTCCGATCACGTGGTCCGCACTGAACGTGTCGGCCATTTTGTGATGGGCAGGATGTATACATATGTATTCAAAGGGGAAACCCAAAACATATATCTGTTTTTAATCTTCTACTGGCGTATGACGATTTTAAGCCAGTAAAGATTATAGCATAATGGTGCCATTATTTTTATGGTGTTGGTCACGTTGTGCGCACTAAACGTATCAGCCATTTTAGATTGGGCAAAATATGTAGGTCCACTTTCGTATAGTAATAGTCTCTTACTGGATGTTATTAGATGATATTATATTAGTGCGGTCTGATTCAAAGCCATTGAGAATTAAAACCTAGTAGCGCTATTATATTTATATTATCAGTCACGTGGTCCGCACAAAACGTGTCGGCCATTTTGAATTGGGAAAACTATGTCCCATTTTGGTTAAGAAGCAGTATCTTGCTAGATATTAATTTACCTATGCTTTCCAGTTACGGAACACAGCATATGGCTATTGGTGATATTATTTATTTTTGAGCGCAAATCGTATAAGAGCCAATATAAATTCTTAAACTATAAAATAGCTCAATTATAACGTTTGTGTAGGTTCGATCATAGGCTAATCAAAATTATAAAATCTATCTATAGGGATAGCTTGATTATTTAGGAAGATGTATGGTAGACTTATGTTTTTGGTATTTAAGGAAAAAATAGATGACCTAAGTCGTCTATGAGGCAACCTGGCATGTTATCAGCCATCCTAATCACTTACGTTATGGTTTCCCTATACGTGTACTTACAAATTCTCTATCTCTGGGTTATTTGCTGAAGGCATTGTGTTGTCATGGTGAGAGTTAGATGACCTAAGTCGTCTATGAGGCAACCTGGCATGTTATCAGCCATCCTAATCACTTACGTTATGGTTTCCCTATACGTGTATTTACAAATTCTCTATCTCTGGGTTATTTGCTGAAGGCATTGTGTTGTCATGGTGAGAGTTGGTAATTATTAGGTTTAGCTGTTATTACATCATCTGGACTTGCCTAAATAATTCTCTCCCAGTCTTCCTTGCTATTTAATCCATTTCGTACTGAATTAAACTTGGACATGTAAAATTGTTCTCTTTTTTTGCGTTTTGTATCTATGTCACCTCCTCTCATATTCATTTTCACGGTTTCTAAAACACACCAATTTAGATCATGTTGGTTGTGTTTTGCCGTGATCCAATGCTCCACTAATGGTGCCGTGATTTTCTGCGTTCTAATCGCTGATCTGTGCTCATTTAATCTTACCCTTATCTCTCTTGATGTTTCACCTATGTATATAGAGTTACAGGGGCATTTTATCAGGTAAATTAAGTTTTTTGATCTGCAGTTGAAGAATTCATGGGCTTTGTGTGTCTTCTCCCCTATCTTGATTTCTGCACCTTTAAGAATGCCCTTGCAATTCCCGCAGCCACTACATGGAAAAGTACCCTTGGGCAATGGGTTCCTGTCTATTGTGGATTGGGTTTGATGATTTATTTCTCTATAGGTTTTTACAAGACTGTTTCTTATGGTTTTGTTACGTCTGTATGAAAACATGGGTTTAGGTAGAGTTGTGTCCGTTTGTTTTTCCACCAAGTGCCAGTTGCGATTTATTATGTTTTTAATTTTATTATTGAGGCAACTATGGTTTGTGACAAACGTGAGCGGAATTGTTTGTTCTTCTCTGTCTTTAGTTTTAAAAAATTCATCTCGATTATAATATTTTGCTCTTTTATAGGAGTGTCTGATTAGTTTTCTGGGGTACCCCCTTTCTACAAATTTTTCGGTAAGAATTTTGGCGTGTTTGTCAAAGTCCGAGTTTTTTGTACAATTTCTCCTTAGCCTGAGGAACTGGCCATACGGTATATTATTTTTCTGGCAAGGGGGATGGTAGCTATTGAAGTGCAGCATTGTATTTCTGTCCGTGGGCTTAGTAAAAAGTTCAACCACCAGTTTTCTTGTCTCACACTTTATTATTACATCAAGGAATTCACATCTGGTGTTACTTATACAGTGAGTGAACCTAAGATTATTGTCCCCTAAATTGAGCCAAAGAATAAATTCCATAAGGGTTTCTCTGTGCCCTGTCCAGATGAAAAAAACGTCATCTATATAACGTGTCCAATTAGAGATATTTTCAAAAAATGGCGCAGAGGGATTGAATATATGTTTTTCTTCAAATTTGGATACGTAAAGACAAGCCAGGCTGGGGGCACAAGTAGCCCCCATACTGGTACCCTTGGTTTGTTTGAATAGGGATTCCTCAAATAAAAATATGTTATTTTTTAGGATGATCGTAATACACTCAATAATAAAGGTTGAGTGTGGACTAAGATCAGCATCTTCTGTTTGTAGGAACTCCGACACTGTACTAATTGTGTCGTCCTGTGGAATGTTAGAGTATAAAGCCTCAATGTCTAGTGAGACCAGAAATTGATTTTCAGGGTTAAAGTCAAGATTTTCGATCTTCTCAATCATTGAGGTTGTGTCTTTTACATAGGCCTGTTGCCTCTTCACTATCGGTTGTAAGAAAATATCCGTGTATTTGCTGAGTGGTTCTGTTAAAGAATTGAGGCTAGAGACAATAGGTCTCATAGGTGGATCTTTTATGTTTTTATGCACCTTCGGTAATCCATATAGTGCTGGTATGGTAGGGCAGGTGTTATTCAAAAACCCATACTCGTCCTGGCAAATGATGCCGTCTTCCTTTGCCCATTGTAGTAAATTCGTGACTTTTTTGGTCACTGAACTCAATTCCTCTCTATTTGAAGGGCAGTAGTTTTCTCTATTATTTAGGAGTAAATACATGCGGGCATTGTAATCTGTTGTATCCATGATCACAATGCCGCCACCTTTATCCGCTGGCTTTATTGTGATGGATGTGTCTTCTTCTAAGATTTTTAAAGACTGTTTTTCTAGTTTGGTGAAGTTGTTATCTACCCAGATTTTTTTATCTAGGAGGTCTTCAATGCTTTTTTCTACGCATCTTTCAAAAGTTTCTATATCTTTTTTAACCATATTGGAATGTGGAGTCCATTTTGACCTAGCTTTAAGTCTAGAAAAATTGGGATTAAATGAAAACAACAAGAAGGCTCCCATTATAAACCTATCCTCCAAAAATATCTCAGACACTGACAAAAAGATCCTGGAGAAGGGTTTAGGATATGCCATAGCTAGCCCTGTTGATAGATACAGCCTGGAAAGGGACCTTCAAAGTTTTTTTAGAAAAGTACGGCTAAATGCCTACTTTAATGGTAAAGAAAGGATAATATGTGAAAATAAATCAGGACTTAAAGCTAGGTCAAAATGGACTCCACATTCCAATATGGTTAAAAAAGATATAGAAACTTTTGAAAGATGCGTAGAAAAAAGCATTGAAGACCTCCTAGATAAAAAAATCTGGGTAGATAACAACTTCACCAAACTAGAAAAACAGTCTTTAAAAATCTTAGAAGAAGACACATCCATCACAATAAAGCCAGCGGATAAAGGTGGCGGCATTGTGATCATGGATACAACAGATTACAATGCCCGCATGTATTTACTCCTAAATAATAGAGAAAACTACTGCCCTTCAAATAGAGAGGAATTGAGTTCAGTGACCAAAAAAGTCACGAATTTACTACAATGGGCAAAGGAAGACGGCATCATTTGCCAGGACGAGTATGGGTTTTTGAATAACACCTGCCCTACCATACCAGCACTATATGGATTACCGAAGGTGCATAAAAACATAAAAGATCCACCTATGAGACCTATTGTCTCTAGCCTCAATTCTTTAACAGAACCACTCAGCAAATACACGGATATTTTCTTACAACCGATAGTGAAGAGGCAACAGGCCTATGTAAAAGACACAACCTCAATGATTGAGAAGATCGAAAATCTTGACTTTAACCCTGAAAATCAATTTCTGGTCTCACTAGACATTGAGGCTTTATACTCTAACATTCCACAGGACGACACAATTAGTACAGTGTCGGAGTTCCTACAAACAGAAGATGCTGATCTTAGTCCACACTCAACCTTTATTATTGAGTGTATTACGATCATCCTAAAAAATAACATATTTTTATTTGAGGAATCCCTATTCAAACAAACCAAGGGTACCAGTATGGGGGCTACTTGTGCCCCCAGCCTGGCTTGTCTTTACGTATCCAAATTTGAAGAAAAACATATATTCAATCCCTCTGCGCCATTTTTTGAAAATATCTCTAATTGGACACGTTATATAGATGACGTTTTTTTCATCTGGACAGGGCACAGAGAAACCCTTATGGAATTTATTCTTTGGCTCAATTTAGGGGACAATAATCTTAGGTTCACTCACTGTATAAGTAACACCAGATGTGAATTCCTTGATGTAATAATAAAGTGTGAGACAAGAAAACTGGTGGTTGAACTTTTTACTAAGCCCACGGACAGAAATACAATGCTGCACTTCAATAGCTACCATCCCCCTTGCCAGAAAAATAATATACCGTATGGCCAGTTCCTCAGGCTAAGGAGAAATTGTACAAAAAACTCGGACTTTGACAAACACGCCAAAATTCTTACCGAAAAATTTGTAGAAAGGGGGTACCCCAGAAAACTAATCAGACACTCCTATAAAAGAGCAAAATATTATAATCGAGATGAATTTTTTAAAACTAAAGACAGAGAAGAACAAACAATTCCGCTCACGTTTGTCACAAACCATAGTTGCCTCAATAATAAAATTAAAAACATAATAAATCGCAACTGGCACTTGGTGGAAAAACAAACGGACACAACTCTACCTAAACCCATGTTTTCATACAGACGTAACAAAACCATAAGAAACAGTCTTGTAAAAACCTATAGAGAAATAAATCATCAAACCCAATCCACAATAGACAGGAACCCATTGCCCAAGGGTACTTTTCCATGTAGTGGCTGCGGGAATTGCAAGGGCATTCTTAAAGGTGCAGAAATCAAGATAGGGGAGAAGACACACAAAGCCCATGAATTCTTCAACTGCAGATCAAAAAACTTAATTTACCTGATAAAATGCCCCTGTAACTCTATATACATAGGTGAAACATCAAGAGAGATAAGGGTAAGATTAAATGAGCACAGATCAGCGATTAGAACGCAGAAAATCACGGCACCATTAGTGGAGCATTGGATCACGGCAAAACACAACCAACATGATCTAAATTGGTGTGTCTTAGAAACCGTGAAAATGAATATGAGAGGAGGTGACATAGATACAAAACGCAAAAAAAGAGAACAATTTTACATGTCCAAGTTTAATTCAGTACGAAATGGATTAAATAGCAAGGAAGACTGGGAGAGAATTATTTAGGCAAGTCCAGATGATGTAATAACAGCTAAACCTAATAATTACCAACTCTCACCATGACAACACAATGCCTTCAGCAAATAACCCAGAGATAGAGAATTTGTAAATACACGTATAGGGAAACCATAACGTAAGTGATTAGGATGGCTGATAACATGCCAGGTTGCCTCATAGACGACTTAGGTCATCTAACTCTCACCATGACAACACAATGCCTTCAGCAAATAACCCAGAGATAGAGAATTTGTAAGTACACGTATAGGGAAACCATAACGTAAGTGATTAGGATGGCTGATAACATGCCAGGTTGCCTCATAGACGACTTAGGTCATCTATTTTTTCCTTAAATACCAAAAACATAAGTCTACCATACATCTTCCTAAATAATCAAGCTATCCCTATAGATAGATTTTATAATTTTGATTAGCCTATGATCGAACCTACACAAACGTTATAATTGAGCTATTTTATAGTTTAAGAATTTATATTGGCTCTTATACGATTTGCGCTCAAAAATAAATAATATCACCAATAGCCATATGCTGTGTTCCGTAACTGGAAAGCATAGGTAAATTAATATCTAGCAAGATACTGCTTCTTAACCAAAATGGGACATAGTTTTCCCAATTCAAAATGGCCGACACGTTTTGTGCGGACCACGTGACTGATAATATAAATATAATAGCGCTACTAGGTTTTAATTCTCAATGGCTTTGAATCAGACCGCACTAATATAATATCATCTAATAACATCCAGTAAGAGACTATTACTATACGAAAGTGGACCTACATATTTTGCCCAATCTAAAATGGCTGATACGTTTAGTGCGCACAACGTGACCAACACCATAAAAATAATGGCACCATTATGCTATAATCTTTACTGGCTTAAAATCGTCATACGCCAGTAGAAGATTAAAAACAGATATATGTTTTGGGTTTCCCCTTTGAATACATATGTATACATCCTGCCCATCACAAAATGGCCGACACGTTCAGTGCGGACCACGTGATCGGAACCACCGTCACCTTTAACCCGGATTGGGTAGATAAAAACAAAGCGCAGACATCGCCGGTTGTTACCGCCGATGCTGCACCAGAGAGAAATGACAGGGAGGCCGCTTATGACCAAACAGGTAAGCCGGGAAGCTCCGAACGAGTCTCCGCTATTTTGACAAAAGCGCTAGCTAATAAAAGGCAGAGTATTGACGGCTGCCGGCGGATTTTGAATTTTGAGTTCTAGTCTTTGGTGGGTTATGTGACCAATCCCTCTAAGGCTAGCTATAGGAAAACTGGGATTCGGCTACCAATGGGTATAACTGTGGAAACAAACCAAGGGCTGTGAGTGTAATACCCCCTAAAAAAACGGCGTTATCAGTTAATATGAATAAAGTGGGTACTATGCATAAAATAACGCGCAATAGCGAAATATAATATATTATGCCTAGAAGGAATCTGCAAGCCATAAGACAAGGTTTACGATTTAAAACTTAAGGAATTTCCACAATAATACTAATAAGAAAATTATAACTCTAATAGCAGGTTTTTTTACAACCATATCCCGGGTTTTCTCCTTCTTTATCCAACTAGATAATCTAATCCTAAAAGAAGGAAAATAAGAAGTTTACAAGGCGATTATCAAAACATAGAAGGAAGTAATTGAAACTCCTCTAGACCCCATGAGGTGACCTCAAACTCTATAACGAAAGGTATGAAACCCTCAAGACCATCTAATTGTCGTTTTTTAACCATTAATAGAAGACCATAACCTTCTTACAATTTGGCTAAACTGTGTGTATTTCTGTCTATTTGCAGTAGAAATATATATAACCTATCAGAACGGTGGTCATCCCTGGTGCAGCAAACCTATTCAACATATGTATTTCTGGATTAAGGTATTACAGCAAGCAATATTAAACAGATGAATAAAAGCATTTGTTGTAAAAGAAAGGGGAGTAACATGATAGATGATGCCATCTGTATTTCTGTAGGTGACAAATCCTTTTATGATATGGAGAACACACCCCTATGAGATTGAGAAATAGAGGGTAAAACAAGACATTATATTAGAAATCTGTCCCACTTGATTTCCAAGGTATGTATAACTTTGGAGTATAACTTTGGAGTATGCACTAACAATCCTAGGATTTATGAAAAGCACTTACTTGTCCAAGATAACATTCGAGAAAAGACTAGAAAGACCTCACAAATAACAGCAATCTAAATACAAATGTGTGATGTGTTGAAATTAGTCATGTAAACAAGAAAACAAAAGATCTTTGGATACCAAGTTAAATCCGAAAGGGAATGGCATAATGTTTAAGAAAATTATTCCCTGTATGTGTAAATCTAGAGTTAATTTATGTACAACTGTAATGAATGAGTATAGGAAAGCTGGTGCCGTTATGACTTGTTTTTTAATTAAATGTGTAATGACTTGTTTTTTAATTAAATGTGTAATGTATTTTAAATCATGAGAACAACATGTATAGGCATAGCTCGAGGTCTTGTTATAAACTGTGTATAATTGTGGCATTCTCTTTTTAGTGATTTTAAAAACCTGTCCTGAAGAAGGTGTGACACACTGGTCAAGACACCGAAACGCTGCGTCGACTTTTTGGTTTTTATCGTAATGTTTGTGTACAATGATGCAATTTGTGATGTACTGTAATGAAATTTTAATAAATGATTGTTTTTAATTTACCCAATTACAGTTAGAACCCTTTTTTGAATGCCACACGAATTATATCTGTTTTATTTTTAGTTTATGATGTTTAGCTGACCTCGAGTAGTTAAAACTGTTTCTCATATAGTGATTTGGGTCTAGGTCGAATGACAGGACCAGGTGTAACACAATAATTGTGCTGCAGCCACGCTAGGTCCTTTGGGAACAAGGGGCTTTGACAGAGGGTACTTCCTGACAACTAGGGACTTTCTTGTGTTTTAACTTCTAAATATTGCACACATTTGTCTCAATATTAAAGGTCACATCTTGTGTTTCTATGTTAAAGTAGTCAATATCAAGAAATTTCATTTATTTTTAGTTTGATTCTTCTGTGTTTCAGAATCTCTTCTACATTATCTAGTCGTCTCTGGTAATCAGAAAATCCCAAGATCCTATCAATGTTGCAAAGGGAAATTGATTCATGCAAGTATTATGTGAAGACTTCTCAGTTTAGTGACATAATGCAGTAGGGAGAGAGTGTGTAATGTCACCTAATAAATAAGAAGTCAGGATAAGAATTCTGAGAGTGCAAATAGCCCAAATGTTCCAAATTTAGAACAGTGGAAAACATGTTTTATATCATAATTTTTTTTTAGAAATTGAATGAATATCCAATTAGTGAAGCTGGCCAAGTGATTTAGCTTGCTTACCTTGCATTTCAAGATGAAGAATATTTTTCAAAATCAGATTTTTTCTGCTAGCATTTATTTGATGGTACCTTGCAGAACAGACTTTTCAATTGTTTGAGAATGTCATTGGGTTCCACGCAACTCGACCTGCAAGTGACCAATTGTCCCTACTACTTTTTACCATTGACCGCAATGCAAAAGTTCTGTAGTATTGAATAGCTGTAATTTGTGTTTTCTTCTAAAATCCAAAACTTTGGTTATATTCATGCTATATTGTTCATTTAGGTGTCTACACAAATGCAAAAAAAATACACTCTATTTTTATACATTGGTGTCAGATTTCTATTGAGTCGTGTTATCATCCATGTTGATGCTCTGAAATGCTTTAAAAATGTTTGTATAGTAAAGCCTGACTGCTCTTTGCTACTCTACCAGGAATGAGCTACAGATTTATTATTGTGCATCTAAGTATCATCTTTGGGGTCTGTGAGAGAATTGCTTGGTAAAGCCTAACCAGCATCATCACATAATGCTCCACCTTCCAACACTATCTATCTATCTATCTATCTATCTATCTATCTATCTATCTATCTATCTATCTATCTATCTATCTATCTATCTATCTATCTATCTATCTATCTATCTATCTATCTATCTATCTATCTATCTATCTATCTATCTATCTATCTGTCTGTCTGTCTGTCTGTCTGTATATATACATATCTAGCTATCTATATATAATAGGTATATACACACACACACAAACACACACACACACACATGCATCACTCACATTTTTAGAACACACTTGAATTGAATGATTATGGATATGCTACAATATTGTTTAACTCACAATCTATTGGAAAACAAGATGTATCTCCCGAGTCAGACACCTCATTTGCCCCAAATATGCAAACCGATTTATGGGATAAGGGGAGAAGGAGGTGGCCTGGTCAGAAGAGAATGATCACATCATGGAACATGTGATGTTTGGATTAGGTTCATTATTTTCATATTGTGTGATGGAGATAAAGCCACTCTCAGACATTACACACAAACTCTCAATGAGAATGATTTCATTAATAGATTCACAGAATATTTCAGTAAAGACCATATTGAATTTTTAGATGTTAAGCCCTATGCCACAGATAACAAGCCATACAATAAGGTACATAGAAACATTAAAGCTGCTACTTCCATTTTACGTGCTAATAGAAGGCACCCACATTTTATTTAATGGCGTATACCATATGGTCAGTTTCCTAGAGCTAGGAGAATTTGTTTTACAGATGAGGAGTTTAACAGTGAAGTACAAGTAATAAAACAAGGGTTCAAAGCTTGAGCATATTCAAATGAGATTAGAATTTTGGAAAAGATAGTATTAGATCTAAAAACAGAAAATCTTTACTTTATAATGACGGTGGACCAATTTAAAGAGAAAAAAATAAAAAATCTCAGGAAGATAGAAAATGTTGATTCTTCATGGAATATAATATGGTACAGCCAATTAGCCAGAAGAGTTTGCGGTATAGTTGGCATCAATTGGTGAGTGAAGAGAAACTAAAAGTATTTGTGAGTTCCTGTCTCGCTGACAGATAGCTGTTTTCAAATTGAATGATAGGACACGCAATTGGTTGGAAAAAGATGGTTAAGGGTTTGTCAAATGCAACTCCTACAAAGTATGTAAATTTGGAAAAAATAAGAAATACTTTAAAACACTAGAACGTCGGGAGATTTAAATAAAAGAAATAACTATGTGCAATACCGAATATGACATCTATGCACTTGAATGCACTTGTAAAAAATTATACTTTTGGAGCAGCACCAAGAAATTATTGGCGAGGATTTTACTGTATATCAGAGTCAATAAGAACTGTGATAAGAACTATTGAATTGTGAAACCCTTTATGGAAAGACATAATGGCTTGTTGACAGACTTTTTCGAGCCATCAACTACATAAAGGCACATCCAAGAGGTGGGGACCAAGCATTGAAAATAGTCTAGGTGGATCTTGTTAATATGGACTTAAAACTCTTGGGGACATACTTCTGATGCCAAACTTCTTGTACATCTATGAGGATGTAAAAAGGGTATTCATTTTTGGACCATTCTGATTTTTAATGGAGTTATATTTGATCAGCCTATGTGTCATACACTAACAATATGTCTTAAATACCAGCAATAAGCATTACATACTATCAATATGCACATTTTGATTGCAGCACTTTAATCAGCCGCGGCCCGTGGAGGGTGTTTCGGTGTGGCAGAGAGGTGGAGTGGGGGAGGGGCAGGGTGGGGGGTGCTAAAAACCGGAGTATGGATAATTGAAGGTAAGTAAACAATTTAATTAATCAAACGAATTTCGTAGCGCACCCTGCATCACATTTTGGGATGCAGGGCGCGATACGAAATTCGTTTTATTAATCAAATTGTTTACTTACCTTCAATTATCCATACTCCGGTTTTTAGCACCCACCACCCTGCCCCTCCCCCGCCCCGCCTCTCCGCCCCACCGAAACTCCCTCCACGGGCCTTGGCTGACTTTAATATTGTAAAAGAGGTTTACAGCTTTGGATAACTATTATACAATATATTGAACTAATTCTGCAGATGTGGAACCACTTGTTATGGAAGGATGTCTTTTTCTGATGCGGACGTTATGATTCATGTATTATGTAAAAATATTTGCACTTTAAGGGATGTGTTTTTTTGCTGAATGGGAGATATCAGGTGTTGATTGGTGTACTGTCATGCATCAGTACTTTAGCTACATGTGAAGATTTAACTTTTTATAGATTGAAAATATTCGTGCTTAGATTAAACGTATATGATATAAATATTGTCATGTATAAGCAGTTTAGGAACATATGAAGATCTGACTAGATAATTGGTAAATATCCCCTTTTGAATTGAATTTTCATGATTTAAATTGATGTAACTGAGATAATAAGGCAAGAGTGTATAATTTACATATATTTAGGGTCCACTCAGGGAATGCAATGCATTTGCAGTTTATTAACATAAAAAGACGAGATCCCCCATTTACCCTGAAGGGGATTACTCTGGCAATGTAATGAATTTTCACATTATCAATATAAGGAGATCAGATCCCCTTTCTGCCTCGATTTATTTATGCATACCCCTTTTAGAAAAGTGCCATCTTCTACCCTGACATACCATTTTCTTTGTTTCTCTATTGAGGTTTTGGTTGATTTTAGTACTTTGTCTGGATCTTATAGATATTTGTAATGTGCTTTGGTGAGTTCAAAATCACACAAACTGGACTGGATTTAGGATAATGATGTACGATTGTTAGACTTTTATGTTCTCTTACATCTATATGAATCTTTACTGCCAGCTTGTCAGGAACTGGATTGCAATTGAGATTTGTTATTTTACTATTTTGGTATTTTGTTTCTGTTAACATAAACATATGTTAAAGCTTTAAATGGTTCTCAAAATGCTCTATGTATAGAGTGTTATATGGTCTTGTGGTTTTTGGAGAATTAATATTGAAGTAGGACTGAGACTTGTTGAAATGGTGGTGTGATGAGAACATGGCTGGCCCAGTCGAAGGCGGAAGCTGAAAAGCATCAGCCGTCATTTCCTGTAGTGAATTGTTTTGGAGTAGAAAATTAGGTAATGGAACGGGGATTTGGTGTTACTAAATATCATTCTTAGGCCCAGTTCCGCTTAACTGGGACAAGCGTGGAAGCTAACTGAGAGTGTTCATGAGGAGAAATATATGTATACGTGTTACCTACTGGCAGTCACCAGTAGTTAGTTATAGGTAGGACTATGTTTCCATAGGAAAAACATTTTTTGACTTGCCTATATCAAATCAAATCAATTATCTTTATTTAGATATAGCACATATATCTTTAAAAGAAGGTTACAAAATTCACATTGGGTATCAATAAATAATGAGGAATAAAAACATGGTCAATTAACAGTCATGATAAAAGCAGAAATTGTCTTCTCTTGAGCCTCTTTGAATAAAATAGAATAGCTTGAAGCATGATGTACAAAAAAAAAGTCATCTCCACAACCGTTTTATGTTATACTCGGCATCTATGGTATCCTGCATTTAAAAAGCAACCGACATTCCTGAGACTACTGATCATTTCATTTCAACCTCCCTAAGAGTTGGAATAAAAAAGAAAAAAAAATGAAAAAGTGGGAGGGACACTTTAACAGGGCCTCTTTTGATTAAAATTACGGTGTGCTTGCAGAATGAAGTTTATAAGTCTTATGTTAAAGGATGTGTTTTCCGGATTCAAAGCTACCATGATAGCTTGCCTGCAAGTCCGGGCACCCAGCCTATTCCATTCTGGTTTAAGTTCACGCCTGCGTTCTGAATTAAAAGCTGGGCAGAGGCAGATCACATGCGACATAGTTTCGGCTGTTTTGCCACACCCTCTACAAGATAGATCTTCCGCGGTGCGTCGCCAGGAGGGTAAGTCTTTCAGGAATCGCCAGTCGCCCATTCTAATGGCGATAAAGCTGCGTTTTAGGTGCAGTGAGTATGTGCAGGCCAGGTAGGAGGCGGGGGCTAGCCATCTATAGGAGTTTACAAGAGCCCAGGCGTGACTACGTTTCAAAAAGAGTGCTTTGTCGATGATACTTGATCTCATTCTCACATCCTTTTTGATCCCTATTTTGAATGCTGTCTGACTGGGATTCAGGGCCCACAAGTCACTCGATGACATTTGATGAATGGCGTCTTTAAAGAGACGGCCGTACGTTCCACCTGGATTTGACTTGCCTATAACTGTGGTGCAGGTTGACGAATCTTCAACAAATATTCCCCAAAAAGTGTCAAGTGAGGTTTTGTTGTGCATGGAAAGCTTTGGGGTGATCCGTCAAGCGGAGGCTAGGGAAAAGGGTTTTTAAAAAAAGTTTAAAAAAAAAAAAAGGTTTAGATAAAGGTTCTTTAAATACCACGTGCGCAAGTAATGCTGCTTTGCTGTTCATCGCATTAGCGCCACTGAAGAAAGGAAGTGATGTTCCTGAAACGCGTCTGGCCATGTAATCAAGTGCTGCCAGTCATGCTGAAACTCTGTTTGCAAGCTGCCAAATGGTAATAAAACGAAGCAAATCATCTGCTTGTGGCATCTCTCCTTGGGGCCACCCTTGTACGTTGAAAAAAAAATATATATATATATATATATATATATATATATATATATATATATATATATATATATATATATATATATATTACCTACTGGCGTTCGCCAGTAGGTATATATAGTTAGGATTTTTTCTCTATGGGACTTTTGAAAATTCTATGTCTAATAACTTTGGCGTTTGTGGATGGAATCGGCTGAAATTTTCAGGAAAATGGCACATTTTGTTTCTGAGCAGCTCCTGAAAATTTGGTGGGGTTTCGTCAAGGGGGGGCTGAGAAAAAAGGGGGGTCCCAAAACGCGTTTTTTGCATTGAGTTTTCCATAGGGCGGTTGGACTCACTTTTAGCTCGAACGGCTGAATGGATTTGCACGAAACTTGGCAAAATTGTAGGGACTGTTAGCCCGATGTGCCTTTGCTAGGTCTCAATATATGTGCTCCAGTAGTTTTTGAGAAATTAACGTTCAAACCAAGATATATATCTGTAACAGCGCTCTGGGCAGCGATCCGGTCCGCTTACTTTTCGCTTATCGGAACTTTGCGCGCAGAAAGCTGATTGGCTCTCCGGTGTCTGTCAACATTCTAAACAGTCCGGAGCGGACGCCATCTTGTCTCTCGGTAGGATCGAGAGAGAAGAAGAGGTGGAAAACGAAGGGGGAATTTAATGAAAGGGGGCAAGGTATCCCCCTCTTGACCTCCTAGGAATGTTGTTGGGGTTATTAAAGGGTCCCGTGGGGAAAATAAAAAAAAAATGATTTTTCACGGTAGAAGCGCGGCCGCGAACTGGTAGCGAAACGGGAATTCGCCATTTTGTGCTTCGTAAATTAAATTACTAGTTATAAGTGGGTACGGGAGACGTATCCTAATCCCCTATGTTTCCTGAGGGTGGGTGAGGAGGCTGATATATGTTGATACATCTCTTCCAGCGGCTGTGCGTGAGCTTTTTTTTTTTTTTGCTGCGTGACAGTCCGGAGCGGCCGCCATCTTGTCTCTCGGTAGGATCGAGAGAAGAAAAGGTGAAAAACTAAGGGGGAATTTAATGAAAGGGGGCAAGGTATCCCCCTCTTGACCCCCTAGGAATGTTGTTGGGGTTATTAAAGGGTCCCGTGGGGAAAATAAAAAAAAAATGATTTTTCACGGTAGAAGCGCTTCACGGGCCGCGAACTGGGCCGCAAACTGGTAGCGAAACGGGAATTCGCCATTTTGTGCTTCGTTAATTAAAGTACTAGGTATAAGGGGGTGCGGGAGACATATCCTAATCCCCTATGTTTCCTGAGGGTGGCTGAGGAGGCTGATATATGTTGATATATCTCTTCCAGCGGCTGCGCCATCTTGCCTTTTTTCGAATGCCACAATTTTGTCGTGCACGGCAGCCATTTTAGATGCTAGGCTGGTCCCAGGCTATCACCTACCCCTGCGGATGTAGTTTATGGCCCCAGCTGTAGAGAATTCAGACATGCCAATTCTCCTGATTCAGGCGTGTGAGTACTGATTTCAGTGCTAGTCTCCCGCCTCCCGATTTCTGCAAGCAAAAACCCGGGGGCATATTACTAACAACTAGCGATAATTTTTGTCTATAACTTGTTTAGAGACAAAAATTATCGCCGCACATCGGCGATTTTTATCGCAGATAAACCTTGCTATTATCGCAGAAAAGTCAGCGATATTCATGTATTATCGACCTAATGCTCTTAGCCATGTTATCCACCTCCCATTGGATAACATGGCTAAGACCTGCTCAGGGCAGGTGTTAGCTTTTGGAGATATTCGCGCTTAGTGCGAATATCTCCAAAAGTTGGTAATAGAAGGTAGCGATGTTAGGGACTGTTTCCAGTCGCTAACATCTTGGCACGCCACTTTGCATGTCATTAGTGATAAGTATCACTGACATGCAAAGCCGGGCCCAAGATGGTCGCTATCTCCTTTTAGGTGTCACTAACTGGTGTTAGCGACAGCTTGATAATAGGGAAATAATTTTATCTCCGCTTTCATGGTTTTTAAAGCCAAAAAAGCGGAGATAAACCCCCTTGCTAATATGCCCCACGATTCCTTGGGGGTTTCAGCTGATAGGGCTTGGTATTGTGTTACATGGTAATTTTTCCATGAAACGTCAGAGGGTCGATGTAGGGGTTCTAGAAGAGGTGATAAACCATTTAAGCCTCATGAACAAGCGCATGGTCTTTTAAAGATTTCTGAAGTACTCGGGGCGGCGGTGTGTGTGTGCCCTCTTTCAGGAGCGGGCGGGGGGGCACTGCCAGCAACTTGCCAGGTCAGGTAGTGTTCAACACGTGCATCACCCTTTCTCTGCTTGCTATTGCGCTCCATGCTTCGGAAAGGTAAGAAAAAGAACGTGCATTTGAGTTTGAAATGTCCGATCCTGCAGCAGCACACTTCCAAAGCCCACACATGACAATAACCCGATTCAAGGCCCCATTCACCCGTTTTTCAAAAAATAGATAACACTCCAACAAAGTAAGGTTATAAAACTTTATTAACTTTTAACGATAATGAACAGAACAAAAACTAAAAACATTTAAACATTTATTAACACAAAAAGCAACAATGGTTAGAAGCTGTCTTTTGTGCGAATAGTCCCAAGGCAGCACAACGTGCAGAGTTCTGGACGGCACCCAGGTGATGTCGCCTGGGTGCCGCACTGGTTTAGGGATCCTACAATGCTGCTCCGAAAATTGGCGTGGGGTGTCCCGGGTGGGGCGGGGGGAGGCCTCGTCAGTAGCGGTCTGTTGTGCGAATAGTCCCAAGGCAGCACAACGTGCAGAGTTCTGGACGGCACCCAGGTGATGTCGCCTGGGTGCCGCACTGGTTTAGGGATCCTACAATGCAGCACAGAAAAACAGCGTGGGGCGTCCCGGGTGGTGCGGGGGGAGGCCTCGTCAGTAGCGGTCTGTGTCCAGTGTCACATGGCTGACACAACATGTACGACAGGCACCCAGGTGATGTCCAGTAAACTGCCGCACTGGTTTTGGTATCCTACAATGCTGCTCCGAAAATTGGCGTGCGGCGGCCCGGGGGGGGGGGGGGGAGGCGGCGTGAACGGGCCTCCCCAGGTGGCGGCCATCTAGCTGAGTTGCGCTCGCTCTTGCGGCCACAGCGTCTCGCTCACCATGTTGTGGAGTTGCTCCCACTCTTGCAGTGCAGCGATAGGCGGCTGCCACATGGCTGTCAAAATGGCGGACGGCTCTTCGGTTTTGGGCCTGGTCCACTGAAATGGCCCTGGGACACCTTGGAAGTCGGACGCTTGCCTGCTAGGGCTTGGGCTCCATTCTCGAAAAGCGTCCCCTCAGCCGTGAAGATTGTATAAAAGTCTTGGGGGCCCCCGACTCCCGCAGGCTTCCGGTGGGGAGCGGCTGCCATGATTGCTCGCGGAATGACCACGACGGAGCCACGAGATGGTGGTGCTCTCATGCTGACGCCAGCTTCAGTCTGAATGATCCAGAAACAAGGTGGGGCTTTCATCGTTTGGGAAAAAAAATGTTCTAAACCAATGAAAAGTGTTATTTTTAGGTCATATGACCAAGCCTTCCATCTTTAGGAAACCAAAAGTAAAATGAACCAATGAAAAGTTTTATAAACAAGTCACATGACCTGTTCTGCGGCATAGGGCTACAAAAAGCGTAGAAAATCCGTTGGCACGTGAGGCGGCGTCAGTAGCGGACCGATGTGCGAATAGGCCGAAGGCAGCACAACGCGTCGAGATCCGGATGGCACCGAGGTGGTGTCCAGCAAATTGCCGCACTGGTGTGGCCATCCTACAATGCTGCGCCGAAAGACGGCGTGTCCAGCTGAGTTGCGGTCACTGTCAGTAGCGGACCGATGTGCGAATAGGCCGAAGGCAGCACAACGCGTCGAGATGCGGATGGCACCGATGTGGTGTCCAGCAAATTGCCGCACTGGTGTGGCCATCCTACAATGCTGCGCCGAAAGACGGCGTGTCCAGCTGAGTTGCGGTCACTGTCAGTAGCGGACCGATGTGCGAATAGGCCGAAGGCAGCACAACGCGTCGAGATCCGGATGGCACCGAGGTGGTGTCCAGCAAATTGCCGCACTGGTGTGGCCATCCTACAATGCTGCGCCGAAAGACGGCGTGTCCAGCTGAGTTGCGGTCACTGTTGCGGTACAGTGACTCGAACGCACCGAGATCCGGATGGCACCGAGGTGGTGTCCAGCAAATTGCCGCACTGGTGTGGCCATCCTACAATGCTGCGCCGAAAGACGGCGTGTCCAGCTGAATTGCGGTCACTGTTGCGGTACAGTGACTCGAACGCGCCGAGATCCGGATGGCACCGAGGTGGTGTCTAGCAAATTGCCGCACTGGTGTGGCCATCCTACAATGCTGCGCCGAAAGACGGCGTGTCCAGCTGAGTTGCGGTCACTGTTGCGGTACAGTGAGTCGAACGCGCCGAGATCTGGATGGCCAAGTTTCAAGTTTCATCTGGCAGTTTTTCTCCATCCCTCCTGGATCAAAGAAGGTGAATGCTAAATATGCCACCTGCCTCATCTGAACATATGAAGTTAACTTGTATACACTGTGGTGCTATGCTGTCCTATGGCAACATGAGCATCAACATGATGAATACGGCATTCGAAAATCATAAATGCCCTAATGCACCCAAGAAGTAATTTTTTTTTTGCTCCAGTTGAGCCGTTTTCAATGCCTGTTTTTTGTTGTTTCCCCTCCATCAAGAACAAAACAAAAATACAAGGCGCTAAGATCCGAATGGCAAGTCCTGGATGTTGAGTGCCTCAGTTGAGAGTTCTGAGCAGTGCTTGTAAGACTGTCTGAAGCTTATTTGCACCTGCTGCAGCTTCACTAGGTCCGGCGGAACTTTTTTCCTTTTCCTTTCTGCTTCTTTTCCTACAATGCGTTTCATCTAAAGACACGACCAGGTCCCTGAATGTGTGCAGGGGGACGCTATTGATTGAATGAAAATGGCGGCTTGACACAAAGCTGACTCAAGCGTTACTGTTGGTGCTATACAGACAAAAATTGGTTTTCAGTTTGTACATTCTTCAGGTTTTTTTTTCCATCCAAGTCTGATTGAGAGTTTGTAGAAAAATGGCTTCAGATTTTCCACATACTACTCTTCAACATTCTTCCTAAATGTAACAATGTGAAACTCACTAGGAGAACGGCTGTTTCTGTTTCCTTTCAAAATGCTGCCACCAATATTTTCTGAATGGAAGACACCATCTTGTAGCATAAAGGGCCGAAAGGGGTTCTGGTCTGGCCGATGGTTGGTGGAGACATTTTGACTATATCTTGGACCTGCCCGGCCTCGCCCAAAATGGCGCCGGTATAAATGGGACTCGTAACTCTTTGCCCGCAAATGTATATCTAGAAAATGTTATTGTAAGTGGCCCTGTCGTATTTTAATTACAAAATGTACGTCCACCGATTCCGCAACTGTTAGACACCTTTGTTCTTGTCACCTAATGGCCCGCTCGTTACGTTCTTCTACAGTGTAAATGTCTCCTCATCATATACGATTTGAGTTTGCTCCGTGGCCGGCCCACGTGGTTATAGGCCCGTATTTGTATACTGACATTTTCACAATAAAGGTTTTTAAAACAAAACACGGTAGTAGTATTTTCATTTGTAAAGTTTTTACTTTTAGTGACTGTTTTCGAATCAGTAAAAGGCAAGTGAAATAAAGCAGTCCAATTACATGACGGATAAAAGGTATAATATGTAGGAACGCAGTAAAGATAAATGGTCAAGGGCAGTTGTGTTTTTCATGTCTGCAACATAAAGTGATCGATAAGAATCTGATAATCAGGCGCATCGGCGACTAAGACAGCAGGCCGAATCTCTTTTACTCAACGGCTCCGTCATGGAAGGAAGAAACGCCCTTTTTCTCGAAAAAGGAATATATTTTACTTGCCAGACAGTTGTAAATTTTCCGGGAAAGTACATTAGCCTGGAATATTATAACATATGTTTGAAAAAAAAATATTGTTCGAAAATAATAAAAAGCGTAATTTTTAGGTCATATGACCAAGCTTTTCATCATTAAATTAACAAAAGTAAAATGAACCAATGAAAAGTTTTATTAACAAGTCACATGACCTGTTATGCTTACGTTACGCGCTGCGCGCCGCGCCTCGGATCACTTCCGGGTGCGCTAACGCGGCGTGTCATAAAACGCATTACGCGACAACGTAGGTCAAGAATATAGTCTAAATGTCTCCACCAACCAGCGTTCAGAACACAACCCCTTTCAGTAGTCCAAAAAGTTCTGTTAAATGACAACAGAGGGGACAGGCAACAAGAACCATCAGTCAAAGAGGGGAGGGCAAGTTCTTCTCTTCCGGGTCATGTTGGGGCGCTACCGGAACTGATCGAATTGGTAGTCTACAGTGTTTCTGGATGTTTCAGACTAAAGCTGGCGTCAGCATGAGACCACTACCATCTCGTAGCTCCGTCGTGGCCATTCCACGAGCAATCATGGCAGCCGCTCCCCACCAGAAGCCTGCGGGAGTCGGAGGCCCCCATGACTTTTGTAGAATCTTCACGGCTGAGGGGACGCTTTTCGAGAATGGGATCCAAGCCCTAGCAGACAAGCGTCCGAGTTCCAAGGTGTCCCAGGGCCATTTTAGTGGACCAGGCCCAAAACCGAAGAGCCGGCCGCCATTTTGAGAGTCCTGTGGCAGCCGCCTATCGCTGCACCGCTAGAGCGGGCGCATCTCAACTACATGGTGAGCGAGACGCTGTAGTCGCAAGAGCGGGCGGAAAACAGCTGAATGGCGGAAGAGGCACAGTGTAGCAAAAGCGGGCGGAATGGCAACTAAAACGATAAAGGGGCGCCTCACTACAGCTTGTCTTCAGGTCAAACGGATTGTGGGACAAGGTCCAGAATTGAAGAGTCATCAAAAGGCAAAAAGTACCGCCGGACCCCGGGAGCCGGCCGCCTATGTCGGGGGCGATCTCAGGCTACACCAGTGCTATAAGACTTGGGGAGGGTGTCGGAGCCAAGCGTCTTCTCCGAGTCCATGGCCATCACAGCGCCCCTCAGGGGCCTCCGTCAAGCTGTTTAGGAAGGTAACATATCATATTGTTTTCTAATGCAGTCAGGTCCACAAACGACACTCACTTACTTTGAGAATAGTGAAGCTGCAGTAGGAGGAAATAAGCTTCAGACAGTGTTACAAGCGCTGCTCAGAACTCTTAACTATGGCACCCAACATCCAGAACTTATGCTATTTGAGAATGGTAGTGACATCGAAGCATCTCGGGGACCAAAACCATTAACGTACTTTCACGTATGAAAATCTTACTTGGGGAGGGGGCAGGAGCGAAGCGCCCCCTCCCAGTCAGCGCCACCACACCGTATGTTGAAAATCTGAAGCCATCGTTCTACAAAGTCAACCAAACTTGGATTGAAAAATCTAGAAAAATGTACAAACTGAAAACCAGTTTTGGTCTGCATAGCATCAGTAACAACGCTTGAGTCAGCTTTGTGTCAAACCGCCATTTTGATTCAACAAAGCACAGGCATTGAAAAAGGCTGAAATTCAGAACTCTAAACTATGGCACCCAACATCCAGGAGCTTGCTATCCGGATCTTGGAGCCTTGTGCTGTTTTCGATCTATTCACACATCGGTCCACTACTGACATCATCTTATAAACCAACGTTATGTAAATAGTTTTTTAATAAAATGTTTTACCCTATTTCTTTGCTGGTGTGTTGTCTATATTTTTAATATTTGCATAGGGTTTGTCATTATTTTGTGCGGGATGGGTGATGGAGCCGAGCTGTCTTGCAGCCCTCATGGTGTGGAGCTCAGTTCATCTCACTATTTTCGTATTTCTCAAGAAGGGTTGTTCCTAATATTTCTATTTTAGCGAGGTCAAAAAGAGATCCAATTAGTGGCCTACTGATTTTGCTCGATTACTTTTATTTTTTTACACGATTTTTCACTATCTGCAAAGACTAAACAGAGTATTGCGACTTTGTGCTTGTTTGTAAATAGAGAATGATCCAAAGAGAACCAATTCTAAAACAGTAAATGCTTGGACAACAATCAATCAAATGGAGAGACAAGGAGGTACGACGGATTACAACGGGGGTAAAGGCCTGCGTTAACTGCCCTTCTGTATCTGCAAAGAGAGAGTACTAACAAAGGCAAAAGAGGGGAGGGGGGGGGCAGCGTTCAAAGCACATCAGCGTGCATAAATACGAAAATGTTTTTATCTATCACGTACTTGACATTTTAAAGCTTTTCATATTTGCTATTAAAAAACCAATGAAATTCACAGAAAAAACCATAGGTTATAGTGGATATATAGTTAGGAATTTGCATTTACAAAACCTTGAAAATTCAATGAAAAAACCATAGGTTATAGGCCATATATAGTTAGGAATTAGCATTTACAAAACCTTATTTTACTCGCATAAAACCATTGAAATTCCATATATAGTTAGCTAACTATAAGCGCTAACTATATATCGCGCACCCGCAATCCACTGCTGATGATGTCACATATTACATCATTCATGACATGGTCAGTGACATCACTGATGACATCACTGATGACATCTCAAATGACATCACTGATGACAACTCAAATGATATCAATGATGACATCTCAAATGACATCACTGATGACAACTCAAATGACATCACTGATGACATCTCATTTGTCATCACTGATCACATCACTCATGTGATAATACAATGAACCTCTTCAGACTCTAATATAACCTTACATACACTCAGTATAAACAGACACTCACAGACTGTCACTCATCCATGGACTTACTCACACACCTAGTCAGTCATGCAAAGAATCAATCACACCTCCATTTCCTCAACTATACAGTTATACACATCTTACTTATTCAAACATATAATAACACATATTTACTCTCTTATATAATCCCTGATACAAGCTCACAGTGATCGATACAGCCACTCACACATTCACTGGCTCTTATGTTCAGTTATTTATATATCTCAACTCTCACATGTATTGTGTTTTACATACGTACTTACTTGCACATGTAGCAATGAGAAATCCATTCACTCACCAACACACCCATGCACAGTCAACCGCTCATATAGCTGTTTCCACATGCACTCTTGAACTCATACTCCTAGTGAATCAACTGCTTACACATCTATGCACAGAGTCACGCACCTCCCAGCCACCCACACACACACTCAGCCTCCCATTCAAATATTTGGGCAACCAATCAATAACCCATATGGCTACTCTTATAGCTACTGATCAACACAAGCAGCAGTTTACACAACAACAAACATACTGATGCACGAATTAAGACAGTTTAGTCACTAACCCATGCACTCAGTGAGACACATTTAATCACTCACTCATACAGTCAGTCATGCACCTACTAAATTCTTCATCCAGACACTTATACATCCACTCATTCTTCAATATGTGAAACATATTTTAACTTTACAGAAACATACAGTCACTGGATGTTGTAATCAGTGATGTCATCAGTGATGTCACTGACCATGTCATGAATGATGTAATATGTGACATCATCAGCAGTGGATTGCGGGTGCGCGATATATAGTTAGCGCTTATAGTTAGCTAACTATATATGGAATTTCAATGGTTTTATGCGAGTAAAATAAGGTTTTGTAAATGCTAATTCCTAACTATATATGGCCTATAACCTATGGTTTTTTCATTGAATATATATATATATATATATATATATATATATATATATATATATATATAATGTGTGTTATGTGTGTGCCTGTGTAGATACACACACATATAGGTGGTGCTAACTCATTAACATTATTTCTAGCAAATGTACTAATCAATGCACATTCACACATTTATTATAATACTGCACAGGTCACATTCCAGTTTATTACCATGATAGAGAGAAATTGGCATGAAAAAATCACTGCTTACTACATCATATACTGAATATAACAATTAGTTTAAACATGGAACCAACTCTCCTAATAATCGGGAGGCCTCATCAATGTGATTTAACTGTAGTGCACAAACTTACCCCCTTGCTTCCTTGTTTTGGTTCAATAATCTTTTTTTTAATATGCACATAAAAATTTGCCATGGAGGAAACTATATATGCAGAAGCACAGAATGTGACTACTACCGCTATTGTGGGAGGGACATCATGATATCATAACTCAAACAATAAATGGCCTCTCATGCGTCATGGCCACTCCCCAGCCACTCCCCGCCCTCAACAGTGTTAATAAACAAAAGCAGGACGCCGTGTACCAGACAGTTTAATCAAATTTCTACATGTCACAAGGAGTGAAGAAACAATCCCCTACCGGAGTATATTATAGTTTGAGTTTTGTCTGTGCAGCAAAATGTTGATTGACTCCATTTCTCTCTTTTAGCACTTTGTGAGAAGGCGTTATTGGGGCGGAAAAAGTGGAGACTTCTGGTACCAAACCTCTAATTGTGGAATTAGTAACAGACAAATTGCGCTGACCAATGAGAAAAGGAACATGACATATTACTAGAGTATACGCTTTAATTTAGTCAATACAACCACTGGCATGTACAAAGTTCCTAAGGTGTGAGGTCAGCCTTTCATTGTGCCCAACTTTGAGCTGCGCTTGTGCGAAACACACAATCACGCATGTGAAACTGTAAGCAAGTAAATATTTTATTGTATATGGTTAATTAAAACCTTTACAAAATTTGCAAAGAGAATATGACAAAAAATCATAGAAATGAAAAATGAATGAAAACCTGCATTTGCTCTCTATTTTAAAAGAAAAAAGATAAAAGAATAAAACAATTGTGACATTTGCTGAAATCAGCGTCTTTTGTAATCCTTAATCCTTTGATTTGATACCATTGTTCGCCATTCTTTTCCAAGCGCTCACTCCTTTCATGACCCCCGCCTCCCAGTACTGAGCTCCTCATCCACACCACCCCACCCAAGACTCAAAGCCAATCCCATCCCACGCCCACACATGCAATTTCCATACACTGCTTTTCAATGGTTCTTCTTCTCGTCAAATTACCAAATATTCCAGACAATAAGGAACAATGCTCCTACTATTGTCTCGCAGTAGACCTAGGAAAGACGCCTTGTTAAAACACAAAATGCCTGCAAGGTCAATTACAGGAGATTGTTTACTACTTAAAGCAGAAATGAAACACAAGCACCAGGCTCATCCAAGCTGCAAGATGCCCACACCCTCCATAATTAGATTTCTAATGAAGCCTGATTGTGCTGATGCTGCTGGGTAGATTACACGCCCCAGGCCAACTTGACAATGCTAATACTTTTTCTGCTCATGAGCTTGATTACAACGCCTGTCTGACCTCATTATTTCTGTTTACTACTTTTGCTCTCCTGTTTGCATGTTTTTATATGCTGTGATTTACTATATCTTACTTGTGTGCATATTTTATATTTCAATGTTTGTTTCTGTCAGATTCAGATGGAAAGAGCTTGGGTTTAGGGTGGGCTGCGGACAGCTGACGTCATCATGGTGACATTGACAGGTTCATGGGATCAGTTTAACAAGAGAACCAGCACCTCTTGGGACACCACCAGATAAAACATGAAAATATTGTCAGATGATTTTACAGAACCAGTCTTTGACAAAAAAACAATCTATGGCCAAACCGAAATGCCAGTCATTTGTCACTTGTGCAGTTTGTCAGCACATAGTGGTAGGTTGTGCATCGACACAGTTTGGGACTTCTGCTGCAACCTTTGGGACAGGCTTCTAAGTTTTACAAAAGTTTTCCCTATTTGTGGAGGCAGGATACACCTCCCAAACGCCACAAATCTCCCTGCCACCAGTCACTAGGTCACCTGTACCTAAAATGGTGACAGGGAGCCCAAATGAAGCCCCTATATAACTTGGGATACACAATGGCAGTCCTGGACTACACCACCCCGCCAATCTGCCCGGGGGACAGACCTCCCTGTTATCGACTGTCCCCCAACCCCCCCCCCCTGCACTAAATACCTGTACTTGCTATGATGATTCACATATGGTGCTGCTGACTGTAGACCTAGTGCAAAAGTAACTGATACCCTTTCAGTTCCTCTAGGCTGTATTCAGGTGTTAAATTGGTATAAATGGGGTGAAACTTATTCCCAGCTAATGTTAATATGTTTGAGTGATCAAATAGTGATATCATGCTGGTACTGAATGTACTGCATAAAGCTGCATAATATGCATTTTCTTGCTGCATAATTTAGTCAACGCTGCCATATAATTACGTCCTCTATTACCATGTAATTCCAGCGGCCCTGTCTATAAGTGACAGCACCTCTGTCAATAAGTCACTCCACCTGTAACATCATTGTTTTTTTTGCCTTTCTGCTTTTAGGGACATACTGTTCCTCTTCCAGGTTTTTCTGCCAACATTTCAATTTATCTGTGACATGTACTTCCCCATCCAAGACTTTACTAATCCACTGACAAGCCGGTCTGGAGTTGTGCCAGGGCTGTTGTATCTCAATTGTTCCTTACAGTAACTCTTCTCACCTATTCAATCGAAATCAACATCCAGATTAATCAGGGATTTCTACTTTCAAACAAATTCTCTGCCACCAGAGAATCTCTACCCAGATGTGCTATCTGAATACCTTTAGCAAATGTCTTCACCTTTGACCTGTTTTTGACCATTCAATCAGTGTCATCAGGTTTTTTCCTGGACCTAAAAATGAGTGGACCCCACTGTAACAGTGAAGGGTACTTATGCATTCGATGTCTTCATTTGCCACCCTTTCTAAGTTATTTAACTTGCAATTCCACGTCACCTCCATGTTGACTTCCCTGCACGCCATGTTGGTAACTGTAGGATTTAACACTCCTTTAAACCATGTGCAACAACAACATTGCCCGTACAATCCTTGCTCCCTGACACTTATTCTGCACCTCTAACAAGTCCTGACTTATTTGGTTTATGATGTCCAAAGCCGTCAGCTGTACTAAGTCATTTTCCTTTCAATGCTTCAATAAATTCAATCCATTTGTTCAGCCGGATTCCGCCCTCCGGGAAACTGGCACCACCGAAACCCTTCCTGTCTTGGCAAGTATATCTCCACAACTTGGTAAGATGATCCCAACTGAATGTCCTGCTTTATACTGGTATAAACTCTGGACCCTTCAAAATATCATAGCCCTGGATCCATTACTTCAATTTCCTCTGGTGTTTCAGCTTAAACCATGAGCAACAACAAAAAATGAAAGTAATGAACTCTTTGATCACCTGTGATTCCTCTGAATGAGTGTATCTGTGTACCTTATCTGAATTCCATATCCTCAAATCCTTCATTTTTTCCTTCCCTAGTCTGGCCTGTGACTTTCTGTCAATGCTCTACTTTACAGTACTGTATCCCAAACTACCTTGGTTATTTTGCCTTATTCTTTACACATTTCCTCAGTACTCCCACAACTTGACCCGACCGTCTTCCTCCATCTCTCATTGGCTTTCCATCTTCATCTCAGCAAACCTCCCCCATCTCTGGACTACTTACCATTTCCCTTGATGCGCCTAGGCCTCCTTTTGGTGTGTCTAGAATCTCCTAACTTTATCGGGAGTCCTCCCCTTATCATATTCAACAGTGAGGAAATTTATTGAGGAAAAGGCAGGTGTGACGTTAGTTCCTTATTCTCCTCCAATTGTAAAAACATTAACATTGCTTGTTTTTTATAATTTCCGAAACCAGGCCTATGATTAAGGCATTTTAGTTAAAAACGCTCTGTATATGTTTGAATCCACAAAGCATTTGACCTAGAAAACGCCGCTCATGTTATGAGATTGACTCACTCTGGAGGACCAGTTCAATGGGCCTTCCGACGGAAAGCTCTACTGGGAAAACTTAGTAATTCTCCATAAGCCTGCCTCTGACTTGTTCTCCTTATTACCTGCTCCAACGGCACGTTTTCAACATAGCTCTGCTCTCTGGCAGAACTGAAGAACCCGCTCATGATCGCGAGAGGATACCGACAAGATGGGTTAACAGCAAGGAGGCAAAAATGTATAAGATCATTGCAACTTTTCAACAAATGGACTCTAGACTTACGCACCTCAGAATGCTATTTTCATTTTTCCATAGCATCAGAAAGACACAGAGGCCAAAATGACTTGATCGCAGAGCTCTAAGATGCATAGTTCGCACAGCTGAGCCAATTCCCTACAGTACTACCCTGAGGTCAATGCACTGGAGCTCTGAGGGGTTTGTCCTGAACTTCAGAGACTTTGGTGCATTCTCTGGGTCAGCTGTGAATATTTCACATGAGGCTTTGCACCAGGGCCAGACTGCCTGTAGCGGGCATGGGCTTTTAACCGGGTGGCTGGAGGAGTGGGGACCGGTTTTGCAGTGGTGGGCAGGGCCCGACTGACAACACAAATCAGTGCTGTCAATTTTATCAGACTGGCCCTTGGGTTAGCAATGTGAAGCGCCGCTGCTTAACTGAAGTGGTCCCCAGCACTGCTGCTTTTGTTACTGGGGGTCGATATTGCAGCACTGCTGAAAAACCGGCCCCATTACTCCAAAACCGGCCCCCACCCTAACAATCTCGGGGGAAACGCATGATGCCTGCTACGGCAAGCCCAGCCCTGGTGGTGGGGGCCGGTTTTGCAGCAGTGCTTTACCCTTGCAGCACCCCCCTCCAGCTCCCCCACCCTGAGGTCTGGTCCGACAAGATTGCCAGGGTTGCTTTGAGTTCCCAGTCCGGCCCTGCTTAAGATTCTGTGTGGAGATGTGGTCTACTGGCCAGAGCTGCCGAAGCTTAGAACTGGGGCATTAGCTTTGATTCTAGGCCTCTGCTCAATATTCTGCGATTCTGGGCAAATCAGCCTTCTAGTTCTTTTGCAAAGCGCTCTAAAGCCCTCAGATTCGCTCTCTAAAAAACTGGAAAAGATGTGTGAGCATGATGGGCTGTGTCATAACAAGTAATCCTTACAAATGTATCCCCTACACTCCTTAGCGTGCCCTGCGTTCCGGTAGTAAAAATCTCCTTGTTGTACCTACCATTAAGAGGACAAGATTGGGAGGGAAGGCCCTCTACTACCTTGGTCCTCGCCTCTGGAACATTTAGGAAATTACTAAAGACCTTTTTATTCCTCACTCTTTAACCCCAACAGTTCCTATTCCCCTCAGTGTCTGTTCAAGCGCAGAGATACTCCTCCGGGAGTCGATTCTAGCGCTATACAAACCTTTAAATAAATAAATTACTGATAAAGAATCACAATGTTATCTGTTTTCTGCCTTAAATGATTTCTTAATGCTTTGTAAACCAATTTTAAGGTTATTCATAGTAATTAATTGTTGGAATAGCATACACTGTTCAGGGTGCTGGATACTGTGTGTTGCAAGGTAACATTTTTGGTGAGTGAGATAACACCATATAGTCAGACCATGTTGCTGTTGTTTCTCATTGAGGTTTCCTGTATTCTTTTCTGTGGTTCAACAAAAATGAAAATGCTTTTTTGAAGAGGAGTCCAGCATGAAGCAGATGTTGTTTACGAGCCTGTAATTAACTGCAGATGTTTCTAGTCAGTTTCCCTCGGGCAGTTGGTGACACACCATGAGCAGCATTGCCATTTGCTACAAGTAGAGACAGACAAGATGGCATCTAAATGCACATCTGGCTCAATGTAGACAAAGCAAGTGTTGGGCTTAGAATTCCACTGCCTGGAAATGTGTGGGCTGAGAAAAGCATATGAAGGTGGCAATGGGTGAGGGTGAAGGTCACCAGTAGGCCCATTTGGGGGACCAGGTGTTGCAGCCGGTGAACATCAAAATACCTGGAGACCGGAGTCCCACTGTTCGAAATGGGGTCTCTAGTTGGCAGTGATATGTACCCTGTTCAAGTAGGGACCCTTCCTACTAGTCAAGATAAGGGAGTTACACACCCAGATAACCCCTGCTGACCCCCTTGGTAGCTTAGCACGAGCAGTCAGGCTTATCTCAGAAGCAATGAGTTAAGTATTTGTACATAACACACAGAGTAACACAGTGAAAACTCTAGAAAGGGACACCACACCAGTTTAGAAAAATAAAGTATCTTTATCTAAACCAAACAAGACTAAAACGACAAAACGCCAACATACACAACTCAAAAAATGACTTTTAAAAGGTTTCAGCAATTTTGTCCATAAAAAACTATGGATGCAGTGATTTTACACAAAGTACCTTCAAATGTGTCAAAATTCACAAGGCACAACATCCACAGAGGAGGAAAGTGCCAGAAAACACACTGATGCATCAGTTCCTGAGTCCTTGGGGAGGCAATACGTCAGTTCTGCTGCACCGAGGAGAAGTGTTGTGCCAAACCCTGACTGTGGGGGGAAGCGTGGTGTCTAATTTCACAATGGTTCTGGTCTGCTGGTGATGCAGCGGAAAAACTTGTTGCACAGGTGAGATGCGTGGAAATCCGGAACCACTAGCAACATGCAGCAATGGTCAACATGCGCTGCGTTGATTTCTTCAGCCACTTTCCCATGATGCGTCGATTCCTTCAGCCGCACAGCAGGGCCTGTGTCGGAGTCAATGCAGTGATCTCGGACTTCGGAGACCAGTGTGCTGAACTCAGGCTGCATCGGTTTCTTTGGCCGCAGGCGAGCGCTGCGTTGATTTTTTCAGCCGCATGGCGGCGGTGCATGGAAATTCTTCCCACACTATGGTGCAGCGTTGGAAAGACAAGCGCTGGAAGGGCGATGCATCGATTTTTAAGTCTTCTTTATAATGTTTGCAGCAGGACCCCCCCCCCCCCCCCCCCCCGGGCCCAGAACTGGAACTGGCACTACAAGGTGGGACAGAACTTCCAGCAGTGGAGTTCAAGGAAGGAAATGCAGGTGAAGTCTTTGTGTCCCTGAGACTTCTTAACAGGAGGTAAGCTCTACTTCAAGCCCTTGGAGAATCTTCTCAAGCAGGATACAGCAAAGTAAAAGTCCAGTCCTTTCCACTGTGCACAGACAGAAGCAGAAACTGCAAGCCACCGAGCAAAGCAGCATCGCTCTTCTTCTTGGTAGAGTCCTCTTTATCCAAAGGTGTTCTTCTAAAAGTCTGGGGTTTTAGGTCCAATACTAACACCCTTTTGGCCCTTGAAGTTGGCAAACTTCAAAGAATGTTTGTGTTGTTCACAAGTTCTTGCCTTGTCCAGCCTTGGCTCCAGACACACTCCAGGGGGTGGAGACAGCATCGTAAGAGGACAACCACAGCAATATTCAGATGTCAGTGACAACTCCTTCCACTACACTAGCCCATGAAGACCCACCAGCCTGCTAATGGCTCATCAGGATACGCAGGACACACCTCAGCTCCCTTTGTGTGACTGTCTGGAGCGAATGCACAAACAGGCCCCTGTCAGTCTAAACCAGAAATTGATTCCACAGGCAGGCAGAGGCAAACAAGAAAATGCCCACTTTCTAAAAGTGCCATTTTCAAACACACAATTTAAGAACCAACTTCACTAAAAGGGAGAGATAGTGAAAACGAAATCGGCAGTATTTCACTATCAGGACACGTAAAACACACCAGCACATATACTACCTTTCACATACACTGCACCCTGCTTATGGGGGCACCTTGGGCCTTACTTAGGGGTGCCTTACATGTAAAAAAAAGGAAAGGTTAGGCCCTGGCAGGTGGGTGCACTTGCCAGATCGCCATGGCAGTTTACAATTGCACTCAGACACTGCAATTGCAGGCCTGTGACAAGTTTATAGAGCTACTCATGTGGGTGGCACAACCAGTGCTGCAGGCCCACAGTTACAATTTGATTTACAGGCCCTGGGCACACACAGTGCACTATACGAGGGACTTAGCAGTATATCAAATATTCCAATCTTGGATAACTAATCAGAATCACAATTTGCACATGGAGTACTTGCACTTTAGCACTGATCAGTAGTGGTAAAGTGCCAAGAGTACCTTAACCAGCAAAAATTAAGTTCAGCATAGCATCACAAAATACAGGAGGTCGAGGCAAAAAGTTACGGGAAACCATGCCAAGGATGCTGGGTCTAACACCCACATATTGATTTAAGGTACGCATACGCCAAACTATATTGGCCCTAGGTACTCCAACAGATGACAACCCACAGATCTGAACCTTTACAGAAACACAATATTTTGAAATCCCTTCTAAATGACAATAGAGTGAAAACAGAGCACAGAAAGGAGGAAAGACATTACAAAGATCTCTATAGAAAAAAAGATAATTTAAAATGCATTTAACATGCAATGACAGGCTGGGCCAGTAGGAGTAAATGATTGCTTTTGTTTTGTGGGTGGTTCTCACATTGATGTCGAACTGAGATGTTTAGGCAGTGTGCAACCAGTTTAAATAAGCAAATGGATGGGTTGCTGCCCCAGTGAAGCAAGATTGTGATTGGAGCAGAATAAATGGCTTTCATTATTGTATTTATTTATACATGTTTATAGATTTCTATTGAACCCAATCCACCTGTCCATGAGGTGTAACAGCACTCTACATGCAAGATATGTAGGGCCACTGAAATTACGCTGCAGGGAGGGCCAAATTATGTGGCAGGTTTGCCAAAATTATATGGCATAAAAGCAAATTATGAAGCCTAATGCAGCAATTTTGTGAAAGTATTACTTCATTATTTGTCATTTTTAAACGTGTTAACAATGTCTGGGCATTGGTTGCACCTCTTTAATACAAGTGTAACACCCAAGTATAGCAATAAGCACCAGAAAGCTGACCGCCCACCTTTACAAAGCGCATTCCACTCCGTGGAAACACTTGTTGCTGCATTTTTTGTAACTTTTAAACTGTTAGCCCTAGAAACTAATTTATTTTTGTTAACATCAGCAGATTATGTGGCAGATGATGAATTATGTGGCAAATGTTGCAAACCTATAATTATGCGATAATAGCCATGGCCGCTCAATTGCATAATTCCAGTGACGCTGAGGATAAGTTTACAGTTAAAGATATATACATAACCGACTGTAAGGGGTGAAATACCCCATTCATCGAGGGCCTTACATAGGGAGTTAGTACACAGCCGCCGCATCGAGTCATTACATTGCAATAGGCTTTACATCACACATAAGTATATATGTGTGTACGTGTTTACAAAAATAAACAGACAGAGGGTATTGTGAATGCCACCAAAATAACAAAACTGTGATGTTATCAATGATGTCATTAGAGATGTAATCAGTAATGTCATAAAGGATGTCATAGAACATGTCATGGGTGATGTAATATGTGAGGTATTAAGCAATGCATGGCGGGCGCAAGATATAACTGGTGAATTTCTGTGTTATTTTTTTTGTTCAAAACATTAATGTAATCACTGACATATTCACCTACCTATAATGTTACTTTATACTTTTTTTCAGTGAATTTCTAGGGTTTGTTTTTTAAACAAAGACAGAGCGATTTATCAGACCTAACTAACACGTTACTTTAACCTTTGCTTTTTTCTGTGAATTTCTAGTTTTTTCTTTAACGTTAAGTAATATTTTATTACCATACATAAAACCAACCCCTTCTCCATCAACAACGCACAACCTTCAGTGGTCCACAGCAGGGAGTTAACTACAGCACCTAGGCTGTGGCCACGCCCTCTGGCCAACCCATCCAGAGAGAGTCTACCTCCTCCCACAGTCAGCCAACCCCACATTGCATACGCTCTTTCGTTGCACAAAGCATTGGGTTAGCAGCAGGGCCTGGCTTGCATCCAGGCCCTGCGTCCAACCCCTCACAGTCAGCCAACCCCATGCTGCATACAGCCTTTGGCCATGTGCAACGGGGTGTTGGTCACAGCGCTTGGCCTGTCACCAGGCTCTGTGGCCAAACCCCTAGTATGCTGCTAACCCCACACTGCGCACAGCCTTTAGTGTACACAATGTAAGGTTGGCCTTTGGGCCTCGGGACGGTATCCCTTGGGTCAAAACATATTTATTAAGGGGAGGGGCGTGGAGCCCCTTAACGACCACTGATTGGCCCAAAGAATCCCATCCCCAAAGCCAGTTCCTGGTGTAGATGTAGAGAAATTATGATCATCCAGCTGAAAATTAAATAGTAAAAGAAGAACACATAAAATTAAAAGACAGCATATTTCATATGATATGCCACTGGAAATGGTGTACTGGAAAATGTTAGCAAACTGTCTCCACCTGTAGACATGCAGATCATAATTTCTCTACATCTATACCAGGCATTTTACAGCTGTAGAAAACCTACATAATACATCACAACATAGGTGTAGGGTAGGTTCACCACCCACCTTGTATTGGTCCTGATGAAGCGCCGTGGAACCGCTAGGGACCACCAGGAGCGAAACATGTTGACCTGATTACACTATTTTGATTTATTCACAGATACTTTGGCACATTATGTCCGACAGTAGCCTTAACCAGTTTTTGGTCTTTTTAATCCTGCCAGGAGAACCTTTACATTGATATATTTACTTGGTATCTCCTAGACAGTTTTATTCCTCACTCCCTTACATTCTACCGCCCCACACTTTGATAACACCCTCACACACCACCCCTCCATCATAAGACATAAACAACGAACGATCTCAGCCAAAGCAACCCTTTGTGGGGCCTGTAGGGCCTTGAAGTGCCAGCTCGACTAGGAGCAATGCCCAATGATTTAGCATGTAATCCTTAGGAGTGTGGGAGGGCAACAAGAAATAATCAGCAGGGTTCCCCTCTGTTCTTTCATTCTTGAGATTCGTCCTTACTTCTCTTCGATTCCCTCCTAAACTTTTATAGGAACAGTACCTTCTTGGTTGACTTAACAATTGGTGTTGAAGCCCGAGTACTGGACCTTTATAGTCTTCTAGTCCCATCTTCTTTTTGTTTTGACGTCATTTTTCTTCCCTTGGCATGAAGTAGAGTTGAGGTGGGAAATCACCACCATGCTTTCGTGCTTGTGCTTGGCAACATGCGTATGTACCTAGCATTGAATGTTTAGAACCTGTTGATAACATGATCAGCATCATGTTTATTTGTTAATATGACACTGATGTTGTCTGTTATCCCATTCCACAGGCATTTTCTTGTTTTCTGTGAGAAGATGCCACAATAGACAGTCAGAGTTTCTTACCACCACCTCGGTCCAGCATCTCCAGGACTAGCAAATGTATACATCCCTACTCTACTGGGGGCCATGATGGAAGAGTTTACCAAGGTTATGCTTGTGATGACTGAGGGATGTCAGATGATGCCAATGGATTCTGTAATCGTGCTTTAATGTTCTTTGGCAACACAAAATAACTGCCTGCATACCCCACACAGTAAGCAGGCGTTGATGTGTTTTGAAGTGACCTGAATTTCCTACTATGGCTGCTCTGGCTGTCTCTGCATCCTATGGATTGATTTTCTTATTCCAGGAACTTCCAATACCTGAAAACGGCACTTCCTGATATTTCGTGCATGTGCTATTTTTTGGGTGCTGTATTTACCACTCCTGGTAAAAGGCACATTTTTGGTATTTAACACATGGACAGAATGTATGATGTTACAACGCATACATTCACAACGCATACCATTACAACAAAACTTTTACAGCGCAGGATCCATTACAACGCATGCCATTACAACGCAGCTGCTGTTACAACGCATGCCATTACAACGTAAGTATGGGTAAGTATTTTTGTTTATTTTAATTAATGGGAATGTAATAGTAGAGTAAATATTGGATAGTGTATGGGTTAAAATTATTATTCTAACTCCAGGGGGGTGTAATAGTAGGGTAAGTGTTGGATAGTGTAGGGGTTAACATTACTATTCTAACTCCAGGGGGGTGTAATAGTAGGGTAAGTGTTGGATGGTGTAGGGGTTAAAATTAAATAAAATACTTACCCATACTTACGTTGTAATGGCATGCATTGTAACAGCAGCTGCGTTGTAATGGCATGCGTTGTAATTGCATGCGTTGTAATGGATCCTTCGTTGTAAAAGTTTAGTTGTAATGGTAGTGCGTTGTGAAAGTTGCGTTGTAATGGCTGTTTCCCCATGGACAGGTTAAAAGCTTAAAATAACATTTTATTTATTGCACGTTATTTACCAAACCCCTTTTAGTCAGTATTTACCACTAAACTCGTCATTAACCCGTTAACCGCGGCGGTAATTCCGTCGCGGTGCAGGCGTTTCCGTGCGCGGGCGGGGCCGCGTCGGCCATTGGCCAACGGCAGCACTAGGGAGGTAGTGCTGCCGTCGGCCAATGGCCGACGGCAGCAAGGAAAGGGTTAAAGCCATTCTGTCCTTACTTTGCACTGTAAACATAACTGCATGCCTCTGTACCTCTCATGTTGACAGCGTATTCTGTTGAGAGGTACTACTGCATGTTTCTCAACCACCAACATAAACAATTCCTTTTTCTCTATTATGGCTTTCTAACACATTCAGAGGGCACATGTTCCCTAGACCAAGCGGCAGTCCGTTCAGGTAAGCGTGGTGGGACGGGGACAGAGCGGTGGGGGGGGAGGGGGAATAAATAAATAAATCCTATTCCGCCGACATTCTCCAGCCCGCTACCATTACTTGCAAAGACCACTGCTGCCTAGACCAACCACATATCCTTCATCGTAGTGAAAGCGTTGGTTGGCAGTACGGTGGCCTACTGTTCCACAGTGGTTCAAATGGCTTCTGATAGAGCACGTTGCGCACATTTTGTGCCATGCCTCTGGTCAGAGTTGGACAGGCCATTCTGCCACTCTGGCATTGTCCCAGAGGGTCGCAGGCTAGGGTACTGCTTTCAGAGCAAGATGGCCCTATATGTCCCAACCGTGCCCCAGAGACGCCATACTAGTCTTGTACTCCAACGCTGTGGGTCTGATATGAACATTGTGTTTTGCCAAAATCTAAATCATTAACACCTGCATTGTTCCCCACCTCTCCAAGTGATAACAGTGCCAATTGGCTGAGACCTTTAGAAGCGAAGTCAGCGCCCCCATCATAAGTAACTTATAATCTACAACATCACAATAAGTTGATTTTGTTGCACGTGAATGGAACAATTAAAAGTTGCTATGGGAAGGAAAATGCATGGCCAGGCATGAAATGTTTAGTCTTCGTCAGATCGCGCCCTGACTAGAACGCTATCCTCAATTAATTTTGAATTTGTTTATTGTACACAAGACTTGCAAGTCTGGAGCTGAACTTTTCTTCTCATGTCAGAGAAGGTATTTTTCCTCTATGAACGTCATTGTTATGTCTCCAGATAAAAGAGGTTGTGTGTTGGCTGCTGGTGTGCTTTTGACTGTTGCGGAGAGCGATTTTACTCCTGTAATTATTGCTGTGTAAGTGTAGACTGAAGCACAAGAACATTATCTTGAACATCTGCATTCTCTGACATGACACACAAACAAAGATATTTGTAAGGAAGAACATCTTGTATTTTTAATGTTTGTACACGGGGGTCATTATCTGATTCGCTGAGAAGTAACTTGGTTAAAAAAAACTGTACGAGCTAATAGTTAAGGGACCAGCACATCCAAGTGCCTCAATGGAGCAGAATTCTTCAGGGCAGAGTTCTGATACCAAACACGTTTCCCCTCCATAGGTCAGCATATGATCTCCATAGGCCTTCATCAGGAGTCTTGACTGAGACTCACAGCCGTCAACGCACGCGACCCGTACTTCCAATCCAAATTCCTTCAGATTCATGGGATGTCTACCCAGTGTGGGAAGATCATGAATTACTTTAAGAAAACCTAACATAAAGCAATATGGAGGTTTGGGCATCTCAATATCGTCACCACGACCCGGCCAGCACTTGATCACCACACAGGCTCGCATTACTAACGCCCCTTCAGTTTTGATGGGACCAGTAGCATTCTTATGTGTAAACAGTTCCCATACATTGCTCATCGGCGACTACATCTTTTTTTGTCTTTTCTGTCACACTTTTACCATCCCAGGCCGTGTATATTGTCCGCTGGTCTGTATAGTGTGCGTACATTAGTACAGAGTTCTGTCCTGGGTCTGAGATGCCGACTCTTGCGGCTTATCCATATGAATGAACAAGACACACCCAGATCCTTGGCATACAGGGCACTGGCAGGCGGGATTATGAACAGGTTTGTGCAAAAACTGAAAGTTCATGTCACTTGGCAGCCTCAGGCACAAATGATGCACAGAGAAAACCAAGTGCTTTATACATTTTAAGATGAATACTCCCTTAACTCTCAAGCATTGTGGTCAGAATAATGGAATACGTATCAAACACCGGGCAAGAAGCTTTATTTCAGAAGACCAGTCCTGCTAGGAAAGAATGTCACAATATGAGAGTACACTCTGTTGTCAACATTTGTGTTGTTCCTTTTGAACAGTCTCAGGGTCCCTCATTTTGAGGGTGTATATTGTTTACCACTTATTTATGAGGGTCACACTCTATGGAGTTCCCTCGCCCCACAGGTGTGTGCATAACATTGGCATCAGTGGAGAAATGAGAAATGGACAGGTACTTTCCATCCCCTTCTTTGAGAGAGGTCAGTATTGGCTGCACGGCTTTCTCCTATGGGGGAATGTACGGATGCCAAAGGCTGACTGTACATTGGTACTTTTGACCCGCAATGTGATGGTGGGTGAACATGGGACACATAGAAAGAGCCCCCGATTGCAGGTTTGTGAGACAGGGCTGGTCATCTCGCCTAGAACTGAAGGATTCTGCATGCAGACCCATTGCAAACAACCAATGACTGAAGGTAGATGGGTCGCGGTACCCCAGCACTGAGCCTGGCAATCAACTAAGAAGGAAAAATAAATGGTAAAGTAAAAGATAAAATCATGAGTCTAGAACTCTGTAATTCAAGCCTTTGAAGACAGTTCTTGTGTCTCTCACAGACGCATGGTGACACCCTGCTTCTGCATCGACTCTGCTCCACATAGCCTCCTAGCAACCCGTAAGGGTGGAACCAATCCCAGCCCCATGACTGTCCTCACAATCTGACCAAAGTAAGGAGCCCTTCAAATATCCTCTACTGACCAAAGGAAATCGCCCTCCATGGGATAAAGAGCCAACAAAACTGACCTGGCCGCTGGAGGAAGAAATTCTTGTATTTTTAATCTTTTAAATGGGGGGTATTATCTGATTCAGTGAGAAGTATCTGTTTGGTAAAAAAAAATGTAACAGCTACTAGTTCAGTGACCAACACATACAAGTGCCACAATGGGGAGAATTCTTCAGGGCTACCTAATATATTTTCTCTTCATAGGCCATCGTTTCCATAGGTCAGTGTTGCCATAGGCCATTGTTTCCATAGGCCAGTGTTGCTATAAGCCATAGTTTCCATAGGCCAGTGTTGCCATTGGTCAGCGTTTCGATAGGCCAGTGTTGCCCTAGGTCAGCGTTTCGATAGGCCAGCGTTTGCTCTCCATAGGCCTTCTTCAGGAGTTTTGCCGGAGACTCACAGCCGTCAACACACGCGGCTCGTACCTCCAATCCAAATTCCTTCATACTCATGGGATGTCTACCCAGTGTGGGAAGATCGTGAAGTACTTTTAGACAACCTAATATAAAGCAATATGGAAGTTAAAGCACTTCAATGTTACCTCCATACCCCGGCCAGGACTTTATAGCCACACATGCCTGCGTTACGAACTCCCCTTCAGTTTTGATGGGACCAGTAGCATTCTTATGTGTAAAGAGTTACCATACATTGTTCATCGGCGTCTACATCTCTTTTTGCCTTTTCTGTCACAATCTAACCAGCCCAGGCCTCTGTATATTGTACGCCGGTCTGTAAAGTGTGTGGACATTTGTACAGACTTCTGTCCTGGGTCTGTGATGCCGACTCTTGGTGCTTATCCGTATGAATGAACAAGACACACCCAGATCCTTGGCATACAGGGCACTGGCAGGCGGGTTTATGAACAGGTTTGTGCAAAAACTGAAAGCTCATGTCACTTGGCAGCCTCTGGCACAAATGTTGCACAGAGAAAACTAGGTGCTTTTTATTACAATTGAAAACAAATACTCCCTTTACTCTTTCAAGCATTGTGGTCGGAATTATATTTTTTTGTACAGCAGAACAGTACTGCTAGGAAAGTGTGTCACAATAAGAGAGTACACTCTGTTGTCAAAATGTGTGTTGTTCTTTTTGAACAGTCACATTGACCCTCATTTTGAGGGCTTCTATCATGAACCACTTATTTAACAGGGTCCCATGATACAGATTTCCCTCGCCCCAGAGGTGTGTGCATAAACTTGGCGTCTGTGGAGAAATGGAAAGTGGACAGATAGTTTATAACCCTTACATTTAGTGGGGAAATATCCTTTACGAGGCAACTTTTACCACGCAGTGCCTTTACAACGCAGGTTTTTCAACGCAAGTCATTACAACGAATTGCGCTGGGGGCGCTGTAGGATAGGTAATAGTTTAATTTACTATCCAACACCTTCCCTACTATCCACGGGGACTGGAGTTGGAATAGTAAATTAAACTATTCACTATCCAGCACCCCCAACGCAAGTCTTTGTAACGACTTGCGTTGAAAAACCTGCGTTGTAAAGGCATGCATGGTAAAAGCATGCGTTGTAACAACGCACATCCCATTTAGTGGGGTCAGTATTGGCTGCATGGCTTTCTCTTATGGAGGAATGTAAGGATACTATTTGAGGTAAGGTTATTTTATTGGGAGTAGGACTCCCCTTTCCTTTTAGTTTTGAAAGGATCTCTCTACCCTTTTCTTGGATTTTGGAGAATCCCTCCGGACCCCACTCGTTAAAAGGAATGCAAGGATGTGTGAAGGGCACATTGTTACTTTTGCCAGGCACCGGGATGGTAGGTCAACACTGTACACCAGATAGAAAGAGCCCGCAATTGCAGGTTTGTGAGACAGGGCTGGTCATCTCGCCTAAAGTGAAGGATTCTGCATGCAGACCCATTGCAAACAACCAATCGCTGAAGGTAGATGGGTCGAGGTCCCCCAGCACTGATCCCGGAATTCAAGTAAGTAGGAAAAAGAATTGGAAGAATAAAACAGATAAAAGCATGAGTCTAGAACTCTGTAATTGAAGACGTTGAAGACAGTGCATGTTTCTCCCACAGACGCATGGTGACACCCTGCTTCTGCATCGACTCTGCTCCACATGACCTCCTAGCAATCCGAAAGGATGAAAGCAATCCCGGCCCCATGACTGTCCTCAAAAACTGACCAAAGGAAGGAGCCCTTGAAATATCCTTTTGCAGGATGAATCCTCAATTTACCAAAGACAAGCCACCAAAACTGACTACCAGGCCAGAGCCCACTCAAATCCATGTTGTACCTCTTGAGTCGCCCACTGGTCTCCTTTTAATTCTTGTACCATCCAGGCATGTGGTCCCTTGAGAAAGCAAGTGGAACAGTCCAGGCTTAGATCATGGATATCAGCCAAGTGCCATGAGCCAGACTGGTGGCCAAACACTAGGATGAGTCGGCTTCTGCAGAATAGAAGGTAAACTCTTTGTTACCCTTATCCGGGTTCCATTAGGACAGACTTGTGGACTGATCTGATACCCATGTAAATCTTCTGGTGCCTGCACAGAAGGATTCTCCTCAACTTTGGAGGAGAACTTTAACTCGCTACTCCTCTCCACTCAAGATGAGGACATGAGCTGACTGACCGGTGGTAGGCTGTCACTATCACTCAGCTCAGTACTTCGCTTTTCTTTCCAATGAGGACAAAGTTGCATCTACGCAAATTAGTAATTAGTGACTTCTGATGCTCATATTAATCTGCACAGATAGTCGTATTTCAAATATCGAGGACCAGTGCTTAATTTGAACTGGTAGCTTCCGGCGTACAGCAACGGCATTTAATTATCAACACCAGTGCTTTTCATGAGCACCAGTTAAGGACTCATTCATTTGCAGGGAGATTAAGTAATTTGCGCAGAATCATAGGATGTTGAGCCGCCGGCCAGACTTCAACCTGGTTTCCCAGCTCCGAAGTCGGCAGCTATGGCCATTACGCCACATCCTCTCCCAACTATCATGGTTAGTAGTTGGTTCTGTTTTAGGCGGCGCTAACAGGAGAAATTGGCTGGTGCAAACTGCCTCTTGACTAGAGCCACATCACTTATTTTTTTTTTACAAATTAACCGCAGTCGATGACCCATTATTTTCAAGGCCTGGAGGTAAAGGCATTTAATCATATGAGTGGGATTCATGGAATATTCATCATTATTGACCTATGATCGGAAAAAGTCAAGACCATGCTTCGCTTGTCGTTAGTGTCTTTCATCAGCATGCACATGAGCATGTTGTCGGCCTTCGGGATCTACTTCTGGTGGACCAGAAGCTAATCCATAGCAGGAATGGTGAAATGGTGGCTCCGCCCCTCAGGTTAACATATTGCTATCCTTCTTTGCCTTGTTGTTCATTTGTTTGATGATGATATGCGCCTTGAGACCCTACGGGTATGTAGCGCGCTTTACAAGTGTCACTGATTGATTGATTGATATGCTCAGGGCCGGCTCTAGGGCAGTGCAACTGGTGCGGCCGCGCTGGGCGCTGACCTATGGAGGGGGCGCAGACCTCATGGGGAGGCGCTGTGTTTAGCAATAACTTATGTATGGCACATATGCCTGGTGGTAGTGAGAGAATCCGAGGAGGCAGTCATGGGGTGTGGGGGCACCAAAAATGATTCTCGCACCAGGTGCCACCATCGCTCAAGCCGGCCCTGGGTATGCTCCTGTGTTAATTCACTGCTTTCCTGCACAAAACGAGCTTTATGGGCTCTAGTGTAAATGCGCAACAGCAGTAATATCTGGTTGCGGTTACTTTCTAAACAATCATTGGCTGAAGCACCTTTCCTGGGCTAGCATCTGTATCCCGGCATCGAGGAATCAGTGCCTGCCTCTTCCAGTCTTTCCCACTCCTTTGGATTGGTACAACCTGAGTTGCAAGATATTCTGGCTGCCTTAACCATGGAGGCAATGTTTGGTTACACTCACTTTGCTTGAAAATGAGAAACTGGTGAATGCTCTGAATCAGACATAGGAAATAGACTAAGGGGCATGATTTCACCTGAGGCAGTGAAAAGTTCTGACAAACCTACACTTCAAAGCTGAGCACCCTCTGTGTGGGCAGCACAGGAGACTGAAATTATAAGAGCTCTGAGCCATGCCGAGACCCAGCACTGTACCAAACGCGTGTTCTGTTCCTCAGTGCGAGTCTGAGAGATAGCTGCCAGCGACCCTGGTGTATGACCAAGGACCTTCTGTCACGCATGGAGTAAGACTGAAAAAAACATACAAAGAGATCAGTCGCTGCAAGTCCCACGTCCTTTGGTCTGTCCTACTGTGATCCCTCCTCTCCATCTGACCTGATTCTACCTATCTCCGAAGGTAGAAAACACTAACTCATCCTGAACGGGGTAAGTTCCTGGAAGGAATTTTGTCACCTACACTGCCCTGTCTTTAACCCGTTGCATGCTTGTGACGGAACCGCTCCGTCACAAGCCACGGGTGAGCTGTGCTTGTGACGGAACGGTTCCGTCACAGACCACTCGCCGCGCCTGCGCAGCACGAATTCCGCGCCTGCGCTGACGAAATAATGGAGGGCGGGTTTGTGACGGAACCGTTCCGTCACAAGCACAGCTCACCCGCGACCCGTGACGGAGCGGTTCCGTCAGAAGCATGGGACCGCCCCACGCCCCCCCTTAGCGCTGCAGCGGAATAGCCGCCGCAGCGAAGGGGTTAATAACAGGTTTCCAAGTGTTAATTCTTGTACCAAGCACATTCCACAAGTTTCCTCTGCTAGAATGGCTGTCCATGGAGTTAGATGTAGAAACAGTAAATGAAGACAGAGGAAAATATAACACTTAGGAGAAGAGGTCTGGGAAAGGGGTGGCCACAGTCCCCACCTTCACAGTGCTCTGTGCAAAAAAGTTGATGTTTTACACCCATTACTCAATGCTCAATTTTTCTGAGCTCCCCCATGAAGACCTATTCAATGTCTAATAATTTAGCACAGCACATAGATAGGAATGAATTCACAAAGTAAGTGTTCTCATCCATTCTTATACTCACTTGCCACCCACTTGGCATGACTCTCGTGCTATGTACTTGTGTAGTCTGTCTGCAACGAATGCCATTTAATCTTAAAATGTAATCATATGACATGCAGCACCATCTACTTATATCTCCCCTCATTCTTCCTTCTACCCTACTTGAAGACCACCCTCCGTACATTAATGTCACACACAGAGCTCCCCTGCAAGACCTATTTTTCCTCTAGTCCCATTTTTACCTCAACGGCCCCTTGTGAAATGCCACTCCTCTTCTCCGGCGCTGTCTATGTTTTTGTGTTGCAGGCCCAGGCGTAGAGCAGTCGTAATCATGAAAAACTCTTTCGTATTAAGCATTGGACCTATAAAATAGGTACAGTGGCCCAACAGGTGAATGGAGTTGAAATGGCACCAAAATGTGTCCCTCTCATGGAAACATTGGAGAAACAGCCCTTTGGCATACCTAACAATTCATTTGGGTTGTCACAAAATTAATCAGAGAAAAAGTTACAAAAAGACCTGGCTTTTGTACACTTTGCCTTTATGAGATAAGAATTGATCCTGACAGAAAGTATGAAAATTGAGTATACGTTTCAAATGCAGGAGCAGCTGGTACAGGTAAGAGAGGTGAGTCGGGGTTGGCACCCGGAGGGGGGAAAGCAACAGATGACGGGATAGGTAAAATAAATAAATAATAAAGCCCTCACCTTGCGCTCGCCGCATTGCTGAAAGCGCATGGTAAGTAGTTTTATTTTTTATTTTACCTGTTCAGATGTAAAATAGCCCCTCGTGCATTGCAAAGGAACCCCTTCTGAGGCGGCAGAATGATATGACCATGAGGAGGAAATGTATAATACTGTGGGGTGATCCAAGATGTAAACCATGCTGTCTCAAAGTAATGTATGTGGATGGCAGACCCTTTCAAATGATCTTCAAGAATGGACTGCCTTTTTCCTAACAATTTCTATTAAGAGTTTTCAAAGCTTATGAAGAGCAACAAGTTGGATAAATGCATCAATTTCTAATTATATGAAAATGCATTGTAATTAATAAACTACACAATCACAGAAAAAGCACTAAAAAGTGTTCACAAAAATCTGCCTGCAACTAGTATACTTGTGATCTTTAACACCTTTGCTGCAGCGGTAATTCCGCCGCAGCGCTAGGGGGGAGGGGCGCCGCACGGCGCTCCATGCTCGTGACGGACTCGCTCCGTCACGAGCCTCGGGCGCGCTGTGCTTGTGACGGAGCGGTTCCGTCACAGCCCCGCCCGCTAAATAGAACGTGGCGCGCAGGCGCGCCGAGCGGGCCGTGACGGACCCACTCCGTCACCAGCACAGCGTGACCGAGACTGGTGACGGAGCGGTTTCGTCACCAGCATGGAAGGGGTTAAAGAATTTTACAGATCAGCCTATGTACTACTGGGTCTGTTCTTGAAATTCTTATTTGTTTGGGTCGCATTCCGGCCTAACTCATGAATATTAATGAGGTAGGTTGCAAATTGCAACTAACTCTGATTGGTGTCCATTACAGGGATAGTGGCCTACAAGGGTGTGCAGAGCACCATATCAGTGATTAGTTTAATATAGAGTATTTTAAAATACCTTAAAGGAAACTGGCTACTCCCCAACAAACATTTTTGACACATTCACAAAGCAGAAGGGTCTCTGGGAAAAAATATTTTGTGGCCGCATACAGCGTTTTGGGACTGTTTGCGATTGTAAAAAAGTTTAGTACTTCTTGGCCCATCATCACTAGCAAGTAGGAGAAAACATGCCATAGCTAATAACCATATAAAAATGTAGCAAACAATAAAATGATATAGTATATAGAGCACTGTAATAAATAATGGGTGGTTTGCATTCCTCATCTTATGCACATCTGAAATATAATTTGAAGACCACAATTCAGTAAAAACCAACCATAAGTATGGATTTCAGAGGCGACAAAGAAATGACACTTCCACCCAGCTAACTCTGATTGTAAACAGATTTCCCCTTGGAAATAAGTGAAGATGGGGCAAGCACATTGGAAGACATGTTGCAAAGTGCTCTGGCACCATAATTAAAAAACAAGTTTCGAAAGCTTGTTGTAAGGATCCGAGCTGCATCTCCTATAAATGTCCTGGGCAAATGCACAAGGAATCTTCGGTACTGCATTTGCAATTCACACTTACATGCAAATATATAAGGATGAAGTGTGATATATATGCCTTAATATTGCCTCTGGCGACCAGTGAACTCATACATGTGAAAACACATTAATCTTGTCTTTTAAAAACAAGGCCGCAGACTAGATGGGCACTCTCAGCCCCATTACCCGAGACCCTCTTTTATGATGACTCAGAGAAACCATGAACACAAGGGGCTTAGTGTGAGCGAGCAGATATCACGGTATTAGCGGTGCCTTCTTCGTTGATGCTGCAGCTTTTAAAACAGAGTACTTCTATTTTCTTTGGCTGTGTATTTATATCACACAGTTCTCAGATATGCTGATTTGCCGGAATAGAATATGGAATTTCAACCATTCAGGCAACATGTATTTTACCAGCTGGTGCGCTCCCGAGGTTGTATGACGTTACAACGCATACTTTTACAACGCATGCCTTTACAACGCATTTTTCACATCGCAACATCCTTTACACCGCATTTCATTACATCGCATGACACGACATCGCATTTTAAGAAACTACCTTTACAACGCATTCCATTACATCGCATACTACCTTTACAACGCATACCATTACAACGCATACCATTACATTGCATGTATGGTAAGTATTGGATAGTGTAGGGGTAAAAATTACTGTTCTAACTCCAGGGGGTGCAACAGTAGGGTAAGTGTTGGATAGTGTAGGGGTAAAATGTACTATTCTAACTCCAGGGGATGCAACAGTAGGGTAAGTGTTGGATAGTGTAAGGGTACTATGCGTTGTAATGTTATGGGTTGTAATGACTGCGGTGTAATGACATGCGTGTAATGGTATGCGTTGTAGTGACATGCGATGTAATGGTTGCGTTGTAATGGCATGCGATGTAAAGGATGTTGTGCTGTAATGACTGCGTTGTAATGGTAGTGCAATGTAAAAGTTGCATTGTAAAGGTTGTTTCCCGCTCCCAATGCATTGAAAATAGGCTATTTTCAGGTATTTCGTAGTAATGTGGCATCACGTCTAGTTGGGAGCATAAACTGCTGCTGCCATACCCCACTTTATGAAGTGCCAGCTCTGCTGACTAAAGACTTGGGGGGTTATTTACAAACCCCTTGTGCCCCGCTGGTGCGTCACTTTTGATATGGGGAAAAAGTGACACACCGGCGGCGCAAGGGGCTTGTGAATAAGCCCCTTGGGCTTCCACTGTCTGACGGCCTGGACCTCCAGTTCCACAAGTAAGCCCCATTCCCTACCACCCACTTAGTGCAACGTAGCCCGAGTGGGCATGTTGTGGCAAAGCCAGTCGACTGAAGTCGAACAAAGGTAACAAATTAAGAATGTGTGACATAACATACAACTAACACTCTTCTACAGGTTTCCTTCTCCATACAGCCAAGTGGTAGAAAAGGAAGGACAGGACCAATATTGCAGCCTATGTATAGATCCCTGAAAGAGATAACTGGGTAAAGTGCCTTAACATGTGGAAGGTGGAGTGACTCAATGATAAAACAACTGCAAGTATCCTTCGAGCCAGTATCCACCCATCAGTCAGCTGAAACTGTGAGTAAGCAGGAAGCAGTGTCAGGAATATCAATGCACCTCAGAAGTGTGGAGAGAGGTGTGGTGCCGCGGCCAGAGCAGCTGACTCCACAGCGTGGGGCTCACAGTGAAGTGGTGTAGCTCACTGGTTTCGGGGGAGAATTCTCCCCCGAATGCGGACCGCATTGACGACCCGTTTCTTGCACCTTGTCGTACTGCCCCTATCACGTTGTTTGCTGTCCTGCTGTATATCTGGCGGACTACCACAATATTATCCAGGCTTTGGGCTCTTCATACTAGCCCTGCAGTACGGGCTTAAAGTTAATCTTGACTTTTCAAATAAGAAGGCATGCATTGTTTGTCCTGAAGATGAACCTTGAATAAGTATAAGGTTCGAAACGTCGTCCACCATGTCACACTATATGCATACAAATTATGCTAATGGACGCTAGCAATAGTGTGTTAACTGTATTGTCTGACTGTGAGTTGTGATACACAGACTATCTGAATTGCCTCTAAATTCTTGTTTGTCCTTTCCTTAAGTGTGTTAGTCGGACATCGGCTGGTGACCTGCCTGTATCACACTAAATTCTTTTTACATTTTACTTATCAGAAATTAAAACTGTCCGGCTGGACAATGAATATAGTTGCTATCTAGTCTATATTTATTTCTCAGAAATTTCCTTTTTGTCTAGGGACCACTGTCCTGTGTAAAGACGTAATTCCCTAAGGTCCCTAGCGTATTGCTTCCTTGGGTTCCCTTGTGTATTAAAATGATATCTATTTGTAAAGCGCACCATCATCCGTGAGGATATCCTGGTGCTGAGCAGGTGTGTGTGCCTAGCCCTGCCTATGGTGGGTGAATTGAAAAGTCAGGTCTTCAGCTTCTTACATAAATCAAGAAGAGAGGCGGCTCTGATGTGGAATGCGTAGTCAGTCCAAGCTTTAGGAGCAAGCTAAGAGAACAATCGACACACTGGTTTGGTTCTGTGTTTGCATGGTGGTGTGCCAGTAGGAGTCCTTCACAGCGGAGGTGTCTGGGTGGTTGGTGGAAGGTGATGCAACTGTTCAGGTAGATGTGGCCTGAGCTGTGTAGTGCCTTGACTGTGCATGTGAGGAGTTTGCATAGAGCGCGTTTGCGTTTTAGGAGCCAGTGTAGTTCCATCAGGTGTGGTGTGGTGTGATGTGAGGTCTGTGTGGGAGGTTGTGGATGTGCCTGGCAGTGGAGTTCTGTATGGTTTGTAGTCTTCTAGTGAGTTGCTTGGTGATCCTGGTGTAGATGTTGTTCCCATAGTCCAAACTGCTGGCAACTAGGGCATGAGTGACAGTTTTCTAGTGTGGTTGGGAGCCATTTCAAGATCTTCCTCAGCATCTTCAGAAAGGTGGTGGCATTGACTTGTGCAGTCATGTCTAGTTTGCAGTTTGCTGTTGATGATTATTCTGAGTGCCCTGGTGTGGGTTCTGTGTGACTTTTTACAATTGTATTAGCCTTAATGCTGATTATAAATGAAACGCTATTTACAATCTAAGTCATTCAATATGAGTTATTTTCAGGTTCCATTGGAATTATAAGTTTGGTGGTAATGACCTTATTTCCTTTAAATAACTACTGGATTAAAAAGTCATACAGCTTGTTTCCATCAAACAATCAACAAAAAACAACATGTAATCTAGATCTCTCTGTAGACAGTTACCATCATGGCAGCCCCAGACGCCGTCATGACGTGATTTTCGATACGGGACACACATAAGCACAAAATAAACATCTATCGAAGGAGATCGTGTATGCCCTTAATGTGGTCCTATGTATGAATCTCCATACCAAGATGAGAGATGTCGTGACACATATCGTCCATTGATTTCCACACCCATTAGACTTTGAATACTGTTTTTTAGAAGAGTGGCCGCGTTTATATATCGCTACATTCGGTTGACTGACTGTGTGACATCTACTATTTGGATTCTTCCTTGCTTTTAACACATAGACCCTCAATAGTGGTACTTATGGACCATCCAAAGATGACGTTGGACATTCCTTTTTCAACATATTGTCCCCTATATCCTATTTGTGTATGGAAGTCACTGGATCCTATGCTGTCCATAGGAATCCAGTTTAAAATATACAATTGTAGTGTAATAGACGGTCACCTGATGAAGGCAGCAATGCAGAAACGCGCGTAGTCCACATCTACCGCATTGCCCCCATCAACTCTAAGTCTATCGTATTCATCTATTAATTTACTTATGTGATTTTGTTATATTGATTATGTGATATGAATGAACTCTTTTATAAAAAAACAAAGAACATTTGAAAATTCAACACAATAATAAGTTGCATTGAAGAATAAAATGAAATATATTTTTTGAGATTTATTAGTGTATATTCAGTTGTTGTACTAGTGGTTACTGTCTACAGAGAGATCTAGATTATAAACTATTTATTCCCTATTACTTGTGACCCGATATCAGTCGAAAAGAGAACCTGTTTGTGTAGTGGCTTAATACACTCTGTCCCCTTTGCTGTAGAGGAGTAACTCTCATATATGGGGTAATTACTGTGTCCCCTAAATTTTCAGGACGTCAAACGTGCACAAATTTACCCGGGGCTCCCGCATTTACAGGGAATTCTCAATTTCACACAAAGAAACTTGTAACAGGTGGTATTGGACGCACCATCTGAATTCCGAACCCTGCACTGAGGGACTGTACGGGGTGTAGTCAGTGCTTTAAATGGGCAGGTACTGTCCGGTACGGAGTATCTGCACTTTTTTAATTTGCAAGTGAGAGTACTTGCACTTCTCAGCAATGGTCCAGTACAGTTGATGGGAGAGTACTGACACTTATCAGCGAACAGGTACTCTCAAGACTGAGCACCGGCCATTTCTATATTTCCATTTAAAGTACTGGGTGCAGTATGTCAACCCCCAATTCAGACAATCGCAATCAGTCCGCCCTGCCTGAATTCGCACTCATGGTTTCCACCGGCTGTAGATTGGTGGGGTAAACCCTAAGTGCAAAGTGGGTGCAATAACAAGTGCAAATGATGTTACACCTCGTATTCCCCATTTCAGCGCAACCCCCTAAATTGTGCCATAAACTCCGTAGCAGACAGGGATTAGAATTTATGTCTTAAACAAGGTTCTTAACTCCTAAACTCAAACACACGGGAATGGATGAACATTTTAGATCTTCGTGGCAGAACATTTTTTTTTAGCTAAAATGAGGGTCGATCCGCCACATGAGGGTAACTTTGAGGGTAACTTGAGCGCTCTGCCGTCACCGAATGGTCCCTTGTGTCCTAGGCAAGTTCGAGTTCCTTTCTGTCGCCTGCAGCTTTCTTTATAAAAGCTTTCTTCCACTGCGGTGTGCGTCACATGAGACAGGTGTTGCCAAGGTAAATATCTGTGTTTGGCAAATAAAGTCAAATAAAATAAAAAGAAACAAAAAAATGAACAAAACAGCAGATGAAAGCCTGAAATACAAGTCAGGACGTTTCCCCGGAGAGCTCCCGCTGCGGCCTGTGGCAATCTTTCGGAATCAAAGGCAGTCTGCAGTGTCGGACGTCTTGCCATCTCTTAATGTGTTTGGGCTGCTGCAAGTTACCTGGCAGGCCAACGTCTGGCTTCCTGTGCCAGGCGTGCCTAACACCTCTGGCATTTTCATGAGTTGATTTGCATAGGGCTTTGCTGTTATACGAGATGGCAGAGGGCGCGTTCGAATGGCACAGTGGTTCCTTCTCGCACCTTCTGTCAGCAGCGCATTTTTGTGGCCAGGAAGTAGGCCGACGGTTTGCATGAGGGGCGGCGCGAGGCAAGGACAGGGAGGCGCAGGCGCGAGGCGAGGGCAGCTGGGGTGCAGGCGCGAGGCAAGGGCAGCGGGGTGCAGGCGCGAGGCGAGGGCAGGGAGGCGCACTCGCGAGGCAAGGGCAGGGAGGTGCACGCCTCTAACATTCTTATTAGCATGTAAGGAGGCCAAGTACACGTCGGAGCGAACAGGCCAAAGTCGGCTTGCACGTGTTTCTCCGGCTTGGCCATTGCAGTCTGAATTCCAAGGTCTGGCAGAAAGATTAAGAGTAAGTAAGCAGGCGGTACAATCTGCCCGCCAGCGACACCTGTTGGCATGCGCATGAATGACTCCACACAGTGTCATTTTAAGGATTTTGGGGGCCAGGGGCAAAGCATATTTTTGGGGGCCCTGTACCGATCAAATTCAGATATTATTACCCATTTTTGCTAATTCAAGAACACGAGATAACAAAAAATACTAAATTATATGTTACATTTCAACAAGGAGGCATAAAAACAGATGTACTATGCCTTGCCCAGGATCCCAAAAATCTTTAAGATGGCACTGGTTTAAGAGAGACAGCTAGAGGTAGCAGTGGGCAGAAAGGGAGATCGGTTTAGATAGAGGAATAGAATAGACATATGTCCAACAGAGAAAGGTCATTTTCCTGAGGGTGGGGGATCCTTGCCCCCAGTGCCCATGCCTTAAAACATCTGTTTCTCTACAGATGGCAAATTTGGAAGCTGTCATGTTCTCTTACAAACTTAAATAACGGTAGCCCAGCATAATTAGGTCTGTTTCAACTTTCTTTTTTTAGTTCAGTAATTTTTTTTATTGAAAAAAGACATATATACAAGGTACAGAGTAAAACACATGGGGAATGGGAAAAATATGGATAGGAAAAAACGTCCCGGGGGGGGGGGGGAGGGGGAAGCCATGCAAACACTGTCTCGATTGGCCTGTGCCTGTAAGTTCATAGTCCATGTTCTCACGCTGGCTTCACCCTCTTCTCGTGATCCTTTAGGCTTCTCCCACATCCCTTGCGCGCTGTCCGATTGTCTTCCTACCCCCTGGTGGCGCGAAGAGAAAGGAGAAAGGAGAGGTGTAAAGATATAGAGAGAGAGAGTGCAGAGAGCAATTGTGTCGCTGAGTAGGTGATGCATATGGATTGTGAGTGTTGCCTAGTCTGGACATTCAGGGAGGCTTATGGGAGGACAGGTAGTTGTCTAGCGACATCCACATCTCGCTTTTTTTTTCGGAGTTCGGTAGGCTGTTCGTTGTTATGGTGTCGGCTGCCCGTAGGAATGTGACCCAGTTGAACCAAGCTTTAAAAGTTGCCTTTGCTGTGTCTTTCCAGTTGGTCCACACCATCTTGACCGCCACTGTGAGCAGGAGGTCAATCAGGTCCCTGTCATTCCCAGATGTTATTGATGGGTCTGTGTATCCCAGTACTAGATAGTGAAAGTCCAGTGTTAATGTGGCGCCTGTTACGTCGTTGATTAAAGTGTTTATTGCGTCCCAGAATTTCCTGGTTTTAGTGCAGTGGAAGAGTAGGTGTGCCAGGTCTCCCTTCTGCTTGTTGCAGTTCCAGCAGGAATCATTCTCTCTTATTCACATGGAGGCCAGGCGTGCCGGGGTCCAGAAGGCTTTGTGTAACAGCCAGAATTTTGTCTGGTCTAGAGTCGATGTCACCTTCCTTCTTGATGATGAAGACCAGAGGTCTGCTCTTTCCTTCTCACTGAGCACTTTCCCTGCCGCTGCCTCCCAGTCGGCTATAGTTTTGTTATTTAGTTTAGACGCTTTGGGCCTCAGGGCTCTGTATATGTGTGCTACTTGGTGTCCTATGATGTTCAGGCCGGTGGCATATTGTATTATTGATGGGGTGAGATTGTTTAATCCTGCTATGGCGATTGCCACCCTTATCTTGAGGAAGTTATAGAGCTCTGTGCTATCAAACTTGTATCGTTCTTTGAGTGTGTCAAAGGCTATTTGATTCCCTTTGCTCTGTAGTTGGCTCACCGTTGTTATGCCATGACGGTACCATGTGTGCATGTTCAGTGTGTTGTTCTTGTATTTTAGCCTAGGGTTGTACCAGAGGGACTCTAGCTGAGTTTGTCTGACGTTTGTGTCTAGTATTTTATCTATTTTAAGTAGGGCCATTCTTGTGTTCCTTAGTATTGCGTTTTGTTTGATTGCGGGGTGTTTCGACGCTGTGAGTAGTGCTACTGGTTCCATCCCTCCTAGCAGGTTGCGCTCTAGAGAGAGCCAGGCCGGGGTGTAGTCACTTTTTGGGCATAGCCAGTACAGGCCCTGTTTTGCCATACAGGCTGTTTGGAAGGTCTTGAAATTTGTTATGTTAAGGCCTCCTAGTTCTTTGGGGAGTCTTAGTTTCTGAAGGCTGATTCTGGGTTTCTTCCCTCTCCATAGAAAGGTGTTTAGTAGCGTGTCTAACTTTTTATAGAAATCGGATGTGTTGGTTAGTGGCAGCATGTTAAGCATGTAGTTAACCATGGGGGTGATCATCATCTTAATGGCCTCTATCCTTCCCCACCACGTAGTGAATTTGGGTGACCATCCCTCTAGTTTCTCCTTGATTTTGCCTAAAATTGCTTGTTTGTTCTGGTCTAATGTTGTTCGCAAGTCTCTTTCGAAAAGGAGGCCCAGGTATTTAATGGCTTTCCTCTGCCAGGTCAGACCTGAGGATCCCAGAGCTGTCTTGTTGGTGTGGATGTTCAGTGGCTTACATTCTGATTTCTCTCTATTAAGTTTGTACCCCGACACCTGGGCATACTGGTCTATAGTGTCCATTAGAGCGTTTATAGATCTTTCTGGATCTTCTGTTACAATTAGGACATCGTCCGCGTATGCTGCCAGTTTAAAAGACTCTCCCTCTACAGGTATCCCTCTGATGTTGGGGTTTGATCGTATCATGTTGAGTAAGGGTTCTATTGCCAGTAGGAAGAGGGCCGGAGATAGCGGACAGCCCTGTCTAGTTCCCCTGTTTAGGTCTAGCAGATCTGACGTGCACCCATTTACAACCACCCGGGCTTTTGGTTCGTTGTATAGGGCCATCACCATCCTCCTGTAGTTATGGCCTAGGCCGAATTTCTGCATGCACTGGTCTAGGTATGGCCATGACACCCTATCAAACGCTTTTTCTGCGTCTAGGGCTATCATGACCGCCGCATTGTTGCTTTTGGAAGTGTGATTGATTACGTGGCATAGGAGCCTTGTATTGTCGTGGGACATTCTGTTCTTCAGATAGCCCACTTGTGCCCGGTGTATGAGGGAGGGTAGGCACGTATTGAGTCTAGTCACCAGGATCTTGGCATAAATTTTACAGTCCACATTAATTAGTGAGATTGGTCTGTAGTTTTTCGGGTGTTGTGTATCTTTGCCTTCTTTAGGGATCACTATGATGTTGGCTTCTGCCATCAATTGCGTCATGCGTCCATTGTTTACACAGCTTGTGAACACTGACGTCATCGTTGGCAGGAGTGTGGTGATGTAGTGTTTGTAAAACTTGGCTGTGAAGCCATCCGGCCCTGGTGCTTTTTTGTCTTTCAGACTTTTGACCGCCCTTTCTATTTCTTCCCTATTTATTTCTGAGTCTAATCTCTCCCTTTTATCCTCCGTCAGTTCTGGTGTTATGATGTGTTCCAATAGTTTTTTCCCTGCGTCTGCACTTAGCGTCTCATCTCTTTTATAGAGCTGCTCGTAGAAGTCCCTAAAGGTGTCGAGTATTCCCTTATTTGTCGTGTGTGATTTGTTTGTACTGTCTCTGACGGCTGCTATGGTGTGTTGTCTCTGTTTGCCTTTAAGGTACGCTGCAAGTGCTTTCCCTGCCCTGTTAGCCGAGCATAAGTTTATTGCTTTGTATTTATTGATCCATGCCCCCCCCCCCCGCTGAGGATCTTGTTCAACTCATACTTTTTCCTTGTTAGGGTCGTGAGGGTGTTCCTGTCCTCTATGTTGGCTATGTGACCTGATTCTAGTTTTTTGATTTCGCTCTCTAGGTCCTTTATCTTCCTGTTTCTCTCCTTGTTCTGCCTCCCCTTGATACTGATAATTGTTCCCCGTATTGTGGATTTCAGTGCGTCCCATAGCGTCTCTCTTCCAATGTCTGGGCTGTCATTGTTTTTGAGGTATTCTTTTATAGCTAGTTCTATTTCATCTCCGCTTTTTGTGTTTTTAAGAAGGTCGTCATCGAACCTCCATCTGCGCGTCGGGCGTTCATTGTGTTTGCCCGTTAGCGTTAGGCTGATGTGAGAGTGGTCTGAGATCGTCCTTGGGCCAATCTCTGTGTGTTCAATAAGGTGTGTGTGTGTGTCTGATAAGAGTATATAGTCAATTCTGCTGTATGAGTTGTGTGGGTTTGAGTAGAAGGTGTAGTCTCTTTCATCTGGGTTTTGTAGTCTCCATGGGTCTGCTAGTCTTATTTTTGCGCAAAGGTTCCGTAGTGGGTTGCCTCTCAGTGTGTTCTGACTCTGCCTTTGTGGGTGTCTATCTATGGCTGGATCCAGAACCTGGTTCATGTCTCCAGCCACTATTTGGAGCTCCCCCAAAGGCAGTGCTTCTAGTTCTTTCCCTATCTGTTCCCAGAATGTTTTATCTTCGGTGTTGGGGCCATAGATATTCGCCACATGTATCGGTTCCTCCCCCCTTAACATGCTTGTTATAAGTAACCTTCCTTCTGTATCTGTCTTTGTTTTGTCTGGTGTGGGGGCGTGGCTTGGACGACAAAGAAGATGGTCGTCTAGGTCCGTGGCTCCACAACCCTGAGGAAACAAAGGCGATTTAAACCAGCCAGACGCGAGGTATCCACCTCGGAAAAAAGAGCTAGCGGCTTGTGAAGGCGGTGGCCACAAGTTAAGGCATGCTGCTGGTCGGAACCTAGGCTCGAACAACGACAACAATAGACCGGAGGAGCCGATGCAGAGGGACGAACAAGAAGCAAGATGGCGACTACAAAAGCAGCGAGAAGACTCTAATGAGACCAAGCGATGCTGAGGAGCAAGCAGTAAGGACATCAAGGGGCGTCGCATCACAAGCGCCGAGCAGCCGGGTACAGCAACAGAGGAGCAGTCAAGAGAGATACAGAAACGTGACAAAAAGAGGGAGAGAAGAAGAAAAGTCACCCCGAGACGCTGAACGGGAAGCGGAGGTGGCGGAAGCAAGGGGATTAGAACCGGAGCCTGGCCTGAAAAGAGAGACACTGAACAAACCCCCCCGGACACCGGAAGGTAGGAGGCTCGGGACCGTAAACGCTACGGAGTGGGACCGGAAGCGAACACTGGAGGCAGCCATCACTGACGCCGGATCTGCAGAGGCGGAAGCGGATGGGAGCGGCCTCAAGACAGGAAGAGGAGACTACGCGCCAGGCGAGGCGCAAGAACGGGGGACAAAGGAACAAAGGAACCGATCCCTACGCACCAGGAGGTAGAGGAAGGCGCCGCAGCGATCCCAGACGGTGCGGGTGTCCTGCCAGCCGCTGCGCCACTGCAAGCAGTGGGGCGCTCCCCCCTCCCCCCCCACCACCGCTCCGAGCGCTCCTCCGCGGGGTGAAAAGAGGCACCCAAACCACATCCAGCCACAAGGTAATCAAGGGGCAGAGGTCTAGGCAGAAGCCCAAACCAAAGTGGGGTCTGCTAACAGATCGGGCCGCACACAGCTAAAGGCGGAAGTGGAACAGCGCTCCCTCCCCCTCCCCCCCCTCTGGATACAGCAACTGCCAAGCTACGAGGTGCCCAGGCGGGCAAAGACCAAAGCGCAAGAGTGAGCGCGCGATTTTAGGCAGCGCCCAACGAGAGCTGAGGTCAGCGCTCCAAACTAGGGGAGACGCCTAGCAACAGAGATCCCGGGGGCAAGACAAATACTCGGCCGCACAAAAGGAGCACAAATTGCGGTACAATAACAAGAGGGCGCCAGGCAGCTGAGAGATTAGGCCACACCTCAGCATCCGATCTACCCAACGGACTTCAGGGCAAAGGGAGCTGAAGCAAGCTAGGAGACCGAGCCCGAGCAGAGAGTGGGGGCTTCAAGCGACCGGGGTCGACACTGGCGAACGAGACAAGGCATACGCTGGAGGGGATAAGGTCAAAAACAAAGACCCGACACATTAAAGCACCGAGCCGCTTCCGCCTCAATTTTGCAATACAAACCACAAACCAAACACAGGTCAGACAGCGTGCTGACACAAGGTCAGTAGACGAATCACAGATCAAACCAAGCAGTCCGGGCAATCCACAACTACAGGAAATGGCTGAAGGAGGGAAACCCCCAAATGACCAGAAAAAAATTAAAAAAGACATTATGGAGTCACCGGCAAAGCCCAAAGCAGAGACTGCAACACTAGAAACAGTACTGAAAAGAATAAACGAGGTGAAGGATGTCGCAAAGGAGACCAAAAAGACTATTGACACAATGCAACTTGAACTGGCCGCAATCCGAGCCGACCAACACAGCACAAACACCAGGATGGAAACGGTGGAAGGAAGGATGAGTGAAGTAGAAGATGCAACAAGCAGGAACATCAAGACCACAGAGGAACACGCAAAGATTGCCAAGATAATTCAGAAGCAAATAGCGGAGCAGGACGACAGAGCAAGAAGGGGCAACATCAGAATCCTGGGGATCCCGGAGGGCCTGGAGGAAAAGGAGAAATCATGCGCAGCAATGCTGGAGGGCATGTTGCCCAAACTCACCGGCCTGGTCTTCGATAGGCAGTTTGAAGTTAATAAAGCATACAGAGTACCAGCGAAGAAACCGGCCACTGGGAAAACCCCAAGAGCAATAATCTGCACCCCCCTAAGAGCAGACCACACCGACGCAATCTTCGCCTTTGCAAGGAAGAACCAAAACCTCACATGGGCGAGCAGCAAAATCGTGCTCACACAAGATTACTCGAAACCCACAGCAGAGGCCAGGAAAGGCTTTCTAGCCATGAGAGAAACACTGCGGAAAAGAAACCTCAATTACTCCTTCACAGGTCCTGCCCCCTTTAAGATCACGGACAACTGGAGGTCACTGGTCTTTGAGGACCCCAAGGAACTCAGGCGATACCTAAGAGGCCCACCGACAGAGGAAATGGATGCAAAAGGCCAAAGTGCCCCGAAAAGAAGTGCCTCACCAACCGACGAAAGGAAAGGGGAATAAAGCGGAAGGAACACTACGGAAGGACAACACTAAGTACCCGCCCAAAATCAAGACTTTGTGCGACTTTCAGGACCCAAGCATAAATAACACTATACCGATTTCTACCTCAAGCTCAAGCGAGAAGCAATGGGAACTGATAAGGCGAACTTGCAGCAAGAAGTAGCGCTAGCCCAAAGAGTGCGCACAGAATCTCAGGAATTTGAAAAGACAATTGTTTTAAGAAATCAGCAACCAACCTACCTCAGGGAACGCGGAGCAAAGGAACTTTGTTGTCGCACACCCACTATGCAAGTAAGTGGGTGGGGGGAGGGAGGGGAGGGGGGCAGGGGAGAGGAAGGGGGGTGCGGGGGTAACACACATGGGTCGATTCTATTTTCTTCTCTTTTTCTATCTTTCTACACCACTTTTCTACTACTAGAGAGAGCTGATAGGGAACCAAAACACAGAAGTAAGCAATACATGCTAAGGAGCCAAACAGACAGCCAACTCAGAAAGAAAAGGAAATGACACACAACACGCACCACACTCTCACGACTGACATTAAGGTAGTGTCAATGAACGTTAAAGGTCTCAACCACCCAGTAAAAAGGAGGAAAGTCCTAGAGCACCTGGCAAAGCTGAAGAGTGATATCTATGTTCTGCAGGAAACAAGGCTTGGGGGGGAAGACATAGACCGCCTTAAAGCCAGCTGGATAGGTCACGTATTAGGTTCACCAGCAAAGAACAAAAAGAACGGAGTCATCACAATACTAAGCAAGAAGTCAAAACTCACACCAGACAAAACAAAGGCCTGTTTCAACTTTCAAGGTATTTTGCCACCAATACCATCTTTTGCATTTTTGGGTCCTGGGCAAGATATATTTCAGGGCCCTCTGTTCGGAACAACTTCGAATTTTAGTTCCCATTTTGTGCTAATTCAGGCCCACATAATGCCATGTGCCCGCTTTGCTCATACCCTAGATAGACTCTGCTTCGCACCGTAGGTGAGGTGCAGGTTCACCCCCTTTTTTTGAGTTTATTTAGCACCCTGTTTATAAGGCTCAACGTGAGTTATTGAGCCTGGAACAGCATTGAAAACTATCTACGTGACATACCTAGTCTATTGTAGTGCCATTTATACGGTGCTTGTTACTCTTGATGACGCATTGAAGTGCTTTTTGGATATGTAGCCCATCAAAGTTTCAGTACTCATGCTGTTTCTCACACAGTTCTTATTCAGATATGTTTTCCAGATCTACTCTATACGGGGGGTAGGTGGCATTGGCAGAGTTTCATTCTGTGGAATTCGGCAGAATTGCATTAAAATGTTATGGAATTCCGCAAAGGGGCAGAGTGGGCACAGCAATGTGCAGTGTATACACCTCAGTGCGCTTACATAAGTATGTACGGGCATGGAGGGGTATCCACTCCAATGCATACCACTCAGCGCGCATACATCCTTATGTAAGGACGACAAGGGGTATGCACTCGACTGCAGTGGTACTTTACAGGGCTAGAAGTGGGAGCAGTCCCTCTATGGTTAAAAATCACTGCAGATTGCATTTCTATCTGCAGTGGTTTTTAAACATAAGGGGACTGCTCCTTCGTCCAGCCCTGTTTAAAACCATTACAGTGCTGATTTAATTCTGCTGGTGGAACTGCAATTCCTTGTTACATGATTATTGCGTAGTTACTAAATTACTCCAATTCCGACAGCGGATTACACATTTCCCTACCGAGCCGATTAATATATTTCTCTTGACCAATCTCTCCAGCACAAATAGTTTTATTTGTAATGATACGCTCTCGTTCCATTCTTTAATAAAAACAATACGGAGAAGTCTTACATGCCCACCAAGCCAACAAACTAACAAAAAATTACCCTAAATGCAACCGACCGAATAATTGTCCAAACTTAACATCTTGTCTGGTGGTTTTTTCACCACTTACAAATGGCGCCCGCCTTACCGAGCCGATCAATACACCTTAGGACCTTCTGCTCCAGCTAAAATACCCTCGCTGCATCTATAACCCTTTTTTCCATGATTGGTAAAAAAAACCAATACGGACAACCCTTCCATGCCCACATAACAACAAAATAAATAACAATACATTCCCAACCTAGTCTATCAAAAAATATTAACTCGCGCAGTGAACACCTTTACTTCCGGGTCGTTCCCTTTAACTAGCGTATCCCGCGATTGCGAGAGGCGGAAGGACCTGACCCAGGAATCGCCATGTCGGGAGGATTTTAGGATCGTAGGCATTAGCCTAAAAAGTAAGTTGGATTTGCCGTCTTTTCACACTGCGTGTAATTGCTTTCTGTAACTCCGCGCCTAACGCGGGTGATTTATATTTTTTTATCCCCGTTTCCTTTTAATAGAAACGCTCGTAACTCTTTTTCCCTAACACGGCGCCATCCCGACCGCCTATGCATACTGTGGCCTGCCGGTTAGCCTGCTTGACATCAACCCTTACAATAGACCCCGTATTTTGACTTTCCTGTGTTTTAACACCAACACGACCGACGGCATTTCAGCCAGTCAGCCACACAAAACGGGCGGACCATATAGGACGACTATGCCTCTCCTAATCACCCTAACATATGCCCGGGTACAAGACTTAGTAATCATAACCATTCCTTCTGTCCCACATTAATATTACTGTGCAAAACAAATCTAGCTGCTAAGCAATCATGAGTATACACGGTTTCAATTATGTCACAAAATGCGCAAAATTATGTAAAATGTAGAAAAAAATAATGTGCTATTAAGATATGTAGACTATTCAAACATTTTTTCCGTGTGTCGTTTTGAATACAACCTACCAGACACTGCTGAAAGGAGGCAAACATAGGCTTTTGCAATATAGATGCCCCAATCCAAATGTAAGTTATTAGGAAAACCAACATGCTTGAAGTAACTGTTGACACATGATCGCTTGAATGTTTTGATTTCCGTGACAAAAGTAGAATATACAATTGCTAGGCATTATTGTTAATGGGGTAGATAAACTTTATGTATTGATAGCATGAATCCGGGCTTCTCAGTTGGAAACTTGTTTCCTTTTAAGATTTTGACTTCACATAGTGCGAATCTTCCTGACAAAATGTCCTATCTAATATGTTATACACATGATTGGATGTCAACACAATTGCACTTATGAATTGTTCTGTTTAAATTAACAGGAAATGTTTTATTACTGAAGAATTATATTCTTATACCACGGACAATGTACACATCTTGAAACAGGAATTTTCTCCGTGAATTAACTCATTTAGGTATTATCAATCAATCAATCAATGACACTTATAGAGCGCGCTACATACCCGTAGGGTCTCAAGGCGCTGGGGGGGGGGGGGGGGGGGAGTGCCGCTACTGCTCGAACAACCAGGTCTTCAGCTTCTTCCTGAAGAAGAGGTGGTCTTGGGTCAGGCGCAGGTCGGGAGGGAGGGAGTTCCAGGTCTTGGCGGCCAGGTAGGAGAAGGACCTTCCTCCTGTAGTCGCTCTTCGGATGCGGGGGACGGCGGCGAGGGCGTGGTTGGCTGATCGGAGGTGGCGTTTGGGAGCGTAGAAGTTGATCCGGCTGTTGAGGTAGCTCGGGCCTTGGTCGTGTAGGGCTTTGTGTGCGTGGGTGAGGAGGCGGAAGGTGATTCTTTTGTTGACGGGGAGCCAGTGAAGGTCTCTCAGATGTCCGGAGATGTGGCTGGTTCGTGGGATGTCGAGGATGAGTCTGGCTGAGGCGTTCTGGATCCGCTGGAGTCTCTTCTGGAGCTTGGCGGTGGTACCGGCGTAGAGGGCGTTGCCGTAGTCCAGTCGGCTGGTGACGAGGGCTTGGGTGACGGTCTTCCTGGTCTCGGTGGGGATCCACCAGAAGATCTTCCGTAGCATGCGTAGGATGTTGAAGCACGCCGAGGAGACGTTGTTGACTTGCCTGGTCATGGAGAGGGAGGAGTCCAGGATGAAGCCCAGGTTGCGTGCATGGTCTGTCGGTTTGGGTGCGGTGCCCAGGGCGGGAGGCCACCAGGGGTCGTCCCAGGCGGAGGGTGAAGAGCCGAGGATGAGGACCTCCGTCTTGTCAGAGTTCAGTTTCAGGCGGCTGGTCGTCATCCACTCGGCTACCTCTTTCATCCCTTCGTGCAGGTTGGCTCTGGCGGAGGCGGGGTCGTTGGTCAGGGAGAGGATCAGCTGGGTGTCATCGGCGTAGGAGATTATGCTGAGGTTGTGTTTGCGTGCGATGGCCGCGAGGGGGCTCATGTAGACGTTGAAGAGGGTGGGGCTCAGAGATGATCCTTGAGGGACGCCGCAGATGACTTCGGAGGCCTCTGACTTGTACGGTATTATGACTGTATTTTATTGACCACACTGCTTTTTCGCTTGTCCTTCACTTTTCTTTGTTTTAATACCTTGGGACTCTTTGATTGACCAACCGAACAGAGTGACATTCTCTTTTACACTTCCATTCACGTTTATTTAAATCCTGCTGTCTGTCTGTAAATTAATACTTTAAACTCACTCACGCTGTTCTTGCTTGAATCTTGTTTTGCGTTTCTTTGGAATTCTTCTGATCACTGCATTGTACTCAGGCACCATCATTCTCTAGGCACAGATATTGATTCTTTAGGTGTTTTTAGTATCAAAGAATTAATCTAAGCACTTCCACACACTTGGTGTTTTTTCTGGTTTTTCTTGGGGTCAACTGCTCTTAGACCACACGAGTTTTAAATCTTTCTCTTATTCCTCTTCAACAGCTTTGAGAAAGCCCCGGCGCAAATCGCCAAGAGGGGGCGAAACACGTGTCGGCTGTCCTTATTGTATGAATTAAAATAAAGAAATCTTGCTGCAAACAGAGATGTTTTTGTCCTTCATATCACGAGCTGAAAAAAACGGATATTAATCCTGGCAAATTAAACCAATCTTATGTGGAGATCACACTCACAACCTTTCAAAACTGTTTCCCTAACCCTGAAGCCCAAGAGGTCCAGAGCTTCGAGTGTGTCTCCATCCACTAATTAACCACACTTATTCAAGTGTTGTCTAAAGCCTTGAAATCCTTGGGCCTTTGCTACCTCATCCGCATTGAAATATATGGATCTCTAAGGCTTAAACAACTGATTCTTCTACAAGCCACTGTTCAACTTCAAAAGAATTTTACCATTTTGGTTTTCAAAACAAAACAATAAACAATGGCATCCTACAACTCGAGACGTGACAGACGAAATGACAGACTTGAAGCAGCATTTGACCCCACAGGCGCGACCATAAGTCGAACATCCAGCACCACCAACCTAACCTCAGCTAAAAGTACATTTCAGGCTTTGGAAAAAGTTGCAAAGAAGGAGACCTCAAAATGGTGGGAGGTAGCATCCCTCAAAAAATACCTGGAACATAACTTGATCCCACGGGGATTGCGCATCTTGATCTTTCCTCCAATCGAAACTACGGCTCCCGAAAAACTACAACTATGGGAAGACAACCTTCGCACTGCCTCCAATAACATGATCCGACAACTAATTGACCTTGCAATGGAAGAGTATGAAACCAATAAAAAAGAAGTTGATAACTTATCCAAAAGAATCGAAGATGCAAATTGGGGTGAGATCACAACAAAAAACTATGAGATCTTAAACAAATTCCTGGATGAATTAGAGGAAGACATTATCCAAAGGAAAAATCGGAAATTCAGACGCGATCTGCAAGATTATCAACAAGGGAGAGTGTACACCTTTGCACAAAAATATGACAATATCAATACCTCCACAACAAACAATACGACAAACGAATCCATACAGACACCATCATCATCTGAGGCAGGGTCAGTAGAAAATCTATCCTTATCGTCCAATTTGAGACCGCAGGTAAATTTTCGGGAGGAGGTCCAACGACACCGCCTAGGGAATATACAAGACAACCGATTCCGACCACCAAATCTAGGCACACCGAAACCCAACACACCGGGCGTACAAACCAGGGCAAGGAAAAGGGAACAACATCTAACCAAAACATAACCAATAACCTGGTACTCAACTTATCCACGACTACCCTGTCGGATACACACAATCAAATACTAAACAAAGGACTGTCCTTTTGCCCAACTGCCCAATGGGACCTAGTGAAAACCAAAATAGATCTCTTTAAATTCACTAGAAGATTGAAACTACACTCTTTCTTCCAAGAAAATCCGAGAAGACGGACGACGACCAATCACAATAATCAAACTAGTGACCTATCTGCACAAGACCTGGAAAACAGTAATCTCCTCCTTCATCTATCTTCTGACGAAACACCAGATGACTTGGAATCTCTCACAACAACTGCAGACGAACTTGGTATTGACATCTACCATACTAAACCAAACCCTTTGAAGAAGAAATCAAGATTCACCCCGTCATTACCAGCTGGTAACTCGATTGATATGTTTCTCTCCAAAGTAACCGAAGATCTAAACAAGGAATTTGATAAGTATAAAGCCAAGCAGAAATATACCCCAAAAAATATAACAACTAAGGAAAGATTGGCTTTGGCGGAAATACGACAAAACAAGGACCTGACAATAAAAGAAGCAGACAAGGGGGGAAATGTAGTTATTTTAAACACTTCAGATTACCTCCTAGAAGCACAACGTCAACTGGATGATAATACCTGCTATCAAGCTTTGGAAAAGAATCCCACCCAACAAATTCAAGAAAGACTATCTGCACTACTTGACCTATGGTACGAAAAAGGCCTCCTCAGTATAGAAGAAAAGAACCTTTTATACATTAAAAATCCAGTTGTACCAACTCTGTACCTGTTACCTAAGGTGCACAAACCTTGGCGAATACCAAAGGGAAGACCCATATTTGCTGGCATTGATTCCGTTTGCTCCAACTTAGGAGCATTCATTGACGCAGAGCTACAGCCTTTAATGAAAGCCCTTCCGTCCTTCATCAGGGACACAAAGGATGTACTGCAAAAACTGGACAATATAACATGGCAGGAAGATTTCTTTCTCATCGCAATTGACATTACCAGTTTATATACCTCAATAAAACACTCAGATGGTATAGCTGCTACCAGGAAATACCTGCAAACCCGTTCAGTCCACCTAACGGCGCGCAACAGAATGATCCTTGACTTCCTCGAATTCTGTCTATTCAACAACTATTTTCTCTTTAATGGAAAATATTACCTCCAATTGCGGGGGACGGCAATGGGGGCAAAATTTGCACCCCCATATGCCTGCCTCCTGATGGGAATGGTCGAACAACATTGGCTGTGGCAGGAAAGACCGGAAGAAGTGACAGACAACATAATAATGTGGGGTCGTTACATTGACAACATCCTAATGATCTGGCAAGGAACTGAGGACAAACTAAGATCATTTATCAAGTCCATGTCACCAAACCAATGGGGTATCGAAATTACATATAACATCTCCAAAACAGAAATCGAATTCCTGGACTTGACTATCTACATCTCAGAGAATCAGCTACACACCAAAATGTACAGAAAACCAACCTCTGCAAACTCCATCCTACATGCCACCAGCAGCCACCCTGCCCATACCATCACTAACATCCCAGGAGGGGAATTCAGACGAGCACGCATGAACTGTAGCTCTGTGGAAGAGTATGAAACTCATTCAGCAAACATAACTGAACGTCTGAGACAAAGAGGTTACAAAGAGAAACAACTTACCAAAGCAGTCACTAAATTCAAAACATCTGACAGACAGAGCTTATTGCACAACAATCAACCACAAGAGAAAAAACAAACCATTCGCTTTACAACTGAATACAACAGCGGGCAACAACATATTCGTAAGGCCTTACAAAAACACTGGCATCTGTTGAAAGATAATCCAACCCTGTCCGACACAATACAAGACAAACCTCAAATGGGTTTCTCACGAAGCAAAAATCTAAGAGACATGATCTGTCCATCTTTTCTTGATATTCAACCAAAACCAAGAATATTTCCACCGCAGACCATGGGCTTTTACACCTGTATGAACTGTTCGATCGGCAAACTGGGCAAATCCAGAACCAAAGAGGTCCTAATCAATGGCACTAAATACAGGATCAGATATCTCATTAACTGTGAAAGCACCTATGTTATTTACTTAATAATATGCCCTTGTGGACAACATTACATTGGCAGCTCGAAAAGACCTTTGAAAGTCCGGATACAGGAACATTACCGAAATATCCATGGCACGGACACTAGACAGTCCCTTGTAGATCATTTCCTTCACCATCACAAAAACAATCTGAGTTTCACGTTTGTTGGTTTAAAAAAACGGAAAATTCCCAAACGAGGAGGAGACTTGGAACAGATGCTCCGTTGAGAAGAGAGTTCACTAATCATTGGAATGGAAACTGTAACAAAGGGACTCAATCAAGAATATGAGTGGCATCACTGGCTGTAATTGACCCAATGTTGTGTTTCGGGAGGGTGACACTTTACTCTCTTAGCCGCAAACATGGGGCTGCAAAAATGGCAATGATCTGTAGATTATAAGATCCTCTCATTTTTGGCATATGTGAGACACTGAAATAACAGCATGGATTAAATCACTCACATATGAGACGAGATGCACATAGACATCTGGGTGTACATACTTTGTTATATTTCCAGCAATAGTCAATTTGCTTGATCATGTTTTCCCATTTTTTATTCTCCCTAGGTAGATGCACTTGTACAATGGTACAATATAGTCTATACACATGACCAAGAGTGTTCCAACAAGCCAAAAGGTCACACTACTTTAAAAAAAATAATCTAGAAAAACAATTAATGACACAATCTTGAATGTTCAAGAATTGCGCATCTTAATTCTCGTCTCCATTTTTTGAGGTTAAGACATTACCTCTTGACATCTGATGTAAACATAATCCAATAATGACAGCATACCTTGGGATTCAGTACAAATTGTTTTAATACCTCTCTGGCTATTCTAAATAAGCATATGATTCCATGAGTATATTTACGTCTCGCAGTATACAAGCTGCCCAAAACCTTACGATTGACCGGCCTTCCTTTCACCACTTATAAATGGCGTTCGCCCTACCGAGCCGATTAATATATTTCTCTTGACCAATCTCTCCAGCACAAATAGTTTTATTTGTAATGATACGCTCTCGTTCCATTCTTTAATAAAAACAATACGGAGAAGTCTTACATGCCCACCAAGCCAACAAACTAACAAAAAATTACCCTAAATGCAACCGACCGAATAATTGTCCAAACTTAACATCTTGTCTGGTCGGTTTTTTCACCACTTACAAATGGCGCCCGCCTTACCGAGCCGATCAATACACCTTAGGACCTTCTGCTCCAGCTAAAATACCCTCGCTGCATCTATAACCCTTTTTTCCATGATTGGTAAAAAAACCAATACGGACAACCCTTCCATGCCCACATAACAACAAAATAAATAACAATACATTCCCAACCTAGTCTATCAAAAAATATTAACTCGTGCAGTGAACACCTTTACTTCCGGGTCGTTCCCTTTAACTAGCGGATCCCGCGATTGCGAGATGCGGAAGGACCTGACCCAGGAATCGCCATGCCAGGAGGATTTTAGGATCGTAGGCATTAGCCTAAAAAGTAAGTCGGATTTGCCGTCTTTTCACACTGCGTGTAATTGCTTTCTGTAACTCCGCGCCTAACGCGGGTGATTTATATTTTTTTATCCCCGTTTCCTTTTAATAGAAACGCTCGTAACTCTTTTTCCCTAACACAGCGCCATCCCGACCGCCTATGCATACTGTGGCCTGCCGGTTAGCCTGCTTGACATCAACCCTTACAATAGACCCCGTATTTTGACTTTCCTGTGTTTTAACACCAACACGACCGACGGCATTTCAGCCAGTCAGCCACACAAAACGGGCGGACCATATAGGACGACTATGCCTCTCCTAATCACCCTAACATATGCCCGGGTACAAGACGTAGTAATCATAACCATTCCTTCTGTCCCACATTAATATTACTGTGCAAAACAAATCTAGCTGCTAAGCAATCATGAGTATACACGGTTTCAATTATGTCACAAAATGCGCAAAATTGTGTAAAATGTAGAAAAAAATAATGTGCTATTAAGATATGTAGACTATTCAAACATTTTTTCCGTGTGTCGTTTTGAATACAACTTACCAGACACTGCTGAAAGGAGGCAAACATAGGCTTTTGCAATATAGATGCCCCAATCCAAATGTAAGTTATTAGGAACACCAACATGCTTGAAGTAACTGTTGACACATGATCGCTTGAATGTTTTGATTTCCGTGACAAAAGTAGAATATACAATTGCTAGGCATTATTGTTAATGGGGTAGATAAACTTTATGTATTGATAGCATGAATCCGGGCTTCTCAGTTGGAAACTTGTTTCCTTTTAAGATTTTGACTTCACATAGTGCGAATCTGCCTGACAAAATGTCCTATCTAATATGTTATACACATGATTGGATGTCAACACAATTGCACTTATGAATTGTTCTGTTTAAATTAACAGGAAATGTTTTATTACTGAAGAATTATATTCTTATACCACGGACAATGTACACATCTTGAAACAGGAATTTTCGACGTGAATTAACTCATTTAGGTATTATGACTGTATTTTATTGACCACACTGCTTTTTCGCTTGTCCTTCACTTTTCTTTGTTTTAATACCTTGGGACTCTTTGATTGACCAACCGAACAGAGTGACATTCTCTTTTACACTTCCATTCACGTCTATTTAAATCCTGCTGTCTGTCTGTAAATTAATACTTTAAACTCACTCACGCTGTTCTTGCTTGAATCTTGTTTTGCGTTTCTTTGGAATTCTTCTGATCACTGCATTGTACTCAGGCACCATCATTCTCTAGGCACAGATATTGATTCTTTAGGTGTTTTTAGTATCAAAGAATTAATCTAAGCACTTCCACACACTTGGTGTTTTTTCTGGTTTTTCTTGGGGTCAACTGCTCTTAGACCTCACGAGTTTTAAATCTTTCTCTTATTCCTCTTCAACAGCCTTGAGAAAGCCCCGGCGCAAATCGCCAAGAGGGGGCGAAACACGTGTCGGCTGTCCTTATCGTATGAATTAAAATAAAGAAATCTTGCTGCAAACAGAGATGTTTTTGTCCTTCATATCACGAGCTGAAAAAAACGGATATTAATCCTGGCAAATTAAACCAATCTTATGTGGAGATCACACTCACAACCTTTCAAAACTGTTTCCCTAACCCTGAAGCCCAAGAGGTCCAGAGCTTCGAGTGTGTCTCCATCCACTAATTAACCACACTTATTCAAGTGTTGTCTAAAGCCTTGAAATCCTTGGGCCTTTGCTACCTCATCCGCATTGAAATATATGGATCTCTAAGGCTTAAACAACTGATTCTTCTACAAGCCACTGTTCAACTTCAAAAGAATTTTACCATTTTGGTTTTCAAAACAAAACAATAAACAATGGCATCCTACAACTCGAGACGTGACAGACGAAATGACAGACTTGAAGCAGCATTTGACCCCACAGGCGCGACCATAAGTCGAACATCCAGCACCACCAACCTAACCTCAGCTAAAAGTACATTTCAGGCTTTGGAAAAAGTTGCAAAGAAGGAGACCTCAAAATGGTGGGAGGTAGCATCCCTCAAAAAATACCTGGAACATAACTTGATCCCACGGGGATTGCGCATCTTGATCTTTCCTCCAATCGAAACTACGGCTCCCGAAAAACTACAACTATGGGAAGACAACCTTCGCACTGCCTCCAATAACATGATCCGACAACTAATTGACATTGCAATGGAAGAGTATAAAACCAATAAAAAAGAAGTTGATAACTTATCCAAAAGAATCGAAGATGCAAATTGGGGTGAGATCACAACAAAAAACTATGAGATCTTAAACAAATTCCTGGATGAATTCGAGGAAGACATTATCCAAAGGAAAAATCGGAAATTCAGACGCGATCTGCAAGATTATCAACAAGGGAGAGTGTACACCTTTGCACAAAAATATGACAATATCAATACCTCCACAACAAACAATACGACAAACGAATCCATACAGACACCATCATCATCTGAGGCAGGGTCAGTAGAAAATCTATCCTTATCGTCCAATTTGAGACCGCAGGTAAATTTTCGGGAGGAGGTCCAACGACACCACCTAGGGAATATACAAGACAACCGATCACGACCACCAAATCTAGGCACACCGAAACCCAACACACGGGGCGTACAAACCAGGGCAAGGAAAAGGGAACAACATCTAACCAAAACATAACCAATAACCTGGTACTCAACTTATCCACGACTACCCTGTCGGATACACACAATCAAATACTAAACAAAGGACTGTCCTTTTGCCCAACTGCCCAATGGGACCTAGTGAAAACCAAAATAGATCTCTTTAAATTCACTAGAAGATTGAAACACTCTTTCTTCCAAGAAAATCCGAGAAGACGGACGACGACCAATCACAATAATCAAACTAGTGACCTATCTGCACAAGACCTGGAAAACAGTAATCTCCATCCACTAATTAACCACACTTATTCAAGTGTTGTGTAAAGCCTTGAAATCCTTGGGCCTTTGCTACCTCACCCCCACGGGCATGGAGGGGTATCCACTCCAATGCATACCACTCAGCGCGCATACATCCTTATGTAAGGACGACAAGGGGTATGCACTCGACTGCAGTGGTACTTTACAGGGCTAGAAGTGGGAGCAGTCCCTCTATGGTTAAAAATCACTGCAGATTGCATTTCTATCTGCAGTGGTTTTTAAACATAAGGGGACTGCTCCTTCGTCCAGCCCTGTTTAAAACCATTACAGTGCTGATTTAATTCTGCTGGTGGAACTGCAATTCCTTGTTACATGATTATTGCGTAGTTACTAAATTACTCCAATTCCGACAGCGGATTACACATTTTGCCCACCCCTACTCTATACATAGAGTCAAGAATGCAGCAAAGTAAAAGGAACAGCGAAGTCAAGGGGTCCTGCTCGACCCTACAAGCCAAAGCACACGTCAAAACAAAATATAGTGCAAAAATATATGATCAGGTGTACCAAGGTAGGCCTAACTGTAACTGAATCCTGGTAAAAAAAATACTATTTATTACATGCACTCAGATAAACAGAGTGGTGAGACAGAAGGAAACATTCTGTCGTCAGAAAGGGGTGATGGGTAACACTAAGAGAAATTAGCGCTTTACAGCCAGTTAGAAATCAGTACGCTGTTGGAAGGGAACCACTGTAGGTTGGAGAGACCACCAATGAGGGAGGCAGAAGACTGCTTCCTCTGTCCCTCCTCAGTGTCTGCACTTATCATCTCCCCCATAGGTACATAGATACGTGTGCTCAGGGCACAAGTCCTAAAAAAAGAAGTGGGGGGAAGCTGAAGGTCACAACAGGAAGTGACGTCACGAAAGGTGGCTTTCACTCAGTTGCAGTTTATAGTTATCGAGCTCCCGATAAAATAAATGGGGGGGCGCCGTACACCCGCGTGGTACCCCGACTCGAGCCCTGTGTGTGCTCACAGAAGGGTACCCGTTTTTGCAAATCAAAAACAGGGACATTTCTTAAATATAGAAATCAGTCTACAATTTGTAATCATCTGAGGGGTAGAGAATGGCTTAATTGATATCACTGACAGAGAGAAAAGACTGACAATGAGGTACTAAGATGAATTAAATGTAAATTGTACATACACATTATCATCTGTGTTAACTGGTTAGCTTTCTGCTAATGTTTGGTCATTATTCATGCATTGTAACACATGAAAACATGACTCTTTGTCTTAATTCAAACCTCTATGAAAACTGGTGGATCTGCTAAATGTATTAAAATCTGCTAGGGCAGTTGGCAAAAAATGTTTAATCCAGATTGCCTGGTCACCCTTGTCCACAGCTCAAGAGACAACCAGAGGGGGCAGAGAAAAAGATACAACCCAAGTCTGGTTTATGAAAAGAGGGTTAGAGCGAAAAGAGTACACTGGAAAATTAAAACAATTCTTCAAAGATTAAAATCCATCTGTTCTTCTTCATACAAATCCAAAGTCACTGAACATAAGCACTCCATGAATACCTATGGATTTGATATATGCTCATACATTTCATACTCATATATGCACCATTTGGGAACACGGAAGAGGAATATTTAGAGATAGAAATCAGGAATTCAGGAAACTGCTATTTTCCCATTAAATTGCACTAAAGAAAAGCAGAAGGCGCAGGTTTGAAAAGGAGAAAGCCAACATTTTGTCTAAAAGATTTGTAAGTCTCCAAAAGTTTTTTGCATTTATGCAGGCTTTAAGAAGAATGCAGATTTTTTTTCATTCCAAAACCTAATTAGGGAGAGTAGAGAAATAGTGTTGCCTCTGCTCCACAGTCTCAAAGGACAGAATTAGCTGAAGAGAAAGAGCCAGAAATGTGGCCAGGCTCAACCAATGGTTGGCTAAAACGGCTATCAAATTATCTGATTATGGCTTCAGAAGCAAATGGCACTACCTAATCCTCTACCCAACTTCTACATAGTCTTTAGGTACCCAGGCCATGATCACCATTCCTTTGCAAATAGGTGCTCCCTGCCTGTAGACTTGGCCGACATATTTCTCAAGACAGAGAAAAAACATGTACTTCTAACATGGTGTGCGCAAATCACTAACTCACAGATGGGACCACAGCTTTGTGAGCTGGTCGCGGTGCACAGTACCGCATAACTGGTCTCCTACTGAATAGGTAGGAGATGGGTGCAAGTCCAGCACCAGCATATTTGATGACGGCTCGGCTCCAAGCAGAGGACGGACAGTCACATGTTGGAGACGAGTCTCTAGAAAACATGGTATACCACTAATATTCATTACCCTACTCCCTGCCCCCCCCTTAAAGGGTGAACATCAATGTGGTGGACCCACCTATATGAATCAGCTCAAAGCAAGGGCTGCCAAGCCAGGACTAACCCAGTGCTTAATTTGTTAAAAACACAAGTGCAGGTGCCAAAAAAGTTTCTTAGGAATGCCGGGCTTGCCAAATACCGAGGTCACCTATGCTTGATGTCACCACCCTAAACTTACTGTCTGCTTATAATGTCAGGTTCTTTTTCGCCCTCACTGTTCTCTTTGCCACTGTTTTCCCACCTCTTTCTTCCTCGCCTCCTTTCCCCATTTCTTCCTTTCTTTCTCTTGCTCTGTGTCAAAGTCTGATAAGGAAAAATAAGTCCTAGTCCCCATAAAAGAGTGCAAGTGCTCAGCACCTGAAATCCTCTGCACATATTAGACACTGGAATGACCAGGGATGGCGTAAAAGCTAGCGGAAAGCAATCTTCCAGCCAGCCCCAAAATTATGTGCAGCCTTAGCAGGGGAAGGGCTTTTTTAAAATTCAGATGGTAAGACTTTACAGACTGTAGCAGCAGCAAGTGGTTCTGAGATTGAATGGGCTGTTGTGTTTTGGGCCAAGTGGGCTACTGTATGGAATGGAAAGAGTCGACAGACTGAAGCTCTATGTAGTCTCTCTTTACTCTCACACAAGTTGGCTCATTCTCCACAGGCACTAATAACCCACTCTCGGTTTTTCTCAGCAACCTGCCTGCTTCACCAACCAGTGATCAGTGCACAGTTACGTCATATCATGAACATAAAAACAAACAGTCAAGTGACAGTGCCCTCTGAAAGCTGCTGCTGAAATTTGCAAACGTTAAACGACCCGTAATCTTCAGCAAGACACCTGTGCTCCTGTAAATGTCAGAAAGGGAATTTCCTGTATGCAAAGGCGGGCAGTGTTTGCACACAACACTAGCCCAGCCCTGCCCGCAGGCCGCAGTGTGATACGGGTCTTTGGAACAGGTATGTCAGGAAGTTTACAACGCTGATCAGAGCCAGTGGAATCCCCAGAATGGATGAACGTGTGTCTGTTGCTCCCCTAGACCAGGGCAATCATGGCTGTCCATGTCATGGCAAGCCCCGTTGAAGTCCTGTTTTTCTTTAGTTTAACATAGTGATACATTTTGTGAGATTTATTGTTGGTTCAAAGGGAAACCACATTGACGACAAGGACAAGAACCATATGTAGAAGGGAAGTCCAGAACCACAAGTCTGGTGTCCTGGTCACTACCTTTGCTTTGTATACCAAAATACACAAACATCTTTTAAGTAAAACATCATTTTCCACCAACAAATTTCAAATGATTTTCATGGATCCGGTGGCTGACATAGTTATTTAAATATGACCAAAAACGGCATAAAAATAAACATACCAGGCATCTGGCATTTTCCTTCTATGCACTGGGGATCTGGAATACCTATCAGGGACCTCCCCCCCCCCCCCAACGTTCTTCAATTTAAGTTTAAGTTAAGGATACACCTCTTTGAAGAGTGCTAAATCGCAACATTGTGAATAGTTCACCTTGCCTCAGAATCCAGCACCTCGCCTTAGCCCAATCTCTAGCTGTATCCCTGCCTTTGAGGCCTTGTGAGGCGCCCCACTGCTTTATACTATGGTTGCACAGTGCAAATACCACATACATACATAGATACATACTGAAGTGCAATAAGAAATTTTCCAGTTGATACAAAGTACACCTTTAAATTGTGAATTAGTGTTCAATGGAGCCTCTTGCTTGGTTTAGTAATACTTTTTTGTTATCCAGTCACCATTTCCTTTAAAGTTTTTTCAGACAGACATCTATAGCCAAATGTCCAAAACTCTGTATATGAAGAGTGAATACACTAAAAGGCATTTTGTAACAGGACAAATTGGAATTTCCACCAAGACTGAATCAGGTGCCCACATGTGGATGCAGAAGTCTTGCATCAATAGCCTTGCTGGTTGGGATTGCAATAATAATATAACCCACAGAGAGGACTTTGGATTGTCTTTTGGCGCTTATCTATCATTAGCGTAGAAACTACAGGGTGATATATCCTCAACCTTATTCATGAGTGTTGGATGGTGGGGAAAGAGAAAGAGGCCATGGCCCAATCGCCCCTTTACTGGAAGTACAATTGGTTCAGTCCAGACTGGCGTGTGGCACCCTCATTGTAGAGTGACCAGGTGTCCTGGATTTGTCAGGACAGTTCCGGGTTTTCACCAACTGTCTCGGCAGATTTAGGGAAATGTATGTCATGTCCCGGTTTTTAGAGAGGGTCGACTGAAAACGGTGGCAGGTGCCTTTTTTATGTTTTCCATAGCAGGGACAGTTAGCAGCTGGTTTAAGAAAGCAGTTTAATTAATAGGCATGCTACTGGCTTTAAAATTGCATTTTATTTATGGTCTTACTGCCTCTTCTGTAATTCTGTGCTGATGTGCGCTGTCCTTCCGTGCGCCAAGTTAAAGTAAAATCGTAGTCCTTCTTTTATTTTTGTGAAATGTCCCGGTTTTTAGCTTTAAAATTCTGGTCACCCTACCTCATTGTCTATTGGTTTGCAGCAGCAGGGAATTTGAAGGGGGAAATCAAAGAATTTCCAAACCTAAATGATGCTCAAAAGTTAGGAATCCTGCTACCTAAGATTTGTGAGGTGGCCGAATAAAACTACAGAATACCGAGCCCCTATGGCAACGCAAGACTCCCAGACGTTTGTTTTCTGGTCTCTTACTTTCAATAATGTATCATTTATGTCTCAATAACTCCTCCTTGGAAATACAACCTATATGTAAAATCATTCCCTTTGAGGAATATTGTGTTGTTTTGCATTAGGAAGTGAGAATCAAGGAATAGAGACAGCATTGGCTTCACAGTAGCACAGCAAAGATTTGTGTGGTGCCACCACCCGGAGCACTGGGACTGCGACAAGGCACGTGCCACCTCACCAAGCCAGGGTCCCTCTTTCGCTGTCTGGTACCACCATCTATGGAGCAACTGCAGACCAGCAAAGGCCTCCATGTGAAGACTTACCACCTGCCGCCTGTGCAAACCGGGCCTGTTGCTTGCCCCCTACCATCGCATGAGTACCCCGAGATGGTTGGGCAACCATGATGTGTGGCAGGGCAATAGCAGCAGCAGCAGCATTTAATGCAGCTGTGGTCCCTACCATCTGCAGCCAGTGAGACCCGGGCCAACTACTTGGTGGCGCCACTGGTCACAGAGGTAAAGACCGAGAGAGATCTGCGACTGCTTGCTGGTAGGTACTGCTTCATTCCAGGGAGATCTTGTGTTCTGTTCCTGTAAGGGAATACTTTTGCTCTGTCCTGCAGTGTAGCTATGTGCCTCTGCTCCAGGAGGAAGTAGGAGTTCTGTTCCACATATGCTGTAACCATCATGCCGCTGCTGCAGTGCGAAGAGGTCTCCATTCTCTGCTTCTGAGTGAAGTATCTGCCACTGCCTCTGAGTGGGCTTGCTCTTACATTTGTGCTGCTGGATATGTCACCCTCTGTACCTCTGTTACTGCTGGACAGGGCTCCTGTGCCTTTTTACTGGGGAGATGTTGTGTCCACTCCTTACGTAGCAGGGCAGCTTTGTCTTTTATCATGGGGGTATAGGGCGAGGCCCTTTGCCACCAGCTTCTTGGGTTTGATATGTCTCTGTTGCTGCATATCTCCTGTGCCTGGGGGTCCAAATAACCCACTAAGGGGCATGTTTACAAGATTTTATCGCCACCACATCACTTTTCACAACGTTAAGGGGGCAAAGGGGCCACGCCATATTTACAAGGCATCGTTAAGCCTTGTAAATAAGGCACCCTTTCACTCTAACCTTAGCAAGAAAGGGGTGGGCAATGGGTGTGGCAGTGGGCGTTACACCCCAACACCCATTTATTTTGACGCTGCTCCATATTAACAAGGGTGGCGTACATTTCTATTGTACATATGCCCCTAAGTGTCCGGCATTTTCAGCTACTTGTGAAATTCCATGCATGTTATATTGGGCTGTGAAATGTCCTGGGGTCAAGGAGTAGGGGATGCAACTGTGAACACCAACCCCTGCCAAGAGTGGTCCAGGGAGTTAACATCCACAAAAAATGTTTTGAAAAATTGAGGCATTTGGGAAATTTGACAGTACATTTGATCAAATATATTAGTTAACAAGCATTGGCATAGCCAATAGGTCTCACCTTTGGGACCTTATACGTGTTTAGCCAGAGCTATTGGCATATGTAGACTAGAGGATAGTTACACTTGCACTTGAGGCAAAAGCGCAAGTAACCTAACTTGAGAGGATCAACCTCTCTCCCTCTGCGCACTGTTGCTGCTAGTGAATCACACTAGAAAAATCATCATTTTCAATTACATTTCAATTCTTTCACAATCCTTTTCAACATAACCAAATTCACAATTCTCCTTTGAAAGTGTGATATTTAATCATAGATTCTTTTGCAATTAATTCAAACATATATTCATAAAACAACAGTTCATAATTTCACTGTATCAGCAGAATACAATCTTTTCTGTGCAACTTCTACTTGGTGTAGCCCGATGCATTTCGAGTCCTAGATGGACTCTTCCTCAGGGGCCTAAAAATATGAAAATCTTATATCAGCAAATGAAATAATGTCCGGTATTAACAGATTCAAGTTTCAAAAACCCACAGATGCTCACTGCAACGTAATATCATGTACAAAAAGTAATCATGGCTGCATCATGCACTTTAAAAAAGACAAAAGAACCACCACCATTGCACCTAAAACGTGACTGTGTTGAAGAAATATATACTCACAACCGAACCACGGGGTTGTGAAACCTGTAAACGAAAATACTGACTATGAATACTTTCTGAAACCATTCAACCGAAGCACTGAATCTGAAAACTGACTCGTCAAGCCTCCGCTTACCTCAAGTCTCTGGGTTTGAAAACACCACGTTTCCGTCTTATTTCAAAATCGGCTCCTACAACGAAAGTGTTGCAATCCTTAGCTACGTATTACTCACTACAGTGCTGATTTCCGCCAACCCCCGGACGCCCGTTCTTACCTTAACGCTAGCCACCAACTCCCGACTCCACTCGTTACCAGATCTAAACCCAACACCGGACTTGCCGGGTTAAAAACACGCTCTTCCTCCATCAACACTAAAAACGGACTAATTCCAAACTTTCGGGCGCGCCATTTTAGTAAAGTCTACCGAGAACGAAGCCATCAATGCTCGGGGAGAAATACTCAACACCACAGGCTACATGGAAACCCTGACATATAGACCTCACAGGTCCAAACTCTACACTTATTTTCGGAGCGACATCATTAGAAAATAATACAAACCGTGGAAAATAAATAAACGAGGAAAATAATAAGTGCTCAAGAAAATAACATCACATAGAGGTTATTTGCAATAAAATGAAATAAAATAAAATACAGTGCAATCTAGTACAATTCAACCATTCAAAAGTACATGTATAGCTAATAACATCAAAAACATTCAAATGCTAAAGAGAGGCTTGGCCAAAACCTCTACATGTATCTAACCTAGCAAGCAGTATTTATTTTACAAGAAACATGTGTAATCTATCTTTTCATTTAAACCTTTTGGTTCCTGGGTCCCTAGGTACCGAATCCAAAATATCTCTCTTTGTAGGAGGGATCTAGTCAGATCCACTCCTTCTCGTAATTCAGTTTTCTCCAATACTGAAAACTGTAGCTGGGATATGTTGTGCCTGTTTTCTGTCCAGTGCTTAGCTAAATTGCTCTTGATGTTAGCATTCCTGATCGTACTTTTGTGTTCCGATACTCTTGTTTTTAGTTTTCTTTCCGTTTTCCCCACGTACAATTTGCCGCATGGACATTTGATGAAATAAATCACACTTTTGGAATTGCAATCACTGTCATGATGTAAATCGATAATTTTCCCTGTCTGAGGATGATGCAAAGTGTTCCCAACAATTACATTGTGGCAATGCACACAGTTCATGCACCTTCTCATTCCTCTGTGGTTTAGGCTTCTTTTGATTATGGGTGATTTAAGCAACTCTTTTAAGTTTTTTGATCTATTATATGCAAACATCGGTTTTTGCTGGAAAATGCCTCCAAAATCTGGTTCGTGTAACAAAAGTTCCCAGTGTCTTATTATTATGTTTTTGATTTTGGATGAGCTTGTGGAGTATTTTGAAACAAACACCTGTCTGTCCAACGTCTTCTTGGGTTTCTTTTCCAAAAGATTCTCCCTGCTGAACCTGGCTACCTTATCCTTGGTTTGCTTTAATACACTCTCCGGGTAACCTCTGGAAGCATATTTTCGTTCTTGTATTTCTAAATGTTTTTCCAAGGTCTCAGATTCTGAGCATATCCGTTTTATCCTCATGTATTGTGACATGGGTAGATTCATTTTTAGATTCTGAGGATGAAAACTCTGAAACAATAGAGAATTGTTAACATCGGTTTCTTTCCGAAACACTTCAGTTTGTAATGTTCCATTTTTCAATGACAGTAAAACATCCAGAAATGCTATTTCATGGTCACTGATAGTATGAGTGAACTTGATTTGATCTACGTGAGTGTTTAAAATCAAGATTTTTTCTTCCAGCATTTCTCTGTTACCTGACCATAATACAAAAATATCATCGATGAATCTTTGATATATCAAGCTATGATCCTGCCATTCTTTATCCGAAAAAATATGATCTGCTTCAAATTTAGCCATATACGTATTGGCATATGCGGGAGCCCCCGCAAATCCCATTGATGTTCCATTCTGTTGTAAGAAAAAATTTTTATCCCATTGGAAATAGCTATGGTAAAGGCAGAAATGCAGCAATTCTAGAATGAAAGATTTTTCTGCTCCGATGGTTTCTAGCTCCAACAACGCCCATTCCACAGCTTCCAGTCCTGCTTGGTGAGGAATCGAAGTATAAAGAGATTTGACATCTATGGTGCATAGTAGTAGATCTTGTGTTGTGGAAATATCTTTGAGTTTCTGCAAAAAATGGTTTGTATCCTTTGTGTAGGATGGCCACTCTTGAACGAATTGCTGTAAGAAAGTATCTATATACTGCCCCAAAGGTTCAAAAATCGTGCCACAACCTGTGACTATGGGCCTCATAGGAGGATTCATTTTGTCTTTATGAATTTTGGGTAGCATATAAAGGCGGGGTCGCCTGGGATTCTGTACTGTGAGGAACTGTTTGGTGGCCATTGAGATATGACCAAGTTCACACGCTTTGTCTAAGATGGTTTTTAAGGTCACTTCCAAATCATAGATGGGATCTTTATCCAATTCCAAGTATGTCAATTCGTCAGACACATGTTCATTGACTCTTGCTTCATAGAATTCTTTATCCATCACTATTATTGCTCCTCCTTTATCAGCCTTTTGAATGTGAATATTCTCATTCATTTGGAGTTTTTTTAAAATGTTCCTTTCGTGAACTGAAAGATTCTTTGTTTTGGATCTGTGAAAACTCAATTTCTCTAGATCATTTCTCACTGCCTTTTCAAATGCGTCCAAGATTTTGTGCGAAACCGGAGCTTGGTATTTAGATTTGACTTTGAATTCCATGAATTCGGTCGGTTCTTTTTCTTCTTGTGTAGGAACTACATTAGTGAAAAAGTGCCTGAGTCTTAACACTCTCATAAATTTGAACAATGCTATTTCGCTTTCCAAGATGTTTGTGTCATAGGTTGGGACAAAACCCAATCCTCTATTTAATACTTGAAGTTCTTTGGATGTTAGCTCAGTTTTGGAAATGTTCATCACTAGGTTTACTTGGTGCTCCTTGTCCTTGCTCCTTCTCTGGCTTCTCCTAGTTTTTGTTTTGGTTTTCCTGGTGGTTGTGTTAAATCCCCTGCCTGGGGAAAAGAAGACGGCTTTGATGCTATTGCTGTTTGGTCTGATTCTATCTGTTCACTCGGACCAGGTGTCTCTCCAATCTGTGTTTGAGCTGATGGTCTAGAGGCACTTAAATCGGTGTCTGAAACTAGGCTCTCCTCCGAAGTGTTAGTTGGTTTTTTTCTAGGTTGATAAGCTCTCCTCTGGGCATAGACTTCAGCCCAAGTATATACTTCGTTGAGCTTATAATCAAGCGTGTCTCTCTTAAATTTTCTTAATTTTCCTTCTTGAATTTCCTTGGTATATTTATCCAACGTAATGTTGATGTCATTCAAGGTTTTATCCCAATCCTCCTTTTGCATCCTGCCTTCTAAGTTTTGCTTAATCTCATCAATTTCACGAGTCAGGTCTGCAATGACTCTCGCCAGTTCCTCAATCAGTAACAATATTAAATCTAATGAACATTTATTTAATATTCGATACCATTTTTCCATAAACTCTTTGTTCAAATGGAACCTGTAAAGCATAGGTTTGATAGACATTCGTAATCCTCGTGGAATCCTTTTTTCTTTATGATACTGCACCAGGGTCGATGCATGGAGTTTTTGGCTTACTTCTCTTTTAGCTAAGAATTGTAGTTGCTTCAATTGTTGTACTATCGTGTTGCCTTGGGCATCCGAAGTCTTTATTTCTTGAACCAGAGAGTAGATGTCTGTTGCTTGCTCAGTAGTGTATGCCAAAGTTTTTGCTCTCTCATCTGTGAGGCTTGATATTTGATCAAACGACATCTTTTATTTCAGTGGGTGCTCTTCCCGTTTGGACAACGTGACAAAATGAATTTAATGGAAGGAAGGCACTCCTTTCTTTGATAATATTTACTTATTTTATCTCTTATTTTTCACATGCGTGCTGCAGTGGTGGCACGTTTGTCCTACTTACGTGCCTGCTCAACTACCAACCTAACTTGAGAGGATCAACCTCTCTCCCTCTGCGCACTGTTGCTGCTAGTGAATCACACTAGAAAAATCATCATTTTCAATTACATTTCAATTCTTTCACAATCCTTTTCAACATAACCAAATTCACAATTCGCCTTTGAAAGTGTGATATTTAATCATAGATTCTTTTGCAATTAATTCAAACATATATTCATAAAACAACAGTTCATAATTTCACTGTATCAGCAGAATACAATCTTTTCTGTGCAACTTCTACTTGGTGTAGCCCGATGCATTTCGAGTCCTAGATGGACTCTTCCTCAGGGGCCTAAAAATATGAAAATCTTATATCAGCAAATGAAATAATGTCCGGTATTAACAGATTCAAGTTTCAAAAACCCACAGATGCTCACTGCAACGTAATATCATGTACAAAAAGTAATCATGGCTGCATCATGCACTTTAAAAAAGACAAAAGAACCACCACCATTGCACCTAAAACGTGACTGTGTTGAAGAAATATATACTCACAACCGAACCACGGGGTTGTGAAACCTGTAAACGAAAATACTGACTATGAATACTTTCTGAAACCATTCAACCGAAGCACTGAATCTGAAAACTGACTCGTCAAGCCTCCGCTTACCTCAAGTCTCTGGGTTTGAAAACACCACGTTTCCGTCTTATTTCAAAATCGGCTCCTACAACGAAAGTGTTGCAATCCTTAGCTACGTATTACTCACTACAGTGCTGATTTCCGCCAACCCCCGGACGCCCGTTCTTACCTTAACGCTAGCCACCAACTCCCGACTCCACTCGTTACCAGATCTAAACCCAACACCGGACTTGCCGGGTTAAAAACACGCTCTTCCTCCATCAACACTAAAAACGGACTAATTCCAAACTTTCGGGCGCGCCATTTTAGTAAAGTCTACCGAGAACGAAGCCATCAATGCTCGGGGAGAAATACTCAACACCACAGGCTACATGGAAACCCTGACATATAGACCTCACAGGTCCAAACTCTACACTTATTTTCGGAGCGACATCATTAGAAAATAATACAAACCGTGGAAAATAAATAAACGAGGAAAATAATAAGTGCTCAAGAAAATAACATCACATAGAGGTTATTTGCAATAAAATGAAATAAAATAAAATACAGTGCAATCTAGTACAATTCAACCATTCAAAAGTACATGTATAGCTAATAACATCAAAAACATTCAAATGCTAAAGAGAGGCTTGGCCAAAACCTCTACATGTATCTAACCTAGCAAGCAGTATTTATTTTACAAGAAACATGTGTAATCTATCTTTTCATTTAAACCTTTTGGTTCCTGGGTCCCTAGGTACCGAATCCAAAATATCTCTCTTTGTAGGAGGGATCTAGTCAGATCCACTCCTTCTCGTAATTCAGTTTTCTCCAATACTGAAAACTGTAGCTGGGATATGTTGTGCCTGTTTTCTGTCCAGTGCTTAGCTAAATTGCTCTTGATGTTAGCATTCCTGATCGTACTTTTGTGTTCCGATACTCTTGTTTTTAGTTTTCTTTCCGTTTTCCCCACGTACAATTTGCCGCATGGACATTTGATGAAATAAATCACACTTTTGGAATTGCAATCACTGTCATGATGTAAATCGATAATTTTCCCTGTCTGAGGATGTCGGGAGTTGGTGGCTAGCGTTAAGGTAAGAACGGGCGTCCGGGGGTTGGCGGAAATCAGCACTGTAGTGAGTAATACGTAGCTAAGGATTGCAACACTTTCGTTGTAGGAGCCGATTTTGAAATAAGACGGAAACGTGGTGTTTTCAAACCCAGAGACTTGAGGTAAGCGGAGGCTTGACGAGTCAGTTTTCAGATTCAGTGCTTCGGTTGAATGGTTTCAGAAAGTATTCATAGTCAGTATTTTCGTTTACAGGTTTCACAACCCCGTGGTTCGGTTGTGAGTATATATTTCTTCAACACAGTCACGTTTTAGGTGCAATGGTGGTGGTTCTTTTGTCTTTTTTAAAGTGCATGATGCAGCCATGATTACTTTTTGTACATGATATTACGTTGCAGTGAGCATCTGTGGGTTTTTGAAACTTGAATCTGTTAATACCGGACATTATTTCATTTGCTGATATAAGATTTTCATATTTTTAGGCCCCTGAGGAAGAGTCCATCTAGGACTCGAAATGCATCGGGCTACACCAAGTAGAAGTTGCACAGAAAAGATTGTATTCTGCTGATACAGTGAAATTATGAACTGTTGTTTTATGAATATATGTTTGAATTAATTGCAAAAGAATCTATGATTAAATATCACACTTTCAAAGGAGAATTGTGAATTTGGTTATGTTGAAAAGGATTGTGAAAGAATTGAAATGTAATTGAAAATGATGATTTTTCTAGTGTGATTCACTAGCAGCAACAGTGCGCAGAGGGAGAGAGGTTGATCCTCTCAAGTTAGGTTGGTAGTTGAGCAGGCACGTAAGTAGGACAAACGTGCCACCACTGCAGCACGCATGTGAAAAATAAGAGATAAAATAAGTAAATATTATCAAAGAAAGGAGTGCCTTCCTTCCATTAAATTCATTTTGTCACGTTGTCCAAACGGGAAGAGCACCCACTGAAATAAAAGATGTCGTTTGATCAAATATCAAGCCTCACAGATGAGAGAGCAAAAACTTTGGCATACACTACTGAGCAAGCCACAGACATCTACTCTCTGGTTCAAGAAATAAAGACTTCGGATGCCCAAGGCAACACGATAGTACAACAATTGAAGCAACTACAATTCTTAGCTAAAAGAGAAGTAAGCCAAAAACTCCATGCATCGACCCTGGTGCAGTATCATAAAGAAAAAAGGATTCCACGAGGATTACGAATGTCTATCAAACCTATGCTTTACAGGTTCCATTTGAACAAAGAGTTTATGGAAAAATGGTATCGAATATTAAATAAATGTTCATTAGATTTAATATTGTTACTGATTGAGGAACTGGCGAGAGTCATTGCAGACCTGACTCGTGAAATTGATGAGATTAAGCAAAACTTAGAAGGCAGGATGCAAAAGGAGGATTGGGATAAAACCTTGAATGACATCAACATTACGTTGGATAAATATACCAAGGAAATTCAAGAAGGAAAATTAAGAAAATTTAAGAGAGACACGCTTGATTATAAGCTCAACGAAGTATATACTTGGGCTGAAGTCTATGCCCAGAGGAGAGCTTATCAACCTAGAAAAAAACCAACTAACACTTCGGAGGAGAGCCTAGTTTCAGACACCGATTTAAGTGCCTCTAGACCATCAGCTCAAACACAGATTGGAGAGACACCTGGTCCGAGTGAACAGATAGAATCAGACCAAACAGCAATAGCATCAAAGCCGTCTTCTTTTCCCCAGGCAGGGGATTTAACACAACCACCAGGAAAACCAAAACAAAAACTAGGAGAAGCCAGAGAAGGAGCAAGGACAAGGAGCACCAAGTAAACCTAGTGATGAACATTTCCAAAACTGAGCTAACATCCAAAGAACTTCAAGTATTAAATAGAGGATTGGGTTTTGTCCCAACCTATGACACAAACATCTTGGAAAGCGAAATAGCATTGTTCAAATTTATGAGAGTGTTAAGACTCAGGCACTTTTTCACTAATGTAGTTCCTACACAAGAAGAAAAAGAACCGACCGAATTCATGGAATTCAAAGTCAAATCTAAATACCAAGCTCCGGTTTCGCACAAAATCTTGGACGCATTTGAAAAGGCAGTGAGAAATGATCTAGAGAAATTGAGTTTTCACAGATCCAAAACAAAGAATCTTTCAGTTCACGAAAGGAACATTTTAAAAAAACTCCAAATGAATGAGAATATTCACATTCAAAAGGCTGATAAAGGAGGAGCAATAATAGTGATGGATAAAGAATTCTATGAAGCAAGAGTCAATGAACATGTGTCTGACGAATTGACATACTTGGAATTGGATAAAGATCCCATCTATGATTTGGAAGTGACCTTAAAAACCATCTTAGACAAAGCGTGTGAACTTGGTCATATCTCAATGGCCACCAAACAGTTCCTCACAGTACAGAATCCCAGGCGACCCCGCCTTTATATGCTACCCAAAATTCATAAAGACAAAATGAATCCTCCTATGAGGCCCATAGTCACAGGTTGTGGCACGATTTTTGAACCTTTGGGGCAGTATATAGATACTTTCTTACAGCAATTCGTTCAAGAGTGGCCATCCTACACAAAGGATACAAACCATTTTTTGCAGAAACTCAAAGATATTTCCACAACACAAGATCTACTACTATGCACCATAGATGTCAAATCTCTTTATACTTCGATTCCTCACCAAGCAGGACTGGAAGCTGTGGAATGGGCGTTGTTGGAGCTAGAAACCATCAGAGCAGAAAAATCTTTCATTCTAGAATTGCTGCATTTCTGCCTTTACCATAGCTATTTCCAATGGGATAAAAATTTTTTCTTACAACAGAATGGAACATCAATGGGATTTGCGGGGGCTCCCGCATATGCCAATACGTATATGGCTAAATTTGAAGCAGATCATATTTTTTCGGATAAAGAATGGCAGGATCATAGCTTGATATATCAAAGATTCATCGATGATATTTTTGTATTATGGTCAGGTAACAGAGAAATGCTGGAAGAAAAAATCTTGATTTTAAACACTCACGTAGATCAAATCAAGTTCACTCATACTATCAGTGACCATGAAATAGCATTTCTGGATGTTTTACTGTCATTGAAAAATGGAACATTACAAACTGAAGTGTTTCGGAAAGAAACCGATGTTAACAATTCTCTATTGTTTCAGAGTTTTCATCCTCAGAATCTAAAAATGAATCTACCCATGTCACAATACATGAGGATAAAACGGATATGCTCAGAATCTGAGACCTTGGAAAAACATTTAGAAATACAAGAACGAAAATATGCTTCCAGAGGTTACCCGGAGAGTGTATTAAAGCAAACCAAGGATAAGGTAGCCAGGTTCAGCAGGGAGAATCTTTTGGAAAAGAAACCCAAGAAGACGTTGGACAGACAGGTGTTTGTTTCAAAATACTCCACAAGCTCATCCAAAATCAAAAACATAATAATAAGACACTGGGAACTTTTGTTACACGAACCAGATTTTGGAGGCATTTTCCAGCAAAAACCGATGTTTGCATATAATAGATCAAAAAACTTAAAAGAGTTGCTTAAATCACCCATAATCAAAAGAAGCCTAAACCACAGAGGAATGAGAAGGTGCATGAACTGTGTGCATTGCCACAATGTAATTGTTGGGAACACTTTGCATCATCCTCAGACAGGGAAAATTATCGATTTACATCATGACAGTGATTGCAATTCCAAAAGTGTGATTTATTTCATCAAATGTCCATGCGGCAAATTGTACGTGGGGAAAACGGAAAGAAAACTAAAAACAAGAGTATCGGAACACAAAAGTACGATCAGGAATGCTAACATCAAGAGCAATTTAGCTAAGCACTGGACAGAAAACAGGCACAACATATCCCAGCTACAGTTTTCAGTATTGGAGAAAACTGAATTACGAGAAGGAGTGGATCTGACTAGATCCCTCCTACAAAGAGAGATATTTTGGATTCGGTACCTAGGGACCCAGGAACCAAAAGGTTTAAATGAAAAGATAGATTACACATGTTTCTTGTAAAATAAATACTGCTTGCTAGGTTAGATACATGTAGAGGTTTTGGCCAAGCCTCTCTTTAGCATTTGAATGTTTTTGATGTTATTAGCTATACATGTACTTTTGAATGGTTGAATTGTACTAGATTGCACTGTATTTTATTTTATTTCATTTTATTGCAAATAACCTCTATGTGATGTTATTTTCTTGAGCACTTATTATTTTCCTCGTTTATTTATTTTCCACGGTTTGTATTATTTTCTAATGATGTCGCTCCGAAAATAAGTGTAGAGTTTGGACCTGTGAGGTCTATATGTCAGGGTTTCCATGTAGCCTGTGGTGTTGAGTATTTCTCCCCGAGCATTGATGGCTTCGTTCTCGGTAGACTTTACTAAAATGGCGCGCCCGAAAGTTTGGAATTAGTCCGTTTTTAGTGTTGATGGAGGAAGAGCGTGTTTTTAACCCGGCAAGTCCGGTGTTGGGTTTAGATCTGGTAACGAGTGGAGTCGGGAGTTGGTGGCTAGCGTTAAGGTAAGAACGGGCGTCCGGGGGTTGGCGGAAATCAGCACTGTAGTGAGTAATACGTAGCTAAGGATTGCAACACTTTCGTTGTAGGAGCCGATTTTGAAATAAGACGGAAACGTGGTGTTTTCAAACCCAGAGACTTGAGGTAAGCGGAGGCTTGACGAGTCAGTTTTCAGATTCAGTGCTTCGGTTGAATGGTTTCAGAAAGTATTCATAGTCAGTATTTTCGTTTACAGGTTTCACAACCCCGTGGTTCGGTTGTGAGTATATATTTCTTCAACACAGTCACGTTTTAGGTGCAATGGTGGTGGTTCTTTTGTCTTTTTTAAAGTGCATGATGCAGCCATGATTACTTTTTGTACATGATATTACGTTGCAGTGAGCATCTGTGGGTTTTTGAAACTTGAATCTGTTAATACCGGACATTATTTCATTTGCTGATATAAGATTTTCATATTTTTAGGCCCCTGAGGAAGAGTCCATCTAGGACTCGAAATGCATCGGGCTACACCAAGTAGAAGTTGCACAGAAAAGATTGTATTCTGCTGATACAGTGAAATTATGAACTGTTGTTTTATGAATATATGTTTGAATTAATTGCAAAAGAATCTATGATTAAATATCACACTTTCAAAGGAGAATTGTGAATTTGGTTATGTTGAAAAGGATTGTGAAAGAATTGAAATGTAATTGAAAATGATGATTTTTCTAGTGTGATTCACTAGCAGCAACAGTGCGCAGAGGGAGAGAGGTTGATCCTCTCAAGTTAGGTTGGTAGTTGAGCAGGCACGTAAGTAGGACAAACGTGCCACCACTGCAGCACGCATGTGAAAAATAAGAGATAAAATAAGTAAATATTATCAAAGAAAGGAGTGCCTTCCTTCCATTAAATTCAAAAGCGCAAGTAAAGCATCAGGCACGGGAAGCTGGGTACTTGTGGAGCAGTGGTACACGTGTAGAAGAGTTTCAAGTGAAGCACGGAGTCAAGAGAAGCACTGCACATGTGGGGACATACCTAGGGCAATATTATAGGTAAATCAGGGGCATGGAAGCAGAGTAAGCATTAGGGATGGATGCCGGCTGCGAAAGATCACACATGAAGCAAGCGGACACTGAAAGCTAAGGTTCACCAGCAGCAGGTGCGCATAAGAAGCACGCAATGACGGCCGAAGCTTACCCTTGAAGTCAGAGAATCATATCCGACCAGGACCAGGGGAAAAGCATGACAGCTTCGAAGGCACGTCCACCACATCAAGTCAGGAAAGCCCTTGGGTCTGGTATGCATTTCCTACTTGTATTCCTTCTTGGCCAGCACATTTTGCAGATGACGTTGGCATGCCTTTCACATCCTAAATTCGACTACGGACTAGTAAAAGTAATCATACAGAAAAAATGTGCCATGCCCAGTGACACACAGGTGTATATTTACGTAAAGTTTATTAGACTTTTTATTAACAACCATTATGCAAGAATGCAAAGCGTTGCAGAGAACATATGTCCCAAAATGTCCCACAACATGCGGGACACCTACATTTGGAGACAGCAGACTATACATTCAGAAACTTGCAGTTTCGTGTTGTCTTTTTTTCCCATTAGCATCAATAAGGCAACCTCATATTGTCCGAAAAGTCAGGACAGGCTTAAGTTGTCACTAGTCTATTTGACAGCTATGCTTACGAAAAAGTAAAAGTTTGCTCTAGTTGTCTTCAGAAAACAAATAAACTGCTGACAACCAATTCAAATATATGCAAATGTAAAAAAAAAGAGGTTTCTATTCATATATTTCAGCGCTCTCACTTCCCGATCCTTTCATGTTGACATCGATAACACTCTAGCTGTCTCCCCTTACCCCCATGCGCACTTAATAGAGCTGCACCGAGAAGATTTTCTTGAAATAATAAATTCCTCCAAGATGAAGTGTGTGCGGGTGTACATAACGGCCACACACCACCTAACCCGGACCCAACCACAATTAGTTGGTGCTGTTCCAGAAAGTAAGTCTGCAATTCTGTGCTTTCTATCAATCAACGGACACGACCCAGCCTGCGTAAAGCTCATCCCAAACATATCTGCTGATTAATATACATATCGAGGGATTCCACGGGAGGTCCGTAATCCCCGCTGTCGGTAATTAGCCCCCCCCTTTTCCATTTCCAGTAGTAAACGTGTAAGAGAAAGGCAGCTGTTTACTGCCGCGCTGAATGCCCAACTTAACTAATGAGAGAGCTCAGCCAAAACAGAGCGACGGAGATGTGACTGACAAGCACCCCTTCTCTGCTCATTGCGTTGGCGTCATGTAGGAATGAGACAGCGCAGCAGCAGCCCTCATCAACCTGCCATTGCGGGCAACCCAGGGGTGAGGACATGATTTCTGGAAAATGGGACAGAAGGCTTGACACAGACTGTGCATACATTATTTCTCCAATAACACGATTTTAAAAGTATTCTCCTGAAGCGCGCTGTGCTACTAGAAGTACAAGCAATAACGCATTGACGAAAACAGCCGAAAGCGAAAGCACAGCACTTTCTGTGTAAATGGTAACTTGACCCACAAGGAATGTAGCTACCACCCTGAACACCGCTGCTCGCTCCCGCAAGCAAAATGCTGTGGGAGTTAACATTTGCCAAAAAAGCTGGGACATGCGCCCGCCTTTAGCCATTTGCAGGCTACAATAACAAATGACACAGGCAACAGCCAAACCAATGCGTGCGGGGAATCAGACCCACACACAGAAGTTTAAAGTGCTTACAAGAAGCCTCGCAGAGCAGCACATGCGCGCTAGCTCAGGCTTGACCTAAAACGTATAGATTTTACTGACTATACAATTACAATACATTTTGCAGACATTTCAGAAGGTTGCTCTTCTACAGCTGCAAAGACATGCTAGTGCTAGTCCGAGAAAGACCGCACACTAGGTATAAGAAGTAGAAGCAAGTCAGAGAAACAGAGGTCTGTACTTTGTGCTCCATCTCAGATATCTCCCCATTAATCCTGTACCCAAAGAAAGCTTGTGCTTTTAGGTTTGATGTGTATGGCGCTTGTGCAATTTCATGCTTATTATCAGGTGCTTTGTGTCAGCTTCCCTCAGGCATTGTCTGTTTTTTACTCCGGAACCTTCAGTCATTGGGTTGAGACACTGTCAATCACATTTTGGATCAGCCTGCAGACATAGTTTAGTCTCACTCTTTTTATTTTGGCTGTTTTTGTGCATTATTCCGCCTCCGTCGTAGTGCATGAGGGACTATTTTATATCTGAAGCCAGTTAGTGAATGACCCTATAGCATTTGGAAACGGAAACTAACATAAACATCAGAATAAATATAGATGCTGCGAAATCAGGCATTGGCAAAGCCAATAGATCTTGGTTTACTGTACTAATGCATGCAGCGTTAGCACATTAGGGCAATATGCAAGCAAAGGTGCAAGCAGGTGCTGACAGAGAGGGCTGTAGATGTTAAGTAGCCCCTGATGAATTTCAATGTTAGTACTTGAGTGGAAATTGAAGAATATACTGAAACATCATTAGGTGAGAGACATATGTTTGAATGTTCCTCACCCATTACTGTATCCGCCCTATTCTTATGTGAAGAGTTCAGATACCTACAGGAGTCTTGCACGCGCCTTGCATAATTATGTAACAAATGTTGTGCTTCCCAATACTGTATCCCTCTTACCCAAAATTGTAAAGTTCTCTGATACCAGTAAGGGTCACAATCACGCTATACAAAACTTTATAAATAAATGAAAAAAATAAAAATAAAATGAATACTTCACTGGGCTGAGCCGAAACCTGATGGTCCTAGCGTCAAGCAAATGGCTGAAAGAGGTTGGTTGAAGAAAGCCAATGGTTGAAAGAGGTTGATCCAAAGCCCGCTGTATGTATATTGTTAGCACTAGGTCGTTTGAAAACTCGGTTGTCAAAACTCAACCGCAAAAAAGGATACCTCATTTTTTGAAGCCTCCTTTTTCAGATATTTTTGTCTGCACTTAAATACAAAAGTTTTGATGACTATGCAGCTCATGCATGCCTGATCCACATGCCATGCAAATGTCAAACCTGTTGACTTTGCCAATATCCTGAGCCAGGAGACATATAGCTAATCAATGTCCCTATGCCACAATGAACACTAGAGTGCAGTGCAGAATACCACCCTTTTGATTCAAATCAATAAAATTTAAAATAATTCTGCTATCCCAAGAGAATTGTGATTTTGCTGTTTTTTGGGAAGTGGTTGTTTATCAAAATGCATGTTTCCTGTCTGTATTCTGCAGCATCCCTTTGAAGGATCAAAGGAGAATCATACAGCACAGTATGCTGATGGGCATTTCCCAGAGGATAAACCAGAATATTGCATGAATGAGAAAACCATTTTTACACACACCCACTTATGCACGAAAATACAGAAAATGCAGAACTCGATCTGAAAAGAGTAGAATCCACTTTTAACTGGTGCATTTCCATTTACCAAAACACATGGAGTCACTCAGTTTGTTGCGAAATAACCCTTCACAAGATGAAGAAAACACGCTTGTTTTCTTATATAACCCTCACCCACCAGGGTTGCCCCTTGAAGCTCCCTGTGTTTTGGTTACTTATCGGTAGAAGGACGAGCCTCTCTGTCCCTCTATCTTTCCCTCTTTTTTTGAAACCATTTCAATTTACAGCATCCTGTTGCCTTTGGTGGATTAAATTGGCGTTCTGGATTGCAGTCCAAAGCACTCAAGTCTACATGGCAGATGGAGGTCAGGATGGCTATGGAAAATGACAATCGGAGAGCTGAAGGCAGTAGAGAGAGAGAGAGATAGCAGGAATGGAGGGAGAAAGGCCAGGCATTGTCCTCTCTAGGTGGGCCAGGTGGGGCTCTGCCTCAGCTCCATTTGCCTTGACCCCTCTTGGGTCCCACGAACAGAGATGTTGAAAGCGTTGGGAGGTGACAAAGCAATAAATCAGACACTATAAATACAGATAAATACTCAGGTGCGGGAAGCAGTAAAAAAAGGAAAAAAATAAAATTATATTAACATAATGTTATCATCATTTTATTTTGTCCTCCTGCTGCTGCAGCTTTGCGTCAGGGGGCGGGGCGGGGCTGCAGGGCATGGGAGGAGTGGTAGAACCCTCCTAAGTGTGCAATGACTGTTTGGTCTGCCCTCTGTGGCTGCCCAAAACAGTCATGCGCACTTTCCCTGTTCTCCATGCAGGCCGCATTACAGCCTCCTTGGACAACATGCCCAGGCTCCCAGTCCCTGGCTTAGCACCGTACCATAGCGCTCAGACCAATCACCACTCTCCATTTCAGCTTTGTGATTGGTCATGGGGACCTGGGTGCTTACCAATCACAATGCTGCAATGCAGCGTTGTGATTGGTCAGGGGAACCTGGCTGTGTTTCTTGGAGTCGAGGAGAGCAGGAGCGGAGACGCAGGACTCAGCGGCAAGTTAACACGAATTTTGTATGAAAATACGTTGCTTTATATAATGTAATCACTTTATTTTAAATCCAGTGCATGGTGTCCCAAGTGATTGTGAAACCTATATTTCAAGGTAGTGATTTTTTGTGAAATAAAAACAAGGTTTCATCAAAGATGTACAAGAGGGACCATGGTCACCATGCACTGGATTTGAAATAATGTGATTACATTATATAAAACAATGTATTTCCGTACACAATTTGTGTTATATGCCTCCTCTCTTTCAGACATATCTTTTCCTTTGATTAATGTGATTGTGCTAATATATACTAAGTATTATTTGTTGATTGTCCACAGAAACCGCCGCTGTCTGTAAAACTGTAAAGTACCCTGGTTCCATGTGAGTAGGGTGTCCCTTGTTTTTTTATACACGCCTTGTAAAAGAGAAGCATGCTGTCACAACTGATGAAGTTACGCAATGTCTCAAGTGGGTTGACCCACAGCGCCCGTAGACCCTCACGGGTGATTAGCCGCACTTCACTAATCCTGTTTGATTGATGTCCCATGCTGTATGCCATGGAGGGTGAAATAGAAATATGAAGGACACAACAACAGCCAAAAGGACAAAGAAGGATGGTTGAAAACCCTTGGCAGTGAGCAAGTATATACATTTATGAAAATCAAAAGGTCTTGGCTAACACCAGTCCTAAAAATTAAAAGGTTTCTCAAGAATGTAAACCTTGTTAAACTATACACCATCTACACTTTTCAAAACGTTGTTTACCAACAATTAAAGGTTTTGACTTGCATCAAAGCTTAAGAATACTACTTTGTTAATGTTGTGCTGTCTGTCTTCCAAAATAAAGTTGTTTATGCAAACCATATAGAATGTTTTGCTCCGTAAACAAACATAATTGTAACAGTAAATATTGGCTTAACAAGAGGTATTTGGGGCCTTGTTAAGAGTTTTGCAGACGGAATAATCGTCAAAATATGTACGACATCCCGTCCATCATATTCCAAATTTCATACGCTAAAACGCACATGTAACACAGTGAACAGGACATCTGACATCTCTCAGATTTGTGATGGATCATCTCTTCGGCCATCTTGTAAATGAGGCCTTTTTTACATCAGATCTCTTCAGGCAGGCAGAATCAGATTTCAAATCTGGAATTTAAAGTTACAATCAATAGATCTGTATAAAGAACATGCAGGTAGAGTTTTACCTATAAATACAGATGGAAACAACTTTTTTTCCCAATCTTTGGTTTTTAAAATGGAAAAAAAGCAGAAAGTTGGTTTTATACCTGATATGCTTCCAGTGCTGCTAATAGTAACTACCAGGACATAAACTGAGCAGGCTGAAAGCACAAGGAGTTTAAAATATATACAAGAGAAAAAATTCCCCAATGAATCTTATATAGCTGTAGATGTACAGGTGTCGTTGGCAATAATGCAAATGTTCTCAGGGGAGTGTTACTTTCTATATATGTTTGCTTAAGGCACTGTAACAGCGTAGCTATTAATTAATATTTACACAACATGCATACTATATTTTACACTGAGATAATAATATGTACCTTTAAAATGCTGGCAAAAACACCAAAGAAACAGAGAAAATTAATTGAATTTTCAGCACTGTAAATGTGTGCTTTATTAGATAGAAACAGAAGGATTAATCAAACAATAATAATAATAACAAGATAATATGAAAACTAATGAGAAGTTTACAATTGTTATTGATTTCATTTGCAGAGTGTTATCACAACCTCAACATTGGTGCAAATCAATGATGATAAGGGTTGCATGCTTGACACTTTCAGTTTATAAAGAATATATATTAATGAAAACGATTTTCTTTTAATGATTTTCAGAATTAGTTTATATGTTGCTACTTTTTGAAATTCGTATGAGTAGGCCGTATTCAGGATTGTTTATTTTTAATATATTAACTGCTGACAAAACGATTATTATTTCTTAATATGAAATGTATGATTTACTCTCTTATGTTGTAAGTAATTATTAATGAGTCGATTCACTAAAAGAAGAGGATTCTAATGCATTGAAATTTTCTTCCTTAGACTGCATAATTTCATGACCTTGAGAAATGAACTTTGACATGTCTCTTTCAAATTTTACTTCAACTGTTCCTGCCTAATGTAACAATTTGACTATGAATGAAGCCTTATTCCTTATGTGCGTGAATTGGTGGGAACCAATCCTTGAACTGTATCCATGAAGGAGCTACAAATACATTTTTCTTTTTGTAACTAACCTGTGAGGATGGCAAAGACTGTAGTTTCTCATAACTAGCGTGGGAAACATTGCTGGAGTAGCAAATGATACTTGACAAACAGAAGATGACAGCACAATGGACAGACCACTGTGCTTCGTTTGCTGATGTCACAACTGCATCATCTATACTGTAAAGACGAGCTCCCCAAAGCAGGAGCAGAGATGCAGATTTAAGCATTTTTTTTACTTTTCGGCCTTTTTTACTCGACAACTTAGAAGCTTTTGCAGCTGCTGCTGTAATTGCTGATCGATTTGAACTCCTTTCTTTGCCAACAACCTAAACTCAATTCTTTGATGTTTACTTCCAATAAACTTGCTTGGTGAACGCTTTTGGATTGATTTTGTGAGATACCAAATCTGATCATTCCCAATTTTGTTCTTTCCCCATGTTCATGAACATTTCCCTAGAGGAGTTTAACTTGATCCCTTGCCCCCTTTTCTGAATTAGGTTTTTCCTCCTTTTTTAAACCACCATCCTGCCTTCATTAGTAGTGGGAATCTGAAATGCTTGAACTAGCTTCTTAGAAAACTTTTGATGAATGTGTAGTTTAATACTACGCGCTATAAAAAGTCTAACTGAGCTACTTAAAATGTTGCTTGTTTGCATTGACTTTGGATAATAATATAATAACTGGATTTTCTAAATTGCCTGAGTCTGTCATTACGTCTTGATGTTCGTTTTTTGAACCGTGCTATTAGTTGGATTCTAAATGCATAATAGAATTAGTCATAGATTGTTTCCAGAATATCTCAAATCCTGTTGCTTTTATTTTGCTTAGCAACAGCAGAGCTACTGGTTTGTATAACTTTGGTCAGACTAAACTTCTTCAGGAGGTTGGGTCTTCCAATTCCAATACTTTATTTTTACAGTATGGTTCTGAGAGTAGTTTATTTGAATCTCATTTCGAACATGTGAGTTGACCACTAATTAATGGTCCTCATTGGATGGATAACTGTGTTTTGGACATCTTGAAGTCTCACTCCTCACTATGACCTAAAAAGATTAATCAGGGAACCAATGCCTCAGTGGGTATAGAATAAAATCTGTGTTCAGTAGAAACAGCTGACAGTATAGTTTTATGGGCGCAGTGCGGTTGCTGAAGAAGAGCAAAAAAAGTTTCTGCTGCAACAAAACCAAAAGCCTACAAGCATCCAAGTGTGAATGCACATTTTCCAGTTTAATAAATGCAGGACCTTACAGATTGCAAGCTCATTTTTATATAAAACAAAATAAATGTGAATGAATACAAATAAGATGAACAAAAAATAAAGTTGGACATATACAGACAAAAAGTCAACAAAATTCCATAAAACCGAAACTTGAAATGTATTTCATCAAAAGTCAGTGGATGTGTAGAGGGATTTCCAGATTAGCTGCAAAACGTGACCTGATTAGTCACTAGGAATTTTTATTTCAGGAACCCAATCAAACCTTTGTATTTCAAATTGCCATTATCTCTTTGTTCTTCTCACATGTGTTGTTACCAACAATTGCTTCCAGGAATGTGTTGCCTAAGGCTCTGCGTTCAGATAAGACGTAATCATGTACTTTATCACAAAAGTGATCTCATTGCAGACTCATGGTTTAGCCGCTCCCTTGATTTGCTTTAATCTGTGCCTCCAGGGCATGGTTTTTTATCTTTTGTGCTGGCAAATACATGCATCCAGATATTACAATCTGGAGGAAGAGCCTCACAGTTCTTAGTGAGTTTACGACAGAAGATTGCATCAGTGTTTAATGTACTGAGTCATGCACCACCTGCACTACTCGATTCCACGTACCTTACACATGAAACCTGTACCTTTGACCTCCTAGTGTCAAGAAAACAGGCAAGGGGCAGAAAAAAATCAATGGAAACGCTTGGAATTAAAAACATTTTGATTTGCAGTGCCAACCAATGGGGCCTTATTGGATTCATGGACCGCATTCTAAGAAAACCAAGGGATTTAGAAATTACAATGCAAGTCAGTTGTTGTTTCAGAAGTGTGACTAGTCATCCTTGCTATTGTTTACCGGTAGTAAGGCACTCTCTTTCACATGCAATTGCTGGGACTAGGGTGAGAGGTAGTGGGGCCCAGTGGAACCGAACCACAAAGATAGGAGGCGTAGAAGGATGCACATTCTTGAGCTCTAAAAATAGTTCACAACCTCATTCCTGACTAGCCGCTCTCTTCAAAGCAGCCACTGACACTACCCCAAGCTGGCAACTGACATACATCCCTTGACTTACAGGAACTACTTATAAAAGGAAATGGTGGCCACTAATCTCGCACAAACTTCCTTAGTCACCCCCACCGGGAAACTTTGAAGCAGCTTCATGACCTGCTTCTGCAAAAGGAATGACTCCTTCCGGGCAAAGGCTGCTACAGCATCACCTGCTCGCCTCTTCATTAGTGTCTCCATCATTAAGGCAGCTGCACAAAACACTGCTGTATGTTTACACCTGTCCAACAGAGGGATTTCAGAAAGATCTCAGCTGGCTCCAGAAATAAGATCCCAGCTTCGTACTGCCCTATGCATAAAAAAACCATCTTCTTAGGCATCGCTACGCTCCCCCCCCTTATCACAAACCTAATCAGTGCAACTCTCTCTGCCCAAGAAAACGCTCAAAGTCTAAAGCACACCCTCTACACAAATCAACGGATGATCCTGATAAGCAGTCAAAAACTACAGAAGAATTTGAGTCCCAGGTTGTAATTCGCGACTCGCCTTACTTGTACTCCCACTTATAGCCCAATAGCCTGTTAAGTGATTTCTAGACAGGATTTGGGCCTCGTGTGCTGGTGGGGAGGAGGTGGTCCTATACCATTCTGTTAAAAATAAGGGAAGGTCAACTCAACATCCTGGACAGGATACAGCACATTGTCTAATTTTTTCCAGCCTTCAGGCAGTGTTCAACAACATGGACCAAAGGCTGTTGCTTGGCAACCTAGCACCATAAGTAGACATTGGATGAGCAGTAACAACCTTGTTCACTTCTCTCCTTCCAAACCTTACCCACTAGGACAAATGGACAATGTTGATTCTTTCTCTCCAGAGCCTCCAATATCCCTCACAAAGTGCATCCATGTTCAACTCACTTGTGGATCATCTTCATCTTCATCTCCAGAAGAGTCTTGCTCCTGTTTATCCTTGATACAAACAAGATCGTCTATGCAGAGGACACTCAACACACACCTCAATATAGAGAGAGGTTCTGGGAAACTCCAGAGTGTGCTAATCTGTTTGACACAGTTCCAACACTAAATGCAGCTGAACTGACTCTGCATGAACAGTGCAAAAATAGAAATCTGATGCATAGGCCAATGAAACCCCTCCCATCCCAGTTTGCCTGGCCAGTCCCACAGGACCTGCCCCCAAAGGCAGCGTATAAAGTGCAGAACTCAGACAAGGTGCTCAAATATTATGTTGCATTTACACCCCAAGAAGCCACTGCAGCGAAAATGTCTTCAATCAAGTGTCTGTCCTCTCCTACACTTCTTACAGAAATCCACACTAGTCCCTGCAGTGCTTACAATCCAACTGGACCACTACAACAGCATCTCAATAGCACTTCCTAAAGACAGGTGGCATAAGGTGCAAGGAATCTATAAAGCTGCTGCCCAAGGCTTACTCAGGTTGAGATGCCAACCCCACATCACGCTGACCCTGACTCCTGTCAAGTGACAGATGCCACTTTAAGACCTTCTCTCTTCTCCACGAAGCTCTCGAGGCCTCATTCAAGGTAATCTCTCAAAAGCATTACACCACTATTGGTCCTCCATACACACGTACGGTCAGCATACCTAAGCCAATGTCCATCCCCATGACCAGATATAAGAACTTTATTGCAGTTACCCTCATGTACAAGTCTCCGCACTATAGAACCTAAATTCCGGGCAGGTACTCAAAGCACACCTTTTCAGCCTTACTCTTGCAAGTAATATTTCTGATTATTCCAATTTTGAATATTTAAATCCTGGCATTGAAGTTGAGAGTAAGGATTTATTTTTAATTGCAATATGACTGGAGTCCTCAGCAGGGTAGTGTGGCTCAGCTACATTAGCCTTTTAGGGAAGCTGTCAACTCTAAAATCCCCAGATTTCAAGACAGGCCAATTAATGTCTCACTAAAATAAATGTATACATCCATCTGTCAAACTTCTTCATAGAACTGTTTAACCCATTGGCTGCTGCCGTCGGCCATTGGCCGACGAGACCGCGCCCGTTTTTTAAAACGGCCGCACTGCCGCAAAAAAGCGGAAGCAGCCAACGGGTTAATGGTGATTTTGGCATCCGCTTCAGGAGATTCAAGTTAAACAACGCAAAATTCCTGAATCTTGGCCCAAATCTCTGTCTCAATTTGCGGATTTCATATTCAGTGATGTCTATAAAACAAGATAGCATCTGAAATTCAACTTTCAAAAGCAAGTGTTAATTAGTTGTTGTCTCTGAAAGATCTTCAAACTTTCTGACTAGAGCTTTGTTTAGAATGTAAACCGTAAATTCATCTAATCATTAAATATTTGGTGGAAGGTCCAAAATGTCAACTCTGTTTGCTGTGTAAAATGAAACATATAATTCAACAATCAGATCAAGGTTCAGTGCATTTGGCTATCTACCGCATGACAACAAACACAACAACATATTCAATCACTCTGCTAAAAAAATGCCTAGGTGAACCCAGAAGGTTTCTCAAGCTACTGACTCTTTTTGAATTTCCTCGCAGAGGCAACAATCCAAGAAGAAAAGGGTCCGACCATGTACATTGATAGAACAAGACAACCATCAATCATCATCCAGATGAGCCAAAGAAACACAGAGTCCGCACCAATAGACATCCAACAGGCACTACTAAGAACAGACGATAAATAACAGCCAACCCTAATTGTACAAGATGTACTGGTTTCCTAAAACAGCAATTATTGTAGCATCCTACTTCAGCATCCACTAGAGTACCAATTAGAATCCCAAGAAATAACCTCAGAACCAATCAATGCCCCATCCTTTTCCTGTGGCTATTTAATGCATACACACATTAGCTGCCTACAATAATCCAGAACAACATTAAACTTTTTAAAATGTATTTAAATGGTATGCACATGATCTACACTTTGCAAAGTGACCTGAGCAGAAAGCAAAGATCACTACCTGACTGTACCAACTACACAGAAGGATGTAGCAAAGGCCTCTGAGTCTAATGGCTCCAAAACGGAAATGCTTCAATGTTGCACAGTTTGCCCAGATCAAATAAGCGTTTCCAATATTGTTTACCCCAGAGGCAGGAACTTGGGGGATACTTTGCCCTCTTCCTTCACTCGGAAGGTGAATGCTTTAGCAAAGTGTGCACAGTTTGCCAACAAAGGGGCTTATTTACAAGCCCACTGCACTGCCGGTGCATCACTTTTATTGACGCACCGGCAGTGCAATGGGCTTCCCCATATTTACAAATCCTTGTAAAGTTACCCTGCATGGCTTTTCATGGCCTTGTAAATAGGTTTCCCTTTTATGCATAACTCTGCGTGAAAGAGGCGTTCCATGGGTGTTGCTGTGGGTGGTTCCACTCAACATCCATGGAACTTGATGCATTCCCAAATTTACAACATTTTGTAAACCTGTGAATGCGTCAGAATCCTATGCCTCCCCAGGGGGGGGCGTAAGGAGGCACAAAGAAGAGAAATACTTTTATTTCAACTCGTTTTTTCCACTTTCTAGGTGTGTGGCATTCTGCAGCATGCATAGAAAGAGGAAAATGCTTTTAATAATTGTTTTTGTACAGGAATGTGTCCCTTGGTGCACGAAAACAATCATCCCACCAGCGCAGGCTCCCTTGCAAAATCACGCAAGGGTGTCTCGCTGGCACTTCGGCTGCTGTGTGTGCGCTGGTGAAGGAAAGAAGAACAGGAATGCGCCGTATTGTGTCAATACGGCGCATTCCTGCCTATTTATTGTGACGCACGAAGGTGCAGCAGGAAGGCTTGCTGCACTGCCGTGAGTCACAATATTTTAAATGAGGCCCAGAGTGTTTGGATTTTGCCTTGCTATTTCTTCTGAGCAGTACACATGTAGGAGTTTCCAAAAAGTACCTGAAACAACTGACACTAGCCCAAAAACGAGTAGCAAGATTATTCCTTGGCCTAAATCAACAGATCGCATATCACTGGTGATGCAGTCCATCCATTGACTGCTAAGGATAGCGCTTGAAGTGCCACGAATGACCCAGAAAGCATATTGGCTATGAAATCAGGTCTGCTGTCCACCCTACATTGCTCAGGCAGAGTAGGGGCCTCTTTTATCTAGCAAGACTCAATCTGGCCCATGCTTGGTCTGGAAAACCAAGACTGCTTGTAATCCTGAAGCACACATCTTCCCTCGTGTTCTCAGTGCTGCGGGAGACTAGTAATACCATGGTTTTACAACCCGCTGGTCGGATAGATACAGGGAGTTCCTTAGGGACTTTCAGATATCCGAGTCTGTCCTTTTATTAGCTGTGGAGCAGCTGCAGCTAATGGTTGGTGAAATGATATCTGTTACAGTTGAACATGAGTGGTCATACCCATGTAGGGCAGTGGGATGCCATTAAATGTAGGTGGCTGTATGCACTATGGAAACCTTCTTGCTACCTCATAGACACACATGCCATTACAATTAGCTACTGGGCACTCCATTGGAGACTTTTTTTTAATGGGAAATGCTGCGGTTGACAATGTGGCGTCAAGACAAATATAAATTCACAATTTCATTTTGTGGCTAGGAATGAAAAGGTGCATCTTGCAACACAAGATTTACAAATCTTTGAGAAGCAATAGACATTGCTTCTGGCAGAGCTCAGAAGGCAAGAAGTCTATTGGGCATGAGATGGTTTTGAAATAAAAGAAGCAAAGACCCTTGATGGAGCGCATATTCTACAAGCCATAGCCTACCAACAGATCTCCCAACCAACTGTCCAAATGGTACTTATATACTTTTAGAATCACATATGCAGGGCATACCTCTAAACCTGTTCATTTTCTAAGGAAGGTTTGAAAGTGTAGTATGATGCATACCAGTCATGAAGCTTTACCTGGGAGTGATCTATTGAAGTTATTGGATGGCTTTTACTGGTTGGGATGGAGAAGATTATTCCCTTGAGGGCAAGACCCTTCATTTGAAGGTAGGTTGAGAATTCTGTCATGGTAAGTTCTATGTCACAACATATCATTCCTATGTGACGATCTCCTCTGAGATAACCAGCAGCTGGACAAATGGGCCAGGGTACTCCAAGATCAAGGCATGCTGCTGCAGGATGGTGAGACATGGTTGCACCTGGTGGGGGTGAGGTGTTTAGATGTAAGCCCATATTAGCTTATGATTTACTATATGACTTTCGATGTTCCTTATTCATCTCTTGCATTTACCGTCTGTGTGCCCCATGTGCAAAGTCCCAGGTGTGTGTCCTCTCCCTGAAATGTTCTTTGACCATGTTTCTTGCCTGTTCCACTTTCCCACAAAATGGCAAGAGGTGTTTTTCAAGGCCTCTGACCTCTAAAAAGTCATTTCATGTAAGGCAAAGTGGGAAGCCCTCTCATGTTTTTAGGATTTTTAACTAAAACTGACAGCCTGATCATGATGGCCAGCAAATGTTACTGAATCCTTGCACACGATAATTCTGAAACTAATGCGGTCGATATTACCAGTAAATCCCGGGTAGGGCAAACTTCCCTAGTCTCCATAGGATAGGCGAGTATTGGGAAAGACAAATGATTTGTTAGTAGAAGAGTGCCAATATTTTGACATAAATTGGCAATTGAGTGATACAAAGAGTGTTCTGTCTGGTGTTGCAATACATATTTGCCCAGCCTTACAAATTGCGCGGAGGGAATTAAAGGTGTAATTTCTTTGTATTCTGGGTTGCAGTCACACATTGCCGTAGGCATCAAAGCTGGCGAAGCCGCTGAAGTCATTATTTCCCATGAAAAACAAGAAATTATTAAATGTTTACACACAACAAGGACATACAAGCAGGTTCAATGCAGCTGGGATGAATAGGGGCATTCCACCAGTGTGAACTTCAAGAGTCTGTGTAAGGTGATATGAAATCATGTTGGGGACGATTCACGAAGGTACTTACGTGTAGTAAAGTTACAAGTGCAGAGTCTCCACACGCATGGCAGAATCTTGGCCCTTGTGGCGGAATCGCCACGCTGCACGATTTCTGCAGTGCTCCAGGCGGATATCCTGCCCGAGTGTGGAGTCTCAGCACTCATAACTTTACTACACATAAGTAACTTTGTGAATCGGGCCCTTAGAGCCAACAAATGGCATTCTTACCCAAACATGGAGTTATCAGACTGAATGAACACATTTTGCCGTATGTGCTTATAGCTTTCGCTGTATGACACGTGTGGGCCACAAAATGCTCTTCACCTGGTTATGCGTGTTTCACAAGTGAAAACATCTTTGCTTCTGGTGATATCCATTAGGCTGCCACATAGCCACAGCCTTCAGCTTGCGGAAATCACTGATGACTTAAAGATGTTTCACCAGGCGCATAGGCTCACACATGCCCGGTGTCTCCTCAGACATGACTGATCTTTGAAGCGAGCGCCAGCATTGTCAGCTACAGAACTGATGTTCAATAGGGTCTTGGTGGCCACAAGGCAGCAAGAGTGCAGCCTAGTGCACATGATCTGTGGTCTACACTGTAGAACCGCTCTGCCACGCATTGCTTGTCTTGCTCGAAACGTACATGATTACCTACTAATGCACCCACTTCAGACCTTGAGACTGATTGGTGGGATAGATGGCCCTGTGTGATGCTATTGGTCATATGAAAGGATGCAGAGTCAAGACATGTGAAGTGATATCATGGGAATAGACAATTAGTGGTATGAGTGAGGTCACCTTCCAAAATCCCCACCATGACAAGAAGCATATTTGGTATATCATTATATACCTCCAACCAGTGCTTCATTTATATATACATACATGCATACATACATACATACATACATACATACATACATAAATAAATAAGTGCAGAGGAGTGGGCCACTGGCACTGTCCAATGCTGGTGTCGCTAATTCCGAAGACTGCCTGGTCTTCATTCTACTTCAAGTCTCTTTGTTTCACCTCCCCAGACTTTCAGTCCCTTTGACTTCCTGCTTTCTCCTTACAACACTTTTCTTATCGTTCTTTCCCTAACTTCTTTCACCTTTCCTGCCTATCCCTTTTTTTCGCTGGCTTAAATGCTGATGATGAAAAATAGGTCCTGGTCCGCAAAAGTGAATGGTGGTGCCCCCCCACCTTCAACCACAGGTACAAAATAAACACTGCAGGCTGTGTGGTACACTTAGGACCATTACCTTCTGTCTGAATAGTATTTCTCCTATTATACGCCTCAAAAACACAGCCATGGTGAGCATGCCTGGCACAGACTCCATCCCGGAGTCGGCAGCAGGGTAGGTCAAGTGCAAGATGCGTGAGGCACGCAGGTCCCAACTGGTGTCCTTTTATTATTCCGCCGACTCCCCGTTGCAGGCACAGCTTGCTTGCAATCCAGGTTAATTCACCTGAGAATTGGGTATGTAGGAATAACTTACCTTCTAAGTGTAGATATGGTTTCACTCTATCCTGAGGAAGTGCCCAGATCTATATGACGCAGATGGCACGAAACATGTCGATCACTTGAGAGTAGGGCATGTATAACTAGACACATTTTGTCACTAGTTTTGCGCCCCTCTCATTCCTTTTAACTAGGCAGTTTACCTTCCCAATAAAATTGTTTGAGGACTACCTGACCTATTTTAAATTCACACACATTACATCTACACTACACTAGGCCTCTTACCTCCACTACAGCCACCGGCAGGAACAAAAGATCCCCGCCAAAGAGCCCAGTTTGGGTGCCCGTCAGGTATTGCAGCGCCAACCTGACGAGGGGCAGGCTCAAATGACAAAGCATGACACCTAGCTTTCTAGGTGTGTGAGAGCCCTAGTTCCAACAAGGGGAATTCCCCTTGCACTACTTACACATTACACTCTATTTCCCTCCTTCTCACTCCATCTCTCCAGAGGAACTTCGTACCTTGATTGCACACAGACTCCAGTAAACCTGACCCTTTGGTCCATGCTGCTTTCATACCTTTCACTTTTGCTTAACCTAGTGTCACCCCAAAGGGCACCACCCGAGGTCAGTGATTGGCGCAGGGTTGCTGCATAGTACTCATGATGGTTGTAGACACACACCTGCCAACTTGATTTTCAGTTCAAGTGAACAGTGTTTTAGGGCCGCAGCTCTACTAGCAGCAAGTTCCCCTGCAGCTGACAGACCCGAAACCAGTCGTACCCACACTGGCAGAGGTGAAGCCTTTGGAATTCCTGAGGGTACCCCGTCCTTGGGCGCTCGCAGTGGCGGCAGCCAAATTCAGGTAAATCGCCACAGTGGACCAGGCACTTTTTACTCGCGGTCGAGCTCCTGAAGTGACCGGAGGCTTACTGCAGATCCTTCTGTTGGGTGTTTGTTCGGCTCCTGATGGAGGTTGGCTATGATGATCCTGTCTTGGGCGCCTCATCTGGGTGAAGGGCACTGGTGCTCCACTGGTATCATTACTTCTCTAGCGGGGAAGAACAAGCTGCAGTCCTTGATGCTCCCTATGACGCCCTCCGGAATACAGGGTCACCGCAACTCAAAGTCCATAGGATCCGGCTCGATCAGCTTGGTGATACTCTCTATGGCGGCCACTCCTCGCATACGGGGTCGCCGCTTCGCTACCTTCCACACAAGGCTACTGCCCCTTTTTGCATGGTAATCTTTCTCCAGTAGCTCCTCCTCACATATAGTGTCACAGGTCCACTACCGCACAATGCTCATGCCCCATACCACACAACAGTCTTTCTCAAGTGGACCCTCTAGGCATACAGGGTTGCCTCCTCACTACCATGCCCGGGCTCGTGCTTGATAGGCACAGCATGACACATGGCTAACTTCACAGTGGCCCTCTCTAGGAATTATGGGGTCACTAACTCAGTTCCGTACACAGGCAAACACCAGAAAGATGCACCAGCCATTTCCTCACAACTCATACAGGGAGTCTACTTGGCAGGGCTCCCCACTGAACCGCACTCCCTCTAATGCTCTCCTCTTCCACACTAAGCACACTGGTCTTGACAAGCAGGCAGACACTAGTGCTCCAGGGCAGGTGGTCTTGGATTCCTTAGGAGATGCCCCATCACCCAAAGGGAGACTAGAAGGCCTTGGCTCTCATCCCTGGTCACAGCAGAAGTCTTGCAGAGCTTCCCCTCCTCACACAGCCGTCTGGCTGCTAGGCAGAAGACCATTTTCAGGGTCTGAACCTCCCCTCTTACAGTTCAATTATGGACACCAAATGTGATTTAGGGTCTGAGTTTTCGAAATTTTATGTTGAGGTTCTGCTTCTATTGATGTACCTGCTCCTCTGCTCCCTCTTCCCCTTGAAAATATGTCTGTCACATTAGGAGTGTCTCCAAAGCTGATAGTCCCCCAACACAGACTATAGGAGTGACTAGAGTTCACACCTAGATGTCACCCACATTAGTATGTGCATCAAAAAGTTAGAACTTGGTACTACAGTCCTACCCTTTATGACTCTCTTATCAGCTCCATCTCCTTCCTGAGTTGTGCCCAGTAAGCATGGGCGGAAAATCCGTTTCGCTCGCGGATTTTGCGGATTTTCGGTAAATTCGCAATCCGCGAGATTCGCGAATCTCCCGCAAAATCCGCAAATCCGCGAGCAGCGGATTTTGCTCGCACTGTTTGCACTGTTCGCGTGAGTTCGCGCCCCGCGAATAAGTGCAAAATTGCAGAAATACGATCTTAGCAAAACTGAAAGTAACTACTTACCAGGTTCAAAAGTTCAGGCTCATCATTAGTAGCCATTTCCTGTAGTGCTTCCTGAGGGGCCCCTCCAGAGTTCAGTTGCCAGTTGAAACTATTATGTGACCCTGCTCTGAACCTCAGAATAGTTACACATATGCCACAAAGGTCCTGAATTACGGCTAAGGGAGACAAGCAGGAGCCAGGCTGGAAGTTCAAATCCATTAATCAGCCCCTAATGCATTATTGTCAGTTGGGGCAGGGCAGGTGTTGTAACTAATTTTGCAACAATGAAAGCACTTAGCAAGTGCAAAAGATCACTAATCAGGAAGCACTAAGGAAGCAGGTGCCAGCTAAAAAAATATTCTGTGACACATTAATCAGCCCCAAATTAATTCAGGTCACTTGAGGCAGGGAAGGTGTGCTTGCGTTGCCACAATAATGTACACTGACTGGACAACCAGAGGGTGCTGTGATGAAACAGAGGGTGGCATGGGTGGGCCAGAGGGTGGCATGAGTAGTCAGAGAGTGGCAGTGGTGACAGAGAGTGGCAGTGATGAAGAAGAGTGTCCCAAACAGGCTGGACACGTAGAAACAACAAGTTCGCGAAACTTGCGACCCGACAGGTAAGTTCGCAATTTGCGACATTGTAAAAAACCCTCGCGAACTGGCAGAAACCCGCGCAAACACAAAAAAAAATCTGCAAATTCGCGAGAATTCGCGGATTTTGCGGATTGCGAGTTCGCAAATCCGCAAAATTCGCGAACGCGAGATTCGCAAAATTCGCCCATGCTTAGTGCCCAGGCCCCATACTTGTGACCGGCCACTTTATCAAAGCGCACCCTTTGAAGTGTACTGGGGAGACCCTGTCCTCCCCTCCCTGGTGTGTGTCCACCAAGCATACAGGAATGCAACAATACACAAATCTGTCTGTGGAGCTCTCTCTACCTCTTCTCTATGTTTCACCATGCAGGCCTGGGCCTCCTAAATGAATGCTAGGGCCCTCCATGTTTTGTACTATCCACAGGCACGCTTACACCCAGTGCCTTTATACAGCGTACACACACTGCAGAGTACTGTATCCTCCATGTACTGTTCCACTCACATGCACACTTACATCCAGCATATACATTTAATATGCACACACTGCATCCTTTATGTATTGTACTGCTCACAGGTACACATACACCTAGCACATGCATTTATCCTGCACGCATTGCACATCACCACACCCTGTAGGTACTGTACCGCTCATAGGAACATTTACATCCAACACAAGCCTACTACATGCACATACTGTTCAGTACTCGTCTATCCCTGTATTGCACCCTTCCTAGGCACACATACATCCAGCGCAGATACACCACTTCTGAGTTGCACAGCACTTCACACCAATGTGATGTAGGCCAACGGCGAGTTAAGCACACAGCAGCAGAACTTTAAAAGTGAATGAGGTTGTAGGTCTGATTTCAGTGACACAGGTTGAAAAGGACCTGTTCACACCTAGTGATCACTACATGGTATGATGCCACACCACGCTTGTGATGCTTAGCTCCTGGTGAAGGCAGTAGCCTTCCACCACTGTAAGGGCAGTGCTTTGGGGAGCCCCTCCCAGTCCAAAAAGACCACATTCCGTGAGACAGGCCAATGTCATGGCACACACACATGATATGTGTTTGCCTATGACAACAAAAATCGGCATGGATCCAGACATCAGTACAGCTGGGCACTCAGGGCAGGGGTGCATATCTGTTACATGTAGAGGACTTTTCTTTCTCAACAATGCCTTTTCCCTTCGTGAATCAGCAGGACTCAGACAATGCTTACATTCCATACTTAGGGAGTGTATAAGTCTACTCCTGACCCTTTCTGGCTTTTGTGAATTTAGCCCCATGTTCTTATCACTCGTAGGAATAGGGTCAAGACTGATTTGCAAATGGCTGTGTCTGAACTGGGAAGGGGGGTGATGTGAGCTAAAGAACGATGATGGATTCAACCGAGATCTGTGACTGGGGTTGAGTATCTGAAAAGTTGTAGTGCTCCGTCCATCATCTCTTTGTGCTTGCTTTGTTCGCCTTAAGTTGGCAGGTTAGGCTCTGACGTAGATCCCTTACTAACTTTGCCACTGGATTCAAGCTAGCCTGGCTGATGAGGGGGGTTACCCCGAAACCGGTCCCAGGATGCTTGTTTCTGGTCCAGGGAAGACCTGGCTTGGCAGTTCGGGCTGGACTGTTCCAATGAGGAACAGGGTCAAGACTGATTTGCATATCGCTGGGTCTGAACTGGGGTGGCGAAGTGAGCTAAAGAACGATGATGGATTCAACCCAGATCTGTGACTGTGGGTGAGTGTCTGAAAGATTTCAATGCTCTGCCCATCAACTCTTTGTGTTTGCTTATCATTCGTAACGCCTTATATAATTTAGTAGTATTGCTATTTGATTAATCAGTAAAGGCTGATATTAACTCCCTTTTCACAAAGAATGCATTTTTTAGGTATTTTTGTGTTCGCCTACATTAATTTTATCCTCTTCTTCCTCTGGCTTCCTCAGCCTTTTTTTGCAGCTGTTGACACTATATTCACCCTCTCTGATAGCCTGTGTGAAGCACTTACTGTAGGAAAATGACCCCACCCTCTTTTCATTTTCTGTGGTCACTCCTATTTGTTTGCTAGATCTTATTGCTGGTTTTTGGACTATGCACTGGAAAACTGCTGTCTAGTGCCCAGTGGCTAGTGCATGCTCTCTGCGCCCTAAAACATGTTGACTTGGCTAGGTCCCCATTTGGGACATCTAACCTACCTCCAAGTCCCCAGCATATGGTACCCTGTGTACCCAGGGCTAGTAAGTTAATTGTCACTAGTGCCCTAGACCCTCCTTTCTGATATTTATAAATCACTACAAAGGTAGGCCTTAAATGTCCACAGGGCAAGGTGCATGGTATTTAAAAATAAGACAATTGTGTTTAATGGTTTACATGCCCTGGCAGTGGGAAACCTCTAAAGTCGTTTTTTTCACTGTGGCAAGGCTGGCTCACCCATAGGTTAACACTGGTTTAAACTATTACATTTAATATGTGTAAATTTAGTTTAAGAATAGCTAGAACAATGATTCAAGGGCTCATTTTAATAGTAATTTAAAATCCAATGTAATATTAAAGACAGATTTTATATTACTATGAAGGAACATACACTTTTAGAAATGTATCTGTATTCTACCCAAACCCAAAAGGCTATCCTGCCAGTGTCAGTTGTCACCCGATCTCGGATATCTCCCATGGCATGAGATGTGGATTTCTCCCAGAACGTGGACAAGGGCTTTGGGTTTTGGGAGGCATCTTTTTTCCTTGGGCAGGATGGCATGGGGCAGAGCCCAGCCCCTTCCTGGCCTTCAAAGAATGACAACCCTGTCACTGGCAGATGTGGCTTACACCTGGGCCTGTCTCCCTTTTTCCCTTCTAGTCAGGCTGGCTCCAAACACAGTGGGAGGGAAAGCACTACCCAGAACTGGTTTGGGAATGGACAAAGCATTGCACTCCATGCATCAGCTGGCACTGGGTGTTAAAGTGGCACCCCTAGGTACCCTCTTCAGAACCCTACTACACCTGTTAAAAACAGAAGAAGAATTGCATCTGTTGTTGAGACCTGTAAAGAGAACCCTAAGGGCCGGACTTGCTCCCACTTGTACCTAGGGCAAAGCAGTGGACTCCAATGGTAAGTTGACTGACCTCCTGTTAAGCTACAGGGACTTAAAAGCTGCAAGAAGCTCCGTTTCCTACAAAACGCGGCCAACCACTTCAAACTAGACCCACCCTGGGCCCTGCTGGTAGCTTCTGTTGGAGTGAGTTCTGACCCACAAGTGCAGTGCCTTAGGTCCTGGAACCTCTGGCTGGTGTCAGAGTGTACTCTTCCTAAAAGTTGGGACTTAGAAACTTTTTGCGAACTCTTTACCTGGAGAACCAATGAAGGACCGGGGCCAACCTGCCGACTGATCCTCCAAGGGGGCATTGCCGGTGTGCCTAACTTCGTTATAGCTCTCGTTACGTTCTCCCCTCAATGTCAGAATCTTTCAACACTGAGGGGCTGATTCCGTTGACGGACGGACCAGAGTCCTTCCGACATCGGTCAGGAACTGGAACCGAACGACCTTTTGTCATCGGTTCCAGACCTGCAAGTGGGATGCGACCGAACCCTGTTTGGTCGCAATCCTATACTTAACAATGGGAGCATGCATTTCAAACGGAATGCATGCTTGCATCGTTAAGTGCAGAGGTACACCGTCGGGGCCCCCTAGGCCGCCATTCGGCAGCTCCGCACCCATGGGGGCCTTGCTGGGGGCCCCCAAAGACAGTTTCCTATGGCCTTTCTATGTCAGAAAGGCCGGCACGGAAAGGCAGTGGGAAAATGCCATTGTACTCCCTCGGCCATAAAGAGCCGGCCAGGGAGTACTGAGGGTTTCAGTATGGCAGAATGGCTCAGTCAGAAAGGAGTCAGAACGGGCAAGTCTGATGCGGTTAGGATTGCTCCGACTGAGGGTCGGAGCCATTCCTAACAGCATTGGAATCGGGCTCTGACTCTGGTTCGACTCCATTCTGCAACTTCCTTGATGGCGCCATCGCAGAGGGCCCAATTGATGCTAAAGACCACCAGGACCTGGAAACTTGAATTTTTCCAACCTGAGCTGTTACCACATACATCAACAGTGTTGCTTAGGCTTTATCTTGTTGCCAGATTCCGTCAACACTGCCAGGTTTTCTCTGGGGGCTGTCGCCCTCAAGGAGGTACCTTTCCTACTGGAACAAACCTGGTGTGGGTATCTAACCCGCGCTCCATTGCGGTCAGCCTGAACCCCATGTCTAGTGCAACCAGTTGCCCATGGTTGGCGCGTTGCAATTTGTAGGCACTATTTTTATTTAAAACTTTAAAGATTCATACCTCAGTTCCCCCTTGTTGGATTTCTGTCTTTTGGGTGCCATTTTGTTCACAAAAATATTGTCTATTTTTGTGAATTGGAGTGGGATTTTTATTGTGTTGTGTTTTTGTCCATTTTTGTTTGTTTTGGTACTTCTAAATGCTTTACACGTTTTCTTAAAATAAGACTGTCTGCTCTGTGCCATAGTACTAGGGGTTGAGCTTAGGTTTAAAAGACCGAAACCTTTACTGGACCTAACAAGAACAGTTACATTATTAATGATTTGATTTGATTTTAACATTTATATAGCGCACGAATGCCCTAGGGCGTCTAGGCGCTTAAACCAGCAAGATCAGTAAGGTGCAGGGGAACTGTGTAATATCTAGTTAATTGGCAAAAAGCCAGGTGTTTAATGATTTCCTTATCGCTAACAGAGTAGGGCTGTTCTTTATGCTGGCTGAAAGCGAGTTCCATGTTTTGACCGTCCCTAACAGAAAATTTCTTCCACCCCATTGGGTTGTCTTGATCCGTAGGATTTGTAAGCGTTTATTGTGTGCGGACCTTCGATTTTTGGAAGGCACATACCAAATCAGGGGCCAGATGTATGACTCTTTCATTTAGCGCCTCGTAATTTGCGAGCCACTAAATGAAATGTACAACATTGTAGTGGTCTGCTGGGCTCAGCGGACCACCATGTCTGGGACTGCTTTTTAATAAAGCAGCTTTTTTTTAATTCAGCCCATTTTCCAAAAAAAGGAAAACAGGAAGCATTAAAAAAAAATGAAATGTTTTTGTTTCATTTTTTAAGATCAAGCCACTGCCTGCCCTTAAAAAATATTTTTAGGGACAGTCACAAAGTGGAATGGGTCCCCTGGGGACCTCTTCCAAATTGCGACTGCATAACCACCCTCTTGAAGAGGGCGATAATTTGCGAGTGTTTTGTGACCGAAATTGCGGTAACAAAACATTCACACGTAGCATTGCAGATGCAATTAGGAAGAGAACACCCCTTCCTAATTGCGACTCACAATTCCTAAATAGCGAGTCGCAAATAAATTACGACTTGCTACTTAGGAATTGTACATGGCCAACAGTGATTTTGCAAGCGTAAAATTGCTCGCAAACCTGTTTGCGCATGCAAAATCAGGTTGCACATCTGGCCCCAGGTGTTTCTTCACAAATTGGGGACCAGCGCCGTGCAGGGTCTTAAACGCTGGGCATTGGGATTCAAACGTGATCCTCTTGTCCACTGGAAGCCAATGCAGAGTTCTGAGACAGTGGAATACTGCCTGGAACCTGGGTATATCCAGCAGTAGTCGGGCTGCCACATTTTGAAGGCGCTGTAGCTTCTGCAGAAACTGTGTTGAATACCCATGTATAGGCATTACGATAATCTAGTCTGGACAGGGCTGTTGCTGTTACAAGTGTTTTCAGGGAGTTGGGTGGGATAAATGGGCAGACATTCCGGATCATTTTTAGAATAAAAAACCTAGAAGAGGTGACAGTATTGATCTGGTTCTTAAAAGTCAGCGTCTCATCGAAGATTAAACCTACGTTTTTCATCTTCTGCACTGGAACGGGAAAGTCTCCCAAACTAGATGGCCACCATCTAGGTAACCAGAATGAGGTATCAGTACCCAACAGTTGAACCTGCGTTTTACCGCCATTAAGTTTTAGGCAGTTAGACCTCATCCACTGGATTAGCTGCGTCATACAGCTGTTAAAACGTGTGAGGGACTATCATCTTCCTCAACTAATAATTCACGTTCTCACACTTACTACATGAGAAGGTTTATCAGTTGTGTTAGGTGTTGCAGGAGCAAGGGTTTTGCAGGCAAATAGTAAGGCACTGTTAAATGCATCCTACATAACTGCCAGAGGCGGTCTTCTTAATGAAGCCATATTATACTAGTGTGACAGTGGCACTTTTCTTAAAAGTGTTATCTTATTTCACCTTTGGCACTTCTAGTCCAGGGGTGTCTAAACTTTTCTGTAGTGAGAGCTACTTCTGATCAGTGAAAATCATTGTTACGTACTGAAGGCTAAACAACTCACACATTGTTTCTAGATACCCCCATGCCCAGCTTCATTGTCTTTAACCGCATGCGCGCTAGCGGGTTTTCCCGCTGCGCGCTGAAAATTCAAAAAACCCGCGTTACGTGACAAAGCCAGCTCGTCATGCGCACAGCGCAGGTAACGCCCATGACGAGCTGGCTTTGTCACCAGCATCGAAGGGGTTAAGCCTAATGTCCGAAGAGCCAGATACCAAGGTTACAAAATACTTTTACTTGGGTAACTATGACAGGTCTGCCATGTGTGTCAGTGAGAGCGTGGTCTTTGGAGATGTATGAACATGTGTGCATTTCAATGGGATATAGTTGTATGGGTGACTGAGAGTCTGTGTCATATGTACTTACATCACAGGACATACCTTTCGCTATATGTGGCACCGTTACATGTATACCACAAACATACAATCATTTTTTTAAATGGGAGAAATTTAAAATGCAGAAAAATTTCCTGCAAAATTATTCATAATATGGAACATTTTTCTACACTTTATAATTCTCTCATTTAAAAAATTGGTACTATTTTTCAATTATACTTATGGCACAGTGTCTACTGACCACTGGTAGCAAGAGGCCTGTTGTTTGTAATACTTTGAAATGGAAGAAACTCAAAATGAGAATTACCATAATCATTAAATAACTTTCATTTACATTTTCTCCTATTTAAAAGCATTCAGAAACATAATTTTGTTCTCAGCTCCAATACTGAGCTGACAAGGAATTTTAGTAGGAGCTAAACACCTCAGTGCTTCAGTTGTTCACCTCTGTGCCCCAGTCTGGGGCATACATCTGACTGAACACTGCTCCTTATCAGGCTCTGCTATCTGTAGTCTGATGATAATAATGTAAAATAACGAGAATCAAGAGAGAGAGAGAGGACCAGAAAGCTAGTCCAGATCCCCGGTTTATATGTATCGGTATCAATAGGAGACTAGCTCTAGAGTGGATTAATCTGACACGGATATGGTAGATTAATATTAGTAATGTAGCGACTCAGTATTTTGCCAGATGGCAATGGCACCTGTTCGGTGTCTTTAGAAAGCCCTCACCCACCAACCTAGTTGGTGGCATGCTTCATCATCGGGCCCACCCAGTGACACCTAGCGTGTCCCGGGTGTGCTTCGACGCCTGATTACAGCGGAGCAGGTATGTCACTGTGTGTGCAGTGTGAGGTGCTAAGGTAAGTGAAGTTAAAACGGCTTGGCAGACGGTCCCTGGGGTGAGGATACTTTATTAAAAGGGCCTCCGCCAGCGGTTAAAAATAAGGCTGTGGGACGTTAGAGGCGGGTTACGACCTCCTACGTCCTAGAGTAGTCAACATGTTTCAGCCAGTGCCTTATATTAATCTGGCTTTCATCAGGACAATAAATATGTGTGGGTTAAAATTAGGGGTTGTGTAGTGTAGTCTATGTGTCTACACGCCCTAAAGTGTATCTAACTGTGAGACGGGGGATTCCCTTCTCAAGATCACCTGTACATTTAACATTGAGGACAGGTACAAGACAGACATGGGAGAAAATAGAGTCACTAGAAAGTGTGGGTCATATAGTGTGACAGCCGACATAAATTGCGAAAGGTGCAGACTATGAGCGGCTCAAGTGTAATGATACTGGTGGTATCATTAATGTGGTATCGCACTAGAACTTCGAGGGTGAAGTGGTTAAAACAGCGGTAAAAATTACTACAGTGAAAGGTGAAGAATTGTGGCGCAATGAACATGTCTTACGCTTTCAATGCTTGTTGTTAGCTCCAAGGTTATTGAAGTGGCAGGGTGAGGCCCTAGTAGGGAGAGAGAGGTAGGACCATTGGGATTAGGGAACCTGTAGGAACAAAATGGGGAGCGCTTACCCTTGGTGGTGATACTCAGCATACTCACAGGATTTCTGGCCAGCACCAGCGTGGGACCTGTTGTGCCTCCTTCGCAGAACCGGTAGAGAATGACTGCTGTGGCCGGCTTTTATGCTGTCATAGATTGAGTAATTGGTCGCACCTGTTGGGAGAGTAATGGTAGAAAGACTCGCAGGAGGGTCTAGATAGCGCTCAGCTGTGTTAGTTATTGGCGCTCGGTAAAACCCGGGTGGAGCGCCTGTGTAGGCGTCTGTGGCTGCCGGGTGCCGGGGCGGCCGAGTATCGCGCATGCGCGGCCAGGAAGTGGTCCGCGCATGCGTAGAGAGCATGTGCGGCCGAGATGTGGTCCGCGCATGCGTCGGAAATAGTGTTTCTGATCGCGAACGGGAGAAAATCCCTGTTCGCGCTGGGGATTGATCGTTTGCCCTACGTGGTGTGGCGGGGGCAGTTATTCAAGGGGAACAATAAGTGATAATGAAAATGGACTATGCACCAGAGAATTAAAATTAAAATTAAATAAGACAAGGGGGAACTTCTCCTTTGCCTAATGCTAGAGTGAATATCTAATGGGGCTGGGTGTTTAGCGATAGTGCACAGGGGTGGCACAGCTAAATCTCGCTATTGGCACCAACTAGTCTCAAGTGCCGGGGTGGTACAGAGGCATTAGATGGGGCCTACCAGGGGGTGGTAGAGGCCGGGGGACGTAATGGATATTACGGCAGGTCCATTAGGGTAAGTGGCCTGGTGATTTGACTGGCATCATAGGGTTAAGGAGTTCCAGGGAATTGCGTCATTGAGCCCATCTGTAGCTGTGGATAGACGATATATCCATCTTTGTTCTTTGTTAAGAAGTTTTTTGTCATTGTTGATGGGGCTGACTGGTATTTGCTCAATGACTGTCCATATAAAGTCATTGGGAGTGTGCCCATGCGCGATGAAATGGTTTGTCAGCTTGCTGATGTTCTTCTTACATCGCATGGTACTGCGATGTTCTGTGATCCTGGTTCTCACTTTGCGGGTGGTCATGCCCACATATCTGAGTCCACATCTGCAGGTTATTAAATAGATCACATTCTGTGAATTGCAATTTGTGTGGCTCCTTTGGGACCACACTTTATTTGGTTCCAAGTTCAGGGTTTTTGTGTGGGATGTCAAATGACAGACACTACAGTCATTACATGGGTAGTGTCCGGTTACTTTAGGCATTCCCCATGCATTGAGGATGGTATTGTCAGGTTTGGGTGGTGGTTTGGGTCTGGTGCTGACCAGTTGGTCTCTGAGATTGTGGCACCTTTTGTAGGCGAACCTCGGGGGTTCCCATTTCCTTTGTCCTGAATTTATGATTCTCCAGTGTTTTTTTATTATTTTAGCCACGTCATTAGAGGCAGTGTTGAAAGTAGTCACACATGTGGTGGGTTGTGTGTCGCTTTCTTTGGTGGCGTCTTCGAGCAGTGCGTCACGGTTCTGGTTTCTTGCCCTTTTCTTGGTTTTCCTGATGATTGCCTTGGGGTAACCTCGGTTCTCTAGCTTTTGGGCTAGGTCCGCTGATTGAGTTTTGAAGTCGTTTACATCCGAGCAGTTTCTTCTGATGCGGAGAAACTGGCCAAAGGGTAAGTTCTCTTTCAGTGGTCGGGGATGAAAACTGTTAAAATGCAGCAGTGAGTTTCTCGCCGTGGGTTTATAGTATGTGGTAGTTGTTAGGGTTCCGCCTTTAGCTGTTATTTGTAGGTCCAGAAAGGCGAGTTGTTGGTTACTGGCCGTGCAGGTAAACTTGAGATAAGGGTCCCTGAGATTGAGCCATTGTAGGAAGTTATCCAGTTCAGTTTGTTGTCCGTTCCAGATGACCAATATATCATCGATGTATCGGTGCCATTTTTGTATATGAGTTTTGAACGGGTTGGCTTCCGTATTAATGTGTGTGCTCTCAAAGTGGTGGACGTAGAGTCCAGCTACACTCGGTGCGAAAACACTGCCCATTGAGGTTCCGTTGGTTTGTAAGTAAAAAGTGCCCTCATATTCAAAGTAGTTTTCTTTGAGGGCAAAGGCCGCGCAATTCATGACAAAACTTCTGGGTGTCGGGTAAGGCCAAGGGGAATCTTCCAAGATGTCATGTAGGACCTGTAGGGTGGCGTCTTGTGGGAGGCTGGTGTATAAGCTTTCCACATCCAGCCCTACCAATAGTTGAGTTTCGGGGTCAAAGGGGAAGTTGTCAATGACCTGCAGGAGGTGCTTCGTGTCCTTGATGTATGTGGGGGTTTTCTGTACCAGGGGGTTTAGGTAGAAGTCACAGTATCTTGAAAGTGGCTCTAGAATGGAGTTGATGCCTGATACTATGGGCCTGCCTGGTGGCGGGATTACCCCTTTATGTACCTTGGGTACTGTATAGAAGTATGGGGTTCTGGTGTTATCCGGGCAAAGGTATTCGGCCTCCTGTTTGGAGATGTGCTCGTCTTCTGCTGCCCTTTTGACAAGGTTGTGTACTGAGTTGCGTAGTTGTTCTGAGGGATCCTGCTCCAGTATACGGTAATTCCTTCCGTCGCTGAGTAATCTCCGACATTCCGCATCGTAGTCTGTCTTGTCCAGCAGCACGATGCCTCCCCCTTTGTCTGCTGGTTTGATTACCAAAGTGGGGTTGTTTTGCAGGCGTTGTATCGTCTGCCTTTCTTCCCATGACATGTTGTTGTAGTGGTTGGTCGGGTTGAGTTTTTCGATGTCATGGTAAACCGCTTGCTCGAAGGTCGTTATTTCTGCTGGTACAGTGGAGGGTGGAGGGACAAAGGTGGATTTCACTCTGAATCCGGTGGTGTTTGGGTTCTCATCTGGTTGGGGAGCGTCTTGGTTTGCCTTCTCAAAGAAGGACTTTAGTTTCAGTTTCCTGAAGAACTGGGCTAATTCCGCTTGTAGTTTGAATTTGTCTAATCGTGTGGTTGGGACGAACGACAGGCCTTTCTCCAGTACAGCGACTTCTTTGCCTGTTAATGGGGTGCTGGATAGATTGAATACCAGTGAGGGCTGGTTAGTAGAGCTGTCTACCTGCTTGTTCCCGGAGTTGCTTCCTTCGCCTTCTGGCGTGTGTTGGAGCTCACGGGGTTCTCGTCTTCCCAGTGTACCTGGGCGTTGTTTTGTTGTGTTGTTCTTCTGCGGCCGCGGGGTCTCTGGCCCCGTCCTAAAAAAGGAAAGGTATTACCCTGATTGCCTCCGAAGAACGGCATTGGCCCCTGGGGGTACATGTTTGGGTAACCAAAGTAGGGGTTTGGCATATGGCCTAAGTTAGGTGGGAAACCAAAGTAATGGTTCGGCTGACCTCCTTGCCAGTGGTTGGGCCATCGTTGTCCTCTTCGTCCTCTGCCACCTCGTTTTTGTGATCCGCCACTGGAGTCACTTGAAACTGAGCTATCGTCTCCTGAGGAGTTCGGTGTATTGGTTTCCTTGGTTGGGGGGGTGTAGTTTTCTTCTGAATATGGGTATACTTTGGCGTAGGAGAATTTTTTGAGATCTTTCTCAAATTTTTTGAATTTCGCCTGGGTCAGGTAATCTTTATATTCGTTTATCTCCCGGTTCTGGTCATCGAGTTTCTTTTTGAAGGATGTGATAGTGGCTTTGAAATGTCTTTCAGTCTCTTCTATCTCGATCGATAGAATGTCTGACAAGCGTTTAGCGGTTTTTAGGATGAGAATCATCCAGTCTCTGGTGCAATGCCATGCGATCTGTGCCCAGTCCCTCCTGAACGTGGCGTCGTCAAGGAAGATCCTGGGTGCATTCGATACCAGTAGTCCCCTTGGTGCAGAGTTGGTTCGTAGATATTGGGCTAGTATGGTGCCGTGGAGGATGGTGCGTATCCTGTTGCGCTTTTTTTCGGTTAAGGTTTCCCAATCCGTGGTCTGTGCGATTGTGTTGGAGATGTTAAAATCAGTTTGGAATGACGGGTCAGACAGTATGTCTGTCAAGTCACTCTCAGAGAAAGTCAGTCCATGGTTTTCAGCCATGGTCGTGTATTCTCTCACAGCTGCGCGCTGTCAATAATAACGAGAATCAAGAGAGAGAGAGAGGACCAGAAAGCTAGTCCAGATCCCCGGTTTATATGTATCGGTATCAATAGGAGACTAGCTCTAGAGTGGATTAATCTGACACGGATATGGTAGATTAATATTAGTAATGTAGCGACTCAGTATTTTGCCAGATGGCAATGGCACCTGTTCGGTGTCTTTAGAAAGCCCTCACCCACCAACCTAGTTGGTGGCATGCTTCATCATCGGGCCCACCCAGTGACACCTAGCGTGTCCCGGGTGTGCTTCGACGCCTGATTACAGCGGAGCAGGTATGTCACTGTGTGTGCAGTGTGAGGTGCTAAGGTAAGTGAAGTTAAAACGGCTTGGCAGACGGTCCCTGGGGTGAGGATACTTTATTAAAAGGGCCTCCGCCAGCGGTTAAAAATAAGGCTGTGGGACGTTACACGCCCTAAAGTGTATCTAACTGTGAGACGGGGTATCACCACCAAGGGTAAGCGCTCCCCATTTTGTTCCTACAGGTTCCCTAATCCCAATGGTCCTACCTCTCTCTCCCTACTAGGGCCTCACCCTGCCACTTCAATAACCTTGGAGCTAACAACAAGCATTGAAAGCGTAAGACATGTTCATTGCGCCACAATTCTTCACCTTTCACTGTAGTAATTTTTACCGCTGTTTTAACCACTTCACCCTCGAAGTTCTAGTGCGATACCACATTAATGATACCACCAGTATCATTACACTTGAGCCGCTCATAGTCTGCACCTTTCGCAATTTATGTCGGCTGTCACACTATATGACCCACACTTTCTAGTGACTCTATTTTCTCCCATGTCTGTCTTGTACCTGTCCTCAATGTTAAATGTACAGGTGATCTTGAGAAGGGAATCCCCCGTCTCACAGTTAGATACACTTTAGGGCGTGTAGACACATAGACTACACTACACAACCCCTAATTTTAACCCACACATATTTATTGTCCTGATGAAAGCCAGATTAATATAAGGCACTGGCTGAAACATGTTGACTACTCTAGGACGTAGGAGGTCGTAACCCGCCTCTAACGTCCCACAGCCTTATTTTTAACCGCTGGCGGAGGCCCTTTTAATAAAGTATCCTCACCCCAGGGACCGTCTGCCAAGCCGTTTTAACTTCACTTACCTTAGCACCTCACACTGCACACACAGTGACATACCTGCTCCGCTGTAATCAGGCGTCGAAGCACACCCGGGACACGCTAGGTGTCACTGGGTGGGCCCGATGATGAAGCATGCCACCAACTAGGTTGGTGGGTGAGGGCTTTCTAAAGACACCGAACAGGTGCCATTGCCATCTGGCAAAATACTGAGTCGCTACATTACTAATATTAATCTACCATATCCGTGTCAGATTAATCCACTCTAGAGCTAGTCTCCTATTGATACCGATACATATAAACCGGGGATCTGGACTAGCTTTCTGGTCCTCTCTCTCTCTCTTGATTCTCGTTATTATTGACAGCGCGCAGCTGTGAGAGAATACACGACCATGGCTGAAAACCATGGACTGACTTTCTCTGAGAGTGACTTGACAGACATACTGTCTGACCCGTCATTCCAAACTGATTTTAACATCTCCAACACAATCGCACAGACCACGGATTGGGAAACCTTAACCGAAAAAAAGCGCAACAGGATACGCACCATCCTCCACGGCACCATACTAGCCCAATATCTACGAACCAACTCTGCACCAAGGGGACTACTGGTATCGAATGCACCCAGGATCTTCCTTGACGACGCCACGTTCAGGAGGGACTGGGCACAGATCGCATGGCATTGCACCAGAGACTGGATGATTCTCATCCTAAAAACCGCTAAACGCTTGTCAGACATTCTATCGATCGAGATAGAAGAGACTGAAAGACATTTCAAAGCCACTATCACATCCTTCAAAAAGAAACTCGATGACTAGAACCGGGAGATAAACGAATATAAAGATTACCTGACCCAGGCGAAATTCAAAAAATTTGAGAAAGATCTCAAAAAATTCTCCTACGCCAAAGTATACCCATATTCAGAAGAAAACTACACCCCCCCAACCAAGGAAACCAATACACCGAACTCCTCAGGAGACGATAGCTCAGTTTCAAGTGACTCCAGTGGCGGATCACAAAAACGAGGTGGCAGAGGACGAAGAGGACAACGATGGCCCAACCACTGGCAAGGAGGTCAGCCGAACCATTACTTTGGTTTCCCACCTAACTTAGGCCATATGCCAAACCCCTACTTTGGTTACCCAAACATGTACCCCCAGGGGCCAATGCCGTTCTTCGGAGGCAATCAGGGTAATACCTTTCCTTTTTTAGGACGGGGCCAGAGACCCCGCGGCCGCAGAAGAACAACACAACAAAACAACGCCCAGGTACACTGGGAAGACGAGAACCCCGTGAGCTCCAACACACGCCAGAAGGCGAAGGAAGCAACTCCGGGAACAAGCAGGTAGACAGCTCTACTAACCAGCCCTCACTGGTATTCAATCTATCCAGCACCCCATTAACAGGCAAAGAAGTCGCTGTACTGGAGAAAGGCCTGTCGTTCGTCCCAACCACACGATTAGACAAATTCAAACTACAAGCGGAATTAGCCCAGTTCTTCAGGAAACTGAAACTAAAGTCCTTCTTTGAGAAGGCAAACCAAGACGCTCCCCAACCAGATGAGAACCCAAACACCACCGGATTCAGAGTGAAATCCACCTTTGTCCCTCCACCCTCCACTGTACCAGCAGAAATAACGACCTTCGAGCAAGCGGTTTACCATGACATCGAAAAACTCAACCCGACCAACCACTACAACAACATGTCATGGGAAGAAAGGCAGACGATACAACGCCTGCAAAACAACCCCACTTTGGTAATCAAACCAGCAGACAAAGGGGGAGGCATCGTGCTGCTGGACAAGACAGACTACGATGCGGAATGTCGGAGATTACTCAGCGACGGAAGGAATTACCGTATACTGGAGCAGGATCCCTCAGAACAACTACGCAACTCAGTACACAACCTTGTCAAAAGGGCAGCAGAAGACGAGCACATCTCCAAACAGGAGGCCGAATACCTTTGCCCGGATAACACCAGAACCCCATACTTCTATACAGTACCCAAGGTACATAAAGGGGTAATCCCGCCACCAGGCAGGCCCATAGTATCAGGCATCAACTCCATTCTAGAGCCACTTTCAAGATACTGTGACTTCTACCTAAACCCCCTGGTACAGAAAACCCCCACATACATCAAGGACACGAAGCACCTCCTGCAGGTCATTGACAACTTCCCCTTTGACCCCGAAACTCAACTATTGGTAGGGCTGGATGTGGAAAGCTTATACACCAGCCTCCCACAAGACGCCACCCTACAGGTCCTACATGACATCTTGGAAGATTCCCCTTGGCCTTACCCGACACCCAGAAGTTTTGTCATGAATTGCGCGGCCTTTGCCCTCAAAGAAAACTACTTTGAATATGAGGGCACTTTTTACTTACAAACCAACGGAACCTCAATGGGCAGTGTTTTCGCACCGAGTGTAGCTGGACTCTACGTCCACCACTTTGAGAGCACACACATTAATACGGAAGCCAACCCGTTCAAAACTCATATACAAAAATGGCACCGATACATCGATGATATATTGGTCATCTGGAACGGACAACAAACTGAACTGGATAACTTCCTACAATGGCTCAATCTCAGGGACCCTTATCTCAAGTTTACCTGCACGGCCAGTAACCAACAACTCGCCTTTCTGGACCTACAAATAACAGCTAAAGGCGGAACCCTAACAACTACCACATACTATAAACCCACGGCGAGAAACTCACTGCTGCATTTTAACAGTTTTCATCCCCGACCACTGAAAGAGAACTTACCCTTTGGCCAGTTTCTCCGCATCAGAAGAAACTGCTCGGATGTAAACGACTTCAAAACTCAATCAGCGGACCTAGCCCAAAAGCTAGAGAACCGAGGTTACCCCAAGGCAATCATCAGGAAAACCAAGAAAAGGGCAAGAAACCAGAACCGTGACGCACTGCTCGAAGACGCCACCAAAGAAAGCGACACACAACCCACCACATGTGTGACTACTTTCAACACTGCCTCTAATGACGTGGCTAAAATAATAAAAAAACACTGGAGAATCATAAATTCAGGACAAAGGAAATGGGAACCCCCGAGGTTCGCCTACAAAAGGTGCCACAATCTCAGAGACCAACTGGTCAGCACCAGACCCAAACCACCACCCAAACCTGACAATACCATCCTCAATGCATGGGGAATGCCTAAAGTAACCGGACACTACCCATGTAATGACTGTAGTGTCTGTCATTTGACATCCCACACAAAAACCCTGAACTTGGAACCAAATAAAGTGTGGTCCCAAAGGAGCCACACAAATTGCAATTCACAGAATGTGATCTATTTAATAACCTGCAGATGTGGACTCAGATATGTGGGCATGACCACCCGCAAAGTGAGAACCAGGATCACAGAACATCGCAGTACCATGCGATGTAAGAAGAACATCAGCAAGCTGACAAACCATTTCATCGCGCATGGGCACACTCCCAATGACTTTATATGGACAGTCATTGAGCAAATACCAGTCAGCCCCATCAACAATGACAAAAAACTTCTTAACAAAGAACAAAGATGGATATATCGTCTATCCACAGCTACAGATGGGCTCAATGACGCAATTCCCTGGAACTCCTTAACCCTATGATGCCAGTCAAATCACCAGGCCACTTACCCTAATGGACCTGCCGTAATATCCATTACGTCCCCCGGCCTCTACCACCCCCTGGTAGGCCCCATCTAATGCCTCTGTACCACCCCGGCACTTGAGACTAGTTGGTGCCAATAGCGAGATTTAGCTGTGCCACCCCTGTGCACTATCGCTAAACACCCAGCCCCATTAGATATTCACTCTAGCATTAGGCAAAGGAGAAGTTCCCCCTTGTCTTATTTAATTTTAATTTTAATTCTCTGGTGCATAGTCCATTTTCATTATCACTTATTGTTCCCCTTGAATAACTGCCCCCGCCACACCACGTAGGGCAAACGATCAATCCCCAGCGCGAACAGGGATTTTCTCCCGTTCGCGATCAGAAACACTATTTCCGACGCATGCGCGGACCACATCTCGGCCGCACATGCTCTCTACGCATGCGCGGACCACTTCCTGGCCGCGCATGCGCGATACTCGGCCGCCCCGGCACCCGGCAGCCACAGACGCCTACACAGGCGCTCCACCCGGGTTTTACCGAGCGCCAATAACTAACACAGCTGAGCGCTATCTAGACCCTCCTGCGAGTCTTTCTACCATTACTCTCCCAACAGGTGCGACCAATTACTCAATCTATGACAGCATAAAAGCCGGCCACAGCAGTCATTCTCTACCGGTTCTGCGAAGGAGGCACAACAGGTCCCACGCTGGTGCTGGCCAGAAATCCTGTGAGTATGCTGAGTATCACCACCAAGGGTAAGCGCTCCCCATTTTGTTCCTACAGGTTCCCTAATCCCAATGGTCCTACCTCTCTCTCCCTACTAGGGCCTCACCCTGCCACTTCAATAACCTTGGAGCTAACAACAAGCATTGAAAGCGTAAGACATGTTCATTGCGCCACAATTCTTCACCTTTCACTGTAGTAATTTTTACCGCTGTTTTAACCACTTCACCCTCGAAGTTCTAGTGCGATACCACATTAATGATACCACCAGTATCATTACACTTGAGCCGCTCATAGTCTGCACCTTTCGCAATTTATGTCGGCTGTCACACTATATGACCCACACTTTCTAGTGACTCTATTTTCTCCCATGTCTGTCTTGTACCTGTCCTCAATGTTAAATGTACAGGTGATCTTGAGAAGGGAATCCCCCGTCTCACAGTTAGATACACTTTAGGGCGTGTAGACACATAGACTACACTACACAACCCCTAATTTTAACCCACACATATTTATTGTCCTGATGAAAGCCAGATTAATATAAGGCACTGGCTGAAACATGTTGACTACTCTAGGACGTAGGAGGTCGTAACCCGCCTCTAACGTCCCACAGCCTTATTTTTAACCGCTGGCGGAGGCCCTTTTAATAAAGTATCCTCACCCCAGGGACCGTCTGCCAAGCCGTTTTAACTTCACTTACCTTAGCACCTCACACTGCACACACAGTGACATACCTGCTCCGCTGTAATCAGGCGTCGAAGCACACCCGGGACACGCTAGGTGTCACTGGGTGGGCCCGATGATGAAGCATGCCACCAACTAGGTTGGTGGGTGAGGGCTTTCTAAAGACACCGAACAGGTGCCATTGCCATCTGGCAAAATACTGAGTCGCTACATTACTAATATTAATCTACCATATCCGTGTCAGATTAATCCACTCTAGAGCTAGTCTCCTATTGATACCGAATAATGTAAAATAAACATAGTCTTCCATTAACTTTAAAAGGAATGTATGCCCTTGTGCTTATTTAAAAATGAACTTAAGGCAGTGTGCTACTCTCAAGGTGTCTGGGAGCTACTGGTAGTTCAAAATGGATGGTTTGGAGACACCTGCTCTAGGCACTCGTAAACATCTAAGATATTTTGTAAGATATCTAAAATTACCCAATCAAACCACATTCAAATCTACATACTAGAGTCCAGGAATGCCTTATTTGCAGACTCACAAAAAGCTTTGCAACTGATGAAAGCCATGCAGTGTGTGACAGCATGTTTGATCTTAGGCGCCTCTGCTGTGCCCACTTTGCACAGCAATGGCTTATCAGTGAATCGTAATTCAGTTTCATGATAGTGTGCCTTATCCTTTTGTTACCTTCTAAACCCATGAGTGAAATGAGGGACGGGGTCGCCAAGAATCAGAATCAGAATAAGCTTTATTCGATTTCAATCATAAAAAATCACAAAAGCATCATGCATGAATAAAAAACCTTGAGTATACCTTTGATTTAAGAACACACGTACGATAATTCTATATTTCATCTATTTACAGATACACATAAACCCCTCATGTGTGATAAAGACATGTTAAAAAAACTATACAATAAGACAAAGCATTTCAGAAAATTAAAACCAGGCATACTTTCTATGATGGTTAAATATCACCTTTTTTCCTCACTCTCAGTATACTTTTTAAAAAAACGGTCATAGCTCCAATACAGTAGACGCTGTCCAGAGACTGTAGGTATAGAAAAGCGAGTCGGCATTGCCAAGACTCATATTCCAGGATCCTACGGGCTAGAAACAGAAATATATGCAGCCTGCTTTCATCTCAGCCTGGCATTGGGACCTTCAAATATGCACTAAACTTTCTCAAAGTACAGATTTGGCCATGCTGCTACAATTTTGGTTAAACTGTTTAGTGCTGTACTACACTTGTAAATATATCCATGCTGATTGAATTTTTATCTGAACCCTCACAGAAATCTTGGACTCTATACATTCTTAACTGTTCCATGTAAACTGTACGGGCCATATTATCAAGCCCCAGCGATAATTATCGCTAAGCGTACTTAGCGCTAGGATAATTATCGCCGGGTAGCGTGGATTTTCATCACTGAGATAGCGTGCTATTAGCAACGCTTGTCTCAGAAGTGATAAAAATCCTCGCACTAACTGCCAAATGAGAGCTTATCGCTGGAAAGCCAAAGATAATCTCTCGAAGTTTGGCGTTAGCTTGATGATAGGGGCTCACAAACTTAGCCATATCCACCTTCCATAGGATATCATGGCTAAGTCAGGAAAATACAAGGTGTAAAAAAAGCAGCGCTAACCGCAGTTAACGCTGCTTTTTTTTATCACTAACAGGGTTAGCGATATCCTTGATAATAGGAGAAATGTCGCTTAACAACATTTCTCCTATTATTTTTCTCTGGAGCGCCCCCTTTGCATCTCATTAGAGATGCAAGGGGAAGCGTAGAGAAAAAGGGTGCTAACATGCGAATTTGCGTGTTAGCACCCTGATGCTGATAGGGAGATAATTTTATCTCCGATTTCTTGGCTTTTAAAGATAAATCCCTTGATAATATGCCCCCAAATTCCTCTGGAATCTCAAAAAATATTACAGGAACGAAGCACATGTTGGCAAGGAGTCTGTAAGAGCTTGTGGTTCTGATGTGAGAACAATATGAACATCGGAAATGCAGGGCTTGAATTTGGACAATTTCCATATGCAAATAATAAACAGACAATGTAACAGATGAAGGATCTTGTGGTTTTCTAAAAAATGTAATAAATCTTGAGTCAGTGCAAATATGTGTGTCAAACTTGGAAGGTGTGCGCATAGACTAGTATATGCCGCAAACAAGTATTTCCAGACGCAGATTTAAAATAGACAAAATGTGTTGATACCTTGTTGGGAAGGGGGATAACAATAAGTAATGAGTGCAGACCCCTGAACAGTGGCAATTCCAAATATGTTAAGTTTTAGTCTCAGGCAGGTAAAGTGATTTTCCCATAATCACACAGCTCGTCAGTTGTGTAGTAGAGCCGGGATTAGAACCTCAACCAACTTTATAAATTACCCTAAGCTACTTCTAAGTAAACATTCTTACAAGTTTCCTAGGCACTCGTTCCTCTGTGCAGCACCCCATCACTCCCAGGCAAGGTTCGGCCTATACCGAGTGCTGGATTAGGATTAGGCTCCTAGGCAGTTGAAATTTCAGGGCCCCCCTCACAAACTATCTTCTAATACCCAATGCACTGGATTTTTTTACAAACTGACAAGCTGCCAGAAGATGAGCTTTTAAAAGACAAGCTGTTACGCGGATCTGATGTCTCTGGTTTATGTACTTTAAGTTGTTAATGGGTACATTACATTAATACAGCATTTTCTCTATAGAGTATTTGATGTAAAGTTTTTGTTTCTTTGAGTTGATTCATTTTTTTTATTTTTTAAGTTTAAGTAGTTTTCTTTCAAGATCAAATCAATATTATTTTGATCAGTTGTCACGGGGCCCCGAAACGGAGTTCCTACTTTGCCTATTTGGTCATCTGGAACTGCCTATACCAATATCCCTACATGCACAGATACACACCTCCTCTCTGTTGAGGGCCTTGGATGCTGACTTTTAATTAAAATCTATAAAAATCTTTTCATGAAAATCTTGGGTTATACAACACATAATATCACAATCTTCCACAGAGATCCCATCTGGAAGGACAGAATGTCCTCAGACAAACTCTGCCTTATCTGCCTTATCAGAAAAACTTCCCATCAGCAAAAGAGCTACTCCAACCTGGGCAAGGGTGTTCCCGGTTTCTGTTAGTTTGTTGGGTCAGGCCCTGCCGTATCTATGTCACCTACTGCTCATTAAAGGTTCTTTTAAAAAAGCAAGCCAACCATAAGAAAACAAGAGTAGACTCCCAATTAGCTCTCTTGCAGATCAGCCTACGTTTTCTCGACGGATACGTCCTGCCGCGTGGGTGGCTTGTGTTTCTCTGAAAGACCTGATCCATGTGATGAAATCAAACACACCATCAGGCAGGAAGACAAGATTGAACCTGCACTGGATAACACAAACTGAAAGGTAAAAACTGTGATCCACTGAGTATCAGTTCTACACCTGTGACGGTGACGCATTGTGGGACCACACTTGCTTCTGGGTGTCTGAGGGAGGGAGGGGTGTCTGTTTTCTGTGAAGTGATAGAAACAACCACACTTGTTGCTCTTTGTCAGATTACTTCCAGGCCAAAACCACCAATTCCAGGTGCCACTCAGGGCGGTTTCCATGATTGGGGAGTGGATGTGGTCTGATGGCTAGAGCGGTCGATCTCGAAGCTGGGAACCAGGTTTGAGTTTCGGCAGGGTACGCTCAACATCCTGTGAATCTGGGCAAATCACTTAATCTCCTTGTGCCTAAAAAAATAATTAATGTTTCCATCTGTAACCTAACTGGTGCTAACGTAAAGTGCTCTGATACCTTCGGGTCGAGTTCGCCCTATATACAACTCAAACGAAAAAATATATGATAAGGCTCAAATGGACAGCTGCCAAGCGACAGCAGACTGCGCCTATGAGGAGCAACTGAGACGGCATCTTAAGAGAGGGTGAAGCAAAATGCCCCTTTGCCAAGAGTGGCCCCTCAGCAGTTGCCTCCCAAACTCTCTCATGACTGCCTCTGACATCTGACAGCCAAATATTACCATCTGTGGCCTTTGTTGCCAAAAGATAGCTGTGGACTGTGAATATATACACCTGGGGATATCTGTAATCCCAGGCCTAACTGCCAAGTTACCACATACATTATATATCATACATCATACATTATAAGTTATGCCATCCAGCTTCTTCGAGAACAGCATGCCATTACCAAATGGCGGCCATTTTGTTGCATGTGGTGTCAAGCAAGAAATATTAACCTGCAATCAACATTATGAAATGACAGCCATATTTTAAAAGATGAAGTTGAGACATTTCTGAGGCCTAGTTTAGCCTAAACCAGAAAAAAACACATTAAAACAGATTATAATAATGATTTTGTCTAAATTGTAATAGCTTTATGTTAATACACATAAAATTAAAATGTTAGATAATTTCCAAAATGACATGTCTTAGATCATGAGTAGTGCATTCAGTGAGTGTTATAGTTGTCTACCTCGTCCTAAGTGGCGATTTTCCGAGTGTCTTGGGATTTGCACCCCTTCAACAGAAGATTCTCTACTGGGAATATTTCAGGTTTTTTTAATATAAAGTTTAGTAGCGCACGATGGTGTAGATTTTGAAATTAATACACACAGTTGCACATCTATAGTTCAATGTAGGCACCCAACTCCATAGATTATTACGATTTTGCTCCTGTAATAACTTTGGACATGCTGGCCCCAAATCCATCAACTTCTGCAAATGATATAAAAAAGAAAAACCGGCGACTTGCTGAGCTAAAAACACAAAAAACTGCTAAGCAAAACATTGCCATATTTTGCAGCCATGTTTTACATGGCTTTATTCGGTAAAGTGGTTAATTTGTTAAGAAATAAGCGCCAAGCCTCTCGTCAGGAGGCAGCTTGCACCAGCCTATTTCTCCTGTTAGTGCTGCCTAAAACAGAACCAACTACTGCCAGTGAAAGTTGGGAGAGGATGTGGCATAACGGCCAGAGCTTCTGACACCAGAGTTGAGGAACCAGGTTCGAGTCTCGGCGTCCACTCAACATCCTGTGATTCTGGACAAATCATGTAATCTCCCCATACATGAATCTGCCCGTAACTGGTGCTCATGAAAAGCGCCGTTGTTGATGATTAAGTGCTGAGCACCAGAAGCCAACGGCTCAAATTAAGCACTCAGTACTTTTTTTATTTGGAGAATTATTGTCCAGTCTTTTTAGGGTTATTAAGCAGAAATTAAGTTTACTGACACCTTATCGGTGCCTCTGTACACCTGTACCATCACCAGATGATTCTTAGTAAACAACTAAAATTGGGAATATTGTGCAGGCGCAGAGTCGAAACACACTCGTTGTAACATTTAGCATACATTTCGAACACCAGTGGTCACAAACATCACTCATTTGAAACATTACTATCAAACACGCTTCGGTAAATGTTCGCTGTAAAAATCAGATAAACTGCTGTTTTGGAATGATTAACCTTTACCACACACATAAATTGATGACGACGAAATCCTCTCCACGCTGGACCCAGCTGTCACACTTACTCCACGTACATACAGGCTAGAAGTTATTTTAAGCTCAGAAGTCACACAAACTGCAAAGTTCACACACATGAAACATAACGATATATAACAAAGTCAGAATGGATGAAGCCCTCACCCTGAAAGCCACACTGCTACACCTACTACAAGCACATACGTGCCACAAAGGTATGTTGTACTCCATTGGTCCGAAAATCAAACGAAGCACATCAATGACCAATCATTAACAGAGTTTTGTGAACCTCAGTTGAAGTTCATCACAAAAGGGAGCTTCAGCTGTGTGAAAGAGGTGACCCTCAATTACAGGGTTGTAAACGCTAGGTTTGATAAAAGAAGGGGTGTAGGAAGACACACAATGCTCTGTAATGTTTGTAAACATTACTAGGAGCAAAGAAAATCCAAATGAGGCATGCCTGACCCTCGTTAACCTCTGCACATCTGGGAGCCTGTCACAACTCATGCATAAGTATGCAAAGCAGAATCATTTAGCAACAGTCCTTTGGAGTCTGAATGGGAATCACAAGTTTTGGAAGCCTTCTATATCAGCCATGGCCTACATATTACTTATGTAAAGCTTTTATTTCGACATATTAGTCATAAAGCCGTAAAAAACATTCAAAATACATTCTCGTACATAATTACCAAAAACAAAGAATAACATGATTATCAGAAAGTGCAATGGGTACATATTTGGTGCTCCAAGACAACATCAGGGGATGTGTGCAATTTATATAAGAATACATTGCAAATTCATAGTGTAAAGTATAACATACACAGTACAATATGCTACCAGTTAAAAAACAATTACAAGACCGGTTTAAAAAAAGAAGCCTATATACAATACATAAATAATTAAAATGCCAGTAATTAAAAGACTTGTTTTCACTTACTTATGTGTAAAACGTTCATTTTGGTTCAGTAAACAAAGCAAACTTATTAGTGATATATAAGCTTTTCCCAGGTGCTAACCAACGCAACTATAACCAGAGTCACAAACTCTGTAATACATATTTGGATATTACATATTTTGCTGTTGTTCTTAATCTAAGAGTGGCATGACAATGCCATTAAATATTTAAAACATTAAAACACACATTCTATCTTACACATTGATCTAATTATCATCCTCCTGCTGACAGTTATTTTTTTTAATTTTTTTACAAAGAGTTGACAATTGTAATGAAATGCACTCTCAAATTAGCCAACTCTTCATATAATTGAAAATAACAACTATCGGTCTTGATTGTGTTTATATCCCTAAAAACCCACCACGGATCAAAAGAGATATCAAATTCTATAGTTGTGGTGGATACCATGTGTAACATGACTATACCCCACCTAAAAGGTACTATAGTTACCTAATGATCGGCAACATATATTTATATAATGGGAGGTAGCAGATATATAGAGAAAGAATTATAAACCAAAGTAATTACAGTTGGAGACTGAAATAATTTCTGTATAAAATGCATTTTCTTGAAATAAGCTGTTGTGATACTTCTTAGGTGTACAGAGGCATTCAATATATTAAAACAGTTTATCCAATAGTTCTACTAATACAGGAGTACATGAATTCAATTCGACAGGCCAACACATATTTTGTTGCAAAAAGAACATTTTCTAGATTGCTACTGATAATATACATGTTTTTTCATATGAATTTATGTAACCAAGAATTTGTTTTGCAGTTCACAAACATGTTAATATACTGACATTTGTTATGATATTGTAAGGATATCAACCTAATATACATAGTGAGAAGTGAGAGATGATAGCAAACAAGACACATTTAAATATTAAATTACTCAAACAGACATTGCTGAAGTCCGTGCTCGTAAAAAACAACCCATACGTCCAAACATTGCACACACATATGACTCATTGTTGCGAGGTGTGGCATATCATCCACATAACTACCGCAGGTCATAAGAGTGCCAGTTCTACGAGAGCCACCATTGCAATGGCAGAACATCCCGGGCACATGCACAACCCCTGTCACGTGGAACAGTACCGTGCACGTATGCTCCATTTGTTGGGGGCACTGCCACTGGCAGTGTTGCGCATCAGTTACTATCTTGCATACGTCACCTGCGTCCAGCCCTGGTTCCATTGTCGATCATGCATATTCAAGTGGCCCATGGATGTCTCCCTATCCAACACAACGGTAGCTAAACTGGATTATAACTTGTGTGTGCACCCCCTGTTGGCCAACGACCAGGAGTGTAACTGTGTTACCCGTTCATGGGATGCCTTGATATTTGGCGTATGTGCTGGCAGTTGGGCATGGGAGATTGCACAAGTCCGCGTGTGCAGTGACCACATCGAATCGCTCCCCTATTGGGCTGTGTTGCGGATTGGTGAAACAGCGTGGACGGAGCACATCTGTTTGGACCAGTTAATGGATTGGCTTGCCCTCGTGTTTGTTGAAGTCGTCAATGACGTACTCTTGGAACTGATTGCCCAGGAAGCAGCGCTCGCATTCATGGACGAGTAACTACGTTCCTGCAGCCACAACTGCTTGTAACCCAGAGCACAGGTCCCTAACACCTTGTTGCATCTTGGAGAAATGGTCACATATCCCACCACAACAGTGAACATGGCTGCATTTGCATGGACTCAGAATGCATGTGCGTGCACCTACGCGTTTTGTCATACACCTGTGCAAGGTGAGGCAGTCCCATGGGACATACTGCTGGAAGGAGACTACACACATGGCGATGTAGTAATACATATGACCTTTTGGACCCTTTCACCTGCTCACTGCCAGCAGAGCAGACAGTCAGCGCAGTCCGGTGGTACAGTACTATGCAGATCCCATGAGCTGTGAGTCGTGTTCCCTGACACAGGGCAATGAGCATACGCCAAACATCGCATGACTCGTCCTGCAAGGCAAGGTGGGCTGAGACCGTTGCCATCCGTAATGATTGGTGTTCATTTTTGCCTCCCCATTTCCTGCACCTCTACATGTTCCTATGCTGCCTGTTAGTGTCTGAAGCATTGGTCTGCATGTTGTGGCCCTTGTCTTGCCCATACTGACACGCACATGCTAATAAAGTCTACACAACTTTACTAGTGTTCAACTGTGATGAGTGTTGATTAGAATGGCAAATCGTGTGCCTCAATGAGCATTGTCCATACACAGTGAAGGACAGACTGAAGCATTTCACTTAGGGGTGAGTCCCTATTGCCAGCTCCACCTCTGTGATCCAGACATTGTGGTTGGGATAGTTGCTGGTAGACCTGTGCTCTTACGTGTTTTCAGCAATGTGAGTATGATGTCCAACTTCTTGCAATGTAGATCAATGTGATCCATCCGCACAGTTGAGTGTGAGTAGGTATGCAAAGAGATGTTCTGTTGTCACATGTGATGGGGACACTACTTTAGGCCTGCTACCAATCTGGACATTTTTACACACAGCCCTATTTAATACATGAATGTGGGGCTACGTTGGGGGGTTGGGAGATTGTTGTTCGTTAACAATAAGGCCACAGCTAGTTCACACCTTCACAGTCATCTAATTGGCCATGTGGGTTGGGGTCAAACATGCACATTGATGTCATTTCCCAGGGGGTACCATTTTGTGTAATCAATGTCTTACATTCATCCAGACTTTTATACTTGATTGAACAAAGACATGACACATCTGTGTGATTCGGAATGTTTTATTCACATTCAGTGGAGTGTTGGGGCTGGAGCAGTACATGGCCATGCAAAACCAACATTACATGTTGCCCAGTGGAGGGCCAACCAGAGTCCTTTGGGGAATGACAAGTTAATCGGAACAGAAAGAGTTCTGTCTGCAACCTGATTGCTGTGCCATTGGTTACCAGAACAGATATGGCAGTCCATGTCGTCGTCCAGGTGAATGTCGCAGAGTGTTTCAGGGGACAGTGGAAGGTGTTGTTCCAGGGCATGATGCAGAGGGCTGAACCAAGCAGGAACAGGCCATATGGTGGGGATGAATGCTACAACCTCCTTTCTCACACAGAGTCATTTCCATCCACATCTTTGTCCTCTGATATGTCTTCTGTGTCAGGTGTGTCAGGTGTGTGTGGTGGTGTTATGGCAGCATCACTGTGTTCCAGTGACACATCAGGGGGCGGAGGTGTGTGTGTGGAAGTTCCTGCAGCAGTCATCTGGGACAGGCTCTGGGGCAGCAATGGCAAGATGAGGTTCTGCTGGGCATGGAAGATCCCAGCTACATCTCGCTGGTGTACATCCATGGCAGCCATCCTTCCAATCTGCATCCGCTCCATGTTCTCCATTGTCCTCTGCATCTGTGCCAATTCTGTGCAGTCATCGCTGGAGCCTGTCTGACTAGACAGTTCTTGTATCCAAGTAATGGCTCCAGGGAGGTCAGCCAAGGAGTGTTGTAGAGCATGGAACGGACTGGGGGTGTCCGTTAGGGACTGTAAGTGGTCCCTGATGGGACTCATACACCCACGTATGGCATCAAGTTTGGCTGCCATGAGGTCAAAACCCACCGCACCTGTTTAGCCAGCCTCCTCTGGCAGTCTAACACAAGGCGTTGGAATGCCATGTGTTTTTCTGTGAGGTGCTGTGAGCCAGCTGTGGTGGTGTGTGCTTCCTGCTGTGTGGGCTGTGTAGGGGGTAGGGTCACCTTGATGCAGATGTGCTGCCCTGCTCCTGGAGGTGGGGTGCGGAAGCTGTTCACGAGCTGTTGGAGGGTGTCAGAGCAGATGGGCAGGGGGTCCTCCTCATCATCACTGAAGAGATGTCTGGTCTGCTCTGCAGGAGGTGTTGATTGTCCCTATGCAATGTAAAGGGGAGATGCAAGTTAACAGTGTGTTCCATGTATGTTGACTCATTGTACATGTTTACATACATACTGCATGACAATGTACATTGTGACTGTTTTGGAGGAGCTGCCTATTTGATGGGAGACAGTGGGCATTTCGACTACATGACGAATGCGAGGTTGTACTCGTACATCATCATCTCACAGTTTCCTGCTATGCCAGAAGTGATTGGCCAGTTTCTACGCACAATCGGCACCAGTTGTGTCCTCTGTTGTGTTGTGAAAGTGTTGCACTTTGTACCACATCGTCGTCAATTTTGATGTGCTGTGATTGCTATGTGAGTGTGCTGCATTGTGGGAGAGTCGCCACTGCAGCTCTGATTGAAGGGCACTTATACCTTTGAGGCGGTGTGCCTTTGACTTGTGTGCTTATACAGTGCTGAGATGTTAGTGACTTGGGTCATTTGTGCTCTTGGACGGTTTTTGTACTCTTGTGCATTGTTTGTCTGCAGATGTGTTGTTGACGTCAGGGGTTGTATGTGCACGGGGATGTGTCAGAGTGTGACCTGCTCGTTTGGGGATGTGATCCACACTGGGCCACCTCAGTGTTGTGTTGTGCACCATGTCATGTATTTTGACTGCAGCCATGCTATTGGTCATGCAGTGTCACTTGCATTGCCAGGGTGGCTCACAGAGCAGCGGCTTTGCTGGATTCAGCACATGTGCATGGGTAGGTTGTGAGACTGGTGATAGGGTGGGGGGCCCCTTTGTGCACATAGTGAACGGGGGCCTATTTGGTGTTTCTATGTGTGCTGCAGTGTGCCAAGGGTATCAGGGACATGTTCCACAATACATTTTGGGTGTGCAGTGTGCTACACATAATTGTGCATGTGTGACATTGTGCCCATCTCCCCCATCCCCCCAGTCCCTGGTCATTACTCACCCTGTTGCTGTTGGGTCAGGTCATATCGAGCTGTGTCCGGACCCCCAACTCCTGCCACTATCTCCACACTGATGACTGTAGCCACTATTTCCTCCAGCTCATCCAGCTCCTCCTGTGGCGCAGGACTCCCACCTCCAATCGCCGTTTCTGCCTTATGGTTGGCAGCGAGTTTCTGCTTGGTTTGGCTATTCACTTCATGCAAGCGCCTCTTGACCTCCTCAACACTCCAACTGCATTCACGTTGTTCACGATCGACATGCCATATTTCCGTTTGTGTGCCAATGACACAGTGGAGGTGACGAACAGCTGTTGGTAGTGTTCTGTCACCTCCGTGGCGATGATCTGTTTTTCCTGCGGACTGAACCCCATCTTTCTCTTCCTCTTCTCCTTATCCATCCCCAACCGCGGGGTTCCTGGCTGGTCCTCCGTGGGGCTTGTGGGGTTCGAGTTGTCCTCTGCACTCGGTCCGGGTGCATCCATGGTGCTACCCAGTTTCTTTTAGTTTCAGTGTATTTTTTTTGTTGCTATTATAGTGCATTTTACCACATGACACGTGGGGATTGCAGGCCGGTCACTGGTTATCGCTGATTTTTGTATCGCGATTTGGGGCATCACCACTTTTTTAACGTTTTTGTTTTGCATTTTTTTGGTATTGCGTTCATTTTAACGCGGTCATTTGGCACGTTATTGTGAGACTAGCGCATGGTGCCGCTGGGTTGAGAATACAACGTGTACACAGTGTTATTTTCCCTCAATAGATTGCGATGTGCACAGTTTTGTTAAGCTAATTTTGCAATAATTATCACACATTCTTGAGAATATACCACAGTGTTTAAAAAACAAATCCTATATAATAAAAGGATATCTTGGCGGTGCAGGAGAGCTTAGAAAAGCAAACTTGATAATCACAAATAGAGAGAAATCAGTTGTTGCATCTAGATAGGTACTGGAATGGAAGACTTAGGTATACAAGGTCACATGAAATCTGTTAGGGAAGGTACGTAAGGAAATATATCTGGCGAGTATGCAACATGAAAAGCAATACAGTAGAAAGTATAGATTAACGATATAGGTAGTAGCTACACGGAAGATGACAATATTCACTTTTTTGTGTCAAATATTAATTAGTAGAGTGTGAGGCAGTAACTGGGACGGGAGTCAGGATGAAATTGGCGAGGGCTGGTGATAGATTACCTGAAGACTTGGAAACAAGACACATTTTAACCAAAGCACTGAAATTTCCTCCAGATGAACGCCCACCATGAAATAAGTCAGATGGAAACACAATGATAAGTTTCAAAATGTTATGATGGAGATATTTATAGGAGAGGAGGGGCTAAGCGACAAGTGGAGGACTCTGATACGCCTCTGATATCTGGACAGGGTATGAAAAGCAAATAAAGTATGCTAGTGGTAAAGAGGAGAAAGTATGCATATTATTGTATCTCTACCTAAGTTCTACAAAAAAGGAAAATGTAACATTTGTGAGGATGTATTAGGTAATACAAATGACTTGTAATATGCATCTGTTAACTTCTGTGAAATGTCCAATAAAAATTTAAATATTTTTTTTAAATGTGGCAGAAGGAAGGGAGCACCTTCTAAGGAAATGGACTGTGGTGAGCATAATAGGGAGGTATTAGAGGGGACTAGTAAGTGAACTGCACCAGAGTAAAATATGTAAAATTGAGCTGGACTACTATAGTCACAGTTGGTTATCCAAGTGCAGTATTAATGTAAGCGTTTAAAGAGAGTGAAAATGCAAAAAACTTTTATAAAAGCTATTTGTGGTGCCAACAAAAGTTTTGTAAATATGTAAAAATTAAATAGCAAGGCTACGAGTGGCATAAACAGCAAACGTCATAGTAAAGTAAGTTGAAAAATTAAAGGCCGGATGCTGGGCCTGAACAATAAGAGCCCCATTCACTAAGAACTCTGCAATTTTGCAAGGGGATGTCTAAAAGTGAAGGGAATGTAAGATTGAGGATCAAAAAATTAAGATTGGGAAGTAAATAATCTTAAGAAACTCAATCGTCATGGAGGACATTACAAGAGGGATATACCTGATTGTCAGGAAAGGAGTAGGAACCCCAAAGTCAGGTAGTGTAAGAGGGTGAACAAGCTTGGAGTATAAAGCCACACAGGGATGGAAAAGGACTTAGGTGCATGTGTGATGTGAGATGCCCATCAGTAGTCTCCATCTTGGAATGCTGAAAGTGAAGGATGGTCCTAGAGTAATCACAAGAAAACAAAATGTGATCTGGCGGGTGTAAATATTAGTACTATTAAAAAATAAAAAGTAGGAGGGGATAAAGTCCCTGGGTAAATCATAATGGGTCTGACTGAAGTGCGGCCCAATGGCTTTAAGGAGCCACTTATCAAGTATCAAAATGTGAACTACCATATTGGAAAATTATAGTTGCCATTATGGAGTACCATGCCAAAAAATCACATTATTTGGTAGACTGGTGTCTGCACCATCTTCGGAAGATTGCAATACTGTTACATTTTATGACAACTAGAATATTATTTTTTTTTCTTGTAATTATGTTAGGACCAGTGTGTGCCTCACTATGTCACACAGAGCTGTATAAAACATGTACATTCTTTATCATTTTCAGCCTTGAAAAAGTTCCCTTTGGAATGAAACACGTGTTGGCTGGTTGGATCTTTTTGATGTACCACTGAATTTGTGAAAACATTTTTGGGTGTATTGGATGCACACGTACACGTCAGAAGTGTTACATCAACGCGTATCAAGAGAATACATTTCACCTAGAGTTTCTTTTCAATATCTGAGACTCAAACTATTTGATCGTTGACTATAGCTATACATAAGCGTACACTTATCAACAGGGCTGTGCGACCTCTCATGATATAAATGCAGTACACAAAACTTGACAGTTCTATATGGCTCAGTATTCTATTGTTAACTGATGCAACACTGCATATAGCACTGCAGATGGACACTGCAGAGAGCAGCTGCAAAGCCTCTACTACAGTTTAATGTCTTTTGCAAACAAGGGCTTCACAAAGACACCTTGTTAACACAAAAACACCCCTGAGTGACAAACATTGACATTTTGTAACATTCTCAAGAAATGTTCTCACAAGTGACTGTGTTCAACTTAGAAATATGACACAAAAGCAGATGTATTGTTTTCAACAAACAGTTTTTCCTGTCTGAATAAATTGTGTTTCTTTTATGCTAACTGAAGCATAAAAGTCATAGAAAGATGCACGGCCGAGAAGCATGTCTCTTATGGTCCAACAAAGCCTTCTTAGGGGTATACACCTGTTACAACGCAACTTTTACAACTACCTACCATTACAACGCAACTTTTACAACGCATACCATTACAACGCATTGCGCTGGGGGGCGCTCTAGGATAGGGAATAAGTTTAATTTACTATCCAACACCTTCCCTAGTGTCCACGGGGACTGGAGTTGGAATAGTAAATTATACTTACCACTATCCAGCACCTCTAAGCGCTATGCGTTGTAATGGTATGCGTTGTAATGGTCGCGTTGTAATGGTAGGTAGTTGTAATGGTATGCGTTATAACGTCATACATCCCTTCTTAGGACATGATTCACAAAGGTAAACTTACACTTTTGCATAGTTTTCTGATTGTTTCAAATTCACAAAGGGATTTACGAGTTATTATCTTTGTGAGGGCGGAGTCTCCACACATAAAAAAATAGGACTGTCCTGTCTTTTTTATGTGTGGAGAATCCGCACTCGTAAAGTTACTACTCGTAAATCGCTTCGTGAATAGCAAACAATCGGAAACTTACACAAAAGTGTACGTTTGCCTTTGTCAATCCGGTCCTGAGTGGATTGTTCATATTCATATTTTTAAACTCTATTTATTTTAGTTTATATTCAAGATACCAGAACGCATGAGTATTACTATTGTACCATTAAATGAGTCAGCTGTTATTTTTCATATATGTGTATCTCACTGTCTCATTGTACCTGGAGCATCATGCTTGCATTGACTGAAGTAACAGGAACCTCTTGGGCCCACCCTTCATAGGGAAACAAGTATACCACCTCTGAGAAGTTTGCTCCGTGTACTAAGACTCATGATTTTCCTGCTCCCTAGGGCAGCGACCCTCCACAACCTTTTTATATCATATACCCTTCTTTTATACCAGGTGTAGAATTAGCATCAAACCATCTCATTCTTCTTTAGAGCTTACAAAAGATAATAATATTGTAAATCTTGGAATGTATTTCCAATTTTTAATTGGCAAAGAATAAGTGACAGGACCCACAGTTTTGCTCAGAAGTCCAGGGTGATTCCACCTCATGCCTTTTTTATCCACCACCAGACACTCCCTGCCCTTTATCTCACTTTTGCAGGTTCTCTTTCATCTCTGTTTTCTCCCTTTGTCACAGTTTTTCCGTCTTTCTCTTTTACCTTCTTTCACCCTTGGGCGTTTTTCTCTCTCTTGCTGTGGCTCAAAGTCTAATGAGGAAAAGGTGGGGTGGTCATTAAAATCGAGGGCCTGCGGCCCCCATTAGCAACAGCTAAACATGGGACAGAGACCGCCCAACTGGCGGTAACCGAGGAGGCAAGACGGATCTTGGATCGAGGGGGATCAGTGGCAGTGATCCTCCTCGATCTAAGTGCAGCGTTTGATACGGTACACCACAAAATCCTGCTGAACCGTCTTGCCGACCTAGGAGTGTCTGGAGATGCCCAGTCGTGGCTGGAGTCCTTCTTGTCAGACAGAACCTTCCAGGTTTTCGATGGTACATCTGTGTCCTCTAGTAAGCCACTAGGGTGTGGAGTGCTGCAGGGCTTTTCCCTAAGCCCTACACTCTTCAATGCATACATGAGGCCGCTGGCTGGGATTGTTCGTTCGCATGGTGTCAATATCATCTCCTATGCGGACGACACCCAGCTGGTGGTTTCCCTTGCACAGAAGAGCGGGCTCCAGTCTACACCTGATCTGGCGGCCTGCCTGGAGGACGTAAAAAGATGGATGTTGAGCTCATACTTGAAGCTCAACGATGATAAAACTGAGCTTATGCTCCTTGGCCCAGCGACTCCCTCCACTCTGGAGCAATTATGGCCCCCAAGCATGGGCACCCCCCCACTTCCCAAAGACAACATCAAAAGCCTGGGAGTATGGCTCGACAAATCACTGAGCCTTAATACTCAGGCCACTAAGGTATCAGCCACCTGTATTGGTCTTCTCAGGGTGATCAAAAAAATCCTTCCCCTCCTCCCATTCGAGGCCAGACAAATTGTCATACAGGGCCTGATTCAATCACGGCTGGACTTCAACAATGCCCTGTATCTTGGAGCCCCTGACTATACCCTACAAAAACTCCAGCGCACACAAAACTGTGCTGCCCGAGCACTCCTGGGAGTTCCTCGGAGGACCTCCATAAAATCTGGCCTAAAAACTCTTCACTGGTTACCTGTCCGGGACAGAGTAAAGTTCAAGGCTCTCTGCATCGCCCACCAGACCTTCTGGAAAACGGGCCCAGAAATTAACTCCTCCCTGATCTCTCCCTACCTGCCCAACAAAACATTACGTTCCTCAACCGCCACACTTGCCAAAATCCCTAGAATCTTCAGATCCAGAGCAGGAGGACGCTCGTTTTTATACAATGTTGCCAGACTCTGGAACACCCTCCCTCTGCAGTTGCGCAACAATGTTAATCTCACCAGCTTCAGGAAACAGCTTAAAACTCTCCTATTCAACAATTAGTAACCTCAGAGGTCAGGTCTGTTTCTAGCTCTAGCGCCTGGACGCCTCAGGGCAACTGCAGCGCTCTACAAATCTAATTTTCATTTCATTTCATTTCATTTCACAAATTAAGTGCTGTGAGGTCAGCATTGCTCATGTGTTCAGATATGGGAACAAAGCATAGTGCATCGCCATGCTTGATTGATTTACTTTGAATCAAATTTTCAAGAGAATTCAAGATGGTGGCGCGTTGTGTTGAAACATGCCTTTGTGAGTGAAACTGTCACCCACCCTGCACACCACTGCACGGAACTTCTGGGAAAATACATCAAGGGGGATTAACTAGTTTGTTGGGTAGGCTCAGGGGATAAAAGAGAATGATGGCTAAGACAGGATCAGAGGCAGCTGTGAAAGACATGTAAAAACAAGACATAATGGATTTATGATCATGCCTTTCTGCATAAAATAACAGCTGAATCAGGGGTTTAACCATACACCAGTGTGTTATTCATTTATTTGGTAGTTTTCTATAACTTACAACAGCAGCCAAAGGAATCCTACTATGGCAGAAATTATGTTCAAGTAGGAAGGACTCTCGCCTTGATGGTCAGCCCAGAAGCATGGCAGACCTGGTAAGGAAAATCTTAATTGGAGGGCAGTCCTAATTAAAGACAGAAACCCTGTGTAGGACAGGCCCCCAGTAACGATTGTACACTGGCTCTGCTGGACCACCAGCAGACAATACGAGATTTCACTACCTCTAACCAGGGTGGAGAACTGTAAGATTGATAGGGTGGGATCCTTATTTGTATTCTTTAATTTTTTTGCAGTTTTATATATCGCAAACTCGACCCGAAGGTATTGGAGCGCTTTACATGAGCACCAGTTACATTACACAAGGAAACATTAATTTTTTTTGGGGGTAGGAACAGGGAGATTAAGTGATCTGCCCAGAATCACAGGATGTTGAGCCAATGCCGAGGCTCGAACCTGGTTCCCAAGCTACAAAATCAGCAGCTCTGGCCGTTATGCCACATCCTTCTTAATTTTAGGCTTCATCAAACTTTAAATGAGCCGGCCGCTATATCTATGTTTATTCAAGATTCTCTATAGATTACTCAAATAGGTAACTTATAAAAGAGCACAGCAGACATGCTCAACACAGCACAGATATTATTGAAATGGATGTTCTGAGGACCAAAGAGGCCTCTACTAGTACACAACCTCCCAAAGATCAGTTTAGAAACACTTCTGTACAAACAACTCCTTGGAGGATCATCACCTTGAAGTGGTCGACAGGCTTGTGCAAGGCCGGGTTTAGCGCTGGTGGCGCCCAGTGCGACAATCGTTGTTGGCGCCCCACCAAAAACCTCCTTTTCCATTACCAAGCTACCATGCTCCACCAATGCCCCTCATATCTCTTTAACACCTGCCTCACATGCATTTCATTTGTTTTATAGCGCTACTCCTACCAGTGTAGGGTGTCTGAGCACATCACATCACACCCACATTATAATACAGAGCCAATGAATCATACATGTGTAAATCAGTCTTTAGGAAATGGTACATAAGACAAAGAGGACTATAAGGTGTAGGAGTCACATGTTAACTGTATTAGTAGGCAGTATATTTTAAGAGTGTTTGGTCTGGAGAAGCACAAACTCAGTATTTAAAACGTACCACAGTGGTTGGGTTTGGCTTTACTAATAAGAAAGTATTTCTACCCAAATGAACCATTTTTGGCCATATTAGGATAATGAAAGACGGGATAAAAAACATAGCGTTCTAAACTGTACCATGCAATTAGCATGCAACTTTTGGATGCCAGGTCGTAGCTCACTGTACTATATTAGGGTTGTAACGTCTAAATTACAAGTACCAGAAGGATCTCTGTGACAAAAGCAGCAACATACTGAATAATCCACTGCAAAATACAATTCTGTGATCTGCATGGTACACGTTCTCTGCAGCAGGCATATCAATCCTCTGCGCTACTTTGTTATGAACAAAAATGGCCTCAGACAAAACTCCGATCTCCCCCACAGCAGGAACATTGGTCACCTGAGTAATATTGGCATTTGTATTGTTGCCTGAAAACTGATGGGCACTGCAGCAGGTGCTCTTTAATCCTGTATTATTTCTAAATATGGCGCCCCCAAAAGGTCAGCAGGTGCACCTCCAACACCGCCCCAGAGCCGGCCCTGGGCTTGCATGTCTCAGTGACCTGGAAAGCTATGCCAGCAGGAGTTTAGTATTCTGGCAGGACGGTCCAAGCTGGGCAGGTCAAAAGGGTAGAAACCAGATGAACCGCACTGGTCCTCCAGGTTGGGAGTTGGGCACAAGGCTTACAAACTTGTCTCTTAAAAATTGACACCCAGCCAGCATAACAGGCAATAGAGTTGGATAGCAGTACAAGCAAACAACGCACCACAGTTTTTCCATTCTGCTGGGTGTCAATATGCTCACACCAACACTTACCACCCACCACCACACTTTAGGATATAATTCTAAGTATACATCCAACACAGTCTGAATTCAAAGTTTACTTGTCATTAAGGCATCCAGAAGTTCTTGCAGTCTTCACCTAATTTGCAAAGTTAATATACTCCAGGTAAGGGGCACCTTTACCAACAGAGCACGAACATAACTACATCTCATTAAAAATGGCAACCTCACCACACTATTTGCACACCTCCACAAAACCAAATCATACTCTGGTCTGCAAGGCATACAATGGCCAACTGAAAGGTGCTGCAAAGCCACATGAATGGCACTTTATGGGCTGAACAAGTGCTGATCAACAACAAGAGCAACCTTAAACATGCATTTGCAATGCAATAGGTCTCGCAGTTACACGAGTTTGAGCTATTAACATTGTAAATGACAATGCCTTCTATTTTTATTTTTAAAACAAAAGGCATTGCCATGTACAATGCCAATAGCTTAAAGTTGCGTAAATGCGAGTCCTACTGCATTGCAAATGCTTGTTTTTTTCAGTGAATATATATACACACACACTTATACCTATATTTTATTATTTATATATGTGTATACGTGTGTGTGTGTGTGTGTGTAACTTAAACTTAGCATAGAAGGTTGTTTAATCTTTTCACAAGCCACAATGTCCAAAAAGTTTTCAGTCACTGTCTTGAATTGTTCTCTGTGACAGGAGGTCATTCTACAAGATGGCATGTCCATCAAAAGTGTACATTTTATTTGATTACTCTCTGTAGGCGATGTATGTGATCGTTAGACTATAAACAACATACTAGGTAATGTTAAACTAAAAATTGTATTCACATTATGAGGAGTTTGTAAATATTGAGTTAGGCTCAGGGTCATTCTTCTGTCTAGTTCTAGTTCCTTCTTTCCTGTGAAGTGGATGTGAAGGAGCCTCACTTTAGCTATCGTGTACTCTACTAGTGGGAGACGAAACAGAGAAAGGGAGGCCGATGCCCTGCCAGGGAATCGGGGAAAGCCAAGACACTGAGACAGAGCGTCAAATACCTGGATTTCAGCGGTCTGTACTTCACATTCCTGGGCAGCGGCAGCCAATAGCTAAAACACCACACAGAAGCAGTCTGTACTACACACACCACCTGACAGCGGCGTCTGTACTTTAAACAACGGGGCAGAAGCAGCCTGTGCACTCCACGCACCTGGCATCGGCAGCATGTACTGCAGACACCGGGACAAGAATGGCCAGTACTGTACACACCGGTCTGCAGGCAAATAAGCAACCTCTTGCCTCATGTGACGCGTTGTCTCCAGTGAGCGGTGCGCGCGCGCTGCAAGGAAGAAAAAAACAAAGAATGGAACTGCCAACATGCGCGTTGCTGCTCGCTCCTGCAAGCAAAACGCTGTGGGAGTGAACATTTGCCCAAAAGGTGGGACATGTGCCCGCCTTTAGCCATTTGCAGGCTACAAAAACAAAATGATGCAGGCAACAGCCAACCAAATGCATGGGGGGAGTCAGACCCACACAGAAAAGTTTAGAGTGATTACAAGAAGCCTCGCAGAGCAGCGCATGCGCACTGGCTCAGGCTCAACCTGAAAAACAGAAATAGGATAAAGCCATGACATGAAATGACAAAACAAAACAAGCAGACCTTTGCTTGGGGCAGGGACAGCCTAGAGGTAATTAATTCTAGACTGCCATGTTGTACAAGTTCAGTCTTCAGTGGTTCACTCAACTACTTCTCGGAGTATGTAGTTAATCCATTATAGTGACAGCTGTAGCAAATCGAATCCCAGGACTCAAACGATTAGCGACAGAATACACCTATGTACAAGGAATTCACAGGTCATGACCAGTGAAGCCCAGGGTAACACAGCACACCAGCATCAAACACCACTGCAGAAGTAGTTGTTCAGCCCTTCCAATGATGGAGCATAGCCTGGCGATTATTGATGAATTCAATATCCCATTTCACAAAGTAACCTCTTAAGGATGGACCTTTTTAAATAGCAGCAGCTAGTGCTTCCGGTTCATCTTCATGACCTAAAAAAGTCCATAAGGATGGTTGTGCAATCAGATTTTCTGTTACTGCACAGATTGTATTAGTGAATGGTCATTCAGCAGCAGAGTATGTGGCATTAGTGTGCAGTGAGGGTTTTCTGTTTTTTAAACCGTGTCCTCCTAATTAGGCAGCGTATAAACCCCTAAAGACTTCCCTGGATGCTGGTGTGGCCAAGACCTTTTAGAAACACCGGGATTTGCTGTTCTCTTCCTGGTAGCGCCCAGCCTTGCATCAGACCAGACGTGTTCTCTTATGCACACGCCTGTGGAATTCGGGATCCGCTTAATTGTTTTTCTGGTAATAGCTGAGCCACATTAGCCTGTGCACAGTCATGACCATCCTCGTAAAGTGGTCTATGGGGAAGAGCAGCACTGCAGCAGCCATTTCCCACAACCACACCATGGTGTGAATTCCCGCCTGTAATTTACTAGTAGATAATACAGCGATCTGTACTCCAGAAGACTTGTTTCCCCCGAAAATACATTTAAAATAATAATAACAATGACACCTGTCTCTTTTGAAGACTTT